>NC_141767.1:55569787-56819787 GCF_051362555.1 Lingula anatina
CTTTTATGGGCTTGAAAACCTTTGTTAGTTGCATTTTCTGAATATCCATGATCATTTTATTTATAATTAAAAATTATGTTGTTAAGTACATATTATGCAATATTGCATCAAATTTGATGAAAATTTGGGCACTGCAAACATGTTGACCTTTGAATGAAAACCATGTCACTAATCAATTTCAAACTTACAGGAAAGAAATATTGAAATAAAGTGCAGGTTTAATTCTAAAACTAAACTGATTGGTGACAAAAAACCTACATTGTGCAATGTCACTACAAACATTATGAAATGAAAACTGTGCTATTAATTATTTTATAACTTACAAGAATGATTCTTAGGATTGACGCACAGCTCAAATTGGAAGACCAGCTTGATTGGATTATTATTTTTTCTTGAATTTATTCAGTTTTTTGTGAAATTTTTTTTTGTTCTGGCATTTTCAAAATACAGAGTGGTCTGCCTCAATTTTTGATATACAATTAATAAGGTATTTCCAACTTTCTTTCATCAGATCATGCTGTAAGGATGACCATTCTGCAGAAATTGGAAACGTTTAATGTTGTAAAATTTCAATAACTGATAATATGCTGGGCAATTCCAGCATTACGGATGTACATTTTGCACACTTTGGCAGTGCACTGCACAAAATCATGTACATTTGGGGCCAATTTCTTGTGGCCTATATGTGGGTCTTAGGTGGTTATATAACCATATAAACAGTGATGCATCCAGTGTGCGGCATTGGGGCATTGCCCCCTTTTCCCAATGAATGCCCCCAATTTTGAGAAACAGTACGCGAAAAATGCAGCAGATTTGAACTAATGAGCGCATATTCAGCAAATAAATGCACGCTTGAAAGTTTCTATAGCGATCTCGGTATCGCCGATCTAAGGGGAAATACTCCTGCAGCGAGAGGGAGTTTGAGGTAATGGTTTTTCCAATACGTCATAGATAGCTATTTATAGCGCTTATCTGATTTAATTGATTGGTTAATTATTACCTAATCGGGGTCATCACAGCGACCTCTGTATCACGTGTTAAAAAACAATGGCTGCCAAAAAAACGATTCTCGATTTCTTCTCAAAGAAAACCGTTGATAAGCCGGAGTCTGTCGAGTCGGAAGAACCGACAGACTTGGAAAAGGACACTTCGCAGGTTCCCGAGACTGTCTCGCTGAACGAAGGTTCGGAGAATGTGGAAACTGCACAGGAACCACAGAAAGAAAAACCGTCGAAGGAAAGCGGGTCGAAGCCTGATGCGGACAGATCAGAGAAAAAAGCAAAAATATTCATGGAAAACCAATCGTTCATGGCTGGTATTAAATGTAGAAACTGGAAAATCCAATTATTTGCGCAAGGAAATACAAACTACAGAACCTCTACATTGGATCGGCATTGCGAATTGCCGGGCCACAAACAGGCCATCTAGGACTTGTGCCAGCGCAATAATATGAACACTTTGTGTAAGAAAGATTTGGACGTGCTTATAAAAGCTTTTAAAGCTGTGTATTTCATGTGTTTGACAAACTTTGCTTATCAACATACAAGTACTAAAATAACTGAGGTGACATTGCACATTAAACCATCAAAATGGCTTCTGAATTTTGTGAAATCCCTATCACAGCTTCACCATGCACAAAACAACAATCAGGATACAGACAGTGAAAGTAAGTTTTCATATTAAACTTTATTTAACCATATGTTTATTCAAATGCATATCTTGATTTCCAGCTCTTTCCTTTTTTAGAGAAACGTGGACCTAAATATAATCATTTGAATAATAGTTGGTTTGATACAATGCCATGTTCTAAGCCAATTAACTCTTAATAACTCAGAAGCTTGCTCTTCATTTGCAAGCTTATGAGTGCTTAAGAATTAATGGCTTATAAACAAACAAAATGGCCATTTTTGTAATGCCCCCTTCTCAACTTCTCATGCCCCCTTTTTGCCAGATTAGGGGGGCATATGCCCCATATTTTGGAAATCCTGGATGCATCACTGTATAAAATAATATTATTCAACTCCTTTGCATGGCTGTGTAACATACTGAAAACACCCCTGTAACAAATGTATGTGTACAAATGAGATTTTTCAACTTGCTTTATTCATCTCAATAACTCTGTGAGCTTTGCAATCCAAAAATTTAAAAAAAAAAAAAATACAGTAATGTGCCATGAATTTCGTACTGCTCTTAAAATCGGCTGTCTGGAGTTTTTTTATGGACCATGAATTTCGGCCAGTAAGCAATTTTGCGTGATCTTGATTTCGTAAATTTTGTACACCTTAAAATTGGCCATCGGGCTATCTTCGCGCTCATAAAGATCTAACAGTCAGCAATATTGCCCCAGGGTACCTTTTCCTGAGTGCTACGTGTGCGGCCCAAGGTGCAAGATAATGATTGGTACTGTTAGCTTAGGAAGCTAAACAACATCGTCATCACCATTCATTCAGATAACAGTAGAATCAATTACTGTTGGGCTGTTGTTTCTTTACCGCAGTACTTAGTGTGAGATAGCGATTGGTAGTTTTGCTGAGGCACACAGTAGCATTGTTAACAGTAGAGGCTTCAGTAACAGAACAAAAGAAGCAATATTAAGAGCTGCAATAAAGATTATCATTATTGCTTTCTTGTCTCGCTCAGATCGTTCACGATCTCCCACTGACGATCTTCCGCTTATGAAGTCCCTTGAAATGTACAAATAAAATGAAAAAATATTTTTAAAAAATAGTAAATTTCAATGGGGAGGAAGGGTTAAAAACAATCGATAACGATCTTTTGCTAACGCTCTTTCTTGAACAAACTCCTTTGAATGAATATGAAAATTGCCTTCTTGTCTCGCTTAGATCGAGAACAATCTTCTGCAAACAAAAGTCATTGAACGAATATGAGCTTTCTTGTTTTGCTCGGATTGCGAACAATCTCCCGCTGAGGATACGAAAATTGTGTTCTGGTCTTGCCCTTTGGCTAACGAAGTCTTTTTAACAAATATGAAAATTGCCGACTTGTCTCTCTCGGATTGTGAACGATCTCTCGCTGAAAATTTGAAATTGCCTTTTTGTCAATCAGCTTTGTCAGTTGCTGTACATATGAAGGACCGGAATGTGTCCCCTTTCACAAATTGGCTGTTAGTTTGCTTAGAGTGTACCACATGAAGGTCACTTTTGTCACTGCTGCATACGGCGTTGAATGTGTATCTTAAAGTAAATAGAAACATTTTTTTTGCATTTTGTAAGCTTTAGGAAGTAGTTTTGTCTTGACTGAATATCAGCGTACACTACAAAGTAGTACCATTCATCTGTGACGCATCATAAAAGCTGGGTACATCAAATTACTCTTAAGAAAATTTCTTACAACGTCCACGGCTGCCCCGACAAGCCAAGACGTCATTTTTTCAAAAAAAAAAAAGTCGTAAGCCGTCTAGCCGTCTTTGAAAATATAGGCCGTTCGGTGATGTAAGCGGCCGTCCAAATGACGGCTGGACAGTTCGCTGGGAAAAGACTTGCTCATAACGGTATATTTATTTAACTATAGGGGCTTACTGACATAAACTTTGGGCACTTATATAGATTGTGCCTGCTTGTATCAAGTTAATTCTGAATAACAGTGCTGTACTGCTGTTCAATGTGGTTTGCTGTACTTATCCTGAGTTTTCAAAAAATAATCTGAAAAACAGAACGCTCGGATCGTTGTACTAATATGGGGCCTTCTTGCTATCCACTTCGTGATATCCACTTCATGATATCCACTTCATGGTCGGCTTCTCTAGGTTGAACTTACATATGACATCACCCACCTTACAAGCGGGTGCATGGCTCCCAAAATCAACCAATTATATTAAAGGATAAAGTTCTAATATATCTAAGTTTAATTGTTTGTGCATTTTGTAAAAAATGCCCATGCCACCCCGTTAGTTTGGAGGGTTAAGCTGGATCAAGTCCGTGCAAAATTCTTTGAAGCTTTGCAGGAAAAATCTATCTTTCTTTGTTTCTCTGGCTCCTTGTATAGCTCGATGATCAGATATATCCAGTGCCCCCAGGTCTGCTGGAGCAGCCCTTTGAAAATAATGCACAGGTAGATTTTTACCTGAAATAAATATCGCCAGCGAGAGTGCGTTTGATACACTCAAGACAAAGACTACATGTGAACTAAAGGGCATTTTACCATCTAATTAAGAGGTAAAGGAAGTTCCAGCTAGTTGGACGATTAAGATCGGACTTCTGATGGGAACTAGTATTGTTTACCTCAGTTCTGTGAAAGCAAACGAGAAGGGGTGTCAGAACAATGGTGCATATATAAATTATACAGAGGATTTGTACATTACCTTTAACTTACAATCGAAGGGGATTTTCGATAATATTCCTTGAAAAACAGTGATTGCGAAAGAGATTGAACACTTACCAGACATGTGGGCTGGAGCAAACTAAATTTTGTCAGCCCACACCTTTTTTTACCAGCCCACAATAAAATAATCAAGCTGTATATTTTCATTTCATTTTTGATGAATGTTATTGCCTGGCATTTTAAATCGGTGCTTTTTCAATTTTCAGGCCAGATATAATAGAATATTTGAGATTTAAGTTTAAACATCCTTCATTTTGGATGCTTTCTGGCATTTAAGTTTTATCCTTTTTACATCTGGGTTGCTTATCTTAATTTCTAATCTTTTAACACAAGATCATGTATCCTTTGTAAATTTCTATTCCAATTTTTGCCTAAAATTAAAATATAAGTCATAGTAAAGTGAAGCTTCCAACTTTTCTAACTTTTTTTTAGATTTTCACTATTGGAAAAATGCTTGTCTGTTAGCAGGGATCGTCCTGGGTCAAAATCTGGTTGGGCCATTTTGGCCCACTTGGTAAAAAAAGAAATTGGGCCATTTTTAAAAAATGTGTGCCGTGAATTATTTAGAGAAAATTCATTATATTTCAATATTTTTATATGATTAAAAACAATAAAAAACTTGATGCTTCTACTCTGAAGTCCTAAATAATTGTAGTGTATGGAAAAATCTTCCAAAATTAACAATATATTGTACTGTCCAAAAAATTGTACTTAATGGAAAAATCTTTCAGAATAAATAATTGCACTACATGGAAAAGGTAGACAATTCCCATTCTTATTGTAAAAAAAGCCATTGCTCTCATAGCAGGCCCGTAGTCGGCAATTTTAAAAGGGGGGGTCTTTTTTCCATAAAAACGTCATGTACCTAGATCAATTTTTACCAAGGGTGAACCTTTTGTCAGCAAAAGGGGCGATTCTTTCGAACTATTTTTTGTAATTGAACAATTCCTGGCTACGGGCCAGAGTCTGTAAATAATTTTTATTCAATATCTAAGGCTAAGCTAGTTCGTTTAGATGAATTAATAGACAGTTTTGCATCCTGACTGTGCCATTGCAAATTTTCCGCACTGAAAATGATGTTTTCCTTCATTTTGACATATAGCGCTGCTAAAGATGCAATATTACTTAAAATATCCATTAAAATTAGTTAAGAGCACCCATCTAAAAAGCAAATGAATATTTCTCTTTTTCACTTATCGGTTACTCAACATGCGGTGCGACGGAAGCCATATTTGTTTACCCAGCACATGTAGTTAGGTGTTCTCAGAGGTCCGTGCGCGGCCTGTCGTAAGCAGTTTGAGCGGCCTGTTTTCAGTGTCTTGAGCAGTACGTTTTTCATTGACCTGTAGTTGTTTCAGTTTCGATAATTTTTTTGTGAAACGGGTCACATGTCAGCCCTCACGGCATCTCTATGCGCACTTCGAGCGACATCATAATGTATGAAGATCTTTATTACAAAAAATAGTGTTTGCTACATGTATTTGTACGCTCCAGTATGGCGCAGGTTAAAATTTTACTTGCGCCTAGTGCGTACTCAGAGCTTTACGATAAATTCAGATATGAGTCGGTGTCTGTAAAAGAAATCAACTTTAGTCCGTCGGTCATGTGGGCCGATGAGTTATAAGGGTTTTCCAGCCCACAGAATTTTTGCCGGCATATGGCCGTGGTCCGACGGCTTTCGCAATCACTGGAAAAATACACTAAATTTATAGAGAATAATATCATGGTTGGCCAAAAAATTGTACGCACAATGAATCTGTGCGTACGCTCCTGTCGCAAACCATTTCCCACTGACTATATGAAAACTGCCTTCTAACATGGACAAAAAGTCCAAGCTTCTAGGCTTGCTTGGATCGCTGACGATCCATTGCTGACTACAGTAACAAAGGCCCTTGAACTAGTGTGGAAATTGCCTTATCGTCGCGCTCAGATCACTCATGATTTCCCATTGACGATCTTCCAGTCCCTTGAACGAATATGCAAAAAGGCCTTTCTGTCTCGCTCGAATTGCTAATAAATATGAAAACTGCCTTTTCGGTTTAGTCTAGATTACCGATCACTCGCGTGTTTGTTTGAAGATGGTTTAAATTACAAAATGTACACCATTTTTAAATGTGTACATTTGCACAACTATGTGCCAGGAAATTATTGCGTTGTTGAAAAGCTGCTGGTCAAGATTGGGTTGCCTGAGCGAAAAAAGTGGTCATCGAGCCCTGCACACCCCCCCCAACCTAGTATATTTGATCGCAGACAACAATCAGCGGTCATCTTGGTTGTAACGCACGGGGGAGAGAGACCGTAATACACAGTTCGGCTGCTGTGGTGAAGGATACACCGACCCGTGCATGGCGAGATGAGGACGCACTTGCGCGTAAAGCTCCGCCCGACTTCAACGGTAATCGCAGATAAAGGCTACTTGTACGTGCGACATAGACAACGATCGGCTGTCATGTCGGTTTCGGCGCACGGTAACACTAAGCTTCCACAGTAAAGATTATCTGGCCGTGGTAGACGCTAATCGGCTGCCGTCTCTCCCTCCGTCCACTCCTGTCTGAGCGCCAGGATCGTTTTCGAAAAACGACACTAGTTTCTGGCTGCCACAATCGCTTTTGAAAAACAACACTACTGATAACGATGCTGCTTTGCATCCCTAGCCAACAGTACCGCTCGTTATCTAGCACCTTGGGCCGTACACAGTGATTGGGTGAAAGTACGTGTATCCCTTTGGTCACAATTACCGACACTCACCCATCTTACATTATGGTAACTCTAAATAGATCGTCAGGACAACTTCCGGTCAAAATTGACAGAATTCCATGAAATTCGAACGTTTGGAAGTTCTGAGCACCTCCATTTCATGAATTTCGGCCAAAACAAACTTTTCCCAAATTTAATTATTTTCTACTGTTTGAAATTCATGGCACATTACCGTAATATATATATATATTTATATTTTTGATTTGATTTGATTTGAATGACTTTATTGGGTACAAGATTATATACAAGAATTTTAAAAGAGCATAATAAAACAACTTACAACTAATAGTACGACGTCACTTAAAATAATACAAAAATAAGATTGTACCCAAAAGGGTTTGCCTAAAGGGTCAATGACCCATGAATGGACACCCCCCAATGATATACAAATGATAAAAAATAAAAACTCTACTTTAGTACTAAAAACGACAATGTGTACAACTAAAAAAGGACAATGTGTACATCTGCAACGACCCACCCAAGTGCAAACGTTCTCGGGGTCAAAGCGCTCCACCAGAAGAGTACCATAGTGCTCTCTGACGGATCGTCTAAACATTGATCTGCCAACCCCTGAACGTGTGCAAATGGGAAGGGCGTTCCAGATGGGAACAACGCGATTGAAAAAAGACCGGCAAAACGTTTCGGTTCTACAGAAGTTGGCACTGTGGATGATAAAATGATCTCCCCTTCTTACTCTAAAGTACAAATACTTCGTATGATCAAGGACAGCCCTGCCAATAAAACAACTATGCAGGAAGGTAACGTCTAAAATTTCTCTTCTATAAGCTAAAGGCAGCAAGTTTAAAGCAACCAGTCTGTCTTTATAATTCATTTGGTTACCCAGAATATGTCTTGTGGCAGTTCGCTGCACCCTTTCTAGTTTTATTAAATTTTCTTTTGTAATGTGATCCCAAGATACAGAATTAAACTCAAGCTTTGAACGTACTAACGAATCAAAAAGAGGCTGCATTAACCTTGGGTTCCTATTTCTATCAAACACTCGCCTAATAGTTGCCCATGTCTGATTTGCACTCTTAACAATGTTATTTATATGTGAATTAAAAGTCAACTCACTGCTAACGGTAACTCCTAAATCCCTTACGTCATGTACCTTTATCAATACATGTCCAAAGATGTTATAATAAAATACAGTTGGATTGACCTTCCGCGTGACACTTAACAGCATACATTTTTTTGCATTCAATTTCATTCCCCACCTATTACACCACTCTACTACCCTCTCAAGATCCTCCTGGAGGGCCAAACAATCAGCCAAAGAACTAATTAATCTATGCATTTTTGAGTCATCAGCAAAAAGAGACATAGTTGTGAACCGGTCAACAACCTCAGGTAAGTCATTGACATAGAGTAAAAACATCAGTGGCCCCAAGATTGATCCTTGTGGAACTCCAGATGTTACATCACTAGTATATGAGATTTCACCATTTAAGCATACTCTTTGCTGTCTTCCGGTTAGATATCCGCTAAACCAGTTTAATAATCTACCATTTATCCCAAAACTACGCAATTTATGAACCAAAAGTCGATGAGGCACGACGTCGAACGCCTTACTAAAATCTAAATAAATGATATATATATATATATATATTGAACAAAAAATGTCAGGTCAGGTTAGGAGAATGATTGAAATGACAGAGCTAGAACACTTTGATGTAACAGATGTACAGTTTGGCTGTATCAGACATACTTGTACGACCACAAAGGACATATACAAAAATCAAATTGCATAATTTATGAAGTACATCAAGGTAATTTACTAATTATACTGCTCTTAATTTATAATTTTTGAAGTTTACATTTAAGCAACATAAGAGAAGTAGTTATGAATAATAACAATCTAAATCAAATACTATTTTACTATGAATAAAAATTTTTTTCTGCTTTTTGTCTGTATATTTGACAGTTTTGTTGCCTTGTTTTGTTTGGTTTTCAATGATTACTGTGGTAATTGTGGAGTAAAAAATTAGTAGCACAGACCTTGCCACCAAGTTTAATTCAAACTATCACCTACATTGTTATTTTTGAAAAAAAAGGAGTGCATCGCATCAGTGTGTGTTAAACGTCAGTAATGTCAGTTAAGGCAATTAAGATTACAGTATTACTGTATTCAGTAAATAGATGATTGTTGGTTAATATTTTTTAAATTAAATGTGCTATATTTGCAAGTCCTTGGTCTGTTAGCTGTTTTATTAAATTGTTGTCTTGATGTATGAATCTTTGAATTCCAAGATATGAAAGACACAAAAGACATTAAAGGCAGTCTCAGTTAGACCCTTCAAATAGCAAGAAAATGAATTTTCCTGGAAACCTCACCAGTTTTCCCATAATGGCCAAAATATCTCCTATCCAAAGCTGTTCAGAAAATGAAGCTACCTAAAATCATTTTTAAGTTCCATTAATTTATTTAAGACGACTCATCTTAAATACTCGGCTACCATCTCACAGTGCGGCTTCAGAACCCGCAATTTCTCGCCAAGTCTCGTGGTTTACTATGAGTAAAATACTACGGCTGAGACCAGGATCTTATTATTTGGTGCCAAGACAGCCAAGATTGAGACACGGGGAAAGTATTGCAACCGGGACAAAAGAGGCAGAAAAAATATATACATTAATGTTCAAACGAATGTTACATGTTACAATAGGAAAATAATAATGGCTTGTAGGCCTGAAGATATTTTCAAGTGTGAAGAATCTTCGAGGAATCAATCAACACAATGGAGTTCCTTTCCATTAACTTTGCCGTTTGCAAAGAAAACCCGACCAAAACACGCGATACATGCATTCTCAAAAGTTATTGTGATTTAAAATTACATTTATGTCAAATATATGCCAAAAAACACGGCACTTACTTTTCTGACAAGCTCGCCCTGCATCGTGACATCAGTATCGTCGCCTCTGTTATGACTGTACCCTGCTGTGATTGGTTGTGAGCGTGGGAAAATCCAGGTCATGACTTTGAGCCGGAAATACTTCCGGCAGTGCTCCGAAATCATGATAAATAGTTTACGTTTTCTAATTTTTTATTCTAGTTGTCTTAGCAGAACATTTGTGACCCAGACTGATTAAGATAATAATAAACAATCTCCCAAAACACAAATCTGATCAGAGTTTTACATAGAACCTGCTCCTATATATTAATCTAACTCTAACTGTACTTTAAGGTTTGGCATAACATGGTCATCTATTATTTCTCAAAATTAGAACTAATGCTGTGACATAAGGTTGTGCATTTTACAGAATAATATATAAATTATTTTTTTTTGGGGGGGGGGGAGGTCATTTTACTCATTATAATGTTACTTTCTTATCTTATCGTTATCTTATTTTAGTATGCATATGCAGTGTGATGAACTTGTTGGTGATGAATCCTCCATTGTCAGTGAGAATGAGAAGGAATTGATTACCAGGAGTCTGTTTCCCAGTGCCAGTAGTACTCCTTTCTCATCTAAATTACCCTCAATACACTTTGAATTAAAAAACCTGGTGAGTGAAAAAAATTTGTTCATTTAGTTTCTTGCTTGATTTATTTGGGCAAAGTAACTATCCAGGGTATTGACACTGTATACATTTGGAATTTTTTAATGAGCTGTTGTTCTTTGCAGCTTGTTCTCTATTGTAATTTAAAGGTAGAAGCAAGGAAAAAGACGTGTCTGTCTGTGCCCTAGTGTTTATGGTCACTTTCTGATATTTTTGTTATCTTTGTATCTGTGAAATGTGAATGCACTTTCTATACTAAGGTTTGGGCTAACAGATATGAAATAAGAACTTTTAGTTTAATTGTTTGTATTAACTGTTGTGATCTCTCTTCAATTATTTTGTAGATTCAAAGTGAGAAAGACCTTCCATCTCCATTTTGTGAAAAGGCTCTGATTGATGATGTCTTTAGTTCAGATATTGGAGATGACGAAGGAGAAACTGTGTTTGACAATCTGAAGCCATGTGATCTATTCAATGATATGAAATCTGTAGATTTGGTGAGATGTTTATCTAAAATATTTTGACCAAATTAATGTAATTATCAAACAGTAATGTGATGAGATATTTTTTACTATGTAGAACAGCTCAAAATAGTGGTAATGATTTTACAGACAGCATCTTTCTCTGCTTCAGTTATGTTACAAAATACCCAGTAAGCTTATCTAAAATACTTTTTAAATATAAGTTCAAAAAACTAGTAGATGGAGTGAAAAGCTTACCCCTAAGGTTAAAGAAAACTGTTATAAGAAAACTTGTCTGTATTATAAAGATTTAGAAGACATTTCTAATTGATGGTTTTTATTGGTAATGGTAAGTACGGTAATGTGCCATGAATTTCGAATGGCTCATAAATTTCGAATGATCTTAAAATTGGCAATCTGTAGTTTTTTATGGACCATGAATTTCTACCAGTAAGCAATTTTGCATGATCTTTATTTTCATGAATTTCGTACATCTTAAAATCAGCCATGGGGCTATTTTCATGCTCATAAAGCTCTAACAATCGGCAAGGTTGCCCTCAAGTACCTTTACCTGACTACTACATGTGCGGCCCAAGGTGCAATATAGCGATCGGTACGGTTAGCTTGAGACACTAAACAACATCGTCATAACCATTCATAAAGATAACAGGATAATCAATTAAGAGTTGCACTGTCATTTCTTTACCGGAGTACTCGGTTTGAGATAGCGATCGGTAGTTTTTCTGTGGTGCACAATAGCATTGTCTACAGTAGGGCCTTCAGTAACAGAACAAAGGAAGCAATTAAGAGCTGCAATAAAGATTACCATTATTGCTTTCTTGTCTCGCTGAGATCAATGAAAAATTATTTTAAAAAATAATAAATTTCATTGGGGAGAGATGGTTAAAAACAATCGATTACGATCTTCCACTGACGTTCTTTCGGGAACGAACTCCCTTAAATGAATATGAAAATTGCCTTCTTGTCTTGTTTAGATTGAGAATGATCTCCGGCTGACAATCTTCGCAAACTAAAGTCATTGAACGAATATGAGAATTGCTTTCTTGTTTCGCTCGGATTGCAAACGATCTCCCGCTGATGATATGAAAATTGCCTTTTTGTCTATCAGCTTTGTCTGGTGCCACATGTATGAAGGTACAGAAGGTGTCCCCTTTCATAATTTGGCGGTAAATTTGCTAACAGTTTGTTAGGGCCTACACGTGTTTTGTACCACATGAAGCTCACTCTTGTCACTGCTGGAATATGTATTTTAAAGTTAATGGAAACATTTTATTGTGTTTTGTAAGGTTTAGGAAGTAGTTTCGTCGAGACTGAAAAACAGCGTGCACTACAAAGTAGTACCATTCAACTGTGATGCATCATAAAAGCTGGGTATGTCAAATTAGTCTAAGAAAATTTTGTACAACATCCACGGCCGGCCCGACAAGCCAAGACGTCATTTTTCAAAAAAATTTGTAATCGTTGTATTATTATTATTATTATCATTACGCCTTCTTGCTATCCGCTTTGTGATATCCATGGTCTGCTTCTGTCAGTTGAACTTATATATGGTATCACCCAGCTTACACGCGGGTGCATGGCTCCCAATATCAACCAATTATATTACAGGATAAAGTTCTGATATATCTAAGTTTAATTATTTGTTTGTGATCGTAAAAATTGCCTGTGCCACCACCCTGTTAGTTTGGAGGCTTAAGCTGGATCAAGTCAAAATTATTTGAAGCTTTGCAGGAAAGATCAGCCTTCCTTTGTTTCTCTGGCTCCTTGTTTAGCCCGATGTTCAGATTTTATCTAGTGCCCCCAGGTCTGCTGGAGCTGCTCTTTGAAAATGATGCACAGGTAGATTTTTACCTGAGATAAATGTCGCCAGAAAGAGTGCGTTTGATACACTCAAGACAAAGATAGGCTACCTGAGAGCTGAAGGGCACTTAACCCTCCAATTAAGGTAAAGGAAATTCCAGCTAGATGGACGATTAAGATAGGATTTCTGATGTATAATATTGTTAACCTCAGTTCTGTGAAAGAAGGGGTGTCAGAACATGGTGCATATATAAATTATATAGAGGATTTGTACATTCAGGTGACAATAATTTACAACTGAAGGGGATTTTCGTTTATATACCTTGAAAAATACACTAAATTTATAGAGAATAATATAATGGTTGGCCCCAAAAATTGTACGCACAGTGCATCTGAGCGTATGCCTGGTTACGTCCCTATAGCTAACCATTTTCTGCTGACTATATGAAAATTGCCTTCTAGCATGGACAAAATGCCCAAGCTTCTAGGCTTGCTCGGATCGCTGACTATCTCCTGCTGACAAATATAGTAACGAAGTCCCTTGAACCAGTATAGAAATTGCCTTATCGTCGCGCTCAGATCACTCATGATTTCCCATTGACGATCTTCCAGTCCCTTGAACGAATATGAAAATGGCCTTTCTGCATCGCTCGGATTGCTAACGAATATGAAAACTGCCTTTTCGGTTTCGTTCCTCACTCGCGTGTTTGTTTGAAGATGATTTAAATGACAAAACGTACACACTTTTCGAATGTGTACATTTGCACAACTATGTGCCAGGAAATCAGGTGCGTTGTCGGACAGCTGCTGGTCAAGATTGCCTGAGCGAAAAAAGTGGTTGCAAATAGAACCACGCAACTGTGGATATCGAGCCCTGCACCCAGGGGCCCAACCCTCCCCCCGGTATATTTGATTGTAGACAACAATCAACGGTCATCTTGGTCGCAGCACACAACGGAGAGAGACCGTAACACACAGTTCAGCTGCCATGGTGAAGGCTACCTGTGTGCCGCACATACCGATCTGCGGTCGTAGTGGCCTCCCTGGAAGGCAGATAGGCCATAATACCGAGGCCGGCTTCTGCAGTTTAGGCTATGTATGCGTCGCAGACACCAACCCGCGCACAGCGAGATGATGACACACTTGCATGTAAAGCTCCGCCCAACTTCAATGGTAAAGGCAACGAACCTGGCTTTAGAAGACGCTAATTGCTGATGAAAGCTACCTGTACGTGCACCATAGACACCGATCGGCTGTCGTCTCGGTTTCAGTGGATGGAAAGGAGCAACGGTAACACTAGGCCCGGCTTCCACAATGAAGGCTAACTGGCCATGGTAGACACTAATCACGTACCGGCCATCTCTCCCTCCGTCCACTCCCGTTCTGAGCGCCAGGATCATTTTCGAAAAACGGCACTAGTTTCTGGCTGTCAGGTTCGCTTTTGAAAAACAATACTACTGATAATGATGCTGTTTTGTGTCCCTATAGCCAACACTACCTTAGGCTGTACATAGTGATCGGGTGACAGTACGTGTATCCCTTGGGTTGCAATTACCGACACTCACCTATCATACATTATGGTAACTCTAAATAGATCATTGGGAGAAAGTAACATAAGGCCTGGTGACGAACAGACAACTTCCAGATAAAATTGACAGAATTCCATGAAATTTGAACATTTGGAAATTCTGAGCACTTCCATTTCGTGAATTTCGACCAAACTTTTCCCAAATTTGATTATTTTCTACTGTATAGAAAGAAGCATAGCACAATACCGTATTTCAATAGTTGAATGAGGGATGCCCTTAGTATCTGGATAGATATTTCCTGTTGTGACTGACATTTAGCCTTTCCTTTCTTGTACTTAAATCTAATTAATTGTGTGTGTTGATGCTTAGGATTTGGTTGGTTTCCACAATTTGCTGCAGTGTGTTTAAAGCAACTATACTTATTTGAAACAAAAAATCTTGGACAAAAGGTAAATTCAGTGGTTTCTTGTTAATAACAGGGGGCCTTACTCTAACCCCTGTAGGAAAATGAATTTTCATTAGAGTTGCTAATTATAAATAGATTTCTGTCTTCTAGGTTGAAGAGTGTAGACACAATAAAGATCTTGTGTTAGAACAGTTGGATTTGTTGTCAAAACCCCAGGGGGCTCAGAAAACTGAAGATGAGCATTTGAATGTCACAGAAATTACAAGACAGCAGTTGCTACAAGAGACAGAAGATTTTTCTAAAGTAATTGTTGAACTTGCCAAAACCAAGCGAGCCTCTGATCTGAGGTACAATTTTAGTCATGCAGTTGATGTGATCTTAATTTCATGAATAGTAAAAACATGTCAACAGATATTAGAAGGCTTTCTTACAAAGTACTTTGTGGAGAAAAAAAAATTGTCTTTTAAAGGTATATATGATTTATCCATAATTTTATTTTTAGTTACAAACTGGAATAATGTGTCCCCTATTAAAGTACAAATTTCAAACATTTATTACATTATAAAAGGAAGTTATTCCATTGGCTATTACAATAGAAATTACAAACATGCAGTAAATATACTTTAAATGTGCCTTATTTTTGCCCTATATTACAGGGTCACAAAACTTGCAGGTGCTTTAAAAAGGTTAAAAGGTAAGCATGAACATTTATGTCATAGTAAAAAAAAAGTAAATTGGTGGTAAGGAGTAATTGCTTAATTATATAATGTTGGTTTGACTTTATTCCACAACTGTTTTAATTGTCTTTTTTTTTCTTCATTTTTTATTTCCAGATAAAAATATAGAGATAAAAAGGAAACACAAGGAAGCATTAAAGCAGATGCAGGATGATTCCATCAGTCTTAATCTCTCAGTTGAAGAGCTCACAGAGTTAAGGGAAAGATATGAAGTGGAGAAATCTAACAGAGAAAATATTGAAAAGCAGGTACATAATAATAATAATAATAATAATAATAATTGATTGTCATATTTATACAAGTATAAAATGAAAATAGTATGATCTGTCGATAAAATGTAATAAAATGGAATTATTAAAATACATTTTGTTCATTAAAAATACGTACTGCTGATGGATAAAAACAATATTTGTCATGCTTATGATATCTTTAAAGAGTTGTGTGTAAATCTGTGTGACATATTATGTTATTCTTAATTCTTTTCACATTGTAATTTCTCCTAACTCCTCCTAGACCATTAGAGTGAGGAAGTTGAAACTTTGGGAACTGATAGACCTATTATCAGGGATGTGCATGAGCACTTATGAATTTTAGTGCAACTGGGGGTTGGGCTGTTCCTGGGAAGTGGTTGATTCTGAATTCTTTTCACATTGTAATTTCTGCTAACTTCTCCGAGACCATTATGATGAGGAAGTTCACTTTTTAGGTTTTAGCAGACTTATCATCACATGCAGGCCTACCCAACTACCAGACTCGGCACCTAAGGATCCTGAATTAACCGGTATATCGGACCACACTACCCGTTTTCAAGGTGTGTGTCAGATCGCATTTTGGAGTATCAGTCACAACACCGACAGGATGAACCCACGCTCGGTTGTCACCTTGATTGGATAGTAAACGATTGTCGTAAAATGGCTACATGATTTTAAAACCGGGTGCATAAATTTGAAAACCACCTAGAACAACCTTAGACTGCCACATTAATCTAATACAATGCAAAAAAGCCCTATCAAAGGTGTTAAACATTCAAACCGAATGTCGTAAAGTGCCCATATACCCCCATAGAGACAATAAAATAGAGTACTCTAGATGAGAGTACAGTCTAAGGTTGTTCTAGGTGGCTTTCAAATTTATGCACCCGGTTTTAAAATCATATAGCGATTTTACGACAATCGTTTACTATCCAGTCAAGGTGACAGCCGAGCGTGGATGAGCCTGCAGTCGTCCTACAAAATTTGTTCTGGGGTATGATACTCCGAAATGCGATCTGACACACACCTTGAAAATGGGTAGTGTGGTGCGATATACCGGTTAATTCAGGATCCTTAGGTGCCGAGTCTGGTAGTTGGGTAGGCCTGACATGAGTCCCTTTGGGTTGGGCGCCCCCCCCCCCCCCCCCTCCTCAGGGGATGGGGGATGATTCTTATTATTTTACACACTGTTATTTCTGCTGTCTCCCACTAGACCATTAGAATGAGTAAGTTGAAACTCAAGTTATAAACATATCATCAAGGATTTGCATGGACATTTCGGAATATTAATGTGCCTTGGGGTAGTTCTGTCTCAGGGGGTGGATTGCTTTTTCTACATAGTAACTTCAGTTATCTCCTCCTAGGTCATAAGAGTGAGGAAGTTGAAAGTTTTTGGGATTGATAGACCTATTATCAGGGAGGTAGATGGACCAGTCATAATTTGTGTTGGTGGGGGTTGGGCTGTCTCTGACGGGGTAGGGGAGTGGATAATTCTTTTTACATTTTGCATTTTTTCACTGATACTTTTTATTCAGTTATTATGAAGATAATTTGCAATAATTTTACATACAGGACCCAGGCATTGTCATAGGGTGAGCTACTTATACACTTTAAAAAGTGTGAAAGAGCAGGGATATGTGATGGCAATCAATCAAAACCATCTAGTTACATTTTTTCCAGCTTGAAGACAAAGAAAAGCAGTTAACAGTTGCAAAAGAAGATGCAAAGGGACTTTCTCAAACTTTGGAAGAGATGCACACCAGAAAGACCTCCTTGGAAAACATCATTGCAGAATTAAAAAGGTTAAAAAATCAAATATTATGATAAATTATTTTAGTTATTTTCAAATGACCTACTGTTGACAGAAAATCGACACTGCTTGATTGCACTTTACACGCAGACATACAAGTTTAAAAGAGAAAAAGAAAAAAAATCTGTTGGCAAGTCCTTTGGGTACATCACTGAAAACTGCCAGACTATTAAAGATCAATAACACCTGCACTTAACTTTTTTCTTCTATAGCAGGCTATCTATGGTAGCATAATGATTGCCTGTGTGTTGTGAAATCAATCGATTTTTGTCTCCAGAATTGTCAGATTTTTCAGGAGAAATGAAATTAGCTTTGCCATGATCTAGAAATACTATTGAAATGAAATGGTAATGATGACACAGGCTAACTTAAGCACTTTAAATGAGTTGAGTTCATTTGACTTTATAATGGTTTTGATAATTTGACTGATTGCTTTGCATCAAATTAACTTTTTTATTGCTATATTTTTTTTCGGTTTGTTTTTGATATGCCTGGGTGCAGGCCGTGATGCTGCATGAACCTGAAATAACCTGCTGCTTTTATACATGGGTGAACATTTTTAGGATGATGCCTGATGTTCAGTGTTCATTTTGATGCCTTTTTTAATATGATCTAAATTCTCTGAGAAAGATATTTCAGGATTTTCAGTTTTTACAATTTTCACCCATGGGTTGATGAAATTTAACTTCTGTGCAAATTTGGGCAAAATTATATGATAAAAATGTAAATATTTTTGTTGAGAAAATATTTTTAAAAAACTGACAACTATTGGCATTTGCTGGACTAATCTCCATCTCATGCATGCACAGAAGTTGTGTTAGCCTTTTTTTCATGGGCTTCACATGCTAAGGTCTTTACGTGTTTGAAGTTTCATTAAAACCTAAATATAGATGGCAAGACAATTTGGATAATGCAAAAGTACAAATTTGATAAGGATGTGAAGAATTCAGAAAAAAATTCCCAGGCGTACAACTACATCTGAAGGGCTTCATGTTTATGAATTTATATTAGAAGATTTATAGAGAGTAGGAAAGGAGAGCTGGACAAGATTTGTCTAAATTTGTCCATACACAAACAAAGGTATACCAGATCATTGTTTGATATAATTGATTGTCATTTTTACTTCTCAGTATAATTACACAGGGGATGTAATCAAATGCATAGGCCCAGGCTAGAAAATACTGACATTTCCAACCTTCAGTCCTCTTGTGCACAGTCCATTAATCCTGAGTAATAGCATAGCTAGAACCAGGATACATATTGATTGTTCAAAGTGAATTAGAGGAGGTATAACTGCATTACCTTTCCAACAGTATTGAAGAAGAGATATCAGTTGATTCTGCTGTAAAGCCTGTGAAGTAATGTTGCAAGCAATGTGATGAAGGTGCATATGAAAAAGAAGACCATGGGGAACTGTGTACCACCAGTTAGAGGCATCACTCAGTCTAGGTGTAAATACAACACATTTTAAATTATCATATTTAATGTGCTTTTGAAATGCATTGAAAATAGTAACTTTTTAACTTGTCCTCCTTTCTCTGTCCTTTTTAGAACAAATAATGAACTTCAAGAGAAATGCAGGGTAAAAGAAGGTAGGTCTAGTTAATCCTCTAAATGTGGTTAGCAGTAAATCATTGTTTGGTTGATGTATTAAGTGCACATGACACTAATCTGTCTCTGATGGAATGGGATATCAAGGACAGATCTGTTTTGGGGATACTAAGAGATCTAAGTCTCTAATATCCTATACTTGCTTTCTATTGTTTTAAAAAAAGCAAATGTAGATAGTCTTGGACTGACTTGGATTGTTTGTCATTTCTCTAGTCTAAATGCTATACAAGTTATTCTATTAGTGATTGTACCTCCTAAGTCATAGAATGCTTTTATGCAGATGATACGTCTTTTATCTGATTCATCTTAATATACTTTGTTGTCATTGATGCTGATTGATGGTTGTACATAATCACTGAAAGCATTTACTTATTTATAGTTTACTTAGCAATTTGTTCCTTTACTTTTTGTTTTTATTTTTATGAAAAGGTCTAGTAAGTAGCTTGGAGGAGGAACTTGCCAAATCTGTCAATATTGCGAGAGAGGAAAAGGAAAAAACATTATCTTTGCAGGTAGGCTTTTTACTTGCATGAATTGTTTCAAGTTAATTTAGATAAAACTTGTTTATGTTTTATTTTATTATTTTTATGTACAGACACAGATGTGTAACCTTCACCCGGGTCTGTTGAAAATGTTCAAAAATGAACACCTCCCCTGCCATTTTTAAGAAAAGTTTTATTAAAAAAAAAAAAAAAAGGAAAAGTAAATTGAATACAGTACTAATTTACAATTCATATAAATTTAATTCCAATAGTGAAATTACCTAGGGGAATGCAGGATATGCAACTGTAACTGTTAAGCACAGTGGTGGGCCTAAATTCTTTCTCTAAGTAAACCTGGCGTAAAAGGGACTCACAGCCCTCTCCCATGAAAAGATAATACCCAGTAGGCTGCTTTATTTTGTGCAAAGTCGCGTCATCCATGAATGTGTTACACACACCAGTGCAAACAACTAATGGTGTAATGCACAGCCAAATCATCCCGAATCATCAGCATGTACGCATTGTGCCTCACCAATGAAGGGTACCGGAGGAGATCAGCATTGGTCAGAATTGTGCCGGAAGTGACTTGTAGTGGTGTAAGACATAAAGCTGAGTGGTCATTTTTAGCTGGAGATGAATGGGACTGAAGACGTAGGCTTGGAGAAAAAAGCAGTTATTCTAACAACACGTTAAGATAACATCTTTATGCATTTTGGGTGGAGAATACTTGTAGAAACAATAGGCACATGATATGAAAACATGTCACGGAACTTGAAGGTGCAAAATCGTGCTAAATTTGCAGTCAATTTGTTTTGAAATACATGCTGCATCGACCGCCAGCGCGACAAAGAGCATAAAGGGAAAAGAATTCCCAGGAGGCTAGAAATCTTTGTCATGTGGAATTTTGGCATTTATATAATCTGATATGTCCATATCTAAGTATTTTTAGGTGCTTTATGGTATTGGCGGCAATTATAACGATGTTTTAGGGTCTTTGAAGGACCTTGTGAAAACCAGGAAGTATTTCGTAACTGACAACTGATCCACAACTACTGCTGTGCAAAGATGTATCTATTTTTAAATATTTTGACGAATTTTTAGATCTTTATATGTCCATCTGACATGAAATTAAGCACGATTTTGCACCTTCAAGTTCCTTGTCACATTTTCATATCAAGTATTCTCTTCCCAAAATGTGTAAAGAAGAAATGTTATCTTACCAACTTGTTTGAAAAACTGCTTTTTTCTCCGAGTCCACATCTTCTCTCCCGTTCACCTCCAGCTAAAAATGACCACTCAGCTTCGCGTCTTACACCACTTGATGTCACACTTCCCACACAATATTTCTGACCAATGCTGATCTCCTCCAGTACCCCTTATTATCTCCATTATTTTAAAGCTTAGTGCCTCGTACTTTATCTTAACCTAAAAGTATGTAGGGGGATAGTTTTCAAGGAAAACCAATAGGCCTGTTATCTTGAAAATTGAAGAAATGATCAATGTTACTGTGAACATGCTGAAGGATGGTCTCGGGGTGGAATGACAAAGTCAGCTTGAGGGTTCAGTAGTTTATTTAGTCCGCATAACTAAGACCTAAAATGATAAGTTATAATACCCTTCAAACGTATGCACAGCTTATTGTTGACAAAATCTACTTATATAATTGCAATATATGTCAGTAAAATGTTATAAACACATTTGCAAAGTTATGTAAGAATATTATATTATTTCAGACACTAATTGTCTCTTACTATGCATACATACAAAATGAGTCGATTTGTTATTTAGAGCCCAACTATAAGACCACAACTGGACAGCTATGGCTTCTGCCAACTGTTTATGTGGGAAACCGGAAACCATCCGACATTTTTTCTTTCAATGCCCACTGAAACAGAAAATATCGTGATCTCTACGAATCTGTTGAAGATATACTTGGTGTAACTTATGCATATTTCAGAACCCTACTAGATAAGATATCCCTCTTCCTACATGGCCATAAAACACTAACATCTGGACAAAACGACAAAATTTTCGAAATAGTGTCGGATTTCTTAATCAAAAATGTCTGAATCATCTTCCATTTCTGTTCTGGCGTCTACCACTCTCTCCTGATGGCCTATTGCCCCCCCATAATTACCTTTCCCCCATGCCCTGCCCCTCACTCCCATCTAATGCCACTCATGTCCTCGTCACTGTCTTTTCCTTGAATATTATTATTATTATTATTATTATTATTATTATTATTATGTACAGACACAGATGTGTCTGTACATATAGCCATCATCTGCGTCTGTCGTCGCCGTCGTCGCTGTCGCCGTGCATTTTACCGATAACACGATAAGTGGAAAACCATTTTACCTTTTGACTTGAAACTTGCAGAACTGATGAATATTTATAATACGCAGGTCAAGTTCGAAAATCAGCATGATCGGGTCACTATTAGGGAATTTATGCTGTTTTTTCACTTTTTTCAGCATATATGCAGCACCGATAACACGATAAGTGGAAAACCATTTTACCTTTTGACTTGAAACTTACAGAACTGATGAATATTCATAATACGCAGGTCAAGTTCGAAAATCAGCATGATTGGGCCATTTTTAGGGAATTCTAGCTGTTTTTTCACTATTTTCAATATAAATGCAACACTGATAACACAATATAAGAAAAACGGATTGGCCAATTGTAATTATACTCACAGGAGTGGTCAATCTTACTAAAACGCAGGTTGAGTTCGAAAATCAGCATAATTGGGCCATTATTTTAGAAGTTATACTGTTTTTTCACATTTCCTCAGATTCAATTATTAGGCATGTTAACAGTCTCATTATTTAACTAATAGGATGCCTAAAAGTGTTTGTTTGATATTTCCTGCATCTTTACAACATTGTTAGTTGATTATGTAAAAAACATGGTAAACTTGTTATCATGTATTGTGTAATAAAGTGTCAACAAGGCAGCAAAGCTGTCAAATGTACAGACAAAGAACAGAAAATATAGATGCAAATAAGTGAAAAATTAAATTTTCACAAAAAACTGTTAAATTGACAGAAAAATTTACCAAACAGACTGCGTTGCCTATTGAAGCCGTATGTTAGACCCATGTTTCTTTCCTGTAAGTTTGAGAACAGTAAGTGACATGATTTCCCTTAAATGGTCATCATAGGAGCAGTGCCCAAAATAGGGATTTCTTCAAATTTTGATGCAACATTACATAATGTTTAACAGCATAATGACAATCAAATGTTATTAATAAAATATTAGTAACATGGACATTCAGAAAATGTGACAAGCAAAAGTCTTCAAGATCATGGAACTTTAAAGTCACACCTTGAAAATGCCAATATGTGAAAAATTAAATTTTCACAAAAAAATGTTTAACTGCAAAAAAAAAAAAAAACAAAAAAAAACAAACAAAAAAAAAAAAAACCAAACAGACTGCATTGCCTACTGAAGCTGTATTTTAGTCCCATGTTTCTATCCTGTATGTTTGAGAACAGTAAGTGACATGATTTTCCTTAAATGGTCATCATGGAAGCAGTGCCCAAAATGGGGCTTTCTTCAGATTTTGATGCAATATTACATAATGTTTAACAGCTTAATGACCATCAAATTTTAATTATAAAATATTTGTATCACAGATATTCAGAAAATGTGACTAGCAAAGGTCTTCAGGCCCATGGAACTTCAAAGTCACGCCTTGATAATGCCAAAATGTAAACAAGACAGCACTGTTCTGAAATGGGTTTATTTCCATTTTTAACACTTTTTTAACTTAAACAAAATAAACATTTTACTGCCATTTTTATATGTCCAACTAAGAAAATTGATGAGATGGGAAAAGTATCAATAGAACAGTGTTAAATGTCCAATTTCCTCCATTCTGAGATTCTAAACATAGTGGATGATTGAATATGACAAACTGCAATGATATGAGTTTATTTCCATTTTTGACAATACATGATAACAAGTTTACCATGTTTTTTACATAATCAACTAACAATGTTGTAAAGATGCAGGAAATATCAAACAAACACTTTTAGGCATCCTATTAGTTAAATAATGAGACTGTTAACATGCCTAATAATTGAATCTGAGGAAATGTGAAAAAACAGTATAACTTCTAAAATAATGGCCCGATTATGCTTATTTTCGAACTCAACCTGCGTTTTAGTAAGATTGACCACTCCTGTGAGTATAATTACAATTGGCCAATCCGTTTTTCTTATATTGTGTTATCAGTGTTGAATTTATATTGAAAATAGTGAAAAAACAGCATAAATTACCTAAAAGTGACCCGATCATGCTGATTTTCGAACTTGACCTGCGTATTATGAATATCCATCAGTTCTGTAAGTTTCAAGTCAAAAGGTAAAATTGTTTTCCACTTATCGTGTTATCGGTGCTGCATACATGCTGAAAAAAGTGAAAAAACAGCATAAATTCCCTATAAGTGACCCGATCATGCTGATTTTCGAACTTGACCTGCGTATTATGAATATTCATCAGTTCTGTAAGTTTCAAGTCAAAAGGTAAAATGGTTTTCCACTTATCGTGTTATCGGTGCTGCATATATGCTGAAAAAAGTGAAAAAACAGCATAAATTCCCTAAAAGTGACCCGATCATGCTGATTTTCGAACTTGACCTGCGTATTATGAATATTCATCAGTTCTGCAAGTTTCAAGTCAAAAGGTAAAATGGTTTTCCACTTATCGTGTTATCGGTAAAAGTGCACGGCGACGGCGACGACGACGACAGACGCAGATGATGGCTATATGTACAGACACATCTGTACATATAGCCATCATCTGCGTCTGTACATATAGCCATCATCTGTACATATATGTACAGACACATCTGTGTCTGTACATAAATATGGAAATAAACTCATATCATTGCAGTTTGTCAGATTCAATCATCCACTATGTTCAGAATCTCAGAATGGAGGAAATTGGACATTTAACACTGTTCTATTGATACTTTTCCCATCTCATCAATTTTTTTAGTTGGTCATATAAAAATGGCAGTAAAATGTTTATTTTGTTTTATGTTAAAAAAGTGTTAAATATGGAAAGAAACCCATTTCAGAACAGTGCTGTCTTGTTTACATTTTGGCATTTTCAAGGTGTGACTTTGAAGTTCCATGGGCCTGAAGACCTTTGCTCGTCGCATTTTCTGAATATCTGTGATACAAATATTTTATAATTATTTAAATATTGAGACTTTCATCATGTGAATTTGAACTCTCATGGTCCTGAAACTGTATTCTTATTGAAGGGGTACATTGAGACCATCTTCTGGGTCTTCCGGAAGACAGTCAAGTTATTAAGTTTATATTGACTGGTATCTATTTTTTTTTCTGTTGGAAGACCTTCAAAATGGAGGATGGATCAAAATAGATACTTTGGAATACTGTCAAAATATCTCTTGGTCCGCTCCTGTTATTGACAATGTTACCTGTTGTGCATGATTAAAATTCAGTGTTGACTGACAGTGCTATTATAAGCATTATTTATTATTGCATCAAAATTGACAAAATTACCTTTTTTGCATCTTTATTTTCTGTTTTTTGTCTGTACATTTGACAGCTTTGCTGCCTTGTTATTAAATTTCAAAGGTGAGCATATAATGCCTAGGCGAATTGCCACCTTTATTTATACTTCATCAATATTTAACCCTCTTGAGAATAAAGATGTTTGAAAAAAAAAAGTGATATATGTAACATCGTAGGTTGGATGCAACGATCTTCCCATTTTAATGTACAATCTCAACTACGGCATCCACTCACCCGCAGCGGAGGGTATGCACTGGTTTCGTCGCTTCAGCTCAATAACACATGGGGCTAGGCAAGTCCTAAATGTATACATAAGCGAGTCTTAACACCACTTACATAGCATTTTAACTTATATGTAACATAAAGAGGCTAGTCACAAGTCTCCCACTTATATTTAATGCGGGCTGAGCAATAAAAAAAAACTACAGCCATTATGATAAATTATTGCACTAAGATACAAGGAGCATGCCGCATATGTCAAGGCAATGTAAACCTAACCATAACTGTACTTGCGTCTGCTAGTGACCCATTACAAACATGACCTGAGAAGTATGACATAATATCCTGAGCACCTCAGGGGTTGAAAAAAAGTGTCGTCACTCGTAAATTCCAGATAGTGAAAGCACGGGGACGACCCATTGTGAAAGGTTACTAGTCCTTTCTGACGAGTGTCAGTTTTGATCCCAAACAGTGGTCACTGGTGCTACTTCACCATTTCTATCAATATTTTCGCATTTATTTTCAGTAAATCTTGTGAATTAGACATATTTTCTCACTTGTTTTTCCTTTAGAACGTGGGCCGCGCCATATTGGATATCACTGCACATGTGCGCATAGTAATACCACGGGAATCATTAGTTCTGCAAATTCCGTGCGTAAGCGTAAGGGGGTGATATTCTATGTAGTTTTGGAGATCGTTATTGGTCCGACCGATACAAAAGAACGGCTCTCATTGGTCTTAGATGATGTTATTAATAGAAACCCCACAAAAAAGTTACATGCGCTCTGCATTTGATAGCTTAGCCACCATTTTTAGGGTACTTGCATTAACCGCGATGTGGAATTTTTTGCACATATGCAAGCCAAAGCAACGAGATATTCTGAAGTACCAAGCACTAGTTCGTTTAGTCAAGAATCCAGCGCTGATTCAGAATGTAAAAAAGTCTAAAATGACTATCTTTAAGATTCACTTCTAAAATTAAGTCAGAGGGAGGCTGAAAACATTTATCATGAAAAGATGGGTTTTTAGTGAGGCTTTTAAACTATCGCTGTCACTTTCACTTCTGATATTTTAATGTTAATTAATTCTTTTAAAAAAGAATGAAGAACTGTGGGTAAAACTTATGATGTGTGAAAAATTAACTTTATTTGAATAAATAAAGTCATTTGAAAAAACAGTGTAATTTGTAATTGTTGAAATGCATACCACATCATGAGGACCACTAAAAATTAGCTGGTACTAGTAACACAGCAAAGTCACTAGTCCCTTAGGACCAGTGACCCAAAATTTCTGTTTCAACCCCTGGCACCTTTGTTCTGGCAAAAGTGAAGTTATTCATTGAAATATCAAATGAAATGTTAAATCATTCCCGTTTTCATCATTCCATGGCAAAAAAGGGAGAGGCTAACAGTGTGGTTGCACACAAATAAAATATGCTGGCCAATAAACTGATCAATAGACTCATCAAGGGGGATCAGCTAGGCCACCTTCGGCCTTTACAGGTCAAGCAACAAAACCATCAGCTGCCCTCTCCTTAAAACAAATGCTGATGGTCTACTAATATGTGCAAAGTTAAAACAAAATACTATCAGCCAACCTAAGTATGAAAAATTAAAATTTCGAAAATCCGCTTGATGGGACCATTTTTACAAAAATTATGCTGTTTTTTTTTTTTGCGTCTTTCGGCATATTATGAGAACTCGTTTATGGCATTTTGTAGAGCTTGTCAAGCACAACACTGGTGGTGGTGTCCCTTGTTTTGGTTTCCATACGAATGCACTTACTCCAGCTGGTGGTACAATATCTGGAGGTGGTATCGCCTCTCTGATCCTCTAGTTTAAAAAATGCCATGAATTACCTTACTGGCTGAGTCTTACATCTTTTATTTGAAAAATCATAATGTGCAGCTTAGGTGTAGTCAAAATTTGAAAAGTGTATATAAAGGGTGAGAATTGGCAAAACCAATAATTGAAATCTAAGGCACAAAAAAAAAAAAAAAAAAAAAGACATTTAGCAGAAATCAATGTTTAACATTAAGAATCACTGAGTTTGATTTAGTTTTAACAGAATATGGTGTAGTTAGTTGGAGGTCAGACAAACTAATGTTATTTGGCACAGATTCTGGCATTATTAAGACTAAATTGAAGTCAAATCAAAAGTGCATGTTTTAGTCAAATCATGATTTACACTTTGCATAACTTTCACAGTGGAATGCTGGTCAGTCAAAAAATCGTGACATTTGTATGCAGTGATGTAGTCCCTAAATCAATATACTGGTATGCTAAAAGTACACAGTGTCAGTTTAACTGTTTATATAAGCATACGAAGGTGCTACTTGTTTATAATTAATTTATGAATTAAAGAAAAACATCTTTTTCCACAGAGTCGAGTATTTGTTAACCTTGTAGATTTCTCATGGGTTTTCTGTGTTCAAGAATGGCAAGCTTAGTGACACCATGTTAAGATAGAATTTAGTGAATAATTTGGAATAATGGTAAGTGTTGACTGAAGACTCTTGTCAAACAGCCTGTTCATTGGAACCAATTTTCTCTCTCATGATTCAGGTGAGAACTTTGCCACGACCCTCCAATAATGTGCACACGTACAAGCGTGTGTGTGTGTGTTCAGCACACACACACACACACACACGCACATATATAATATAGTTTTTAACTGATTGTACTGAAGTCAAATGCAATGATCAGTTTGGGGGAAAAAAAACAGTAAAATATTTTAAATTTTCTTCTGCTTAATAGGTAAGCATGTGGCTAAAAAAATTATATAGTGAGCCCAGACACAAAATGAACTAGTATGTATACAATAACTGGATTTTTCCCATCATTCCTGTTTATCATTTACTCTTCAACAAAGATGTACAACAGAGCCTAGTGTTAACACTCATCTGCCAGCAGAAATTGTTTTGATCTATGAAAAACAATTGTTTCATGTATCTTGATCATTGATTGATTGTAAAAAAAATGTACCTTGAAGGTTGGTACTTGTTTACAAGACAGTCAAACTGGAGTGTAGGTGTTTAATTTCAGAAATAGTGTCTATCATTTTTTCCAGAAGTCCAATGTAGAAGAAATCCAAGGCATTTGGAACACACTGCAATCTCACCTGAATCCTGAGAGAGAAAATTCAGTGAGTCCATTTTTAATCTTTGGAATCAAGAAAAAGAAAGCGAGAGACTGATACCAGCATGTTGAAAGTTTCAAAATGCATTTCTTCGTGGTTTTGTTTTTGTACTTTTCTGTACATAATATTATTAGGAATTAGGCTTCCTGTATTTACAATGTATGTGGCACTAAAATCGGAGTCCCTTCTGAAGGTAAATTGCTTCAGCTGTTTTTTTTTTTCTGTTCATTTGATTTTTTGTATTATTCATATTTTCAAGGAATGGCTTACATGATAGGTATAAAGTCAAAAACATGTTTATGACAGAGGTATTCACAGTATTTCCTTTACACCTGAAAATGTCTAAGAAACATACATACTTCAGTGCATTCAATCAGTGCAACAGGATTTTCCAAGTGACTATCTGCTGTTGCACATACTTCTAGCACCTGTGCAAATTGACAGAACGTGATAGGCATGCTCTAACCTCATAGAAAGCATCTTTTCTATTCTTTTAGACTCTTCCTCATTTGTTGATTTAAATTTGTTCAGTTGAAGGATAAGAAGGAAAAGGCTGAGTAATTTATCAAAATTAAAGATGCTGGATTGTGAAAGACTGGCTCTAGGGATTCAAGGTACCCAATGAGTGTAAAACTGTCCAGATGGATGCACATTTTATCTTGTAAGAAGATCTGGTAGGTTTATTGTTATGCACATTTGGGCTGGTGACAAAAGTTAAAATTGCACAAGTCAACAATTGTTGACAACAGTTATCTTATTTTACTCTAGTCAGATGTACATCTTTGGTCAGACATTATTTAATAATATCATTTCTCTTTCTGCTCTAAAAAAATTTGATAATGTTATCTTTTAGATAATTTTGTTCAATAACTATAATTTCAAGAGTTTTACCTAATTAATTAAGGCAACATCTGCAGAGCTGAGATGTGTTGTTACATAAATATGATAGATTAAACATACCTGTAAAATTGGCTATAAAAATCAGCCAATCTCATTTTATCTGTCTTTAATGTTTGGGCGTATTGCAATAGAATGCAAAAGAGCATACAAATCTTCTAAAGGGCTGTGTTATGAAACTTTATAAAGCCAAGTGTTTATGACATTTACAGATAGGTGGATACTTTTATGTTACGAGAAGTTTTTATAGCTAGGTAATCTGGCAGTACTTAAGGGCCACCATGCAAGTGTTTATAAATGAACTCTACTTTCCCGATTTTATAGTCAGCATTACATTGTGACAGCATGGAATTTGTATGTTAGGCAATTTTGCTTTGATTCAGTGAAATAGCGGAGGATTTCAGACAGGTCTTGCATGTAAAATCTTCACAAAGTTTTAGGTCTCTAAGTGACTTTTTATGGATCACCACGGCTTTCCTAATGCAGATGATGACAAAATTGATTTTGGGATTGGCTCTGTGTGGAACATATTCTCATAGCATCCATTTCTATATGAATGCATCTCTTCAATCTTGATTGATTTTCGTTACCAGAAATTCACCTTATTTCCAATTTGCCTAATGGTTTGAAACCATGGAGTTTCATATACAATAATATATAAGACAAATAAAAAACTTCTTTTTCTAAAAGGAGAAATGAAATCAAATTAAAAAAAATGGAGACTTGAAGGGATGCAGGTTATGTTTGACCTGACACAATAATATGGTGATTTTCTTTCAAAAATACTTTTAGTTTGGAAAAAGAATTGTAGTGCCTTTTTTAGTGTGTGTATGTGGGAATTCTTGCAAATTACGGTAATGTGCCATGAATTTCGCACAGAAAAAATTAATTAAAATAAGGAAAAGATTATTTGGTTGAAATTCATGAGATGGGAGGTGCTCAGAAATTGCAGATGGTCGAATTTCATGAAATTCTGTCATTTCGGACCGGAAGTTGTCTGTCCCTCACTAGGCCTTATGTTATCTTTTCCCAACGATCTCTGTGTCCATTACGATATTGTATAAAAGGTGATTGTTGGTAATTGCGACCCAAGGGATACACCTACTTTCACCTGATCGCTGTGTATGGCCCAAGGTGCTAGATAACGAGTGGTTCTATTAGCTAGGGATGCAAAACAGCATCATTATCAGTAGTGTCATTTTTCAAAAGCCAGAAACTAGTGTCGTTTTTCGAAAACGATCCTGGTGCTCAGAACAGGAGTGTATGGAGGGAGAGACGGCCAGCCATTAGCGTCTACCCCAGCCAGATAACCTTCATTGTGGAAACCGGGCTTAGTGTTACCGTTGCTCCTTTCCATGCGCTGAAGTTGAGACAACAGCCGATTGGTGTCTTTGGGGCACTTCATCGACGATTAGCGTCTTCTGCGACTGCAGTTCGGCGTACAGGTAGCCTTCACCACGGCAGCCGAACTGTGTATTACAGTCTCTCTCCGCTATGCGCTTTGACCAAGATGATTGCTGATTGTTGTCTACAATCAAATAAACTAGGTCGAGGGGGGTATGGCTCCTGGGTGCAGGGCTCAATATCAACGGTTGCATTTTGCAGCCATTTTTTTTGCTCAGGCAACCCAATCTTGACCAGCAGTTTTCTGACAACTCAACTGATTTCCTGGCACATAGTGGCACCAATGTACACAATTGAAAAGGCAATTTTCACATTTGTTAGTGATCAGATCGAGACAGAAAGGGAGCTAGAAGATCGTCAAACGAGAGGGCAGTTTTCATATTTGTTCAAGGGACTTCATTAGCAGAAGATCGTCAGCGAGAGATCATGAACGTTCTGAACGAGACAAGAAAGCAATAATGGCTATCTTTATTGCAGCTATTAATTGCTTCTCTTGTTCTGTCACTGAAGTCTCTGTTGTTGATGATGCTATTGTACGCCTCAGCAAAACTACCTGTAATGAACCTTTTACATATGCCTATGACGAATGTCCTAAACTTATATAATTTTGAACGCTTAATTCAAGCGTGGGCTCGAAATAGGACATAACGTTTTCGTCTAACTTAGTGGATAACGCAATCCAAAGACTCCACGGTTCGTGTCAGAATACGTAAGGTCGCGCAAAGAAAACCCAAGTCCACATAATGACCAGTTAAATGATTTATTCGTTGACGCTCGGTAACTACATGATATTCTAAGTGAAGTCTCCAAATCCTAACTACGTCTCGCTCCGTACATCGTCGCTTCCAATCTCCTCCTCCGCTGCTTCCTTCTACATCACTCCAGTATATCTCCCCGTATCCCTCTCCTCACTCACTTTAAATACTATTTTGTTATCTTTACATGGATCCAGTGCTGCACTAGTATGAGATGTACGTCAAACATAATTACCTTTAATTGTATAATTAATTTCTTTACTTCGGCGTCATACATAGAGACCGCCGCGTTACTCAAAAGCTATTGCACAATAACGCATTACGTCTGATCTTTATGTCGCACCTGACATATTCCTTCCATTTTTTCCAGAAAAAAAAAACTTTTTTTTTTTTTCATTACTCATGTTGGAGACTTTCACTCTAATAATATTTACAATATTTACAAAGATAACGAAAATTACACATTTAATTACGTTTTAGTGTACGCCCGGGGGAAAACCAGAGATAAAACCCTTTAATTTATATTTTTCTTTATCAATATAGGGAAAAATAGCTCTGGAAACCGGGCAGTTCAGCGTCTTATATAACAAAGTCTTTTCATGACGATGACAGTAAATACTATTTTGTTATCTTTACATGGATCCAGTGCTGCACTAGTATGAGATGTACGTCAAACATAATTACCTTTAATTGTATAATTAATTTCTTTACTTCGGCGTCATACATAGAGACCGCCGCGTTACTCAAAAGCTATTGCACAATAACGCATTACGTCTGATCTTTATGTCGCACCTGACATACCGATCGCTGTCTCACACGGACTACATTAAAAAAACGATAGGAAGACATTGCAGCTTTTAATTGTTTCTCCTGTTATCTTAATGAATGCATGGTGATGACGATGTTGTTTAGCGTCCTAAGCTAACTGTAACAATTGTTATTTTACATTTTGGGGCACACACGTAGTATTCAGGTCAAGGTACGCTAGAGCAACATTGCCAACTGTTAGATCTTTATGAGCACGAAAATAGCACGATGGCCAATTTTAAGGTGTATGAAATTCACGAAAATCGAGATCGGGCAAAATTGCTTATTTGACGAAATTCATTGTCTATTAAAAACCCCAGATGACCAATTTTGAAATAGTTTGAAATTTAAGGGCCGTTTGAAATTCATGGCACATTACCGTAGCTGCAAGTTTGCTGCTAATTTGCAAGTACTTGAATACTTTCTTGCAAACCTGCTGCAAACTTAAGTTGTTATTGCAAAGTTGCTGCAAATTAGCAGCAATACAAATTTTTCTTTCAAACTCCTGCAAACTAGTTGCTTCAAACGTTTGGTTTGCAGCAAGTATACTGCAGTTTTGCCACAGTATTGCTGCAAACTTTTCATTTTGCTAAGGGTTATGATTTCTAATTTTCAGCACACTTGCTGATATTGAATACATTTGACAGAGGGGAAGCATCGTTAAATTATAATTGGCAGATAGGTTATGTTAAGGTCAACTATGGCCAATAATCCATCACTTTTTCAATTTTAGGCCCAATTACCTGTTGGTGTTGAAGCTGTGAAAAACCAAGCGTGCCAGGACATTCAGAAATTGAGAAATCAGCTAAAGAAGACTAAGGGGATTTTGGCCTGTGTGGTAATTTTCTTGATATTATTACTTGTGAAATTCATATCTTATACATATATCTGCTGCGCATTTAATCAGAATGGTGGCACGGGATAATACCTTAGGGACTGGGTTCAATTGGCTAAATCAGGAGGTTTGATCAAGTTGAAATTTGTGATTAAGCTGATAGAAGGAAAGAGATCCTATTTGATCTAAATTTAGTACAAAATGATACCAGGCATGAAAAATATGTACATGGTATTTGGAGTAAATTTGGATATGCTATGCCATACAATACAATTGACCTACTGACTTCATTGAAAGGCAACACCAGTAGAATATTCAGTGTGATAATCTGAACAGGATAATCATCACAGCTTGCATTCTTCAGAGTATTACTTATGATTTTGTTTATTGGCTGCTTTCTGTTCATGATTGGATTTATTTACAACCCCCAACTGATAATGACTTCGTTTGCCCATCTGTGCACAGCACTTCATTTTCATTCATTAGATATCCAGACAGAGTGAAAAATTTAGTCTGGACATCACTGAAAAAAGATCAGATGTGATTCAGGACCAAGAGTATCAACTCCCTAAATGTAATCAAATTATTTTATCTCCATGGTTTGAAGTGGCCTATTTGACCTCAGGCATGTGTAGTATACAGAAAAGAAATGAAAATGTAATGAGTTTACGTTGGTGCACCATGGTATAGATGACAGAAACGTATCATTGACACTTTAAAATTGGATATCTGTTAAATTATTTTTATGATATAAAATATGTGAAAGGTGAGCAAGCAATTAAGCAAGATGTTATGCATACATATATATTTTTCAATTAATGACTGCCATTTAGGCAGAACAGAATGTTTCATCGCCCGGCAGCCCTAAATTCCAAGGGTCCACCATTCCGAGGGTCTGTTATTCTGAAAAACTAAAGGAGCCTTGAACGGAAAATACTGCTATTCTGAAGATCTGCTATTCCAAAGGTTTAAGGTCTGCTATTCTGAAGGCCTCTATTTGGAAATATTTCATCAATGCAATAGTTGAGCTGAAATGAATTGTATAAGTTGTATAATCTAGGCACTGACCTCCTTGTCGAAGAAGCTCATTATATTTGCTTTGTTTTTGCTTTTTGCACTCTATCTGTACTTTCAGAATAGCAGACCTTCGGAATAGTGGGCCCTCAGAATAGCAGGCCCTCAGAATATTAGGCTCCGTTCACATGAACAATCTATTTTCTGAAAATCTAAAAAATCTATTTGCGGTATCTTGTGATCACAGTCTGTGCCCTGAATACCCCACGGCGTAATTACGGGCAGCGCGAGCCAGTTACTGTGAAATTTTCATTTTTCACATATTGGCATTTTCACTGTGACATAGAACTCCCACAGGCATTAAATCGAATGATAATCAAATTTTCTAAATGTCCATGTTATTTATAGTGGATAATTAAAAATTGGTAGTAATAATGTGGTTAATCATTGTGGTTAATCAAAATTGACAAAAAAACCTACTTTATGCACTGTCACCACAAATGTTATGAAAAGAAAACTGTATTATTTTTTAACTTACAAGAATTATTCTAAGGATCGACATACGGCTCATATTAGAAAACCAGTGCTATTGGATTATCATTGGATTATAAATTTATGCCATTTTTTGTGATATTTTCATTTTTCTCGTTCTGACATTTTCAAAATGTGAACTTGAACTCTCCTTATGCTTGTTACTCATTTTACTGACATCGGTATTACTTGTCTTGCATAATTAAAATTTTGTGCAGTTAAGCATAATTTATTATTGCATCAGAATTGACAGTAGCCTATTTTGTGCATTATTATTTTCTGCTTTTTGTCTGTACATTTGACAGCTTTGCTGCCTTGTTTTTGAGTGTCATTAAGATCAGTGTTTATATTTTTATTTTAATACAGAAATCAAAGACGTTCCTTCAACCAGGGTTGACAACAACAGTGCAATTGGAGAGTACATCAGAGACTGATGTTCAAACTTCCCAACTTATTGGTAGGTAACCAGAGACAATTTGTTCAATGTGGCTTGTTATTTATGGGCGGCCAAAAGGGCAAAAATTCATGTTGTCGATTCAGTTATGTTTCATCGATTCACTGCCTTCCCATCGATTCAGTTTCAAGTTTAAACGATCCTGTCATAAATTCAACATCTACTTTCGTCAATTCTATTGTCAAACATTTATCATCTACGGTGTATTAAAACCAATGCTCTCATGATTTTCGTCGATCGTCTAACTATTCTCGTCAATCGTGTAATCTCGTCGATCGTCCAACTAATCTCGTCAATCGTGTAACTATTCTCGTCGATCGTCTAACTATTCTCGTTGATCGTCTCATCGATCGATCGCCAGAGGGCACTGCGGTAGCAACACGTGCTTCTGTCTGTCAATCACGCGGTAATTTTTAACTCGGCCAGCCATGGTCAGAGTTGAAAACAACTAGAAAATAATGTCCCTACAACCGAATAGATTTTAATTATTAACAATTAAAATTGAAATTGTTGAGAAAATTTTCTTATTTCACTAGCAATCATTTTGTTGTCTGCCATTTTGATAGTCATGTGATAGGCCAATGTGCTACCGCAGCGCCCTCTGGCGATCGATCGATGAATGATGAGGTGACGTTACAGGATCGACGAGAATAGTTTGACGATCGACGAGAATAGTTACACGATCGACGAAAATAGTGACAGCATCAGTTTTAATACACCGTTGACGAGAAATGTTTGACAATTGAATTGAGGATAATAGATGCTGAATTTATGACAGGGTCTTTTAAACTTGAAACTGAATCGATGGGAAGGCAGTGAATCGACGAAACATAACTGAATTGACGACATGAATTTTTGCCCTTTTGGCTGCCCATAGTTATTCTATGAGATAATAATTGATAAGATTTTCTGATTTGTTTTATAAGTCCACTGAGAATTTTGCTCTGTCACATAAATTTTTGTAGCTTAGGAAATTGGGTAATTTATGAATGGGTACTTGTGTGTATATAATTTCCATAGCTTGTGCATGATTTGTCCGTAAACATTTGCCATGTCTTAAAAGGGGTAGATATAATGCTTATGTTCTAGATATTACCAGTTTAATGTAAAAAACTGATATTCACATATTGTTAGGAAAGTTGATTAACTTAGAAAGATTAGAAGTAGTACTTATTAATTCATTGTGCAATTTTTTTTGTCAAATTGATAGTTTATTTTTAGCACATGTACTTTTTTTTTTTTCAAAGTCCTGTTGTCAACATAAGATTTCTTTTGACATATATAGGCAGACAAAAAATGTATGGAGATATATATATACAAATATAATTCAAGTATTTATGGTTATTCATAAAATAATTGGTATTTACTGGTAAATGCTTGTTAAGAGACATTAAAACATATTCAGAACTGCGGATATCTATATTAAACATGATCTGTTTCAGATGCTCTTGATTTAGAGTCCAGCTTTCAAAAGAGAATAAGTAGTCTATGCAATTTTTGTTCTGGAAGAGGGTCATCTCAGTCACAATGCTTGGTGAAGTCTTGTCAACAATTATCTATACAAGGGAGACGACCATTTTTCACTGGAACACAGAACAAGAGGAAACCTCCATTGCTACAGGATTTTGGTTGCCAGGTAAATACTGCAGAGGACAATGCTGCATTACCAAGTCATTACAGAGAAAGTTGCTATGAATTGCTTCCAGAAGAGGGTACTTTTTTTTCAGTGAAAGTTAAACCTGATGACCATTCATATGAATTCAGACAATGCAAGAAAAGTGTTTTAAGGAGAGAAAATTTTAAAGACTGCAAGCAGGAGTCATATGAGAGTGTTGAAGCCAATGATCTAAGTTCAAGCACTGAATCAAGCCCTGACACCAAAGCACATAATGGATCACCTCTTATCCTGCAGGGCTCTGAAGGAAATACAGGTGAAGATGTGAAAGAAATTTTGGATTTGAGGAGTAAAATTAACTCTGCTGCAGGCTTTAAATCAGAGAATTACAAAGGCCTTGTGGACATCATGGCCCACTGTAGTTCCCGAATTTGTGGTCAATTGTTTCCAGATGACAGGTCCAGGTGAGTGAACTTTATTTTGCTCCAAGCTTGTTATTTTTCTTGAATTATGGTAGTATTGCATTGAATCTTTTTTTTTTTTTTGTACATTTTATGTAAAATTGCTATATTGATAAAAAATTTAAAAAGGATGAATATAGACTTTTACACTCTACGTGTTTTTTCAGTTACACAAATACCGAATCAGATTTCTTTTCTATTTTCTTTATAGTCATTTTTAGATTAAAAAAATCCTGATTCTTATTTGGATAAATAAAACTTAAAAGTGTTTTTTTCCTCGCTGATGTAGTGATTAAAATTAAATGAACAGAGTTTTACTTCCGATACATGTAATTTTGGGATGAATATGGCACTGATTGAAATCAGTTGTGTAAATAACAGTTCATGAATGGTTTTATCATGAATGAATACAGTGTATCTATTTTTGAGTTACTGCATAGTGTATCACCTGTACTTCAGGATTGCTGTCTGACATTGGACATCATCAGACAGTTGTAGAGGGCGTTAAACAATTTATTTCATGTTTGTTTAATTTGGTATAATTTGGTATAATTTAGTGAGCTCCTATAAAATGTGCATGCTAAAGTTTACCTGGAGAAATTGTGTTATTTTTTCAAGCAGGCTTACATTTGAAATATTACTATCAGATTTGTGCATTTTTCAGCCGCCCTCTACTGCATTCCTCATCAAGACTCAGTGCACTGATGGAAGAGGAACTGTCAGACACAGAAGCAGATTCAACACCTGTCAAGATGGAGCCTTCTGGGAGTTCTTTACCAGGGTAAGTGTGAATGTTCTTGATTATCGTCCCATATGGTTTAGAATATTGTATATCTGTTATTTAAACTAAGGAGAACAGATCCCTTTAAAGATTGGAGTGGCTATGCAAGTTGGATGCTATAAAAGAAAGTGCTACAATCAGACAGCAGCCAATATTGATGTAGAAAATCCACTGTTTGCAAGGAGTTTGAAATGACATGTATAGCTATTCAAGCTTAACCTGTGTATAATTTTGTCTGGTTGATGCCGATTTCAGTTATCTTATGTTTTGGTGATTTTTAATGTTATGACAAACATCATGACAAGCAAGCAACATAAGTTTGAATTTGTTTAGAAATTTAGTCTTAGTGTTTATATTGATTATACTCCTAGTTGTCAAAAACTTAAAGTATAATACCTGTGCAACAGGCACACAGTCATTTTTGCTGTATTTCTTTGCACATGTATGGTTATAAGAAAACTAAGTGATGCCAGTTTGCTATGGAACCTTATTTGTTGCTGACTTTGCTATATGACAAAACCTGTAGGTAATTCTCATGATACTGCTGCCCTACTGACTTAGGCTGTTCATGTTACAAATGATTTATAAGATTACATATTAAAGACAGTTGATTCTTTTTGATATTTCAGAAGTAAACAGGCCCCCGTTTCACAAAGAATCTTAAATCCGTAGTTGACTAGCTCGAGCTTAGTGACCTAGCTAGGTCGACTACGCTACAGTCGACTAGGAGTGTTTCACAAAGAATCTGATGTCTTAGCTTGGCGTGCTTACCGTAGTCAACGTGCACGAGAAACTCTTCAAGAAAAGGAGGTGTAAAATTTCTAAAGTTTCACAAGACATGACATTTCATGACCTCTTTCGGCCGAGAATGATCGTTTATCAACAATAAAGATCAGTCAAAACATAAGCGAAGTTTGTTTTTGAACTTTATTGATTAGTTTAATTTTAATGCAACTTCAAAGCAATAGTAAAACATTAGTTTGTCTTGGAACATTGCTGTCGCACATCTAGCGGTCAAAAACATAAACAAACCCGCGATCGGCTGGGTGAAGGTGTATTTTATTTTTTATTTAAATATTCAATAAATGTCAGTGCTATTCAAGGACATTATAACACTATATCTTGAAGGAGGTATGTTCTTTCCAATTTTTTGTTGTTTATGCTGTAATTTACCGACTTTTAGTTGAGTTTGCTGACTTAAGTCTCCTTCCGAGGACATCATCGACTAACAGCTAAGAAAAAAGCAGTGTAAGCGACCTTTTAGATTCTTTGTGAAACGGGACTTATAGTGACGTAACGACTTAATTACCTTGGTAACCCAAGCTCTTAGTCAGGGAAACCGACTTAAGTTTTTTTGTGAAATGGGGGCCAGGTCTTTTACTTGCCAATTTTCTGTAACAGTTTATCTGTTATAACCTAGTCAGTTTTGTTTTATGCTAAACATGCGTTCCATTCAACTTTACTATCGTGATACAATATCCAATGGGGACAAATGGTGTTCTTTTTAAAAGATAATTTTGAAATCAATATGAAGTGGATTTATGATTTGCTTAAATGAACAAAAATGTACTTGAAATTAGATTGTATCATGCTCTTTGTAGAAATATTAATCACTTCCATTCCCAAAAACCATATTCAAAAATCAGAGGAAACATTATTGTTGAACATATCTATAGATGTTTACTCATAAAAGGTTGTAGATGTTTAACACAACTGGGATATTTTCATGAACTTTTTTCCACCACCCAACCTAAAGTATTGGTTTACATAACAGAGGTCCTTGTCAACAGAAGGCTTATTTGTAAATATTTTCTTTTAATTATTTTGAAGACCTTCAAGATTGGGCAGCAGTGATGGAGATTTGTCCTCAGCAAGAAGGAAAAGATTGGCAATGAAGGACAGAGAAAAAAGAGAGACTTTAGGGTCATCAATGGTGAGCTTTTAAGCTTATGCTTGCATGATTGTGCAGACGTGCACATTCATTTAAATACGTTTTGGTGGAAATTATTCAACTTTGTCGTAACCTACATTTTCCTTGTGAAAGGTGTGGCTTATGGCTGATAAAAGAAAAAATGCTCATTTCAAATATTCACAAAACTGTTTTGTAGCTGAGGTTTGAGAAAAGATTTGACAAACAGGTATGGCTATCAGTTTTAGATTATCCTTTGGCTAATCTTTGAAGATGACCTATCCTAAAACCAAACCATCAAAGATGTTAACAGTATTTGCATAATTTGTCTTGAAACTGTGATGGTCAGTCTAGATAAGGAAATTTGATAAACAACAAGATAAAGTAGTTTATTGCATAACACAGTACCTCTTGACAGTAGAAAAAAGTAAAATGTGCTCTTGAGCGCTACTTGACAGTTATGAGCTAATTCCAAAAGCTTAAAGGGGCATCCATGTATAGCTAGCATTTGTGACTGCTTTTCATTTTGCCAGTCATGAAGTGCCAGCTTGCATTACATAGTTCTTGAGATGTAGCAGCCAAGCTGAAAAGAAACTGGTCAAGATCAAGAGCATCTAAGTGATAAATATTTTGGCAGATACTCTAGAATTATCATTTGAAAATACCTTTTTTTGGGGGGCAAAAGAAGTCGTATCGTAATGATCCAAGATATACACATTTGCCTATTAGTGGCATGTAAAGAGAAGTTAGTAAATCTTTAAACTGATTAATGGCATTCTTGATTTCAGAGCATAGAAGCAAAATGTACTTACCTGCCTATTGGTGAAGAAAATGAAAAATGTAAATGTAATAATCAGATAATGTTGAATTCCTTCAGGAGGACAAAACTTTTAAATTAGTTAATGGAAAAGTTGAAGAGATGGAACTTACAGAGGCAGACAGAAAAGTAAATGCACAACTCCTTGAGGAAGCAGCCAAAGCCTCTCAGGCTTCAAGTTTAAGGAGGAGAAGAAGCTCTGACCCAGACCGTAAATGTAAGTAAAAGAGATTTGAATGTTATTTTGTCTCCTTTTCCTTCTTCTGTTTTCAAACACAGGACGTTACTGTAAATCTTTTACTAATTTTTTTTTTCTCAGAATTTTAACCCAGATTTGACTATAAACGTTCAGTCCCTGTACCCAGCAATTCAACTTTTTTCTCTTTTTTGGGGGGTGGGGGGAGTTCTCAACTTATAACCTTAATGTCTGCATTAGAAAGCTCTCATGTCTTTGGCAATTTACAGACTTTTAGAATTACTTGTCATAATATTTCCACCTACCAATGGGCGGTATTTTAATTACTGCATATCTTTGAGGATAATATCTATTTTAAGATATTGTTACACAGTCAGTCTGAAAATAAAAATCCCATATCCTGGTCATGTTTACAAAGAGCATTACTTTTTTTGTACCATGAAAGCTTTGAAGGGACTTACATTTAAAGCAGTGCAGGATGGAAGTTTAATATTACCAATACTGTATCCTCATGCAATGCTGTCCTGGATTGATTGCCCAGATTTTGAAAAGAATAAATAAGCCTTTATATTTTCAACAATGTGTTGTTTGTTCAAACATGAACAAACTGTTTTGCTCAAAATTTATAATTGGACTTCAGTGACAGTAATGTTATATGTTTATTTAAGATTCGATATCTAAAATACCTAAATGTGGTGATTATATACATCCAGATATTTGGGTGTTGTATATATCCCCCCAAACTCCTCATATTGAGCTGCATGCCTTCCTGCATTTAAAGATTTTTAGTCCAACTTTAAGTTTCAACTCTCTTTCTCTCTCTCTCTCTCTCTCTCTCTCTCTCTCTCTCAAGGCACACAAGCTTTGGATTTATTATTTGCGAATTAATTGCTGTTTACAAAGATTTTATGATTAGTATTTTATGTGTTAGGTGCAAAAATAATTAATTTTTCATCCTATGTAATTTGAACTGATGAAAGGATGCTGCAAATTGAGCAGTAATTAGACAGCTGTTCATCCACCTTACAAGTCAATTTTATAAATTGAAGGGACGCCCATCCGGCGGTATAGTCATATATTACAGAAAACAATTTAGTGGTGCTCTTCATGTAATGTCTAGCAAAAGTGAGAATACCTTATGGATAAGGCTACCAGGACAGTGTTTCGGTCTCCAAAAAGACTTATTCGTGTGTGCAGTATATATTAAGCCAAAGAATGGGAGATTTGATGAAGCTACCTTTGACATCCTTGAAGAGGAAATAGCTCAGTATCAATCAGATGGCATGATATGCCTCATGGGTGATTTTAACGCTAGAACTGGTACACTCCCAGATTATATCAAAAATGATAACACACACGGTATCCCAGTGCCTGGTAGCCACCCCACAGATATGCTCACTCCTGCTCGGAACAACTTAGACAGTATCATAAACTCTCAGGGAAGAACCCTTGTAGAATTATGCATTAGCAGCAATTTGAGAATACTGAATGGAAGAGTGTTAGGAAATTCATTAGGGTACTACACATGTTACAATCAAAATGGCTGTAGTGCAGTGGATTATGCAGTTTTGAGTGATAAGTTAGTTGATAGTGTAAAGTATTTCACTGTTCACCCAATTGACTATATCTCAGATCACTGTCTTCTAGATCTCACAATTGCAAGTAAGGGTTTCAAGGAGTCACCAAAAATTATTCCGCTTCAAAAATTCAAAGATCAGTACATCTGGGGCAATGACTCTGCAGATAAATTTCTTTGTGAACTGGAAAGTGAAAAAAACATAGAAGCCATATGTGAATTTCAAACTACCACCTTCCCAACTACTAAAGAGGGAGTAAATAAGGCATGTCAGTCTTTTAATAAAATCCTAGATAGCGCGGCTAGTGCATCACTGCGTACAAAAAGAATGTCAAAGAAAAATAGTAATCCAAGAAAAGGGAATAAAAAACAGCCCTGGTTTGACAATCAATGCATCGAAGTAAAACGGAATGTTAAACACCTTGGGAGACTACTCCACAAAAACCCGAATAATCACTTTATCTCTCACACTTATCATCAAGCTTGCAAAAAGTACAAACAACTTCTGAAAAAGAAAAAACAAGAACATAAAGACAACCTCCTTGAAAAGCTTTTGAACATTGAAGAAAAGAACCCCAAAGAATTTTGGCAAATTATCAAAAAACTTAAAAAAGAAGAGGATCAGAACAACCTTATTGCCCCTGATGTATGGCACAATTACTTCCAACAACTGTGTGGTATCCCGCCTCCAGGTGACAATGATATTGATGATGAATTGAAAAAATATGAAGATTGCCCTGGGAATCCCAAACTAGATGACCCTATAACCATTCTGGAGGTCCAAAAAGCACTCAGAAAGCTAAAAAATGGCAAAGCACCTGGGGCAGATAGCATACGAAATGAAATGCTTAAGACTGGGCGACCATACCTAACTGGTGCGATGACTAAAATTTTTAACCTGGTCTTAAACTCTGGTGAGATCCCTGATGCTTGGAATTTAGGCATAGTCATACCACTCTATAAGTCTGGTGAGTGTCTGGATCCCTCAAATTACAGGGGTCTTTGCATTACAAGCTGTTTGGGTAAGTTATTTAATTCTATTCTGGCAAATAGGCTAACTGACTTGATTGAAAAGGAAGGCAAACTCAGCGAAGAACAGGGTGGGTTCAGACCAAGTTACAGAACAACTGATCACATTTTCACACTTAAATCAATTATTAACAGATATACAAATCAAAATAGGAAGGTCTATGCATGTTTTATTGATTTTAAAAAGGCATTTGATTCGGTATGGCACAAAGGTCTATTACTCAAATTACAGAAACTTGGAATAGGAGGAAAATTTTACAATCTGATTAAACATATGTACAAAAATACTAAATTAGGAATCTCCACAGGCAACAGCTATACCAAACCTTTTTTTGCTAAGATTGGAATCCGCCAAGGGGATAATCTAAGCCCAACACTCTTTAATATATTTATAGACGACATAAAAGAATCCTTCCACACATGCAAAGCCACAGACAAGGTAGATGGCATCAATCACATACTCTATGCCGATGATCTGGTCCTACTGTCAAGAACAAAGGATGGACTGCAAAATCTACTGAACAAATTAGAACAGTACTGTCAAAAGTGGAAGTTACACATTAATACAAAGAAAACAAAAATAATGGTGTTTAGGAAGAAGGGCAAACTTGACCATCAAACAAAATTTTACATAAATGATGAACCCATAGAAGAAGTAAAACAATACCCATATTTGGGAATAGTTTTCTCCAATACTGGCTCATTAAAGGAAGCAATTGAAAATTTAAAGAAAAAGGCCCTAAAAGCCCTGTTTTCCCTTAAAGGAGCACTTGCCTCTCAAAACATCTCCAAACCTCTTTTGTGCATGAACTTATTTGACAAACTCATCAAACCAATTTTGCTTTATGGTAGTGAGGTCTGGTCACAGGAGATACTAAAACAGAAAAACATGTCTCTGAAAAAGATTAATAAAATGCCATTCGAACAGGTACACTTGAAATTTTGCAAATGGATTTTAGGTCTAAGAAAGCAGGCTAGCAATACCATGTCTAGAGCCGAACTCGGCAGGTACCCTATTTTTCCAACTATAGCTAAACTTGTCCAAAGATATAGTCTTAGACTGGAACAACTACCAGATAATAGAATTGTAAAACAGGTGTACAATCTTGAGCAAGACACAAAGGGAAACACATGGACAGAATCCATCCAATCTTTTCACAATTGTTGGGGTTTCTCAGAAGATAACAACCCACCAAAGAAATTACATCAAATAGAAAACCTAGTAGAAAAATTGAACATAAAAATCGAAAAACTCTTTTGGCAGGAATTAAATAGTTCGACCTCAAACAAATTAAGGACATACAAAACAATTAAAAAATCTTATGAATGTGAAAATTACATCAAAATGAGTGTCTCACCCTTAGATATCAAAACACTAGCAAAAATTAGACTAAGTGACCACGACCTAGCAATAGAAAGGGGCCGATACACAAACCCTAAAACTCCACTTGATGAGAGAAAATGTAAAGCTTGCAACTGTGTAGAGGATGAAAAACATTTCCTCACAGAATGCACAAGATACACTGTTGAGAGGCAACGAATGCATGATGAACTACTGAAAATCAGTGTAGTGGGTCTAGATGACAGTGATCAGATATTGTCAATTCTCCTTAATCCACCCTGTCATAAAAGTCTCAAAGTAATAGCAGAATTTGTAAAGACTGCTGTTAAAATACATAGTTCACCTGAAATCTAGTATATCACAGCCACTTATTGTCAATAATGCTGTGAATAGCTTAATTAATTAATATTATAGCATAATTTGCATTAACACATGTATGATTTAACATACTACATATGTAAACATATATAATTGTATACCCATATATATATTATGTAAATATTGTAGTCTAGAGAGCCTGCAAATGTATTCACATCATTTAGTGCTCAATAAACTTATTATTATTATAAATTGGTTATACCTTAGAAAGAAACCTGTACCCGTGCAGCTGTTGAGAGCAAATCCAATATTGTGTGTTAAACATTTTTAATCTTCTACCATGTTCCCTGGCATAGATCCTACTGTATGATCAGGTATGCTACCCAGAACAGTAAAATAAACTTTTAACTTGTTTGTATGTTGCAGCTTTACATCCTGCACGAGTTCCACAGGTCATTCATAGCTCTTCCAGCAGCACACAGAGGGCAGATAAACCAGTAGGACGAGATAGGTCACCAGAGCAGGTAAACTGGTTCTTTCCTATGGTCTTGTTTCTTATGCATTTTTCTAAACAAACACTTTTTCTTCCTTGCTACCTCTGAAGACAGCTGCCACTTGTCTTTGAAGATTTATTTTAAATGTAAGAGTTCCTTTTTATAGCTTGCAACTTAACCTATAGTAAGGCTGGTACGATGCAGAATTTATTTACTGGCACAAGAACACCATACTTGCTAACATGCTTTGATCTTGGGTGTTAGCCAATATTTTACCAAACAAGATAAGAATTTAGATTCAGAGATGCTAATTTGTGTAAGAAATAATGAAGTATGAAGGGGTGCTGAGCTCAAACAGGGCAAATGCTTCAGTAGCCTCACCTGCCAATGGAAAGAATTAAATGGGGAAAAAACTGCAGACAGTCTCTTAGTGTTAAATGGTATTGTAACCCTTTATTTTTATCCAGATACCGAAAATGATGCATTTACATTTATCTTTGTGGCAATTTAAAACAATTAAAAATACCCTCAAAAATATAAAATATCTGTTTATATTTCTCCTTGCAATTTATAATCATAGGAAACTCAAAGCTTTAATTGTCAATTCAACACCTTTCTATTTTGAGGTAAGATAGCAATCAGGATGGGGCGTAATTTCATCCCTGAACATGATTTTATCATGAAAATTGATAAAGTTGACCAGGAGCGTATAGGCATCATCTCATGCCATCATTTTGGTTGAAATGTTTTTGTTATGGAGTTACGAGCCCCCGATTACAGATTTTCATTGATCAAAGGCATTTTGCTTTATAAATGATAAAATCAGAACTAAGACTTAGAAAAATCTCTGGCAGGGTTTTGGAGTACTAAATGATGTCATTAAATGGGCATTGAAACAGAGATCATGAGTGCTCAGGTAACAGATAAATTTGAGAAACAGATTTTTCAGTTTTCATCCCAAAATCGCAATTATGATGTCACCCGTAAGATGACATGTGTAAATGTTAATTTATTTAGTTACTGAACACTGAAGATTTATCTATTACCAAGAAAAAAATGTGTGTAAGGCAGAAAATAAGGAGTTTTGGGCGAAGGGTTACAATATCTTAATGTTTTTAAATATTACGGGTTGTGTTATTTAGTCAAGCAGCTAACACTCGGTGTGAAACTTGTCTGATGTAATGAAGCCTGACAAAGAGCTGGGTTATATAGGTAATATAATATTTGTCATGCAGTTAATTTAACTGTTTCAAATATACTTTGTGAATTGTTTGTGTTCATCATGAATCTTTTTGGTGTGTTTGAAAATGCAAGTAGTATTTTGCCATTTACAATAGTTTACATTTTCAAGATAAGTTCCTAAACCAGTTATGCTCATTTGCTTATGTTGATTTATAATTCTTGCAAAAGGGCACAAAATTTTATTTAGTTTAGAAATTATAAAGGAATCTTGTCACGTAAAAATAATAAACAGTACGGCATTATTGTACTACCAGTGTAGGCGCTGGTGGTACCCATGGTTTTGGTCCCAACCCGCATGTTCCACCGGCTCTTCCAGCTCCTGTGGCTCTGCCGCCAAGTTATCGTTACTGCTTCTCCTCCTAGACTACAAGAACCTGCATTCCCATCTCTTTGATTTGGGTCACATATAATCTCAACTCGATCCACATAAATTTCGGGCTTTGTCGGTTCTGCAGTCCAGGTGTGGCACTGAAATGCACCCTTGTCCAAAATTTGCAAAATTAAATGCTAAATATCTCCCAAACTGAAGGAATATAGGAAAATTTCTACAGATGGCTAACCGAAAGTCATATGTGGAGATTTCAAATATGCCCTTGGAATTGACGTTTGACTTTTATTTCAAGGTCAAAAGGGCCAAAATTTACTAAAAATGGGATTTTTTTTTGCAAAAAAAAAAAAAAAAAAAATATTTCTGTCGATTTTCAGAAACTACACAGACTTAACCTATAATATTATGGGCAGGTGTTAACCTTAGGGTCATCTTTCATATTCTTGAGTTTGGGATTGATCAGTGCATTTTCACGGGAGTAGCAGCCATAAGATGCCAAAACTGAAAACCTTCTCTAACACCCCATTTCCATAGATTTTTAGATCGATCTATCCCTGTGGGGAGTCTCACTAGATTACTGTCAGCTTGGCCAGCTTAAGCGTCTGTCCCGCCTACTAAAAGCTGTAAGGGGGTAATTAACTATGGTGTCCGCTCGGCTGACTGCAATTTAGCCTGAACCCCCAGGGAGTTAGGTCGATCTAAAACTTAATCTTTAGATCGATCTAAATCTCTGGGAAAGCACCCTAATTCAGGAACCATAAATGCTAGAAACCTTGTTTTTTGCATTTTGTAGTGCATGTCCAGCCCAACATTAAAGGTGGTGTCCGTTTTTCTTTGTTCTCCATATGGTTTACGAGTTACACTGTATCAAAAAGTACATAGTGGTGGTGAAAGTAAAATGTGCAATACCGTAATATGCATAAAATTTTAAATGTCTGGAAAAGATAACATAAGAAGGCTTAGCGAGGCAGACAACTTCTAGTCAAAAATGACATTTCATGAAATTTGAACATCTGGAATTTCTGAGCACCTCCCATTTCATCAATTTCAACCAAAATGACCTTTTTTATTTTAATTAATTTCTTCTGTACTTATTAATTTATGGCACATTACTGTAACTCTAAAATTGCAGAATTTAGTCCCTTATATCTCCAAAACTGGCAGAGATAAGCCCATAGTTACTATTGAAGTTGAATAGAAAGTCATATACTGGCAACTTAACTGTGACCTTGAAATTGACCTTTGACCTACTTTTTACAACGAACTGAATTTTACAACATTTTAGTCCCTTATATCGCCAAAACTGGCAGAGATAGGGCCATAGTTGAATAGCAAGTCATATGCTGGCAATCTAATTGTGACCATCAAATTGACCTTTGACCTGCTTTTCACCATGAACTGAACTTTGCAACATTTTTGCCCCTTATATCTCCAAAACTGGCACAGATAGGGCCATATTTACTATTGAAGTTGAATAGGAAGTCATATATTGGCAATCTAACTGTGACCTTCAAATTGATCTTTGACCTACTTTTCGCCATGTATCGCACTTTACAAATTTGCAATAAAACTATTTTTACCCATGATTTTGTTATAAATGATAATTTTCAGCAAAAAAAATTAAGAACTTTTGTTTACTGCATTTTTAGAGTTTGTCAAGCACAACACTGGAGGTGGTATTCCTTTTATTGTTTTTCCATATGAATGCACTTACTCCAGCTTGTGGTACAATACCCAGAGGGGGTATCGCCTCTCTGATCCTCTAGTTATTAATTAATTCACCTATTAGTGCCTCTTTGAGAGTATTTTTTTATACTAAATAACATACCAGTTGATATTGTATTGAAATTGTAATGTATAGATTATGCAATTATAATTTACTGCAACAATTGCCTTTACTACATGCAATTTATTGTGCATGTTATATCGAGAGGGCATATGACATGACATAGCTCATTTTCCATTTTATAATTCAGTGTACTTTGAAATTGTATTCACCTGAAGAGTCTTTGGGCGTAACAGCCATAGGAAATAAAAAAGGAGGAAGTTTTTTTTTTTGTCTTATTATGAGCTCTCCAGCAATGGTTAGAGCACTTTTTTCACTTGAACAGACAATTGTATATAGTACTAGTATCATGCCTGCAGTCTCAAATTTTAAGGGGTGGGGATCTTTAAAAAAATAGTTCTTTTTACCCTTCTTTAACCCAGCTTGGCAAATAACATATAGAATCTACTTAAAATTTGGATTCAGAAAGGACCTTTTCTTGTCCATGAGGCTGTTCTTTTAAACCTGGAAACCCCCTGCCTGTATCATGTGTATTCATGAATAACCTTATACAGAAAACTTGGTTGCAGATTAAATATTTTGATATAATGCTATAGCTGTCTTGTTTAACATAAAGAAGGTCTGCATTGCCATTTCTCTTTTAACAGTATGTGACAGTTCATTTGCCAAGTTTATTTTTTACTTATTGCCAAACCATGCAGGGCTCTGAACACAAACCAAATATCCAAAGTGACCAGCCCAAGCCTCATGAAGAATACAATGGAATGGATCATGAAGTGCCACCTTTGGTGAAGATTGTTGTCAGTGATACCAATGTTCCAAAGAGGGAGGTAAGATGAGGACCATCTGTGTGCTGTCATGTCCTTCTTATACATTAATAAAATTTCTAAGCTGATGGCCATTAATGTAATGAACAAGAATTAGTCTTTTATATCAGATGAAAAAATGTTGGCAATGCTTTGTCAGTTGGCTCTCCCCACCCCTCCCCACTCAGTAAGTACTCATTTAAGAGTGGGACCGATGCATTATACTGGTTCTAATTGCACTGTTTGTTTTTAAAAAAATGGGAGGTTTCATGTAAACAAGCACATGTGATGTTTCTTGTTGCGATCTTCTCTTACTTGTTCTTAAAGATGTATCAGTTATGTTACTGCAATTTTGGTTATTTTGATCTTAATGATCTCTTAGGTGAATTGAAATAACATGTAACACTGTCCAATAATTTAAATCATTAGGGCATAGAATCATAAATATTTGCAATGCTGTTTCCGTTTGTGAGGCAGGTAGCACAGTATAAGGTGCATGAAGAAAGTTGTAAGAGAGCTTTAAATCTTGTCGGGGTAGAAGATATCCAAAAACACAGCTGCTCATTGCTGCTGGTTACTGCAAAGGGGAATGGTACTCAGAATTAAGACATGTTAAAGAAATCCAGCTGAATTAACTCAAAGTCAGGTGTTAGGTGGAGACAACTTGACCACAGATGTATTTTGTTTATACTCATATTTGCTTTGTTCATGGTACACATCTGGTTGAAAGGCCTATACACCTATTTAACCTGCATCCTTCTTTAACTGACCATAGAGGTGTAACTGATAGGATTGAGAGTGGCTGTTTTGTACTTAACAGTATTCTTGAGTTTGTTTCTTATTACCTTGTTTTAATGCCTAAGGCTTATAGGACTGCTGCAGAAGCATAATGCTTTACATCCCATCACTCAACTCTGCTTTGGCTAATGAAATGCATTAAGTTGCCCTAAGTGATGCATGCGGTTCCTACATGTACAGACCATTGTTGTCAATAATATGATGATCATGTTGTTTATGGCAACAAGTCATGTTATCTTTGTACATAAGTTTGTGTCTGGGTGTTAGGGCTATTAATGGTCTAGGTCAAAGTAATGAGTAGAAGTGATAACAACCTTGGAAAAATAAAATCTTCATATTTTAGTTAGATGTAACTTAAGTTTTCTTGTTAACAAACATTCATTTAGACTAATGTGAAAGGACTTTATCATAATTAACCTAAAAGTCTTGATACTAAATGAAGAAAAATAAATGATGATTAGTGCTGCCTTTGACTAGTCGAATAGAATGTGGCTGAAGCTTGCTGTATGAGACAAGTGAAGATTTATAGATTCCATGCACACTTAGTGCCTAAGAAGTAAATGATTGATCAATTTTATGGAGAATTAAGCTGTTTAGATATCAAGTGACAAAAGTGAAATACCGCAGTCTGCCTGGAAAAGGCAGTGTATGTGAGGTTGGCTTAATTTTTGTAAAAGAAGGTACAGAATATGTCTGCTATGTTTTATTGTACCACCAGGCTGATCGTTCCGGATCGTTCCGCCGGCTCTGCCCCCATGTTACCATTACCGCTTCTCTTCCTAGATGGTAAGGGCCTCCATACCCATCTCTTGGATTTAGGTCACCTATAATCTCAACTCGTTCCACGAAAAATTTGGGCTTTGTGGGTGCTGGGGTCTAGGTGTGGCACTCATTGCAATGCACCCTTGTCCAAAAATGGCAAAATTAAATGCTAATTATCTACCCTACGGAAGGAATTATGGGAAAAATTTCTATAGATGGCTGACTGAAAGTCATATGTGGAGATTTTAAATATGCCCTTGAATTTGACCTTTGACCTTTATTTCAAGGTAAAACGGGCCAAAATTTTCAAAAAACCAAATTTTTTACAAAAAAAAAAAAAAAACATTGCACTGATATTCAGAAACTACACAGACCTAACCAATAATAATATTGGAAAGTGTTACCCTCAGGGTCATCTTTCATCTCCGTGAATTTGGGGTCAATCAGTGCATTTTCACGGGAGTAGTGACCATAAGATACCGAAAGTGAAAACTGTCTCTAATTTGGGAACCGTTAATGCTAGAGACCCATTCCTTTTTTGCATTTTGTAGAGCATGTCAAGCCCAACACTGGAAGTGGTCTCCGTTTTTTTTTTTTTTTTGTATTCCATACGGTTTTCGAGTTATGCTGTATCAAAAAGTAAACTGTGGTGGTGAAAGCAAAATGTGCAGTACGGTAATGTATTATAAATTTTGAACCTCGGGGGAAAATAAAACATAAGGCTTGGCAAGGCAGACAACTTCTGGTCAAAAATGACATTATTTCATGAAATTTGAACATCTGGAACTTCTGAGCACATCCCATTTCAAGAATTTCAACCAAAATGACCTTTTCTTTATTTTAATTAATTTTTTCTGTAGGAAATTTATGGCACATTATTGTAACTCCAAAATTGTAACATTTAGTCCCTTATATCTCCAAAACTGGCAGAGATAGGTCCATAGTTGCTATTAAAGTTGAATAGGAAGTCACATACTGGCAATTTAACTGTGGCCTTGAAATTGACCTTTGACCTACTTTTCACCATGAACTGAACTTTGCAAATTTTCATTCCCTTTTATCTCCAAAACTGGCAGAGATAGGTCCATAGTTACTATTAAACTTGAATAGGAAGTCATATACTGGCAATCTAATTGTGACCTTTATATTGCCCTTTGACCTACTTTTCATCATGAATTGAACTTTCCAATTTTTCATTCCCTTTTATCTCCAAAACTGGCAGAGATAGGTCCATAGTTACTATTAAACTTGAGTAGGAAGTCATATACTGGCAATCTTAGTGTGACCTTGAATTGACCTTTGACCTACTTTTTATCATGAACTGAACTTTGCTAATTTCTTTCCCTTTTAACTCCAAACCTGGCAGAGATAGGTCCATAGTTACTATTGAAGTTGAATAGGAAGTCATATTAGTTTTCTTACTCTGACCTTGAAATTGACCTTTGACCTACATTTTACCATAAACTGAACTTTGCAACTTTTTTAATGCTTATACTTTCAAAACTGGCAAAGATATGCCCATAGTTACTATTGAATTTGAATAGAAAGTCATTAGAGGCAATTTACTGTGACCTTAAAATTGACCTTTGACCTACTTTTCACCATGAACTGAACTTTGCAAATTTTGGTTCCCTTTTATCTCCAAAACTGGCAGAGATAGGTCCATAGTTACTATTGAACTTGAATAGGAAGTCATATACTGGCAATCTAAGTGTGACCTTGAAATTGACCTTTGACCTACTTTTTATCATGAATTGAACTTTGCAAATTTTGGTTCTCTTTTATCTCCAAAACTGACAGAGATAGGTCTATGTTTACTATTGAACTTGAATAGGAAGTAATACACTGGCAATCTTTGACCTTGAAATTGACCTTTAACTTTCTTTTTATGATGAACTGCTTTTTACGTTTTCTTTAAATCTGCAAAATTGGCAAAGAAATGCCCATGGTTACTATTGAACTTGAATAGAAATTCATATACTATGATATTGAAATTGAACTTTGAACTACTTTTTACACCATGAACTGAGCTTTGCATATTTTTTTGCCCCTCATAGCTTCAAAACTAGCAGAGATGTGAAAGTTGTTGCCCCTAGGTTTTTTTTTTGTCAGCATATATGCACCACTGACAACACATTTCAAGGAAAACCAATAGGCCTATTGTCTAGAGAATCACAGGAGTGATCAGTGGTAGGAAAATGCAAGTCAGTTCAAAAATCTGCTTGATTGTACAATTTTTAGTTATATTTTTTTTGCATATTTTGAGAACTCTTGTTGATTGCATTTCATAGAGCTTGTCAAGCACAAGACTGGTGGTGGTGTCCCTTTTTTTTTTTGGGGGGGGGGGGGGGGTTCCATACAAATGCGCTTACTCCAGCTGGTGGTACAATATCTGGAGGCGGTATCGCCTCTCTGATCCTCTTGATTCACATGGACTTTAACTTTGCGGAGTATCTGACAGGCATCACAGCCATTTTAAGGGTTCTTGGTTTTGAACAGCAGTCATGTAATATTTCAATATTTCATAATTTCATTTTACACTGAATCATCAATTAATAACCTCTTTGTCAATGAACCTTATTATAAACTTTTGATTATAGTGAATGGACCTAATCAATAAATGCTTTGAAGTTGTTTTTTGGAAGGGTGTAATAAATTTTCCCTTTCACTCCCCTCTCTTTTATGCTGAATAACTTTTATTGTATGTTTCTTTTTTTTCATGAATTCATTTAATGATTCGTTTTTTCATACATGTAGCAGGGTAAGTGTAAAAATAGTTTTCAGATAAATACATTTTCTTTTCCCCATATGGTATAAGGGTCACACAGGAGGAAGATCAGTTCAAAGTATATTACTTGTATAATTTTTTTCAATGATTTATGGTATGGATTGTTATGAGTGAACACTTCCCATGCTGAGATGATGGATCTTGATGCTCTACCTGGGGTTTTGTAGAGTTTGTAATATGCTATTTTTAAGACCCTTCCCTGATCTAGCATGTTTTAACACTAATGAAATAGATCATGTTGGTATGAAGTTTTGTAGAAATTGTTTTTTGAAGGTAAATTAGTTACCATTAATATTGAGGTTTCATTTTCATGTGCAAAAGTTTGAAAGAAAATGTAAAATTATCTCTTATTTACCTTTTTAGTTTAGACATGTCAGAAGAGAATGTTGATAAGAAACTTAAAACTGAAATGCTTTCTTTAACTGCATAAACATCATTTTATGATGAGAAGTAGGTGAAGTATATACTTATTGCCATATCATTTCTCAAAATATGAATGAAAAATACTCTTATATTGGTAAGGAACTCCTTTTTGTTTTGAATGTAAGGTTAATTAAGGTGATGTGTGGCAGCATTAGATTTGATCTTGTGTGGCACTATCTTGAAGTACCAGACTGAATTTACATCAGCTGTTTTAGAAAGTGAAATAGTCAGCTTAGTGAAAGCAAGACAAAGTTGCAATAATATTAGTGTTTTCAAAGAAAATGGAACAACAGGATTGAAACATCTTGGAGTTAAGTGTTGGTCACAGCTGTTGAACAGTAGAATATATTCAGAAGTCATTATGATCAATGCATGACATGCATCCAATACATGTGAATTAGCTACATGTTTAACTTTTGCAGTCTTCTCCACGAAGATTCTTGCTGCACCCAAGCATGCCAGCTGTACCAGAGACTGATGCCATCAGTATGGAAAGCAGTCAACAGATTAAGAAGAATGAACAACAAACCAATGGAGAAGTGCAACTGAATGGTGGAGTTCATGACAATGTAGAGACTACTCCTGTCACACCCAATCTTCCAGACTCTGTCCTAAAGAAGTTTGGGCTGTTGGCATTTTCTTCAAAGGGAAAGAAAGGAGAAGGGTAAGCTTGAAACTTGTTAATAGTAACATTAATTCACTTTGTTTGTATTCAACAGCATTATTAAATGTTAACTCTGATGTGAGATTTATATATCATTGTTGCTCTGCTAAATACTGGCCAAAGAACAGTTTAGAGATTGACCTCCTCTGAATCAAATTGCTCATCCTTGAAAACGATAGAATTTAATTGCCATTTACTAAGATATTTTAAAAGAATGCCAAATTAGTTTTAAAAGATGCAGATAGAAAAAAAATATTGTGATGAATTTTAAGTGGGACATACTGTAGCAGAAAAATTTTCCAAGGGACACACTATATACTCTGATGTAGGAAACTAATTAAATGTTTGTTTTAGGAAAAATAATGAAGCTACAGATAAAGAACTAGAGGTAAGTGACATATGATGAACTTTGTTATTTGTAACATGCTTGTTTCTTAGTAGTGAACATGCAAAAAATGACATTTTTAAAAAAACTTTTATTGATTTAACTTTAAAAGGAGCTGATTCACATTGACAACATTTCAACTGGCTTTGTAAGAACAAAACAGCCTAATAAAAGTTAAGTTTTTCAGTTTTGCCAAAAATTGATTAGTTTCAAATTTTTCTTGGACATGTTTGAGATATATATATATATATATATATATACCGTAATGTGCCAAGCATTTCGACGGGCCCAGTCAATCGGACCACAAAAATTATTTTATAAAATTAATTTTTCTGGGCTCAAACATTTAGTCCATACGTCAAAATCATGCTCCAGAATTTTTTTCTTGTTCCGATTGTTCGACCACATCGTCGGCAAGACTCGGTAAATTTTCAAGCCAGTGAAATAGATGCTGCATGCCTCGGCCCTTTGTCAATTGTTGTCCTTTCAATAGCTCTCGTCAATGAGGAGGAAACAATTAATTGAAGATCTAATCTGGAAGCATGACGTACCTGTCATTATCTTTGTCCCCGATGACAATAATAGAGCTTTTAGACATACAATTTTTGCTAATTAAGCAGACTTGCCCTCGCTGACTGATTTATCACGCCTGTAACTGGGGAGGGGGGGGGGGTTAAAAAAAGGTCTATTCTGGATGAAACCAAATATTGACAGTGGGTAGAATACGTCGTAAACACCTTCATATAGACCATATATAGCGTTTGCTAGCAATAAAAAGTTTGGGAAGAATAAGCAATTTATTTTCAAGTTCGATTGAAATATATATGCAGATGGGGAAACGTTCTTGAAGTCAACACCGCAAGATCTTACATTTACTACAATCGACCGAAAGATCAGCGGGATCGACCGCCCAGACTTCTTGGCGCCAAATACCACGCGCTGTCAAAATCTGACGAACACGTGTAGCTGTTCACCTACATGGATAACTGATTTGTCAGCAATAAAAATGACGTCTTCCTTAACTCCATGGGAGCTTCATAGAGAGTTCCACTGGGTATTCACGTTACCTGTGATTCACTTTCTATTTCCCCAGATGCATGAAATGATATTGATAATATTTAGCGTAATCCACGAAGAACTCTATTACTGTGACCCCCCTTCCCCAAAAAGGGACCGTGTTCACTAACATGTGGTTTGCGCTATGCTGGAGCAGACCAGATAAGACCAGTCTCTCATTTCTGCATGTGCTCAATTCTCACGTCAAATTATAAATGCACCTGTTTTGTGAAAATTATGGCAATTAAATGCTTTTTTTACGTTCGGGTTGTATCAGTGGGGTTTTCAATATGCACCGTGGTTTGTGCACAGCGAGAGTATGTAAGTAAGAAAGTCGGAAGAGTGCCAACAAGATACTGTATGTCTATCGGCACAGGTAGGCTCCGTATTTTGCCTTTTTTCAATACGTTTTAATATGACATGCTTTTTAAATAAAATACTTAAAAGTAATTTGAAGTTACACTGATTTCCGTTTGAGTACCAGTTGGTATTCTTTGATACGGGTGATTGAATTTTCTTCGTAAGTACGTACATCTACGCCTCGATACTGAGCAAGCCTTGCGGGTTGAAAACAACTGATCTCAGACTGGTAAAAAAATTCAATTCTGTTAATTTCTGTTGTCATATTAAAATTCAAATAGGGCATACGTAGATCACATAACTAGTTTAAGTCCACTAAAGCTACCAGTTTCAAATATAAGTGACCGGCCTTTGTTTACAACACCTATTTCTCCGGGGAAATAGGCCTACTCGTCCCACTTGTGAAGCGCATCATGAAAATGATCATAGGTGAGGGAAATATATAATTAGAAATTATAATTGCTGTCTTTTTTAATGTTAAGTTATGTTAGCACATATTGTACACAGCAAAATAGGATTTCAGAAGGGGGATAAAACATGCCTGAAACACGTGTTAGGCAAAAATTGCGGCTTATCTTGCGTAACACTTCCTGTAAAATGCAATACTTCCGGAAAGATGGACGTTTTGGCAGATGCCCCTAACAATCCAACGATATCAAAGGTTTCCATTTGCTGTATTTCAATCAATTCGACCAAACTGACATTTCCATGAAATTAATTAATTAATCATGGTCGAATTGTTTGGCATATTACTGTATATATATATATATATATATATATATATATATATATATATATATATATATATATATATATAACCATTAACTGACAGCTAATTTTTGCAATGTAGGCCAAATTTAATCAACTAGCCTTAGCATTCAAAACTGACAAAACAACAGTGGAAAAAAGGTTAGAACTTCAGGAGCACATCAGAAGTGTGGCAGAAGACAGTATTCTCAATGAAATAGGGGACATGAAGAATTCCATTGAGGTAAAAATAAATAGTCTTCTGTAAAGAATCACTTAATTAAGTGTTTTAAATATTACTCTGAGTTCACAGTAACCATGAAAATAATAATACCTGTTGACCAATAGCATTATGTTTATTGCATTGTATATTATTATTTTTATATTATGCATAAAATTTGCAGATGCTTGGCCTATTGTGTACTGATCAGGAAAGTAGAGATCTGTACAATGCAGTACAGAAGCATGTTGAAGTGGTAGAATATTCCACTCTTCGTATGTCAGGACATGCAGAGCTTCATGGTGCTGTAAAGCAGGTAACTTAGTGAGGATTACAAATTTAATCATTGCTTTGGATATATGATAGATACAAAAACATCTAATTTTTATACCTGTTGCAGACCAAGGGGATTGTTTAAAGTACATTGAAAATATTCTGATATTTATACCAAATACAAGTCTTCACTGTGTTTTTGAATAAGAATTTACACACATCTGTCTCCATTTTATATATAGCACATGTGTCAAACATATGAAAACATATGTGAAAATCGCACTTTTTGAAATTAACAAAATGACAAAATTGACAGCCTGCCAGTGTTTACTCTCTGGTTGTTTTGGTTGATCATGAAAATGTATTTTAAATCCTAGGATGGTTCATTTCAGATAATGTATAATAGTATGAGAAAACCCTTCTGTTTTGGCAAAATTGGCTGACAAAACATTTTAAACTTCTACTTCTGCAATTTCTCAAAAGCAGAGCATTGGCAATCCACTATAGGAGACAGTTTGTAGCCTCGTAAAAAATGGAACTTTGTTATAAATTGGCAAGCCATTAATCAAAATGCTTCTTGTTTATCATCTTCAGTAATAAAAAATATAATAACATACTATAAAAATATCTTGAGGCTTCTGTTTGGCCCGTTAATTAGCTAAATTGATATTTTGTAGAAACTACATGCTAAAACGCCCCAAAGTCATCTGATGACCTTGTTCTCATATTGAGGCATATGGTTTTGTTCCTGTGCTGGTATATAATTGGTAATAACCATAGATGTGAGATGGAGTGGGATCTGAGCTGCTTCTAACTGTAGAAACTGGTGATTAGCAGTGGTCAGATAATTCCTGTTGGATTGACCCTATTTGAGTAGAAGTCATCATTTATGGTGTGAAAAAAGAGAAATGTTTATTGTTTTCATATTAAGAATGATTGTTTTGAGAAAGTAAATGCCTTTGTAATTACTGTAAATGTCTGATCTTTCCAGGAATGCAGGCTGAGCAAGGCAGTAGACAGCATGGTGCAATATGTAGAAAACCTGAAGAGGCTGCACGAAAAACTATCCACAGAATTGGATGAAACAAAGTACACTTCCTATCTTTCTCGCATATTTTGATTACATTAACATTATTTCAATTATATGAACTATATTATATAGGATAATATGGTTTGTTTGTCTATTAAGCCATTTTGAGTTATGCTACACATGATATATCACACCTATTTAATTACACTAATTTTTTATTTTTAGGAGAATTTTAAAAGACAACAAGATCATGTGTCCTAGTTTATCATCTGACTTGGGTTTGTATATAGCTCTTTTATCATAAGTATATCAAAAATCATTAAATTTGCTTGTAATCAATAAAAAATGTTCAGTAAATTTTGTTATCTGATCCAATGGATTGTCAGAAAGTACAGTTTACTGATTTGAATATCAAAGGAAATCCAATTTGCATCACATTTCAGGGGATTCAGTGTTACTAAGAAGAACGACAACACTGAAGGTAATTTTGATGTCTGTAATTCTGACTTTTTTAAGATCAATTAGATTTCAGAAGTTTAACAAATTAACAACAGCTTGAGTTTTTTTTACAATTAGATGCATTATTAGATGCATGATCTAACCACAAAGGAAATGCCTTGATAAAACGGACATCTTGTTTAAAATACTAATCTTCAATGGAAGTTTGAAACTTCTGCTCTCACTTTCTTGATTGAGTGGGACCATTTATTTGAACATGGTTAAAATTTGTTAACAATAGTATCAGTTGTAATTATATGAACCAATATATTGGTACACAGCTGAGGTAATTTCCAATAGTAAAATTAAATATTCATTAAAAAACTTATGATCTTATCAACTAAAAGAAAAAAAGTATAATCACTTAAAAAAGGAAGTGTGGGCATACGTGTATCTTGTTTTAATTACATTTGATTTAACCAAATGCCTCTTTGTTTCTATACAATGCTAGTTCACCCCGCCCACACACAGGACTAAGTCTTTGCCTTCATCACTTACTGCTGTTAATTACATACCTGTGACTGACAAAAAAGAGGTAGTAACTGCATGTTTGGTTTGTGTAGCTTCTTTGACCACTGGGTTCCCTTTTCATGCCTTTGCTGTTTTTCTTTTCTTTATATTTCGCATATATATGTACTAGAATATATTATGTAAAAATTTATGTAAAGATACTTCCTTCAAAATAATATAAAACAAAATTTGCAAATTTGAATATTTGGCTTCAGTTTTTATCAGTAAATTTAAGTATGTGTTGCACATAATGTTGGTCATAAAGTGTTTTAAAGAAATAATAGATGCTTAATCATTTAGTAAACAAGGTGGGAAACATATTATATATTGTGGAAGATGCTGGATATTTTTGCAACTATTAGTTTGTTACTGGTATAATGCATGATGTTTTTGGAGACATATTTTGACTACATAAAGCATATTTAGTGTTTGATAAAAATGAATCTTCATAGAAAACCAAGCTGCAAAGGACATATTACATTTTGTTAACAAGTAAATACTTCACAACAGTGATGTACAGTAGCTTTATATTCATGTTACACAGAAATCTAAAATAGAATAGAACAATATATGAAAACTAAAGCCCTGAAATCCTTGTGTACAACTTTATAGTAGTTCTCATTTGTTCCGTGTATATTTTGTAAAAAAAAAAAAAGTCTTAGTTGGATTAGTTGGATTATTCTGCATTACAGGTTGGTCTTTGTTAATTGCTTTCAGCACTGTTCTATTTAATAAAGGCATGCTTTGACATTAAATCTTTTAAAAAAATGTGAGAGTGACATTTGTAATGGGTGTTGGTATTTGTGTGTTTTGGGGCTATGGGTTAACTTTAATTGTTGTGTTATTTTGAATACTGATTATATTACCTTTGTTTTCAGTTGACAAGTTTGACAATTTCTTTGCTGTTGAACAGATACATGACATTAGTCCTCCATTATATAATGATAATATATATACTAGCTAAATAAAGAAATGCAAGTTTTTTTGACCACAATGCTTCAAAATATCCAAATATGCAGATGTTAGTATAGTCACTGTATTCATTGACAGAACACCATCTCAGCCCTGTCGTAGAGTACTGATAGACTTGAGTGATTCCAGACAATGGCTGGCTTAAAATTTTTTAGACATCTCATTTAAATACAAAGGCCCCATTCAGAGTGGGTGATCTGAGTATTTACTGATCCGCTGACTAAATATGGCCAACCGCAGATCAATAGCAATGCCGCTGATTCCTGATGGTCTCCCTGACTCCACACGTACCTTTAAATGGATTAAATCTTTGCTCCGAGGTTTAATTGCTAGGCCCCTGCAGCGATGGCGTGTGTGGAGGCAGGGAGACCATCAGGAATCAGCAGCATCACTTTTGATCTGTGGTCGGCCATATTTAGTCAGCGGATCAATAAGTACTCAGATCATCCATTCTGAATGCCCCCAAATTTGGACAAAAGTCTTGCAGAAATCAGTTGTCCAGAATCAATACTAGTGGACCCTGGAATCAGAAAAACCAGTTTAGGAGACTGAATTCCATGCTGACATCTCCTATTGAGCATAGTTGGGATGAACTGGGCAGATGATTTCATAATAACCGCTAGTCACAGCCTACCACCATCATAGAGTAAAGAGCTGGACTGGTGGAAGAATGGAAAAGGATGACTCATATAACCATAGACAAAACAAAACTTGCATTTTCTTTTTTTTTTTTTTTTTTTTTTTATTATTATTTTTTTTTTTTGGCTGGTATATTTTCTATTACATGATCATGTATTTTCTAGTTCACAAAAGTTAACAATAGTTAACTGAAGATTCTGTAAAAGGTAAAAGTGTTCAGTCAGAGCACTGTTTCCTATAATCCTTTTGATTGACATGAAAAAATTGGTGCATATTTCTGATATGCCACATTTCCAATTTTTCTTCTTTTTTTTTTTTTTTTTTTTTTTTTTAGGTGAATGGGCCAAATGCCAGAAGGAGAGCCAGTGTGGCAGCTTTGCCGAGAATGCTGGGTGGTACTGGGGGAGTAGGTTTTTCTGCATCATCCCCAGTAAGTAAATGAAAAACTCCTTTGATATTTGGATACTTTTGCTTGTATAATGTGACATAAAAGAGTATAATTGTCATTCATAGAATATTTTATTTATAAGTCTTGTATTGATTCTAAACATTGAATGTTCTGATGTGCTTGCACAATTGCTTATGTGAATGCACCGTGCCTTGTGTTCTGTTTAAACAGATAGATTTACTCTTTTTAAGTATGCCCTTTAAGTTTATACATTGGTTGGCAGTTCAGAATATTTTGCAGCACTTAATGATAATACAACTATCTGACAAAATAATGTTTTAAATATAGATCCATTCCATATGGAAATATTCGTGTTTTGCTTTATTCCCTTTTGCATAGTCATTTGTTTAGATATATCACCAGTAGTCAATGTGAATGTTGTTTATTTTGTGTTTTTTTCAAGTTAGAGGAAAAGTTGGTAGTAGATCCAAATAATGAGGTAAGGTATTGGGCTGGATTTTTTGGGGGACTGACTTGTACAAGTCATATGATGTTTTTACACTAAGGGTTGCATGCCTTTACTAATACCATCAGGTTTTTGCCAGTGCCTTTGTAGGACATCTGGTAGTACATGTAAGAGTTAGATTTAACATTTTCTAAGATGTTGGAATTTTAACTAACAGTGTTAATTGGCTCGTTGATAAAAATATTCTAGATGATTGCAGGCTGTATTATGTTAATTTATGCTAAATGATAAAAACAATGTCTGTTTAAGTATATGTGATATGAAAAGGTCACTGGTTGATTTGAACATGCTTTATGCCAGTATTGCTCAAATTGCTGTCAAGTTTCTGAAGTTATAACATGTTAAGCACTTTTTATGTACAGACACAGATGTGTCTGTACATATTGCCATCACCTGCGTCTGTCGTCGCCGTCGCCGTCGCCGATGCCGATGCCGGCGCCGTGCACTTTCCTTGTAAACACGATAAGTGGAGGGCAGTTTTACTTTTTGGCTTTATATTTACAGAGCTGATGAATATTCATAAAACGCAGGTCAAGTTCGAAAATCAGCATGATCGGGCCATTATTGTAGAAGTTATGCTGTTTTTTCACTTTTCAGCATATATGCAACCTTGTAAACACATTTTAAGGAAAACCGTTAGGCCTGTTGTCATGAAACTCACAGGAGTAATCAATCTTACTAAAACGCAGGTCAAGTTCGAAAATCGGCATGATCAGGCCACTATTTTAGTAGTTATGCTGTTTTTTCATTTTTCAGCATATATGCAACACTGTAAACACAATATAAGAAAAACAGATAGGCCAATTGTCATTAAACTCCCAGGAGTGGTCAATCTTACTAAAACGCAGGTTGAGTTCAAAAATCAGCATAATTGGGCCATTATTTTAGAAGTAATGCTGTTTTTTCACATTTCCTCAGATTCAATTCTTAGGCATGTTAACAGTCTTATTATTTTACTAATAAGATACATAAAAGTGTTTGTTTGACATTTCCTGCATCTTTACAACATTGTTAGTTGATTATGTAAAAATGATGGTAAACTTGTAATCGTGTATTGTGTAATAAAGTGTCAAAAATGGAAATAAACTCATATCATTGCAGTTTGTCAGATTCAATCATCTACTATCTTCAGAATCTCAGAATGGAGGAAATTGGACATTTAACACTGTTCTATTGATATTTTTCCCATCTCATCAATTTTCTTAGTTGATCTTATAAAAATGGCAGTAAAACGTTTATTTTGTTTTATGTTAAAAAAATTGTTAAAAATGAAAAAAAAAAAAAAAAATTCAGAACAGTGCTGTCTTTGTTTACATTTTGGCATTTTCAAGTTGTGACTTTGAAGTTCCATGGGCCTGAAGACCTTTGCTAGTCACATTTTCTGAATATCCATCATACTAATATTTTATTATTAAAATCGATGGTCATTATGCTGTTAAACATTATGTAATATTGCATTAAAATTTGAAAAAAAAACTATTTTGGGCACTGCTCCCATGATGACCATTTAAGAAAAACCATGTCACTTACTGTTCTCAAACTTACAGGAAAGAAATATGGGACTAAAATACAGCTTCAGTAGGCAATGCAGTCTGTTTGGTAATTCTTACTGCCAGTTAAACGTGTTTTTTTTTGTGAAAATTTAATTTTTCACATATTGGCATTTTCAAGGTGTGACTTTGAAGTTCCACGGGCTTGAAGACCCATGCTAGTCACATTTTCTGAAAATCCATGATACGTATATTTTATTATTAAAAATTGACGGTCATTATGCTGTTAACCATTATGTAATATGGCATCAGAATAGAAGAAAACACAATTTTGGGTGCTGCTGCCATGATGACCATTATGGGAAAACCATGTTACTTATGATTGCCAAACTTTCAAAAAAGAAATACAGGACTAAAATGCAGCCTGAGTTGGAAAAGCAGTCTAATTGGCTTCTTTTTCTGGAAGTTATACATTTTCAAAGTGTGAACTTGTCACACATTTTACTTACATTGGTATTACCTGTTGAGCATAATTAAAATTTGATGTTGAATTTGCAGTTTAACATAATGTACTTTTGCATCAGAATTGACAGTAGCCTATTTTGTGCATAGTTATTTCCTGTTTTTTGTCTGTACATTTGACAGCTTTGCTGCCTTGTTTCAAGATAATCTAAAAGTACAATATAATCATTTGAATTTTTCATCTGTTGCACAGCATCATCTAATAAGATATGTTAGAGTAGTTAAAAAGGTAAAAAAAAAAAAGATTTTTGTATGAGGGTAATAAATGGTCATATATTTGCATGTAGCTCAAGGAGTGGTATCAGAAGTTTTGTACAGCACATATATGATGACAGCATTTCATGTACAAAAATGATAATCATAGCTGTTCAGAATTGCTGATAACTGTAAAAATTCAATAAGGGTATTTTTGCCATAAATGAATTATTTTTATTACTTCAATTTTAGAAAAAAATCATGTGATTAAACTAATTTTATAAATAAGATTATTTGGTATAATATTAAGAAACATTTGATACCATGCCTTTTAGTAACATGTTTCTTATACACTATTGTAAGCTTAGAAACACGTGAAGGTTATGGATATGCATGGGGTATTTGTGCTTATCTTGTAGTATTCCATCTCATTGTTATGTAAATGTACAATGGGTTTATGTGGTAGTACAGGCTTTATCTTGTAATGCAAAATATAATCATGTATACATCCATTCGTTACATTTACATTTGTTTATTGTAATGAACTTATACCAGTTTCTTACACAACTCAAATTAACATGGCTAAAGATTAACCAAATCAATCACTTGTTCAGCCCCTCCCCCCCCAAAAAAAATTGCATTTTCTTCTAATTTCTGTTAGAAAATTGTCCATCATGTTCCTAATATCAGCCAAATGATGTAGCTATGTATGAATCATTGTACATTTTTATGTACAGACACTGTATGACTTGTCATGTGTCCCTTTGGACCCCCCCCCCCATCCCCCCTTTATAAAGAATATAAATTTCAAATCTTCTCTTCCATTTATGAAACATATAAGGGTGATGATGCAACTCCAGGATAGATAATATTAATATCATTAAACATTATTTTATCCCGATTTCATTTTCATGGAGTACAAGTACAGATAATTTTAGAAAATAGAACTACAGAAAATTTTATTAAAAATCTGATCAAAGTATATCTCTAGTAATAATAATAATATGTATTTATTTGCAACTTAAAAAGTTGGATTTTACAATAAAAACAAATAGTCGTGAGATGCACAATCTTAAAATATACTTGTAAGTGTTAAAATGATTCGATACACATTAAAAATTCATAAAAAAACTCAGTTCTTAAAATTTGATAAAGCCCATGGGATAAAAGTTTTTGACGATCGTACAGTCCTCAATTTTGGCACAGTGTACTTATAAACCCGGCGCAAAGTGTAGGAACTTTCATTTATCTCTGGTAGCAAATGATGGATTTTGTGTCCTTCAGAGTACATGTTATGCAATAATGTTTTAGATAGTTCATCTCTTCTACAAGCAAGAGTGATAAGTTTACATGTTTCAAGTGCCCCATCGTAGGACAGCTCTGGGAATATAATCTTACATGCTCTAATCTGGATGGATTCAATTTTATCAATTTGTTGTTGTGTAAGACCTGGGTGCCACACCTGACATGCATATTCTAATGTAGGTCTGATTACTGATGTATAAAAGCTTGCAAGTTCATTGGTTGGAATACCCGCCCTTTTCAGAAGCTTAAGATTGTGTAGCCTTTTACTTGCTTTTTTATAAATATCACAGATGTGACCTTCCCAGCTCAAATTACTACTGATCCTAACCCCTAAGAAGACAGCAGACCCCACTCTCTCAATCCTTTGATTATCTACTAGCAGGGGTGTAGTTTTGTGTCCTTTTTTGGAGAAATCAAATATGATCTCTTTGGTCTTGGTAGTATTTATTGTTAGTTTATTAGCATGGGACCAGAGAGTGAGTTCTGTTGTTGCATCAGGGAGATTGTCCTGCAGTTTGGTATTCCCGTAGCTTAGAATTGCGGTGTCATCTACATATTTGAATGTGTCACATTTGGTGCTCAGATCGTTAATCATAATAACAAATAAAACTGGACCAAGTTTTGTGCCTTGTGGTACACCAGCATTAATGCGTTGCCAGTCTGATTTCACACTACCTATCTTCACACTTTGTTTCCTCTCAGTTAGGAAGCTGTAAATTCAGTTTGAAATAATTCCTGGGATACCTAATTCAAACAGTTTTTGATAAAGCAGGGTATAGTCTATTCTATCGAATGCTTTGGTATAATCGACCAAAAGCATTCTGGCATATTGTCCTAGAGTGTCAGTCTGCCTTGCAATAAGGTCAATAGCTTCGATCAGTGCGTATGTCGTACAGCTCCCTTTCATGCTGCCGAACTGCCTAAGGTCAATCTTATTGGTCACAATGTCCCAAATCCATTTAACAATAAAACCCTCCAATAACTTAGAGAGCACCGGGGTTAGAGATATGGGTCTAATGGTAAAGGTGGGGTAAACAGATGATCTCACCCTTTGATGAATTAACTGTTAATTGCTTGGTCAAGTTACCTGCCTTGAATCAAGGTGATTCTCTAGGGAGAGGTAGAGTAAACAGATTTTCTCACTTATCCAGGTATCCTTTTGATTATCTGCCACTTTTAATTGCTTGACTACTACCCACCTACCCACTACCCACCACACTTAATTAAGATATTCATAAAATATCTGTTTACCTGTTTATCCCACCTTTACCTGGAGGATAGGTGGTTATACTTTGACTAGATATATAATAAAACTTTCTGTACTTGTATCTGGAGGATAGGTCGTTATACTTTGATTAGATATTTAATAAAACTTCCTGTACTTGTACTCGATGAAAAAGGAATTTGTCATAAAATAATTTGTCTAATGATAGAGTTGCTTTATCATACTAAAAATATTTAGAATGGAATAAGATGTTTTAAACTTTACACCCCTTATATTTGTATATAAATATATGTTCTTGGCTTGGGGGGGGGGGGGGGAATCATCTGGGGTAAATTGTCCTAGAATCGTCCCTATGTTTGCCAACTTAACTGTCTAGTTTGAATACTAATGGTAAGGAATTGGCCAACTTTCAAAAAAGTTTGATTGCATATTTGATTTTTTTTTTTGTTTTTTTTTTGTTTTTTTGTTAAAGAGGCCCTGACAAACTGTTAAGGCTACTGTAAACATTTGCCAAAAACTCCTTATTTACTACCTTATATATATTCTTTTGGATAATAGATATATCTTCAGTGTTTAGTGATTGAACTAATTAAAATTTACACACATCCGGTCTTACAGGTGAAGTCATACTGTAAAAACTTTTTAGATTTGCAGCTTAAAAATTAATTAATATTTTAAATTGTGTAAATCCGACATTTTTTTAAATTACATCTCCCTGACTCCTGGGTATGATGAAATTTTCAAAACTCCGACCTTTGGGCTTTTATCCTTATTGGCTTTTATTCTTGTCCCTCATATGTTGTGGGATTTTTATCACTACTTCCTAAGTGACTTTCTGATGGTAAATAATAATCTATTTATTAGTGCATCTCTGTTGAAAACAACTGATCTCAGACTGGTAAAAAAATTTCAATTCGGTTGATTTCAGTTGTCATATTAAAATTCAAATAACTAGTTTAAGTCCACTAAAGCTACCGGTTTCAAATATAAGTGACTGGCCTTTGTTTACAACACCTGTCTCCGGGGAAATACTCGTCCCACTTGTACGTGAAGCGCATCATGAAAATGATTGTATGTGAGGGAAATATATAATTAGAAATTATAATTGTCGTCTTTTTTAATGTTAAGTAATGTTAGCACATATTGTACACAGCAAAATAAGATTTCAGAAGGAGGATAAAACATGCCTGAAACACGTGTTAGGCGAAAATTGCGGCTTACCTTGTGTAACACTTCCGGTAAAATGCAATACTTCCAGAAAGATGGACGTTTTGGCAGATGCCCCTAACAATCCGACGATATCAAAGGTTTCCATTTGCTGTATTTTAATCAATTCGACCAAACTGACATTTCCATGAAATTAATTAATTAATCTTTGTCGAATTGTTTGGCATATTACCGTATGAACTTATACGAAAAGTAAGTTGAGAATTGTCTTTCCCGGTAAGAAACATACCTCCAGATAGAGGAGAGGGATCAAGGTAAGCCTAATTGCAAAGTTACATTATAAACTGGACTCGGCATATATTTAACAAATTACACACATAAAAAGCAACATTTGTTGCATGCAGGGCTTTTCCCAGGATTAGGTGTCAGGCCTTCTAAAATTACCATCTGTAACTTCCTAAAAAATTTCAGGGAGTCCCAACTTCGACAAGTGCCGGTGTACCATGAAAATCTGACTCCCCTAAAATCTGACTCCCCCCATGAAATTTTGACTCCCCCCAAAAAAAACATTCATTAATCTCATTTTATTTGAGTAAATGACTATGATTTTGTAGTATGCATAATGGATGATACATTGGCACTTTTTTGTAGTTTGCAGGTGAAAATTTTCATAAAAAAAAAGAAAAATTAAAAATGTGCACATAATGAAAATGTGGTTCCCCTATGAAAATTTGACTCCCCTACAAAAAAACATTCATTAATCTCTAATTAATTTAGTATATGACTGTGATCTTGTAGTATGTAAAATGGTTGATACATTGGCACATTTTTTTGTAGTTTGCAGTGAGAATTTTAATGAACAAATAAGAAAATTAAAAATGAGCACATAATGAAAATCTGACTCCCCCATGAAAATTTGACTCCCCCTCCACAAAACTTCATAAAACTTATTTTATTTTGAGTATATGTCTGTGATCTTGTATTATGTAAAATGGTTGATACATTGGCACATTTTTTGTAGTTTGCAGTGAAAATTTTCATTATGTGCTCATTTTTAATTTTCTTATTTTTGTACCACCAGCGTTAGCGCTGGCGGTACACATGGTTTCGGTCCCGTCCGGATCGTTCCGCCGGCTCCGCCGGCTCCGCCGGCTCCGTTGGCTCCGCCGGACGGCTACCGTTACCGCTTCTCCTCCTAGACGGTAAGGGCCCCCGTACCCATCTCATGGATTTAGGTCACCTATAATCTCAACTCGTTCCACGTAAAATTTGGACTTTGTCGGTATTGGGGTCTGGGTGTGGCACTCATTGCAATGCACCCTTGTCTAAAAATGGCAAAATTAAATGCTAATTATCTACCCTACGGAAGGAGTTATGGGAAAAATTTCTATAGACGGCTTTCCAAAAGTCATATGTGTAGATTTCAAATATACCCTTGGATTTGACCTTTGACCTTTACTTCAAGGTCAAATGGGCCAAAATTTTCAAAAAAATGAAATTTTTTACGAAAAAAAATTTTTTTGCCCTGTTATTCAGACACCACACAGACTTAACCAATAATATTATTGGAAGGTGTTACCCTTCAGGTCATCTTTCATCTCCATGAATTTGGGGTCAATCGGTGCATTTTCACGGGAGTAGCGGCCATAAGATACCGAAACTGAAAACTGTCTCTAATTCGGGAACCGTTAATGCTAGAGACCCATTCTTTTTTGCATTTTGTAGAGCATGTAAAGCCCAACACTGGAGTTGGTCTCGGTTTTTTTGTATTCCATACGGTTTTCGAGTTACGCTGTATCAAAAAGTACATATTGGTGGTAAAAGCAAAATGTGCAGTACGGTAATGGATAATAAATTTTGAACTCTGGAAAAATAAAACATAAGGCTTGGCAAAGCAGACAACTTGTGTTCAAAAATGACATTATTTCATCAAATTTGAACTTCTGAAACTTCAGAGCACCTCCTATTTCAAGAATTTTGACCAAAATGACATTTTCTTTATTTTAATTAATTTTTTCTGTACGAAATTTAAGGCACATTATGGTAACTCCAAAATTATAACATTTAGTCCCTTATATCTCCAAAACTGGCAGAGATAGGTCCATAGTTACTATTGAAGTTGAATAGGAAGTCATATACTGGCAATCTTACTATGACCTTGAAAGTGACCTTTGACCTACTTTTCACCATGAACTGAACTTTGCAAATTTTTCTTCCCTTTTATCTCCAAAACTGGCAGAGATAGGTCCATAGTTACTATTGAAGTTGAATAGGAAGTCATATACTGGCAATCTTACTATGACCTTGAAAGTGACCTTTGACCTACTTTTCACCATGAACTGAACTTTGCAAATTTTTCTTCCCTTTTATCTCCAAAACTGGCTGAGATAGGTCCATAGTTACTATTGAACTTGAATAGGAAGTCATATACTGGCAATCTAAATGTGACCTTAAAATTGACCTTTGACCTACTTTTCCCCATAAACTGAACTTTGCAAAATTTGCTTCCCTTTTATCTCCAAAACTGGCAGAGATAGGTCTATAGTTACTATTGAACTTGAATAGGAAGTCATAAACTGGCAATCTAAATGTGACCTTAAAATTGACCTTTGACCTACTTTACACCATGAACTGAATTTTGCAAATTTTGCTTTCCTTTTATCTCCAAAACTGGCTGAGATAGGTCCGTAGTTACTATTGAACTTGAATAAGAAGTCATATACTGGCAATCTAAATGTGACCTTAAAATTGACCTTTGACCTACTTTACACCATGAACTGAATTTTGCAAATTTTGCTTTCCTTTTATCTCCAAAACTGGCTGAGATAGGTCCGTAGTTACTATTGAACTTGAATAGGAAGTCATATACTGGCAATCTAAATGTGACCTCAAAATTGACCTTTGACCTACTTTTCACCATAAACTGAACTTTGCAAATTTTGCTTCCCTTTTATTTCCAAAACTGGCAGAGATAGGTCCATAGTTACTGTTGAACTTGAATAGGAAGTCATATACTGGCAATCTAAATGTGACCTTGAAATTGACCTTTGACCTACTTTTCACCATGAACTGAATTTTGCAAATTTTGCTTCCCTTTTATCTCCAAAACTGGCTGAGATAGGTCCATAGTTACTATTGAAGTTGAATAGGAAGTCATATACTGGCAATCTTACTATGACCTTGAAAGTGACCTTTGACCTACTTTTCACCATGAACTGAACTTTGCAAATTTTTCTTCCCTTTTATCTCCAAAACTGGCAGAGATAGGTCCATAGTTACTATTGAACTTGAAAAGGAAGTCATATACTGGCAATCTAAATGTGACCTTAAAATTGACCTTTGACCTACTTTACACAATAAACTGAATTTTGCAAATTTTGCTTCCCTTTTATCTCCAAAACTGGCTGAGATAGGTCCGTAGTTACTATTGAACTTGAATAGGAAGTCATATACTGGCATTATAAATGTGACATTAAAATTGACCTTTGTCCTACTTTTCACCATAAACTGAACTTTGCAAATTTTGCTTCCCTTTTATCTCCAAAACTGGCAGAGATAGGTCCATAGTTACTATTGAACTTGAATAGAAAGGCATATACTGGCAATCTAAATGTGACCTTGAAATTGACCTTTGACCTACTTTTTATCATGAACTGAACTCTGCTAATTTCTTTCTCTTTTAACTTCAAACTTGACAGAGATAGGTCCATAGTTACTCTTGAACTTGAATAGGAAGTCATATACTGGCAATTTACTGTGACCTTGAAATTGACCCTTGACCTACCTTACGAAGAACTTAAATTTGATTGTACCATATATATTTTTTGCAGTAGTTTAAAAATTCTTGTTGATTGCATTTTTACAGCTTGTCAAGCACAAAACTGGTGGCTGTGTCCCTTATTTTGTGTATGTGGGGGTCTATACGAATGCGCTTGCTCCAGCTGGTGGTACAATATTCGGAGGCGGTATCGCCTCTCTGATCCTCTAGTTTCATTAAAATTTCCACTGCAAACTACAAAAAAATGTGCCAATCTATCCTCCTTTTTACATACTACAAGATTACAGTCATATACCCAAAATAAAATAAGATTTATGAAGTTTTATGATGGGGGAGTCAAATTTTCACGGGGGAGTCAGATTTTCATTATGTGCACATTTTTATCTTTCTTATTTTTTCATTTGAATTTTCACTGCAAACTACAAAAAAATGTGCCAATCTATCCTCCTTTTTACATACTACAAGATCACAGTCATATACTCAAATAAAATAAGATGTATGAAGTTTTGTGGAGGGGGAGTCAAATTATCATGGGGGGAGTCAGATTTTCATCATGAAAATCTGACTGGGGAGTCACATTTTCATAATGAAAATCTGACTGGGGAGTCACATTTTCATGAGAGTCAGATTTTCATGTTACACCGGGAGGGGGGTTTAAAGACAAAATGAAAATATACATATTTGAAAAATTCAAAGGGGGAGGAGTTAAAAATAATGATCTCCCGCTGATGATCTTCCGCGAATGAAGTTCTTGAGTACCTTGAACTAATATTAAAATTGCATGTTATTCTTGCTTACATTGCCTTTACGTTTTGCTCGGATCGCGAATGATCTGCTGTCGATATTTCACGAACGATTCTCGGCTAAAGATATGAACATTCCTATTCGGATCACGAACGATCTCCATATTCATGAGCTAGGTAATCGTTAAATGGTCTTAAATTGCGCAATGGACATAAATAGAAATGACGGGTACATTTTCCTTCAAGATAATATCTTGAATTTTTCCTTGTGTCTTCCTCATATAGGATAGCCATCGATAACCTTAACAGTGTAACAACTGACAAAGAGCCGCGGCCTGTGACTTCTATTTACCGGCTTAAAAACACACCTTGAGCCAGGTATAATGAAACTAAAGACAAAAGGCCGACGTTCCCACAATTGAGAACGGGAATTCATATCTAAACCATCTATATTGTGAGTAGCCACTCCCAGGGGCGCACTGTTGTTCCTATCTCCTATTGAGAGTGTTATTACCTGACGCATTACCTTCATGTTTGAGCTGGACAACGCGGCCATATTAGGTGACAAACTTTTCAAAAATCATTGAGAGGCCCATTTTAAAGTTCGATGAAATTTTCAAAGTGAAAAAAATTACATCTGTGAAAATGGGCTTCTGATGAAGGTGAAGTTTTTACCGTAATAGTGATTTTTTGGGTAAAAATGGAAAAATCGGTTTCTCAAATTTCTTTTATCTGAGCATCTACACAAACTTTCTATACCAATTTAACGGCACCATTTAATACTCCAAAACCCTACTAGGGATTTTTTTAAAAGCCATAGTTCAGATTTTATTGTTGATAAAGCAAAATAATGCCTTTGTTTAATGAAAATATGTAATTAGGGGCTCATAACTCCATAACAAAAACATTTTTACCAAAATGATGACATGGAATTGAAGCCCATACACTTGTGATCAACTATGCCAATTTTCATGATAAAATCTTGTTCAGGGATAAATTAACACCCCATACCGATTGCTATATCACCTCAAAATAAAAAGGTGTTAAATTGAGGATAAAAGCCTTGAGTTGCCTATGCTTATACAAAACAACTAGAACTATAAATGCTAATATTTTATATTTCTGAGTGGATTTTTTCTGTTTTATATCAGCACAAAGGTAGAGGTATTACTGAATAATTAGATATAGGAAAAATCTCATTTTCGGTATCTTGACGGATATAAACCCTTATGACCTATGTTGTAATACTGATGGTTTATAACGTACCCCATACTCAATATTTGTTTATATTATCAAAGTTCAAAATGTTGCATTTCTTTGTGACAAAACACCACAGTATCCCAATTCAGACTAGCAAGTAAATTGCAAAAGTAAAATAAACCTACCTTTTTCACACTATAGTAAAAGTAATAATGACAAAAAATTGGTCCTTGTCATATGCACATTTTTATGAGTAAGGTAGAAAGAATACACGTTTTTGATGTACTTAAGAAAAGTAATGTATTTACTTCCTAAAAATATCAAAAAAGCAAAAAAAAAAAAAACATCGTACAACGAGAAGGGCCAGCAGGTGTAACTTATTTCTACACATTTTACTGAAACACAGTACACATAAATTATCGAAAAAATAAAAGCCTTGAAGAAATATGATCAGTTGTCTACAGCCATTTCAACGTCGAGTAATACAGCTATCTTTATTACACTAGTTTGAGAGATTGACATCTTGATAGATTGTCTGTTATGTAAAGGCAGCTCCTACTGTATTTACATTAAAAAGGTAAATTGTTATAGAATCAGGCTGGTGTGAACTTTGTAAGTGATGCATTTTAGTTTCCAAACATCTCTGTTACTAAAGAAAATGAAGCAAGGATGCAATTTCAGTTTGATAGAAAGTGGAATGTGAAGAATGACTTTCAAGTCGACCAGATATATAGCCTAGAAACCTTTTTGCTGCATTTCAAAAAATACAATTACATGTGCGTTTTTTATTTTGTTTTATAGGATGTCTCATGTTTTATAATTCTGGGTTAAGCATTCTCTTAGGTGCTTTTTTGTTTGTTTGTTTGTTTGTTTTAAACAAAGACAGAAGTATTTAATTTTTTTTTGTTTGTTGCTTGCCCCAATTTATTCTTCAGTGATTTTTTTCAAAGAACATTCGTTATTTTTCATTTGTTATAGAATTGAAAGTGCTGAATGTTCTTTGCTCACTGGCAGTTATAGATATGCTTGAAGGCACTTTTACCCCATTCACACTACGCTCAGTTATCCGGATAAGTTGTGAATTAGGTCACAATTCAAATAAATGCAGTAGTGTGAACGCAAGGGGATTTCTGTAATGCGAATTTTCAAAATCCTGCAAGCGAGGTGGATTTCTAAGCACGATTTGAATAACTTACCAGAATCGACACCTGTACAGATCTTACTGCGCATGTGTGCAGATAAGTTAATTACTTTAACGATTGCACCAAACGTATTTGGAGGTCACCACTCACTACAACATGAGGAAACAAACTTATTTTGCCATCTTATACTTCTCAAGAATGCTGGAATGTCTTTTGAGTTGCATTTGTCGTCACAAATTTTGTTGGTATTTTAAGATTTCCTGTGCGGTGCATGCGCGAGTGATCAATACAGGAAGTTAAACCTGAAATTTTCAAGGTGTGATTCGGTTTCGCTTCGCGTGTGTGAACGCAATACCGAATCACTTTATAGAAATGCGCATTTTTGCAACTGTAGTGTGAATGGGGTATTTATCTTATTCAAACAAATCTCTTCATGTACAGTTTTCACAAGCAAGTTTAAATATATATAAGTTTTTATTCCTGATGAACAATTATTACAAATAAACAATTTTGCTGTTAGCCTAAAAGTATCTTTAAGGAATAATGCCAATTATTTACATAACTTAACCATCAGGGCCCAGTTTCATCAACACTGGATAATACTATCCATTGGATAAAATTGTTATCCTGAGGACAGCAGCCTTAACTTTTTATATACAGACACTCTAAGAGTCTGTATATATTCTGATTGGTGTGTCTGTCCGTGTCGTCACCGGCACTGTCACTGTACGACCCGGGAGGGGGGGGGGGGAATGTAACAGTTACAACACAAGGCCAGTGATTAGGGGCAATTGACCTGGATTTTCATTCCAGGTGAAATGACCCTAGTCATTTACTCCCTGTTGATGGTGACTGACAGTCACAGAAATATTGGAGGTAATACCCACATATTTTATAAGCTCTTGATAAAAAGAAAAACAATAATTTATAGCATTGTTGAATATTTTGTTCTTTTGGCAGATCAGTTGATCTCGCTGATTAAAACGAAATAGAAAGACATCTGTATTAATTTTCAGGATGCTCGCCTACGCTTCCAGAACCTGGTGGCAAATGCTACAGTGAAAAATGCAGTAACAGGGATATTGAGGAGAGCTTCCTTGGAGAGACACATGTTGGAGGGCACAGTTGGTAGCAGTGATTGTGGGCAGCAAGGGAATAAAGAAGAACAGTTAAAGTGTGTATCTGAATGGCATGCTTGTGATTTATCATTTGATGTTGCAGTTTTAAAGACCATAACAAGTTAATGCAGAAAGTATATCTGTGAAATTGTATAACAATTTACTTGGTTTAATACTGTGTAAATGAAAGTTGTATTGTCTTTGTAGAGAAACAAATGATGATGTTCCAAATAGCTCTGAAAGTCCTAGTCACACCCAGGAGCTGGAAGAACCTGAAGATAATGTTGAAAGGGAAGAGGAACCTGAAGAGTATGTTGCATTTTATCATAACTTATAAGAATTAAAATAGACCATGGACATATTTTGATCCATGTCCATGATATATTCAAATGTTTTTAAAAATATGTCTAACCAATTATAAGGCTTACTTATTTGTGAGAATTAACTTTTTGTGGAAGTTATTTTTATTGGATTGACTCCAAATGTGTCAATTGTCAGTTGATTTTTTAACTTTTGTTTTTGTGGACATACTGTATTTATGCAGCCTTTTAAAGGGGAGTTCCCCATAGACAGGTGCACAGCTTTGAGTAAAAACAATTTTCTTGGAGTCTACTTGACCTATAAAAGGCAAATGGACTTTATTTGAAATTTCTCCTGGAAATATGGGTTGTGTTAAGGAGGAAGGTAGTTAAGGCATATCAAACATGAATAATATGATGGATCTTACTAGCCATCATAGGAGCTGGTTGATTATACTATATATTTGTGTCTTTGTATTTTACTGAACCAAACATTTGGCTCATTTAGGTTACAGGAAGGACAAATAGGTATGGCTGTACCAGAACCCAAGAACAGTGGGGCTTTAAAGATGTATGCAAAACATGCAGTTTTCAAGTTAAGACAATTACCGTTCCGCAACATTGGGTAAGACAAAGTTGTTGTTTATTAAGGGTCCTTTGATAGCATTCCTTTGATCCAAATAAAAAATTAAAAAAGTTGGCCCATTGTTAAATTTTGTAATTTGAGGCAGTAATTTCAATTTGCTTAAAGAGCTTGCATAAGAAAGGTGCAGATGTTTTGTGTTATATAGTCTGATATTTGATATACCTTGTAACAACTTTTTTAAAAAGAAAACGAGAGTTAAATATCAGTACCAGATTGCACAAATTCTTACCAAAAAATCTTAGACTATGTAAAACAATTTTGGGATGTGACATCTTTGATTTGCTTTTTTTTTTTTTTTTCAAGCTTCAGTACATTAAGAGGAGTATCCTTTGTAAAAGATACGGTAGTAGAGAACATGTGGAATCGTTGGCCACATCAGGAGTCCTCTTTTAAGACTTTTAGGATGGCAGTGACAGGACTGGTTTTATTCATGGCACTTCTCAGTATCATTTTTACATTGCTTCCTTCATACACAACTGCCGACAGAGGGAGAGAAGTGTACACATCGCTAGAAGAATTGTTAAGACCATATATGGGTCTCAGGCACCATTTCAGACCACCAATATAAACAGGTTGTTAACAGTGAAGTGTTAAATTTGTAACGATGAAAAAAATTAATTGCAAATGTTATAGAAATCAATTAATGGTATTTAAATTTCTAACATGAAAATGTTCCTCTTTTATGCATTATGCACTTGTCCACAAGTTAAGGAGAGAGTAACCACTTTATTTTAGAAAGATAAATCATTTTAAATATCATGGAAGTATTGAATAACCTTTTTAGTATTAATAACATATGTAAGGTTAAGAAACTGCCTAGAGAATATCATTCTCTACAATCTAGTTATAAAAATGCTGCTAGAGGGTAATATCCTTTGAAACATTTTACTATAACAAACATCTGTATTGTAACATTAAATTTAGAAAAATTAGCAGTCGTAAGAAATGGAGACAAGTTCGTGTTTTAAAAATATAAATGTTAATGTATCTGAATAGCAATAAGCCATATTTAACAGAACTATATCTTATATATTTAACTTTTTATGTATACAGCTGCTGAAAAGTCTTTAAGAGATGGGTTTACAAAACTTTTATTGCAACTATTTATGGTGCTGTGAAAAAAAGTTACCTGTTATTTGCTAATAAATTTTAAAAGTTACTTGAACTGTTTCTTTTTTTTTTTTTTTTTTTGCACTTATGCCTTCAGAAGTTTAGAATAATTTCATTTTTCACCCTTTTTATGTACACAGATGTATCTGTTCATATAGTTGTTGCCTGTGTTTGGCAGCGTCAGCGCTGAGCACTTTCATTGTTATACAAATAAAATGAAAACCATTTTACTTTTTGTCTTCAAACTTCAGAACTGATGAAAATTCATAAAATACAGGTCAAGTTCGAAAATCAGCCTGCTTGGACCATTTTTCTAAAAGTTAAGCTGTTTTTTCGCTTTTTTTTTTTCATTTTGGTGGTGAAAACTGCTTTACCTTTTCTTCATAAATGAAAACCATTAAACACAAGCCAAAATACTTTTATACTGTTAGCTTGCAGCCAACCTGGATGTAGGCCTTCATCAGACTGAACTTATTACTAATGAAGTGCCAAAAGTGGGGAAAAAAAACTCAAATTTTTGCTGAAATGCATTCTTCAGGCCGAGAGAAGCATTGGTTGTTATTTCCGAGACCTTGAGCATTTTTCAGTATGGCCGTCAATTTATGAGGAAAAATAGAAAAACGACCAGAAGTCGCCAGGTAAACTTTATTGACAGTTTTTATTTAACGTGTATCCTATCAGGAGAGCACAACAGTACTAATGAATATGCTTAATCGCGTTCCACTTAGCAAAAAATCAAAATGGCCGTCATAAAAACATAAGGCAGAAAATAATAAAAGCTGCAGAATCAGTTTGTTTTTTGAATATTTAGTTTTATTAAAACCATATGTAATTTAATTTTAGTTTTGTCAAAATATTAACCTTATTATTTTTTTTTTTTCGTTTTTGTTTTTATATTGATCATACCTTAATATTTTGATTTTTTAGCTTTATCAAATCTTTTAGCATGTACATAAGATTTAGCTTTAAAACTTCCCATTCTTTTTATTGAGCTTGGCACATGTAGAATATTTCATCAGTATATAACAGCATTTCTAGTTTTTCTTATTACTGCACTTTTTTCACTTTAGATTTTAAACAAAACATCTTACAATCTTTTGGTTATATACTGACCGCCATTAAAATCTTTGAGGCCATATTTTTCAAAATAATTGTTATTAAACTGGATTATTTTCATATGAATCATTTGTTTAGGACATGATATACAGAACCAAAAATCTTAAGTTTCACGGATAGTTTCAAAACAAAAATGGCACCAGCCCAACACAAAGGTACAATGGTCAATAGCCGGTACGATCTCTGCTTGCTTCGATGGAGGCGCCGATCTGTTGGTGCATGCTCGGGCAATAAATGTGGATGGGATGGTGTCGTGCGGAATCCTATGCCAGCCTTGTAGTGCCTGGATCAGCTGCTGCCTTGGCCAACGGATGGCCAAGATATATCATACCCAGAGAATAGACAGGCCAGGGTAGGACATCCACCCTTGGGACTCCAGATACACTTGGATCATTTGTGCCGAATGTGAATGGGTCTTGTCCTGTTGGGAAACGATCACATCAGTTTTCTGCTGCATGAACGAGGTCATGTGAGGAATCTGATCTATGTAGTGATGAGCAGTTACTGGTATGTTGCCATCAACGACCACCATTGGTTGACTGCCAGCATGCGGTGACACACAGTGGGGCTGCTGCTCTGGTTGTTGTTCCTGCCGGGTGCTTCTTGTGCTGTACGACTGGCATGGCGAAATTGGTCCCGCAGCTGATGCAACCTGATGTAGCAATCCTGGTCTGGAGTTGACACTCTCTCGCCCTGGCTGCGGTATATCGCTAACAGAGCCTGGCATGTTGTGGCATTCAACCAGGTTCCTGATTGTGGGGTGGGAACAGCCCATACATTATAGCTCAAATCAGTCTACCCTCACACCCAGTGCCCAGAGATGTATGTTGTTCACATGATAGACATGGCATGATTCCGTTCACTAGACTAACAACATGGGTGGCCTTTTTTGGGCCTTTATAGGCCTCCAAAACCAATCAACAAAATGTGCAGATGCCCACTGAGTATTGCTCAATGTGTATTTGGTCCATTTTTGCAAAAACAAATAAAAGCTTTCCCATGTGCAATGAATCATGGCAACATGACAACTTATTATTTTATCTTAACTACCCGAGCACTAAGTCATCAATAAATCCACAATGAATAATTACATCTACCCTACAAGTAGAACAATGCACACATTCCTATCTGAAAGTTTCCATTATCTGTAAGTATATATTGGCAAAAACAACATTTCAAATACATGATGTCAATGGGTAGCCCTCATATATCCCCGAACTATGTCACATTGTCAAGAATAGCTGACCTCACGGGCCCTAACTGCTGGGTTTGTATACCCCCGCTTGGATCTTGATTATTTATAATAAAATTCATTATTAAACATCAAAAATGCCTTTACCCATAGGTGTTTAAATATTTTAAAAGTTAAAAAAAAAAGGAAAAGAATAATCCAACCTGAAGAAAAACGATTTGACGCCTTTTTTATTTCAAAATGATTTAGTTTACACATACCCCCAGCGGGCACTCAACGTTGACTCAACATTGAGGATAGGTTGAGATGATGTTGATCCATCAATATTGATAGATCAACAAGATCTCAACATTGAATCAACCTTTTCTTGTCAACCAATTGTCAATGTTGATAGATCAACAGGGTCTCAACATTGATTTAACATTTCTTTGTCAATCAATTTTCAATGTTGATAGATCAACAGGATTTCAACATTGGATCAACCTTTTCTTGTCAACCAATTGTCAATGTTGATATATCAACAGGGTCTCAACATTGATTTAACCTTTCTTTGTCAATCAATTTTCAATGTTGATAGATCAACAGGATTTCAACATTGAATCAACCTGTGTTTGAAAACCCTTTGTCAATGTTGACATATCAACTGGATCTCAACATTGGGTCAACCTAAACTTTATAACCTTAATCATAACCTTGATAATAGTTTTAAATGATTATCTTATTAGAGAGGTATGCATAGGGGTAATTACCCCTCATAATTTAACACTTGTTTTACCCCTTGTTTTTCCCCTTGTTTTACTTGTTTTTCATTAATATTAATTTTGTGAAAAAAAGCGGTCGTCAGTTTTTTTTTTAACTTTCCAGATTTGATGTTCAGGTTATCTTTAAGAAAAAGAAAAAAAACATAGGGTCACCAACCTTACTTTATGGCAAATTGACAAAATATTACACAAGATTGAAGAAAAAGCTTGAAAAAGCCAAAAATGCCTGTTTTTTTAGAAATTTAAGTTAGCTGTGAGAAAAAATTAGACTGGTGACCCTTTGTTTTTTGTATTCTTAAAATTATCTTTACTACCTGATGTGACGTTATAATCATTTTAGTAAAGCTAATATGTTGTTTAATTTTTATGAGTAATTACCGTATGTGCCTGCATACTTGTAAAATGTAAATGAAGTGCGGGACTGTTATTAAGTGCGAGACTCCAGATAACATGAACTGATGCAACACGTGAGTGTGGACAGTGTGTAACACTTTTACAGTACAAAAACTGTACTTAATTAACAGTACTTTGTGAGGCCACACTATCAGGAGGATCGTTCAACAGATAAGGACATGTAAAACGGTGACATTGCGTCTTCAAAACCCCACACTTTTAGGAGGATCGTTCAACAGATAAGGACATGGAAAACGGTGACATTGCATCTTCAAAACCCCACACTATCAGGAGGAACGTTCCACAGAAAAGGACTCGTCAAACTGTGACAATGCGTCTTCAGAACTTAACTGTCTACGTATCTGTTAGAATTTACATGTATTTGACAAATGTTAAAATGTTATGCAACGTGATAGTTTTACATGTAGTTAGTGTATGTAGTGTTTGTTCATTGTTTGTAATATATTATATTCATAGTTGAATTAGTTGTTGTTTATGTTTTTTATGTTCGGGCTGTTTTGGTCCGTAACACTGAGCATCAAACTGGAGAGATTAAAAAGAATCTGACAACCCATAAGTGGATACAGGGGCTGGTCCCGGGGTCTTGACCCCCCCCCCTTTTCTTCCGAAATTCCCTTTTTTTTTGTAGGTAATTTTCCTATTTCAATCGAATATCCTGATAGCCTAATTGATATCTCAACGTTAATTCAATTTTCAAATTCAACTTAATTTCAACATTGATTCAACATTGAGGTATCAATGTTGATTCAACATTGAGGTATCAATGTTGATTCAACATTGATACCTCAAAGTTGATTCAACCTTGATGGTTCAACGTTGAGTCAACTTTCATAGTCAATGTCATATCAACATAGTTTCAACGTTGACTGTCAACGTAAATTCTACATTGATACCTCAAGGTTGATTCAACCTTGATGGTTCAACATTGATTCAACTTTCATAGTCAACGTCATATCAACATAGTTTCAACATTGACCGTCAACGTTGATTCAACATTGATACCTCAAGGTTGATTCAACCTTGATGGTTCAACGTTGATTCAACTTTCATAGTCAACATCATATCAACATAGTTTCAATGTTGACCGTCAACGTTGATTCAACATTGATACCTCAAGGTTGATTCAAACTTGATGGTTCAACGTTGAGTCAACTTTCATAGTCAACGTCATATCAACATAGTTTCAACGTTGACTGTCAATGTTGATTCTACATTGATACCTCAAGGTTGATTCAACCTTGATGGTTCAACATTGATTCAACTTTCATAGTCAACGTCATATCAACATAGTTTCAACATTGACCGTCAACGTTGATTCAACATTGATACCTCAAGGTTGATTCAACCTTGATGGTTCAACGTTGAGTCAACTTTCATAGTCAACGTCATATCAACATAGTTTCAACGTTGACCATCAACGTTGATTCAACATTGATTCAATGTTGATTTGCCCGCTGGGACCAGAATGATAATGCCTTTCATTAAATCATCCACAATGTAATTTTTGATTTAGAATTAAAAACTAGTTGTCAGGACTGAGATATCTGCAATTAATGTTTGGTTTGATCATAGAGTAGCATTGACGGACATACTGGTTTTCATTTTTCGTATAATTTAAAATGTTTTATTGTGTGCTATGTCTTGAAAGCAGGTATATCGTTTTTTACTTTATATATGTATTTATATTTGTTCCAGTTAAAGTCTATTTCAGTTAAAAGCCTTGTAGTTTTACAGTTGTTTCTTTGCCCTTCCATTATGTTTTGGAGGCCATTTTTATTAAAATAACTTGAAATAAATGATCGCACTTTGCATGGATATCAACATAAATATGCAATGATGAACAATGGAGTGAAGCATTAGATTTTTTATTTGAATGTATGGCTCTCGCTATTCATATAACAAATTGACGGCCATCTTGAATACGTATCAACTGGCAAATAAAGTCAAGCTTATAAGCTTCTCTAAGTTTTGTAGAATAATTTCTTTTAAACAAGGCAGCAAAGCTGTCAAATGTACAGACAAAAAAATAAAGATGCAAAAAATAGGATACTGTCAATTCTGATGCAATAAATAATAATAACAATAATAATAATCTTTATTAGAAATCGCAACCTGAAGGTTGAAGTTATACAAATATGTAATTTATTTATTTATTTAAATGAAATTTTTTTATTTAAGTCATAGAAGCCTGGTCATTTTTGCACTAGTGTACTCAGTAGATTCTCTCACCTTCCTGGGGAGGATACAGCTCGGCTGCCATATATTACGCCTCAGAGCTAACATATCATTTCTGCACTGCCTGACCAGGCCCCTGCTTCAACCCCTTAGTGCTGAGTGCCAAGCGGGAAGACTGGTATGTCCCCGGACGGGTTTTGAACCCACATCCTCCCACTCTGGAGGCGGACACATATAATTTAATAGAGCTGTTTTTCTAATTTGGGCTGTATGTCAATCCTAAGAATCATTCTTGTTAAAAAAATATACAGAAAATGTTACAAAGTAACAGTACAGGGCTCCTGGTAGATGGGAGTGATAAGTCACATCTTGAAAATGCCAGTTTGAAAAATGAAAAATTAAAAAAAAAATTACAAAAATATTCCACTAAAGCTGCCATTCAGTCTAGCTGCATTACCATGATATGAATCATCCAACTTGATTTTAAACAGTGTAAACAACTCACAGAAATATATTTTGTTTTATCACAAAAAGGGCAGTCATAGCTATTATTCTGATATCTGAACTTGTCATCAGACCATGTGACCTCCATAGATGGCTATACTTTGTAGTAATTTCTTAAGAGATTATAACCAAAAAAAAAAAAAATGTTTTAGAAGAAAAATTATTTGCCAAAAAGAACAGTTATTATCCCTTTAACTGAAAATCAAGTTGCAAATATTGCACAACAGGTAGTATCAATAAAAGTGAACAGTCAGAACTGTTACGTGCCCTTTGGAGTTATAAGTCCCACAATGAAAATGCCAGTATGTGAAAGATAAAAAATTCACAAAATGCACAACAGAATAACATGGTCAATAAGATTACAGTTTCAGGACCATATGTGAGAGTTCATATTCACATAATGAAAATCCCAATATGTGAAAAATGATGACAGTGCATAAAATAATATTACACAATGTTTAAAGACATAAAAAACCAACACAACTGCTAATGTGGAAAAACAAAATGCACAGCGCTTCTGGTGAATGATAGTTGAAAGTGACATCTTGAAGATGCTAGTGTTTGAAAAATAATTAAAAGAAAATGTAAAATAAAACATAACAAAAAATTCCAATAAAGCTGCTATTCAAACTTTTAATCTAACATGATAAGAATAACAACACACTGTTATTCATCTTTAGCATTAATTTAAGCGTTACACAAAATTTTTCTTTTGTAAAATTATTAATTCAATATTAAATAACATTTACCTGCATAATAATCATCAATTCCTAATTATGTGACACAGTTAAGAGAGCTAAACCTATGGGATTTTACAATGAAATCTCAACGTGTGTGTTTTATGTAATCTCATTTAATGGCCACTTGAAAATTAAGCAAATTACTTTATAACCCTGAAATAACTTGAAAATTAATTAAGCAAATTACTTTATAACTTTGAATTAACATACTGCCTGCTATCCATATACATTTATTGCACCATATAGCACTCTATAGAACTGCATTGCTTCCAAAACAAAAAACAATCGCACTGGTTTTCCAACACAAGCTGCACTTCAGTCTTATGAAACTTTTCATGTTGACTATCATAAGTAACATGGTTTTCCCTTAATTGCTATCCTGGCAGCAGTGTCCAAAATAGGGTTTTCTTCAACTTTTATGCAATATAACATAATACTTAACAGCATAATGACCATCAGTTTTTTTATAAAAAAATAAAAGTATCATTGATATTCAGAAATTGTGATATGGAAAGGTCTCCAAGGCCATGGAAGTTCAGAGTCACACTTTCAAAATGCCAAAATGTAAACGAAATAACTGTACTGAAATGATTTTCTTTCCATTTGCAACACCTTTTTTACATAAAACAAAATAATCAATTTACTGTCATTTTTAAATGATCAACTAGGAAAATTGTTGACATAGGAAAAATATCAATAGAACAATTTTAAATGTCCAATTTGCTCCATTCGGAGATTCTGAACATAGTGAATGATTGAATCTGACAAACTGCAATGATGAGTTCCTTTCCATTTTTGATACTTTATTACACAATGCACGATAATAGGTTTACCGTCATTTTTATATAATCAACAATATTGTTAAGAAGCAAAAAATGTCAAAACAACACTTTTACATATCTAATTAGTTCAATAATGAGACTGTTAACATGCCTAAGAAAGAAATCTGAAGAAAAACCACTTATATACAAAAAGGCTAATAACTTCATCAAAACTCAACTGATCAAGCTTATTTTCAAACTTGATCTGTATACTGGTCAGATTGATCACTCCTGTGAGTTGCAAGACAAAAGGTGATTGGTTTTCCTTAAAATGCGTTATCAGTGTTGCATGTATGCTGAATAAAGGAAAAATCAGCATAACTTTTGTAAAAATAGTCCAATCAAGCCAATTTTCGAACTTGACCTGCGTATTATGAATATTCATCAGTTCTGTAAGTTTCAATCCAAAAGGAAAAACATTTTTACACTTATCATGTTATTGGTGTTATAAAAATGCTGAAAAAATTGAAAAAAAAAACAGGATAACTTCCATAAAAATTGCTCGATCATGCTGATTTTCAAACTTGACCTGCGTATTATGAATATTCATCAGTTTTGTAAGTTTCAAGCCAAAAGGTAAAATGGTTTTCCACCTATCGTGTTATCGCTGCTGCATATATGCTGAAAAAAGTGAAAAACAGCATAACTGCCCTAAAAATGGCCCGATCATGCTGATTTTCGAACTCGACCTGCAGATTATGAGTATTCATCAGTTCTGTTAAGTTTCAAGCCAAAAGGTAAAACGGTTCTTCACTTATCGTGTTATCGGTGTTGCATATATGTTGAAAAAAGTTCTATGGGCATATATGTTGCATATATGTTGAAAAAAGTTCTATGGGCCTCAAGACCTTTGCTAGTCACATTTTCTGAATATCCATGATACTAATATTTTATTATTAAAAATTGATGGTCATTATGCTGTTAAACATTATGTAATGTTGCATCAAAATTTGAATAAACCCCTATTTTGGGCACTGCTCCCATGATGACCATTTAAGGAAAACCATGTCACTTACTATTCTCAAACTTACAGGAAAGAAACATATGGGACTAAAAAACAGCATCAGTAGGCAATGCAGTCTGTTTGGTAAATTTTTCTGGCAGATAAACAGTTTTTTTGTTAAAATTAAATTTTTCACATATTGGCATTTTCAAGGTGTGACTTAGAACCTTCACGGGCTTGAAGACCCATGCTAGTCACATTTTCTGAAAATCCATGATACGTATATTTTATTATTAAAAATTGACAGTCATTATGCTGTTAACCATTATGTAATATTGCATCAAAATAGAAGAAAACACAATTTTAGGTGCTGCTGCCATGATGACCATTATGGGAAAACCATGTTACTTATGATTGTCAAACTTTCAAAAAAGAAACATGGGACTAAAATGCAGCCCGAGTTGGAAAAGCAGTCTAATTGGCTTCTTTTACTGGAAGTTAAACATTTTAGTGAAATATTCATTTATATCGTGTTGGCATATTCATTGTGGGACTCAGAGCTCCCATGGACATGAAGCCAAATGGTAATCAAATTTTCTACATGTGCATGCTATTTATAGTCAATAATCAAATATTGGTGATAATTATTCTGTAATTTATTATGAAATGTTACATTAAAATTGACAAATCTTTTTGCACTGTTACTACAAACATTATAAAAAGAAAAGTGTGTTACCTATTATTCTTTTAACTTACAAGTATGATTTTTAGGATTGGCATGCAGATCAAATTAGAAAGCCAGCTCAGTTGGGTTATCATTTATTATTGAATTTATGCAATTTGGTGTGAAATTTTCATTTTTCTCATTCTGGCATTTTCAAAGTGTGAACTTGAACCCCCATGGGCCTGAAGCCTTATGCTTGTTACACATTTTACTTACATCGATATTACCTGTTGAGCATACTTAAAATTTGATGTTGAAATTGCAGTTAAGCATAATGTACTTTTGCATCAGAATTGACAGTAGCCTATTTTGTGCATTATTTTCTGCTTTTTGTCTGTACATTTGACAGCTTTGCTGCCTTGTTTTAAAGGTACATATGAACCAAGCATCGATGGAGCATGGATTCCCAGTAACACATATAAACCACTTCTACTAGTTTCTTATATGACTCAAATTAAGTCGACATGCCACGGGACAAACTGAATAAATCTCTTGGTAAGCCGTAAAAGAGCTCCAAACTGCTCCTACCTTTAAATTTTTGGTCAGAAATTTCAAGGATTTGAGCCACATTAAAATCCATTTTTTTAAATTTTGTAGATTCAGCACTCAATCTATACACTAGAGATATGTTTGGATCGACCCCCACCATTTAAAAAGTTTAAAAACCATCTTTTAGTAGAAAAAAAAGCATTTTAGTAAACCTCACCTCAATATGCAAAAATGAAGCAACAGATCTGGGTAATGTGGTACTGCGACAACTTGGACGATAAAGGTCTATGACAATCAGCTGAGCTGCGCTGAATATACAGAGAAGTTTAGGAAAGTTGTGTTGAATGGAGTTACGCAATTTTCATTATGCCTAAGTGTGTTGCCGTGGGATGCACCAAAAAAGCAGCAAAAGATCTGGCATTTGCTGACAATCTTTTTTGTCTGTGATTTGTCCATGACTTTCTTACGAACTTCGGTGACAATAGATGTGATGCTCAAGATTATGGTTGCCTCAAGTGTTTTAGATCATATCAAAAGCTGACAGTCTGTCATCAGTTGACAAGCTTTCTAAATGTTGATGCATTTTAAATGTATGGTAGTTGACTAAGAGCTCATTGACAATAAAACTTGTTAAATATAATTATGCACTGTCACACTTCCCAAGCCTCGCTTGAGTAAAAGAATGGTGATATTTAAGAAAAAAAAAAGAATGGGGAACTGCTGTAATAAAGTTATTCGTAATCCTAATCCGTTACACGAAATAATGTGTTGTGTGCTTTGAGAATTTGTTTCTAAACAGTATTTCAACTGAAATATGAAAATTTGTATACTTTCATAATTTGAAACCCAAGTTATGCGTCTGTATGCAAAACTTTTTGCAAATTCATAAGTTTTGTCAAACCCAAAAATATATATTACCAGGCCTACCCAACTACCAGACTCGGCACCTAAGGATCCTGAATTAACCGGTATATCGGACCACATTACCCGTTTTCAAGGTGTATGTCAGATCGCATTTCGGAGTATCATACCCCAGAACAAATTTTGTAGCACGACTGCGGGCTCATCCACGCTCGGCTGAACAACCTCAAACTGTACTCTTACTTTAGAGTACTCCATTTTATTGTCTCTATGGGGATATATGGGGACTTTACGACATTCGGTTTGAATGTTTTAACCACTTTTGATAGGGCTTTTTTGCATTGTATTAGATTAATGTGGCAGTCTAAGGTTCATCTAGGTGGCTTTCAAAATTATGCACCCGGTTTTAAAATCATATAGCGATTTTACAACAATCGTTTACTATCCAATCAAGGTGACAGCCGGGCATGTCAGGGCTCATCCTGTCGGTGTTCTGGCTGATACTCCGAAATGCGATCTGACACACACCTTGAAAACGGGTAGTGTTGTCCGATATACCGGTTAATTCAGGATCCTTAGGTGCCGAGTCTGGTAGTTGGGTAGGCCTGTATTACAGAACAAGGTAAAAAAAAAAGCATTGTTTGCTATTAGTAGCATGTTTAAAAAATCATAACTTTAATGTGTCCAGTATTTGATACATGTACGCTTGCGCTCAGTCGCAAGGCGATCGGGGCCCAGATCTGCTTAAAAAATTTTGATTGGGTAATGTGAGTAAGGAATGGACTGGAGACACTTGGTTTGTCATTTATTTTTCACGAAAAAATGGCAGATCATTTTATACTGTCCTTGAAAGAGCAAAGAGTGAAAGATCATTTTTGACAAACATTGACCAGGGAAATATCCTAAAGGAGTAAAGGGCTAAAGTACCATCTTGTTGATAATTTTACAGTGCAATTTTATTTAAATAAGCCAATTTTACGAAAATATAAGGAATTAATTACCAAATTTAGACTTTCATCACATAATCTAACTGTATAAACTGGAAGGTAAGCAGACACCAATAAAAATTAAGAACCTGTATACTATGCATTTTAAAATGACATCAAGGATAAATTTAATTTTATTAATTCTTAAATGTCCTCACCGCTTGCTACAGAACGATTGGACAGAAATACATCAAAAATTTTATTATACAAGGCAAAGTGTTTTCAAGTTAATTGTTATCACTTAACAATATGTCACAATTAAATAACTTAGGAAAGTACTTAAAATGTGCATTGGAGTTAAGATTAACGTCAGTCTGATGACTTTTTATTATTACTATTAGTAGTTGTTGTATTGTTGTTTTTGTTATGACTTTATATTTTTACTGCATTTCATCTCAAGGGTTTAATAAATTGAATTGAATTGAATTTCACAAATAACATGGACCTTATACTGAATGATCAAAATACCCTCAAGTCATTTGAATGCAGTATTTTATACCTGTTGGGATAACTGTAATTAAATGCTAGTTAAATAATTGAATAGACAGGCACCTGGCTCCACCAGTATATACCCTTCAGGTAAGAGAGGTGAATGGGTATGAATTGTTATCAATAGTATGAAAAGTCATCTTACAGGTAGATAATGGTAGCTCAGTTTGACAGTTTACTAACAGGCAGGCTCTCTCCTCTGGTGGCACATATGTCGTCGCCGGACCACGTAGCTCATCAACTCCCAGACCTAGCTAACGGGGAGGTTTTTTGTAGCTCAAAATTTACTAATTTGTGTATTTTGATAAAGATTTCATTAGTTGGGCATGTTTTCTGAAAAAAATTCTCCGTTCAGGCCATTCTGACCATAAACCTTTTAACCTTTCTGCCCCATATATATATATATATATATATATATATATATATATATATATATACACACAGCATAGAAAACTAGCAGAAAAATCTGTTCAAGTATCATTTTCAGGTAATATTAAACGATGTCTCTTGGTAATTCTCTTAGTTATACTATTTGAAACTATATGCTGGCATTTGGTTGGTTTTTGTGGCGAAAAAAAATTGACTTCAAATGCAACTTTAACAAAATTGATCTCGATTAATATCATTTGATATTAATTTTCTGAACTGATTCATTTAAGGTATGCCTTAGTACTTGTGAGAAAATGGACAAAATTTCAATTTTTGCTGTATAATTTAAATTGGTAAGACCTGCTTTAACAATGACAATGTTTGAGGATAATGCAGAAATCACACCTGTCCAACAGTCATTTTCAGTTTTCATATAAGAGCAGATACAGAATTTGGGAACCATTAAAAATGATATTAATAGCATTTGCAGTGCTTTTACTGTGTAGAATAGAAATACAAGTTGGCCTGCTTTTCAATTCTGTAGCTTTCACTCACTGACAATAAGAATGTTCAAATTTTAAGAATTTATCATTAGAAAAAATTCATTATCTGTAAAATAAGCATTAAATATATCTATTCATCACTGTAGTTAAATATTTCACCCAAGAAAATTATGAAAAGGGCTGTTCAAACTGTTAAACCATAAACTGTTTGAATTACAATTTATAAGTTTTTGCTTTATATAGAAAATGTCATAGCACTTAAAGCTTTTCATTGACGTAATAATTTCATTAATAATTTAAAAGTTGTTAGTCATAGTTACTTTCATTTTCTTTTAGTTAAAGCAGTATACTTGTTAATATTGTGGAACTTCTTGGTTTTTTGATTCACCTTAAAGGGATAATAATTCTTTGTGTGAGATCTGTATTTCACAAAAAAAAAAAAAAAAGAAAAAAAAAACAAGGCAGCAAAGCTGTCAAATGTACAGACAAAAAACAGAAAATAAGGATGCAAAATAGGTCATTTTGTCAATTTTGATGCAATAATAAATAATGCTTATAATAGCACTGTCAGTCAACACTGAATTTTAATCATGCACAACAGGTAAAATGGTCAATAACATGAGCGGACCCAGAGATATTTTCTGACAGTATTCCAAAGTATCTATTTTGATCCATCCTCCATTTTGATAGTCTTCCAACAGAAGAAAAAATAGATACCAGGCAATATAAACTTAATAACCTGACTGTCTTCCAGAAGACCCAGAAGATGGTCTCAATCTACCCTTTCAATAAGATTACAGTTTCAGGACCATGAGTTTAAATTCACATGATGAAAGTCTCAATATTTGAACAAGGCAGCAAAGCTGTCAAATGTACAGACAAGGAACAGAAAATAAAGATGCAAATAAGTGAAAAATTAAATTTTCACAAAAAACTGTTAAATTGCCAGAAAAATTTACCAAACAGACTGCGTTGCCTATTGAAGCTGTATTTTAGTCCCATGTTTCTTTCCTATAAGTTTGAGAACAGTAAGTGACATGATTTCCCTTAAATGGTCATCATAGGAGCAGTGCCCAAAATAGGGGTTTCTTCAAATTTTGATACAACATTAAATAATGTTTAACAGCATAATGACAATCAAATGTTATTAATAAAATATTAGTAACATGGACATTCAGAAAATGTGACAAGCAAAAGTCTTCAAGATCATGGAACTTTAAAGTCACACCTTGAAAATGCCAATATGTGAAAAATTAAATTTTCACAAAAAACTGTTTAACTGCCAAAAAAAAAAAAAAAAAAAAAAAAAAAAAAAAAAAAACCAAACAGACTGCATTGCCTACTGAAGCTGTATTTTAGTCCCATGTTTCTTTCCTGTAAGTTTGAGAACAGTAAGTGACATGATTTTCCTTAAATGGTCATCATGGAAGCAGTGCCCAAAATAGGGGCTTCTTCAAATTTTGATGCAATATTACATAATGTTTAACAGCTTAATGACCATCAATTTTTAATTATTAAATATTTGTATCACAGATATTCAGAAAATGTGACTAGCAAAGGTCTTCAGGCCCATGGAACTTCAAAGTCACGCCTTGAAAATGCCAAAATGTAAACAAGACAGCACTGTTCTGAAATGGGTTTATTTCCATTTTTAACACTTTTTTAACATAAAACAAAATAAACATTTTACTGCCATTTTTATATGACCAACTAAAAAAATTGATGAGATGGGAAAAGTATCAATAGCACAGTGTTAAATGTCCAATTTCCTCCATTATGAGATTCTGAACATAGTGGATGATTGAATCTGACAAACTGCAATGATATGAGTTTATTTCCATTTTTGACACTTGATTACACAATACATGATAACAAGTTTACCATGTTTTTTACATAATCAACTAACAATGTTGTAAAGATGCAGGAAATATCAAACAAACACTTTTAGGCATCTTATTAGTTAAATAATGAGACTGTTAACATGCTTAAGAATTGAATCTGAGGAAATGTGAAAAAAACAGTATAACTTCTAAAATAATGGCCCGATTATGCTGATTTTCGAACTCAACCTGCGTTTTAGTAAGATTGACCACTCCTGTGAGTATAATTACAATTGGCCAATCCGTTTTTCTTATATTGTGTTATCAGTGTTGCATTTATATTGAAAATAGTGAAAAAACAGCATAAATTTCCTCAAAAGAGCCCAATCATGCTGATTTTCGAACTTGACCTGCTTATTATGAATATTCATCAGTTCTGTAAGTTTCAAGTCAAAAGGTAAAATGGTTTTCCACTTATCGTGTTATCGGTGCTGCATATATGCTGAAAAAAGTGAAAAAACAGCATAAATTCCCTAAAAGTGACCCGATCATGCTGATTTTCGAACTTGACCTGTGTATAATGAATATTCATCAGTTCTGTAAGTTTCAAGTCAAAAGGTAAAATGGTTTTCCACTTATCGTGTTATCGGTGCTGCATATATGCTGAAAAAAGTGAAAAAACAGCATAAATTCCCTAAAAGTGACCCGATCATGCTGATTTTCGAACTTGACCTGTGTATTATGAATATTCATCAGTTCTGTAAGTTTCAAGTCAAAAGGTAAAATGGTTTTCCACTTATCGTGTTATCGGTGCTGCATATATGCTGAAAAAAGTGAAAAAACAGCATAAATTCCCTAAAAGTGACCCGATCATGCTGATTTTCTAACTTGACCTGCGTATTATGAATATTCATCAGTTCTGTAAGTTTCAAGTCAAAAGGTAAAATGGTTTTCCACTTATCGTGTTATCGGTAAAAGTGCACGGCGACGGCGACGACAGACGCAGATGATGGCTATATGTACAGACACATCTGTGTCTGTACATAAAAATGATGACAGTGCATAAAATAATATTACATAAGTAACATAATGTTTAAAGACATAAAAAACAATATAACTGCTTATGTGGAAATACAGAAATGTCAGAGCCTCAGGCGGATGAGAGTTAAAAGTCACAAATGCAAGTGTTTGAGAAAAAATTATAAAGGAAAACATAACAAAACTAGAAAAGCGCTCCGAGAGTGCAGACCTCTGCCAAGGTAGCAATTGTTGATTATTATTGATTATTGTCCTCTTTGGCCCACTTCTGACAGTTCCTGAAAATTTCAGCAAAATCGGTCCATAACTTTTTGAGTTATGTTGATGACAAACAGGGGTGAAAATATAACCTCCTTGGCAGAGGTTAATATAATTCCAATGAAGCAGCTATTCAAACTTTTAATCTTTGAGTTTTATATATATATAAACTTATTTGCAATATTAAACAAAATTCACCTGCATAATTATCACTGCTTCCTTATTATTAATCTAGCAGAGAGTTTAACCTATGGGAGTTTACAGGGAAATATCAACAAGTGTGCTTTATGTAATCTCATTTAATGGCCGATTACTTAGGCAAATTACTTTATAACACTGAAATTAGCTAAGTGATACCCAAGGGAAATTTACAGACTGACCCTCTCAAAGGTCTTTCAGGCCCATAAGTCACAACTTAAGAAAAGCACAAAACAATAATTCACAAAATAGGAGACTACCAATTCTGATGCAATAATACATTATGTTTAACTGCACAGTCAACATCAAATTTTAATTTTGCACAACAGGTAACACCAACGAAAGTAAAAGCATAAGGCTTCAGGCCCATCAGAGTTCAAGTTTATACTTACAAAGTGCCAGAATGATAAAAATGAAATTTGACACAAAATTGCATAAAATTCAATAATAAATGATAACCCAATTGACCTGGCTTTCTAATTTGAACTGCATGCCAATCCTAAAAATCATACTCATAAGTTAAATATAATAATAAATAACACAGTTTTCTTTTCATAATGTTTGCAGTAGCAGTGCAAAAAGATTATTGTCAATTTTGATGTTACATTACATAATAAATTATAGAATAATTATCACCAATTTTTGATTATTGACTATAAATAGCATGAACATGTAGAAAATTTGATTACCATCCGGCTTCGTGTCCATGGGAGCTCCGAGCCCCACAATGAATATGCCAAAAAAATAATGAATATTTCACTAAAATGTATAACTTCCAGAAAAAGAAGCCAATTAGACTGCTTTTCCAACTCAGGCTGCATTTTAGTCCTGTGTTTCTTTTTTGAAAGTTTGACAATCATAAGTAACACGGTTTTCCCATAATGGTCATCATGGCAGAAGCACCAAAAATTGTGTTTTCTTCTATTTTGATGCAACATTACATAATGCTTAACAGCATAATACATCAATTTTTAATAATAAAATATATGTGTCATGGATTTTCAGAAAATGTGACTGGCATGGGTCTTCAAGCCCGTGGAGGTTCTAAGTCGCACCTTGAAAATGCCAAGAAGTGAAAAATTAAATTTTCACAAAAAACTGTTAAATTGCCAGAAAAATTTACCAGACAGACTGCATTGCCTATTGAAGCTGTTTGTTAGACCCATGTTTCTTTCCTGTAAGTTTGAGAACAGTAAGTGACATGATTTTCCTGAAATGGTCATCATGGGAGCAGTGCCCAAAATAGGTTTTTTTTTTCAAATTTTGAAGCAACATTACTTAATGTTTAACAGCATAATGACCATCAAATGTTATTAATAAAATATTAGTAACATGGACATTCAGAAAACATGACAAGCAAAGGTCTTCATGGAACTTCAAAGTCACACCTTAAAAATGCCAACATGTGAAAAATTAAATTTTCACAAAAAACTGTTTAACTGTTAGAAAAAGTTACCAAACAGACTGCATTGCCTACTGAAGCTGTATTTTAGTCCCATGTTTCTTTCCTGTAGGTTTGAGAACAGTAAGTGACATGATTTTTCTTAAATGGTCATCATGGGAGCAGTGCCCAAAATAGGGGTTTCTTCAAATTTTGATGCAATATTACATAATGTTTAACAGCATAATGACCATTAATTTTTAATTATAGAATATTTGTATCACAGATATTCAGAAAATGTGACCAGCAAAGGTCTTCAGGCCCATGGAACTTCAAAGTCACGCCTTGAAAATGCCAAAATGTAAACAAGACAGCACTGTTCTGAAATGGGTTTATTTCCATTTTTAACACTTTTTTAACATAAAACAAAATAAACATTTTACTGCCATTTTTATATGACCAACTAAAAAAATTGATGAGATGGGAAAAGTATCAATAGCACAGTGTTAAATGTCCAATTTCCTCCATTATGAGATTCTGAACATGGTGGATGATTGAATCTGACAAACTGCAATGATATGAGTTTATTTCCATTTTTGACACTTGATTACACAATACATGATAACAAGTTTACCATGTTTTTTACATAATCAACTAACATTGTAAAGATGCAGGAAATGTCAAACAAACACTTTTACGTATCTTATTACTTAAATAATAAGGCTATTAACATGCCTAAGAATTAAATCTGAGGAAATCTGAGGAAATGTGAAAAAACAGCATTACTTCTAATAGTGGCCCGATCATGCTGATTTTCGAACTTGACCTGCGTTTTAGTAAGATTGATTACTCCTGTGAGTTTTATGACAACATGCCTAACAGTTTTCCTTAAAATGTGTTTACAAGGTTGCATATATGCTGAAAAGTTAAAAAACAGCATAACTTCTACAATAATGGCCCGATCATGCTGATTTTCGAACTTGACCTGCGTTTTATGAATATTCATCAGCTCTGTAAATATAAAGGCAAAAAGTGAAACTGCCTTCCACTTATCGTGTTTACAAGGAAAGTGCACGGCGCCAGCGCCGGCATCGGCATCGGCGACGACAGACGCAGGTGATGGCAATATGTACAGACACATCTGTGTCTGTACATAGAAAAAGATATATAAAATATATTCTGTTTTACCACAAAAATGGCAGTTATAGTTATTATTCTGATATCTGAGCTTGTCATTGGCACACCATTAACTATTCTTATAGTCCTCCAAATGAAGCCAAGTATCTCTTTTTAATTTTTATTTGAACTATTTAATTTATACATATAGGTCACAATATCTGTGTATGGCAAAATAAATAAATACATAAAAAATAATAAAAATAATAAAATGAGGTGCAAAGAAAACAGCATCAATTTGGAGTTATTTCTAATGTCATATTCAACTGAACTCTGCAATTGTTCATTCTCAAGCTTAAGGCTAGATTGCGCACATTAAGTCAATCCCCAAGATTTTCTTCTAGATGCCTTAGTACGAATATTTCATATTTCTGGCATGGTAAGGTAATCCTTCTCTACATTGTTCATCAGCCTTTTTCTGTAAAATATAAGAGAGAAAACCAAATACAAAGAGTCAGCAGAATTATGCCAATGTACTGAGTTATTTGATTACATTATGCTCTTAAAAGACCAAAGGCTTACATTTCAAAAAACACTTTCAATTTCACAGTATATTATTACAGAAATTCATTCCTCTTATTGAAAATATTAATAATATCACTTTTAGTAACACATTCAGTCTATTTTAAGTTCACTTAGAACACTTAACACTTTTTATATACAGACACTGTAAGTGTCTATATATTCTGTCTGTGTTGTCACCGTTGCTGTCGCTGCCCAACACATGACGTTTGGCCCATAACTACCAAACCATATTTTTGTTTTACTTTAAATTTACCGAGTTCCTTTGTGTGGTAAAGAGGCCAGGTTGCATTCAAAAATCTGAATGATCAGTTTATATTTACAGTAATTATTGTTTTTTTTTCATAATTTTAGCGATGTTCACCCCATAACTTCCAAATCATATTTTTGTTTTTCATTAAATTTACTGAGTGGATTTGTTTGGCAAAGAATCAGGTATAATTGGTATAATTGGTTTACATTTCCGACAGTTTTTTTTTTCCCACAATTTAGGTGACATTTGCCCCATACTGCCAAACCTTATTTTTGTTTTACATTAAATTTACTGAGTGCTTTGTTTGGTAAAGAGGCAGATTGCTTTCGAAAATCCGTATGATTGGTTTACATCTACTGTAATTATTGTTTTTCTGATTTTTTTTTCACACATTAGCATTTTCAGTGGCTTTTATAGCCCATGAAACTGAATTACTTGGTAGTTTTTCAATTGCCATGTTACCTGTAGTATATAATGTAAGAATGTAAGAGTGATTAAGCTGTTTTAAAGCAAAAGGACAAAACATGATTTGGCTCACTCTTTTCTGCATCTGAATTTGTCAGCTTTGCTGCCTTGTTTCCTGTATGGTGTCTGTATATTTGTCAGCTTTGTTGTCTAGTTGTACTTTGTAATACTTACAATTGATATGGTATACCAATATGTTAATCCAACCAATGGTATGATGTTCCAAATCAGAAAATATGGGAAAAAGGACCTTCGAGAATTATAAAACCTGTCGAAACGGTTTAAACTTGCTCTTTGTTGCATGTATCTTTCCCAAGCAGGATTATACTGAAAATAATATAAATAAAACCGTTAATGATGGAGACTCAAAGCTACTAGTTTGTCTCTCATTTTCTGATGTCAATCTTTTATAATTATCAAAGGGCACTTTAATTTTTACTACAGCAGTGATTGGGAAGGTTCAAACCACCCATGGGACAATGGCCCCTCCTGGGTCACCCTTAATGGGCCATTTTGCATATCAATGGGCCATCGCTTGACATTTATGGGCCAAATATATTTGAAATATCTGTATCAATATTTTTGGGAATAATATGATAAGGTTTTGCAGTTAAACTTTGTTAATATATTTATTTAGTTAAGACTTTTATTTGTCTTTTTCAATAAAACCATTACAATGCCTTCTTTACTGAACTTATTTGAAGACTAAATGAAAAAACAAAATGATCAGAAAACATGTAACACTCATTAGTAATTGGTTTTTATTTGATGAAACCATCAACAAGAGGTAAACAATCTAGATCTCTGAAAACCTTGATTACTCAAAACTGAGAAAATGTAAATGAAATCATCTTCACATACTGTCTAGTACTTATTAATCAGTCTTACTGAAAAGAGATTTCATTACTTAATGAAGTAATCTCTTTTTCCTGTGCCACACATTCAGTGCATCCTCATAACTTATCTTACTCTCAAGAATCTTAACTCTTACACTGTTCGCAGTCGTACTGGAGCCAGGGCCATAGTTGAAGCCATCGGGGTTGGAAACCTTGTGCGACCTGAGAGTGAGAGGTGCTAGCACTAGCAGTAACACTACTGTCAGTGTCACTACTACTCGTCGTAGTGCAAGGAGCGCTGCTCTCAGAAGTTGGTACATTTTCTTCCCCCGTCTCCTTTGAGTTTTCTTCCTGAACATTGGACGGACCCTTAGACGAAGCGGTTGAAGTAAATAAACTTACTAATGTAGGCTGGTCTGGCGAGATTTTAAAAATCTTTTTCAGCGGCATTTTTCTTTTCACTTCAACAAAGTGCTGCTTGAAAAAATCCCATGTGCTTTCAGAACGAAAAGCAAGGTTACTTCTAATTGGATAAACATGACCTATAAACTGATTGGCCAATAAGATATCAGCTTTTATTTCATTAGCATATCTATTGGGACGATGTGCTCATTGCTCTCGGCAAACTTTGGCGATTGCGTTCGATAGCTTCCAAATTCGTTCCTGAGATGTCTTCAGGTATGAGAGGAAAATTACGCTAATCAGTTGACGAATAGTTTATTGACGAGTAGACTCTTTTTTAAAACACGAGGTATAACAAAATCACGCACCCTTATGGCGCACAAACAGGGCTTTTTATGCGCCCAGTTACGATTCTATGCGCGTATGGCGCAATGGCGCGTTCCTTCCCAATCACTGCTGACACATATGAAGAATATGAACAAATTGTTTACGGCAAAAATAATGTAAAAACTAAAGCCAGTAAAGCCAACAGATTTTCTCATGAAAACTGAAGTTAGAGAGCAGGAGCGGATCCAGGATTATTTGAAGGGGGGGGGGGGGGGTCCGTGGATTCAAACCGCCCCCCCCCCCCCTCCAAGCGTGGGGTTCGGGGGCCACTGAAGGCCCCGAAAATTTTGGTATTTTAGAGGCATAACGGTGCCATTTGGTATGGTTTAGAACTATGATTCAGCTAGTCAAAATTCTTTCTTATTTCAAGAAGAGACTATTGGTGTGATTTTTTTTCAGAAATCGAATTGGGGTGGACCCCCCTGAATACTGACAACCCCCAAAACCCGCCACTGGAGAGTACATACCAAGGAAGTGTTAGAAGGTCCGAACGGATTTGTCTTTTTCATCATGAATTCTGCTTTTCTTTCTGCTCGCATTTCTGTTCTTTTTTGTCGGGCTTGAATTTCCTGCGGGGAAATGTTGTAGCTCGTTCGGGCATCCCAGCCATTTTGGTCGGCCATTTTTAATAGTAAACGAAAACGAGATTTGTCTATACAAGACAACCCCAACCGTAGAATTGTGTATTTGTCACAGCACAGCGGATTGTCTCCGGTGTATTTTTTTAAAATTTTAATTAACAAGTGTATTCAAATATTTTTTAATAAATTTTAGAAAACATAAATTCATTTAATTGGAATGAGTGCATAAGTTTTTCTACGTTGAGGGCGCCTGAGAGTGCCATCAATGGCCGCCGCTAGACAGAGTTGGACAAGATGTAAGTGGTGAAGTTTATATAATATCAAGGGATCCTCTTACAGGATATCTTTATTCACTTAAAAAGGATTATTATGATATATGTTTGTTATCAGTTAAACCTAGAGTATTATTATGATTAACTGGGCGTGGTACGAGCAGCAGCAGCTGCGACCATTTAAGCTATGCAACGCCAGCGTCCCATCTGACCCCTGTGACTGGCCGTTGGTTTGACACTTCAAAGCCAATTCGTAAGTCCAAATCTAGTACGGTTGTGCTGTTAACTACCCAAGCATTGATTTAAGATATTTTGTTGGCTGCAACTATATATCGGTATAGTTAAAATAGCTAGAAATGCGGAGGTTAATAGTTATCTATTATATCAATCTAATCCCACGGGAATAAACCGAAATAGCCTAAGATCGCATTCACAACGAGTTGAGCCATGGCTTTACAAATCCTGGAACTAATTAAATATGGCAGACGTACATGAAAGAAAAACCGCCTAATCTTTTAATAGTCTCTCCGCCTCTCACACGCCTCCCCATGCGTCATCCCTGCCGGGGTACAGTCATTAAATCTCGGTTCCATTGGGACGACACATGGGGAGGCGTGTGAGAGGCGGAGAGACTATTAAAAGATTAGGCAGTTTTTCTTTCATGTACCTCCGCCATATTTAGTTCCAGGATTTGTAAAGCCATGGCTCAACTCGTTGTGAATGCGATCTAAGTCTTGCAGCTTAGTGTTGAAAAAAATGAAGGAGAGTGGGGTGAGAAATAACAGCAGGGACAAAGAATAAAGGCTAACAAAATTTATTTCTGGTGGCTTTCTCATTAACACAAAATTTTGTGTGTTAGCAGATTTGTGTCAATTCATGAAAGATAGAGGTGCCTTTAACTTAAAATAACAGCCAGTTAACATAACCACCCTGGGAGCTCTAGAAACGTATTGCTCACCTCTCACTTCCACAACTCCCACATATCCGAAAAGCCAGTCAGTCTTGCAATCAACAGCACTATGAGTAAGGTTAGATTCATCTGTTCATCTGCTAGTTAGGCTGCCATGAAATTAAAAAAACAGCTGTAGACCCCCACTGACTGATCATGAATTCTGAGAGCAAAAAGGCTGGGAATGGTTAGAGCTAATGGCACCTCTATCTTTCAGGTGTTAGCACATGTTGAATAGTACATATCAGGGACCATAAACTGGAGTGCTTTCTCATGGTTATAGTCTATTGCATAATAATATAATTTCACCATCTTTTACATAACACTTATGAATTGCTTTCTAAAATGATACCCTTGGTGCATAGTGTTTCATTCTCAGTGCATAGAGCCCCACTGGACATGGATTCTTGCACATTTTTTGTCTCATATGATGTCATAATTTGACCCTATTAGCACTAGCAGACTGTTATAAGTTGTAATTATAGATCAAAGGTGCATATGTGAAATACTGGAAATTTCGGCATGTGGCATGCATGATCTCAAACTTATTGGCAGTTCACATGGAAGAGGTTGCCTCTTATTTCAGTCTCTTTGTAGTGTCAGTCTTTGCAACATGTAGAAGGAATGCCATAGTAATCCACAATGTTTACAGCTATGGATTTTTTTTTTTAGTAATGAATAAGTAGGAACTGTGGGACTGTATTTTTTGTAACAAAGAACAAAGTTTAGATGTTCTGTGTCTTCACTGTTGATGAGTAAGGATGTTTCATAGTGATTCACTCTAAAATGAACAATGTTTCATAAATGACCATTTTTCATTTATTAATGCAATTAGTTTTATGTTTATGTGCAGTTGGCTGAGGATGGTTTATAATATGAATATAGGTCCCTCATAAATACTGTTGCATATCAGTTTTATTTTTTCTTCAGATGTTCCTGGTATTATAGAATCTGGAAATTATACACAATTGTCAACCAAAATATTTGTGAAGCTGTCCTAAGATGGCTGGAAGGGGGAAGGCTGGAAGAGGACCAGGTTCTATTGCTTATCAGTATGAATTTTGGGGTGAGAGTTTTAACTTCTGCCAGAGCTTGAGGTTATGATTATATAGTTATGCTTTTAGTTTCATATTTATAGAAATGTTGAAAAATTTATGTTTGTAGTGGTAAATGTAGAAATTTGAAAGAAAGAAAAAAAATAATGAATAAAGTACTGATGTAGTTTATTTTGTCTAAGGTGAAGGCTCTTTTAGATACTTTTCACGAAGAGGATTTTGGCATGTTTTTTGAAAAGCCAAGTCATGTTAGTCATTATAACGGTACTTGACTGTGTAGTTAACAAACTCTAAAGTTTAAGATTATTTAATGCATTTCAGGGAATTTTTCATGGGAAGAGTACTTGAAAGAGACAGGAGATACACCTGCCCCACATTCATGTTTCAAACAGGTCCTCACCTAAGATAATCTTATGATTGATAGCATAACGAAAGTGAAATGTTTAGAATAATGGGTGCTGTTAAATAAAGATATGTTCTTTCATCTTTGTACAAGTATTCACTCCTGAAATATATCAGCACTAAGCTTTTATGAGAAATTGTAAAAAAAAAAAAAAATCAGTGCAGTGTGCATTTTACAAATTACAGAAAAAATTTAACTTAACATTAAGATATCACTTATAATGTGTGGTTTCAGTCACCCATTCCTCCTAAAAATGAGTTCAAGTTGAATATGAAATTGGAAGCAAACGATCCAAGGAACCTTACATCCACATGCATTGCAACTGTAGTTGGAATACAAGGACCTCGACTGAGGTTGAGATTAGACGGAAGTGATAATAAGAATGACTTTTGGCGCCTTGTGGACTCCAGTGACCTGCATCCTGTTGGCTTCTGTGAAAAAAATGGTGGTCTTCTACAGCCCCCTTTAGGTAGCTAATTATATACAGTCGAGTTGATGCCCTGAAGGCAATAAAGTCATTTTCTGTTTGATTTTAAAATGCAGTGGGTATTTTCAGTAAAAACAAAATTTATTATTTGCTTGAAGTTAATTTAGATTTACTTCAATTAAACATGTGCAAAAATTTGAAATGTAAATGCTAAATATTGCAAGGTAAATTACATTTAATTACAAATTTTGAGTTATGTCTACATACCTAATGGAAACTTCCTACATTAAAGATAGAAGGACTTGGATGTATTAACATCCACAAACAAGTGGTAACTTTTTCCCAAAATATAAATGTCAATATTGTATCAAGGGTGGGGAGGGGGGGGGGGATCAAAGTTTAGGGTTTTTTGGCTGCTTCAAGATATCCATGTCCTTTTACTGTTGATAAATGCATGCACTTTGGTAGCTTTTTTCCATCACAACTAGGTAGTATAACTGTTTCCTTTGATAACTTAAAGAAATTGTTTTCTGTGGTTTTTGAGAATATTTATCAGTTTTGCAGTGTAATATTGACAATATTGTGCTAATAAATACATTTCAATAAAAGCAAACAATGAGGTAAGTAAATAAAAAGAACATTTACACCTGTTATCATAATCAACAATAATAGTTGTTCTGAAAATCATTCAGAGTTGTCACAAAAAATGAGAAGAACAGATAAGGTGTTTTAAATGGAATTTTGATGATGGTATTGATAACATTTTAAACAATGAAATTTTGATGATGGTATTGATAACATTTAAAACAATGACAACTCTTCATGTGAAAATCGAAATTTGTGATTTCATTCAAATTCGATAAACTACAAAATATACACTCCCTTAATTATCAGCATTGACCAATCACCACAAAATTTTCTGATTTTATTCACAGACCCAGCAGGTACTTGGAAATTTGCTGATCAGACAATTTAAGGGCTGACTTGACCTAGTGCCTTCTTACAATATCTGCTAAAGAAACACTTTGCACATCATTTTCATAGTTCTTTTTTTTTTTTTTTTTTTGAAGGGGGGGATCTGTTCTTTTGAGTTCAGATGTGATTTTTTTTTTCTTTTCTTAGTTTTTGTAGAGGGTACTGGATCCTGTTCCACCATTATCTTTATCATGCTCTGTTGTCTTTGTCTTTCCACTGTTTTAAAAAGAGGTCATCCATCATCTCGCTGGATATTGACAGTCATGCTCACTTTTTGTAGTAATCCCTTAAGTGATTTTTATAAAATTCATACTTTTATATATATATATATTTTAAAAATCAGCAAACTTTGAATGTTGGAACTTAATTATTGTACCACCAGCGTAGGCTCTGGCGTACCCATGGTTTTAGGCCCGCCCACGTTCCGCGGGCTCTTGTGGCTCCGCCACCAAGTCACCGTTACCGCTTCTCCTCCTAGACTACAAGTACCTGCATACCGATCTCTTGGATTTAGGTCACATATAATCTCAACTCAATCCATGTAAATTGGTCTTTGTCAGTCCTGGGGTCTAGGTGTGGCACTTGTTGCAATGCACCCTTGTCCAAAATTTGCAAAATTAAATGCTCAATATCTACCAAACCAAAGAAATTATGGGAAAAATTCCTACAGATGGCTGACCAAACGTCATATGTGGAGATTTCAAATATGCCCTACGATTTGACCTTTGACCTTTATTCAAGGTCAAATTGGCCAAAATTTTCTAAAATTGAAGAATTTTTTGCAAAAAAAAAAAAAAAAATATATATATATATATCTTTGACCTACTTTTTACCATGAACTGAACTTTGTAACTTTTCTATCCTTTATATCTCCAAAACTGGCAATCTAACTGTGACCTTGATATTGACCTTTGACCTTCTTTTCACTATGGGCAGCACTTCTCAAATTTTTACGCATAATTTTGTTTAAATGGTAATTTTCATCAAAGATATTGAGAACTTTTGTTTACAACACTGGAGGTGGTTTCCCTTTTTTTTTTTTTTCATACCAATGCGTTTACTCCAGCTGGTGGTACAATACCTGGAGGTGGTATTGCCTCTCTGATTCTCTAGTTAACCATTGGTACACAGGAAAATTTATTTTATGGTATGTTTCCTGCTGAAGTGAAGAGTTGTCATATCTTTAAGAATTCAGATTCATTTTTCAGTCAGTTTTTAAATTGTTCTTTATGATAGATTCTGAATGATAAGGTTTGAACATGCAAAAAGTTGCAAATTGAAGATTGCATAAAGAAATATATCCCCTCTTTAATGCAAGGCAACAAATTGTGATTTGAAAATAAATGTTCAGGCGTAATTCTACCTTAGCTTGTGTGATAATTTTAAAGTTTTTGCACTTTTGGTAGTTATTAGATGCATGCTTGTTGTGGGATTTCTGGTTGGTATGCTACCCAATTTTTTAGGTTTCCGTATGAATGCTAGCTCCTGGCCTTCCTTCCTGATCAAATGCTTGGATGGAGCCATCATTACCCCTCCAGACCTGCTAAAACCCGTAAGTTTTCAGCCAAAATGTCAAACTGAACATATGTTTATAAAAACTTTGTTCCTGGCTTAAGTAGGTAAATGGTTAAAATAACTTTATCAACTTATTTATTATTTTTATGTACAGACACAGATGTGTCTGTACATATTGCCATCACCTGCGTCTGTCATCGCCGTCGTTGCCGATCCTGGCGCCGTGCACTTTCAGTGTAAACACGATACGTGGAAGACAGTTTTACTTTTTGGCTTTATATTTACAAAGCTGATGAATATTCATAAAATGCAGGTCAAGTTCGAAAATCGGCATGATCGGGCCATTATTGTAGAAGTTATGCTGTTTTTTCACTTGGCATGTTAACAGTCTTATTATTTAACTAATAAGACACATAAAAGTGTTTGTTTGACTTTTCCTGCATCTTTACAACATTGTTAGTTGATTTTGTAAAAATGATGGTAAACTTGTTATTGTGTATTGTGTAATTAAGTGTCAGAAATGGAAATAAACTCATATCATTGCAGTTTGTCAGATTCAATCATTCCCTATGCTCAGAATGGAAGAAATTGGACATTTAACACTGCTCTATTTATATTTTTCCCATCTCATGGCAGTAAACTGTTAATTTTGTTTTATGTTCAAAATTGTTAAAAATGAAAAAAAAAAAAACATTTCAGAACAGGGCTGTCTTGTTTACATTTTGGCATTTTCAAGTTGTGACTTTGAAGTTCCATGGGCCTGAAGACCTTTGCTAGTCACATTTTCTGAATATCCATGATACTAATATTTTATTATTAAAAATTGATGGTCATTATGCTGTTAAACATTATGTAATATTGCATCAAAATTTGAAAAAAACCTATTTTGGGCACTGCTCCCATGATGACCATTTAAGAAAAACCGTGTCACTTCAGAATCTCAGAATGGAAGAAATTGGACATTTAACACTGCCCTATTGATATTTTTCCCATCTCATCAATTTTTTTGGTTGATCATATAAAAATGGCAGTAAACTGTTAATTTTGTTTTATGTTTAAAATTGTTAAAAATGAAAAAAATGTAATATGTAATATTGCATCAAAATTTGAAAAAAAACTTTTTTGGGCACTGCTCCCATGATGACCATTTAAGAAAAACCATGTCACTTACTGTTCTCAAACTTACAGGAAAGAAACATATGGGACTAAAATATAGCTTCAGTAGGCAATGCAATCTGCCAGTTAAACAGTTTTTTTTTTTTTTTTTTTTTTGTGAAAATTTAATTTTTCACATATTGGCATTTTCAAGGTGTGACTTTGAAGTTCCACAGGCTTGAAGACCCATGCTAGTCACATTTTCTGAAAATCCATAATACGTATATTTTATAATTAAAAATTGATTGTCATTATGCTGTTAAACATTATGCTTGTTACACATTTTACTTACATTGGTATTACCTGTTGAGCATTATTAAAATTTGATGTTGAATTTGCAGTTTAACATAATGTACTTTTGCATCAGAATTGACAGTAGCTTTTTTTTTGTTATTTCCTGATTTTTGTCTGTACATTTGACAGCTTTGCTGCCTTGTTTTCTTATGTTATGAATTGCGCAGATTTTGAAACACGTTTGTAGAAAATTTAAAACTAAACCCTTCAAATTTTGTCTTCTCAGTCAGGGCAGAAATGAATCTTTCTATTACTAGTTGCTTAACTTCACAGTGAAGGAATGTCCTTATAAGCTAGCAGTAATAAGAACATTTGGTGCTGAGTTTGGCATTGGTAAATGTGAAACATCACCTTGAGTTGACACACAACTACAAAGTAACTCCTTGCACTGTAACTGAATGACAACCTATTTGTAATGGTCATGCGTTGTGGTATAGGTTTATAGTTTAAAATGTTCTTACTGTGCATACCTTTCTCTCCGTGTCCAGTGATTTCTGTAGACAAAAAGGTTGTCAAATAACCTTACCAATTAAACATTTAATGTCCAGAAGCTAGCTGTTTTTCCTATATGTACACAAGAAATGTGCTTTGTTTTCTAGTGGCCTTTTAAAAGGTTGTTAATGTTAGAACAAAAATGTTTTAGATGGCAGCTGTACAAGAAATTTAGTGCATGTGGTAGTGGTGGTTTTTAGTTATGTATTACTGCTTTTTACTTGCATTGTTGGTGAGTATTTAGCATGCTAAGTTTTCTACCCAACTGGTTTTTTTCAAGCACATCTTAGTGTGACTGTTTATCCAAAAGGGGAAGTGTTTATCCTATTAAAGCTTTCATTTGTGAAAAGTTATCTAATGTGGAAAATTGTACACACACACTAGGTTTTCGTGTCAACCCTTCCTCTTGGCCATTGTTTTTGCAAAAGACCCTAAGTGGTGCCGAGTTAGCAGGGGAACACTGTTTTAGAAGGGTATGTACATGACCTATTCAGATGAAGACCCAAACATTCCTTATTAAAAGGTTTGTGCAGTTTTATTGGTTTAGGTAAATTAGAAGGACTATTCTTTATATTTATGGTATGGAAAAACCTTAAAAAAGCAACTGAAAAGTTAAGGGTGAACAACATGAAGATCCAGGATATTATGAAGGGTGGTTTAATTAAGGGCTTCTGCATTGCATAGTTTTTGAAACCTACTACTGTTGGCTTCAACTAGGTCTTTTCTTCCTTTTTGGGCAGGGAATGGAACTTAGTCTGCACAGTGTGATTGAGGTTTATGCTTATTTCACTCAGGGTAATGTTTTTTTAATCTATAGTGATATGGATTGTCAATGCATAAGTGCATTTGATAAAGAAAACAAACAATGAAGAAACATATCCATTGAAAAATATGTGCCTCTGCACTGAAGGAAGTGGAGGTTTTATCTATAGGATCTGTTATCATGAATAGCAATAAAGAGTTGTGGTATTGTACATTGGGCTGAAAGGAAGGTTTCCCGTAAGCAAACACTTGTATCATTATAGAATAAAGAATAATTTAGTACTATTTGCCAACTAGAGAGGTATATTGCAATGAAATTTTATTAATTAAAAAAAGAAAAATGTTAAATATAAATAGCACAGAAAAATAATAACTAGAACCAATGCTTCTCACCATCAACACTGATATAGTGTATTTTGTTGAATAATAGTCGCTAAAATTAGTGTTTTAGAAAAATATAATTTACATGAAGTGCTAAACATGTAAAGAACTTCTAATTTTGTTACTTCATCCTATCTTGAGTTCTGCTGTAAATGAAAGTTCATCATCTGTTTGTTCACATTGAGCAAGATGTATTTCTGATATTTTGATAACCAGTTGTACATTTATGACCAGGTATTTACTGTTGTCTTCTACTTACACTGAGACTTGCTTTCTTAGGAACCTCCAACCCCTTCCAGTAATGGCTTTAAAGTGGGCATGAAGCTGGAGGCTGTGGATAGGAAGAATCCCCACCTGATATGTCCTGCTACAATTGGTGCTGTCAACAAGGACCAGGTGTTCATCACCTTTGATGGCTGGAAAGGGGCATTTGACTATTGGTGCCCATACTTCTCCAGAGATATATTTGCAGTAGGATGGTGCTCCCTAAGTGGGCATCCTTTACAGCCTCCAGGACAAAAGGGTACTGAATGTTTTATTCCTTATTCTTTGACTTTAGCTGGAGTTCTGTAAATTGTCATGTAGTTTGATTTGATTGAGACATGTCATGTTATTGGAAATTTAGAATTGATGATTATATGGAATCAAATGTTTTACAGCATATGTGAATAACTTGTGTTGTTGCAGTATGGAAATACAAGTGATGTCTTAAGCCCCAGTCTTTTAAGTAACTTATTTCATTAGTTTCAGTCACGTATAAAGTGAATTAATGGGAAAACATTTGTGTTATGTTAATGAATATAAGATTACATTTTAGTCACAACAAATTTTCTTAAGTCTTGATGGTACATTGAAATGCTTAATCCACTACAATGTCACACCAACTGTTATATGAAGATGTCAACCTCAACTAGCATAACTCTGCTCAGTTATATATATTAAATATGACTTTTGGATATAGGTCTTGCACAGTACCAGCTGAATAAACTGATGAAAAATCCTTCTCTTCTGTTGACCATCCCACCGTCAGTCAATGTAGCCAACCATGGAGGCGGTCGGCCAAGTTCCCAAAGTCAGGTGTCTGAGACAGAACCAAGTCCAGGTGGAGCTGGGTCACAGCTGTCTGCAGAGTACACTCTGGCTGAGCCTGATACTAGTAGTCCAAATAACAGCACATCAGGTAGGCTAAAATAAGATGGTAAAAGGAATTCAGTGAAATAAAAATTTCAAAAAAATGGAACTTGGATAAAAATGATTGTAGAAAGTTAGAAAGGGGAGGTAGAAAAGATGATGAAAATTCTGTAATATTTGGTTAAAGAATCAAAGGACATAATCAAAACTGCAGATTGATATAATACTTGAGACTAAAAGACAAAATATTAGTTTATAATATGCAAAACATTTGGTCATTTCTATTTTTTTAAGGATAAGGAAACGTGCATTCAAGATTTGTTACTTTTGTTGTTTCCAGTCTGCGTTTACGTGAACCAAAGTTGTAAATGTGGTCCCCACCTGAATAGTAAAAAGATTTCTCAGCTTCCTGCCTACTTTGGCCCTGGCTCAATCAAAAGAGTGCTCCGTGAAGCTGTACAAGCAGTAGTTGACTGTGCCAATAACGAGAAAACGGTCTTTAACACAATTCAAGGGGGAAGTGGCAATATGGTTGTTACAGGTAATAAAGACGGAGTTAAGTCAGCTTTCTGGAGGCATTTTATATGTAACATATACTGAAGATGTATTCATATGAACCAAACTTATATAAATTATAAAACTATCAGAACTTTGAATGATACATTTTGAGTATAAAATGTAATTCTGCTTATTATTATTTCAGCAATCTTTAGTGGTAGTACTCACACAAAGAGGCTTCCTGTTATTGAGAAGGCCTCTGCAGTTTGGAGCTACTTAGAGATCCTACTGGAGGATTTGTTTTGTTGTGAAAACTTTTATTCAAGTCATCCTTTAACTGGCTGCCCAAAGTGCAGTATTACCGGTGCTATAAAAGGTAATTAGAAATGTTGAAACAAAGGGATTCCTCATTGTTTTTAAAATAGTGAAGTATTTTTGATTCAGGGATTCATTATTAGAAATATGCAATTGTTTCCATATAATTAAATTGCTTTTATTCTATTTAACATTTTGACACAACAATGTGCAGATGCCATCAATATATAGAGTAGTCAGCATTTGGGAAAAAGTGTCACACCATCCCCAAAATTCTTCTTTAGAGGCTCTTAAGTCACATAACAGTGGCTAGTTTATTTTGACACTGTGGAAGATGATATAATCCCCCCTAAATTATATATTCTATTTTTTCTTTCAAAAAACTTGTTAAATTTAGGCTCATTAATGCTATAGTTAATTTGTTTACATATATAGTTTACATGTAATGAATTGGAATAATGTCAAAACAAAATGCATTGGTCAATAAGCTGTGGTGGTTTCTCTGGTTGAGCAAAATACTAAGACTAAAAATTATTATTTTTACTTTCAGAAGAAGAAATCTCACTGAGCCCCAATTCCTCCAAGCACAGACTGTACTCTGAGTCAATGGAGGGGCACACAATATCTCCTCTGCCTGAGAAGCGAGGCCCTGGACGCCCTGCCAAACACAGAAGATCATCCTCAACTGCAACCCTGGAGCAAAGTAAAAAATAACAGACTTATTAAATTGCATACCTATGATCCTTCTGAATATATACATAACATTTTAAATGTCAAGTTTTATTTCTGACCTAAGCATTTCACTGAAGAGTTAGTCCATATTTTTATAATAAAAAATATCTCACATCTCTCAAATCATAGCTTGACCTATCCCTGCACTTCAATGCAAAGTTTTATACCTATTTTAAATAAATAATTATGTTTTAAATGTTTCCCGTAAAGTTTAGACCGCCATGTCATTTCAGAGGTAGATTTCAACTTTGTTTATTTTAATTTGAGGGGTTTCTTTGTTTTTAGATTCTGAAATAGGGAAATAGACATACAAATTATCACTTTGATGCATTTTATATATTTCACATATTTGATATATTTCAGTGGAAAGCCCAGGTGCTGTGCCTCCAGTAAAAATGCCCCGGTTACAGAGAATGCCCTCTGGGCAACACTCCCTTGCCCAGTCCCCCATGCAGTCATCCAGTGCAGGACTGGAACAGGAGGGGCTGCTCACTGTGGACACTGTGGAAAGACCCCGACTTCTCAGTGCTTATAAGCTACCCATACAGAAAGTTATTAGAAGACCATCTGCTGCTTTTGAAGCAGAAGGTAAGATCGTGTAGAGCTTTGTTCTTGAACATTTTTTATTTATTGGAATCTTATTTTAAAAATTGGTAAATGTTTAGTAAAAGTATTTAACTAAATATAAAAACAACACGGTAAAATTGTGAGACCTTTGGACATTTTTTTCAAAGCTCATGAATAAGTGGTTATATATTTTGTAATAGATCCACAGTTTGAATGACAAATAATATTTATGTTTAGAGAAAAATATACTGTTACAGTGTAACTGTAAATGATTTAAAACAGAAATTATTACTTTGATTTAACAGCAAGCTCCACAACTGACCCTCGGTCACCTCATCCGAATAGTGATCCATCTGACTGGTCAATTGAAGAGGTCATACGGTACATTACTGACTCTGACTCTGCTATGGCACAGCACACTGAACTCTTCAGAAAACATGTAAGTTTACATTCAGTAGATGGTCCTGGAAATAAGTGGCTGGTGGTGGATTGTGTCTTTTGCATTAAATTCTACTTAATTGTTCTTTTTCATTTAATTTTTATGTACAGACGCAGATGTGTCTGTACATATTGCCATCACCTGCGTCTGTCGTCGCCGTCGCCGATCATGTCGCCGTGCACTTCCAGCGTTAACACCATAAGTGGAAGACAGTTTTACTTTTTGGCTTTATATTTACAGAGCTGATGAATATTCATAAAACGCAGGTCAAGTTCGAAAATCAGCATGATCGGGCCATTATTGTAGAATTTATGCTGTTTTTTCACTTTTCAGCATATATGCAACACTGTTAACACATTTCAAGGAAAACCCATAGGCCTGTTGTCACGAAACTCACAGGAGTAATCAATCTTACTAAAACGCAGGTCAAGTTCGAAAATCAGCATAATCGGACCATTATTTTATAAGTTACGCTGTTTTTTCACATTTCCTCAGATTCAATTCTTAGGCATGTTAACAGTCTCATTATTTAATTAATAAGATATGTAAAAGTGTTTGTTTGACATTTCCTGCATCTTTACAACATTGTTAGTTGATTACATAAAAATGATGGTAAACTTGTAATCGTGTATTGTGTAATAAGGTTTCAAAAATGGAAATAAACTCATATCATTGCAGTTTGTAAGATTCAATCATTCACTGTGTTCAGAAACTCAGAATGGAGGAAATTGGACATTTGGCACTGTTCTATTGATATTTTTCACATCTCATCAATTTTCTTAGTTGGTCATATAAAAATGGCAGTAAACTGTTAATTTTGTTTTATGTTAAAAAAGTGTTAAAAATGGAAATAAACCCATTTCAGAATAGTGCTGTCTTGTTTCACATTTCCTCAGATTCAATTTTTAGGCATGTTAACAGTTTCATTATTTAATTAATAAGATAAGTAAAAGTGTTTGTTTGACATTTCCTGCATCTTTACAACATTGTTAGTTGATTTTGTAAAAATGATGGTAAATTTGTTATCTTGTATTGTGTAATAAAGTTTCAAAAATGGAAATAAACTCATATCATTGCAGTTTGTAAGATTCAATCATTCACTATGTTCAGAAACTCAGAATGGAGGAAATTGGACATTTGACACAGTTCTATTGATATTTTTCACATCTCATCAATTTTCTTAGTTGATCATATAAAAATGGCAGTAAACTGTTAATTTTGTTTTATGTTAAGAAAAGTGTTAAAAATGGGAAAAAAAACATTTCAGAACAGTGCTGTCTTGTTTACATTTTGGCATTTTCAAGTTGTGACTTTGAAGTTCCATGGGCCTGAAGACCTTTGCCAGTCACATTTTCTGAATATCCATAATACTAATATTTTATTATTAAAAATTGATGGTCATTATGCTGTTAAACGTTATGTAATATTGCATCAAAACTTGGAAAAAAATATTTTGGGCACTGCTCCCATGATGACCATTTAAGAAAAATCATGTCATTTTCTGTTCTCAAACTTACAGGAAAGAAACAGGGGACTAAAATACAGCTTCAGTAGGCAATGCAGTCTGTTTGGTAATTCTTTCTGCTAGTTTAACAGTTTTTTTTTTTGTGAAAATTTAATTTTTCACATATTGGCATTTTCAAGGTGTGACTTTGAAGTTCCATGGGCTTGAAGACCCATGCTAGTCACATTTTCTGAAAATCCATGATACGTATATTTTATTATTAAAAATTGATTGTCATTATGCTGTTAACCATTATGTAATATTGCATCAGAATAGAAGAAAACACAATTTTGGGTGCTGCTGCCATGATGACCATTATGGGAAAACCATGTTACTGATGATTGCCAAACGTTCAAAAAAGAAATACAGGACTAAAATGCAGCCTGAGTTGGAAAAGCAGTCTAATTGGCTTCTTTTTCTGGAAGTTATACATTTTCAAAGTGTGAACTTGAACTGCCATGGGCCTGAAGCCTTATGCTTGTTACACATTTTACTTACATTGGTATTACCTGTTGAGCATAATTAAAATTTGATGTTGAATTTGCAGTTTAACATAATGTACTTTTGCATCAGAATTGACAGTAGCCTATTTTGTGCATAGTTATTTCCTGCTTTTTGTCTGTACATTTGACAGCTTTGCTGCCTTGTTAAAGATTGTGTTTTATATGTGTTTTGTATTTCTATTGAAAAATCTTAAACATAAGATATGACTGTTTAAAATTATTATTATTGAAACAAAACGGCTTTGAAACACTATGCTTAGTTAAGGAGATAAGATTGCTGTGATCATCTCTTTTAGGAAATAGATGGAAAAGCTTTGACCCTTCTGAACAGTGACATGATGATGAAGTACATGGGTCTGAAGTTGGGTCCTGCTCTCAAGCTGTGTCATATAATTGAGAAGATTAAGACCAGAAAGTAAGAGACTTATAAGGAAGTATGGTTACAATAGACATGGTGAAGAACAAACAGAAAAAGGGAAAAAATGCATGGGCTTGACAAGTATAGATAATAAAGATTAATGTGAAGATAACCTTACTTTTCTTCTTTTATACTTCAAGTGTGGCATATAACTGCATGATCCAATTTCTCTTCATTTTCACTCAATTAGCTTATAATAATAATAATAATAATAATAAACTTTATTTAAAGAGGGTAAAACATGTTAAGTGCACACACTTATCTTACACATGGCCCTCTAGGGGGTGAAAATGAAATTTTGTGCTAATGAATAAAAGATGTATACTGTGACAATATATTGAAATACTGAGATTTGGGGATTTTTTTTTTCTCTTGTGGCAAGCTACTTTGAATAGAGATAGATTGCAAGGAAATGTTTTTGCTGGTGTAACAGCTGGTTTAATGTGCCACTGTTATACCATCAGAACTTGATGTGAAGTATGCTCTATTTTTCTAATGGTGGGAGGGGGGTAGGGTGGATAAGTGTTTTGAATAAAATTATGCTATGTGAACATAATTAGTTTTAAAAACTGGTACATTGTAAAAACATTGCACTGCAGTGAAATGATCTTTCACAATTGCCCCTTTATTGTCTTGGGAGGTGCATCAAGCCTTTTTTATTAGTCTTAATAGAGAATTTTTGTATGGATTTTTCCTTTTTTGTACTGTATGGGAAATAATTCCATGCTCAGCAACTAAATGACACTGAAGAGAACAACTGCAAAGGTTTGAGCAGATGGAGTGGATTTAATTTCATAGATGACAGTGTATTTGTCTCCATGTTGTCACAAATGACAGATGCTGTTATAATGAATCTTTTTCACCTGCAGTTTCATCAATTAAGAAATGACACATCAACTGGCATGTATTATTGAAGTGCACCAGGCCCTTATGTACTAAGTTTACTTCTGTTAGAACATGAAATAGGGGTGTACCATCAGTATTTCTGTCAGTAATGTATTGGTTTTTAATGCACAGACTGTTGTGACTGTACATGTAGCCATCAGCAGGTTATTTGTTTCGATGTTCAAAATGTGCATAGTGTCAAGTAAGCTTCTTTTTATTTGCCATTATATTTTCTTGGAACAATTGTGTAGATGTGTAGAGTAAATATCTTGACATTTCTCATGGAATTGCTCTCACAATCTCTTAAACTTAAATTTCACATCTAGTGGCATCAGATATAAACAGCAGTTTTGTTCTTTCATGATTGTATGAAAACTGTTTACTTCTTTATTATTTCTGTACATGAATCGGCTTTTGCTGTCTAGTTTATGCTTGAATATTAGAAAATATACCTTTATTAGCCTTAAAGGCAGTAAGAAGTTGTGGTAGATTAAATGATGCGCGGGTGTCCTGTATGTAACAGATTGTGAATGATCTTGTACAGATAGTAGTACTGTATTATTGGTGCTAGGTTTAGACTGGTTTCAGAACCATTCCTTTAATCTCTGTGTATATAGGTATATGCAGGACATACAAAAGGCCATATATGCAAGTATGCATGCCATGGAAGGATATTAGATATTAAATGTGACACACCTACATATTATTTCAGACGTTCAACCACAAAGTTGAAATCTGACTCACCACACCACATTTGCCTTTGATTTGTCCAAGACAAAAAATGCAGGCAAAAGTTTATAAGTTGCAAAGAGGGAATTGCAAAGAGGGAAGGGGCTACAAGGGCGATGATGATGATGATGAAACTTTTAAAAATAGGTTATCATTTTTTGAGGTGCCATTTCCAGACACTTGAACGTATATAAAAGCACACACAGATCTTTACATTATGGATTATCACTAAGGCAAAGAGTAAAGCTCAAGGGAAAGTATGCATCACTATACAATGAGTTCAGCAGATTTTTGCTAAAAATATAACTTCTAGTGAAGGGAAAGCTGCAAAATAGTTTAATGGAAGTGTATTCATTTTTCTAAGAACTTCCCTTAAACCTTCAACTCATATGATTTGATCCTTGTTTTTTCTTCTTCTTAAAGAAATCAAAGACATGAAATGAGCTTGAAAAGAAATGTCATTATTACATTTAGTGCATCTTAACCAAATTTGAACACAATCTCATGGTCTTTAGAGATATTCTGCATGTAAAAAAATTGTACCAAAGATATGATATGGCAATATTTTCAGATTAGTTACTGCTGTAATTTTATATGAAGGCAAAGTGTTGTGATGTGAATTAGAGCAGATAGCAAAATTGTCTTTAAAGGCATATTGTTTTGTTTTGAATTGTTTTATATATATATATATACCTATGCTTCTTGTCTGATTCTCATTCACCAAAGGCCATTCCACAGCATTCTTATTGTTGCAGAGGCAAATTGAAACATGACCCTTTAAATTTTTCATGTGAATTTCCAAACTTTTATTGATTGCACTATGGGTATCCAATTATAATGCACTTGTGAGAAGGCAAAAAAAAAAAAAAAAAGAATCCAGGCATCTAGGTAATATTTTAGATGATAAACGAAGTGTTATGAAGAGAAAAGTAACAAACATTATGCTTCTGTTAAGTTGACCTTCAAATAAGAAAATGGCAGGTTTTACTTTATCTGCTCAATACCAGATAATTAACTGACTCACGTATTGCCATTTCCATTTTAACATGCATTTCTATTTCAATTTTTTGGAATCGTAAAAAAAAAAGAACTTGTCTCACATTTCCATAGTCTAGAAAACTCTTCACATGTAGTTATATCATGTTATATGTACATGCTTATCCTTGCTTTCAGTATTGATTTTCATCTCTGTAGAGACAAAGAATCAATATTTGAACATCACAAATTTGTTGTATTGATTTTAACTATAACTTGCTGGGTGCTCAGCTTTGCACATTTCACTTCATAATTTGATCAAGCATTTCTCAGAATGATGATGCAATGTGCAGCAATGTATGATTTTAGTGCAAAATTAAAACTTAATCAATTGTATCACTATACATAAATTTGCTGAAAAGATAAACTTTTGTAGAGCAATTATTACTGTATTGTCGTAGATGTTTGTCTTATGAACAACAGACAATAAAGTGAAAACATATTTGGTATTCTAGGTAAATTGTTTTTTTATTACACACCCATTGAATTATAAAAGCATTTTATTCACCCATATTTATCAAGCACTCTTGAAGATATTATAAAATAAGTATGACCAATGGAACTAAATATTACATATGATATTTCAAGATGCAGATTTAAATAAAAGTAGAATTACTTGGCTTTTACTGTCAGAGAGCTTTAGATAATTTTGACTTCTTGTTATAAAAAGTATGCTCTTAAAATGTTGTTTGTCAAAGTTTTTCTTTTTGGTGTAAACTCAGTGGTTCATTTGCATTTGTACCAAGATAATGCAACATCTAGGACTTTTTGTGCCCAGCTTGGCTTGGTTTTCATAAAATGTCAGTATTGTTGTACAAATTATTTACCATTTTGTAAATAAGTTGATCAAGTCTGTAAGTCTGTAGTTGTCAGAAATAAACAAGAGAACTGTATTTGTTGACTTGCCTCCTTATTTTATTTGCTTACTCAAACCGCCTGGTGAGTAAAGGCACCCTAATGATGTACTGTAAAAAAACAGCATTGCTGAAATAAACCTTTCACTTTAATATGACATGAAAGAGTCTGGGATAAAAGTACTCAAAGATGTTTAGTGAATCATACTGTAAGACCTTTTTACATGCAGATAGTCGATGGTTAATGTGAAATACTTCCTTGAAACTGATTCTGATAATGTTTCTGATACTTCCCCTTAATGGCTATTGTCAACTTCATCATTTCCGTTCATTCAAAATGCTGCATGTGAATGCCTCTTGGGGATCAATTTTTGAATTTGTTCAGCCTGGATGGTATTTATGGCCATCTTTCACCATTATGAATCTCCATGTAAGATCTCAAATTTCAATATGTTTTCCAACTTCTGCAGTTTATTTGTTTTTAACATGGCATGTTTGAGTGATAATATGCTCAGTAAATTAATAAGCCTTATAATGGGTGATTTTTTAAAAGAAAATAAATGAAAAAAATTATTATAATATATCCTTTTCTATATTCAGTTACAAAAAGACACCTTTGCACTTAAATATGTTAAAACTATTCAGTCACTGTCACTTCCAATGTGTTCTGCAGTTTTAACCAATCAGATTTCTCTTTGCAAATGGTAATTTTGCATGATACTGGTAGCATAACACTGCTGTGATTCTAGCATTTTATTCATATCGAGATTCTGTCAGACCATAGCTGCAAAGTAGGCACATTTAAATGCACTGGCAGTATTTTTGAAATAAAAAATCTTCTTGTCTAGGGTGTCTATATTCAAACTACACTTAAATTATACCCCTGGTAATATTGACAGATTCTAGCAGAGCACTGAAATGGACGCGTTGGGGACCACTGCACATTAGAGTGATATAATTATTTTCAGTAATTGCTCCAGTAGCACTGTTTCTCAACTTAATTGTCATTGGTTGTTGCCTCATTGTGCAGTGTGGTTAATTTTCTTTGCAGTTTGTCGTCACTGTGGTTTAGTTTCTTAAGTACCAACCAGCCAAGCTCTTGTAGAAAAGTGGAAAGTGTTTGTATTTGAATGAGTATCTGATTTTGTAATGAACATAATACACATACACTATTTGAAAATGTCACTTGGTAAGTATGAAGTTTAGCCTCCAATCCATAGTTTTTTATGTTTTCATCCTTTGTTGTAATTGCCCGTGTTACCAGAAGCTTTAATATAAATCATTTAAAATATATTCTGTTGAACATCTTTATTTTTATTTGTGGTGCTTGCTAGAATGGTAAATTCAAAGAAGATAGAATGAGACGGGAGTTGGAAGTACCTTGGGTCTTCCTTCGTGTAGAATAAATGGTTGGTGGCATCCTATTCTAGCATAATCAAGTGCTGTATGACTCACATGCTGTTGTAAGTGATACGCCTTTCATGGCAGGAAAGAACAATTATAGATTGCTTTGGTTACCTTCTCTAAAAACAGTTTAGGGATTGAATAGAGGAGAATTTAAGCTCTTAGTATATAATGATATTGTGGTATTTGAAATAAAATACTATCTTTTATATTTTTTATTTATACATGCAGCATTATGAAACCAAGGAATGCGAAGTTGCTTGTATTACCTTTGTTTTTATCTAGAGTGCCGACAGACAAGTCCAAGTATAGGTTGCTGATAAACAAGTGCATATTGTTAAGAAGAGAGATTGGCTGGGTAACAACAACAACAGTAGGTCCCTTGCTCACAGTAGCCATCCAACAGGTATGTGAAGAGCATTGCTTTCATTATGTCATTTGAGTATATGTGACATATACATTATTCACAAGTTAGGAGTACAGGAAATGTCAAGTTGTTCATTTTGTACAATGTCAATCTTTTCCAATATAAACTAAAGTGTACAGTACTTCTTTATGGTAACACACTTACAGATACATATCTTAAGAGAAGTGATTGTTTAAAAAAAGGATCTGTCTGGTAGTCAAAGTAAATTTTAGACCTTGCATGTGTATTGATCTCAGTGTGTTGACTTGGCGGTGCCCTTGGGTATTGCCTTATTAATCATTGGGTAGCTCATGGTTTGATGGCTCTATGGTGATTAATGAACTTAATTCAATACATTATGTTCTTGTATACAAATGTATTTTTCAGTTGGTTATAGAGCGGATGAGGATCAATTTCAAGGGAAAAAACATTTGAGAGGTTTCTTCATTATCCAGGTAAGGAATATGTATCTGTCACCCGGATATATGATTAAGATAACTGTTTTTTAATATTTCAAACAGGAATGCCAAACAAATGGAGAGTTGTGTTCACGGGGCTTTATGTTTAGGACATGATGGCATTTGTTCATTTAAAGATTTTTATCTTCATTGATATATGATGCTTTAAAAGGCTGGACAATAAGAAAGTAATATTTCAAGCCGTTAAAAGCAATTTTTTATATTAGTTGGTATCTGTTGGAGAAGCTTCAATGCTTCACCCTTTTTTGTACAGATATCTCTTTCTGCTTAGGTGAGGCTTAATTCAAAGTTGGTCTTGTTGTCATGTGAGACCTGGTGTCAAGGTTGCAGGAGAAATCAACTTAAGGTTGAAACTTAGTCATAAAGTTATTCATATTTTGTGAATAACTATTGAGTGTTCATTGGGAATGGAAAATAAGATTATGGGAATATGACACATTTGATGGGAGCAAGAATTAAGCACACATTCTTGTAATTTCTCCTCCACACATGTATTACAACAGAAGATATTGTTCTCAATTTCCCATGCTCCATTCCCTACCAAAATTTTGAAGTTTGAAATCTGCTTAAGCCCCCGTCACACTTATTCGGAATCAGCGGGAATCAAGCAGAACCAGCCAGAATGACTAAATTTAAAAATTCATACTACATTCGGGAAGAAATTTCAAATTGGCCTTAATTCTTGTAAGAATGCCGTTGGAATACTCAGAATGCGCTTGAATCCGCTTGGAATGATTCTTGCACATTTCGGCTGTATTAGCTCTCAAATGCAGCTCGAATGTAGTTGGAAAACTAGGAATATCAATAATGCTGTCAGAATGCAGTCAGAATATTTAAAATACACTTAGAATGCCGTACGGGTGTAGTTAGATTGCTGGCTGAAATAAGATCGAGATGCATTCGAGTTGTATTGTGGCTCATTCTAGCAGGATTTGAAGTGTCTTGCTATTTCGGTTCTCCCTCGAATGTGATCAGAAAGTTTAGAATGCTGTCAGAATGCTGTGAGAATATTTAGAATGCAGTCATAGTGCAGTTAGAATACTATTTAAATGCCATTTGATAATTTTCCACTTGGAATGCACTTCAGTTTTTAACATAAGCAAAACATTCGGGCCGGCCACAAGAATGGGTAAAAATATTTGGAATGCACTCGGAATTTTTAGAATGCTCTTCGAATATCCAAGACCACACAAATAATTGTCTTTCCAATGGCATTCTTGCTCATTCCGCCTCTAGTGTGACGGGAGTATTAGACTAGACAAATTGACAAGTTGGTTAATGAGTGCTGACTTTCTGAAAACAGGATCAGTAGAGGAAATTTAATTTTAATTCCTTTTAACATATGATGTTTAACTGGCATCAAAGCTAAATTTAAGGGTTGTTTTTTTTTAAGGGGCAGGGATGCAAATTCAAAAACAACGGCATAAAGGTTTTCCTTGGTCCTTCCTACCAAACCAGGGCCCAGTGCATTTTATCTGTTAAAATAGGCATAAAAATTTATTGCTTGAAAATTCGGGATGGGCATTATACAATTCTGTCTGACTTTATTTTATTTATCTTTCAGATATTAGTGACATTAGTTCAAGTTTTATCTGTTACCAACTCAAAACCAGTAATATCTAGTGAATGAATAATGGATGATCATTTGCGAAAAAAATTCAAAAATATGTATTTTTTCAACATCTATTTAGTGCAATTTTATTTGTTACATACAATGAGTCCAAACAAATATAATCCTACAGAAAAACACCTACTAAAATATTTAGTGATATGCATTTGATAGAGCTTTTTTTCTGTCAAATGACAATAGAATTCCATTAGATCAGAACTAAATTTATTACCAAAAAGTATTAAAAGATGTAACATATCCTCACAATCATTGATGTGTATCTGTCTATCTGTCCCAATGGTGATATTTGCTGATGAATTATAAATGAATAGCAGTATGGAGATTAACTGGCCAAAACACCTCTGCTTAGCACCTTCTGCAGCAAATGGCAATAAGCCATTAAGCACAAACCACATTAAGTCAGGATTGAGCACTGATAGTCATATTATGCTCAGATGCTCACTGGTTTAGTAGGTAGAATGTCTAAAAAAAAAAGATGTAATGGGGAAGGTTTTAGTTGGAGATGGAAAATATAGGGGGAAGTATGTTGACTTTTATTCCATTTTTCTCTCTCTTTGTTGTGTCTGTCTGTATGTCTCTCTGTTAATGTAGTAACTCTCAAATATTAAGCAGAAGTTGAAAGATAATATATAATAATGGGGTCATTGTATTTAATGGCTGGCTATGATTGGGCTAGGGGCAAATAAAACGTGGAATCCAGCAACCGGTGCTGATACTTAGGTAGATCAAAGATGAAATGTTTTAGGATCAGTGATATAACAACCTTTTTTTCATAAAACACTCGCCATTTCTTTCAGTATGGAGATTAACTCAATTTATGTCAATTGCATTGCCTTACTATTTCAATTACAGTGCTTAGAAAACACATGTAGTGATAGACGGTCAGTTTCAACATGTCTAATGTTACATAATCCTTTGGGTAAGATTCTATCTGCACGACCATGGTCAATCCTAGCAATGTATAAACCATGGAATGTGATTGGCTGGTGAGCTTTCCATCTTGGTGGAAAGCATCATAATTTAATAATTCAATTCCATGTGCAATTGTTTTGAGGAGCCTCATGAGGTTTTACCAATTGAAATGGGATGTATCAGCAAAACAGAAATTGGACCAGCTATTGTGATTAAACATAAGAGCAAGAATTAGGAACTGTTCAAATGAGTTATGTCAACCTAGCTTATTTGTACTAACTCCACCAGGACTCTTGCTTAATGCAATCAGATTAACACTGTACCTGCCTTCTGGGGTTCAGTAGAATACACAAGAGCTGGTGATTATACCAGTATGTTGGAAACAAGAGGAGGCGTTTCAGACTGTTAAAATGATTGCATTCATTGAGAGTCCTCATGTAGTTACAGTTTACACTATCTAGGTTGGCATATCTCATTCTGAACAGTCCCTTAGTCAAGTCCAATGAACACATATTCTCAGTGTGCATTTAGCATATATTTATTTATTTATTTATTTGTATAATGCAGTGATGATAATCTTTTTCATAAGTACCATTTAAAGCAATTTTAATGGCATGCTGAAACTGACATTCATTTACATGCTTTATGTGCATGGTTTACATATACTTCAAACAATGAACAGGCTTTTCAAAATAGCTATCTGGTTGTGAAACTGAATAGAGTGGTTTTGCCTAAGATGACTCTGATTAAAACCTTTTTATATTACATCAATCTCCATTCAATTCATCAGTAACATTTACAGTAACAAACAGTAATTAACAAGTCTCAGAGAATACAGATTTTACTTTTAAAAATTAAATTTTCTGTCAAACAAATCTCATAGCCGTATGAATCAGTTTTGTCTGTATTTGCCCTCAGACCACATTCTAAAAAAAGCTTCCCAGCTGTTATCATCAATGATGTATTCTGGTAGCCTGTGTCTAAAAAGAATGTTGCCATACCAACAGCTATGTAGACACTACACCATGATGGAACTGAATATAGTATTAAGGATGATCGAAGATGTTAGACATTGTATTAACATTAAGCCTGCTTGGATTCAGATTTGATCTGGTTTTAGACAGGCATCAACCATAGTAATAAGCAATTGATTCATTTAATCCAGCCTCTTTCTGCATGAGAAAATGTAATCGGATTATAAAGTGACCAGGAATATATGTTATGCCATTTGTGGGTGTGCTTATTAACCAATTAGTCTGATATTTTTATCCTTCTTGGAATTGCATTGCTTTAATTGTAACATACAGGAAACACCGCATATGTCTTCAAGTAGGCAGAATTGATTTACAAATTAAGGAACAAACCGCCAAGTAACAGGTAGACTCCTGTTTTATGGCTATTGTACCTGGTGTTTCCAACATTTAACATAATCTGCAGATGTTGAACATTAAGAAGCAATATGAGTTACTTAAGCATAGGTATGAAAACATTCTCTACTCTAGCTGTCCTTAAGTGTTGAGTTGGCCAAAGAAATTGTGCCATAGTGTTTCTAGTTATATACTAGGTTTCAGTGAAAGTATTCTGATAAAGTTGTTTTACCTGTAGATTTCAATATAACAACAGTGTTTTGACAAAGATGGCACAGGAGTTCATGGATCAATCAATAAAATGTTGACTAAAACAAATCAAACATGTTTTTGTTTGACTAGTATACAGTTTATGATGGAAAGCATTTGGAAAGATGGCAGCTATTTTTAAAACCAGCTTGGGTCTAAAACATCCACTAGACAATCTTTCTCCAAATTTATTTCAATGTCTCAGTTACATAGGCATAATGCTCTCTAAATAATGTACAGAAGGAATTCCCAATGTGTTTAACACAATAAAATCATTAGAAGATTCTCTTATCTGTCCAGTAACTTGTTCTAGGTCAAAGTCTGTCTGAGCCTGAATCTGCTTGCATCAAAAGACAAAGATTTCACAATATTAAAACTAGAATTCTGGTGTCCTATTTCCAAAGGGAATTAATAACACTTCACTGTTATTGTGTCTGTAGAGATGTCAGACAAACATTGTGGAAAATCAATAGTAAAGGAAAGAATGTGTTTGTAGTGCTTCAGGAGTCAGAATCGAATATCTTTCCATCTTGTTGAGCAGCTGAGTTCTCTGGAGCATAATTGCTGAATAAAATATGAGAAAATAAACTGGAAGTTAGATTATACTGATTACATTTTACTGTTTTTCAATTTCATTTATTCACAGTGAATGAATTTTAAATGAAACATAGAAACCTGTTGCTGATCTGTATAAATGTATGTATTCAGTGGATGCCAATAAGGATATATCCCGATAAAAAGGACCATGAACCTCAGAAGAGTTGTTATTTGAAACTACAATAAAATTGTTTGAGAAATATCTCACTGGGTGTTATTAGGATCACAAAACTATTTTATTGTAACAATAGTGTAATTATATGATGAAAGCTCAGGTTTTATGTCCGTTTATATGAGAATTGTTTTCTGCGAGGCTTCATTGGTAAGGCCAAAGAGGATTATGTTTCTCTTTGCCATGGGTTTCACTTAAACCTTTCGTAGCACTCCCTTTCTATTGGTTTTTAGTCAGAGCATGTTGTTTGGCCCAGAATGGGTCTTGAACACATTGGTGCAGCACTGGTGGTCCTATAGACTAGTAAAGATGTGCATGTCAGCCAAAGGTTTATTTTGAAGTCAATTTAAACAATAAACTTAAAGGTACATACGAACCGAGCATCGGTGGAGCGTGGATTCCCAGTAACACATGTAAACCACTTCTACTAGATTCTTATATGACTCAAGTAAATTTGACATGCCAAGGGATAAACTGAATAGATCACTTGATCAGCCATAAAAGACCTTTAGACTGCTACTTTTTTTAAATTTATGGTTGTAAATTTAACCTACTTCCGTGACCTACTTTCCTGCCCCATTGACATACAGCTTAGAATGCCAGCAGAAAAATCTGTTCAAACATCATTTTCGGGTAAAATTAAACAATGCCTTTTGGTAATTCTCTTAGTTATACTACTTGAACCTATATGCTGGCATTTGGTTGGTTTTTGTGACAAAAAATTGACTTTGTATGCATCTTTAAGGAATTCTCGGTGACATTCAGGTCTTTGGAAATGCACTATCCTGATACTGTCATCATACTGTGGCATGTAGTTTACAGAACAGAATAATTGGGCATCAAGCCATTTGATTTAAAAGCACACAATTTAAGTACACAGCTTTATGGATTGATTTTGATAGCTACAAGTATAACAGTTCCCCTGATGGTGTCTGTCCTTAAGGATAAGGCTGTTTGAATAAAAGACAGAAAGCTTTTGAAAATATCTTTCTTCCTTGAAAATATTAAACCCAACTTGTGCTTGCTTGGAAGGGATTTTAAAATTACTAGCACTTTTGAGTCTGATTAATGGAATCAAGTTTTGACCCTTGTTTTATGGTGCTCAGATACCAGTTTTTATGTACAGACACAGATGTATATAGCTTTCACCTGCATCTGTTATCGCCGTCATTGCCTTTGTCACCGTTGCTGTGCACTTTCAGTGATGATAAGTGGAAAACCATTTTACTCTTTGTCTTGTAACTTACAGATTTAATTTATATTCATAAAATACAGTTTGAGTGTTAAAAAAACAGCTTATTATTTTGTAACTTACAAGAATGATTGACATACAGCTCAAATTGGCAAACCAGCTTGATTGCGCACACGAACAACATGTGGTGCCTCGATATGAAACCAGACAACTTTTGTGTTTTTAGCCTCCAAATACTAAAAAAATCAATTAAGCTAATAAATAGGCCAACGTTAAGAATGTATTATATCGTTTGTTTTATATTAATTATTATTAAAGATCATAATAATAAACAAGTCGCATTTCGATGTACTCCATGCTATGACCTTTATTTAATAATAGCAATTTTTATGAGATTACAAATTGTATCGCATTGTTTGGTTCCATTGCCTCGCTTTCAATAATTAGAACAGGCGGTCCAAAATCATAAAACAAAGTAAAAAATTTTATATTGGCCGTGTTCGCCCCCCGTTAAGAATATCCTCACAGCATTATCTGCAGTTAACCTTCCTATGATTTTCATTGTATTTTGCAATATAATTTTCATTCCTCCCGATGAAGAATTTTATTAATCAAGAGTGGGGGAGGGGTGGAAAATCCCCTTGGGGCCAAATATAACACTATAAATGCGAAAGGAATTCCCCTTACCATGAAAACAAAATAAATGTTAATCTTAGGAAAGTCCGATGGATTTGCTTTTTATGTACAGACACAGATGTGTCTGTACATATTGCCATCACCTGCGTCTGTCGTCGCCGATGCCGATGGCGATGGCGATGCCGATGCCGGCGCCGGCGCCGTGCACTTTCCTTGTAAACACGATAAGTGGAAGGCAGTTTCACTTTTTGGCTTTATATTTACAGAGCTGATGAATATTCATAAAATGCAGGTCAAGTTCGAAAATCAGCATGATCGGGCCATTATTGTAGAAGTTATGCTGTTTTTTCACTTTTCAGCATATATGCAACCTTGTAAACACATTTTAAAGAAAACCGTTAGGCCTGTTGTCATGAAACTCACAGGAGTAATCAATCTTACTAAAACGCAGGTCAAGTTCGAAAATCAGCATGATCGGGCCACTATTTTAGTAGTTATGTAGTATTTTAGTAGTTTTTTCATTGTTCAGTATATATGCAACACTGTAAACACAATATAAGAAAAACAGAAAGCCCAATTGTCATTAAACTCACAGGAATGGTCAGTCTTACTAAAACGCAGGTTGAGTTCGAAAATCAGCATAATCGGGGCATTATTTTAGAAGTTATGCTGTTTTTTCACATTTCCTCAGATTTCCTCAGATTTAATTCTTAGGCATGTTAATAGCCTTATTATTTAAGTAATAAGATAGGTAAAAGTGTTTGTTTGACATTTCCTGCATCTTTACAACATTGTTAGTTGATTATGTAAAAATGATGGTAAACTTGTTATCATGTATTGTGTAATCAAGTGTCAAAAACGGAAATAAACTCATATCATTGCAGTTTGTCAGATTCAATCATCCACTATGTTCAGAATCTCAGAATGGAGGAAATTGGACATTTAACACTGTTCTATTGATACTTTTCTCATCTCATCAATTTTCTTAGTTGGTCATAAAAAAATGGCAGTAAAATGTTTATTTTGTTTTATGTTAAAAAAGTGTTAAAAACGGAAATAAACCCATTTCAGAACAGTGCTGTCTTGTTTACATTTTGGCATTTTCAAGATGTGACTTTGAAGTTCCATGGGCCTGAAGACCTTTGCTAGTCACATTTTCTGAATATCTGTGATACTAATATTTTATAATTAAAAATTAATGGTCATTATGCTGTTAAACATTATGTAATATTGCATCAAAATTTGAAGAAACCCCTATTTTGGGCACTGCTCCCATGATGACCATTTAAGGAAAATCATGTCACTTACTGTTCTCAAACTTACAGGAAAGAAACATGGGACTAAAATACAGCTTCAGTAGGCAATGCAGTCTGTTTGGTAACTTTTTCTGGCAGTTAAACAGTTTTTTGTGAAAATTTAATTTTTCACATGTTGGCATTTTTAAGGTGTGACTTTGAAGTTCCATGATCGTGAAGACCTTTGCTTGTCATGTTTTCTGAAAATCCATGACACATATATTTTATTAATAAAAATTGATGTATTATGCTGTTAAGCATTATGTTATGTTGCATCAAAATAGAAGAAAACACAATTTTTGGTGCTTCTGCCATGATGACCATTATGGGAAAACAGTGTTACTTATGATTGTCAAACTTTCAAAAAAGAAACACAGGACTAAAATGCAGCCCGAGTTGGAAATGTAGTCTAATTGGCTTCTTTTTCTGGAAGTTATACATTTTAGTGAAATATTCATTATCTTTTTGGCATATTCATTGTGGGACTCGGAGCTCCCATGGACATGAAGCCAGATGGTAATCAAATTTTCTACATGTTCATGCTATTTATAGTCAATAATCAAAAATTGGTGATAATTATTCTATAATTTATTATGTAATGTTACATCAAAATTGACAATAATCTTTTTGCACTGCTACTGCAAACATTATGAAAAGAAAACTGTGTTATTTATTATTATATTAAACTTATGAGTATGATTTTTAGGATTGGCATGCAGTTCAAATTAGAAAGCCAGGTCAATTGGGTTATCATTTATTATTGAATTTTATGCAATTTTGTGTGAAATTTCATTTTTCTCATTCTGGCACTTTCTAAGTATAAACTTGAACTCTGATGGGCCTGAAGCCTTATGCTTTTACTTTCGTTGGTGTTACCTGTTATGAAAAATTAAAATTTGATGTTGACTGTGCAGTTAAACATAATGTATTATTGCATCAGAATTGGTAGTCTCCTATTTTGTGCATTATTATTTTGTGCTTTTCTTAAGTTGTGACTTATGGGCCTGAAAGACCTTTGAGAGGGTCAGTCTGTAAATTTCCCTTGGGTATCACTTAGCTAATTTCAGTGTTATAAAGTAATTTGCCTAATTAATCGGCCATTAAATGAGATTACATAAAGCACACTTGTTGATATTTCCCTGTAAACTCCCATAGGTTAAGCTCTCTGCTAGATTAATAATAAGGAAGCAGTGATAATTATGCAGGTGAATTTTGTTTAATATTGCAAATAAGTTTTTAATATATATATATATATATATATATATATATATATATATATATATATATATATATATATATATATATATATATATATATATATATATCAGACTCAAAGATTAAAAGTTTGAATAGCTGCTTCATTGGAATTATATTAACCTCTGCCAAGGAGGTTATATTTTCACCCCTGTTTATCATCAACATAACTCAAAAAGTTATGGACCGATTTTGCTGAAATTTTCAGGAACTGTCAGAAGTGGGCCAAAGAGGACAATAATCAATAATAATCAACAATTGCTACCTTGGCAGAGGTCTGCACTCTCGGAGCGCTTTTCTAATTTTGTTATGTTTTCCTTTATAATTTTTTCTCAAACACTTGCATTTGTGACTTTTAACTCTCATCCGCCTGAGGCTCTGACATTTCTGTATTTCCACATAAGCAGTTGTATTGTTTTTTATGTCTTTAAACATTATGTTACTTATGTAATATTATTTTATGCACTGTCATCATTTTTCAAATATTGAGCCTTTCATCATGTGAATTTAAACTCATGGTCCTGAAACTGTAATCTTATTGAAAGGGTAGATTGAGACCATCTTCTGGGTCTTCCGGAAGACAGTCAGGTTATTAAGTTTATATTGCCTGGTATCTATTTTTTCTTCTGTTGGAAGACCATCAAAATGGAGGATGGATCAAAATAGATACTTTGGAATACTGTCAGAAAATATCTCTGGGTCCGCTCATGTTATTGACCATTTTACCTGTTGTGCATTATTAAAATTCATTGTTGACTGACAGTGCTATTATAAGCATTATTTATTATTGCATCAAAATTGACAAAATGACCTATTTTGCATCTTTATTTTCTGTTTTTTGTCTGTACATTTGACAGCTTTGCTGCCTTGTTAATACATACAATCAACAGAATATTTCTAATATAATTTCTCAAAACAACACCAGAAAGCAAATTAAATCATATCAACCAGACGGTAAACACCAGCAGGCTTTGTCAATTTCACCATTTGTTTACTTCAAACAGAGTACTTTTCGCGCATGCGCAGTAGTTTGAGACCTGTGCTGCTTGATTGGATTATTTTTCTTTCTTGTTGTCTGTACATTTGACAGCTTTGCTGCTTTGTTTGTATATAAAAGATTTTTCCTCTGATTCAATTATTAGGCATGTTAACTTTCTCATTATTGAACTAATTAGATATGTAAAAGTGTTCTTTTGACATTTTCTGCATCTTGATAACATTATTAGTTGATTATGAAAAAACAGTATATTTGTTATCATGTTAGTTGATTATATGAAAATAATAGTGAATCTGTTATTGTGTATTGTGTAATAAAATGTCAAAAATGGAAATAAACACGTATCATTGCAGTTTGTCATATTCAATCCTTTACTATGTTCAGAATCTCATAGAGGAGCAAATTGGACATTTAAAATTATTCTAATGATATTTTACGCATCTCAGGAATTTTGCTAGTTGAAAAATGAGAGTAAATGGATTATTTTGTATTTTGTAAAAATATGTTAAAATTGGAAATAAACTCATTTCCTTACAGTTATCACTTGTTTACATTTTGGCATCTTTAAAGTGTGACTTGAAGATCCATGGGCCTGAAGACCTCTGCTAGTCACTTTTTCAAAATATCTATGTTACCTGCAGTGCATAATTAAAGATCAGTGGTGATTATGGCATTAAGTATTATGTTCTTTTGCATCAAAATTGAAGAAAACCCTACTTTGGGCACTGCCTTCATAGTGACCATTAGAGGAAAACCAAATCACTTACTATCCTCAAACTTACAACAAAGATCCATAGGACTGAAATGCAGCTTCAGTTGGGAAATCAGTATAATGGGTTTATTTTTCTGGAAGGTATACATTTTTTTGTGAAAATACAATTTTTCACATATTGGTATTTTCAAGGGCTTGAAGACCTTTGTTAGTCACATTTTCTGAATATCCATGAAACTTTTATTTTATTACTAAAAATTGATAGTAATTATGCTTTTAAGCATTATGTAATATTGCATCAGAATTGAAGAAAAGCCTATTTGGGGCACTGCCTCCATAGTTGACCATTAAAGGAAAACCATGTCACTTACTCTTCTCAAACTTACAAAAAAGAAACATGCATCTAACATACAGTTTCGATTGGAAAATCTGTCTTATTGGTTAACCTTTCTTGAAATTATGTAGTTTTTTGTTAGAATTAAAATTTTCACATATCGACATTTTCAAGGTGTGACTTTGCATTTCCATGGGCTATGAAGACCTTTCCTAGTCACATTTTCTTAATGTCCATGATACTTTTATTTTATTATTAAAAAATCCATGGTCATTATGTTATAAATCCGAATGGTATTTACATTTTCTGAATGTCAGTGTAATGTGCAGATGTTAAACATATTATGTAATACTGCATCAGAATTGTCAAAAAAAAAAAAAAAAAAAAAAAAACTACTTTGTACACTGCCACCACAAATGTTACAAGAGGGAAACTGTTAATTATTATTTTTAAAAGAATGGTTCATAGGATTAACATACAGGTCAAATTGGAAAACCAGCTTGATTGGTTTATTATTTTTTGTTGAATGCATGAAATTTTCATTTTCTATTTCCGGCAGAGTATGAACTTGAACTTTCATGAGCCTGAAGCCTTATGTTAGTTACACATTTTACTTACATCCATTCTACCTGTTTTGCATAATTAAAATTTGATGTTGACTTGGCTGTTAAGCATATTGTATTATTGCATCAGAATTGACAGTAACCTATTTTGTGCATCATTATTTTCTGCTTTTTGTCTGTACATTTGACAGCTTTGCTGCCTTGTTATTGACTAGTCTTTCAATCAGAAAGGCCATCAGTGTGACTAATGAAATCATATGCATCTCCTCTAATTCAATCATGCAAAATTGGGTGCATTCCAAAACTGGTGCGCTGATATTCAAAGACTTAAGGCAAAAAAGGTATTGTGTTTCTCACCAGAAAAGTATTTGAAAGTAGTGAGTGTTGCAATTTTTTCCCTTTCTTTATATCTTTTTAAAAATATATATTTCTAGATCATCATAATTTAGGGTACACCCCTAAGATGTTAAGCAAAGTGGTTAATCATTTAAACTTAAGCTTAGTAAAAAAATTCATGGAATAAAAATTAAGAAAAAATAGAAAAAAATAGTAAAATAAAGTAAAGATAAACATGCAAACGTATGAGCACCAACAAAATATTGGGAGCCACAAAATACTGGCATACATATTTGTAATGTTGTTCTGGATTGGTTTAACTAAGATGCACTATTGAATGACTATTTGGAGTCTTCACAGTATTGTACTAGAAATACAAGTATAACAAGTATACTATGTATAAGTAAGTATAACAAGTATAATATGTTTAAATGACAATCTGTCTTGCAGTTACCTAGAATCATTTCAAGATCATAAAAGCCATGTTCACCAGAAGAGCCTCAGTAGATTATTTTGCTAAATTTTATCGGTGGATTTCATTGAAGGTGGTGATTGTGGATTTCAAAATAGAACTAATGAAACAATAACACTAAGGCCTCAAGGGGCATATGAGGGTTATAGGGAAGCAAGGTGCTTTTATCAGTTTTTCTGGGCAAAGCAATTAGTGCTAAGAATACACATTGTTGTCTATCTGTACAGCATTAATCTTGTAACTGCAGGCCTGCAGTAGAGTTTCAAGGTAGGGCAGCTGGAAATGGTATTGATGAACTAACAGCATTAAATAACCCCTAACTGTTCATAGGGTTGTATGTAAGACTTGTTTGATGGCTTCAAAAATTAATCACGTACAACTGTGGTAGGAGAATAATTTTCAGGTAATTAAGGATTTTTTACATTTTATTTAAGGCAGAGGCTCTAAGAGGTTACATGGACATTTGCTTACATAATTAAGCGATCACATGGGTTTTAACCCAAGTTGCCAATAATTTTATACTGTATTTTGGCATAGTAGGTTTAAATGCAGGAAAGTCTCTGCTGGGGTAATACACTAGATTAAATTTCAACATCTTATTTCACATCTTTTACTTGATGTTGATTCTTGTTCTCTTTGTTCAGTTTTAGAACAAATTATTAACAAATGTAGAAAAAGATTTTAAGAAACTGACCCTCAGGTGCATGATGTTTTCCTTGTTCTCCCACACAGGAGTGTCCCATCAGCTTCCACCTATTGGTTTTTTGTAACACAGAAAATGAAATATATATGAAGTTATTGCTTTTTACTAAGTGCTTTGAATCAGAGTGTCTCATGGTAGAATTAGTCAATATAACTGAGGGCCCCATTACTTGGGTCGACTTGGAATTTCTAAAACAATGGTTTACTAAGGCTAATATGGTTGTTGTGTTTTAGTAGACATTGCCTTCCAAACATAATGGAATTTTAGTGTGTGCACCTGAGCCAATACCATAGGGGGATGACTGTGGGAGGGAAGTTAGTGAGGTCAATGGAAAATATGATTTTTACAATTAGCATCAGATGAAATAATAATCATATATACACTGTAGTAAATGATGCATGAAGGAGAAGAATAATTACGAAATTCGAGAATTTAAAAGCAGCAGTGTTCCCATTTAGGGTGTTAAGCTTGGGTTTAAGTATATAATAAAAATAATAAAGTGAGTAACTTTTAATTAAATTTCAATCATATTGATGATAAAGTGAACTAATTACTATTAAATGCATTGCATGTGTTGGTGCTAAAGTATATTCATGTCACATTAGAAACTGTTTTACCATGCATAGATCAATCATTAATTTGAACATGTTTTTACTTCATTCATGTTAAGGATGTTGTTAGTCTTTGGCTAAAACTTCCGATTTACCTTATTTACTTACATACATTCTTTTGGATGACAAATTAATCTTCAATTTTCAGTGACTTAATTAACATTTACACACATGTCATCTTATGGGTGACGTTATAATTTGCAATTTTGAGGTAAAAATTTTATTTAGTACTCCAAAACCCTGCCAGTGATTTTTCTTAAAATCCTTAATTCAGATTTTATCATTGATAAAGCAAAATAATGCCTTTGTTTAATGAAGTTCATAAGTCCATAACAAAACCATTTAAACCAAAATGACAGCACGGTATTGTAGTCCATTGACTTGTGGTCAACTATGCCAATTTTCTTGATAAAATCTTGTTCAGGGATGAAGTTATGTCCCATACTGATTGCTACCTCACCTCAAAATATGTAAAATTAACGATAAAAGCTTGAGTTGCCTATGCTGATACATTGCAATGATATATAAACACCAGTATTTTATATTTTCGAGGGGATTTTTATTGTTTTAAATCAGCACAAAGATAGGGGCCATTCAGAATGAGAACAGCCGAGTGCTAGCTGGTCCATGGCCTAAATATTGCAGACCTACATGAAAGGAAAACTACTTAATCCCATTTTGGTCTCTCCCCACGCCTCCCCACACATCATCCCTGTCGGGGCACAGTACTTAAATCTCGGCTCAGTTCGACCGGTCAAGGGACAATGTGTGGGGAGGCGTGTGAGAGGCAGAGAGACCATTCTAGGATTAAGATCGGCACAATGTTGAAATTTTGATCCCCACGTCCCTTTGTTGTTCCCAGTATCATGGACTTATAAAATACACATAATGAACATATAAAAGAAGCATAGACTTCCAGTAATGCATGAAAACCACTTCTACTAGTTTCTTATGCAACTAAAATAAAGTTGACCTGCCAAATGTTAAACCTAATTAATATCTCATTCAGCCAAAAAATAGCTTTTGACATGGTGTTTGGTCAGGTTTTGTGGAAAATTTTGACTTTAAATGCATCTTTAAGCTTACATAATTATATCAAGGGTAATCACCTTGTAGAAAATAACATAATATCAAATGTATTACCTAGATGGTAATACATTCTTTATTATATTTATAATAGCTTTGAAATGGGTATTTAAAAAGGATCATTTGAGGTATGTGGTATATGACAACACTTGCTGAAGTCATTTGTTGCAAGTGTCTGGAAATGTAAGCAACTCTACTCAAAAATTGTCATGAAAATCATACTTATAACAGTTGGTTAGTTTCATGGAAATCATGGTTTTATTTTCTGGAAACTTCATCTCTTATTATGCCCCAAACTTATTAAGAAAGTAAAAATTGCATTTTAATTCCCTTTTCCAGCAGGAATGATGAGAGGAAGAAACTGCTATCGACTAGAAATGCCATGAAAACCTTATTTTTATTTGTCAGTTAGATGTAAATAGTATTAGTTTCTGTTGCACGTTCATTCTTCTTGTATGACCAGACATTAGTAAAATGTACATATAATACATCTTAAGAAAAAAAAAACATTTGCTGCTGATGCCTCATGTGCATCTGACACATTAATAATAATAATAATAATAATACAATAAAATAAACATAATTTTAGCACACTATTCATGTTCACTTTTATTGATATTCATCTGTTTGATGTTGACAGTTTGATACAGTTTATGTACATATTCCATTTTCAACATCCATGTTATGGCATTAGTGCATTACAGGGTAGCCTGCACATTAGCAGGACAACTGAATGTACATGACCTATTTGCTGGTCAATACATCTGTAGGAGCTACAGTTTCTGCAGGCATCCGTGCTTTCTAATATTCCCCCGAGGAAGATGAGTTCTGTTAGTAAAGTAGCTGGTAGATCAATGTTAAAAGAGACTGGTGCATATATTGTGGGAAGGATGATAAGTTGCTCAATGCTCCATCTGAAAGCTGTAATCCTCCAGCGTTACAGGTACGTTTTGGTATCTATAGATGCTTTATCAATGTGTGATATTCAGTGTTATAAAATTTATTTGCTCCATTGTCAATCCATTCTAAATGTTGATGAATGGGGATCAAGATGGTCAAAATATCAATTATGTTTGTAAACATTCATCAATCCTCCAAAGAAAATAATATTCTGGCATTTGACTTGATGGGTTGTTCATTTTGGAAATGCATGTAAGTATATAAGTGCTAAATATGTGATTGATTTCCTTTTCATTTCAAAACAAAGAAATACCAAAACAGTGATCATTTATGATTTTGAGGAGTCAATAGAAATTCCGACTCTTTGGGAGCCTCAATTTTCATTTTGTGGTGGATGCATTTATTGTATGGAACAAACAAAAATAGAGCAAAACATTTTTAGTCAGATGATTACACAGCTCATACCAGCACCTGTTCCATGCAGAGCAAACAGAGGAAAAGTGTGTTCCCTATTTCTGGAGACTAGATGATTTATTCACAACAATGCATCATAGAGAGCACCTCTCCTTTTCTCGAGGCCTGGAGTGTGAGTGCTCCTGGAATAATATTCTTTAGCATTTCTTAGGGCCCAGAAGCTTCTTGTTGCAGCTCTCTTGGGAAAGCATTGGAAAGGCACTTCTCTGAAAGCATTCATGGTTTTCTCTTGGTGGCTCTGCTGGAGTGAGCTCTTAGATCAATCATCTTTATCCTGTGGAGTGCATGCAACAATGTAACAAAGTGACTGACTCACAGCATTTAGCTAAAGTGGATTGCATCAACACCTTAGCTTTAGATCCACATCCATGAACCAATGCTGTTTACAGGTAACATTTTTGGAAGACAGTTGCATCTTCTCATTTATTATGATGATGGGGATAATATGATAGATATTCACTTTATAGTCAAGTAAGTTTAAAAGGAACACTTTTAAAAATTGTTGGTAATTTTCAAAAAAATTTAAATTTCATTTTTTAAAGAATATATTATTGTTACATACTCAAAGTGGTGCTTTGTGTAATGCAGCAAATGCATATTTATTTATTAAAAACAGGCTTTATTTGCTCATATTAGTTTGTGCTCTCTGTCGTGAGTAACATAAGAATCTTGTAAAATGTATATAATTGGGAATGATATAACAAACTGTTTTATTTTTCTGCAAAAGATTAAAACAAACAAAGGTACATTTTAAGTGAGTTTCAGCAAGGAACTCCTTTTAATATATGGTGTTGACAGAAAAACTGGGTTAATGAATTATAATTTCAGGTCAGAACAATAATTTATATGTATTTTACAAGCAACTGCTTGGTTTATTGTACCTGTCATGAAAGATTTTGAGCATGACACCAAAAATATAAAATATTGACAAGAATCACAGTATGATTATACTTACTGAATGTGACAATGCAGACATATGAACACAATATGACAGAACTCACCATCTAGGAAGTTTTTCCTCAAATCCAAATATTGAAATGTCAGAGGAAACCATTTCATCTACTTGATTTCCTGAAGGAGACTTGATTTTATCTTTGGAAATATCAAATTAAATTTTTTTTAGAAGTAAGGCTTATGTAAGTATGTTGTTTGTAGAAGACAAAATGCATTTTGGCAGTTTTAAGGTAGCCAATATCTACATGTAGCAAAGTATGCTTTGAGCAATGGTTGTTTTCTCCAGTTATTTTGCTTTGTAAGCAGTTGTAAAATCCTAATGTAAGTGGTTTGAACTAAATGATTACTGTAAGGTACGGGTATTCTTGGTCTTATTCTAAGGAATGGGTATTCTGAATGCATGCCCATGAAAAATTGAGCTATGGCGAATGATACTTTGTTTCAGTGTGATATAACGTGATTTACATCAATTTAGACATCATTGGGTTTCTGAGCAGATCACTGTATTTGCCAAGTTTGTTGTAGCCTTTAAATAGGTGGTTATAGGAACATTCAAACAACAGGTTTAGGGATATCTTGCATATAGATAGATAAAAAAAAGTTACCAACTGGTCTAAAAATTTTTAAGTCACTAAACACACCCTTGATATGGGCATGGCTTATACATGCTGCATGTACAGAGCAAATTTCTGGAATATTGATAGAATAGCTTTCATGCAGTTACCATAGATATTGCACATTTTGTACACCATCCTAATAACTTGTTTCAGTCCTCAACTCATAATTAATACCATAAGAAATATTAAACAAGACAGCAACGTTAAACTTGTACTGGCATTCCTTTCTTCCTTTATTAGCTGCAGCAATGGGACTCTTTTGTTTTTCAGTTGTGATGGAAATCTAACAGCCGTTGGGACAAAACAGGTTGCATCTTGTTGTAGAAAATCCATCTGGAGAGGAAATTATGTAGATAATCATATTGACTCATGATCTGCTTCCAATGTATCCTAGATACTGTGCTGAACAGTGGTATTGCCCATATTTCTTTTCACCAGAATAGAAAGGCCTCAAGATTGCCTGAGCTATTCATTTGTAATATTCTGCTCATTTTTCATATTGGATGACTATTCTATTATTAGTTACATGTTGGGTAAACTATTTAACTATGTATGAGAAGAATTCTAAGTGTTGACAAATCTAAAACTAATGAAACTTGATAGCATAGCCTGTTGATTTTTTTAAAGGGGGGGGGGGGTATTATGATGATGCACACAATTGGGATACAATATGTTCTATACTTTTTTTATTTTCTCTTCAAGGGGTGGATATTTATGCTTGGCCTATAATTTTTTCTTCAGAAAAGTAAACAATTCTTCTTCTGACTTAGTATAAATTAAATGCTTTAGCATAATCAAAATTCTTATGCAAAATATCAGGCCTGCCACAAACTCTTCTCGCATATATTTGCTGCACATATGCTGCTAAAGGAAAATATGCAATCCTGCCACAACTTTGGTGTTTAAGGGGCTTTGAGTAATTCTCTCACATTTAGGAAAAATAAATTGGTACAAAATGTAATGGTTGCTCATGATGTAGATTTGGATGGTACCAAACCTTTTATTTGTACTGCCTATGATTTTAGACCAATTTTAATTTTACTTAAAAGTATTAAGTACAGAGAAAATTGTGATGTTCAAAAAGCAATAAGAGACAACTTATTTATTTATTTATTTTTTACTGATACAAGACCAGATAATAGAGAACATCAAGAAACTGAAAACAACAATTTCACCCCAAAGTGCTGACATCATCAACAAAATGACCATACTGTACCTCACACCTCCTCACGCATTGTCCCTCAACCGGTTGAATTGAGCCAAGATTTAATTACTGTGCCCTTGCAGGGACGACACGTGGGGAGGCGTGTGAGAGGTTGAGAGACAAGATTAAGTGGTCTTCCTTTCATGTAGGTCCGCCATGTTTAGGTTGCGGCCTTACTAGCACATAGGACTGATGTGACTGGAATGATAGTCCTAGAAATGGAAGCCTGGGGTAGGTACCCTATGATTAGTACAGGTTAGGGTTAGTCAGAGTACTGGGACAAATGTCACCTGTACAAAGTAGTGGGGAACAGTCTACGACTCCTAGTGGACTACCATTCTTGTGACACCAGGATTCTGAGCAAAATGTGAGGCTTAACATGATGCAATTTTCATTTTCCATTTTATCCTCCATGGGCCTCAACTTACACATTCAAACCCATTGGACTTTGACTGAAAGAAACTGCATATACACCTGGAAACATTTTGAAAAGGACATCATGAGGAGATAATTGACTGTAATTTGAATTATATTTATTTAAAAATGGTTTTCCTTTGGATTTGTCAACTTACAAATGTGGGACAGATTGTTGTGAAAAAAATTGGAAATTATTAGCAGTGTAACGACTGGAATTATTATGAGGTATAGAAATGTTAATGGTTTTTGGCATCAACAAAAATATAATTTCATTTTTATTTATGGGTGTTACATAACTATAAAGATAAGCACATTCCCATGCCATTCACTATCTCCTAGAAGTGGATCATACTGAGCATATGATGAGCATACTCATCATCTGCAGAGAAATCCCCTCTGTCAACCTCAGATTCATTGTTACTGTCATGGTTTTGACTGTTCATGTCACTTTCAAACTATGTGGATTCTAAGGTGTACTTTTGGCTCAAATTGCTAAGGAAAAATTTCTATATCCACGGCTATGTCTTCAAAAGCAAAAATCAAATGAAAAAAATGCTCTGAGGTTACCAGATCACAAGATTTTATGCTAGCGGGGTTAGTCATTAAGTCGTTAAGGATATTGTCGCCCTTCTCCCAAAACTCCTCATTTACTGCCTTACATATATTCTTTTGGGTAATAGTCCAGTGACTAAATTAATTAACATCTACACATATGTCATTTTATGGGTGATGTCATAATTGTGATTTTGGGGTAAAAACCAAAAAAAATGGTTTCTCAAATTTCTCTTTTACTTGATCACTCATGATCACAGTTATAATGCTGATTTAATGACACCACTTAGTACTCCAAAACCCTGCCAGTGATTTTTTAAGTCTTAGTTCAGATTTATCATTGATAAAGCAAAATAATGCCTTTGTTTAATGAAAATCTGTAATAAGGGTCTCATAACTCCATAACAAAAATATTTAAACCAAAATGACACCACGGATTGTAGCCCATACGCTCATGGTCAACTCTGCCAATTTTTGTGAAAAAAAACCTTGTTCTGGGATGAAGTTACACACATACTGATTGCTATCTCACCTCAAAACAGAAAGGTGTTAAATTGATGATTAAAGCTTTGAGTTGCCCATGCTTATACATTGCAACAAGAAATATAAATGCCAATATTTTATATTTTTGAATGTTTATTTATTGTTTTAAATCATCACAAAGATAGATGCATTACTGAATAATTTCATGCAGAAAAAATCTCATTTTTGGTATCTGGATAATAATAATAAAGGGTTACGATACCTATAAAGAATTGATTAGACAGGAAAATGGCTTCAGGAGGATTTGAACCCCTCAGGTAAGAAAAGTGAATGGCCATGGGTTGTTATCGGGAGTTTGGAAACTCATATTACAGGTAGATAATGACACCTCAGTTTGATAGCTTAACCTGTTTGTTCCCTCTGCCTGTGAGATGGTATGATCATGCACCTGTCATCCAACCATGTGACTGCATGGCTCATTAACTACCAGACCTAGCGAAAAGAACACATTTAAAGCTCGATATTTAAAAAAAGGAAATTCCAGTTTGAATATTTTGATAAAGAAATCATAAATTGGGCATGTTTTCTACATTATATGCAACATTCAAATCATTCATATAGTAGTCTGTTGCAAATTCTATAAATATGTTTTTATGAGAAAAGAATTATTTGGATTATTCAGGATACGCGACAGCAGGGAATATTTAATTTCACAGTTATGAAAAATGATTGTCACTTAAAACATTTAGATGCATGTATCATTCAGAGAAACAAAGTATGTCCATCAGAAAAAGCATGAAGTCTCTAATTCTCTAGGCACTTGAGTATTCTCTAGAAATTTCTTTGAATTGAGGCCCTGTAACTGTCAGAAGAACCTCTGCTGTTGTAGACGTTAAAGCAGTGCAGTCTAAAAATAATGTCTTCCTATTAAATAAGATATACTCCTGGAATATATTTTAACATTTAACTTTTTTATTTGAATGAATTATTTTTGCTGTACTATGCTAAAAGGCAAATGGTGCTTCATTATTACTATATGTAGGTATTTTGGAAAAGAGTATTCTAGAGAAATGATGAGGTATGTTCTATGTATTTTTCTTTACAAAACATTATATAACTCCTTATTTTTGACTGCCTGATCAACTTAATTTTTTGACACTATTGTTTTTAAGATAAAAACAAACATCAACTCACAAAGGATTATTTTATAGAACAAAGTAACATAAGTACAAGAGCTACATGTAGTATATCAATTTATTTCAATCATCCTTAACAGTTTTCTTTTTTTGAAGGACATCCAAAATGTTAGCTTTGAGACCGTCAAGAGTTTTAGATTCCCTTGCACCTTAAGGACTTTAAGATTCACTTTCACCATTTTGCAGTATAAGATTCATGTATCCACGCACAGTAACAGACATACTAATCAAAAAATTTTGAACCATAAGCTCCCAAGAGATCTGTGTGTTAATCTAATAGGTATTACTTACAGAAGAAAAGGTCTTGCAAATGACAGTTGCATTAGGTAACTACTCATTGAAATTGGTATTTTGCATGTTTTCTTCAGAAAATTATGACTTGTGTTGAAGTATATTTTCATGTCTATTGTTGATTACAGTTGTGGTGGATACATCATAGATATATGTTGTTTAATCACATAGAGTACAGATTACTGAATGTTTTATAAATTTATACAAAATTGTTTGAAATTATTTTTGTATGACTGGTGACCTTAATGATTTTGGTACAAAGTTTCTGATTGAAGTGAATTTTTTCTGCATTGAATCTAGCACTGTTTAGATATTATGCTTATAAGGGGTCCAGTTTTATACTTTTATACTTCTTTATAGTGAATTTTTCTGCATTGATGGATATGTGCATTAATGGTTGCATTTTAATTTCTCGTGTCTCTTATATTACTGTTAAATTTTGCTTCTGTCAAGTTGATCAAGAGTTACAGGGTTAATACACAAAAAAAGTCTTAAGAGTAGCTTTTGATAACTGGGAAATGGTTGATAACTGGTTTAGTATTGTAAGTTAGCTGGAGTATGGTGAACTGATTGATTATTTTTTCTCAAAGTGACCCATATTTTAGTGTAATGCAATGCCCTTGAAAAATGTATTATTTTAATTCCTTAGTAAATGGTGAGGTTATTTATATCATATCATCTTGTAATATTAGTAGGATATCCCTGATAATGGTCGTCTAACATCATTCAACTGTCTTTGATCCAACAGCTGCTTTGGTTAGATACATATGATGTCATCAGTAATGAATTACTCCCAAGCAGACAATAAACAATGGACTCAACTACCCATTGCTGTTTCCTTGATTCCAGACATTGTGTCATTTAGGTTGAAGCAAAGATCACACTTAATTTGAATGAACTGCATATCTGAAGTGTAATGATGTTGAAGGAAATCTAGGACTATTTTGGTCATTTTGGTCAATGAGGAGAGATGCAATCTATATGTCATATAATTTGAACATTTTGGATTGTCTTTTTCGACATGTACAAGCTACAATCTAGAGGAATTTCTTGTTATATTCATAATGCCTGTAAAATTTGTTTCTCCTCACATGATCTAATTACAGAGCTTTTAAAGGGGCATGACAAAGAAAAAAATTTTTCATTATTCGAACACAACTATATTAATTGGGAGGGAATGCAATGATTTTTACATTCATATGCAATTTTTGCAAGGTAACATAATGATTTTTAAGTTTGAACGCAATATTTATAAGGGAACACAATCATTTTTATCTTGGAAGACAATATTTGCAATGAGACACAATCATTTTTACATAAGAATGCGATCTTAATCTTTCACTCAAAGATGGTGACAACCTCGTCTTAATGTAACAATTACATTCAAAGGTTGAATGTTTTTTCTTTTGCATGTCCCTTTAAAAGCTCCGTATCTAATTACATGTGTCATTTCATTGGTGGCTGAAGCCCTGACTTAATTTCATTAGACATAATACCAAATATATTAGGGGTAATTTGGAAAGAAGAAGTTATGATCAGAGTCAGGCTAACTGCACATAATAAAATTAACAAACCTGTTATTATATAGGTATGTTGTTATTTATACAGCATGTCATCATATGGTGTAATAAAGTCAACTTGTTATTTTACTGACCTTTGGATTAGTGAATATAATGCTTTAAAAATTGCTCTTGGGGCAATCATGATATTCACAATGTGTTAAAGCTGATGTCAAGGTACGTATGCTTTGACAATTGGTAAATAGACATTTAAAATATTCTAAAATATAGGATGGGTTATTGAATGTACAGTATTTGTGCATTCACCTATGAGTTAAGTTTGATATGATTTGGTATAACTTATATTATCTGTTCTTTTCAGCTGAATGTCAAATTCATCAAGACAAGGCATAAGATATGTGCGATTGAGAATGGCTTCCAATAATGAGTTGGATGTTGACACAGATGGAGAGCCAAGTGGTTCTCACATTCTCTCACATGAAGAAGTAGAGATGACCCATTTGATGGCAGATGTTGAGACAAGCAAATCTGGCATTGATGCCAAGGGGAATAGTTTGGCCAGGCAGCGAGCCAAAGCACCGGAATCGGACCATGACTGGCACCAATATGGTATGAAATGTCTTATCTTTTTAGATTACGTTAAACCTAAAGTAGATAAGTATCTGTTGAACACATTTTTTAACTCTCAGAATTTCAAATTACAATAAAAACTTCACATGGGAATGGAGCCACTGTGAAGATTTGTTTGTAACATTTTGTTTGGCATTTGTATTTATCATGAAAAGGGTCTGCTGGAGGCTGATGGTACTCAACAAATAAGGGTTTTGTGTTATAAAATCGATCTTCTGCTGTGCTGGTCTTTCACCTCCATATCTGGGAGCAGCAGATAGCACTTAACTCCAGGTTATGAACTTCAATAAATGCAATTATCTTATTGGGTGGAACACATCGTGACCATGGTGACTTTTAAAGAGCACTGTTTGTGGGAAGCTTTATGTGCATATGCTGTCTTTTGAAGGAATTCTGAAGGAACACTTTAATGGACCAGGGAAAAAATAGAAACTAGATGACTGTAATACTCACACTGAAGCCATTGGAGTGCATTGTACACTGTGATGGGACTTGGATCAGACACTAGACTAGTGCAAGAGCTACATCAGCACTGTAGTGTCAAAGTAGGTCAATTGCCAGGCAGAAGACGAAGAACTAATTTGAAGTTTCGAAATTCAAAATGCTAATATTAATAGATGACAGTGTAACTGGATCCAACCTATTAAGCCATGTTGCATCACAACAGTCTAACAGTGTTTAGAAAAGATTGAATAGACTCTACAGAAGCACACTGTCCAGTACATGTATACCCCTGTATATGTGAGTCTGTCATGACAAGCCAGGTACAATTACCTTGCATACCCAAAACAAACTTTCATATGCCAAAAGTAGTTTTGTCAAAAAGCAGTACTCTCTATATAAGCATAAATGATTTATTTTTATAAGTGCTAAATGCAGATGTATTTTAGCTATTTTTGCTCACAAAATTTGCCTCTGACACCACATGTGACTGTGTACTGTTGGCTGCCGAAGGTGGATTATGATAAAACTTATGTTAATATATTAAAAATTATGTTTTCAAGCTTATTTTGATAACTTAAACACACCTCTGGTCTTTCATGTCTGATTTGATTGCAGGGCTAAATTTCATGTTTGTATCCCTAATGTTTTACGTTTCAAGAAGTGTACTAAAAGAGTCTGCTTCCTTTTTTTTTTTTTTTTTTTTTTTTTTTTGAGGGGGGAGGGGCGGATAACTTCACAAACATACTTAGAAAAAAGTCAGTTTCAATTATATGAAAATTAAATACCCAATGTAAATGCTATCCTGCCACATACTTTCATAAAGATTTTTATTTAAAGTTAAACTTTCAACTTTCCTTCTCAACAAGCTAAATAAAACTTTCGAAAGATAGGTACCAGGCTGTCAGGTTTGATGTAACCGAGGCACGACAAAAAATGTATTGTCCTTTTAGAAAAATCTTTATTCGTACTATCTACACAGCCGATCACTGGTGTATCTCACTTTGAATTACGCGCCAACCGCTTTTATAGTCCAGGGTCACATGACCCACGTGACATAAAAAGGGCGCTAACACCAGTATGCATATTCATATCACATATTTATATACAAGAGCTATTTATAATAAGGCACTTATATCAATGTACGCTACAATATACTATTACATATATATATATTTATACCTGTGAATACATGAAATACATGTACCCTATTACATGTGCCCCCCCAAAATTAAATGGCGTCCCGCCATTGATTATACTGTAAAATAACTGTGGATGAGAAAATTACAAAAAAAAATAATATTACAATTATAGTAAATTAAAACACATTACCCCCATCGTATGTGAGCACTCCAAGTTCACACAGTACAAACACACAAGCAAACGCAACCTTTCTCACAAGGAAACGCAATACTATTACTTGGGTTTATGGAGGAAAATGATTAAAATTACTCCCATCTTATGTGAGTACGCCGAGTTCACACAGTACAAACACACAAGTAAACGCAACCTTTCTCACAAGGAAAAGCAATAATATTACTTGGATTTAGGGAGGAAAATAATTAAAAACAGTGCAATTGCTGTAGCATTTTTATTTTCATCAATTAACATAAATCATAAAATACAAGTTATAATTTAAATTTCAACTTTCCTTCAATAATTCCACCATCTGTTTGAACATATTTTCACTAGATTGAATGAATGTACGGTAAATGTCAAGTAACCTAGACGCAGATGTGGACCGTCTTTCTGGTACAATCTGTGAAAACACATAATTCCCCTCTTCCATCCACTGCGGACGTCGTCTAGTGCGTGTGGACCGCCTAGGCTGGACTGGTGTATCATTTTCCTGCACATCTTCACCTTCGCTTTCCACTTGCGATTCTTGCTCACTGTCGTCCTCTCGATCCTCCTCCTCTACGCTAACCCTTTCATTACTACCGTCTTCATCAGGGATCATTTGTTCAGACCCATATCGTACAACATAATGTACCCCAGAAGAATCATCAGAGTCCTCTGTTATCTCTGAAAATTCATTCTCGTGTCTGGGTCTACAGGTACTTACCTTAGTGATCTTCTCTTCCCGCAAATCCATGGGGAAAATCAAAGGTAAAAGCAAATTCCTATGAACATTTTTTATGTCCCCTTTTCCATTTTCTTGTCTGATCATATACACTGGTATATTAGAGTCATTCTGGCCAACAATCACATATACCTCTTTTCTCCATTTGTTAGCCAATTTGTGTTTCCCTTTTAATCCTACATTTTTTAACAAAACTCGATCCCCTACCTCGGGTACTACCCCTCTACACCGATTGTCATACCTTTGCTTGTTTTTAGACCTTTTCCCTTTTGCTCTCTCATTAGCAATGCTGTATGCTGTTTCCAATCTCTCTTTCAACATACTTATATACCTTTCATAGTCCTTGTGCTCATCCTTCGTGTACAGACCAAAAATTACGTCTACTGCAAGCCGGGGGGCCCTCCCGAACATTAAGTAGAACGGACTAAAGCCTGTGGACTCGTGCACCGTGCAGTTGTAAGAGTGAACTAATGAAGGTACATACCTTTTCCAGTCAAGTTTTTGGTCATCATGGAGTGTACGCATCATACCTATTAAAGTTCTGTTAAAACGTTCCGTAACTCCGTTTCCCATGGGGTGATAGGGGGTCGTTCTGGATTTTTCTATTCCCAGTAATTTACACAACTCTTTGATTACCTTTGATTCGAAGTTGCGCCCCTGATCGCTGTGCAATCTTAAAGGAAATCCATAGGGAATCATGAAATTGTCAAATAAGACTCTAGCAGTTGTTAAGGCTGACTGATTTTTTGTAGGTATAGCCCATGCATATTTTGTGAAAACATCTGTGAGCACAAGTATGTTACTTACCCTACCTTTGGACTCTTCCAAACTAAGGAAATCCATACACACAATTTCCATGGGTTGAGATGCAACTAAATGCCCCATTGTTGCGCTCTCGGATAAGTGTGGACTTTTTCCCAATTTACATGGTCTACACATTTTTAATTTCTCGCTAACAAAGTGATCCATTCCTGGCCAGAAGAACCGTTGTTTTACAATTGACAGTGTACGATCCCTACCTTGATGTCCCATTTCATCATGAGTTAAAGTAAAAACTTTCTCTCTCCATGCACTAGGCACCACTAACCTCTTTCTGTCCGCATGATCGACATGATACAATACACCATCCACCACTTTCAGCTTCTTCCATGATCTCTTAAAAGGTTTCATATTGTCGGTTCGTGGTAGGTTTCTGAAATTGTCTGAATTTAATTTAACTTCTCTCACCTTTTGAATCACTGGATCCTGACTTTGCTCTTCCTGCCAATCAACTTTCAAATCTTCCCACTCTGCTACTTGGGGGAAACACTTAGGATGAAAAGGAAGATTTTCAGAATAACCAACATCCAAACCTACACTGTGATCATTACTACACATGTCTTTCACAATCTGTGAAGAACAATGACACTTTCTAGTAGGTAATCGTGACAGGGCATCCGCGTCAATATTGGACTTACCTGACAGATAGCTTAACTCAAAATCATACGCGGCTAAACTTGCCAACCACCGATGACCTGCAGCGTCTAACTTAGCTGTAGTAAGAATGTATGTTAGTGGATTATTGTCTGTAATAACCACAAATTTGTGCCCATACAAATAATCGTGAAATTTTTGAGTTACCGCCCACTTCAGCGCAAGAAATTCCAATTTGTTTGAGCAATAATTTTGCTCATTGCGATTTAATGCCCGACTAGCGTAAGCTACCACACGTGTGTTACCATCTTGCTTTTGACATAACACTGCCCCTAACCCACTAGAACTCGCATCAATGTGCAATTCAAAGGGGAGTGTATAATCAGGATAGCATAAAATGGGAGGATTAGTAAGTTTTTCTACAAGCGTTTCGAATGCTTTCTGGTGCTCCTCCTTCCATACCCAATGGGCGGCTCCCTTCTTTCGTTGTTCTTCTTTGGTCAGCTCGTAGAGAGGTTTTGCTATTTTCGCGAAGTCTTTCACAAATCTGCGGTAAAACCCAGCAAAACCTAAAAACCTTTGTGTCTCTTTAATGTTAGTAGGAGTTTTCCAGTGTCTCAAACAATTTATGTTTTCTGAATCACATTCAATGCCTGCACTTGAAACAACGTGCCCTAAATACTTTATTCTCTGTTGTAAAAATTGACACTTTGAAGGCTTAAGCTTCAACCCTGCTTTTTTTAATCGACACAATACTTCTCTGACTCGAGCAACGTGTTCGCTAATGGATTCTCCTGAAAAAATGATAATATCATCAAGATAAATCATACAGGTTTTTAAATTCAAATCACCAATCACACTTTCCATCAAATGCTGAAACGTTGCAGGACTATTGGTCAATCCCATCGCCATCCTGTTACACTCATAAAATCCAAGCGGTCCTACTGTGAATGCCGTCTTTGCTTTGTCTTCTTCTTTCAACTCGACTTGCCAATAGCCACTACACAAATCTAACGATGAAAACCAAACCGCCCCTTTTAGAGCATCTAGCGTCTCTTCAATCCGCGGTAATGGGTGAGCGTTTCGTACCGTGCGGTTGTTTAATTTTCTATAATCGATACAGAACCTTAAAGAACCGTCTTTCTTCCTGACCAGAACTACGTTCGATGCCCATGGACTAGTAGATTCTCGTATCACACCAGCAGTCTTCATCTCATCCAAGTACTCTCTCACTTCTTCATACAGTGCAGGAGGAATACGTCTCGACCGGTCTTTAAACGGAACGCTATCTGTTAATTCAATTCCATGTTTAACAACCGACGTTTTCCCAATATCCAACTTGTGTTGAGCAAACACCGATTTCTGCTCCAAAAGCAAATCTTTGATCAGGGAAATTCCTTCCCCGGATGCCGGTAAATTAAACTGGTTTATAAAACTTTCATCATCGAGTTCACTTGACGGATTCATCATGGTAACCTGAGAAATCCGGGCTACTGTGGTCCCAGGCTGCAATACCACCGATTTTGACTGATGGTTAGTAATCTCAATTTCAAAATTCCCATTACTTAAATCAATCACCCCTGGAGTCACGCGCAACCCGTCTTCGTGATGCACACCACACTCTGCCACTCCACAATCTTGAACCATTGCAATTGTTCGTGGAATTGGGATAACTATCTGTGACACACAACAAACAAATTTTGATTGGTTTGGACCAACTTCGATTTTCTCTTTATTTCTCAATAATCCATACACCCCTTGGGATTTTTCCAAATGTCTTTTTCTCAATTTCACAGTTTGTAACGCTAAACTGACTGATTTACAAATTTTATCATTTGGTATTCTACCCTGATATTTATTTTCCAGTTGTTTGTACAACCTATCGAGAACATTTGTTCCTATCAACATGGGAATTTGTTGGTTATATTCGGTATCAGGGGCCACCAGCACAGGGAATACACCTACCACGTGTGCTGTCCCATCCACTGGAATAGCTATCTCCAATTCTACATAACACGAGTAGGGCAGGTTTTCATCTTGGGGTCCCTTCACTAAAAGAAGTTGATCAACAGAATACCTAGGTAAATCAGGAAACTGCTGCTGAATAAAAGAATCACTTACACAAGTAACCATTGATCCAGAATCAACCAAAGCATATGTACAAATATTATTTACAATTGAAACGGACTCATTTGAGCTTCCCACTAAATTTTGTAATAACTTTTGAAATGAATCATCTGTTTGAATTGTATTCTTGGGATCCTCTTTCTTACTGGTCTCCAGTGATCCCTCCCTGGACACCTTTACCTGTTTAAAGTCTTCTGAAGGAGTTTCTTCTGAACTAACTCTGCATTCGCTGTTTTCTCACATCCATTTGCTACATGGCCATCCTCCCCACATTTAAAACAAAAAATACTCTTTTTACCACGTCGCTCCTTTCTCTCTACCTTAGTCTTTACCTCAGGCCGCGACGCTGTGGAAGGTGCACACACTTGACCTTTAGCCTCTAACTTGGCCACTCTGGCTTGTAACTCCTCCATCATCTTGACATTAGCTGCCTCAGATTCCTTTGAAACCGTCATGGAGTGGACTCTGGCTTCTTTCTTCTTTTCCAAACGTAACCTCTTCTCCGTTCGTCTGGCTTCTTCTCTTCTCACTAATAAAAGTAACTCGGCAAAACTAGGAGGATCTGTTAATTTTTCTAAATCAAGTTTATTTATTAACTCCTCATCAAAACTCCCACGAATAAATTGTCGTAAAAGATGCTCTGGGACTTCTCTAACTTCAATTCCACCCCTTTCTACAACCTGCATCACCTGTAAGTACAACCTCTGTAAATATTGTGATGGTGTTTCTTTTTCCTTTTGGTAATTAATAAAAAACTGCACTAAGAGTTCTTTACCATCGATTACTATCCCGTATACATTCTTTAAAATATCAACAACCTGTGTTGCAGTGGTAGCTTCTCTGACAGTGTCCAGAGCCGGCCTTAAAAGACTTTGCTTAAGTATTCTACAATTTTCAGTATCTGACCCTTCGTCCAATATAGATTCTAATTGCATTATCCACGTTTCAAAATCAACTTCTCCATGTGGAGTTGGACTTCTTCCCGAAAATAGCCGTAATTTACGCGAATACCCACCCACATGTGGAGCAGCGCGAGGTGGTTGAGAAACACTGTCGCGCTCATGGGAAGCATTAGATCTACTGCTTTCGGACTCGGGACTGAGTAACTGCAACACCGCAGCTTTGTCTTCTGGGCTTAGAGCCTGTAATTGCTCTCTTAAATGGGTATCCATGTTGAGATATCACCAATCAATGCAATCACACCACTCGCATTCACAAGTGCTCACCAAAAATCATGGGAAAATGCTCACAAAATAAAACAAAACAGTCAATGCAATTACACCACTCGCATTCACAAGTGCTCACCAAAAATCATGGGAAAATGCTCACAAAATAAAACAAAACAGTCAATTCAATTACACCACTCGCATTCACAAGTGCTCACCAAAAAATCATGGGAAAATGCTCACAAAAAAAAAAAAATAATAATAATAATTGATAAATAATTAAAAAAAATTAATACTCAATTAATTGAATAATTGACCTTGATTGATTAATTTAATAATCTACATCAATCAATTACTTCTAAAATCTAATTCACTACTGATTGAACTGCAATTAATATAGCCTTAAAGTAAGCTCAATTAATGAACAAAAATCTAACTTATTCAATTTAAAATTAATTATGCTTATCAAGAAACTATTTAATCAATCAATAATGATAACCCAATTTGAAGGAAGTTCCACAAAGGTAATGATTTAGTAACACTAGGTAAAACACAAGGAGGCTGGGGTCAAAAATGGGGTCAATGAAAAATTAAATGATCAAAATTTAAATAATAAGAAATTAGCACAAATGATCAAATTAAACAGATAATTAATGGGAAACAAACTTAAACTACTCAAATAGGGAATGCACAAACGAGCGTGAAAAGCTGTATTACCTCTATTAAAAAATAAAGGACCTCTCTCAAACCAAACCCTAATCAAGTTAGTATCAAATTAATTAAATAGAAGAAAGAAAAATATTATGATGGTAGTGGCTTATTGAACCAAAATATCGGGTATCAACTAAAACAAATCAAAAATTAACTTAATAATCCAAACTATGAGTGATTAACCAAAATGAAAAGAACTAAAAATCTACCTCTATTAAGATAACAAAACAAAAAAATGTAACCAATGTAATAAAAATGTCAAATGAAATCAATGAAAATGAAAATAAAATGCAACCGAACCAGTACTAAATGATAGATGCAGTTTAAACACAAAATAATTCACATCATTATAAGTAGGATGGTTGCTGTTAGGCTTGATTTAGTAATGCAAATAATTACAATCACTATATCCAAGTGTTATTCGGCCACTAATGCATTGTTATCACAATGACGTGTCACTGAAACACTACAACAAACAATGGACACCACTTCACAGGAATACTAACTGCACAATCACAATTATACAGGTAGAGCGGAAGCTTTGCACAAATTACACCCAATATTATGGTAGTGGTTAAACACACAAACAATCAATTATTGGGTGAGCAACTGTTACACACAGAAGCACAAATAAGGGCCAAGTCAATATAACATGAGACGGCACACACAAACACAATCACTAGACAGGAGGTAATACAATGAGCGAAACATATAAAGCAACACAATACATGGGGATAAAAAATGTGTATACTTATCACTTTCTGCTCGACCTCCTTTAATTCCGCCGTCCACTGCAATTAACTAATGCCTGTACACATCCAGAAATGAAAGAATTAAATGCGTAGAGTCCGATTTCAAAATAATATAGTGAACACAGTTACAATTGTCACTGTCCGTTTAGATCATGAAAGTCCTTGAATTCTGATTGACCACTGTCTCCGAATGAATACAAGGCCTCCGCTGTGGTGGATCTCATCACACGCAATAATGGACCGGTGAATTACGAAGATGTACTCGCACATCAGTAACACCAGGGGATCGCATCGGTAACACAAGGGGATCGCATCGGGAATCACCAGGGGATCGCATCGGAGAATCACATCTGGAATCACCAGGGAGTCACAACGGAGAATCGCACCTCGGAATCATCAGGGGATAACCCCGGGAAGTTGCACCTTGGAATCATCAGAGAATACTTCAGGAAAGTTTTACCTCAGAATCACCATGGATTACCTCACCAGAAAGTAATACCGGTAAATCGTATCTGAATCACCAATCTGTCGGAGATCAGTCTGTAAGTCAGTTTTCATTGTAGCTCCACACTATGGAGAAGCGGAGAAGGATATCGATGAACCTCCTCTCAGAACCACCTTTACTATTATAAGTCCGCAAAGTGGATATAATGGAGCTCAATTTCCGATACACCAAGATGTGATAATCTTAGATCGGCGAATAGTTAATTTAATGCTCAGAATATAATCGTATTTCTGACTTTGTCATAAGAAAGTCACGAGCTCACCTGTACAACTTTGTGCTTGATCGGAGCTCACAGCTTCATCAGAAAAGTGTATCCGATCTCAATGAAAGAAAAAACGATCCACATTTTAGTCCAGGAAAGTCACATTTGACTGCTGAGCATTTGGTAATCCTGTCGACTGCGCCATTTTTGTAACCGAGGCACGACAAAAAATGTATTGTCCTTTTAGAAAAATCTTTATTCGTACTATCTACACAGCCGATCACTGGTGTATCTCACTTTGAATTACGCGCCAACCGCTTTTATAGTCCAGGGTCACATGACCCACGTGACATAAAAAGGGCGCTAACACCAGTATGCATATTCATATCACATATTTATATACAAGAGCTATTTATAATAAGGCACTTATATCAATGTACGCTACAATATACTATTACATATATATATATTTATACCTGTGAATACATGAAATACATGTACCCTATTACATTGATAATAGGTAAACCTGTCTTGTTTAGTGTCAGATTGACATTTGTGAAATGTTTTGACTCCAAAGTTTGGTACGCTATATGGTCATCTAGTAAGATAAGACCAGGTAGGTAAAATTTTGAAATCAGAACTAGAATATTTTAACCTGGTCTTCCCCATAAGTGAACCAATAAGCAGTAGTTCTGAAGTCAGTTTTTGCCTGATGAAGGGCATAATCATGCATGTCCTGTACATAATCTGGGGTAGATTAAAAAGTGTGATCATGATAAAAGAAATAAATACATATACATACTGATAAATACTGTTTATTGCATTTTGTGTCAGTATTTAAAATTCTAAATAATAAATGATGTAATTGCTGTTTTTTCATCATTGTTCTGCCTCTGCTACTGTTAGCTGTTTGCACTCTCCTTCTCCATTTGCCCTGTCACCACTTGTGTGACAGTATTGTTAATTGGGGTGCTAATGTAAATAGCCCACCCATGCTCCCTTATTAATATGCCCCGAGTTTCCCCCTTTCAAAGTTACGTACCTTTGGCCATTTTAGTATCCTATGGATATGGAAGTCTATAAATATTGATTCCTAATTTGATTATTATTCACTCTTAGTTCATTGTGGCCTCTAACTTTTGTTATTGATTAAATATCAAAATGCTGCACATAAAGAGTCATTTCTTCTTACTAACGTTATTTCTGTCAAAGAAAGATATGACAATTAATGCCAAGCCTTAATTGCCATTAAGGTGTTGTCATGGAAACTCCTGTACATAATGTTTGATGTTATTAAAGCAGATAATATAAAGGTATACATCATTTAGATCAAAAACATGACTAGATATTAGATTGTACTTATGTTTCCTTGATGAAAGAAATGCAACCAAGCTAATTTTCAATTCATTTGTACCTTTTTTTACCTACAAAGCAGGTAATTATAATTGTAAAAGTGTTATCAATGTTGATTGGATTTTGGCCTAAAAGATATTGTTTCATTTTCCCCCCATTCCATCACATTTGTTTTCTTTTATTTTGCCTTAGTTGTTCCAAATGAAGGTAAGCCTTATGTTTGATGTAATCCCAACTGCTTTTATACTTGCTTCTAGATAACCACTAGCATACCAGCAGGTGTATATAGGCTCCATTGACATCAATTGTCACTTTTTTTTCAAATCAATTTTTGAATTTTCTTTCATGTTATTTTTTGTTATATTTTTCATTGTTTTCTTTTTCTAACTTTTGAAAACCAAAAATTAAATGGAATATTAGATTTACATAGATTATTATGAGTGCCACATTTTACTGTTAAAGCTCAAGTACTAACAATGCATGATATGGACTAAATTAGCCAAACAAAAAAAAATGCTTACAACCTTTTAGACGAAAAAACAAAAAATATACAATTTCACGATTAACAAAAACATTTTTTTTATTTTGGGGCATTCTTTGCCTGACATGATAATTTAACAGTGCAAACGTTGACAAATGATGTTCACTGTTGATACCTGTTCAACACTGCTGCTGTATCTTTTTAATACTTTATCTTGGTGTGTGTTTTAAGGTGCAGATGTATGTTTCTAAATGATCTTTCATGATGTTCATATATATGAAGAGTTTCCACTTAAAATGCTTATAGGATTAGAACGTGTTTGAATGTTTTAGATCAATATTCAAGTATATTGCGTGTTTGTGTTTGTGCCAACATACTTGCAATATTAGTATAACTATTAACTCTTTTAAAATGCATCCGATCCAAGAAATGATGACTAACAAATGGTGAATGGGCCAAAGATTATTATTTGTACACAGACATTTATTGTAGGAAACTCTACTCAGTCTGTCCAGTTTACTAGCTAGTACATGTAAGCTTCATGAAAATGTTTTGCTTGTGTACAAAATTGATCTTTGGACTATATCAATACCAGGCTGAGAGACATTTTGCTCAGTTGCTGAATGGTTTTGTTGTAAAGTGGAGTACTTATTCCATTGACAGTAATTCTTTTGTCTGTAAATCTTTTCATCAGACCTATCTAGACCTTTGACATTGTAAAGCATATGCCTAATTTTACAGTGGATAAGCTTGGGTTTTCAAATTTATGAGATGTGATTGCTTAGATTCATACTAATTAGATAAAACCACCAGCTAAAACAAGAGTGTCTTCTCCTTGGTATTCTAAAAAAGTGTAATGAAGGTGAAAGTATCAATCAAGTATACCAACACCTCTGGTTGGGTTGGCATGTCCTGTTTAATTGTGATTAGCAGCTAATTAGCTGTACCCAAGATAAGATAGATTTTTGTACTGTAAGTGCAGCCTGGTAGTTTACTACCCTCTTTCCTTGGAAATGTGGAAAATGTGCCTATACTAGCTACTTTGGTATTGTGAGAATCAGGTAGTCTAACAGTAGGTTGAACTTCTTGGTAGTTTCTTGAAATCCAAACCTTTATCTATTCTGTACCTGAATATACCACATTTTACTTGATGCAGAAACATTTGATTTTCTGCAGAAAATTGAATAATTCCTTTTCTTGTTTATTTTTGAATTTATCTCTTTATATTTATTCATTTATTTTTTTTAAACTTTATTTTGATCCTGTAAAATATTTTATATATTCTTAATTAAGAAACATTTTGGTGGATGAGATAAGGCAAACCCATCCTTTTTTTATTTTACATATGGTAGATTGTAATTTCGAAATAATAGTTGTGGACTATTGTGTTTTGTTTTATCAATCAATTGGAAACATTTATCATTTTAGAGTTGATACAGCTTAATTTAATCATTTCAACTTATAATTGGTCTCTTTGGCCATATTTATTTTGCATGAGGAAAGGTTCACTTCAGTTGACTGACCTTCTAGTCTGAACTTAAAGTTAATGCCCCTTGGGGGAATAGAGAAAAAATTGGTTTTGTGCAGACGTTCTTATGAGATCACCGTGAATAATTTGAAGTTTTACATGAGTGAAGTAGTTTACCAAATGACGTAAGAATGGTTATAATGACATAAAGGTTGCAAAGCAGTGGTACCAACAGCAGACATTGGTCTAATAAGTCAGCTATGATATTTAATGGAGCAAATAGATTTAATATGAAAGGGGACTATTTTGCTATGTAAATTAACAACAGTTTAACAACCCTATATATGGATCGGAATGGGTCTGTTTTAAAATAGGGTATTTGTGTATGGCTTATTAATGAGTATCTTGTTCTTGCACCTTTATAAGAACTGTTTTCTGTTATTTTAGATATCTAATGAGAAGTGTTTGTATTTCCTGCTTGATTATTTGCATTATATCATAGAATTTTTATAGACTTCATTTATTTATAAGATATAATGATCTCTTTTCAATTATGAAGAGGTTAATTTTCAATGTTATATTTAATTAATTTATTAAATTTATTCATTTATTTATTTAATTCTAAACATGTTGGAGAAAAGTTGATTTCCATTATTTCATTATATTTTGTTTTTCTCAATTATTGTTGGAAGGTTTGTTTTGTGGTTTATTTTTAAAATGAAAATCTTCATTTTTTGTTTTGTAATCATTGTTGTAGATGTCAAACCAGGATCAGTACCCCCACCACCTTACATTATGTTTACTGAAAAGAAGGACAAGCCAGGGGAAGAGCACATCAGGTAAAACCAAGTGTTTGGCAATTTTCCAGCTGGAAATAGATTTATCAATAAAAAAAGCTCTCTTGAAATGAATCTGAATTGCTCTATGCACTTAAAGTTATGAAATATTTTGTCATGGAATACTTGATTAAATTGGTTAAAGTCTAGACATGCTTGAAATAGAAGAAAATATATGTTTTAGATCACAGTACCCTTTCTTCTCTCTTTATTTCTGTTGTACACATTTTAGGCACAGCAATATAGATCATATATATATATGGTGTACTTTTATGCGATTTTTAGATTGGTGTTTTTCCTGTAAAAAATTAAGTGTTAAAGTCTGGTTTCTTGTTCCGTAGTGCTCCACAGCTGAATCCTGAAGATGCGCGCAAGGCACTTTTAGCATATGTCACCCAGCACTGCTGCTTTGGTAGTCAGGTAGCAAGAGAAATGCAGATTATAAATGTAACTCACACAAGTGCATTACAGGTGAATGTTTGAATAAGTTGATTACAATTTTTAATGAATTTTGTAGTAAAGCTAAGTAGGACTATTGAATATTATCAGATTAGACATTTCATTGAATTGAAAAGAAGACCTTGTGTTATACAAGGCAGTGATAATATTTTTTGTGATAATAATATTTTGTTCAGGATAATATTTTTTCTTTGATATTTATTTTATTAAATAATAACATATTTATGGCTTTTCTTAAAATCAGAGTACTTTTACAGGTCATATGGAGTCTCAATGAGTATTGTTACAGTAAATTAATTTCTGAAGGCAGCAGAACTTTAAAAGGACCTTCACCCATATTGATTTTTTGTAAAACCTGATATTTTCATATATCACTTTGGAGCCAAGTCTGAAAGTTCATTCATGGCAGAGCAAGCCCTTTGCCTCAATTTGCACATGGCCAACTAATAAAGTTTGAGTTTTGAATAAAAATTCAATTGAATCCTTTATTTTAAATTATTTTGATACTGTTAAAGTTCATGTTTCCAAAGATTGCAATGTTTTAAGCATGGCCAATGTTAGCAGTATCTACACTTGAATTATTAACTGTGGTGCTGTGGCAATGCAATGTTCTTCAGCCAAATGATAAACTTTTATTTGTTCTATTTTTACAGTACAAATTAGAAACTTTTACAGAATCTAGACACCTTAATTGGGATGAGGAGCCATACACAGGTATTGTTGAATGTCACAAACCAATAAAATAAATAATTTAAAAAACACTTGACAAACCTCAGGCAGAATGTATGATCTTGAGGGCAGTCATAGTATCATGCATTCATAGTTACTGTAATGATTTGATATTTAAAAATGGCAATTTAAATGAATTCTATATAAATATATTGAACATAACCAGTAGCTGCAGTAAAAAGTCTCACAATAATCAAAAGGCTAAATATTTAGTGTTGAAAAATTGATTGATGTTTTCAGAGTGATTTTATAAACGTCATGTTAATTCTTGCCACATTGTTTTGAAATATGGATCTAGATTGTATCTCACCACATCATATTGTGCTCATATTATGGGCTCTATTTTAGTCTGGATGACAGAATAAGATATTTATTTATCCATCCTGCAGCTCCATCTGACAAATAAATAACCCCAACTTGTCCTGTTTCCCACTTTTTTGTTACATGTTCTAAGAATAAATGGATATTTAGATATTGCCTAAAAGAAAAAAAAAGAAAACAAACATTCAAGTGGAAGAAAGACATAATATAAAAAACTAATGTGTTTTTGTATCTGTCTGTACTGTGTTTGTGGTTTGTTTTGTGCAATATTTTTTGTCTGTTTATTCCTATATGTTTAGATCTCTTGATCAATTAAACATTGCAAGTCATTGATATCCAAAAATGTTTTAGTAATCAGCAGTAATCTATAGAATATGGAGTGAAAAATACTTTACATTTAAATGCTTTTTAAAGCATAAATATACAGTTTTATGATGAGATCACATCTTTTTATTTATGTTAATATAAAATAGTTATTGCTATCTGAACATGTTAAGTCTGATGTTAACTTTTAGACTTTTAACCTTTTAGATATTCCTGCATGAAGCCAACTGGGTTTTTAAATTAATTTTCTTTCTTTGCATGTTTTTGTTTGAATATTTGCCTGTTGCCCCAGGAATGTTACAAAAATGTTTACCTGTGAAGGTGGTTTTTTCATTATCCATTTTTGATATATCACATTTATATCACATTCATTAATAAACAGAATGGCTTTTTATTTATCAGGCCTCTGAGAATTGACACGTGTCATCCATGTTTCCTAATTTGGATGAATTAAGTGAAATTTATAAAATGATGTCACAGATATTATGAAAAAGCTTCACTTCAGCATATTTTGTGGGGTTAGCTATGGTAATAACTTAAATCCAAAAGACATGGCAACATGATGAAGACATGTTCATTTTACAATAATAATTGGAATTAACATTTTTCAAAAAGAAAATTTAATTCTATCAAACAAACATATGATAAATGTTTCCAATGAATTGTGTTATGAATGAACACAATGAATTGTGTTATGTCTTTTAGATATGGTGAATTTCCATAGATTATTGTATTTTGATAAATGTTTGAAGTCTTACTTCTAATTGTTCTTTTTATTACATATTCTCCAGACCACAGTAAGTAGACCTCTTCAGGGAAGTATAGATGCTGCTTATCTTTCGATTCTATTAGTATCAACTAGTTACTCTCGCTACTTAATCTCTTGCTGCTTTTATTTTTTGTACACTGGATATTGTCACACTTGTGCCAAGGCCATGTTTTTATGCCTCTTACTTGTGAAACTCTCAGATATAAGCTTGTTTAAATTATTGCAATAACATTTTGCTTTAAAAATTTAATTAAGAATTCTCAACTTAAAAATAGATAAAAAAAATTGCTACAGCACTAGTCATGTAAGGACTTCTTTAGACCGACGATTTGTCTGTTTGTACATGTAGTCACCAGATGCCCATATACCTCACTGTCTCTTGTGCATCAAATGGCCAATTTTAGCCTTTGAGTATGCTGTTATCATAATGTATATGAAGTTAAACATGGGTTGTGCACAAGCTGTGGGAATGTTATTGCTAAAAAATTTATCAGTGTTTTATAACACCCATTCTTTAACATAGAACTCTAACCTTTATAAACAATGTACTGCAGTACCTTACAAGTGCCATAAGAATCTGCCTACAAACTTCACCATTACTTCTCAGGTGGCCCTCTTGATCACCCAGTTAATGGCCTTGTTCCTGCCCCCTGGTCCATTCCATGTGAACCCACAGATATGTTCAAAAATGAAACACAAGAGTATGTCCTGCCTCATTCAGAGACATTAGTGGTATGTACACAACCTGGAAATGGCCCATTTTTTAAGGGTTGCTAAGGAAATAAAATTCAAAATGCATTTTTCTGTGATTTATCAATATTTTCATTATTAATCACACTTTTATTGTTATTACTGAATGTTATTAGCAACAGTAGATATAGTGTTAGGAGTATATTTGTAAATGTTTAAGACTACATTCCCACAGATTTTTAGATTGATCTATCCCCCTGGGGAGTCTCACTAGATTGGTGTCAGCTTAACCGGCTTAAATGTCTGTCCCACCTACTAAAAGCTGTAAGGGGGTATAATTAACTAAAGTGTGCGCTCGGCTGACAGCAAGTTAGCGTGAACCCCCAGGGAGTTAGGTCGATCCAGATGGAATGATCTAAATCTCTGGGAATGCCCTCTAAGAGTGACAATCCAGCTTTTTATTGCTATTACAAATCTGTTGTTCACCAGTGCAGAAGAAAAACAGTTTTCAGTTTGATAAATTTTATTGGTTTGAAATATGTTTTTTGTTACTGTCCAAACCAGGTGTGCAACCTCTGTGATGGCACAGGGACTAATGAATGTCGTTGGTGTCATGGGAAGGGCTACAAGAAGTGTCCCAGCTGCAATGGTTCAGGGAAGAAGAAGATTGTGTATGGCAGATATGCCATCACATGCAAGCCTTGCAGTGGCCATGGTAGGGTCAGGTAAGCAAAAAAAAAAAAAAAAAAAAACAGTTTTTAAATGTTTTAAAGCTTCAACATCTCTGCACAATAGGGTCACGCAATTTTTTTTTTATCTTTCTCCACTTCTTTTTGTGGGTGGGGGGTGGGATGGTGATGAGGGAGGAGAGGGCATAACAGAAAATATGGAAAATATGGAAACGTTATTTTGCATTGCATTCAGTTTTTACAAATTTTGTCTCTGGGGCAGATAATAAAACTAAGTATCCAAGTTGGTAAATGCTCATTTATTAATTAAGGGATGGTTCTCCACTCCTTACATTAAGTATGTCTATTATTAGATCTGTTCAATTACTCATTAGCAAGAATCTTATGTACATGAAAATTCTCAAACACAAGACTAAAAATTTCCGTACCGTTAGCTTACTGCCAACCTGGTCGAAGGCCTTCATCAGACCAATGTGAGTAGTTGTTCACACTCACTGACTGCTAGGTGGTATAGCGGCCAGGACCCTCTTATAAATGTCAGGTAGATCAACCCCCCCCCCCTGTCCCTATTCATGGGTGGCTGGTGACAGCTGATGTTGATAGCCTCTTGTATTTTTCGCAGTACGGAAAGTTTTAGGCTTGTGTTTGAGAATTTTCATGTATATCCAACAACCAAGCTTATGAACATTTTTTGCTCAAGAATCTTATGTATTCACTTTTCTATTGACTCTGCTTTTAACACCGCTTTGCCAACTATTTTGTCTTCAAAATTTATGGTTCGAATATTTCTCTGTATCCATTTCCAATTGGTTCTAATATTGGCAACCGTAGAAAAACTTCTGACATATTTGGATGTGGGTTACAATCTTATTATTTCTGAATAAAGTTAATTATTATTACAACAATGCTGTTGTAGCATATTGCTCAGTTTCAATCATATACCCCATGAGCTATGGCATGTAACCCTTTAACTTGAGAAGTAAAATAATCCATTTTGGCAACTGGCTTTTTTTTCCACAGATACTTTTCTTGGGCAGACTTACTCATTTCCATAAATGAGATTTATGCACTGAATATGTACGATTCTAACATTGATATTCTTCTGGGGATGTGAACCACTCAGCATGGTGCATTAAACTAGTAGTGCACTACCCAGATCAATAACATTCAAAGTCTTTTATGTACTTATCTACGTTTCAGCAAGTTGGAGAAACCATTTGCTGGGTCCATATATATTTCCAAGCAGATTATAAAAAACTGTTTATCACTACATGTATGTAGTACATACAATTTTATTTCACTTTATAGGCAATTTAATGTTTTATTGCCATTGCCATTTTTTATTTTCTTTTAGTTGTGGAGTGTGTGACACTACTGGCACCCTCATATGCAAAAGTTGTGATGGTCTCAAGAAACTGAAGAGATTCCTTGTTTTGGCTGTAAAATTGTGAGTTGCACATAAAACACCATAGAGGTTCATAGTTAAGTTTTTCAGTTAGAAGGGTTTTTTTCTTAGAGGAATGTCTGGCTGAGACATAAATATAACAATACTGAAGGCATGGAATTGATTACTATTGATGAAAATATCAGATATCAGTTTGAACATCTTTTTTTTGTTTGCCAAGATTCCAGATGTGGAGGAAATTTTGTATCTTTTGTTAATTTTTTCTGTACCAATGAATCTGCATTTAATGTCAATATTCCCTATTTCCTGGACATTTTGTTTGACCTACCATTTTTCTGTCTCAAAAAATCTATAAACCAAGTTATTGAATAGATGAGCCCAGACTGTCTAGCCCACTCATTCAATTGTTTATGCATGATCTTTAACATCAAATACATTTAAGAAACAATTCTACTGGTGCATCATCATTGATTGAAACCCCATCAAGTCCATAGTTTTGATCTGACAGATAATATTTCAGTAGAAAAAATCGACAATGCTTTCCTCAGATAAAAGCATTAGGTCAGGCAGTAATGGACATTGGTCATTGCTGTATCTTGTGCATTATATGTACCTCCAGTAATAAATGAGCTTTTCTAATTGCCCCAAAACATAATATTGTTACATGTTGTTTGATTTTCATGATGTGGAATAAGTATCCTAGATTATGGAAGAAAATTCCTTTGACTAGTAATCTAAGATAAATGGAAACTCATCTATGCCCTGTGTTTTCAACATTTCTCAGTAAAACCCTGGTAAGTCGCCACATTGTGGAGAACACTGAATTTCCTAAGGAACTTGTCAAGGATGTTGGTGGACAGAAGGTATATGAGCAAACATTACCCAGGGTAAGTATAATCAATTATCATGGGGTCTCACTGTCAAACATCATTTGTGTATTTTAAGAGAGGTTTAATTGTTTTCCAAATCAGTGGGTTGGTTTCACCATCAATTGGTTTCCTTCAACCTAGTAGCAAATAAATCAGATATGATGTATGTTAAATGAAATATTCTTACCATGCTTATTTCATATGTACGGCAGTAATTTTTCAGAATGTTACATTGAGACATTTTTATCTTAAATTCTTTTCTTTTATACAAGGTTTGGGCCATGACTAGCTATCCAAATCAGGAACTGTGCAAAAAGTCCAAAGATTATTGTGAGGGACATGAAAAAAAAGCAGAAAAAGAACATGAGAAAATAATTATGCAGGTAATTAAGTTCGATTTAAAGGTAAACAGTGCAAACCATGTTAGCAATGTTCATGGTTAAGTCCATCAACCCCATCCCTCATAAGAGAAATTACTAAGAAAAGTTTCAATTGATTTGATTGGAAGTTGCCAAACCATATTATTTATATTACAGAGACACGAGTTAGTTGTGAAACCAGTTTGGGAATGCACTGTTTTGTGGAGACATGAAAACTGGAGATTCTGGGTTTATGGCAATGAACACATGGTTTATGCACCAAAGTACCCCCAGCGGTGCTGCTGGAGATGTAGTGTCATGTGATGTTGCCACGGAGTGAGGTCATGAGATCAGGGCCAGTGACCAGTCTCTACAGGGATTGACAGTCTAATATGAGACATTTTGCAAAGTAGAGAAGAAACATGAAGGGAAAGGAAAATAATTTACAGTTTATGTTACTTTGCAGTAGAGGAACACTGCATCAACCACCAGGAGTAAACTGCAATAGCAGGTATTTATGCCGATTTCAAAAGTATGTATCAGGTGATAATTTGGAAGATATACTACCAGAAGCAAAATGGCAGAGAAGATTGTGATGATTTTGAGACTTGATTCTTGTTTTTTAAATGGCATGAGACCAAACAAGATGTTTTTATTTGTATGGTGTAAGCAAATGACTGAATCAATCATATTGCCTGATGGCATTGATGCATGGATGGGCCAGTTGTAGGTAGATGGGTCATGTGTTTCTTTGTTATATATAGAGGTGAATTACACGCATGTGAAATACTGGATGAAATGGTTTTTGGTCCTTGTTGTGACATTTATCTCTAATTTCTAATGTCAACTTCATATCAATTTATTCATTCAAAGCACTACATTCAAATACCTTTTCCATATTTCTTTTTCTTATTTTAAACTTATTTGACAGAAGGATGTACAATGCTGTTTGTTGTCATTATGAGCTTTTGGATGTAGTTTCAAATATCAGTGTTTTTTATATATACTGGAGTCTTGCCAAAAAATATAGGAGTTGTATCAAATTAAGCAAATCAATAATAAAAAACTCTTCACTTTGATATAAGTCACAGTCAATGCATTTGCCCCTAAAAGAACATAAAAGTTATGTTGAAGATATTTATTTGTTTTTAAATCTATTTTGCAACACAAGGTATTAATGATTAATTCAGAATAACAATGAATTTATATTTACTGTTTAAGCCTAAGCTACTATGTTTCCCAGAAATTTTGTCTTAGATTTCATTGTTGGCATATTTTTAGAATTTCACACGTCCTCATATTTTCTTAAATTGAGATTTGCAGAAGACACACTTATTGTGTATTTTAGAATGTTAAGTCACTGATTAATTTAATTCCTTTACTGGGCCTATCCAGTTGCAAGAACTTTGTCATCACAATGTTAAACATGTAACAAGTCAATTGAGCATCCAGATTCAAATCCTTGAACATACAGTCCTACTGATCGAGAGAGTGAATATTCTAATTCATCCAAGTGAAATCTCATAAGAGGAAAAAATATATCCAGTACTGGACTTCTACAATGGCAATGCAGCAATCCAACATGTCAAACCTTGTATGTATGGGGTAGTGTGAAGTGGTAAAGACTATAGTCAGAAGTTTACATGTGAGAGTCCAAACAACCCCTGAAAGCCAAAGTAAGCTCAGCCTGAAGCCACAGGCCACAAGGTGAACAGTGAAGTCTTTACCATCCTGGATTGAGAAGAGAAGTGGCATAGAAAAGTAGTTAAAGAAGCCATCTGGCAGAGTGTAGAGGACCCTTCACTGAACCACAAAGGAGGACTGAGAGCTAATCTCTCCCACATCTGGGATCAGGCCCTCAGTCTCATACCTAGCCATATCTGACCAGTCATGACCAGCCCATCATGTCACTGACACTCATTTCCCTGCTAAAGATCAATGGTAATGATCTCAATGTCAGATCATTGTGTTATCATTCTGTAAGTCCAGTATTAGTGTTATTTTTTCCTTTTATGTAATATCTACTATTACTGTTGTTCCCACAAATTTAAGGAGCTCAAAGATTTTCTCTTGTGACTAATCAATATGGCCATCATGTGACTTACATGTAGATATTGCAAGAAAGTTTCCTTGAGGGAAAGAGAATTTCTTAAACAATGCCAAGACTGTTCCCAGACCCTGTATCTGAAGAACAATTAGAGCCTACTTGTAGAAAAGGAGTATTTGGACTTTTTTAGATTGTGGAACATTGACTCCTGTATTCAGTATATTTAACAGTTTGGTACATTTATTATCCTAAGTGTTGTACATTTGAAATTAATATCATACAAAGGCAGTTTAATAGATTACCTATTGTAGATTAATGCCAGGCAAGTTGATTTTGCAGTCAATATGTTGTCTGATAGGTGTTTGTGAAAGTTGATGAACATGTATAATATATCAAACCTGAACAGGATGTTGAAATCCAAAGACTGCAGAATGGTTTTACTTAAGGGAAGTGTTGGAACTGAAGGCATATATCTTAGCAAGAAAAGGAGATTTATTTGCCAATCCTCAGTAACATTTGTTAAAGTGCATAATGCAATTGGAAAAGATTGCCAGGAAAAAGTAATCACACGTAACAAGTTAATGCATTTTACAATTGATTTAAGTAGCATTTAGACATCCTATTATTAGTAATAATTATTGTGCATAATTTTTTCTTAAATGTTTGCAGCTTTTGATAGCTTTTAAAGAACTGTTGGTGTTCACATTATTTAATTGAAACAACTCATTGTACCATATATATAGGTATATATACAGGAAAAAATTGAAATAAGACATTTAATTTTGCCCCAATTTATGTAGATCTTCAGGGGATATATATATAACAGCTAAATTTTTTGGATAGCCTCATTTCCTGCAGAAGCTCAAGATATAGACATTGAAATATTGAGGTATACAACATGGTCAATATTAGCTGTTGATAGAACAAAAACACTGCTTTATTCTTAATGCATTACACAACTGATGAAATTCTTTGAATCATTCACCCATTCAGGGTTGTGGCATTATTCAATGCAGGCAAATGCTGAATTTAGTTGCTGATCACTTAAAAAAAAAGATTAGATTAGATTAGATTCCTATGGATCAATTCCACAGCTTTGATTTCAGTCTGAATTTTACGTGGTTTAAGATCAAACCTTAAGATTAACCTAGTTTTGACCTTAATTTAGTCAAGTCCATGTTAAAACTTACATATCAAATTGGTCACAATTTTTGTATAATACTGTAATGATGTGCAAGTCTAATTTGTAGTTAATAATTTCGAATGTAGTCAAGCATATAATATTAATCATTCATACTGCTTCCTGTGTGGATTTGTGATTGTATCAGGTATATTAACTGTGACAGTATATCAATAACACACACACGTATATATACATATATTCATGTCTGATGCATTTAAGTTTGTTGACATCTTAATAATCTGTCCAATTCAATTTTCATGTGTCATGTTTCATCTTGGAATTATAGATTTAGTGCATTTTAATAAAATTTATATAACCAAGTTTCTTTTCCTACTTTTAATTAGTGTTAGGATTATCCTTTTTTTTTCTATAATCTATTGGTAAAGTATATCAAAATGTTGTAGTTCACAGTCTAAATGTATGACAATAAGCATCAAAGTCTGTATTTATTCAGTTAATTTTAATAGATATGCTTGCAGTCATAAAATGTACACTGTGCAGCAGAGAACTAAGCATATTTGGGTATTTAAGAAATTCTCCCATGTGCTGGCTGAAGTAAATATATGTGCAGGTTTAAACATGTTTATCCATTGCATGAATATCAAAAGTTCTTTTATTCCAGATTCAGTACACCTGTTCATAGCAAAATGATAGAGTAGTTCAGCAAGTTGTAGTTGGCATAGTGCCAGGTTTGGCATGTGATTAGCATCTGATCTTGAATGCAAGATTTCTATTTGCATTGTGTCATTGACAGGCAGCAGACATGTTATCAAAGTAAATTTGTATATCATTCATTTTTATATCCTTGTTTATTTGTGGTGCTTTTTAACCATTTTGCCATTTCCATTGGTGTATAGTGTGCTAAGTGTGGTTAATAAATAACGATTCAAATTCTGAAAGTAGTTCTGTGTGAAGACTGACAAAATATTTTCATTTAATCATTAAACAAAACACAATGGACTTAATTTACAAAGTTTGGTCTTCACTAATTTCAAACACCTCATATACATATATTCAATTAATTTATTTTTCCTTTCGTCATTCCAAGTTTTTCATAGAACCATATTTTTTACATGAACCCAACTTACTTATCAAATCTTTTGAAACATGTTTAGATTATCACTTACAAAACATTGTTTTAGTTAGTATATTTATTTATTATATACCCATTAAGAGACAAAATGACTCATTGGTCAAATTTGGCAGGAAAAATATGTATAAAAATTCAGTCTCGGGGATTGTGCAGACACTGTATGCAAGTCAGCTAGGTGCATCAGAGAAGAAATGCTAAGATTTAACATCTTTGATTTTTTTTCTTTTTTTGCGAAAGAGAGGGAGGGGGTGAATGTAGTAAAACTAACAGTGCCTGCTTCAAAAGGATTATTTGGTGGATTTAAAATATCAAGGAATATATTTTTCAGCTACAATACCTTATAATAGCCCCTATTCCACATCGACTACAGATTCCACAAACCCTTGGGAATTGATTATATCCCAGGGCTCTTACTTTAATTGTGATAAATTCTTTAAGCTCTTAACTGATTCTTAATTATTCTCAGTCAGTTTTGTGTAATTCTAGAGATTGTGAAATTGAGTCAAAAGTTTTGAGCTCCCAAATACAAAAAATCTTGGTTTATTCATGACAAATCCGTGGTACATGCTCTTTATACTTTTCTTGAGGGAACATACTTCAAATTTCATTTCAACCTGGTGGTTCATGGCATTCATATTTGGTGTGGAATAGGGCTATTAGTAAGCCTAGGGATTCAACTGGTGGACATAACAATATTTGTACATAAGTGTCATTTTCATTTGATGACTTATTTCCGTAAATGTTGTCAGCACCCTTTTGATACACCATAAAACATAAAAATTAAAAAGTTTCCTATAGTATGAAAAAAGCAATTTTATTGCAAAAAATGTTAAATACATTTTCTCAGCAAACTTGCCAGGCACAAAACGACTAAAAACTATACAGAGTTGGGGGTCTTTACACTGACACATTGGCAACAGTTTAGCATGTCATGACACTGAGCCTAGTTTTCCCAGTAATGGGGGTGTCACCCAATAGCACAATATGGGTAATATAGAGATAAACAAGTCAAAATGTTATACAATAAACAAAGACAACATTAAAACAATCCGCTCTGGGAAGCTTCCATTTACATACTATATATGTACGGATTTAATCTTGCTAATTTTGTTAAAACCATTCTCTAACACACATTGTGCAAAAGAAGTTAACTCATATAGATGTAAATAGACTTAATTCAATCCTTAAGATGTATTTAATTATTATGTTTTTATGATATCAGTTTTAATATCAGAATAAAAGATCACTACAGACTATCAAAGAGATAACTGGTAGTCTTCGGTCATTTTTTCACTACAAAATCCAAGAGGTATATCCAGCTAGACGTTGGTATAAAATATTTTATCTTAAGGCACCCATGCATTTTAATTCAAAATTCCACAAAACATGACTTTTGGTAAAATATCCTATTGTGTAATTTGAAGTTATTCTACAATATCAAATAATAAGAGAACCATTTTCCTCAACTCTTTAAACAGAGTCTAAACTTTTTGTTAAGGTAAATGTCACGATATATAAAAAAGTCATTAAATATTTAAATCCTGGTATAGTAACCTGTATCTTTCACTACAAGCTGTCAGAAAGCATTATTTGCTCTATTTTACAAAGTATTGCACACATACTCTCAGTTCCTTGCTCAACAGTTCAAGACAAGGCTAGATACAAGTCATACATGATTACATAAATCTCATGCTAATATATAATGTGCTGTCCATACTACTATTTTAAAAACAGACTGACTTGTTGGCATGATAAATATAAAGAAATATCATCATTCAAAGTGAAATTTCTACAGCTTACAATAGCTCTGGGACAACTAAAAGACAATTCCTCTTGTCTAAGAGGCAAAAAGATGTAAAAAAAAGTTTAACAAATAAATAATATACTAAAACAATTAATTTTAACCACCATACACAGTAGCACCTCTGTCTTCTTTCTCTAAAGCATTATTTGATTAAAATGCTGCCTCAGTTTATCGGACTGATATATATATCTATATAAATATATATGCGTATCAAGCAGCACCATTGCAAACTATACTAGTAAGCAATCTTTAATGTAAGCCATATACATAAACAGATAGTATATTCATACTAACCTGCCCTCTGTGTATACTTCATACTGATAGCAAGTTAACACATTACTCTTAACACATATCCTTGGCTTTCCACATCAGTCTTCTGCAACAAACCCTGACATCCTCTGTAATCTACATTTGATATAAAAGTATTTGTCTTTATTTGTCTTCTTCAAAGATTCACCAGTAAAATGCATATGTGTAACAGACCCATGTGCAAAATCACGCTCATCTTCCAAGGGCTTTGAAGTAAGATTACTTTAAATAAATAAGAATAAGAGTAAAGTTTATGCCACCTTGTTGCATCCAGTTGGTGTGTGTGTGTGTGTGTGTGTGTGTGTGTGTGTGTGTGTGTGAGAGAGAGAGAGAGAGAGAGAGAGAGAAAGAGAAGAGGAGGTGCATAAAGACACTATAATAAACATTTTTATGTATGTTTGTATGTATATAGCATCTTGTATCAATTTTTTTTTCTTTTTAAATCATTGCATAAAATGAAATGTCATGTTTCTACTCAAAAATGGAAATAAATAGCTGCATGAGATACAAGATATATCTTGCACTATTCATCACATCTCCAGAAATTTCTCCAATTTAAGTCCACTTTTTGTATCAACATATTTAAAAAGTAAACGCTTAATTTTCCCTCTTGGTTGTATTCTACATTTGACATCCTACATCAACAGATGTGGCTGCATGGTTTGAAGGCACCTTAGGCCTCCCAAGAGTAGCCTGGGCTGGAGCAGGGACTTATCTGCCACACTGTGGGCACAGGATGTCCATCTCCTTGGTCAGGAAGCCACGGCCAACAAGTGATGTGTTACATTGGTAGCAGTTGAAGCAAGAGCTGTGCCAATGGCGATCCTCAAACGAAATAAACTTAGTTCCACCAATACCTGAAAATCATGAGAAAACGTTGCATATAACTAGAAAAATATGGGCATATTCTGATACTAGAAATATTAATTATGTTCTATCTGAAACTTAACAAATTATTGACTCTTCCTGCATGTATCACTCATTCAAATCATTACTTTTATTACTTGAATTAATCTTTATTTTTCAAACTTCAACCACTGAATGTTTGGGAAGGACTGCGAAGCAGCAGGGGCAACAAAGAGCTAAGACATGGTCAGGACAGAACAGGGTGGAGACTTATGTTACACATACCTTTACTGAAATAAAAATGAAAATGTACCAGACAATAGGGTGGGGCATAGGATGGAAATAGGATGGAAATAATGGTGTCACCTATGACAATTTAAGTACAGAAACAAATACCAAAGAAAATACTGCTAAGAAATTAATTCAAAAGCACTTTCTTAAACCAAGAAAATTATATATTGGGTGTTACCTGATTCCTTGTCAATTAAGGAAATAGAATTTCTAAGACTTAATGGAGAGAGGGAAGGGGCATGTATGCCTCAGAGTACTGACAGTCTGACTGTGAGTTACTCTAAGTTATGATTAAACAAAGTAAAGGAGACATTTTCTAGTTTTAGGCACACCTGTTCTAAACATGCAGCCCTGAGACAAAGGGTGAAGGATGGTCATGAAAGAAAACCTGTGTTAAAAAACCATGAAGATACAACTCAAATGTTTGCTTGATATTTGTTTATGAGTATTTTAAACACTTTTCTGTAACCTGCATAAATCATGCACATGAAAATATCAAAATATCAAAAATTGCATGGTACTTATAAGAAAGGGGTATGAGCCAAAGTATTTGCATAAAATATTCCAAAAAACTTTTCTGGTTATGATTTTTATACTTTTTCCCTTACTTTTTTTATCATAAAGTTAGTCTTCTTTTCTTAAGCACTATACATATATTCTTTTAAGAAGGTTTCACCTTCGATTTGAGTTTCCTTATGACATCACCACCTCTCATCATTTATTACATTTATAACTAAGTTTGAATTTGTTTAACATATTTTTTGTAATTCATTAAATGCTCCTCAGTCACAAATCTTACTTCAAAACAAAACTGCCCCCCTCCCCTATGCCTTCAAACTTCAAAAACATTGCACTCATCTAATGCAAATCTGTTCAAACATGGCTAAGCACAAAGGTTTTCTTCATTTGTAGTCAGCTCCTTATACATATGCTGGCAATAACCTGACATGCAACAGTTAATTTTGTGACAGACGCTGGTTCAGGTTTGGGTGCCACCATTAGCATCTACTTTCATACTTCAGGGCAAATCTTGACGAGTACATATAACAAACCTGTTATTGGCTTAGTACATCTACAACATTTCTTAGCAAAGAGTTCGCCAAAGCAGTCGGCACAGTATGGCTTGTCATCCTTGGACGTGAATTTCTGGCCGGCCAGCTGGGTGTCACAATTTGTGCATGTGAAACACTCACGATGCCATGGGTCCCCCTTGTAGGTTACACCACCCTTATTAATGGCCTAAATGAATATAAAAAGACATGCAACAAATAGTCTAAACATATAGCATAAAGTAAGAACAATGCAAGGAAGTGATACTTTGATACAGTGACAAAATTCAGCTTTCAAAAGTGCAAAACATCATTCTGATGCAGCATGGGCTGGAGTCAGGCCCCTCATGCTCACATGACATCTCAGTAACGCCACCTGGGGAAGAAAACAAGTCATGCTGTCAGTTGGTGAACAAAACTAATAGGCGAACAGATAAAGACAAAAAACAAAACATGGACAGAAGAAGACTAAAAGTGAAAAGGAGAGTTGTTCAAAAATTAGTTATCAAATTGAGTGAAAGACCTAATCTATAAGAACTATATAGATTCTGAGTGTAATAGTCCTATTTTAGAAAGCCATATCTAAAAGAATAATCTAGAAAATTTGAGAAGTTTAAATTTGCTATGAGAAGTTAAACCGTGATTGGTAAATCAAAAATTCCTAAAACGAAGCTCTCTGTTCTAATCTATAATACCAAAAATAAACTTGTTTTTGATTAACAAGAAACCATTTATCTGCAAAACAGAAACCAAGCTAGAAGCAATTTTCATACTAGTTCTGTTATCACTTTATAATTATTGTACTATTTTATACAGAACTGTACAGGTGAGTTGACGCTCAAGGGGGTTATGCTGGCTTTAAATGAAGTCAAATATGCATAAAAAGCCTAGGAGGCTGTTTAGAAAAAAAACCTCTGAATTGGGATCAACAAGTAGGGGATTCACAGCAAAAACCACAGGGGTAAATTTTTTTTCTAGCTTATAATTGCCTGATATGTCCATAATTCAAAAAACAGTTGTTATAACAGTCACAACAGGAATGCCAGATTCACCCAAATAATTAATTGACATAGGCTGTGGAAACTGAACACAAACATGGAGGGAGTTTCCAAGATGCACAACAGTGACATCCAATCAAAAAGGATGGGCCCATCATCATCAATACCATTATCAGTGAATTCATACGAAATGATATCCTGATGGTGTGTCATATCTGAAGCATCAAGGAGTAGCTTATCATACACAGCAATCCACACACACTACAAAAGGTCATAACATCTGAAAAAATATTGGACATGTGCTGGAAATGAAGGTGTAGCGGCTACCACATACATTAGATTGTCTTGTGACAGGTCCAGGTGGAGGTTTAAAATTCGGAGGAGGCTTGCCCCCTGTGGTCAATGATGCAGGCTTTGTGCCAGTAATTGCCCTGGGACTTAACACCATCCTTGTAAATCACCTGTGGGAGAAATGGAGAAAGAAAGGTAATCAGGGACAACACAAGATGGCACCACTATGCAATACCACACCACTCAAAAATTCAGCTGATATGACATAAAAAGTACTTGTGCAGTGAACAATTAATCCAGCATGAGTAAAATTAAGATAATAAACACTGATACTTTAAACTTTTGTGACTCACATGTATTCTGAAATCATATGATCATTAATCAATATCATTATTTCCTGAAGCAATGTTAAAATACCAGAATGCCACTTATACTTATTTAACAACCAAAATGTGCTCTCCTGCTCCAAGTGCTTAATGTCATCACATTTAGTTCAAACCCTATTTCTAAATCTGTCATTTTCCATGCCAATGACACTTTGCATGCATAATGTTTTTCTTTTTAAAAAAATGAAAAAAACACACACACCAAATTATAATTGACACAAAGGCCATTTTGTAATTACGGCGATGAAAAGACATTAAACTAGAAACACTTATTGTATTAAATGCACACAAAGAATCATTACAGGCAGCAGGTTGAACAGATTTATATTTCAAATTTTAGATTAAGAAAATATCCCATTTTTTGCTTTAGATGCATTAGTTGCATTTACTATGTTTTTTTGTAGGTGACAAATCATTTTAACCATACACATATTGGTTGGACTGACTGGAATAAGGCAAAACCTGAATGTAAAACTTAAGTAAAACTTAAGTAATTTTCACAGCTGATAAAATATGGCATGGTGTGTGAATTTCACATATACTTCCATCAACTGATACTCTAACAAAATATCAATGTACAACCACTATTATACATTGATTTTTAACATATTTAACTTTTTCTACAAATTTTTCCTTTGCCTCACAGCAAATTTTTTAAAAAAAAAGTTATTGCACTAAACCACATCATTAAAATAAAAAATGAGATACTTTTCCCTAACCTGATTACTCCAGCCTTTTTTCACACTTTTCAAATAACACTCCATTTTAATATTAAATCATTGTAAGGCTACAGCAACAAAAAGTAACACTGATATTATGTATGCAAAACAATGTTATTACTTAATTACTCTTAACTATACTTATTGTTTTTCCTTAATCAAATCCAATGAAGTAAAAATGAAACAAAACTATGAATTTACTATCTTAATATCATGTTCTCCCTTCTCTCTCTTTCTCTCTCCTTACCCCTTGGCACTTCATGCATCTCATGGCAAACTGATCTTCATAGCACTGGGTGCAGACAACATCGTCACCACGAGGGATAAAGCTCTTGTTGCCAATGGGCTGCTTGCAGCAAAGGCAGCAGAAGCAATGCTCATGCCACTGTTTGCCCTTGTACTCAAACTTCTTCATTCCTGGAGATTAAGAAAAAAGTACTTAGAGAATCCAAACTATAAGAATCCAATTCCAAAGTAGCTAGTAAAGACCAGTTAAATGCCATACACAATACTGAAAGTTATCTGTTGTTTCACAAGACTTTAAAATGTAAAACAAAGAAATCAAACAATATGTTACAATAAACAATTCCCTAATAATATGGCAAATTTAAAATGTAAGATCTACACTTTATATCTGCAACAAGAAAAAATTAATAGAAAGATAACTGAAGAAATAAACTATAGCAACATGCATGATATACAGCAAAGTATTTATCATTAGAGATTTTGAGTTTTACAATCAATCTTCTCATTTGGATCCTATGCAGAATGAAGAAGGTGCTGTGTTAGGTGGGTGTGTCTTGGTCTCAACTAGCACAGTTCAAAGGCACAACTGACTAAAATACACAACCCATCACAATGCCTTAAACAGTGCCATTGAAACTCCATTTTTCATAATAGATAAAATAGATACGGTTTGGAGATGAAGCAATATAATTATCACCAGCTATTTAAGGTTATTATACAAAAGAGCAGGAAAGTAAAAGAGGATATATTTAAAGTAATCCCAGGGGTTTAGGAAAAAGACTGACTTATATTCCAAGGGGCCATTCAGAATAGAAGATCCGAGTATCGACTGGTCCAAGGCTCAAATATGGGGGACCCTACAATGAAAGCAAGACCGCTTAATCCTGTAACACATGCCTCCCCATGCATCTGGTTGAATGGAGCAGAGATTTAATTACTGTGCCCCTGCAGGGATGATGTATGGAGAGGCATGTGAGAGGTGCAGAGACCATTACAGGATTAAGCAGTCTTCCTTTCATGTAGGGTCCACCATATTTGAGCCTTGGCCCAGTTGATACTCATATCTTCTATTCTGAATGGTCCCCAAGAGCTTCTATGGAAGTACAGATAGATTATCTCACCTGCTCTAAAGATGTCACTACAGCCATCGCAGCGGGCAGCAAAGTTGTTGTCATAGCAGTCAGCACAGTGGAGGCGCTCATCACGGGCAGCAAAGGGCTTGTCTACCAGAGAAGACTTGCAGTCACAGCAGAAGAAACACTTCTCATGCCAATGCTTGTCCTTGTAGGACAAATCCTAGAAGTAAACACAGGAAAAAATAACATATCCTTCTGATTCAAGCACAATAGACTGAAAATAAAAATCTAATTCAACTTTATTAGTCAATGTATAAAATGCAATTATCCCCAGGTTTGCAATAATAATAATTAGCATGTGTGAATCAAAGAAAAAGAGCATTTCTAAGCAAAGCAGCTCTGAAAAAATAGTGTGATGTTGATGTAACATAATTGGATGGTCCCAAAAAGGTGGACCTTTTTAGAATGAATGGAAACATGTTTAAAAAAAAACAAACCATCAAATATGCAGTTTTTGGTATCAATTTACAATGTTAAAACAATGCAACTCCCAACTTTAAAGCTAATATTTAACATCAGTTTATTGTGTAATTAACAACCCCTCCTTCTTAAGACTATCGGTTCAAAACTGGAATCCTTTCATTAAACAACCACAGCAATTCCCTTAGCTATCATTCTAAACCGATACATGTAAACGATAACTACTGATGACACTTGCTGATGAAAATTACAGCATCAAGCAGCATCAATCAATACACTATTGCCTTCTTCATCCGTAAACATTTTACATAAGCAGATTATGCATGGCAAGTAGAATTTCAAAGCTTGCTTTCAAGCATTAGGTATTGCTACAGTGTTGGATAAGAACTAAAAAATTCCCATATAGTTGAGAATACAACATAAAAATAGTCTTCAAGTCCCATTATCTTATGTTATCCCACCACACACTATTAGAACAGGATCATCCATATCATTTGTCCATTAACCTCAAAATCTCTTTTGGCAGGCATCTGATTCACTTTCTTTTTTTACTTCTCGCATATCCATTAACTTTATATAAAGAATGATACTCTCTGTATATCAGTTTAATTCTTAACTAAACAATAATCAGCATAGTTGACGATTGATGAGCAATTTCCATTATGATATTTGTTTCTTTTACCTTGGAATCAGTTCCAATCTTCTCCTTGCATTCTTCACAGGTGTTGGCAAATTTGTCAACATAGCACTTGATGCAGTAGGGTTTCTCCTCCTTGAGAATGTACCTCTGGCCTGTCAGAGAGTTGTCGCAGGTAGCGCATGCGAAGTGACCACTATGCCAGTCTTGTTCCATGGCTTTAGTATATTCTCCTGCAAATATCAGCTGAAATAAAAAAAAGATTTTAGTAAATTTTATTTTTAAACTCAAAAAAAAAAAAAAAAAAAAAAAAAAAGAAACTAAAAAGAAACTACATTCCTTTCTCAAATCATCACTGAAAGTTGCCAAGAAAAATCATACATAAATTTAGAGTAGATTCTGACAAGAATTGAAAATTTTACCCTACGCAAGGTAAAAATATATTTCAGACATAACACATACTTTAGCAGATTAACACTCCAAGTAGGTCACACAAAGTATGTCATTCATTTCCTTTAGCTCTACCCACATCCCACCAAACTATGGAATGATAATTTTCTCACGTACATGACTACATAGCGGGTAGACTAGAACAGTAATAAAATAATGTGTCCCAGCACAGTTAATATCAGTAGTTATTGAGCCATAGCAATTACAATATATGCTGCTGACAAGTAGGCTAAAATAAAATAACAAAAAAATACCTTGGGGGTCTGTATTGTGTAAAGGTGGACCGCCTCTATAAACACATCACACTGTATACACTGTAGTGCACAAAATGATAAAGAGTTGAACTTTTCTTGGAACAGACATATAACGGTGCTTATTATTAAATTTATTCTAAGGCAATTCTTTTGGGTAGTTAGTAATTTGATAGGTTTCTTCAAGAATTTTTAGCAACAAGAAAAAAGCCAAATCATGGGAAATCCGAAAAAAGTTGCTCTCTGTCAACCCCATGTCAAAGGCATTAATATACAGTATCTGTTAAAATACAGACAACTGCTCATACTATAAACAAATACTTATAACAATGAAATGAAAACAGACAGATCTATAAGTAGTACACTGTTTGTAGATTGTGCACATCACATGCCATGATGTCGACATCAGCTTGGTGCACACCTGTAGGCCGAACTGGTTGTCAAGTCGTTAAATATGCCACAGCTTTATGTTGCTGATACCTGTTTACAGCTTTTAATCACCTACCAGCACATATATATCACACACAGACAGATGATAAATATGTTAAACTAAAATATTGCTTGTGTTAATTTATGTCGGTAAAATTTAAAAACAAGCCTCAAACTGTTCCTTTTTTAAGCATCTTGGAGTTGTTTTCTTCTTTTTAACTTCAACTGATTTATTTTTTACCTGTCTAGTTTGCTTGTAATTAAGCTTTTCTAGAGGCTTTAAATGGTTTGAAAACTTTAAATTTGGACTCAACTTGGGTATAATACTTCTTGTGTATTACCCACCTTGATTTAACCTTGAAATCTGTTTTTCTTTCTTTAAGAAATATATCCTGAATTGTACAACTGCTCTGCTTTCTTTTTCCTATGTGCCACATGTATGAATCCCACTATATTTTTCCACAAGACTAATCCATTCACATGATATTTTCCTCATGATTCACTATACCCTTTGGATGTTTTTTCAAAACAACCAGTTCTTTTGTTTAGAAAACTAAAATAGGATGTAGACATATCCTAATCCACAGCTAGTGTTTCTCACTTGCCTTGATGCCCCTTCTATGATTCACAACTGAAATAGGATGGTGCAGTTTACCAGTGCACAGGGCTCAACATGGGTAAAACCACAACACAGTGCAACTGTAAACCAGGTAAACCACATGTTCCTAATGCTGCACACTATACCAAATGCCACAGAAAAGTATGCAAAACAGGAAATATATTTGTCCTCAATTGGACAAAAGTATAACCACAGGGTTACCATGCTCTAAATGCTTAGATCTTTAGCTTAATATGTTGTTAACAATATATCACCTCAAAGCAATGGGAGCAAAAGCCAGACCTGCACAGAATACATGTGTAGAGTTGGAAACTCTGTTACTGGTATAAGACATGACAGTTGGACTCATTTTTTACTCTAAAAGTTCTTTAAGAATAATGATCATCATTCATGTCCTGACATTTTAAAATAGTAAATTGCTTCTTTCCCTTGGAAAGTTTATCAATATTCTATATTCACTGTTGTTATATACATTAGTTCCATAAATACACCCCTGCTAATGATAATGTACAAATATATTCTGTTCTTTTCATTCAAATATATTCTTCAGGGGTAACACTAGCAACCATGTATAGGTGTTTATTTTGACAATGTCAAGTTACGGTTTTATACTCTTTCATAGGCAAACATTTTTGCATTTGATCAATTTGATGTAACTGATCATACTACCCACTTGTTATTCTTATCATGCCACACACCTTTTACCTCCTGTTCCGGCCCCAGCAGGCTCTTGTATAGTCTGACAGAAAGCTCAGTATCCTTATGCATAAGCATTATTTGTTAAGACATGAAGAGTAATGAATGTCATTTATGTTGCCTGGTATTCAATGAAAAGATGCTACTTGATGCCTAATGGATCTGATTTAATTATCAAAGATGGCTTAGTGTTCTCATTAAATTCAAATAACCATCTCTAGATCTCTTGACTTACAATGAGAACGTTGAATAAGATGGGGAGGATTTGCACAAACCACAGCAGTGTTTGATGAAAACACAATTATCCAGGCATGGTTCACATGAACAGGAATAAATCCTTGAACCAATGGTGTCTTGCGTGTACTCAAGCATTAATTATACATGTATATATTCCAATCAAGTCACCTGTCATACCCCATGAACAAATACTCTGCCTCCTTACATATCTTTTCTACCTGTATGCCACATGTTGCAAGTATACATGCACTTCCCTTAAAAAAAACTAAAATTCTGATCACAGATGGGAATTAAATGTTGTGCAAACAACCTCACCTATTAGTTCTTATGAGCTTCAACATTTGTAATATGAATTATTAGACATCTTGATGTCTTTCTAATGTCTATTGTTACTAAGGAGTCCCTGTTCATGCTAAAATATCTTTTAGGCACAAGTCGGCATCGCAAACAATCCTGTGTCTCAGCACCCTATTTCCCTTTATATCCATGCTGCATGTTGAGTTTTGCCATGTTCAGTAGAAATTTATAGACTAAGTATGCCAGCAGGGATGCTAATTTAATAGATATTGAAATCCCACTTAGCTCTGGAGAGCAGTTAGTAATTATTATGGAATATTGCATTATACAAAGTTATAGAGATGGGACAAGAGAAAGATCTAAGAGACCGATATTTGAAAGTAGCATGGGATTCATCACAGAAGAAATACATCTTCATTCAGCTTAAATCTAATTTGCAAGCTCTGAGCAGATAGAGTTTTATTTTGTTACTGTTCTGGGGCATAAACAAATTTGGATCTTAAAATCTAAGGGGCCATTCAGAATGGAATATCCAATTATCAACTGGTCCAAGGCTCAAATATGGTGGAACCTACATAAAAGGAAGACCGCTTAATCCTGCCTCTCACACGCATCATCCCTGCAGGGACACAGTAATTAAATCTTCGCTCCAATCGACCAGATGCGTGGGGAGGCGTGTGAGAGCCAGAGAGACCATTACAGGATTAAGCAGTCTTCCGTTCGTGTAGGGTCCACCATATTTGAGCCTTGGACCAGTTGATTCTCGGATCTTCTATTCTGAATAGCCCCTAAGACAGCTGGATTAATAAATGCAATTATAACTGATATCATCTCAAGAGACATGGTTTTAAATCCATATTTTGCTCAAAATTTGTCAATATGATGACATTTTCTTTTCTGCAACTTATATTTTATGCATTTTATTTGTTTCTGAACAAAAAGAGCACAATTTTCTTTTCTTTTTTTTTATTTTTGCAAATCAAACTGAAAATGTATGTTTCACTGCATAAACAAAAAAATTCTCACTTTGAATCCTGGTATCTCTCTATATCAACCAATCAAGAAATCAAAAGAGTAGAAGAAACATAACATGAAAAATGCAAACTGCAGCATTTTATGAGTGTCCACTGCACCCGCTACATCATAATACTAAAGATATTGGAAACCAGGAGACCTGAACTATGTTTGTTAAGAAATAAATCCCTTAAGTAATCAATATTAAGGTTTGGATGTCCATTTTATTAGCAAGAGATGGAATTTAATAGCCAAGAAAATGCTGGATGCCAATAATCTGCCTGCCATCTCTTGGTCGTTAGAACCCAGAAAGATCTATGGCCCTACCATTCTATTCAATGAAATGCATCAAGATGTGCAAAGAACTCACAAAGGAGATTTTTTCAGCAGTGGCATACAATAAAGAGAATTTGTTCTAAATCAATTCATGGTATAATATTAATATTACATTTCTCTTAATTGTGTGTTTTTTTTTTGTTTTTTTTTGAATATCATCTTTTCTTAAGTTTTTTTTAAACACTGCAAGGTGTTCTCTTTCTTTTTGAACTTTATACTTTAATTTAAACCTACTGTAGAATCCGAAAAACTTTATCTCAGAAAATGCAGTTGAAACCACACATCACTACTTCCTTGTGATATAAATTTCTGATTTCCTCTGCTTTAGGTGAAATCACAAGTCTATTTAAGCTGTTTAATTGCATGCACACTACTGTGAAACAATATATGCAGCTCAATGAGCTTTTTTAGTGGAGTTGGAGTCCAAAATGTAGATCCCCCATCCAAAGCCTTAGTAAATAATGTTGCTAAAAATACTCCAATTAAATGAATTTATCATTATAATTAAAAAACAATCTAAGCTTACATTCTTTTTATGTTCGCTCTACTCAAAACTGGATCATTCATTTCAACAGATTTATTGGTTAATCTACATCTGTCTAAATAAATAGCAGCATCAGATCTACAGTATGGTACTAAAGTGCATCATTGTAATGTGAAAATTTTGCATACTTACATCTAGGCAACAACATTAAAAAATAATCCTTAATTCACAGTATGAGTGAAAACTTATCCCAACCATCACCTGCAGTTGGACAGCTACATGCTAATCTATGTGCAAGCTTGCTACTGCATCCCCATTCCATTCAAAGCACTTTAATTTGAAAATGAAAACAAAAATAATGAGAACTACATGTAGCAACAGCAGACAGTCTCAGAACTCAACTCCTACAAGTGGTATTGGCCTACTGCACTTATTCAATATATCTCAGTAGTCTCCTGAATACTCTTCCCATCTGATAAAGGGAGAAATGCAACACGGACAGCTCTCAGAATTTATAAATTACAAATGTGATATTGAAAATCTGCCTCTCTCTTTTTTCACTGAAGTCTGCTCTGAGATAGCCAATCTGCTCACAAGTGTTCACTTCACTGATAAATCCCTGTCATACATTTGCCATAAGTGAACGATTTTCTCCTTGGGTGAATCAATAGGGAAAATCAATGAACAGTAAAAAAAAAACAATTCACATAAATCAAGGTCAATAAGTCAAATCAAGACAAAGAAGGTTATGTTATTTCCCTTTAAAGTAAATGTTGGAGAGGTAAAAAAATAGAATAGTGAACATTCCACGCAGTGATTTAGTCCATCATTTATATACATGTATTTGTGGTCTACGAAGATGTATTTTTCATTTGTGCACACTTTCATGAAACCCGACTACCAGTAGGTCTTAAAAGTAATATTTTCCATATCCCTCCCAGTATTGAGCTACAAACTACCCAGTTCAATTATCCAAACATTTTTCTTTTACCCTGCTGGCAAACATACCTGTATGCTCTCTGATATTTTGGAATACCTTTTATCTTCAACTCTTTCAATATATGATATAAAAGTAAATACACAAAAAAGTGAAAAGGATCTTTCTACACATATACCAAACCAGAACATATCCCTGTTCTGAAAAAAGATCATCATAACATTTCCAATAAGTATTTTAACTATTTTTAAGGTACTCTTGAAAAATACATTATAAGGAACGTCATTTTGATGAAAATGAAAGTTCATTGTATAAACACAATACCACATTGTCAATGTTAAATAAGAGTTAGATATAAAAAAGCAAATTTTTCAGTCACCACTTCCTGTAATTCGTGCCCAGTTATTAAAAAAAAAAACAGATAGAATAGCTAAGGTATTCTGTTACCTATAACAAAAGCTTCATTCATGTAAAATGACTTAAGGGCAAAAAGGATTTTGGGAGTTGCTGTTTGATTTTGCACTTCTTTGATAGGCAAATGCCCCACTCCCATTTTATATGCTCTATAAAGCAGAACACCACCTTTTCAATAACGATGCATTGGGCAAAGTCCACATAACTGGATCTTTAAAATTCCCGTTTTCCTAAGTATTTTGTCCGTCAAGTACACTATTTCAGGTATCAATTTCAGCCAATGGGTAAGGTGTCACAATTATATACCAGCACTACCTGAGATGTTGCAATATAGTCACACAAATGCCCTCTTTATCTCTGCATCATGTTGTGTAGTTCAAAGAACTTTACTTCTGCTTCAAAACTTGAATGAAATGTGTCAAAAATGAAAAAATATCACAAGGATTTAGCATTTCTAAGAATTGACAACATGTAGATTGGATGTACCGGTATCTATCTAACTGACAATGAGTGGGGAAACCTCACATTTTTGTTTCTCTTAAAAACACTTATTTCTTTACTACTAATAACTACAGAAATCTTCAATTTCAATATTATTGCAAAGGCCAGACTTTATAGGCTTTCTTTACAGCTGAAAAAATAACTTCTGTTTTGTCAGTGAGAAATGCATGTTTCGCATCACGTTCATAAAACATCCAAACTTTGGTTGATAAGCAACACTGAAGAAGTTTGCATACCACTCAATAATTTTATGAGCAACACTATCTCTATTTACCCAAGATTGCACACGTTCAAAGATTTGAGGGTTGATTATTTGAATGTTACTTTTATAAACCAGATTTTTGGCATGCCCTATTTCAATATTTAGTCATAGCATTTTTATTTTCCACCTTATATTACATTTTTCATTTATGTTTCATATTATTTTGGCAGATAATATGATTGGTTCAAATGGATTTAGTTTAGACAACTGGAGGACTCCAAATAACCAATAACAAGCTCTTGCATTGCAATTTTGTGTCATTTATACTTAATAAGTAATGCCATCAACCTATTCAAATTCCTTTATATAGACAAAAAAGGAGAAAAAATATGTATATATACATATTCTTACAGTTCAAATTTTGTTCATGGATTATAGCAAAAAATTTCTCAAATAAATAGGGGTAAAGAGGCATAAGAGACTGCAAAATAAGAACTAAAGGGCATATTTAACCGTGTTTGGCCATAATAAACATCACTTCCTACCTCATCAGGCTCATTAATTGCCACCTGATCAGCCTCCACCACCTTGGTGGGACTGAGAGGGATTTCACAAGCCATATGTGAAGATGTAGGCTTGATCTCTGAGGAATCATCCAACTCTGAAGACATAATGCTTCTTCTAAATATCTGCTCTTTTAATTTGTTCAAAAAGTCTGTTACTACAGGCTGTATTTCTGTCAGGAACTGTTTCCCAGTCACATCAATCAGCTTATTTCAAAATGAGAACAACCCTGGTAATAGTACACTGTACCACTGTATACCATAAATTTCAAGAGCTGCAACAGTCAATTCTCTCTGAGAGATCCTCACTGTTTTCTAACTGTTGTGAAAGTGTTGTCCAGCTGACCACACCCTGGGTTGTAAAAATTTGTTTCAACCTGTCACATACAACTTGCAAGTGTTCAATTCACAACAGCTGGATAAAACAGCTGGCAGAGGCACTGGTAAAAAAATTATCAAATAGTAGTATGTGACTGTGGCACAAGGTTAGAGGTTATACACCAACAAGTTGCCAACAAAGTTGAAACTATTCAATCTCCCACAGAGGACCCGATTTTTATACTTCTGATAAACTACCATCCACCCAATAATAAAATGTTATCTAGTGGCCTACTGTAAATTATTACATATTCAGAGAATATTTTACAACTTATTTTGTGAAATTCATTTGAACAAGATAACAAAGGAATGTCCAATAACTTGGAGACACTGACATTCAATCTGGTTAATCTCCAATCATAATTATCCAAATAAACTTAATGAAAGAAGAGGAGATAAGTAGAGAAATTTGCCAAACTTGTCAAGTACCCAAATTTGTGTTGCTTGGGGTACCCTAAAGCTGTAACATTATGACCCTGATACTGTCTGACTCATTCCATTGTCACAGGAATCTGAGGCTGGGCTATGTTTACGAGAGAAATAGTTGTGTACACAACAAACAGGTTGTGGGCCATTTTTCCGTAAGCTTTCAGTTTTATTATCATGTCTTTTGCAAGAGGGTCCGATCACCATCATAAATTTCTAGTTTTTTAATCTCATGAGGCACAGGAATGTTTGTACAAAGGTGATACAACTGCTCAAATGCCTCTCGATAAGGATTAATGGGCATTATCAAAAGTTTCTGCTTCTAGCTCCCCCCCCCCCAAAAAAAAAAAAAAAAATCAATGATGCATTTTCAATTGAAGTAGATACTGAGAAGTAAACCCAAAAATTCCCTCAGTTAGGTAAAATCTTTTTGCTACTTACTCCTGCACTTGCAAAGGTATTCAGTTCCCAAAGGGTCGTGCCTTACCAGACATCTGCATCTACTGCTGCTACTGGGGATTAATTGACCATATAATTAAACTGATTATAATCTCATCAGCTATTGGAGTACAGTTTCTGTTTGGTCCCTAGGACAGGAGTGACCAGTGAGAAAGACAGGTTTATATATTTTTTTTTTATTTTTTAAAATCCATTTCATTGCAATCTTTAGTTTCACACAGATATTTGTGATAGCCATGGATGGAATTTTTTCCTCTCTTTTTCCTACTCATAAAAGATTAATAAAAATATATATATACGATTCATTAAATATGTAACATTTTTAAATGTTTAAAGTGAAACCAACTCAAAAACTCCAAAAAAGCACAATGAAAAAAAAATAACAACAGTCATCAACTTGTCCATTTTTTTCTAAAGAAATCAATACATGGACATTCATAGAGCATGGACTTTATATTCACAAACTGTCTATGAAATTTTCTCATACAACATGAAATATGCAATTTGTAAAAAAGAAAAAAATATGGGATCTAAAGCTGACTGAGAAATTGCCCAACTCCTCAACTCTTGACCTTGATTTACCAGGTGGCAGGGTAAATAAGATATCAGTACAAGCCTTAACCACTTGGAGGAAAATAACTTCAACTTTCCCACCTATACACAGCACATACTGCTGAACAATTACAGATAACAGAGGTGAAAAAGTCAGAACTGATGGGTAGTGAAAAAAAAAACTTATCCTCAAGAAAAATTTGTATTATTTAATTAGGTACTTAACACTTTGGTCATTTTCTAACATTATGACCAATGAGGGATATACAGATTTTTTGAAAAATTACAAGCCAATTTGTAAAAATTAACTTAACAAAATCATTGGTTGTGCTGACTTTTTTAACATCTCAGCATAATGTATGTACCCATATCTTTCTGTTATATAGAACATCAAAAATGATGTATTGCACAATATAATGATGCCACAGAATACACATCAGAGTCCAATTTGCATTAGCAATCAAGTTAAAACAACTTAATTTATTCTATCTCAGAAGTAGAATATGATAAAACTTTTTTAAAAATGCTCACCATTGGGTACATCAAGGTTGGTTGAATGTACAATACAGATTAGACTGATTCAGTGTAAATAAGGTACTAAGTTAAATCATCTACATTTTCGTTGTAAATACACTTTTATATCATATCATATAGTAAAAGAACAATTCAGATTAGACTGATTCAGTGCAGATATGGCACTCAATTAAACCATCTACAACTTCATTGTAAATACACCTATACCATATCATATTGAGTGCCCTTTGAGGATTAAAATTTCGACATTTTTTTATAATGACATGCAGTTTATTTTTTAAAATAAAAATGGAAAATGGAATATAGAACACTATATACTTAGTATATACTGCATTTTTATATAAGATACAACATACTACTTAACTCAATTAAATGTTTGCAGTATGAGGCACATTGAATACCATGATGCAGGTCTTCAACAGCTGCTGTCATGTGTCAGGTGATTAGCCAGCAGTAGTTGGGTTAAAACATCATTACATGGGAGCAAATGTTTCAGACTGAGTTATGTCCCTCTGTTTTTAGTTATTAATGAGACACCTCATTCATCTTGTTTTTTTTTTCTTCTTCTTTCTTTTTTAGGGGTGAGTTGGAGAATGTAAATCAAATATGAATAGAAAGAATTCAGGGATTCAAAATGGTAGTCCAAGGAGTTTGGAACTCCTTGGGTAGTCTAACAAATCTATATATTTCTACCTTCCTTTTATTCTCAGGGGCTTATGGAAGCCGTCTTCTGGTTCTTCCAGAAGGCGATTAGAATTTTTCAAGTTCACATTGACATGGCATCTAATTTTTTTCAGATGAAAGACGGTCAAAAATGGAAGATGGATCAACAAAGATAAATTTGAAAGACAGTCAGGAAATATCTCTGGATCCACCCTTGATTCTTGATAGCCCTTGCTTATGTCCAATGCCATGTTACAAAATTTAAGAAATAAAGTTGATTTCCAGATTAATAACAATTTCATAAACTCTTATATACAAAACACGGCTGCAACGTATGTTTAGTTCTGTTGTGTAATGTTTAAGAGCTGTCAGTATCGAATTCTAGTGAGAGACCCCTTTACCTACCTACCTGTGCTCTGCCTATAGTTATCACAATATAATTTGTTGCTGCTTATCATCTGAAGTTTCGGCAAAAAAAAAAAAAAAAAAAACATTTAGAGGGCAGTGCTATTTAATTGAAAGTCTGGAAGTTGGTGTTTACCAAATTTAAGAGGTGTGTTCAAATTTGAAATGCCAAGATTAATTGCAACAGTAGCTGGATTCAATCTAACATGTTTAATTTAAGTTGAATATTATCAGAAAGTAAGGAAAATTGAATTTCTTTAGTTAATGGACCTATATAACTGCATACGTACACAAAAAACAAGTCAAATTCTGTTTTAGCTGCCTAATTAGATCAAAAATCATTTAAGAAAAATCTAGTCAATCAACCAAATGACCAATCATAAGCACTATAAGTGACCGTTCACATGCAAAATCTATTTTCTAAAAATCTATTTTCTATTCGCGGTATCTTGTGATCACGGTCTGTGCCCTGAATACCCCGCGGCGTAATTACTGGCAGCACTTCCAAAGCTGTAATTAATTTTCGGCTGCGCTCAGAGTGATCACAAGATACCGCGAATAGAAAATAGATTTTTAGAAAATAGATTTTGCATGTGAACGGAGTCTTACACTCATCAGCATTATTACAAAGACATGGAAATCACATCTTATATTCAATTAGTGGCACTAATAATTTTATAGTACTACCCTCCTCCCCCCAACCTGCCTCTGTGTATGCATATTACATGCAGTGATAGTATTCCTGACCTTACAACACTTGACATGTGCAGATGCTATGTTGATAACGTCTAGTCTGATCAACCATGAGATATGGGTAAACGGACCTTAGACTGCCTTTTTGAACATAAACCAAGTGTTTGCTGGGTTTTAAAATGATCAGAAATGATCTAAATTTGTTTAAAGCAAGCAAACACTAATAACAACTTGAAAAATGTAATGAAAGAACTTAAATTTGCCTTATGTATGTTTCAAATCCCTTTTCTTCACATTTTCATCTACTTTAACATTTAACTTACATTAGCTAATAACTACCTTGAAATACATAACTGCATGGCAGTTGAATGCAAACAAGGGGTAAGACTTAAAGCAAAGTTATGAACATCTGCTCATACAAAATTATATTTCATTAAAAAATATATTAATTTGGTGGACACTTCATGCAGGAGAGCCATTAACACATACATCTTTCGTCATGGAGATGAAGATGCATCAAAACATGTAACATTTCATTAAGTATTACAACAGTGAACTAAGCAAACTTTACAGGCCCTAGATGGTGACATTCAACCCAGGTGCAAGAGATAGGTGTGGAAATGTCAGTTATCTTATTTTAGAGTGCCATTTCCCTAATACCGTGTGTAAGCAAAGGTTGCCACTAACTGCATGAGCAGTTAGAAAAACGGTACGACATAATTGCCTAACATCCTCTTGATATGCTGTTAAGTTTTATTTTTTCCCTTTTTATTCAAGGAAACTAAGAAAATTATAAAAACAAATTATAATAATGTAAAACAGATTATAAATAAAATCAATGTATAAATATTTTTTTCAATTTTGCACATAAATGCTCTTAAAAATAAATTCACAAACAGCTTACAAAAATTCAAACTTTTAAGTTTAGAAATACCAGTAGAAAACAGACTGGAAAAACATTCTAATGAGACCAATTTGGCATAGATAAATTTAAAGAAAACTGGGGACAACAGAATTTTATTCACATGATGCATCTATTCTTGCCATTCAAATAACAAGTCTGCTTAGAACTAGCACTGCATGCTGACTCATGATATGAGAACCTTAAAATCCAAAATCTATTTCACAATTAGCTCTTCAAAAGGTGTAACAGACAGACTCTCTTTGTGGTATAAAAAGTCCTTATTCATATGACTAAAATGTTCACCCCCGATTTAATTCAGGGGCATTTTAGCAAAGCAGGTCGTCTTGCAGCCATGGGAGAAGTCAGTTTTACCAAGAGGGGTAACTATTACTCCGGCTTTGGTTGATATGAGAAGTTTTACCTGTTCAGGTGAGTAACCTTTAACACATATCCAGTTGTTATAGCACCTAAGAGTGTAATTTGTCAGATACAGGCATGCCAGGAGTTGGACAGTGAGGAAGAGGTAGTTCAGACAATGACAACATGGAATATTTGTCTCAGATAGATCTGAACAAAGATTTGTCTGAAGAGGAATTCAGGAAAGTAAGTGATTTTATTCAAGGTTATTCTGATATATTTTCTCAAAGTGATGAGGATGTCGGTTTCACCAGTTTGGTTAAACACAGGACAGTCTTGTCAAATCCAGAGCCTTTTATGCAGAGGCATAGTAGGATTCCACTCTCTATGTACCAAGAGGTAAGAAATCACATTAGACATCCCTTAAAATGTTCAAACCAATGAACCAATGAACTGAATACAACTGACCATCTATTTAATTTGCTAACTTAAAAGATACCACTAGGAAATTATCCTCCACCCCACCCCTGCAAGTTCAAAATACACTTTGGTTTCTCAGTACCCAATAAATCTGCACTAAATGGTGCTACACAAGAAAAAACTTTCCTGGAATAAAATGATTCGACATGGACATGTCCTGGTACTGAATGAGGTATTCTGAACCTGCACTTCCTACAGATGGAAGGAAAGAAAATAAAAGTATGTCAAACAACAAATGAAATCAGAATTTATATAAAAAACTTACCCAACAATGCCAAAAAGGATGCAATAAGGATGAGGAACCTTTTGGTCTTGCTATTAATTTTGCCCGCACTTCTTCCTCAGACAAGCCCCTTTAACTCGGTGGTAAAGCAAGCACCCCAAAAGCTACTGAGAAGTCCACGGAACTCTGGTACTAAATAAGGCAACTCCTTACTTTGGTGAAGTGTGCAAAATATTTTCCAAGGTGAAAGGAGTTAAAGTTGGTTGCTATGCACTCGGTTCCAAGATTTTTGCACACGGCATGCTACGTAACTTTCTAGGAGCCCACCTGGATTTGTAGGGGGATGAGCACCAGAAGAGATTTCCAGAAAAGTTGAGAAACTGAATCACTTTGCCCACACATTACTTTTTTTATCTTTCACAAAATCAAATTCAGTGTCAAAAAGTCCAGTTCTTTCTAAGCTCACCCACTCTGCATCAACGTGTCAATATCAAGCTGTGCATTTTGTCTCAAACTATAAAATGTGGTGGAAGTATGTTTTACAGATTATCCACAAAAAACAACCTTTTAAAGTTCAATGACTCATTTCACCAAGCACCAAAGTTTTAAAAGTTGTTTGTGATACATGTACATAAACTGAAACCAGGCATCCATATTTTAAAAAATCTTCATTCCAGCACATGCTAAACAATGCATCTCTTTTTTCACTTTAAAATTATGAAAGTTTTGCAAGGACCAAGAAAATTTGAACTAACTATTAAATAATCAGCTTGAAAAGAAGGTTTAGAATGAAGTCCTTAGTAAATGCAGTTCATATAAATTTTAGGTTACTCCATGTTACTGTCCTAATCACTCTCATGCACACTTACCCCCACACACTCTCACACAAGACAAAATAAATAACATATACCACATGGAAAATGCTGCAACACCAATCTTGTCCAATACCTTTCAACAACAGCCTGGCACATGGATACCAAATGTAACTGTTAAGGCAGAGATTCACATTTCTGTAGAGATCTGTTTCACATTTTTGGTGAATCCACCATGGTTACTGCACCTCAGTTTACTGGTCAATTTCCATATGTAAATCCTACATTTATTTATGTAAACAGTTTCAACCTAAATCATTCACATAGCCCATCATATATGATTTTTCTTAGATAAAACTTTTTCATTCTTTGCGTAAATTGTGTGAATTTTAGCCGCCACTGAGTGTGTGGTGTAAGATTTTCATACTGAAACTCAACTTCTCAGTTTTTCCCAAAACAAATTCTGACATAACCACATTAGTTGTTAGATGCCTTTTGCATGGCCTGCAGGTGCAAATAATCAGGGAAATCATTACAGCATACAATGCAAGCTGGGATGGCATCATCAATTGCCTGCTGTGAATACAGCATACAGTGCAAGCTGTGAATGATATACTAGATCCTGGGCTCCATGTCTCTCTGCAGTCTAGACATTCTTTGGCCCCACTGCATATTTTGGGTTCCTCTTTTATCATCAATCCTATGTGCATTCATAATTTTCTAAATCTAGGGACAACTGGTACTTAATACATCAGTACACAATTATTTATTTCCATTTAGAGAAGATATAAAAATATCCAAGAATTCTTTTACAAAATTATGCCTATTAAAATATTTTTACCAATGGTTTTAATTTGTTGTAAAAGTTGAATCAATCATCAAAAATTTAAGTAAAAACTGCATGCAAATGTGATAATCAATCAAGATCATATCTAGGTGAAAATGTACGTTTGCCACGCATATAAAAAGAAAAAGCTTTCACCTATCATTTGTGGTTTAATGAGTAAATTGTTCACATAAAATAGTAGCCTCCACAATTTGAGAAAAAAACCTAAATATCTAATCAAGAATCTGTGTCCAAGATAATTGATTCTTGATTTCATAGAACACTGACAATGTAACATGAACAACTCAATGTCGTTTCCCACCTGTTGCAATAAAAAACATTTGCAACAGACTGCATCCTACTTTATGTGCCATGCCATGCCAGCCTTTGCCATCATTTTCTGTCCTTATAAAAAAACTATATCTTTTTTTTCTAAAAATTACATGTACTGGTATCTCCTGCAGTGGAAGAACATATACTCATGTACATTCATGTGCATTTATTTTTGCTTTTTTTACCTTTCATTAAAAAATCTTATATAGATATTTTCCAGAGAAAAAGAAAAAATAACAAAAGGGAAACATATTATAACAAAAGGGAAACAATATTAGAAAACATTTTATGACATTTTCCACTAAAAACTTATAACTAGAGTTCAACGACTTTAATATTAGATCAATCAATTTCTTTAAAATAGTTCAATGCAACTAAGTTTATACATTAAAATTTTTGAGAGCTGTTCCGTGTTTTGGAATAAATTCTGTATGTGCCTTAGGGCATGTGAGTGTACCTTCACTTCTGGCAATAAGTGTTTCAGTTTTTGTCCTTCTATAAAACATTTCACAACATAGATCATCACACCTACTTTGTAAAGAAACAGAATTTGTCATTTGTAAGAGGTCTGCATAAGATAAGGATATAGTATCTTAAAAAACCTTTTCTGGACAGATTCTATTTTTTTGGTTTGGCTTTTTGTTAGTCCAGGATCCTACTCTTGCATAGCATATTCTAGGGCAAGTCCTAAAACAGACATGTATGTCTTCAGAAAGTCATGAAACAAGAAACCCACTCTCTTTAAAATTCTGATGAAATGTGTTATCTGGCCAACTTTTGTGTAAATCCTGGCTTATATTAAGGCCCAGGAATAAGGCAAAATTCACGCTATGATTTGATGCTAAGTCACAGGTCACTAGGTTATCTTGGATGAATTTCTTGGTACCAGATTGTATGATAGTATTTTATATATGGATTTTTTTCTTTTCACGCCATCCCAAAAATATATTTCAAGATGTGGTCATCATCTCTTTGCACTCTGAAGATATTCCATAAGACATTTTCTTTGACATCAAACCATCATTTAAATTATCTAACTCTCCAGCTGTGTTTGTTTGCTCAATGAAGTCTAATTTTACATCAATACCTAAGGTGGCCAGGTGGGGAGAGGTGAAACAAGACATTACATGCGGTGCAAGAGATTAATTGAATTGAAGGTTGAAAATGAGATTTATTGAAAGAAATAACTATGCTATGGAGAAGAAATATATTTAACAACAATACAGCAAAATGCTGCAGCTGGGGATTAAATGCTAATTCAGGGCTTACTTTGGATTGCTTGTCTACATTAGTCAACAAACAGCTAAAACACTTTCAAATAGGGGACTCAAAATATGGAAGTGTAACATATGTGATGGTGTAAGAGGGTTCCCATGGGACCTGGATATTGTGAGATGTGATGTACTATATGGCCCCATTCAGAATAGATGATCTGAGTACTAACTGATCCACCGACTAAATATGGCCGACAAAACTCCAAAAGAGATGCTGCTGATTCCTGATGGTCTCCCTGCCTCCACACGTGCCATTAAACGGATTAAATCTCAGCTCTGAGGTTTAATTGCTAAGCCCCTGCTGCGACAGCGTGATTAGAGGTGGGTAGACCATCGACAATCAGTTGCATCTCTTTTGAAGTGTGGTCCGCCATATTTAGTCAGCAGATCAGTTAGTACCCGGATCATCTATTATGAATGGGGCCTGTGTATGTTAGTCATCCAGTCGTATTTCACATAAGATATAATTTTAATCTGTTGCTGGATTTATTATTTTGTCTAGTTGACGATGTTGCATCTCCCTCTTGTAGACTCTCAGCGGGTCCACTGAGAATACAGATGAACTATTCTTGGTCTTGTTATGTAATCTGTGTGGAAGATTACAACTATTCATTGAGGTACATCATTTGACTTCAATACCTTGTTTCCGAAATTGTTTTTCAGACATGCATATATACTGCCCCAAGTCTTTTCCACAAGACTGTTGCTTCAATTATCTCCTGGAGATGAACGTCTATGACAAGTTGTAACATGATCACCATATCTGATACAGCCACTAACAATTGATGATCATTTAGGAGAAGTATGTTTGGTTAAACTTTGCAAAGCACTAAGAGGAAATATCGCTGATTGGTCAATTTCATACAGTGTCTGTCTCACACACACCTCCAATCAAACAAACAAACAAAAAGTGCTTAGGACATTATATCTAGGGAGGTGATGAGTTACTTTAAGTTTACATTTTTTTTTCAAGTTTTTTCAAGTGACCCTAGATCTGCATTTCAAACTTCCTGCAAGTATTTTACATCCATTACGCCTCCAAAGTTCTAGTTCTGTTTTTTTTTCCTATACATTACAACTCAGTTGGAATGAACAGACACTAATCCAATTCCTGACTATGATTCAGTCTCATTTATGGATTATGTTTTTGCACACGGGATGAATTTGGAAGGTGTACAAGCACACTCATTTGCTCAGCCAGATTTCCAGGTAACTTGAAATGTCAATTGGCCTGTGGGTTATTTTTGGTAATTCCCTGGATCAACCTATTCTAAATTGCCAGGAAAACCTGTCATATATTCTAAGTTGCATGATTTAAGAATATGTTAAACTTAATTTTCAAGAGAGATTAGCAACCTCAAACCTGACACTCATACATGCTTGTCTATGAAGATACATATACAGAATTTTATCTTTGATCTGCAATGAAGACCAGAAGTAATTTTCAAGGCACATCTAACATTTAAAGTGTATGTAAGGTATCTGGAAGTAAATCACTTGCTAATCATGCCCTTAGTTACATATGTCATGCTTGTTTGTGTTTATGTGTCTATGCAAAGTGGACTTCCATAGAGCACCTGCCTAATAATTAACAGAAATTAACATGAATATTTGATTTCTCTGAAAGTATAAAAACAAGCAAAGACATATACATGGGAGTGGAAATTTTATAAAGGAATATAAAAATTTTGTATGTGCATTATTAAGTGTCCCAACTGGGTGGTTGTCCTAGACATTCCCCAGGGGAGTATGCCTTGCCTAGGTGATATACATCTTATCTTAGTTCTGTGACATATAACAGTGTATTTACAGCCTTAGGAAAATAAGCCACCAAAGCTGTGAAAAACTTTTATCTTTTATGCTTTTTAGGACATATCCTTCAACCTATAAGAGCAAAACACTGATACTGTTCAGCTAGCACACATGTATATATGCGAGTAAGAAATACAAGATGATCAAACCAACATGCACACAAGCGCTTCTACTGACGTCATAAACACATCTTCCACATAACATACTTAGACACTAATGTGACTTTTCACCCTTTAACTTTGCTAAAGCAGCCATTTCCAGCATGGCTTAAATTTCCATATCCAAAACGGCCCACTCACTACTACAAATTTTGCACACGGCACTGTACTAGTGGGCTGTAGACACCACAGGTATCAGTTAAGGCTTAGACCTTTGGTAACAGTAAATTTTCACCTTTAATGAGTACTTCTGATCTGCTGTAGAGTGCAGAGCTCTATCAGCTGCCAGATTGAATAAAATCTCTGTAGTGGTATACCATGAACATTTAGTTTATGTACACAAGTAAAAATTACCCATTCAATTATATATAAGACTTTAAAAAATACAATTACATTGAATATGAAGCATCAATAATGAATAATACCAAGGCAATACATATGCACATTTATCCATTTCAAATGAAACCCAATTATACCCAAGACAAACAAAAATCATGTTTATTTTTCATAGGTAAAACTGCAGGTACATGTAATTTGTGTTCCAACAGTACAAAGTAACTACTTAGTAACTGCTATTTCAATCACCTCCAAAATAAATATATAATCTCCATTTTTCCCAATAAAAAAAAAAAAGGCAGCAAAGTCTCCACCCAATGCCGTTTCACCCCTAAATTTTCATTCTATAATGATTTAGTTTGTTGATTATTGATTATTGATTGATTAATGATCCGGATCACCACCAAAAACTAATCATCTGTTCCTTGGCCCACTTCTGACAGTTCCAGAAAATTCCATCAAAATCGATCCATAACTTTTTTAAAATTTTTGATTATTGATTGATTATTGATCCTGATCACCACCAAAAACTAATCATCTTTTCCTTGGCCCACTTCTGACAGTTTCTGAAAATTTCATCAAAATCAGTCCATAACTTTTTCTGTAATGTTGCTAACAGACAGACAGACAGACAGACAGATAGACATACAGACAAACTAACGGAACCAAAAACATAACCTCCTTGGCAGAGGTAATAATGAAGAATTATTACCATATCAATATAGCAATTTTTCAAGTTTTTACAAATGCAATTCCACTCTGCAAATTCTCTTCAAAAAAAAAGTTTGCTCCTGTGTAAATGAAACCCAAGATCTGTTTTTCCTACAATGCAATGATGGGTTGTACACCATCTAGTGCTAACAGACACTTTCCCAACTTTGCTAGACTCAAAACTAATTGTAATTTACAGGGAGAAGCTGTGCAGACATACCATCCAAGGAAAAGTATTTGTACAAATGCAATTTCCAGAGGAAACCAGAGTCTGAAATGTAACAGCAACCCTGATGTTGCTGGAAGAAATTTTTGACATTTGAATATACCTTGATTCTGGCACATCATACTGTATTGAGGTTAGATGTATTCAGGCTCCAAATATTAAGCTCAATCCACATATTATTAGAAAAGTCAAGGAAAAAAGGTCAAGGAAAAGAGGTTATGTCAGTTAAGCTAGAATTTTTTATGTGGTCTGATTCTAACCATTTTCAGGTCCTCCACAAGATGGTCAATTTTCTTAACTCCGGAAGAGTATCAAAAAAATATAACTAAATGGTCTAGAAAAGTTATACCACAATAAGCAGACATGGACTGCAATCTTGTGAAATATGTGTCATACAACTTAATAACAGACCAGCTTTTTAAGTTCCATCTCACATTTAGTGCACTTTAATAGAGGGAGAGAGGGGGAGAGGGGGAGAAAGAGAGTAATTAAATAGACTACCTAAGGTTATTACAAAACTTTTACCTGATATTTGATGTCATATCCTTAAAGGAAACACCAATTAAGGTAAGACATGGCTGAGGTCTAGGTCAGGTTATAATGATATACTTAATATGTATTATGACTGCCCATTTTTTTTACCTGCATTAAACCATAATCACAAATTTGAAATACCTCACTTATTCCATTATCCACCTTTTCAAGACATCTCACATTTAGTTACTTACAAAATCATACTTTCTGATATGAACCCAATAAATCAAATTAAAATGTTACTAATAAAATGTTATTTTGGGAAATTCATTGAGCATATTACTGGTGTATTGATTAATGAAGAGTGGTATGAGAAATGAAGTTATTGCATATAATGTCAAAACTACACAAATCAGGATTAATGCAACTTATGCCCACTGTGGTATGTCTTTTAACACCTAAACCTTCAACTTCTTCATTGCATCATACAGTATATCCCACTTCATTTTCAAACAAATAAAGGATCAAATGTATAGAGATAGGTAGATGGGTGCCAAGTGGGAGGGTAGGGATAACAGACAAAGAACAAAAGCAACCTCTGACTTCCAAACTTATGGTTAAAATAGAAATGTAGAAAGACAGACACTTTCAGTCTATATCAGCATCAGAAATAAAATGACAGCTTAATTGTGCAACAAGTGCTGCAGACACACATGAACAGAGAGAATCTGATTGACCTATCTTGTCAAAACTGCACCCCAGATGGAACTTACTTTATTTGTCTAACCTCTTCATGGTTTGGGGTTGGAATCTAAGTGTCAACTTAAACAGCTACACATCTAAATGAGTGCTACATGCTCAAAGTGGTGCATATGTATCTTCTTATATGAAGCACTACCAATGTTATCTGTAAGTGAGACATTCCAGGAAACATTCAAAAGTTTTTGGTTGATATATCATGTGCCAGCCTGCTTCAGCAAATGCCCAGTTCCCACCTACCCACATATGTTGAAATGTTAAACTTACATGTATGTGTGTGTGTGTGTGTGTGGTCTTCATTGCTTTTACCTTCGCTTTTATATCAATACTTGTCATCTCTGTTTATTTATTGGATAAATCTGATTTCACTTAGCATGCATTAATCATTCTTAGTACTTTCCATTTATAGAACAGGGTTTCATCTTCATTAAACTCTCTTGCACATATGACATGTCTTATAGTCCCTGTAAAATGTAAAATGTTCCTTAGGGTTCAATGGGAGACAAAATGATTTAATCTAAAAAAATGGTTCAAATGATGATTACTCTCAGGGTTTATTTCAGTAGTCCAACAGAATGTAAAAATGTTAGATATTGACCCTAGTTCACTCTATCTGTTTTCCATATAGGCAATGCTTCAACAATATGATTGCTATCAAACTTTCACACCAATGAAAGTCTGAACAAAAAAAAAAGCTTTAAACCAACAATCTTTCCATGAATTAACCTTTGGTTTAAAAAAACCTTTAAATTAAAGAACATTTGGTCTAAATGTGACCTACATCCACTCTCCAGCACGACATTAAATGAGATGATCAAAATAAAAATTCAGATCATAAATTTAACTTTATGTGACATTTTCACAAATGTTATAAAACTGTTTTACTGTCAAATAAATGGGATTCCCATCTTCTGGAAAAATACACATAAAATATGCACTGCCAAAAATAATTTTCTATAAAAATGCAAATAACAATGTAGACAATTTTGAAATATCACGTGAACCTAGTTCAAAGGTAGATGTGAAGCACATGATAAAAAAGAGGAAATACCACTGAAGTCCTTTCCCCTTATCATTAACTATTACATCCACCTAAAAATACTGTAAATTATCTCCAATAATCTGATTTTACACTTTCTTAGAGTACCTTTCCTGCTGTGCTCAATAGCAATTACTACAATCTCCGGTATTATGGACATATGTATAACCTTTACATAGCGGGGCTAGTCAATACTTCAACCATAAGAGAAATGGGAGTTACCTTTATCTAATTTATATTGCTGTGACTAAGCAAATTTTCCAGGTTTGGGACTATTACTAATGGCCAAGCAATATTAATTATTGAATCTGAAAAATCTGAAACAACCTTACTTGCCTTTAACATTAAATATCTTAGAGTCTATATAGTCTGCTATAAAATAAATATACTTTAAGCAATAAGGTTTTAAAATTCCTATTCACAGATAAACATTCACTTCAAAACTTGGAATAAAATTATTGATGAGAGTAAACTTAGTACAGAATTAGACTTGATCGTGCCACAACGAGGAACTTAGTTTAAAACACAAAGTTAATGTTCTTTTAATGGATTTGTAAGATATAGCAATACAATGTTATCACACAGATGCATTTTGTCAGCTTCTTTACCCATTCACACACAAACACGCAAACATACATGTACATGTACATTGACTATGACCCTTTCTTACCTCATCACAACCTTCACATCGAGGCTTATAAATTTCCGCAAAATGGCGCTGACAATATAGTTTCTCTTCCTTTTGACAGTAAACGAGATCAACAAGCAGTTCATCACATGTGTTGCATACAAAGCATGCAGGATGCCAGCAGACAGGGGCTTCCACCTTGGGTGCAAACACTGCCATGTCCCCCTTCTCTATCAAACCTTCACATTTGTGGCACACCTGTAATAAAAGGAGTATTATCATATAGTTTTGTCAAAATGATAAAGAAAAAATGTATCTTTATTGCTTTAGATCAAAATCTTAGTAAATTGAACCTTGACTCAATGGTCAAAAGGTGCAAACATTGCTTACCATTGGTTTGCAGATGTTTTCTAATTTATTACTTGGTATGTATATCAATGACTACTTTAATGACTATTTTAAACAAGAGAAGTGAAAATCAGCACCTGAACTTAAACCATAGCTGATCACATGACTAACATGTCATACAATGTAACGGAATTTTTTTCTAAAAATTCTGGAATCCAAAGAGATTGACATTAAAAGAAAGATCACAAGGCTATCAGCATCTGTTGTTATCAACAAATCAATCAACTAAACAGCTACAACAGTATCTTGGCCTTTACATCACCTATTGGTCAGTTAGCTGAAAATGGGTCTGAAGAAGGTCACTGACAGTGACACACAAACAAAGCATAATATCTTCATTGTATGTAATTTGAGAACTTCTCACTGACTAATTGCAACAGTTGATATTTAAAGCACAATGGCACAGCCAGCTGCAATCTCAATGAAGAAACTACACACATAATCAATTCAGTCCTCCTACCAGATCTTCCTTCACATAATCTTGCACAACTCCAAGCCCCATGGCTAATTCATTGCGTAGCTCGACAAAATCCCTGAAGTTCTTCTTTTCTGCAGCACTCTTAAGACTCCTGCAGTACTCTTGGCAGAGATCCTGCCGTGGAAGTTGGTAGGTGATTTGCTGGTCCCGATATTTTTCTCCCTGGCTACCTCGCCGTGGCACTTTATCATTTGGAAGTTGGTCCATATATTCATCTATCTGTTTCAGAGAGTATAAAATAAAGGATAAATTATCAATGCTCTCATGCTTTCAGCTAATAATTACTTTTGGACACAAAAGGGTAATATCTTCAACAAAAAAATATTCTCTTAGCTTATTCTGTCCTGAGATTGTCCAATTTTCTCACCCTTGGGAATTTATGGTCAAATCATTTTTCACTATAAAGCCATATTTCATTCATTTTCATTAAAAAAATTTAAAATGATTACTATAATCATACTGCCATTAAGGTTCAATGCACTAAGCAGATTATATTGGGAGAAACTATTTATTGTAATTTTTATCAAATGTTGTATCAGATATCATAATGATCATCTGAGTAGCAATTTTTATGACAGGCGATATGTATTATTTCAAAAGAAAACAGGATTCCTTGCTAAGGGAATAAGGATATCTCAAATGACCACTTTCACAGTATTGTACAGTACAGCTTTATCTAAAATGTATGTACACTTGTATTAATTACGTTATTATTAGAATCAAAGCACATATCTTTCTTTTTTGACAACCAATTGAAATTTAGTGCAATATGAACATATTTCAAAATGAGATAAAGTTAAATTCTCAGCCAGTAAAGAATAAACAGGTAAACAATTAACCTGCATTAAGAACGATAACTTTTCAATTTTGCATATGCTGTTTGAAACATATATTCAAGTAGATAAATATATAAATATATGATACAAATGACACAACTGAATGAATTTCTTTCTTACTCCAGGATAAATATATAATGCAACTTGTTCTTAGACTTTTTTTAATTGTCACATCCATTTTAGCATCAATTATACAAGTTAAGTAGAAGAATAATCTATATCCTTTTTATCAGATTAACATTTCACCATGCTCATTATAGATTTTTGAGGCTTACAGAACTGATTAAGCTAGGTGTTAATCTCATCCCTTCGCATGTTTTAATTACTTTCTGTGGACACTGTGGTTTTGTAAAAGGCAGGGTAAACCATAAAGCATATCTACATAGTGGCAGGTATCTAAGCTACAGTGTTTCAAAAATAACATGGTCCTTAATCAAATATAAAACAGGCCACACATCACATTAACGATATCAGTTTCCAACACAGTTTGAAATGACATCACTCAAATGGATGCCAATTTCCTAGAACTTCTGTTGGGAGGAAACTTTCAGTGCCATACGAAAGGGAAAAAAGCAGATACAATATCTCATATTCAATTCTCCACGACTTCCCAGGTTTAATTACTGAGTGAAGTATCCCCGAGCAATGATTAAAAAAGGTATCTGTACCATGAATCAAAAGCAACCAGTGTTCACTAAAGCCCTTTTTTATGACGTGTGCTTTTTCAAAGAAAGTATTATGCCTATTGTTCAGGAAAAAATTGTTTGAACTTTGTGGCAAACATCATAATTAATATCCTTGCCTTACTTATTGTCATTTGTCATTTATCTAATTACTTAATTTCCATCCCTTTTGTTGTGTTTATGTACGCAAATAAGCATTGTGGTTTTATTTTTCTAATTTTAGAACTGCTCAGGAAGCTTCTTGCCTTTCTTTTTTTTTTTTTTTTCTTATTTGTCTTTGTCCTTTGTATCCAATAAAATTTTCTGACATTAAATGTCTGGTTTTCTGAAACTCATGTAGGTAATTTAGCTAAAACAAATAACGTCCTGGAGCTACCCCAGAAGATTGTGTAAAATAATAATTTCACCTAAATTATCTCTAAACAGATTGAAAAATTATGGAAATTGTTTAAAACAATAAATGCCAGCCATACTTAAAGCATAATTCTGATTAATTTTGGGCAACTAAAGACAGTCACAAGAGGACAGTTCAGTCCATTTGGTCAATACAACAGTAGTCAGTGTGTCTGCCCGCCTGGTCCTGAGACGCATTATGTAGGCAAAACTCTAGTAAATAAACATCTATTTGTAAATTCCTGAGATACTCTTCCAGTGATAGATAAAGAAAAATTATCTGTAGATAGGGGTTCAAAGAAGTTAAATGGTAAAATTTACACTTTTGCAAAGCAAGCTGTTTATTGATGGCATACACTAACTAAACCCACAGAGTTGGTGAAATAGCATTAAAATCAAACCTCATCACATATAAATTATAACATGATTTCCAACAAGAAATGAAGGCTCAAATAATGTGGTTGTAAAGCCAAAGAGGTGTAAATGTTGAAAGTATTGTAATCCTTCACTTATTAAGTTTCAAATGTATGTAACCCACCTCTACATATGAGAACATGCAGATACCAACATTCAAAGCTCCTGCAAACAACAGGGACTGACTTACCCTGTCCATGGCCAGGCCGAGTGGTGCCCATGTATAACCCATCTTATATATCTTGTCCTTCCCTAAACTTTGAGCCGTTTCAGGAGAGCTCTGCCAGCCAATTCTGTCACTGATGTTGACAAAGCCATCATTATATATGTCATGGTCATATCTGGCACACTTGCAGTTTACACAACTTTTCCTGTAAAAAAAGCATAAAACAGTAAATGATTTTTATCAGTCTCTTTGAATCCAGACCTTTATGCAGTGTAGTCACTGTGCAGTTAAGTGTTTGAACTTTGAGTTCTACCTATAACATGCATTTTCAGAACAAGCACAGTGAGGTCAGATATATGCCAGATGTCAAAAATGATTTTTGTCTGTCATCTGAGAGAGAGAGAGAGAGAGAGAGAGAGAGAGAGAGAGAGTAATTTAAAAAAAAAGTTTTTTGGCAAAAAAAACTCATTCAACTCTTCAAAGCATAATACTGTATAAAATGCTACTCTCTGACAGCTAAAGATAGATATGCCACCAACATTTTCTAATGAGAATAATTGTAAGTGAAATTATATCTGCAAGTATATCAATCTTGCATTAGATTAATTTCCGCAGATCTGACTAGTTTTACCCACTCATCTGTTAGAGAAGATTTTAGGATATCAAACAGTAGCATAAAAACAGTTTAACATTTTTCCCTCCATGTCTGAGAAATAATTAAAGCACATTTTAAAACATTTAGATTATGTTTTCACGTATACTCCCCACAACTTATCCTCTATCAGGGTCACAATTTTTTTAGCAGATATTTCTCTGGTTTTCACTAGCTGAGCAAATTTCTGTGCTGAATTTTTTTTTTTTTTTTTTTTTTTTTTGGGGGGGGGGGGAGGCACAAAACTGATGTCATAACCCAGCTGGCCTCTGGTGGGGAGTACCCACACCTGTGTACCCAGCTGGTGAACAATTATACACACACACATTGGACTACTAGTATGTCATTATGGTGATCTGAATTTCAAATCTTTCAGTATCGCAATTTCATTGGGGGTCTACAAAATAAATACATTTCGTATTATGATGATTTAACGTGCACAATATCAGATCTCTGGAAGGAGGGAGGGGATGAGAGGTCAGGTGCATTTGCATCAAACTTTGAAATGGCCAAAAGGTATGTGTAATTCACTGTACCACTTAATCTCTGCACCAGAATCAAAACTGTGACACATCTTTAACAAGGGGAATTTCCAAGGTGCTTCCCTATGAAAGAATGTTTAATTTGAAACAAAACAAGACATTTTTTCAAAGATTAAAATTTGCTACACATTAAAAAAATGAATTTGAAAAGTAAAACATTGTATGTGATGGATGCAAATCCCGTTCTAGTTTAAAACAGTATAAACAGATATATAACAAACAGATATATAATTTTAAAAAACATACTAGATCTATTCCATCAATACCAGTACATTTTGAAAAAAAGAAATTAAGGTGTTACCTAAAAAAGCATCCAGCAGGAAATGCATAAATAAAGCACAAATGCATTCATGTGTTCATCATCTTCTACAAAACACTTAAAGATAACTAGAGAAATAAAAAGGCAAAATACCAGTTCATTTTCAGTCTGCCTTTGAAGAAGATGAATAACAAGCAAGATACCAAGAAATAATCTTTGCTGTAATCTGTCAAAAAGCCAACTGTTCCTGGAATATGGTCAAGCTCTTGAGCTCTTCAATTGTCTTTGTAAATCAATTGTTTCTATGCCAGAAGATTAATTGTTTTAAGCAGACCATATATCAGGGAGTTAATGGTAAATAAAGCACTTCACCTAAACCTCTGTTCTGATTGATTGCGCAAATCTGCTTTCACAACAGTGAACCAGCCAAGTTTTGTTTAAGCATTACCTTTAAATGTTTCTGATATTGCCAGATGGATGGGAGAACAAACAAGGAATGGATGAGGGACACGGGTATGAACTGGGGTTTACTTTATGACCAGAAACCACGTGTATCATTACAATGGAAAAAGAATAAATATGAAAGAAAAAGTAACCAATCTCAATGAATCTGTTTTGCTCAAATTTTCTGACACATTGAAGAAAATTAATATAAACAGTTGTTGAATAACTTTTCATTGAAGAGCTACCATGTAGCCAACTATGGCATCTTTGTCTCACAGGCCTAAAATCAACAATATCTACTGATTAAGAAGAAAATGTTGAATGGCGTATACAAAAACAAAATTGATCTTTATATAACAATATATTAAAAGTGTATAACAGAAAATGCATAGAGAAATTATGCTCATTTTCACCTGGTATTAACTACAAACTGTCCTAAATTATATCCACTCAAGGACAGGTAAATAAGAGACCATTCCCAGAGACTATCGTACTAACTTTGGATGGAACTATCTCTAAAGGGATTCTCACTTAATTGCAATTAACTTGGGCAGCTTAGATGTCTGTTATGCCTCCTGAAGCTGATAGGGGGTAACTATGGTTTAGCAGCTTTAGTAGGCGTACCAGATGTCTAAGCCACTTGAGCTGAAAGCAATTTAGACCCCGTGGAGATGGACCGATTCTGTTAGATCCATCTAGGGATGGGAACCCAGTCTAAGTCTCTATACAGCTGCAGTAACAATGCAATAAAATACTTTGTTTAATTGGGGAAAAAAGAAGACTTTTCAGAAGCACCAACAGATGATAAATGATTTTTTACATCCTGTTTAAGCTTTCAAAGATGGTAATATGTCTGTGCAGAGAAAGTGATATAACTGAACCTGGTACTATAAAATCCCTGACAAATTAATTGGTCAACACATTTTAGCTCATGAACCACTGAAATCTAAAACACGTCTTACTACATAGCTGATGTACACATTTATTTCCTATACCCAATTCTTACCTCCAAACATGAGGGATGAACCCAGGGCATCTTTCTTCACATATAAGGCAGGGCTGTCCTTCATCTACTTCATTGATGACAACTCCCTAGGGAAAAAGACAAGAAATAAAACTTTAAACACCACAGCACTATTAATGATTTCAGTAATGAGAAAGTTTCTACCTCACATTAGGCCAGGTGGGAGAACTGAATATTTGCTTGTCATGCTTGGAAAATCATCAAAATATTACTGAAATGAAGCTGTAGTTATATTTTGAAATGAAACAGTATTATCATTATTCAGTATATAATCAAATAATACCATGCAGTAATTTTTTTCAAGAAAAAAAGGAAAAGTTCTGGAAAAATAGGCAAAATAATTTTTTCTGTGTATTCAGCTTCTCATTTACAGCAAGATGTAACTAGAAGCACATACGAATGTTGACCTGGAATGACCAACCAGGACCTTATATCAGAGGGGATGGTAACCACTGTGTCAACATGTCTCTACGCTATCAACACATTTGATGGACATAACCTTGAACTAAAAAAAAAAAAGATGATGGGCCATGTTCAGGATGGTCCAAAAACATTGTTGGCTTCAAATGTGTTACAAGATGACAAATTTAAACTAATTTACAAAGAAACTGCATGACTTGAATTTCAGTCTCTCTCTCTCTCTCTCTCTCTCTCTGTACATCTTCATCAATCAGTAATTTAGACATCTAACTCACAGATGGATCCATGTGAGTTTATTGTAAAGCAATCTTTAAATATCTTATAACTATTGAAATGTTCAGCAAAAATTCTTAAACATGGCTTTACAGTTAACACAACACCACTCCATTTGCTTTTCTCCATTTGGGTCAGAAATATTCAGATCCTGGATCCAGTTTATCAGAAAACAAGGATAGCACACTTCAATAAAAAAAAAGTTAAAATCACATTAGAAATTCTTAAAATGTGACATTTCTGTATTCAAAAAATAAGAATCTGGCTTTTAACCATATTACATATGTTTTAAAAAGATTATGTTATTATTGGAACCAATTAGCAATTACCAAATTTGACTAAATAACATCACCACAAGCAAACTAGTTGCATTGACTGCATTCACATTCAAACATCATACCAGTTGGATTGATCCAATTCTGCAAGGGATTCTTGCTAAATTGCATTCAGTGTTATCAGTTTTATTGTCTGACACACCTCCCTGAGTAGCTAATTAAATAGTTAATTACCCCCTACCAACTTGAGAAGGCATGTCAGACATTTATAGTAAGCCAATTACAGTGATTGCACTTAGGGAGAATCTCCAGTAGAGTTGGATCGGTCCAGCTGGTATGATGGGTTTATCTGAACACTCCCATTGAAGTGGATAATCATTCTTAGTATTATTAGCATCACATTCAGTGGGTGCTTGCAAAAATACCACTAAGTGTGTGCTCTAGAAGTCTTCCACAGATAGGAACTGCCTTATCAGAACTAGACATTCATTGTATTTTCATGCAGCTCAATGTGCTATATAATGTAAACACTTCAGTGTACATGTACTATTTTCTGGATCCTCAGCCCACCTGTATGCTTTTGTGTACATTTGTTTTGTATATGTGAGTGAACAAAAACGGTTTCCACAATTAACTTCATATTTGTAGTGTAAAATAACATTTGTAAGTTCAAACTGCTTAATTTTTAGTAATCCATTCCAAAGAAAAAAAAATTTAATTGAATTTGGGATATTTCCAATATAACATCTGTAACTTTACATTGTACCTAAAGGAGTAAAAAAAATATTATTATGCAATTAAGAAAAGCAAAGTAAAGCTATTTTGCCCTACTCTATATTCATGCCTTTTTACAACAAAACAGTACAGTGCTTGGTGGAATTTCAGTACAATCTCAAATCTTTTCATCTAATAATAAAGATTAGATTAATATCTTATTGTTGTAAATGGCAAAGCAAGGAGTTACCAGTATAACACCTTGGGCAAACTGAACTGTTGATAGACCAATGCCCATTATGGTATACCTGACAAAGTTATAAGCAGAAAAATATAGCCGGCAAGAATGAAGTAAGGGAAAATTACAGGAAAGTCCTGAAAACCATCCACATCAAGACAGGGGGCCAGTCTCGGCAGAAGTGATGGTGCCATGTTCTGCTAGTGCTAGACATAGAAATATTGGAGGTAAAAACTTTTTCAATATTAAGCTGTTGACTGAAGAAAAAATTACTTCATTCTTATAACATAAAACAACTGATGAAATTCTTTTCTGATAGTTGACAAGAACAATTCACACAGAACTTTGAGAATCAGGGTACCTACATATGATACCATAATAACTGCAGGCAATTTTCTATTCTTCAGCTCAAGTGCAACTGAGAAGATAATTGGTAGGTTGATTGTATGGCACAATATCAATCACTTGTTCTAAAATGAGTGGAAAAATGACTTTGGTGTAAAAATATACTTTTAAAAATTAGGACATGTTATGTACGCAGAGCACATCTTATGAAGTCACAATGCAGGCATGATTCAGTTTTCAAACAGCATGTTTTCAGTCAACAGTCAAAAAAAAAAAAAAATCCTATCCTATCCTATGCAAACAAAAGTATCCAAACTTGGATTTGCCAAAAGCCATAAGGACTATGTTTCAACAAATTTCTGTGCCATTTTTATCATGACCTAAGTTTGTAATGAGGCCAAGGTGTTTCATGACTTGAACATTTTCTTTTTGAGAATTTTTTTTTTGCTCAGTTTTAAATGTCAGCTGTGGCAGGTAATCTGGGCAGTATGCAGGATGCATTTTAATGTTCAACTCCATACTATTTACTTCAATACATTTGCATACACAGATGCTAATAATTTGCCCATAAAAAATTAAGTAGTCAGGGGCATAAACCATACATGGTCATAAATTGTTAAAGATGTGAAAAATGATGAGATAATCTGGCCTTTCATCAAACCTTGACCATGTATTTATGACCAGAGAGAGGACACCATTATTAGAGTTCTTTGTTTCTAGTTCCCTACAACTAACAGCATTAATATATTAAATAATTTGGCACTATAAGCATTACCTATGTAAATAATCATGTTAGGACAGTAGTGAGAGAAGTCAACTGAGCAACTGTACAGTTTCTATCATAACTTACATTAGCACTTCAAATTTTGTTTTTTGTTTAATAAGGTCTCTTATAATGTATATAATCTAAAAATATCCACTTTAGTGGGATTTGAATCTTATCTGTAGACTATAATATATTTTTATAAACATAGTAAATTGTTTATGTACTGAGTATGTAAGTGACTCATGTTGTTCCTAGAAACATAATAAGATGACAAACTTCATGATTTTTTAAATACTGAAACCATTACTTGCAACACATACATGGCACCAATGTTCAAACCAATGGTCTCTGCAATTCTAGCTGTCTATTGTCGCATTTACGGAAAAAGAATGGATGATCTGCGGACTAACTGAACCGTTGACTAAATATGGCTGACCTCGCATAAAAGCAAGCCTCACAAATCCCCTGTTGGTCTCCCCACCCCCACACACATCATTAAACAGAATAAATCTCAACTTTAATTGCTATGCCCCTGCAGTGGGGGCATGAGTGGTGGCGGGAGACCATCAAGGAATTAGTTGGCATTGCTTTTAAGTGGGTCGGCTATATTTAGTCCACAGACCTGTTAGTCAGTGGATCAACTAGTTCTGAATGTGCTCTAGTAAGAGAATAACATAATGTGAGTGCATTTAGTTTCCTTAAAACTGTTTCCAACTCTCTTCAGATGGACAAATTAAACCTTTAAAAGTTTTTTTTAACTTTGTTAAATTTATGAGACTTTTAAAAATGAAAAACAGGCTGAATGCAATTTAAAATGTAAAAGACGTCTGGATTATACATAAATGATAAATGACTATCTGTGGCATTTGTGTTGAGGCCTAGATACTATAATCACTCATTTACCACTGAAAATGTCTTCACCTTTCTCAAAAAAATAATCACTTTATTTATCATATTATTCACAAGTAAGTTAAGATGTCCCCCACAGTCACTACAGTCTACATAGGCTTATCATGAGTCTGCATCTGCCTGCAAACTGTTGGGACTACTATTTATAGCTACAAAGGGATCTTGCTACTGTAAGTAAAAGTGCTTTTGGTTTTATTATACATGTTAATTTTGACGGTAACATTTATATATGTGTTTCATAGTAGGCGTTATTGGAAAACCATTATGTAAGGTCGCTGAAATCGATTTATAGATAAGATTTAAAGAAATAACTGACTTATGAATATCAGAAGCAACCTTGTTCCACAAGTTCGACTATTTTTTAATCATAAAATCCTTACTATGATAAGAAGTTACAATTTATTTCCTCAATTAGCATAAACTTCATGTTGTTTAAAACAACTGTGCACCCCAGCTGTACTTCACATCCTTAAATAATTACACTGACATAGGAACAATCATTTACACCTTAATGCATCCTATAATTAGTAATCAAATGGTCCAAAGACATCACTTCAGACTAACAAAAAGTTTTAATTTCAGCAAAAAAAAAAAAAAAATTCTCACCTGTCTTGCCATTACTTAACCTCCAATCTCTTTTCCACAACTCATAGGAGTAATTTTTTTCCTTTCTTCTTCATAAGGAGATAAGTCCAAAATCACCTTAAAGTTAACAAGGAACTACGTACACATTGGTAAGTGAACTATGTTATGGACTTAAATGTTTTCTAAGTGAAGGTCTGCCTTCCAACTGTGTTGATTCAACCAGGAAAGAACATATGACTACATGGAGAGGCCAACCATCACAAGTTCTCTAATCACACATGCGGTCCAACAACATTCACCACCCATATGTATGGGACCTCATCATTCTTAAAAACATGCGGTTAACAAATGAGGCCAACAAGAATTAAAAATTGATAAATCTTTGCTAGAAATAAGTCAAGTCCCTAGACAATCTAACTTGGTGTTGTTGCTTTTATGTATGCCTGAATATTTAGCATAAATCACCTGGAATTGGCAAAATAGCCCATAACTTGGAAGCAAAGTATCCCACAGGACTTGATTATTTTTTTTACTGTGACCTATCCCTTCCAATGCTGCACTTGCATTACCTAGCATGATAAGCAGCTTTATTATTACTGTCACTAAATCATTCTGCTACTTTACTATTCTGCTGGGAATTAAGAAAAAGAACAAATGGATTCCAATCTTTCGTCCAGACAAACCACCAATGACGTAGTCCTTCCTGTTTTAATGAAATTAAGAAGCAATTGATGGAGTCTGCAAGCAGATAATGTGGCGCATCATGCATTCTGCTTCTATGTCCTTCTAATGACCACAGATACCATCACATGTACTGGGAATATTGTATATATTGAATACTTTTTTCTAAAAGTAGGAGATTGCAACACTAATATTTAAGACACTAATTTAGCATTAACATCAATATAATTGGAGTCAGCTGCCATGCAAGCATGTTGTTTGATGGCCTGTGCAGTCTTATGCGCTTACATGTACTTAATGTGTTTTGCTGCTTGGTCACATTACAGGTCTGGACTAAAAATAGACATAAAAAAGAAAAACACTGTCTCGTTTTCTTGCAGCATGTCTTCTAGCTAAATACTTTCATGTATAATAATATAATGAAAATATCATACAAGTCACATAACAGAATAATTTGTTTTTTCACTACAAAAGATGGTAACTATGTTACTTTAATTTGTGCAAGTTCTATTGCTCTGGGTATTCATTGATGAGCAATTCAAAAAGAAAATGAGAAATGATTATTATATTTGGTTTGAAAATTATGCACCATCACTTGTATCCAAAGTTTCAATGAATGAACATTTAATGCTTTTGTAATACAGAAAACATAATTTGAAGGCGCTCTTCACTGACTACATGGAATTATTACTTATGAAGATACCAGTATGCTTTACTGATTGTAACTGTCACAATACAAAAAATTCAGATGATGGAGATTTTGTTATCCACATGAATGCCATGCAATCTGACTGGTATGTAAAACTTTCATGTAGACTTTATAATAGATCAATTGTAATGGGAAAAAAGAAATCCTCTTTATTGTCTGGGTGACACCTTTCTTTTCTGACTGACTTTGTTAAAGCTCAAACCAAAGAATTGCTTTGAAAAAATCATAACTCAGTAGGTAGTGTTATTATGTTGCACTGCATGTATTCTATTCACCAGTGATAAAATCTGTAATCTATTATCAATGAAATGACTTTAGATGCATGTTTTTATAGCCTACTCTGTTTTGCTAGTCTCACACATAATTGCTGCTAGTATAAATTTGATTCTCTTTACACATGTATTGAAAAGTGACATAAATGTGTAATGCAGCACAACGGTTTACCAAAGAACAGAAAAAAATGTCATACCATTAAAATTTGATCTTTTGGCAGTACATTGTATTTCAGGTGAAAGATCTTGATACAGGTTATATGCATGCACGTATATTGTCAAAGTCAGTTGAACTCTAAGGTTAAGTTGATAGCTTTGGTGTCATACCACAATGACAAAGTAAAATGAGTGTTGGTGAAAAACCAGGCCCTTCCTACTTCAATAAATCATCTCATCCCTAAAACCTTGTAGACTGTTGCCTATCCCTACAGCTTGCAAGAAATACTAGTAATTTGTCCACTTGTAGAACTATTGCTAATCTACTGTTTTTTCTTAGAAGTATACTAGTTAAAACTACGTATATTTCAACATTTCGAAATTGTAACATTTTCAAAATCTAAATCACTGTTTTAACAAATATACATTTCCCTGTTGAAAATTATAATTGTTTATGGTAATTACACATGCACGGCACTTTTTTGAGGTACTTTCACCAGCATGCTTTGTTCTGACTATATTCCTCACCCACCCCAAAATTCTCTTATGGTTACCTTTAAGATATCACCAAAAAATCGATACATAATTATGCCAATGGTTTCCTTAACAGTCTATTCATTATATTTGTATCAATCCTGTGAGCTATAAAAAGACTAAAGAACTAACATCAGGGCACTTCACAGAACTCACACGCGTTGTTTAAACACATGGGCAAATACAATTACACACATCTAACATATGTTAGCCACTTTGGCGTTACCAAGAAACACAGAAAATATCTCAAGTATGATACATATAATGAATTCCTACATCTATTAATAGGTCTACTAATGATTCTAAGCAATCGTGTCAAATTTTCATTTGCTTTATGATATCTATGTTTCAATAAAATGATGGAAGAGTTACAATGAAGCTGCCAAAGAAAACATATACTAGTACAATAAAATAATCATCACATTTGGTTTTAAAAATGATTTACATTTCTTTCTATTTCATCGAATTTACCTCAGCCATAAGTCGTGTAAAGCAAAAAACTTGAGATAAGTGCCTTGTTGTAACCCATATACCTGACAGCTCCAGGCAGTGGCTGTCAGTATGTCTTTTTAGCATTGACTCAACATCAAACTTGACATATATTACACAACTTAATGTAGTTATTTCTGCTTGTAGATAGAAATTACCAATGCTTTCTTTCTTTCTTTCCAACATACTCAAAAATACTGAACATGGAAAATTAAACCTGATATAATAAAGGGAGTATATGCATGAACAAAGTAGATGTAGCAATGATATTTACAATGAAAATTTCTTGAAAAACAAAAAAAAAAAAATTAATGGAATAAATATATATTGTTTCATCCAAACAAAATCTACTACATCAAACACTATGGGCATAAAACACTGCCCTTATCACTCAAAATCACTCTACACAACCATAAACATAATTCACATCTACCAGAAGTGCCCACATACACTGATATATAAACATGAATTTACCTGTATATGATTATTGTTATTTATAGAATATTTCCCGACATCACCCATTTCCAAAGTAGTCTGCTGCAGTGTTTTTATTTTATCTACTTTTCAAAATATTTTCTTTGGTACTGTTTCTGTCCTCAGCAGTATCAAATGTATCCTAATGTATTTACATGCAGGTAAATACTCCCTTCATCTTACTCGGTATAATCCATCAAAAAATCCACTCCTCTTTAAAAATCTTTAGTCACAAAATCCTTTGTAAAAAATGACTGTCATACAATCTTTGTCCATCAAAAGGCCTCTCCAACAGAATTAGTCAGATATGATACAGAGGGCACACTTCACTTCCAAAGCTCTGCTGGCTGTATTGATTGCACAAGGGTCCTCAAGCATGTAAATGTACTGTGTGTTGCCTGCCCAGTGGCAATTTTTTTTTAATGTCCAAAGCCGGCTTCTTATGGATGCACGTGCACCTACAAGTACAACTGGCACGTCCCTTCTTACCAGGGCAAAGAACAGGTCCTGTTGTCACACTGCTGAAGGCCTCAATAACTTATCTCTCTGCATGCTTGTCACACAAAGGCAGTCATCTGAGACAGCTCCTGCATATCAAATGACTCAACGCTGGCATTTAAATAGAGCTCGAGCTCATGTGTCTAATCTCATTCATGAAAAAAGCTACATCCCAGGTATGCTGGTTTTAGGGATAGGCAACCACAGCAATTGTGCACTTTTTGTTTTATACAAACCATGTTACAGATGGACCAACAAACTTAAATATAGAATATATCACTTGCTTTTTTTTTCTATTACTGAAAATTGGTATTAAGTTCAATTGCTTTGTCTTAGTTTTTTACCACATTTTTTTTCTCATTTCCTTTACTTACATTTTTATTACACAGGGTAGGTAACTTTTCCAAGAAAAATCAATGTTTTACTCCCAGTTAAGTCATCAGACACACTTATTCGTACATGAATAGTGTACAGGTTGAAGAGGACTTTTTATGACATTTTAATGGTCTCTGTGATTCTGGCTACATTGAAATTAGAAATAAAACAATAAATGTGAGCCAAAACAAAAACAAGAATTTTGGGAGAATTTTAAAAGTCTAACTGTGTAAACTGTTCATTAACCTTAAAATTTAGGAATGAATTTGATGAAGTTATACATATTGATATTTTAAAATTATGTATAAATTGTTTATCACTTTTTAGCACAATTTTTCTCAAAAAAAAAAAAAATAATAAAGAAGGGTAAGAGGATACAGCAAATTAATCAAGGTATATCAAAATTGTAATTAGATGAGTGAAATTATGCAGGCATACTAGAATTCTGATAACAATTGTTTTACTTTGGAGCTACTTCATGAACTAATATTAAGACAAAAAGTTAAACACTGATCTATTGTCAGTGCCCCTTGTTCCTTCTAATTGATGCTAACACACAGACTATATTTCATACTGTGACTTAAAGCATGATGTCTGGTAATAAGTATAGGTCAGACAGTAGAGCTACAATGGAAGATTGTTTTTTGTACTTTTTTTTTCACCTGAGGCATTTCTTAAAGTTCAATAAGGGGTAAAATAAATGTTTACACCTAAAGAAATATGCAGCGACCTGACACATTAGATAAGGCAATCCATATTATTTAGCTCAAGTGAAAATGTACAACAAACATCTATTCACAGCAACCCAATATAACGGAAAAATCAAGAAACATGATGCATTAAAATATGACTCATAGAATAAGAGATACTGAAGTGGTCTTTAATAATTATGTTTAAATTAAACTTCAATTCTTATTTAAATCCAAAGATAAGAGATTTTTGTAATATTCTGGATCACATTCTGCTCAGTCAATGGCTAACATGGTAATCTGCATTAACCACAAGTAAAATAAGCACAAGACTGCTATTGAGATTTTGGCTTTTTATGTTATCAGATTATCATGTTGGACAGAAATTGAGGCCAGTAAACATACTTTCTTGGTACACTTTAACATTATTATAGAGAGAAAAACAAGACCTTATTTCACCTCTGTACTTAGTGACACTATCACAACATTATCCCATGAGAAACAGCACTAGCTCATTAGATTGCCAACAACTCTCCAATCTTTTCTTCAATCTATAAGCTGCCTATATCAATGGAGTCTGAAAGCAATCATTCCCTGGAGATCTCATGGTGTGATTGTGACTTCATCTCCTCTACCACAATGCATAATGAATTCCAGCCCAACTGACCATGTCAAGACAAGTACAGAAGTCACACATATCCTAGAACACTATTTATAGACAACAGTTTCTCTTTTATATTTCAACATTTCATCAGTTTGGTAGGTGACAGAGATTGAAAACTCTTGTCACAAACTACTATAAAAATTATCACTAAATGAAATATTTCCCTTGGCATGTCCAATTATTCCATGGAAATGATAAGTTTTTGTTCAGTTTGTGACAAAAGAGTGTTTGACATAAGTCCCTCTTTTAATCCTCAAAAATTATATAGCCATCTCCAAGTCCACTCATGAAATGCATCACACACACACACACACATACACACAGGTTTGTGAGTGGAATTCTTTTAGAATTTTTACGTAACAAAATACTATCTAACAAGACTCAAAAGACTCCAAAGCTGTCATTTATCAGGATGATACAAAATAGTTGATAGCTTTGTACAATAAATGCATAGGCTTTTAAAATTGCAGTTTGATATATATCAACCACTGTGACACTATTTTATATCATGTAAAAAATATAAGAGGCCCAGAATTCTCCTTATAAAACAACTAAATTTTGGGCTTAGCTTTAATATCAGCTAAATTTGGATAACTGACGGTGTAAGGGGAATTTTTGGCTATTGGTCTGAGAATGTTTTTTTCACAAACCAGTGGTTGACAAATTGGTACGTCTTAAAACGGTTGCCATTACCACTGTGAGAAAAATTTAGACTGAAGATGCCTAGAATTTAATTTTAATGGCTTTGTTTCAAGCTGCCCCCCCCCCCCCCAAAAAAAAAAACTTTATGAAACACAATTCATCAGAACAAAGTGGAAAGTTGCTGATCTTGACTTTCAGACCTAAAATTTTGGTGAACTAACACATGAATGATAATAATGTAGTACCTGATCCAGTTTTTCAATGAAATAAACTAGAAAAGCACTCCGAGAGTGCAGACGTCAGCCAAGGCAGCGATTATTGATTATTATTGATTATTGATTGATTATTCATCTGAATCACCACTAAAAACTAATCACTTCTATGTTAACCCATTTCCCACCTACCCTTAAAAATTTCATCAAAATCGATCCATAACTTTTTGAGTTATGTTGATGACAAACAAACAAACAGACAGACAGGCAGAGGTGAAAACATAACCTCCTTGGTGGAAGTAATTAACTATCCATCTACAACATATATCTTGTATTATTATAATCTTTACATACTTCTTAACTAGAAAAGCACTCCGAGAGCGCAGACCTCCGCCAAGGCAGCAGTTTTTGATTATTATTGATTATTGATCTGGATCACCACCAAAAATAATCATATCTAAGTTAACCCATTTCTGACCTACCCTGAAAATTTCATCAAAATCTGTATATAACTTTTGAAGTAATGTTGATGATTGATTTTTGACTAATGATTAATGATTATTGATTGATTATTGATCCGGATCACCACCAAAAACTAATCACTTCTAAGTTAACCCATTTCTGATCTACCCTGAAAATTTCATCAAAATCTGGCCATAACTTCTGAAGTTATGTTGATGATTGATTTTTGATTATTGATTATTGATTGGTTATTGATCCGGATCACCACCAAAAACTAATCATCTCTTCCTTGGCCTACTTCTGACCTACCCTAAAAATTTCATCAAAATCGGTCCATTACTTTTTGAGTTATGTTGATGACAAACAAACAGATAGACAAACAGGGATGAAAACATAACCTCCTTGGTGGAGGTAATTAATTTGAAGATCAGGTATAAATTCTCATTTAAGTAGACTACTCATGATTTAGCTTGCATCAAAATGAACAGAAAGATTTGATTTCAAAATTAATACCAATTTTGACTTGTGGAAATCTTTGGTGAAACTTTTCCCTGGCTAAGTCTGCTATATCCTTATCAGGCATAGACTTAATTTTTTTTTTTTTTTTTTTTTTTTTTTTTTTTTTTTTTTTTTTTTTTTTTTGAAATAGGCCCCAGTTAAATATACTTTACCTCTGCATTTTGAACGATAATCTGAGGAATGTTGTAAGTATTCATGTCATGGCTTGTCCCAAACATAGTATTATCAGTTAGGAGGAAGTCAAGAGCTCCATTGTGTTTATTTGGCACAATTCCCAGGGACATTGTCATAGTGTTGATACAGTGAAGCAGTTACCCCTGAAGTCAAAACATAGAAATTAAATCAAATGTCTCTATAGCAACAGTAACTCCTTAATTTCCACATGCTGCACTAAACATACACTGCACATATTATGCAGATACTCTCGTTCTACTATTTTTTAAATTTTTTACCTCACCAACATGACATTAATAACAGGTACAGTACACATGCTCTCTATACATCTGAATCTGAAAGAATACATTCTTGATGAGTGAACTCTTCTGATAGTTCTAATTTGTATTGATGAACAGCGAAACGTAATTTAGGCTTTCAAGACTTACCTGATACCTAAAGTATACTGACATGCACAAGCTCATAAAGCTTTGGGATTATAAGTAATTACTCTTTCAAAATCATTTACCTAAAGTGTCAAATTTATGTCAGCAGTGTTCTACAAATAAATATACCCATAAACCCCATTTGACAATCTGCAGATAAATTCACATGACAAAACACAATTTGCTGTATTCATAACCATATGAACCAAAGGAGTGGGGCTGCCTATTTATCTGTTTTTCACTACTAGTACAGTAACATTATTTATTGTACATTTATTACCTGACGTCCTTTCCGTATTTTCTTTTGGACATATATCATATAGAATTCCCATTAGGTCAAGACCTAGATGACTCTTAATCCTATATAGCATCAGCGCATGTCTTAGGGACATAAACCGCAATATGGAAAAGACATCCCAAAGTATAGCTTAAAACTCTTGTCTCACTTATATTACCAAACTGCATTAAGGCAGAAACAGTTTTTCCGTCAATATGTCAACAACTGATAACAGCTATCAGCAACCACTTCTGTGATCCTTTTATCTGCTTTGAAATTAAGATCTTTTCTCTTGACATTCTGATAGAGATTTGTCAAGTGCATATTCCTTTGATAGACAATACTTACTATTCAATAAAAGTATACTAGTACATTGCAGTACAAAATCAATCTTAGCTTTTACAACCTATAAATACTTACAGATCTATACAAACATCCAGTACTAAGATCAGACTGATCTTGAATGTATCATCACTAAAGCACTATAAAAGTCCTCTGATTTAAGATGGAAAATAAAACATTGATTCTTTGCATTTAATAAGAGTGTTAAAATCAACATATATAAACTAGCGGATCAGAGAGGCGATACCGCCTCCGGATATAGTACCACCAGCTGGAGTAAGCGCATTCGTATGGAAAACCCCCCAAAAAAGGGACACCACCACCAGTCTTGTGCTTGACAAGCTCTATAAAATGCAATCAACAAGAGTTCTCAAAATATGCAAAAAAAATTAACTAAAAATGGTACAATCAAGCAGATTTTCAAATTGACCTGTATTTTCCTAACATTGATCACTCCTGTAATTCTCTAGACAATAGACCTATTGGTTTTCCTTGAAATGTGTTGTCAGTGCTGCAAATATGCTGACAAAAGAAAAAACCTAGGGGCAACACTGGGCATATCTCTGCTAGTTTTGAAGATATGAGGTACAAGAAAATATGCAAAGCTCAGTTCATGGTGAACAAGGCAGCAAAGCTGTCAAATGTACAGACAAAAAACAGGAAATAACTATGCACAAAATAGGCTACTGTCAATTCTGATGCAAAAGTACATTATGTTAAACTGCAAATTCAACATCAAATTCTAATTATGCTCAACAGGTAATACCAATGTAAGTAAAATGTGTAACAAGCATAAGGCTTCAGGCCCATGGGAGTTCAAGTTCACACTTTGAAAATGTATAACTTCCAGAAAAAGAAGCCAATTAGACTGCTTTTCCAACTCAGGCTGCATTTTAGTCCTGTATTTCGTTTTTGAAAGTATGGCAATTATAAGTAACACGGTTTTCCCATAATGGTCATCATGGCAGCAGCACCCAAAATTGTGTTTTCTTCTATTCTGATGCAATATTACATAATGGTTAACAGCATAATGACCATCAATTTTTAATAATAAAACATATGTATCATGGATTTTCAGAAAATATGACTAGCATGGGTCTTCAAGCCCGTGGAACTTCAAAATCACACCTTGAAAATGCCAATATGTGAAAAATTAAATTTTCACAAAAAAACTGTTTAACTGGCAGTAAGAATTACCAAACAGCCAAAAAGTAAAACTGCCTTCCACTTATCCCACTTACAATGAAAGTGCACAGCGCCGGCGACAGCGACGGCGATTACAGACGTAGGTGATGGCAATATGTACAGACACATCTGTACATATTTACTGTACTATTTGAGAACAGTAAGTGACATGGTTTTTCTTAAATGGTCATCATGGGAGCAGTGCCCAAAATAGGATTTTTTCAAATTTTGATGCAATATTACATAATGTTTAACAGCATAATGACCATCAATTTTTAATAATAAAATATTAGTATCATGGATATTCAGAAAATGTGACTAGCAAAGGTCTTCAGGCCCATGGAACTTCAAAGTCACAACTTGAAAATGCCAAAATGTAAACAAGACCACACTGTTCTGAAATGTTTTTTTCCCATTTTTAACAATTTTTAACATAAAACAAAATTAACAGTGTACTGCCATTTTTATATGATCAACTAAGAAAATTGATGAGATGGGAAAAATATCAATAGAGCAGTGTTAAATGTCCAATTTCTTCCATTCTGAGATTCTGAACATAGTGAATGATTGAATCTGACAAACTGCAATGATATGAGTTTATTTCCATTTTTGAAACTTTATTACACAATACACGATAACAAGTTTACCATCATTTTTACAACATCAACTAACAATGTTGTTAAGATGCAGGAAATGTCAAACAAACACTTTCATGTATCTTATTAATTAAATAATGAAACTGTTAACATGCCTACTAAGAATTGAATCTGAGGAAATGTGAAAAAACAGCATAACTTCTAAAATAATGGCCCGATTATGCTGATTTTTTAACTCAACCTGCGTTTTAGCAGGATTGATCACTCCTGTGAGTTTAATGACAATTGGCCTGTCTGTTTTTCTTATATTGTGTTTACAGTGTTGCATATATGCTGAAAAGTGAAAAAAAAAGCATAACTACTAAAATAGTGGCCCGATCATGCCGATTTTCGAACTTGACCTGCGTTTTAGTAAGATCAATTACTCCTGTGAGTTTCATGACAACAGGCCTATCGGTTTTCCTTGGAATGTGTTTACAGTGTTGCAAATATGCTGAAAAGTGAAAAAACAGCATAATTTCTACAAAAATGGCTCGATCATGCTGATTTTCGAACTTGACCCCGTTTTATGAATATTCATCAGCTCTGTAAATATATAGCCAAAAAGTAAAACTGCCTTCCACTTATCGTGTTTATAAGGAAAGTGCACAGCGCCGGCGACGGCAACGATATATATACCCCCCCCGCAGGTGATGGCAATATGTACAGACACATCTGTGTCTGTACATAAAAAGTAGGTCAAAGGTCAATTTCAATGTTGCAGTATATGACTTCCTATTCAAGGTCAATAGTAATCATGGGCATTTCTTTGCCAATTTTGGAGAATTAAAGGGCCAGAAAACATGCAAAATGCAGTTCATCATAAAATAAGGTCAAATTTCAGGGTCACAGTTAGATTGCCAGTATATATGACTTCCTAATCAAGTTCAATAGTAACTATTGAATATAGTTTATCTTTGCCAGTTTTCGAGATATAAAGATCAGAAAATTTGCAAAAAGCAGTTTATGGTGAAAAGTAGGTCAAAGGTCAATTTTAAGGTCACAGTTAGATTGCCAGTATATGATTTCCTGTTTAACTTTAATAGTAACTATGGACCTGTCTCTGCCAGTTTTGGAGACAAAAGGGAAGAAAAATTTGCAAAGTTCAGTTCATCATGAAAATTAGGTCAAAGGTCAATTTCAGGGTCACAGTTAGATAGCCAGTATATGACTTCCTATTCAAGTTAAATAGTAACTATGTGCACAGTTTTGAAAGTATAAGCATTAAAAAAGTTGCAAAGTTCATTTTATGGTTAATTGTAGGTCAAAGGTCAATTTTAAGGTCACAGTTACATTGCCAGTATATGATTTCCTGTTTAACTTTAATAGTAACTATGTACCTATCTCTGCCAGTTTTGGAGACAAAAGGGAAGGAAAATTTGTAAAGTTCAGTTCATCATGAAAATTAGGTCAAAGGTCAATTTCAGGGTCACAGTTAGATAGCCAGTATATGACTTCCTATTCAAGTTTAATAGTAACTATGTGCACATCTTTGCCAGTTTTGGAGATATAAAGATCAGAAAATTCGCAAAGTGCAGTTTATCATGAAAAAAGGTCAAAGGTCAATTTCAAGGTCACAGTAAGATTGCCAGTATATGACTTCCTAATCAAGTTCAATAGTAACTATATACATTTCTTTGCCAGTTTTGAGGATATAAGGGACTTAAATGTTGCAAAGTTCAGTTCATGGTGAAAAGTAGGTCAAAGGTCAATTCCAAGCTCACAGTTTAATTGCCAGTATATGACTTCCTATTCAATTTCAATAGTAACTATGGACCTATCTTTGCCAGTTTTGGAGATATAAAGGAATCAATGTTACAATTTTGGAGTTACCATAATGTGCTATAAATTTCCTGTAAAAAAATTAATTGAAATAAAGAAAAGGTCATTTCGGTTGAAATTCTTGAAATGGGAGGTGCTCAGAAGTTCCAGATATTCAAATTTCATAAAATAATGTCATTTTTGACCAGAAGTTGTCTGCCTCGCCAAGCCTTATGTTTAATTTTCCAGGGGTTCAAAATTTATTATACATTATCCGTATTGCACATTTTGCTTTTACCACCACAATTTTTGATACAGCATAACTCGTAAACAGTATGGAAATAAAAAAAAAACGGAGACCACGTACAGTGTTGGGCTTGACATGCTCTACAAAATGCAAAAAAGAATGGGTCTCTAACATTAACGGTTCCCGAATTAGAGACAGTTTTCAGTTTCGGTATCTTACGGCTGCTACTCCCGTGAAAATGCACTGATTGACCCCAAACTCACTGAGATGAAAGATGACCTGAAGGGTAACACCTTCCAATAATATTATAGGTTAGTTTCTGAACATCAGTGCAAAAAATTTTATTTCGTAAATAAAGGTCAAAGGTCAAATCCAAGGGTATATTTGAAATCTCCACATATGACTTTTGGTCAGCAGTCTGTAGAAATTTTTCCCATAATTCCTTCAGTAGGGTAGATAATTAGCATTTAATTTTGCCATTTTTGGACAAGGGTGCATTGCAATGAGGGCCACACCTAGACCCCAGCACTGACAAAGCCAAAATTTTACGTGGAACGAGTTGAGATTATAGGTGACCTAAATCCAAGAGATGGGCACGCAGGCCCTTACCGTCTAGGAGGAGAAGCGGTAACGGTAACATGGCAGCGGAGCCGGCGGAACGATCCGGACGGGACTAAAACCATGTGTACCGCCAGCGCCTACGCTGGTGGTACAATAATATATTTCCACATTTAATTTGCAAAGTGAAAACAAAACTCATCCTCTTACCATACTCTCTTGATATTTATGAAAGCTATCCACAGATAAAATCAATCTTAGTTGTTACAATTTATGTGTCCTTACAGATCTATACAAACATGCAATACTAATTCAAATTATCAGATTACATGAACCGGTACATACTGCTCATACACGGATGCCATTAATTAACACCTTATCATAAATCAAGGTAAAAATTATATGCACAAATAGTTCAAAATATTCCTTTACTTGAAAAAGTGTTAAATAGCCACTGTCAAAAATATATTGTGTATATTATTATCATATTGAAAATCATATTATTATTATTTGAAAATGTTCATACTTGTACACATTACATCAGCTGCATACAGGCAGACACATGTACATGACTAAATTTCCTCTATGTAGCAGACTTCCATTGAGCCATTATATCAAGGCTAGCACAAATAATATCTGACCAACATGGGCAAAGTTGTAATGATTTAGGTTCAAGCTAGGGTATGGGTGAAAAAAAATAATGAAGTATGACTTTCAAAACCATATTGGTGTCCATCCAGGCATACGGCAATACAGAGTATTGTAACGCATACTGCTATCTTATGAGTCAGCGTAAAAACTTTTTACATATGCCACAACTCAAGGTTTACATTGAAATATAACAAATTATCATAATGGCATCAAAAAGGCATCAAAAAGCCATCAAATGTTCCCCATATGCCTGGAGTCACAAAGAAATGCTTGCAAAGAGCATTTTCTGTAAAATGCTGTAGAAGATGAGGAATTACACTGTTGTGACTAGTTGTTATCAAAAACTAGCAAACATTCGGAAGCTAAGGTCATTCAAATTAGTTAAATTTGAATGACCTTAGCTTCCGAATTCTAGCCAATGAACAATTTGTTATCAAAAGGTTTGTCAGGAAGTGATAAATTAAAATTTGATTTTTGGTGACAAAAGTCCCATTCCCACACAGCATGGTAATTGGAATTCTAATGCGTGTATCTAAATTCATTTTTTTGGCTTCACAGACCAAGAAACAAAATCACAATTCACCTTGCCAGATCTCACTGGCAACTCTATTGACGCTTGCTTGGGGAGTCACAGTATGTCCTGGTGAACAGGGGCATTTGTTTCCAGTCTCTATACAAGTAACAATCATGCTTTTGCTTTTGCTTTCAATAATCACGATATTGCATATGCATCTATCAAACTATGGTGTAAAATTATTCAAATGTTTGATGATACATTAATGAAACAAGCATACATACATGAGATAAATAGTTACAAGTTGCTGACACCTTATGTTCCACCCACAGTATTGTAACGATTTTTCATAGCCTTAAAATTCATGGTAAAATTGCTGCAGTAAGCTGTAGCCTTTTGTTTACATTCTTGTGTGTGTTGAACTTTGAACCTTAAGTTGGAATGGCTTGTAAGTGGTATCAGTTTACTAAAGAGGTGATTGTGGTGTCCAGTAGAGGGGTTGGCGGTCAACCATTCAAGGCCGTCCACTTTTCCTCTGCCTGCCAGTCAAAGTAGCAGTGAACCATTCAAGGCCGTCCACTTTTGAAACGTATAAATACAGCTGCTCTACGCAGTGTTGGTCAGTTAGAGTTCAGTTAGAGTTACTGTAGAGTATAGTGGCAGTACTCAGTGAGAGTATAGTGTCAGACTTAGTTTCACAACTTAGTTTGAATCAGTTTCGCAATATAGTTCCAGTTAGTTTATTGTAGCTGAGTTGCAGTTGTTTAAATTAGAAGTACAGCAGTACAGCAAGAATAGAGACAGTGTTTAGTAAAAGATACAGAAACATGTACATTTGTGTTGAAAGTTATTCGTAGAAATAAAGTTTACAAAACAGAGACCTTGTTTTGTTGGTGGCAGCGAAGTAAGAGAACCGTACACTGGTGGCAGAAAAAGAAGACCTCTACACTGGTGGCAAGCGCTGGGATACAGACTTTAACACGCCAAGAGAAAAGCTCAAGAAATCAAGAAATTCAAAATGCCTCCTAAAAAGGACAACAGATCTGACCAGGAGGATGTGAGAAACCTGGAGGAACAATTAGAAGAAGCCTGCAGAGCTCTTGAAGCTGAAAAAGAAAATTCTACTCACAGATTACAAAATGCTGTAGAAGAAGCAGAGGCAGAGAAAGAAAGATTAATTAGAAAAGCAAAAGAAAATGCGGACATCTTAGAGGCACGTGCTGAGGCTGCAGAACAGAGAGTCAGAGCCCTAGAGCGACAGAAAGAGACAGAAATAGAACACAGAGCCCAGAATGAACGCATATCAGAAACAATAACCCCTACACTTACCCCATTTCACAGAATTAACGGCCGTAGTAACTTTGAAGTTCCTTTGCCCAGACAGACTCTCTTTAGTGGAAAAGAATCCTGGGAGGGTTTCATTGAACCATTCAAAGCACTAAGCCAGACTTGTGAATGGAGTGAGTCTGAGAAACTGTTTAGATTATGTAACAGTCTGCGTGGTGAGGCTGCTGATTTCGCCTTTGTGCAGTTGTCAGCAGAAGTGGTAAATTCCTACCCTCTGCTACAGAGGGCATTGCAAAACCGATTTCAAGAAAAGCGTACTACAAGCTCCTATCTATCAGAGCTAGAGAATAGAAAGCTTAGTTCAAGAGAGAAATTGCCAGAGTACATCTCCGATATTAGAAAGTTGGTGTTAAAAGGTTACCCCACGGCTGACTGCACCACCCGTGAGACCATTGCATTGCGCCATTTCATAAAAGGGTTGCCAGACCATCAAGCCGCCGTGGCAGTGGGCATGAAAACGCCCAAAAATCTAGACGAAGCAAGGGAGGCCCTTGAAATGTACAACAGTCTAAGAGAAGAGGCAGTGAAAAGACCAAGTGTTAGGGCAGCAAATCCTGAGGCTGTTGTAACAGAAAGTCAGCTACACCAGCTTGAAAAGAAGTTTGACAAGAAGTTAGATGAAATTAAAGACTTGATAATGAAAGAGAAAGCAAAAGACACGAAAAGTCCTCCACCACCCAAGTCAGAAAATTGGAAAAACAACATAGAGTGTTTCAAGTGCCATAGATATGGGCATCTGGCAAGAGAATGCAAGGCACCTGTGAAAGAGGCTCCGCATGTAAACAACCAGGGAAACTGAGAAGGGGCATTCCAGCCGGCCAGAATGAACCCCTAAAAACACCTGTTGACAGTGACATTGAAACCGTCAGTTGTAGAAATGCTAGTGTTTCTTGGCCAGTGAAGATTCAGGGCCAAGAAGTGAACTTTATTGTAGACACTGGTGCGTCAAAAACAATTATATCTACCCACATTTATGAACGAATTCCCCATGATTTTAGACCTGAACTGAAAAAGACTCATAGAAAATTGCAGTTGCAGGTTGCGGACAGTAGAAACATTGAAATTGAAGGCCATGTAGAAATAAGTTTTCAGTCTGGCGAAGAAATGTTTGTATGGGACATGCTTGTAGCAAAAATAAAGGACGATGGTTTGTTAGGAATGGACTTCCTGTGCTATCATGATTTTTCACTGGGTGTGAACGGACTGAAACTTAATGGGAAGAGAGTGCCCTGTTTGGTTGAGAGGGAACCAAAGCATGCCTTTAGAGTGACAGTGACTAATGACGTTATTATTCCTGCAAACAGTGAGTTGATCATAGAAGGGACAGTTGATTTTAGCAAAATAAAATCAGGATTGGGACTGGTAGAGGAAATTCCAGAGAAGTCAAGTGATTTTCTGATCGGACACGTGCTAGTTGATCCTTTCAGAAGAGACAATAAAATACCTTTGAGACTCCTTAACCCCTCTAATGAAGACATTTCACTTTTGAAAGACACCTGCGTTGCTCATTTACATGAAGTAGACCATGTGATTGGTGATAAACTTGAAGATAGCCTTTCTGTGCCCATCTTACGAGCAGACTTAACCCTTCATAGCCCAGAATTGCCTGAGTGCCTGGCTGACCTCTATAAACAGTCAGGTGAGAATTTGACTGACTTTGAAAGATGTGAATTAAAGAAACTCCTGCAGAAGCACAGTGATGTTTTTGCCAAGTCTTCCAGTGACATGGGTCACACATCTGTCGTAAAGCATAAGATTGTCACTGGTGATGCAAGACCCATAAAACAGCAGCCCAGAAGACCCCCTAGAGCGTTTGCTGGGGAAGAAGAGAAAATAATTCAGGAACAGCTCCAAAATGGTGTTATTAGAGAGTCCACCTCACCTTGGTCAGCTCCACTAGTTTATGTCAAGAAAAAGGATGGAACAACAAGACCCTGTGTTGACTATAGACGCTTAAATGATGTAACAGTGAAAGATGCTTACCCTCTTCCTCGAATAAATGACTGTTTAGACTCTCTTGGTGGCTCAATTTTCTTTTCAATAGCTGATTGCCAGAGCGGGTATTATCAAATCGAGGTAGCAGAAGAAGATAAGCCAAAGACTGCATTTGTGACCAGAAATGGTTTATACGAATACAATGTTATGCCTTTTGGTCTTTCCAACTCTCCTTCAACCTTCGAACGGTGCATGGAACTGATTTTCCGTGGTTTGCAGTGGCAGACAGTGTTGATTTACCTTGATGACATTATTGTGTTTGGTAAATCGTTTGAAGAGCACTATAAGAGACTTGACGAGGTTTTTAATCGTCTTGGAAAAGCAGGGCTAAAACTGAAGCCAAGCAAATGCAGGTTGTTTCAAACTGAAGTTCAGTTTTTGGGACATGTAGTGACTCAAGATGGCGTTAAACCAGATCCTGAGAAGGTAGACTGTATAAAGAAATGGCCAGTTCCCAGGAATCTGACTGATGTACGTAGTTTTCTAGGACTGTGTTCGTATTATCGTAGATTTATTAGAGGATTTTCAACAAGAGCTGCTCCAATTAATCATCTGCTCCAGGCCGGCCAGGCGTTTACTTGGACAGACTCTTGTCAGACAGCATTTGAGGACCTCAAAAGTGCCCTTACAGGTAATGAGGTAATGGCGTATCCGAGAGACGAAGGATTGTATATTCTCGACACTGATGCTTCAGCCACGGGCATTGGTGCCGTTTTATCTCAGTTACAGTGGTGTGAGAAGACCCAGAAAGAAATAGAGAAACCAGTCGCGTATGCAAGTAAGTCATTGACGAAAACTCAACGCCGTTACTGCGTGACTAGAAAAGAACTGCTTGCCGTTGTTACCTTTGTTCAACAATTCAGACACCATTTATTGGGTAGACAGTTTTTGGTACGAAGCGATCACAGTGCCCTCCGATGGGTTATGTCCTTTTAGGAGCCCAATGATCAGATGGCCAGATGGCTGGAAGTGCTATCACAGTTTGATTTTAAAATAGAACACCGAGCAGGGGCCAGACACGGTAACGCAGATGCAATATCGAGATTTCCATGCGACCCAGATGAGTGTACATGCTATGATGGGGAGTCCATTTTAAGCAAATTGCCATGCGAGGGTTGCGTACAGTGTAAGAAGAAACATGAACAATGGTCCAGATATCTGGAAGAAGAAGTCGTCCCTTTAGTAACCAGAAGAATGACAGAAAACCGAAAGAAAGAACCAAAATCAGACAATGGAGTCTGTGGCAGTGGTCAAGTATCGGGAAACCAAGGAAAATGTCCAGTAAAACGTGTGTATACAGCAGCTTGTTCAGTTTTATTGACAGGCCTTTACACCCTACTGACATTGTTCTTTGTAATCCTGAGCTGGGTGACCATGAAATTCAAGTGTATCTTTAAGGAAGTTAGAGCACTTTCTCTTCGAAGGATGAGAGTTTCCAAGAAAAGGGAAGTGCTGCCTAGAGAAAACTTGACATTCAAGGATCAAGATTTTTCTCATGGTGATGAAGATACAGATCTCAGTGAATCTGAGAGTGACAGAGATAGACTTCCAGCCGAGTGGCTGGGCAGTTACACTGTGAATGAATTGTTTAATTTGCAGTGTAAAGACCCTGAGTTGAAGACTGTGCTGGACTGGAAGGAACAGTCATCACAGAGACCAGAAAGAGATAAAGTGGCCGCAGAAAGTCCTGCAGTGCGACAGTTATGGTTGCTTTGGGACCAACTTGTGCTGCAGGAGGGCATTTTATATAAGAGATGGGAAACGTTAGATAAGACAGGTTCCTTTTTACAGATATTGGTTCCGAAAGAGATGAGGAATGAGGTGATGAAGGGCGTACATGACAAAGTCACGTCAGGTCACCTCGGTGTCAAGAAAACAGTGAGCAAGTTGAAAAGACACTTCTACTGGTACAAGATGAAAGAAAGTGTGAGAGATTACATAAGAAGATGTGCTATTTGTGGTGGGAGAAAAAGACCACGGTCGAGACCTAAGGCTCCTTTGATAAGATATGCTGTAGGCGCTCCCATGGACAGAGTGGCAACAGACATCTTAGGACCTTTTCCAGTCAGTGAAAGAGGCAATAAATATATTCTTTTAGCAATGGACCAGTTTTCCAAATGGGTGGAGTGCACATTTTGCTTTTACCACCACAATTTTTGATACAGCATAACTCGTAAACAGTATGGAAATAAAAAAAAAACGGAGACCACGTACAGTGTTGGGCTTGACATGCTCTACAAAATGCAAAAAAGAATGGGTCTCTAACATTAACGGTTCCCGAATTAGAGACAGTTTTCAGTTTCGGTATCTTACGGCTGCTACTCCCGTGAAAATGCACTGATTGACCCCAAACTCACTGAGATGAAAGATGACCTGAAGGGTAACACCTTCCAATAATATTATAGGTTAGTTTCTGAACATCAGTGCAAAAAATTTTATTTCGTAAATAAAGGTCAAAGGTCAAATCCAAGGGTATATTTGAAATCTCCACATATGACTTTTGGTCAGCAGTCTGTAGAAATTTTTCCCATAATTCCTTCAGTAGGGTAGATAATTAGCATTTAATTTTGCCATTTTTGGACAAGGGTGCATTGCAATGAGGGCCACACCTAGACCCCAGCACTGACAAAGCCAAAATTTTACGTGGAACGAGTTGAGATTATAGGTGACCTAAATCCAAGAGATGGGCACGCAGGCCCTTACCGTCTAGGAGGAGAAGCGGTAACGGTAACATGGCAGCGGAGCCGGCGGAACGATCCGGACGGGACTAAAACCATGTGTACCGCCAGCGCCTACGCTGGTGGTACAATAATATATTTCCACATTTAATTTGCAAAGTGAAAACAAAACTCATCCTCTTACCATACTCTCTTGATATTTATGAAAGCTATCCACAGATAAAATCAATCTTAGTTGTTACAATTTATGTGTCCTTACAGATCTATACAAACATGCAATACTAATTCAAATTATCAGATTACATGAACCGGTACATACTGCTCATACACGGATGCCATTAATTAACACCTTATCATAAATCAAGGTAAAAATTATATGCACAAATAGTTCAAAATATTCCTTTACTTGAAAAAGTGTTAAATAGCCACTGTCAAAAATATATTGTGTATATTATTATCATATTGAAAATCATATTATTATTATTTGAAAATGTTCATACTTGTACACATTACATCAGCTGCATACAGGCAGACACATGTACATGACTAAATTTCCTCTATGTAGCAGACTTCCATTGAGCCATTATATCAAGGCTAGCACAAATAATATCTGACCAACATGGGCAAAGTTGTAATGATTTAGGTTCAAGCTAGGGTATGGGTGAAAAAAAATAATGAAGTATGACTTTCAAAACCATATTGGTGTCCATCCAGGCATACGGCAATACAGAGTATTGTAACGCATACTGCTATCTTATGAGTCAGCGTAAAAACTTTTTACATATGCCACAACTCAAGGTTTACATTGAAATATAACAAATTATCATAATGGCATCAAAAAGGCATCAAAAAGCCATCAAATGTTCCCCATATGCCTGGAGTCACAAAGAAATGCTTGCAAAGAGCATTTTCTGTAAAATGCTGTAGAAGATGAGGAATTACACTGTTGTGACTAGTTGTTATCAAAAACTAGCAAACATTCGGAAGCTAAGGTCATTCAAATTAGTTAAATTTGAATGACCTTAGCTTCCGAATTCTAGCCAATGAACAATTTGTTATCAAAAGGTTTGTCAGGAAGTGATAAATTAAAATTTGATTTTTGGTGACAAAAGTCCCATTCCCACACAGCATGGTAATTGGAATTCTAATGCGTGTATCTAAATTCATTTTTTTGGCTTCACAGACCAAGAAACAAAATCACAATTCACCTTGCCAGATCTCACTGGCAACTCTATTGACGCTTGCTTGGGGAGTCACAGTATGTCCTGGTGAACAGGGGCATTTGTTTCCAGTCTCTATACAAGTAACAATCATGCTTTTGCTTTTGCTTTCAATAATCACGATATTGCATATGCATCTATCAAACTATGGTGTAAAATTATTCAAATGTTTGATGATACATTAATGAAACAAGCATACATACATGAGATAAATAGTTACAAGTTGCTGACACCTTATGTTCCACCCACAGTATTGTAACGATTTTTCATAGCCTTAAAATTCATGGTAAAATTGCTGCAGTAAGCTGTAGCCTTTTGTTTACATTCTTGTGTGTGTTGAACTTTGAACCTTAAGTTGGAATGGCTTGTAAGTGGTATCAGTTTACTAAAGAGGTGATTGTGGTGTCCAGTATAGGGGTTGGCGGTCAACCATTCAAGGCCGTCCACTTTTCCTCTGCCTGCCAGTCAAAGTAGCAGTGAACCATTCAAGGCCGTCCACTTTTGAAACGTATAAATACAGCTGCTCTACGCAGTGTTGGTCAGTTAGAGTTCAGTTAGAGTTACTGTAGAGTATAGTGGCAGTACTCAGTGAGAGTATAGTGTCAGACTTAGTTTCACAACTTAGTTTGAATCAGTTTCGCAATATAGTTCCAGTTAGTTTATTGTAGCTGAGTTGCAGTTGTTTAAATTAGAAGTACAGCAGTACAGCAAGAATAGAGACAGTGTTTAGTAAAAGATACAGAAACATGTACATTTGTGTTGAAAGTTATTCGTAGAAATAAAGTTTACAAAACAGAGACCTTGTTTTGTTGGTGGCAGCGAAGTAAGAGAACCGTACACTGGTGGCAGAAAAAGAAGACCTCTACAGTATGTCATGGTCTGAGGGGATCCGAAAACTCCTTTTCGCATTTGGCCTTCACCACAATTTTCAAACAAAGACAAACTGACCACTTTACCCAAATATGCAATAGCAAACTTCAAGCCAACAGTAAACTGTCTCTCTTCCGTATACTTAACCAAAAGTGTGAAAGGGCAACTTATGTTGATAAAATAACAAATTACGACACTTTGTCAACCCTTGCTAAACTACATCTTAGTGACCATAAACTCCACATCGAAACTGGGCGGCACACCAGGCCAAAAACTGTCGCCTGTGCACCCAAGGGGTAATTGAAGATGAATACCATTTTATATTCCAATGCCCAATGTACAAAGCAGACCGAGTCACCTTTTTTAGTAAAAACCTCAATCCTAAAAGCTGATACAAGGTCACCAGACAGTCAATTATGCCATGTATTTAACAGTGCCAACAAAGATATTTTAGTATCCCTCTCCAACTTTTTAATAAAATCATCCAAGAAAAGAAATGAAGTGGTTGCTCTGCTTGGTAACTCTTAGCATATCCCTTAAAATGTCAGTGTATGGTTCCACTGTTGTGAGAAGAGACTCAGCAGTGGGACTGAACATGGCACAATATTTATATCTGTGTAACTTATTTAGCTATCTATGTCTTATGTAATTGTCATAAACTGTAATTATCTATGTCATCAAACTGGCTTTAAACAGCCATGTAAACAACTATATAACTGTAGTTCTCCCTTCCTTTAAAGGTACATACGAACCGAGCATCGTTGGAGCGTGGATTCCCAGTAACACATGTAAACCACTTCTACTAGTTTCTTATACGACTCAAATAAATTCGACATGCCAAGGGATAAACTGAATAGATCACTCGATCAGCCATAAAAGAGTTTTAGACTGCTCCTTTCTTTAAATTTTTGGTCGGAAATTTAACTTACTTTCGTGACCTACTTTTCTGTCCCATTGACATACAGCATAGAATGTTAGCAGAAAAATCTGTTCAAACATAATTTTCGGGTAAAATTAAACAATGCCTTTTGGTAATTCTCTTAGTTATACTACTTGAAACTATATGCTGGCATTTGGTCGGTTTTTGTGACAAAAAATTGACTTTGTATGCATCTTTAAGTTTGAACATATCCTTTCCCTGTTTGTGTAACATATGCTTGTTCCCATATGTTTATAGTATGTTTATGGTAAATTTATAATCAGACCAAGGTTTATTTCACTGCTTAGATAGAATATTTTATGGGTAAATTTACTAGTACATATATAAAGATTATTTTTTCATTCACATAATTACCAATTAGAGAAATGGTAATGCACCAATTGTATTGTATCTTCATTAATATATCATATATTGTACAAGGTCATGACAATCTATGTACCAGTACAGAAATAAATTGAAAATTGAAATTGAATTGATATTCTTGCTGCTGTATAAAATATGTCCCTTGAAATTTTACAAACTTGAGACCGCATGTTGTGTTTCCTTTTACTTTTGACTAGACGTATACCGGGAACTACACATATGCTAAACAATTGCATCCCAATTAGAGATTTTATACTACAGTAAAAAGTTTACATCTATAGAATCATACTCATTAGGTGGATTTATTTGAATTGCAATCTGGCGTCACCACTGCCATCGCACTTAAGGCTTCACATCTGTAGAATCACAATTTGGCCCAAATCGTGATTCAAAGTGCTTTTTGTGAACATGGTTATTGATTCATGTCATGTATCTGTTAGAAAAATGAATAAAAAATTATTTATTCTAAGTATTCTTAATGGACAATATTTAACTCTTAAACTTAAAATTGTATATTATTAAAGGGGTAACAACTGTTCATTTTGGCCAAAAAATGAATTTCCGTGGGGTAAACAGCAATTTCCCCATACAGTGATACTTATCAATGGTTAATGAATCCATTTCTACATTCAAAGTTAATCCCTGGTTTTTTTCCTAAAAAGTTTTTTTTTTTTTTTTTTGTAATAATCTCTTAAGACCTTCACAATAGCAGATTAACTAGTGGACAAAAATGGACACCACCTTCAGTGTTGCGCTTGACATGTCCTATAAAATCTATTTGAAATCTCCACATGACTTTCGGTCAGCCATCTGTAGAAATTTTTCCCATAATTCCTTTAGTTTGGGAAATATTTAGCATTTAATTTTGCAAATTTTGGACAAGGGTGCATTTTGCGATGAGCACCACACCTAGAGCCCAGCACCAACAAAGCCCAAAATTTACGTGGATCGAGTTGAGATTATATGTGACCTAAATCTAAGAGATGGGTACACAGGATCTTGTAGTCTAGGAGGAGAAGCGGTAACGGTGACTTGGCAACAGAGCCGGCGGAACATGCAGGTTATGTACCACCAGCACCTACACTGGTGGTACAATAACATTTTAAGAGACCAGTCATCCTATATGTCTCCTAATGCATACCAACAAGCAACAATAAAAGACCAAGACAAGTTTGATCTTTAAAACATGGGTGCTGATGGCCAATTTTATTTACAAGTCTCTTTATTAGAACGACTGATGCAATTTAGTAGGTAACCTTGAATAATATTGAAAAAGTATAAATAAAGCTTCTGTTTTCCCTTTATTTTACTCTACAGTAATGATAATATGAATATGAACAATACAAGTAAAATGAAAGTCCTACAACACAAGCATGTCTTGCTGAACCCCTAAATGGTGGTGCACACATAAATCAGACCTTGATGAGAAGCGGTAATTAAAACTACTGTACAAAAACCAACCCTGGGCCCACACTTGCTAGATCCTAGAAGTTGACAAAGTGCACATTATTTGTTAAATATAATGCCAGGCACCAAATTGGATAGGACAGAACACAACATAATTATTTTATCAGCACTTGATATAGCTGCTTCCTCACTCTCATCTTTTATCGGCCATTCCACGAAAAGGGGTACAATTCCAAAACAAGAAATGCAGTGATATGAACTTTGCAAAACTGGAAAACTTTTTATATTATTTTGATGAAGAGGTATTCAGAGAGTAGTAGAAGAATTTTAACCCACACCATTACTGTATTTAAAGAAATATGCACGTGTAAACATGGTACAGTATTTTTTCGTTACGGAGGTTAGGTAACATCTAAATTAGCTTATATTTCAATCATGCCAAAGGTCACAGGCTCCATATTTGATTCAATTATTAAGATTTTGTATGTATTCAAAATATTATTGCCCATTTAAGATTTCTCTTCAATTATAGAAAATGCGGTGCAAACACATTGATAATAAGTGGCTCGTTTTCTATAAATACAAAGCCTGAGATATTCCAATTTAAATATTTTATTAATCATTGGGGACAGACTTTCTTTTTTATCATTCTATTTGTTTATGAACAAAGTGCAATCAATCTATTATGATATGAGCATTGATCAATGAGCACACACATATCCAATGTTCAAATGAAAAATGAGTAATTTCGTAACGGAGGTTAGGTCATTAATAGCCATCATATTTGTTTTGATATTTCTTAGCTTAAAGTAGACTTTAAGAGGCTGAATTCGGAATTTGTAGTATTACAGATACGACAAACGTTACATAATAACAAAACATTAAACCTACGTGTACATGATCGCAGCTATAGGCAGTAAAAAACAACACAATACCCGAGAAAGTTGATGTATACAATCAAGTAGGCCGACAATAGACACGTGTTTGCGGATAATTGTCCATTTAAAGTTATTGGAAGCATCTAGAAGATGTTAAAAACTATTATGTGCTACTGAAACAGTAAAATAGGGCCTAATAACCCCGCAGTTCTACCTGATAAATACAAGCGTTGCTTCAATGCTTAATATATTTCGCCATATGTCTCCCGCGAAAATAATGTCTGCTACATGTACGCTAGTACTGATGTCAGCTAGTACCATTTTTATTGCTAAGACAGTCCTGAAAACTCCTCATTTCGCTTAAAATCAGAATGATAAGTTCAAACAGGCATCGTCAAGTGACAAATGGAAATCAATTTGAAAAAACAAATCACGATTTACCCCCGATTTTATAGCAAACTCGAGTAAAAACTTAAATGGTTAGCTTACCTAGATAGAATTATCAGCTATATATGTATATTTTATATCTATATTAATACGGGGTAATGTCTTTAACAGCAAGCCGTATGAATGCATACTACATCAGAACATAGAAGTAGAACTACTTCTATGATCAGAACTAACTCACAAAACCACAGAAATAACGTATTGAAGTATTAACAGTCATTTTTATAACAATTAACTTATTTCCGTAATGGAGGTTAGCATAACGGATGCAAGGTGACACGCACTCTTTTTCAATTTTTATCCTCGGGATAACTTTGCATAACTATTGAATGAATTTTTTAGGAAGAAGTTGGTCCTTGCTTAACAAAAATGTTGTTTTTAACTTTCTAAAACAACATTTTCTTCAAATTTGGTCCGTTACTGAGGTTAGGCTCTTAAATGCGACACCCCGACTTTTGTGAGTTAACATTCTCTATGATGGAACGCAACATTCAAAATTAACAAATAGCACTGTTTTATTAAACTTCATGTATTAAGAGTTTGAAAAATGCACAGGAAGGCCATTTAAGAGCATTTTCTTTTATTCTTACACTGAGTTAAAAAAGCGTTACGGAGGTTAGGGGTTACTGAGCGACATTGATTAAACTATCACAGTGACGTAACTAACCAACAAATTCGACAGAGAACACCATGTATGATAAAAAGAAACATGAATTCAAATTAGTTGAGCACTAAAAACACTAAAATACGGGAAAATATAAACTTTTTCTTGTGGCAAATCAGCTATAATACCGAAGCGACACGTCGAAATCGTGCTTTTTGCGGCATATAGACCCCCGGGATTCCCGTCAAAGCAAGTGGTACTATATCAATTGTTGTTTTTTAAGTAGAACACATCGGGTCCTGCTAAAAAAGGCTAAAAAAAGCTAAATTGCAGATGCTTTTACTACTGAAAATAAGCTGCGACAGGTATTATTCAGAATTGTACCCTTTTTCGTGGAATGGCTGTTATGCTCTGTACACACTGAAGCAGTACTGTGACCTTTAACATAGTAAACCTAATTTTTAACAAACCAATCACTCTTTCTACACGCATCCTAACTGAGGAAACACTTCTTGGCTTTTCCACTTCTCTAGCACATAATTGCTTTTTCTCTTTAGTAAATGCTTGCGTTTCAAGGTGAGAACTACACTTTGATGCAAAGTCATCTTGTAACAGATGATATTTGCTGCTAAATTCTGAATTGCGTACAATTTTAACTTTGGAAGCTCTGTCGGCCCAAGCTTTGGAAATAAAGTTAACAGAACCACATAGATTGCAAGAAATAAAAAATCCCATTGCAGTGTGTTTTTTGTCATTGCTATAAACCTGGGCACGAGCTAGGAGGTTTTTGGGGGATTCAATCAAGACTTCAAAACAGTCTATAAGTGTGGGAATTTCCTTTTGAACACTGAAAATTCTATCCCTATCACTTCATTTTATCATGAAACCTAGCTTATTATACATAAAATCCATCCACCTCCAGAAAATGTCAATGACTTTTGATTGTGGTATACCCTTCACATGTGCCAGAAACCCTAAGGTTTAATTATGACGCAACTTGAACTTCAAAAGTGTCAAAAACAGCTGTTCTTTTAAGGGTAGACTTGAACCTATCAATCCTGGCTGTAAAAACACACTAATTAAAGTCAAAATCTGCATGAACATTGTCCATGAAAGTCCAGTCATCAACTGGCAAGCACTGTCATTACCTTTGACAGAGGATGTGGTAAATGAAGTAAGTGTCAGTAATTTGTCCATACTCTGAATCCTTGCATGTGGATCATATCTCTCTCTTCTAAGATTTTCAATTTCTATGTATAGTTCTGCTCTTTCCACAGTGGCTTATCCATGGGCTTGGCCTCATCCTGGACAGGTATTCCTGAAGAAACAGTAGTATTGGTGAGAATAATTGGATTTAAAAAAATTCACACTGTAGAAAAATACAACAACTTAACTCAAACCATATATATATACTTACTCTAAGCTTCATGACATCTGGGCAATGGTGTCGTTCACATACATGTACCTTCTTCACCTTCTTCAGAAGTGGACGTACTGGTTGTGGGGACAGAAGAGGTATCATCTTCATCTAGAGGCTGTGAGCATTCTGTCTGATCTTGTTTACAGCTCTTCCTTAGCCTTGTCTCAATAACTGAAAGAAAACATCACAAGTCAGAAGGGAGTATGGGGTATATTTGATATTAAAATTAAAAATAGCCTTATGTATTTCACAGTAATAATATGATTAATAGATATAGATCTTTGTAACAACACAACAGAAATGCAGGTATAATTCAAATATAACAGTCATAATGGATAAATACTAGAACAGGAATACATTTGCATAAGTAGAAATCCAAAACCACTGATAATACACCTAAGAGGGAGTCTTACTCATATGCTGGACAATACAAGTAGACCAAACAGAATTGCCTTGATTTTCAATTTGAATAGATATATGTTAACCTATGAAATATTGCATATATACCTAGTGTATTTGAACCTTATTTTTATTTCCAAGAATAAATTTATCTTAAAAAAGCCCACGTGTTGTTATAACCTGCTTACATTTGTAGCACGTGCATAACGCCCCAAGATAACAGCAGATTTGTCTTCAGTCTTTTCTTTGTGGGGGAATATTGAACAGATGTAATCTGGGTGGCTGGCATCTCAGGCTTTCACTCCTGTGCAGAAAAAAAACTGTGACATATGCATGACCTATTGCTCGCAACCATTTTTCCTTTCTTTCTTCATCTTTGGGAATAGCACAAATTTTCCTTTATGGATTTTTAGCACTGTTGGCAGTACAATCTGGTACACAGCAAAATTTCACCTTCATTGGTGTATGAGTGAGTCAAAGATAAACTAGTATAAACCCTTTTATACTAGTATCCCAGCCCAAAACTTGCCTGTCACATTTGCCAGCAGTGGAATGTCAACTGAAATTAGTACAATTGGCACCTTCCTTGATAAAATCAATTGCTTCCTGAGAGTGTTCTACTTGAGGGGTGAATATAAGGCTCATCCAGGTAGGCATAGTGGCTTTGTAATTTACTGCGGTAAGATTCCCGATCACAGATAATGATCAGCAGTTAAGGCTGTCTTTCTCTTAATCATGTGCGCAGCAGCCATAATTACAAAGGCCTTGAAAGGAAATAAACCAGGCATATAGCTCAACCTCACTGACACAAGTGGTCAAGCACTGTGAAATATGATGTCATCAGACAAGGTCTGACGACATTTACATACTAGTCAATGCAATCTGCCATGTTTTCCTATCTTCGGCGTTGTGGTCGGGCCGGTCTATGAGAATTTTTTACTTCTAGGTAAGATAAAGATTCATAGTGGATGTGCAAACTGGTCTTCATTTTACATGACCACAACGCCGAACCAACTTCAAAACTTTCTTCTCGGTATGCTTTCTTGCCTCTGGAGAAGGAAGAGTTTCATAAAGAACCGTAATTGGTTTGATAGACTGGAGAATACCATGGCTTTAAAATTTATTTCCCTGACATATTAAAGACGATCTGAGGACGGAATAAATAATTATCAAAAACTTCCGAGGATATGGCCCCTGGTGTCTTTTGGCATGTCTTGGTAAAGCACGCCGCCTATGACATAGCTGTATATTGATTGCAAGATTCGGTGCAATCATAAAATTGTGCTATAAAGGTAGATGCCTTTGGAATTTCCCAGCCGTTTTGCAACCTCAATTTCTCATGGAAAAAATTATAAAAACTAAGTTCTAAGTGGAAAGACAACTTGGTAGGTTTAAAAGTGTACTACTGGTGCTATTTTGACGGTGTTTGATACTTACGTTAGTACTACAATCTACATGTACAGGTACGTGTATGGGTATGACAGCAGTGTAACATTAATTTTAGGTGCTAACCAATCCTATCTTTTACTTTTTGGTCTGCTCGGTTAGCCAGTTTTCACTAGCCGTGTGTGCGTGTCTTTTTCCAGTGATATGTGCATGCTTGGTGCTTTACCCTGGGGTCCTTTCTGCATCCTGTTTCTTTACAAGTAGTCGACATACATGTACTGTATCTACAGAGGCAAGGCACCTACTAGTACACAGCACCCTGGTGCTACCATAAAAAGGCTTGCACACATGACCAGCAGAAATGGGTTAACCATGCATGCACAGCATTATCTGTGGAAAAGTGAACGACTCCTAGAGCATTGTGACATTTGTACAGTTGCAGATTTTATTAATAGCATGCACTGCATTTATGGTGAGTTGCTGTGCAAGGGAGATATGTAATACTTATATTAGTTTTATTACTCTTCCCAAACTTGTCACACAATTTCTTATCTTGAAAATATTTTCATTCCCACAAATAACAACTAAACAAAAAAAAAACTTTTCGATTTCTTTTATAGCATTAAGCTGCCTGTCTTGTAGTGTTAGTCAGGGGCAGATCCAGAGGTATTTTTTTGACAGTCTTCCAAATTATCTTTGTTGATCCATTCTCCAATTTTTGACCATCTTCCGACAGAAAAAATAGATACCTGTCAGTAAAAATATGAATATTTGACCGTCCTCCTGAAGACCCAGAAGACAGCCCCTGTTAGTGGTGTCCAGTGACTGGGCTTTTTGCACCTTCATAACCATGAGACATTTTATTAAAAAAAGATGCTGCAGATCAACTTTGTGCCTTCCAATTTTATACCATTAGATAGTGATGTATATTAAACATGTAAAATTATACCAAGGGTAATGGTAAGAGTTTCTATGATAGCTTATTATAATTTGACAAGTTTGGTCATATGCAACAACATGGGGCTTGTGAGATAGCTATACATTATATACTAGGCCAAAAAAAGAAACAAGTTTTGTTATATCTATGGGTGTATTCCCAGAGATTTAGATCAATCCAGGGATTTAGATTTAGATCGACCTAACTCCCTGGGGGTTCACGCTAAATTGCAGTCAGCCGAGCGCGCACCATAGTTAATTACCCCCCTACAGCTTTCAGTAGGCGGGACAGACGCTTAAGCCGGCTAAGCTGACAGTAATCTAGTGAGACTCCCCACAGGGATAGATCGGTCTAAAATTTATGGAAATGGGATCTATGGTTTAAATATATTTTTTCATGCAATAATGTAGCCTAAAGGGTAGTATATTGCTCCGTAATGTGTATGCCCTCCTCTGACTGCAATGCAGGCAAGTGCCCTCCCCCTCATAGACTTTACGATACCTCGAGTGCAGACCTAAGTTGTCCTTCTCCATTCTTTTACCAGTACAGCTCTTAACTCTATAGCTGGTGGTTTTGGTCTACCCAAGTCAATGGTCTACCCAGTTCACCCCAGGGATGCTCAATAGGACACATGTCTGGTCTAAAGTAGAAGAGTCTGGATATGCCCCTGCTGCAGGTATGCTTGTACTATCCTGCTGGCGGTACAGGGGCAGATTGAGGCCGTCTTCTGGGTCTTCCAGAAGACGGTCAGATTTTCAAGTTTACATTGACGGGTATCTATTTTTTTCTGTCAGAAGACAGTCAAAAATTGAGGATGGATTAACAAAGATAATTTGGAAGACTGTCAGAAAATATCTCTGGATCCGCCCCTGCGGTATGGGGATGGGTGTTGCGTTGCGTTGCTGGAGCAAGCGAAGGGTAAGGTGTTGATCCATGAATGGCACAACAGCTGTCCTTAGGACTTAATCTATGTAACGCTGGCCAGTCAGACTTCCAGCAATAACCAAGAGTTCTGTCTGGAAGTTGCCACTTATGTCGACCCAAAACATAACACTATGCCAATGGCCAATGGCACTATCCCTGTCCAGAGCAGAGAGCCTTTGTATGATGTCAGCATCGAATTCAATCTCCTAAACTTGGTTTAGGATTCCACTGTCCACTAGCATTGATTGTGGACAACTGAACTACGCAAGACTTTTGTCCCAATTTGTGTTATGAGATATCTGAAAATCTAAAGTCAGCCATGGTCTGGAATTACCGATGTTTATCAGTACTCTACTGTAGAGCTGAGTTAGTGGTCTGTCACTGCATACAGTGACCAGACTAAGACTGGCTTCCCATACTCTATCCAACTGACAGGATCAATCCATCTGGGCAGGGTTTCTTGCTAAATTGCTTTTGTCTTAAGCGGCTTAGATGTCTGGCACACCTACTGAAGCTACTAAACAATAATTGATTACCCCCTAGCAGCTTCAGTAGGCGTGACAGACATCTAAACCGTTTAAGTAGATTGCAATTTAGTGAGAATCCCCTGAAGCGCTGTGGTCAAAACTAAAACTTACCTTTTATTTATTTATTTATTTTATTTATTTTTTTTTTGGGGGGGGGGGGGCTAGTATACTCGCAACTTCTCCATACTTTTGTAAGCTTTATTTATTTGTTTGTTTGTTTGTTTTTTTGTTTGTTTGTTTGTTTTTAATGCACATTAACAATAGTCACAATTTCACACTTTTATCTTCTTATTTCAGAATGCCATTTTGTGTTTGAAAATCATCCTGGACACCCTGTTAACATCGAGCCTGATAGATATCACAGGAATTATTGAAACAGTATAAAGTTACAACAACAAGACATACAAAACGAACTTTCTGATTCTGCAATCATGAAGAATTTGAAAAAACCCAATGTAGCACGAGAACTTACAAAGCGCTTCTTTTCAGTTGTGCCATCATTTACAGACATCTTTGATGAAGAAACCTTTTACATTGTGGCTATCCTAGTAGTCATATTGTCCATTGTGCTAGTAATTATACTGTCTCGAAAAGTGACCATTAAGGATGCTGGTCACCTAGATTAATGTATTAGATGTATTTTCAAGACCATTTTATCTATTAATTGTATTTAATGATATTCATGTACTAGTAGTTATGTTTAGTTGATGTCATATTGCATGCTGGAATGTTTTTGTTTGATTTAAGGTGTAGTTTTTGTAACAATAATCTTGTCATTCTTTATTTTTTGCCACATGTTCATACAGAATTTACTGTAAATCCAGTGTTTATTTGACCAAGGAGTTATAACAGAAGGAGATTACACGCAAGCCTTTCTATTGTCCGATGTCTGTTACGGTGGGCGGAGCTAGCAACGGGGGGCCTCCGGTCTCAAGGTTTCGTCTGCGTCGCTCTCCTCAGCTTGGAGATAAATTTCATATGCGTTATTTCGCGTTAGAATTCGAGATCAGTAATGTCAAAGCGCCGCTGTATGCTGACGATTTTTTTTCACAGGTAATTATTTGGACGATGTGCTGGAAGGGAACGATATCATAGAAAGCGATTATAAGGTGGTGACTGAGGATGGTCGCCATGAGCTTTTTTTAGTCGGTGATAGATGGCTTTTTTATGGCACAACCCGGTGAAAAATCACCAAGGAGAAGTCAAAAGAAAACGTCCCAACTGTGGTTTGTGAAAATGACATTCAAGTGAACGTCTGTCCTCACTGCCAAAGGACATAATATTAATACATTAACGTTTGGAACCTCCTGCCCTTGGGTCCCATAAACATATACATTGTGACAGTGCCTACGCTTTGTGTCTGGTTTTAAATTTCTTAAAGTATTTTTTCTCTCACTCGGTATAATTCTAATATTATAATGCATTTAATTAAAATTTTAATCCAAGGTTGAGGCAATGCCACGACACGTCAGTTTACTGAATACTCGTTATAAATTTCTTTATCTTGGAAATTTCCCTTTTTTTCAGGATTATTTGACACGTACAAAATCTGTTCATATTTGTCGGTAAACAAGTGCACAGTGCTATACATAAAGAATAATTTTTATTCATTCATAAATATATTTATGTACAAAATATATCAGAAATTTTAGTATTCACTGAGCTCTTTAAAGTGAAACAAATAAAGATGAGAATATTGAATTTCAAACTATTATTTACTATATTAACTTAAAATATCTTTTAAGTCAACTCTATACTCAAGCACTCTATACTCTATACTCATGAAAGTAGCATCTGTGAGTAAAACCATTTTATTATATCAATAGAAGAACAAAAACAAAAATTTTACACATAAGCAGTAATAAATGAAGTCATAAGAATGATTAAGTTGCTACAGTTTTCCAGTTTTATGCAGTCTATGATGGCATTTTTTTCAACCGTGCAAGTAGAAATAATTATATTCTTTTTTATCTGACTTGCTGATACCAGTCTGTGCCAGATGCTATTCCACTTACAGGCCAGCAAGGTCTGAGAATCTAATGGGCCGAATGAAAAAAAAAATCCAAGAAGATAAAGTGGTTAATTCTTACAAATAGGATAAAAAACATGGGATTTTCAAAAGGTTATTATAGATCAAGACAACACTTAGTAAGAACATTTATAAAATGTAACAGCTGAAAAAATTAACTGGTAAGTAAGCAGTAAGTGACTGCTTTAAAGAAATTTCACTGAAACAGAAATTTCACTGGCAATCAGGTAGACTGTTATACCATGGCACTCAACAATTTATATATAGGTTTTGAATTTTTTTCCACGTAACAGTAACATAAAATTTATGTCCACTTTTGCAATGTATAGAGTCAGTTAGGTGACTGAAAATATTTTAAAATGTCATAAAGGAGCACTCTGTTGGCCAGTCTTATCCAGTTTCTTCTCCAAAAAGGACAACTCAAGTGAGAATTTCTTCAGGGCCTTTTCTTCTGCCTTGCTAATGCCATGCCACTCAGAAAAGAGAGAAACCTGTAGGTTAGAAAAAAAACATAATAATAGCATTATGAACTACTAGTAGCCATGTAGACATTATGGAATTACGCAGTGAAGTTTAATATGTCTTGTTATGACTTGACTGAAATAATGTTCACCACATAAAAGATATTTTACAACTAAATTTATATAGAACATCAAGATTCATGATCACAAGCTAATAACCCCAAGAAATTGAAAGAAATTGTACTTATTACAAGAAATTATTTAAATCCGCCCTGGTTCCTACTCTTCTGACAGGACAAAAAGGGGATTTCAGAGAGGCTGGTTGCTAAAAGGAAAATGCCCAAGGTTGTTGTATTTTGAAAAAAAAATTAAAAAGGGTACTGTTGTTAGTGAATGTTTAATGCATCTTAGGCATTATGACAAAAGTAACTTACCCCAGACACACTGACCTCCTTTTTTCATTGACATATTTTAATTTTTTCCAGCCTGACCATAATTCATATATTCAATGCAGCCTTCTCCCATATCTATAATAGAAAAAAAAACTTGAGTAGTGTTAAGATATGCATGTCAAATTCATTATCAATTTTGAGAGAATTTCTGTTTCAACACTACAAGATGAAATATTTAATTTCAAGTAATGAATAAACCTTAATAGAGTTCTATTCTATTGTAACCACCAAGGCAAAGCTTCTTTCTTAAAATGAACTGAAACATCCAAGCTTGCCACCTAACATGCCAAAGTAGTGAAGTATAATATAAGTAGAGAAGCAAGTACCCCTTAATTATAGAGGTGTCTTACACAATAAGGTGTGTCTTACACACCTTGACTCAAAGAGAGATGTGTAGTGAGATAACAGGTAAAGTAATTGGTGGAGCCTAGGTGAACTTAAAACCTTAAGACTTTAAATTAAGAAGCACCAGTATTCATGTGTGTTCTTTTTTCAAAGGTTTAATATGAATTAAAACATATATATGTAAAAAGAAGACTAAATAAGTTAAAAATAACTATACCAAAGACACTGTGAAGTCAAACTTCCTGTTAGACCGCCATGATGGAAAATGCTGGGTGGAGGCAAAATTTTCCAGTCAAAAAAACTGAGCACTTTACTTTAACAACAAAGTTACCACTCCAAAGCCACCCACCATGGTGAGAAGAAAAATGATGACCAACTGTCATGATAAGTCTTTTTAGATTTAAACATGAAAAAGGTAAAGGCCAAAATGGTACATTTACCCATAACACTAGAGTAAAAAATTGGTATTCTGAACAAATCAGGTTATTTTTTTTCAAGAAATATTGGAGCAGTATCCATGCAATATATACCACGCCACGACCAAGATGTTCAAGAATCTAAACACACCAAATTTTTTTATAATCTTGCATTTGAAAAGTACAAAAAGCGGTAAGGCTTTTGGCCGTAACAAGCGCAACACTTTTTGATCGGAACTCATGAAAATTGTCAATTGTCGTATCCAAGCTAGACCACATGTAAAATCGCAAAAATAAACAATACTGCTCAAGCAAGTGTGTTGCACACATAATAATTAGTTAAATTTTATGACTGTCATGTGACACAAGTTTCAAAAAGTAGGAGGAAAATGTCTTTTGGAGTAATTTTTTTTCGAAATATTAACAAGATGGCGACTTAAGCATCTGCTTGTTATTCGGCTACTGAAAGTGCACCTAAGTTTTATTCTTTGCTATTGCCACAAATTACTTAACAATTGTAACTGTATAAAGACCAAACTTTCTTCATCTGATACTATAATTATAGGCACTTGTTATGAGTGGGAAATATTTTTCGTGCAATATTTATTCTCCACACACCACCTCGCGAGATCAACGTGTAGCTGGACACTTACACAGTGAGACCCTACGACATAAAAGTTGCAATTTATCTTCATATTTCGTGTAGTTATGCATTTAAAAGCACTTACCTGTTTTTTGAAAACCTTGTCCAACGTACTATCATATAAATTCTGTATTTCTCTCATTTTTTAGAAACTTGGGACTCCGTTTCTGTTTCTGTCCTCAAAAATCAACAGACGAAGGCACAGATACTAACAAACGAGATTTAAACGAGAGTAATTAAGCGTAACAGAGATAGACATCCATTGTTCTCTGGGTTCTATTCATTCCGACCAATGAGAGACCGTAATACGGGCTCCGCCCCCACGCGTGTAATCTCCTTCTGTTATAACTCCTTGATTTGACCCACTGTGCATTGAATGTAAAAATTGTGTTTGGTTTTATAAGGTGCATTTACAGCTTGTACCACAGGTACGGGTGTTAATTGACAGATATTCATACTGTGGGTATAGTCATATTAATAGATTCAAGCCAAGCATATAAAATGTCTTTCAACAGCAAGAAAGCCAAATGTCTCCTATTTATAACAGTTATTTTTCCTGTGGTTGACGTGTGTGTAACCACTGTGCTTTACTCACATGGCACTGGTTTTAAAGAACACTTCACCCAAGGGTTTTATGCCTACTCTGTGTTTACATCATTATTTGATGTTTGGTCACTCAGCATTTTAAGAGCAACATTGTTACTTGGACTGGTAATAGGGGTAATGTGCAATCCAAAGAAAGGGGTACAGCGAGCCAAAAAAGTAGTGCGTGTAATTGCAGTTATTACTGTTATCTTATGGGTCTGTCAAATTATAAAATTGTTGCTATTTTCGGATGCTGTTTCTGACTTGAGGAAACCTTGGTTCTGGGCATTGTTCTGTTGGACACTTATTGCATCCGTTCTCATGTTTGTTCTGTGGTGGCAAGTGGCAGAACTGAAAGTTATATCAAAGAAGAAGTATCATGGGATCAATTCCACTATTGGTGAAAGAGAAAGTCTTATAAATGCCAATACTACCCTTAGTAGCGGAAGTGAAGATAGTGAGGATGAAGAGAAAGAGCACCATAATGGTAATCGACATAAGAAAAAGAAGAAAAAAGCCTCAAGAACTACAAGCATTTTCCGCTTACTGAAGCTGTCCAAAGATGACTGGCCTTTTATTTTGGCTGGCTTCTTTTTCCTGCTATGTGCAGCTGGAGGTAGGTTTTATAATCAGCAGGTGATGGTGCATTTTGACATGCCATATGTTATACCCAAACTAGTCCACACCACACCACAAGTGTATTCCCCCAATGGCCATATTAACATAGCAGCAATTTAAGTACAAGCAATTTAATTCTTGTTTTCTGTGAAGATGGGTCTAAAGGGAGCATACACATCGAGAAGAGCCGAGGTCTAGTAAGGCCACGACCTAAATATGGTGGACCTACATGAAAGGAAGACCGCCAATCCTGTTAATCCTTCCCACACGTCGTCCCTGCAGTAGAGAGACCATTACAGGATTGGCAGTCTTCCTTTCATGTAGGTCTGTCATATTTAGGTTGTGGCCTTAGTAGACCTCTTCTCTTCTCGATGTGAATGCACCCTTAAACTTGGTACAACTCGCCTGAGAATGCCATCTGATTACCTCAAGCTCACCAATGTAATGGCAGATGTTTTGTAAGGGATAACTATTGAGTGGTTAGATTTGCCTACCCTCTTCCAGGGTGACAGATTTATTTTTCACAGATATTCACAGATATGTGTCTAGATAAATAGACAGTCATTTTGGTCTGATTCAGCCAAAAATGCCCACAATAATAACTGCGGGCCTGGTAGAGGGTAAGATTTCCCCTTTTTTGTGGGATAATTGTTTTCAGATGGTCAACTTCCATTGATGTAACCAAGTTGAGTTGAACTACCCTCTTCCAGGGCGATAGATTGATTTTTCACGGATATTCACAGATATGTCTCTAGATAAATAGACAGTCATTTGGCTATGGATTTTTCCATCTTTCCCTATATAATCTGCCACCCTGGTGGGGGGTAGAGCTGAACCAGCTTCACTGGAAACTAGCCTTGAATTTGCCCTCTGCTCTAATCAACCATGATTTATATGGGCAACACTACAGAGGAGGGCTCTACAGAGACATGATGCTTTGTTTCGCACTAAGTGTGGTGTAATTTCAAGATTAAAGATTTTAGTAAATATCATTGTTTAATTGACATTGACTCTGCTTAATATGTTACTTATTTTGACAATTTCCTGTTACTACTCCAGCTGAAGTATTCCTACCATACTACACTGGCCAGGTGATAGATGGTATTGTCATTGAGCAGTCATATGAAAAGTTCACCAATGCCATCATTATAATGTCAGCAATATCACTAACAGCGTAAGTTAACAATGCATTTGATAGAGACACAGTTATTTGACACAGTGACCTTCCTTGTGAAGTACAAGTTTTTTCAAAGTTAATGTAGCATTTCCTCATATTGCAGACTTAAAAAAATATTATAAACAGAGCTACTTGATGTGATATAGACTAAACTTCAGTTTGGAGCAAGATATCAGATTGGAAGATGTTTTTATTAATGTCATATAAAAATAATTAATTCCACTTCTTGTGCTGTTCCAGTGGTTTTGCAGCAGGGTCGAGAGGATGTCTGCTTTTACTTGCCATGAACAGACTTGGGCTCAGGGTGCGAAACTTGCTGTTTGGTGCCATCATGAAGCAGGAGACTGGCTTCTTTGATAAGATACAAACCGGTAAGGTTACACATTTGCCCTCCTGCCTCCCCCCTCCCCCCTCCCCCAGGCCCCAACTACAGTTATTCAGCCATTGATATCTATTGCAGTTGCACAAGTTGGCAAGGAATGGTTAAATGTAAAAAAAAAAAAAACGGTGAAAAAGCTATTTACAGCTTTTTGTAACTGAACTGTTTACAGAATTTAATTTCAAGTTGGCATACATATTCAGTTGTTTCTTGCTTTTTTAAAAACAGTGAACCCAAGTTTGGTTTATTTGTTGTGCATGATTTGTTAAATTTCAGCATGATGTCAGCTTGATTAAAAGAAATACCAATGTTGTTCTTTTATCATTTATTCCAGGTGAAATCACCTCCAGATTAACATCTGATGCCACAACCATGAGTGAGTCAGTAGGATTGAACATCAACATATTCCTTAGAAGTCTAGTGAAGGCTAGTAAGTTTATGTGTCTCATGTGAGGTTATGTGAAATATGAATTTCACCATGTTCATGATCAGTCATTGAACTGAGATACTAAATACAGTGTGACCAAAGATGAAAATGTCTTGAAGGTTTGGGTCAGTTTATAAATTTTGTATTTATAAGTGATAATAAATGCAGGCATGATCCAATTTATAGGAATTTTACTGCAGAGTGGCCATCGTGGAACAATTCCTCCATTGGTGTGAACCAGTCCCCCTTACCCCCCTCATACAGTGGCTTGGGATCTGTCCAATTGAAAGGCTCCTGAAGGGGACAGTTTATCTTCCACCATTCCTTTGTCTTGGGGTCATCTGCAATGGCTTGCCAGTCTGCCTCAAAGTTTTTTCCTAATGAATTAAATTGAGCACCAAATGTATGAGTGTTTTTGAAGTTATGTTTAATCTTGCACCCTGTAGTATGAGATACATGTAAGACTGTGTGGCCCTGAAAATCTTTCATTAAATTTGTACAAAGGCAATCATTTTCTTGAAAAAAAAAGACTTAGATTTATGTCAGAAATGGTGAATATTGAAAAGATTGAAGATTGATATTTGTTAGTAGAATGTGGCAGGTTATACATACCAATATACTCCAGGTAAGCAAAGAGGAGACCAGTCTCCTTGTGATAATAAATGGAGTAATTTCGAATATTGCTCTTAGTCAGCCTGTCCAGTACCTGAGGACATAATACATAGCATGTTAACTCATCCAGCAAGAACACCCATCTTTTTAATCTAGTTTTTCTTTACGTCTCCCTCTGTATCTGCATTTCTGCGTGACATGTATGTCAATTAGAAGAGAAGCTTGATAACTACATGTACATGTATAAAGTCAAAGCATTAAATTGACCAGTTTGTATATTTTGGAGAAAAAAGTAATAATGTGTTGTAAAAATGTTTGTGATGGGCAATTCCATGTTCACTGAATCGTATGCAGAAAAATTTACTTTCAAAGTATTTGGTTAATAATATATTGAGTAACCATCTGTTTTTAAGTGGAAATTAATGCATGCATGAATAATGTAAAGAGACAGGCACTGAGGCAGACATTCACAGCTTATATAAAATATACATGCTAATGAGTAAAGGCGTCAAGGCCTGGGCTTTAACTGTTGTTATTAACCCAGTTTTTAGAGCACTTCTGATTCATGGTAAATGCACTACAGGTAAAGACAAGGCAGTCTTCAAGTCTTAAAGCAATTCAGTATATTCTGTTGTGTTAAGAGCTATTGTCCTCATCACAAAAGCATCTTACCTCAGGCCAGACTTTGGCATGAAGTTCCTTATATTTGGCATAACACTCAGGCTTCAGCTTGATAACTGAGCCATATCTTTTAGAAGGAGTGGTGTCACTGGTAGTAGCCATGTTGCAGTGGGCGGTTTGTGACCTATAAAACTTGCATTCTCTATTTACTACTTTCTTATCTAGCCCCAGAGGTTCAATAGTGCAAACTGTTTCTAGGTCTGTTATTTGCATAGATGATCTATTTTGAGGTCACTATACATATACAAGTAACCTGAAAATGCAAAACAATTTGCATCCCATAACCTTTCAAAGCTGTGATTTGTTTTACTCATTTTGACTTATTATATGTCTGTCTTTTAAAGAGAACCGTTTATTACCCCCTTGGGAGTATTTATATGCTTATTTTTTAATGTGTTGTTAGTCATTTATTGATAAAATTACACAGCCTATTTGTGCCTGTAAATATAGAAATTGTGGCAGGTGAATAAATACAAAGTAATATATTTTTTTCTCTCATTTCCAGTTGGAACTTGCGTTTTTATGTTTAAGTTGTCTTGGCAGCTTACCCTAGTGACGTTCATTGGTCTTCCTATCATCATTGGTTTCTCCACCCTTTATGGCGAATACTATGAGGTAAAAACTTAGATGTTATATACTGATAACACTGGATATTTTAATTTATCATTTTACAGGTACTGTCTTGGCTTTGCATAAATCAAACACCAAGATAGATATACATCATAAAAAGTCTTCCACATTTCTCATTTTGTTTGAAGTCAGAAAATCTATTTTACATTATATATATATATCTAATGGGGAATAATTTCCAAAATTCTACAGTAGTACTATATTACAACCTTGATAGAGGCCTGTCTGAATGACTCTTAAGTTTCATTTAGGATTGCTTGGGTCATATGAATGGCTAAAATACAGATCAATTTTGTAAAATTGGCCTGACTGTGTGTGTGTGTGTGTGTGTGTGTGTGTGTGTGTGTGTGTGTGTGTGTGTGTGTGTTTTTTTTGTTTGTTTGTTTGTTTGTTTGTTTTCAGAATATGTTGCCCCAAAAATCTAAATGCAGGATGCTGGTAGTTGTTAATTTTGTCTTTTACATGTACCGGGGTATGTGAATTTAGATTATTGGGCCAACCTAGGCTGCATTCACATGAAAAATCTATTTTCTAAAAATCTATATGCGGTATCTTGGGATCACGGTCTGTGCCCTGAATACCCCATGGCGTAATTACAGGCAGCGCGAACCAGTTACTTCCAAAGCTGTAATTATTTCTTGCCGCTGCCAGTAATTACGCCGCGGGGTATTCAGGGCACAGACCGTGATCACAAGATACCACAAATAGAATTTTAGAAAATACATTTTTCCTGTGAACGCAGCCCTATTGTGTACAGTCATTTCATGAGTTTATATTCCTTTTGGTTACTCTCATAAGAATGTCCCATGGGTCAGGAATTGTTCAGTATTCAAATCATATAATGCAACCCTTTTTTCTCTTTTTTCAGAAACTGTCAAAGGAAATCCAGGACACTCTAGCCATTGCCAACAACGTGGCTGAAGAGACATGTTCATCAATGAAGACAGTTCGCAGCTTTGCAAACGAGACTGCAGAGGTCCAAAGATACAAAGACAAACTTCAGGATTCCTACAAGTTGTACAAAAAGGAGGCTCTGGCTTATGGTGCTTTTATGTGGTGCAATGAGGTAGGATGAATGTTATGCAATTGGTACTTGATATACATATATCCACCTCATGAAGCGATTGATCTGCACATGATGAAGTAAAACATTAATGGGGGCTCTGAATGATTTAAGCATCAATAAGTGTTTTAAGCTCGACTTGATATATATATATTTTTATTAAGAATTTCATCTTAGTTAACTTTATTGATAAATCACATTTGCATGTTAATCTCAGTAATGAATACCCAAAATAGTGACACATACACATACATATCTATCTCTAATTATTCCCTTCTAATTTTCAGGTCTTTGAACTGTCTTTGACTGTAGCTACCCTTTACTATGGTGGTCATCTTGTCCTGAATAAAACCATGACTGGTGGCAACTTGGTGTCCTTCATCTTGTATCAGCTGGAGCTTGGTGACTGCTTTGAGGTAAGACACCATTGTACGTTTTTATAATGGCTGATTTATAACATCTTCGATAAATGACGGGAGGGGAAAGGGGCAATTAATAATCAGATTTTTATTAAACATTGTAAAACACATGAAAAGCACAAATACACTTCCTTGCCCACTCAAGAACAGACACATGTTAGACTTCTATTTTCAATTGCTTTGTTTCTCAATATATTTGTACTTGCATTGACTGATTCTACCACAGGAAATGGGTGAAGTATTCACTGGTCTAATGCAGGCAGTTGGTGCATCAGAGAAAGTGATGGAATACATGTATCGTGAACCTAAAATCCAGAATGATGGCTCACATATTCCAGGCCAACTTGATGGTCATATTGAGTTTTGTCAGGCCACATTTACATATCCTGCTAGACCAGATGAGCCTGCATTGAAGGTAAATTAATTGATACATGTACAAGTTTTAATCTGTTCTCTTTTTCAGTCTATAGGAAATGTTTTCACATCTTTGATGCAAGCTGTGGGTGCTTCTCATAAAGTATTTGAGTATATGGACCGCAAACCTGAAGTTATAAATGATGGTACATGTGCACCTGCCCACTTGAATGGGCTCCTGCAGTTCAGACAAGTTCATTTCAGTTATCCAACCAGGCCAGATGAAAAAGCATTGAAGGTAATTGCAATTGGAGTGTGCTGCCAGCTTCCAAGTTTTCAGCTTCATGTGCAGCAGTATGGATGTTGCTTCACGTGCAGTATGGATTTGTGTTTTTATTTATTGTTTTATTGTTATACTTCAGTTTCTTTTTTGCTGCTTTATTTTCCTGTATCTATATTTTATTATAGTTGTAGCTTTGAATTGTATATGTCTGTCACCAAGGAATGATTCAGTGAAAGAATTAATTAATCAGTGATGCCTGCATGTTCACTGTTTTGCTGTTTAAGGGTTGCTGATTGCCTAAATCTTGTTTGAATTAATAAGGCTTGTATTATAGAATTATAAATGTTAGTACTGATTACATTTGAAGAAATAATGTCTCATTCCATATGATTGCTGTTTTAAAATTAGTTCCTCCATATTGTTTAATCAATGTTTTGTGTATGTTGCTCAATGCAATCTGTTTCTCACAGCAGATCACCAGAATAGAATTACCTTTGCGCAGCTTGTATGATGCTTGTTGCTGGTAGCGGTTATTAAAAATTTATGTTGTTTGCAGATGTTATCCAGGCAAAAGGCTTATAGTCAGTAATTTTGCTTGGTTTGGAATCATCAGTTGCTTGATTTACTTCTACTTAATTGCTAAACAGAAAAAATATAGTTTAAAATCAGTTTGTATCTACATTTCAAACACAGTTACACCTTATTACTTAAAAAAATTAAGTACCTGATTTCATGAACTTCATCTCTTTTATTACACACAGGGCACCATTTTTAGGGATATGAGAAATGAAAACTGTTTGATTTTAGTGAGTGATAACCTTAAATGTCAAATTTATGCAAAAAAAATGTGATATTATGTTAATTTTTTCCCTTTTCAAAGAAGTATGTTAGACTTACAATATTACCATTCCTCTATGTAGGATGTTTCATTTCAAGTCAAACCAGGAGAAGTTGTGGCTCTTGTAGGACCAAGTGGTGGTGGCAAAAGTTCCTGTGTAAACTTATTGGAGCATTTCTATGAGACACAGTCTGGTGAAGTACTTTTGGATGGCATTCCAGTCAAACAGTATGATCACAAGTATCTGCACAGAAAGGTCAGTAGATAAAGAAGTATGCTTTTAATCACTTGCACCACACCAAATGCCATTGTAGTTGAAGATGGACCAGTTAAATTTTATTAATTTGTTCATTTAAGGGCCTTTCTGCTTTAGTTCAATGAAGGTCACTCTTATTGCTTTGGGCCAATTTAGGCCAGTGGGTATAAAGGATTACTGGGCAGACTGATAAGGTGAAGTGGATTTGGAAAGATGTTGGCTTAAACTGTGCCTGGAATAAATATCATCAGCTGGATGCCCAACATATTACTAGTAGATATTTCATTCTGAAAATTTTAAGATGTCAAAGATTATCATGGCATTAACAGCAAAGAAATACCTGGTGCTGTCCTTAGACATTTTAAAGTGAAATATGTTGAATATGTGTAAATCATTCTCCATGTATTTTTTTTAATAATTGCTTAATTTTCCATCTTAACAATAGATAGCTCTAGTTGGACAGGAACCAGTGCTGTATGCTAGGTCTATCAGAGAGAACATTGCTTATGGAATGGAAGAGGAGTGCAGTATAGAAGAAGTACAACTTGCTGCCAAGAAAGCCAATGCACATCAGTTTATATTAGAGATGAAAGATGGATATGAAACTCAAGCAGGAGAGAAAGGACTCCAGTTGTCAGGTAAAAGGGTTGTTTGTTTGTGTGTTTGTTTGTTTGGTCTGTTAGGTGTTGGAACACCTGTGTTTTCAGTTACAATTCTTTCATACAGAAGAATTGGCATTTTGTTATTATTTCCTTTATCATAATTTCTTTTGGCATATGTGTATATTGCATGTGCATGAAGCAATTATGTACAACTGCAAATTACTTGAAGATATGCCCTTAATATGTTTCTAGAACTATTTTAGAAACTTTATCTTTATTAATTATGAAATATTATAAACCATGCATAAGATTAATTGTGACCTTTTATGTATGAAAATACAGAATATTTCTTCCAGCCTTTTAAATATTTTATCACAATTATGTAACCTATTTTTCTTTATATTTCTAGGTGGTCAGAAACAAAGAATAGCCATAGCTAGAGCATTGCTACGTGATCCCAAAGTTCTGCTGTTGGATGAAGCCACCAGTGCATTGGATGCTGAATCTGAACATGTGGTAAGACTTCATGAATCAACTGAATTCTTTTCTTTTTGATGATTAATTAAAATGTTTTTAGTTAGTTAGTCATGTGATATTAACACCTCATTTTGTTGGTTTGAAGGATAATTTTTTAGATAATTATTAAGAAATTTTGGTCGATAGCTAATGATAACTGTCTTGTCATTTTTCTCTGTAGGTCCAACAAGCCATTTACAACAACCTTCACAATCATACTGTGATCATAGTGGCCCATCGCCTCAGCACAGTGGAGAAAGCTAACCGTATAGTGGTCATAGACAAGGGCACTGTGGTGGAAGAAGGCACACACAAGGACTTGTTAGCTGCAGGTGGACTGTATACTAAACTGGTGCAGAGACAGATAATGGGATTCGATGATTTTGCAAATGAAAACAAGGCTAAGTCTGACACTGTCAAGATTAACAAGAAACGTAGATCATCATCCAGTAGCAGTGACAGTTCTAGCAGTGCATCAGTTGGATCCCCATTACGGAAACTCTGATGTTCCTCTTCGTTGGGATATGTTATTTTTTGTTTTCTACTTACTCTTTGAAGGAGAATAATTTTTGAGAATTAATTTGCAATACTCATTTTATAACATGTCTAAGTGAATTCAAATGCTATTGATATAGGATGGTAAGGAAATAATTATGTTTTTATTTACTTATTTATTTATTTATTTATTTATTTATTTATTTATTTATTTATTTATTATTAAAATTGAAAAGGTAATGGGAGAGGCCTAAAGTGCTGTCTGTTTACAGATGTTTATCTGAACACAGTGCATGCATGTCTCTCCTTCTTACAATCATTCCAAGTTACACTAACTTACAAAGCAGTGGCGGGTTTAGGGGGGGGGTCAGGGGGTCCTTTGATTTCTGGGAAAAAATTAGAACTTTGACTAGCTGAATCATAGTTCAAAACCGTACCAAATGGCAATGTTCGCCCTCTAAAATATCAAAAATTTTCCAGACCCTACAGCAGGCCCTGAACCCCATGCCAAGGGGGTGTTGGCTTTCACATTTGCTGACCCCCCCTTTCAAATAATCCTGGATCCGCCCCTGCAAAGTCACAACAAGAATGTGTCATGGCAGTTCTAACAGCTGATTATTCTATGGAATTAGCATATTAAGAGTTTTCTTACAGTAATTTTGTACCAAGATATTCAGTAATGCATTTATATGTTTATTCAGAAAAAAGCTTTTAATTACGTACTATATTCAAACAGAACTGATTTATCACAAGCATTGCTTTATTTGTTATATCTTATGACAGGGATGTTATCTTCCTGGAATGGTAGTAGGGTTCATGGAACATATATCATTATTATTTTAATCACCTCTGCCAAGGTGGTTATGTTTTCACCCCTGTTTGTTTGTTTGTTTGCCTGTCTGTTTGTCATCAACATAACTCAAAAAGTTAAGTATGAATTTCGATGGAATTTTCAGGGTAAGTCAGAAATGGGTTAACTTAGATGTGATTAGTTTTTGGTGGTGATCTGGATCAATAATCAGTCAATAATCTAAAATCAAAAAACTAAGTTATGGACCGATTTTAATGAACTGTCAGAACTGTCAGAAGTGGACCAAGGAACCGATGATTAGTTTTTGGTGGTGATCCGGATCAGTAATCAATAAATAATCAACAATCAAAAAAAAGGATAAATCATTATAGAATGAAAATTTAGGGGTGAAACGGCATTGGATGGATACTTTGCTGCCTTGGTGGAGGTCTGCACTCTCTGGGTGCTTTTCTAGTTATTATTGTAATACATGGCATAAACCTGGTCGGTGATGATACTTGAGATAATACTTACATTGGCATAATATGATTATTATAAGTTCCTATCTTATTCATATTCAATATATGTGATACTCAAGAAACTTTTATTGATAAATTCCCAATTTTAGGACTCTTTTGTTCTAAACATATCAAAGCAATGAACTAATTCAATTCACAGCATTGCAAGGATGACTATATTAATCTAGATCATTGTTTTGAAATAGATATCACTTGGTTCACCTGTTTGTTTTTCTCTTTCGTAAAGGAAAAAATTGTGAAACTTTTGTATAACATTTCCAAAGGCATATTTCTCGAAGTACAAAAAAATAAAAACTTTGTAATGTTTCTCACAATGTACATTCATTCGATAATAATAATAATAATAATAATAATAATGAATATTAATTATAATATTTATTTAGCCAGTGACGTAATCCGAAATTGTTATGCTGTTACCAAAGTAGAAGGATATCTTACTTAAAAACAGAGCAAAAAGTATAATAATTTATGCTTGTAGTTAAAAAAGAGAAACTGAACTGAACGCATAAAGACTTTTTGAAACATCTTGCTCCCCCAGAAAATTGTGTAATTACTAGGAAAAATTTAAAACGCGCATGGACAGCCTACATTCTGGTACACTTCCATCTCTTTCCACCTACTCAGCACGAGGAGTTACACGATGATAAAAGAGCTGTGACGACTGGTGTCTGTTTCATGATTTGAAATTTCTATTATAAAACTACTTATGATAGTTCCACAGAATAGCAGTTTGGCTTGACTAAAGCTGCAGCTTGCCTTAAAACCTGTGCTGGTATCATTTTCTACGTTTTTAATAAGTGGTTCTGTCAATTTGGCTTTCAGTCATTCAAAAATTGTTGTTTTGGCTTGAATGTGTTGAAGTCATCGGTGCCGTACCTATTATTTAAATATAAAATATGGATTTGAAAATAAACACATATTATTAGCAAACTTCGCGAAAACATTGCGAGGCGGTGAAGTGAAAGGCAATTGTTTTAATAGTTTAACTGATCAGCAAAGCAAGAAATGACATTAAAGAATTTGAAGAGTCTTGCAAAAGTAATTAAAATTGAGCAGCAGAAAATAATGATTACCTAATTTTGTTCATACTTGATTTTATTGCTTCAAAAAGAACCATTAATCATTTCCCCCTTTTCTTGCTCGTTATCATGCAGCAACAAGAAACAAGAAATCCATTACATCTGGCCTTTGGTGGGTGACAAATGTAAGATATATGTACTGAGGACTTGGCAAAGAGATGCAGTCTAACGTATTCTATACCAGAAGCACCAACTTTTTGGTGGAGTAGAAAAAGGTAGGCATTAAATGTTTTAGATTTTTTTACTACTTAGAATATATATTTGAATCATATTTGTCAATTTTTTCGATTTATCTAGTTATTAAAATTATTTTCATCATTATTTTTTGTCATGACGTTTGTTACCTTAAGAACATTTCAAAATTTTCTTTTTTATTGGCTACAACTAAGGTATTGTACTATATATATATATTCAAGCATTACATCACTGAGAGAGTTTTTCTCATTTTACGCTTAAATTGTTTGGTGGTATGTCAGATTTCAATAAGGAATTTTGTTTGAAATTGAAGATTCGCTGAGGGCAGGGCACAATTCAAACAAAGTGCAGTTTAACGTTTGAATATAAGATCTGATATGAAACAAACTAAACTTTTTGTAGAGAATTTTGACATACCGTCTCGTGGTCCCGTAGATTTTACACAGCAGTTATTTTTATTGCCGTTCAAATCGTATCGTAAACCGCTTTGACAGATTTGAAACTCCCAAAAATCGAACATCCCATTTTACCCCAAAAATCCATCCCATAACTCCAGTTATGAGATCACGCAATAAAACTATCGGAAAATTGAAAATGTGAGAAAGCGTGAAAATGTGGTATCAAGCATTTGCCCTAACGGTGGTTGTGAATAAAAAAAAAAGATGTAAATAAAAAGAATGGGTCTTAAAAACAATGCGTGACGCATCAACCTAAAAGAAAGGTGTCTTTTTCTTTTTCAGTATCATGGTCAAATGGAAAAATCTTGCTGTGGCCTTGCTGGTGTTACTTTTGTGGTTTTCTTCTGCGGCTGTTGGGAAAAAAATAGGTTTTGTAAAATTTGCGAAGTATACTTTCAAACTATTTAAGTCTAATAACAAATTTCTGTCTTAATCATGTTTTACATATAGTGACCATTCGTGTGTGTGTGTGTGTGTGTGTGTGTGTTATCTTTGGTCTCTGTATTCTCCTTTAAAAAATACTCTTGCTAAAATGATGGGATATTTTGAAAATAACAGATATTATTATTATTTCAAATTCGCCGTGATAAATGTCACAAAACCTTTGATATAGCTGGCTATAACATGACCATTATACACTTTGTGAACCGTGTATATACATGTATAACAAATCTGACCAGAATGGCAGGCAACGTGCACACTTATGGCCTAGCCACTGGTGTTTGAGGTTGCCACTCAATTTTGTCCCGTGACAATGCCCAGACTAACTGTAAAAGCCAGAGGGAGCGCTTCGTACCTTTTGTGGATGTGTCGCAAACAAAACGAAATTGCCGTTCGCGTTGGAATCACTGAATAAGCAGTAGGTAAGACCATCCACATCCATCTTTATCCTGCAAAGCATCAGCACTTCTTGCACCTGAGTTTCAGGACACTGTAAAGCTAGCTTGTTCACTATTCATACCTTTTCATGGAATAGCTTTTCAGCTTTGCTGATATGGGTTATATATGATATCAAAATCGAGCTGGCAAAACTGAAATCTAGAACCTACGGTACTGATTCCTGGCATAAGTGAAGAAATACTTCTACTTGATCGCTTTTCATCCAACTTCAACAGATGAATAACTGTCGCTACGAATGAATCTGACAACTTCATTACAAATTGCGTCTTTGGAGGCTTGTCTGGTTTTCTGATGAAGAAAGATTCCTTCTTCAGTGTAGTTAGCAAATTCAAGTTGCTGAAGACTGAGGTAGGAACTGTTGTGTACGTTGCTGGTAATGTCCACTTTTGGTTTGCTATTCTTCAGCGTTTCACGTTGAAGGTCGAATCTTGTAAATGCCTGATCGAGACAAAGTATACATAATCTTGAATTTGAATTGAAATAAACTTGAATTGAATTTGAAAAAGAAGTCGGTGAACAAACAGTTGTAACCTCCAATTCGTTGCGTCGCCAGTGTAACAGAACTAATGAGATGGTTAAACAAAACATTTTGTCTCAGTTTTGATTTCTTGAATTTACAGATACAAAATTCTGGTAAAATACTTAATCATTTAAGCAAGACTGTATTTGTCCTAAAGGCACGCAACAGGCTTTTAAGAAATTGCATGACTATACCTGTTTAATATTCAACAAATTCACACGAACGGTCACAATCACCTGTGTACTAAACACTTTCTCTAAAACTTACGGCTGTCTTGTCATAAAATCTTTGTATTTTTATTTGGCTTCCCCTCAAAATTAACATCCTTATATGATTATCTTTTTGGACATTTTGAACTTAAAATTGTATATTCGTCTTTTATTTCATTCCAATCTTCACGAAGGACTGGAAGTTTCTTTCTGTCTATCAAAATCAGACATGTTTTCCATTCGTTTACTTTAAATTTGAAAAGTAGCTAAACAAGATAGACGATTTAATAAAGCCATATTTTGTACTGAATCTATTTTTCCTTAGGTCCTTGTGTGTGCATGGCGTACGGAGACCCCCACTTTCAGACCTGTGACGGACTGAAGTTTGAATTCCAAGGTGGTAAACATTGTTCTCTAGATTGATCCGCCTGACACTTTATATAACTGCTGCATCATCTGGACCAATAAAGAAAACAATTGGAGACATTTCACTGTTTTCAAAAAGAGACATTGCTACAAGTCTAGTATCAAATTGACCGTAAAGTTCAATTTTTGTGTGATTGAGCTTAAATTCGTTATATAATAGAGTATTTCATACAGATATATAGTTACATTATATTTTCTTTGCTGAAGCAAACCAAATCCCCCAAGTCATGCAAGTTAAGACAATTCACTTTTAAAAATATAATCTTAATAGTTTTTTTCTTAATTGCGTAAACCATACTTAACAATTTATAAATCAAAACAAATGGATCGACCGTCACAACCGTTACCCGTTAGTTAAGACATACATACTGTTGTAAAAACCCGAAGTTTGGACCTATGGCAACGTCGACTAAAGCAAAGGTAATAGGCCTACACAAATTTCTTTCCAGGGACATGTTCATACAATATGATGTCTTCGTGCAACTTAATCCCAGGCATAGACGACGATCTGGTCACCTTCAGCGTGACTATTAAGAACAGTGAGGCAGAGTCAGGAGAACAGACTACCTCTGTTCACGAAATCATTATCCAGTTCAATGGTATCTTAATCATCATGGCGTCCCATGGCGGAGTGACGGTGCGTTGATTAGATATGCCATAAAATACTCTAGATCGACCTATTTCCCTGGGGGTTCACGCTAAATTGCTGTCAGCCGACCGCGCACAGAAGTTAATTACCCCCTTGCAGCTTTTAGTAGGCGAGACAGACATTTAAGCCGGCTAAGCTGACAGTAATCTAGTGAGACTCCCCACGGGGATAGATCGATCTAAAATCTGTGGGAATGGGGTCTTACGGCGCGCGCTCGGCTGACAGCAATTTAGCGTAAACCCCCAGGGAGTTAGGTCGATCCAGATGGATCTATCTAAATCTCTGGGAATGCAGTCTAAGAGGGGCGGGACTAGGCGGGACAGACATTGAAGCTGGTTAAGAAGGTGTTCACAGTCCATGATCTATGTCCCGTTTAACTTCTAGAAAAAATTTTTAAATTTTTTTTCTATTTTTATTGAAAAGGGTTTTTTTATCATTTTCAATTTAGGTTAATGACGCATCTATTTCTATGAGCTCCGGACCCAATGTTTTCAATGGGTACAATATAACACGTATTGTAGATGGACAGATAAATAGACTGGAAACTGACTTCGGGCTGGCTGTTTTGGTCAAGCTGCCGATAGCTGGAAATAAGCATAGAATAAGAGTCAAAATCCACAGGTAAATGATCGTCATTTTGATTTCATAATGTAAACATAAAGTATTTTATATTGTAATATCAATAAAATTTCACTCTGTCTCTCCTCATGCAAACATTTAGCTGTTCGTCTTGGTGTCTGTCTGTTTTACTGTAAGGCACGCAAACATTTGTGCAAAAGGTTGAATTAACTCAGAGGACAAAATGACGAAGGTGTTCAAAGCTCGGCATTTAAAAACGGCGTAGAAGGAAACAGGAAACTCGTCTGTTATGCCAATTTACTTCTAACACAAGTGTGGATGCTGAGCTGGGTAACCTTTAAATCCACCTTCAACTCTAGTTAGTTTAATTATCACACACACACACACACACACAAACACACACATGCGATCATTCATTCGTGGAAACGAATTATCAAATTGAATTAAAATATATTGCATTTTGGGTTATTCGTCAGAAAGAAATGTAATCTAATTTGAGATGATGAATTTTAATCATGGCCTTATCTTCTAGTTAAAGTTAACCAGATACACTGATCTCTTGAGAACACACTACCACGTTATGATATTTCTGTCACAAATTGATCCAGCACTTCCAGCACTTGTGGCACACTAACTGTTGAGAATTGCCGTGTACAATTAGTCTATATCCAGCCGTATTGAATACTGGAAAATGATAGCTAATCCATATATCTTAAAATCAGTAATTATGATAATGATAGACCATGGGACCATGACATCAATTTTTTTCTACTAGGCGTTATCGTAAAAAAGTGTGCGGTCTGTGCGGCAACTATGACGGAAGAATGGGCAACGACATGCGCACTGCAAATGGGACAAACTTGAAAAGACTTTCCAGAAAAAACCGCGTGAAAGCTTTTGCTGAACTAGGCAAAAGTCATATGGTCCAATCATTTATTGAAGAACCGTAAGTGCCGTACATATTTGTTGGTTCAGCTTTCTTAAATATATATATATATATATATATATATATATATATATATATATATATATAGGCCTATATATATATATCGAGCCTTTAAATGGGTAAAACGGCTGTAGGGCAATATAGAACGGAAGCAGTGACCGGGTACCGGGGTATGGTTTTCACACACACACACACACACACACACACACACTAATGCTTTATGTTTGTAGATTGCAAAAGCTGATCGCTGTTTAGTCTCTGCCAGAAGATACATTTAAGTCAGTACTCTTTTTAGATGCGAGGACGTCATACCCACTTTGCACGAGCATCTGAAACTTGAAAATATGATTCATGAGGTGGATCCAACTGCTTGCCAGGGGGTTGATTCTACATTGCTTGCTCAAGCCGAGTATTTATGTCAAATCCGTAAAAGGAGGAGTCCTGTCAAAAGGATTTTCAGCCGTTGCCTTCGTCAACTGAGGAACCCAGTGCATCACATCAATGTAACGGAATTTGAAGATGGTTGCGTCAGTGCCTTTTGTTCGGGGTTGACGAGATCAAAAAGAAACGCCCAGCGACAGGTCTGTTATTTCGTCCAGGCCCTAGGGGAGGTATGCAGAGATATACAACGGAGATCTGAGGGTTGGTGTGAAGTGCTGAATTGCCCTGCTAAGCCAGAATTGGGATGTCATAAATGGGAACCATATTTGGCTCGGTACGCCGGAATACCATTTGTTTGAGCCCCACTCGTCTGAGCCTTTTGAAATGCCGACCACTGAAGTATCCGATTCACATAATGCAGTGTATAAGGTGTATGCAGTTTCGATCTTGGTGGAATATTCTTTCAAATAGTTATTTATCGTTATTATGTCGTATAAACATGTAGCTTGTGTATGTACATGTTCACATAGATCGATATGGACATTATTTTATATCGGTATGCCAATTCAACATTACATAAAGTGTTTGACGCTGGAAAACAACTCATTATACAAGGATTAAATTCTTCAATACCAAAAGAGTATAATTCATGTTGCAAAAGAAAAAGAACGTTGAGGGAACATTATACGCGTACTATGCATGTGCTACGGGTTAGGTCCTAAGCATGTCTGCATGTATTCCTTCTTTTTGGTGCAATAACACTTGAACTGAAGGGTTAATTTTCAGCTGGCTAATTTCCTTTAAAGTGTGGTGCAGTATATTTAATTTTGTCATATTTAAAATGTTTAATAAATGTTGCTTTGTTTAAACATGTAGAGTTACTCAGTATCTCTCGATGTCAAATGTTTTTGACGTAATAACTGAAGGTATTTCACGCAATATAGTGGATGGGTGTGGGCCATCACTAAGACAAGGACTTCATTTTAAACAGGGTTTTCTGTTTTTCAAGTGTTCCAAAATATGTTACATGTAAATGTATGTGCTACGATGTTACAATGAAGGGGGGGGGGGTCTATCAAAGCGGGCAAACGCCACTGTTACGTGAAATAGATAGGTTCACTGGAGGGTGAACGCCAGTATTGGTTCTCTGGCTATCATCACACCTTTCTAATTAAAAAACTTAACCAACAATGACGATATTGATTGAAGCAGGAAATAAACATGTTTTTCCTACTAATTAAGCAAAAGTTTGACCCTTTAAATAAGATTGTTAGTTGAACTTAAACACTACTGTATGTTTGACACCGTTATTTGTAGCGTGCATGTATATGAATGTTTATGCCTAATTTGTCTATGTTCAATAGAGATAACCGATTAACCTGACTGCACTCTCAAAAAAGTTTCATAGCTCTATCCTGCAGTATTAAGTTAAACATTTGTTAATATTCCATTTTGAAAAGTTTTAAACACAAAATAACGTATTAATTAAAAAAAACATTTCAAGCGCCATTTCAAGACTCATCAGAGGGTAAATGAAATACATGTTTTGCATTTTACAGAAACGGTTTTCATTGAACAAGGTGGCTACAGGGGGGTGACATAAGAATATTGCACCACCTGTGTGAATAGTGCGCTTTGTGACATGGGGAACCCATTCGCAAAAAGTGATTTGTGGTTTGTTGTTCGCGTAACCAGTAATGAATTTTTATCCGTGTGCACTGTGAGGGGTAGCAACGAGGGTGCAAGCCCCCTCTGACTGACAAGTTCCTGCCATGGAGAAGCTACGGAAGCTCACAAACGAAGAAAGAAAATAAATTGTTCCTCTGGGGGATATAAATGTCTCTCAGATAGCCGCCAGATACGGTGTTTCTGGTCAGACTGTATATAGGGTGATGCCCATCAGTCACCACAAAGTGGCCGCCCGAAGAAGACCAGTGCCAGAGACACCAGGTGTCTTTTATGCTGTCAAGGCTTAAGAGATTTGAATCTTGCAGCGAATCAGCTTTTCAGTGGTCCCGTAATTTGAAGGTTGAGGTTAGCAAAATAACTGTTTAAAGAAAGTTCCATGCTTCAGGAATTCACACCAGGGTTGCCAGGCGAAAACTGCTCATCACATTGGTAAACAAACGAAGAAGAGTGACATGGGGTGAAAGAACCATTGCATGGACCCTAGATCCATTTATGGCGCCATTTTGTGTTGCTGAGCAATTCATTTTCCAATATGATAACGCCACATTCCACAGGCTCAGGTCTGTACAAGAGTGGTTTTACCATTATGGCATCAACAGGGTGGACTGGCTTGCCCAATCACCAGTCATAAACCCCAATGAAAACCTGTGGAATCAGAATGGAAATACAAACGTACATGTAGCCCACAGAATATTGCTGAAGATTACTGAACCGTTATCAATCTCCAGAAGGATAGTGGTCATATTGAGATCACTTGGCTGTCTTACAAAATACATGTATGAATACTGAGATATATATGTAAGGTTATATAAGGACAACACATTGGACTGTGAACCTGAAGTAAAGATAGTAACTTGACATTGCCAGTTTTCAATAAAATACTATTTGAAAAACTAAACAAACCCAGCTGTTTTTCATCTTCAAGCAAAATGGTGCAAAACTTTTGTCACCCCTCTGTACATGGTGCACACATTTTCATCGTTTTAGCATTTTCTTTTTTAAAGGTCTTAATAAGAAAAGATAAGTAGCTTTGCAGGATATGAAGGCATAAAAATTTATCTTTACTGCCTTTTCAAACGCGTTTAGTACCAAGTAAAATATTAACAGTACGTGCATGGTATCCCAACATACATGTATCAATACACTAAAAATGCTCACAAGACAATGCTCTTTGTGTAAAAATAAATCATCTTCTGTAGGCTGTTATGAGATTTATTACTTGAATACCCTTTTTCAATATGTAAATAAAAGGTCAGTAAATTCAACTGTTGCTTTTCTTCATATATCACATATTGCAGTACTTATGATCCCCCCCCCCCCAAAAAAAAAAAGTGGCTATCGTCCCCATTATTTCTAAGGCGTTAGTAAATAACATACATGTACAGGAATACAGGGTGTGTGGTGATTAGTGCAAGCAATGTCCTCGTAAAATGCAACAAAATAATGATTTCCTCTTTCCGTCTTCTCTTAAGATAACGAATTTCTGGTATATAAAAGTGGCAGTCATATTTATGGAACATTTGGTTTTTATCACCAGCATTTTATATCTTCATGAAACTATTGTTAACATCCTGAAATCAGGAGTAAGTTGTCACTACCTAAAGAGAAAAAATGTTGAATACCACAACTTTTACATACTGTTTGGTCTATGTCATTGCAATTAACCTGTTGTTTTCTCTAGCATACAGTTTTTCTGCATATAAACGGTAACGTTATACATAGAGAAATGAGTTGTAGTAATTATTATGGCAGTTATTCATACACTGTTCAAATATTAAAATAATCATTAACAGCAATGTTTTGAGACAGCATGTATGTATCAATATCCCACCTGAAAATGTACAACTATTCGATGGTGAAAATAATCCATGTTATGGCAAGAAGATAATTTTTTCTGCTAAATCATGTTTACTAATAGAAACCATTCATATCGCTTATGAATATTATTTGAAATTGTATATATATATATATATATATATATATATATATATATATATATATATATATATATATATATATTAATAAGGTCGTAGGAGGGTTTAGCCCGTCTTTGTTTGGATTCAAATTGCTAATCATTAAGTAAAATAGAGATGGTCACCCAGTGATTCCATGTACATAGGATGAAAGGGTTAAATCGTGCAACAAGAAGGTTATGGTGTACGTATTCATACGAATGGATCGGGACATTATCATTTTTTCAATTTTCTTTGCATTGATATCTAATCAAAAACGAAGAGTATCGTGTTTTGGGTGCGGGTTTTACGTCCCAAAATGTTCAACACAGACGGTAAATATAGCCAGTGAATACATGGAAAATTGTTAATATAAAATGCGATGATTGAAATGAAACAGATTGACATCTCTTATTTATGACCATATGCGAGAGAACATATCAGAGATGAATTGGCATGTTGATCAGCCTATTAACCGACGTGTGACGGGTGTGGAACATAATTACGTACGTTTACAGAGAGTTCGTAGAAATCTGATGAGAAAAAACGTATCTCCCTGGCGTCATCGATGGTTTTCTAGTCAGTTGAATTGTCTTGTACTTGCAGACCATAACTTTATCAAATCCAGTTTGAAAGTTTTCCAAAAGACAAGTTCAATGTTTCGGTGTTATTGCGTGTATGTTTTATGATTGCTTTCTTCATTTGTATAGAGGCTAGTAAAGGGATAAAAGGAATTCTTCCAACTGCAATTGGTATGCATGAGTAGAAAAGGACGTAAGGCGCCTTTCATTTACAAGTCAATAAAAATGAGAAAAAAAGGGAAATTCTTAACAAATTAATCCCTACAAGCGGCCTCTTAATGACTCGCCTGTTCACTAATGAGTTGACAATCCTACACCGTTTAAAAATTTATCAAAAATATGCGCACTTACAGCCTACTCTATTTAATCTGAAATACATCGCATTTTTTGTCAGACTTAAGGTTTCAGTTGTCGGGTGTGAACATCAGACCGAGGTAAGTTATTCATAATTTGTTCTCTTTAGTGTTAATTAAGTGTTCAAAATGAAAAGAAAGATTGCATACCATAACTTAATGTCAGCACACTTGTGAATTTTTGGTTTCAGATATACGAGGGTACCTCAATTTCACACCTGTAGTTAAGAAACTATCTACAGTTGAGTTAAAAGTGTCCTAAAATTTATGATAAAATATCTAAAAGAATAAACCAGTTTCGTAAATAAATGAAATAAAGTAGTATTTGTAGTATTCTTTTACAAAACCACCTGTTGAAAATTGTGATTAAAAAATTCAATATTTGAATATTCTATCATTTTAGGATTGAACATCGTAAAAATGAGATACTGTAATGTTCTTGCATTGGCTTTCATCGTCCTTTTTGGGATCAAAGCAGGTATGTTTAAACATTATAAGACAAGTTTCAGACAAAGAACAGGACTTCAATTAAGAATGTATTTAGAATAACCATTTTTCTTAGTTTTCCCTTGTTTTCACAGACTTAGTGGATGAACTTGTTTAATGATTAAACTCGGTATATCCCTGACGTATATCTATATCTGAGATTACCGTGATACGATACGTTATTACACAAAGAAACGTTAGGGTATTAGCATTGCCTTATATTCATCAACAGCTATGGAAAGTAAGATATTCCCGAAAAGATTCCATAACTTCTCAAAGAGTACTATTCAAACAATGTCAATCAATAGTTCCCAATGTTTTCAAACTTGGCATGGAGGCAACAATTTAATCGTTTATTATTATTATTTTTTTTTTGTTTTTGTTTTTGTATAGACATACCGATATTTTTTTTCTACCTTTCAGATGCAAAAGTGCCCCCAGAATGCTTGTGTAGCCTTCACGGTATACGCGGCGGGACTATGTACACGTCCTGTGATGAGGCACATATCACCTTTTCAGGTAAAAAATATTCTTGTCACAAGAAAGCATCCCTCCCCTGCAAAAAGAAAAATCCCTGTCATTGAGTTTGATTATCCTTGAAGTCACATCTTCGTGTTATTTTTATTTCTTTGATTCTGATTACAGAGCCTTTATAACGCGGGTAGATATTCTAGTTGAGAGTCTTGGGTCACCCAAGGTTTAGATTGCAAGTATCTTTGTTTGTCACTAAATTTTAAGACTATGACCTCTTCAGTATCCAATGTTTGAACTATATAGGCTCATGCACGTATTCTCTGATGAAGACATGCAACGACACTTCTGACGACATGATCTACAAGCCACCTTTCAAAGTTGAAGTAAAGAACGATTACAAAACCGAAAACGACAACCAAAACACCTTTGTTCGTGAAATCAGCGTTTCATTTCGTGACAACAGCATAACATTTGACTCCAAGGGGGGATTTATGGTAAGATTTTTCCAATTTATAACATATCTAATTTCATTGTGTTTGTGTTTATTAAAAATTTTTAGTTTTAAATGAAAGAAGAAATGGATGTACTAGTACAACTTGCGGTTAGTAATAGTGATTAGAGTGTCGCAAGGGAGTTTATTTAAAGAATTATTACAGCAATTGTAAAATGAAATGTCTGACAGTTGTTTCTCAATCTTTTTAAATGTAACATTCGACTGCAGGTAAACAACAACCAAGCGGCAACAAACTATATTGGAGACGGGTTTACTGTGACTCGTTTGGAACTGGCAGAATTTGATGTGATAGAGCTCAATACAGATTTTAGTCTGAAAATTCTTATTCACACGAACAGTCCAACGCATAGAATTCGAGTCAAAGTGGGACGGTAAGTAATATATAGGCCTATATATATATATATATATATATATATATATATATCAATTCTTATATACCGCACAGCACATGCGTCTCAGCGCGGTTTACATTGCACGCCTGGCCATTTTTGGCCCTGATACAGACTGACTGGGTGAGGATACAGGGATACAGTCCAGCTGCCGTATGAGCTGCTGAAAGGTAGCAAACGTTTTTTTTTTTTTTGCCTTCCGTGTTGTCAAGGTTTGACACAACCTTAATATTATTATTATTGGAGAAGCTTGTCAGCAGTAAAGGAACAATCCAAAAGAGGCTATTGGAACATGTTGCACACTTCTTCAGCAGAGTTGTCAGTAAGAAGACCCTCATCACCAGGGTAAACCGGATGGCAATATCACCACACGTGCTGTAAAACCCCTAAACTGGACAGTGCGTCGCAAAAACGGCACCAGTTGGTAATATCTGATACCAACTCATCTGATAGATCAATCTTCACCCTTTCCGAAACTGGAGTAAGTTTAAAGAATTTGGAGAAACAGGAGAGCTCCGAGAACAGGTGGCCCTGAAAACATGCAGATCACGATCAGCTCAGAGCTGCATTTTGTAACCCAACGCAATTTACAACCTAAGAAAAACGGGAAGGTTAATGGGTTACCTCTACACCATGCACAGTGATGGTTTTACTGAATATTTAACTGAAGAGATTGGTATACTTTCCTTCTTTTGATCATTTCTTTTTGAAATTCAGGAAAACAGACAGGGCCGTGGCCTGAGCAAAATGCCAGGGGGGGAGGGGGGGGGCAGTAAGCACCCCGCACACGATGAGCAATTGGCGCGCGCCACTTGCGCTGCGCCAGATGCTCGCGCTCCTCAGCTCCCCGCAAAGCTCTCAGCAGAGGTGCCTCCCGGCCTGCCCCTATCGGACGCACCGCGAACTGTGGGATCATGTGATTAACGAAACAATACATATTTATTTCTTTTCTGAAAGTAATGGCAAATGGTGACCACGTTAATCAATCAGACTAACTATAACTGTGAACATTTTTGTTTACTTCGCTGGGGGCTGCCATTTTTCTTTGTTCCCGGCTACCGGCACATGCGCATTGTTGGCATGGCGTGAGCAATCGGCGCTTGCACCCCGCACACGCTGAGACATTTGCCTCAAGAGACCAAAAATATCAAACACGTGAGATATTTTGCTCAGCCGCGCGAGAGGCAAAAATCTCACCAAAATACCCCCGCAAACGGTGAGAAAACGGCCCCGTCTTTAAAGGGGCCCGCACACGGTGAGACATTTGCCTCAAGAGACCAAAAATATCAAACAAGTGAGATATTTTGCTCAGCCGCGCGAGAGGCAAAAATCTCACCAAAATACCCCCGCACACGATGAGAAAACGGCGCAGCGCAAGTGGCGCGCGCCAAATGCTCACCGTGTGCGGGCCCCTTCACTTGTTTGATATTTTTGGTCTCTTGAGGCAAAGAGCGCAGAGTTTGCTGGGAGCTGAGGAGTGCGAGCATCTGGCGCAGCGAAAGTGGCGCGCGCCAATTGCTCACCGTGTGCGGGGTGCTAGCGGACACGAGGGGGCGAAGCCCCCGAGAGGGGAGGGTGGGGGAGGTGGTGTGCCCCTCCCACGGTGTGGAAAACTTTTAAAAACTGTATGTATAATACTACATTCTGGTGCATTTTAACTGTTCAAATATTGCTCAATCAGAAGTCAGAAATTGTGGGTTCATTTTGCCATAAGTACAGTCATTTTTTCAACACAACACGCCAATTGGACTTTTTGGCATGAACTGAGTTGGCTAAAAACAGTACACCTTTGTTAAAAGATTGTTGAATGATTGTCTAGTGGCCATGAGTGCATTTTCTCACGGAATTGATACCAACTTTGCAATTACTTTTTTTTCCCTTGCGATTATTTTTTTGCACCTCAAATCCCGGGGGAGGGGGGGGGCAGCTGCCCCCCCTGCCCCCCCCCCCCCCCCCCCCGGAGGTTACGGCCCTGACAGATTTGGCGCACGCTTAAGTTACCTCACATCCTAGTCCGACATCAGCCCCACAACTTTGGGAAATTAAGTTGTACATTTTCAGCGTTGTCTAATTTTTTTAGACTACCAGTTCTTCAAAGCGTCTCAGACGTCTAGACTTGCAGAACGCCATGAGGTTGCAAAATACTTAGTCAATTTTCATTATAAAATGCGTTATGGTTGCAATTTCTAGGTTGCAAAAGGACAATCCACTTTGATACTGGTTTGGGATCGCATTGGTTATTACAGACCTGGTCATGTTGTTCTGGTGAATGGATGCATTAGCCTCGAGGCCTACCTTGAAATATGGGACAAACGCCTGTTCTTTGTAAAAACCACTCCGTTAATCTCCAAAGATGATAACGCAAGACCACAGAGCACGAACCACCCAAAAGAAGTCCACCGGAAGGGCTGGCCAGTCACCAGATTTACATCCCATAGCGAAATCTTTGGGATTACATTTTCAAACAAATTTTCAAAGATGATAATTACAAATCGTTCTAATTCAAATAGTCTCCGGGGGAAATCATTATTTACTAGTCTGCAACTCATTCCCAGTTAAGTCTATTTTATTATGTGCATACATGGAAACGGCTTTGCCTTCTCTAAATATCTTGTCCGTTGTCTCTTCAGATAACAGACTTTGCGTAAGTTTTTCTTAGGCATCTAGCGACTCAGTATTCTATCACTTTAATCAAACTTTTAAAACGGTTTGTGGTGAAAATTTGCTACGTTCATCCAGGAGCACCTGAGTAACATTACTGGGGACGATTGATTTAACTCCCCACCATTGAAGGGTCTACCCTGCGATTGCTATTAAGTGCAGAGTAACAGTTTTAACAGTTTTAAAAAAAACTATTATTCGGAACACAGCTTCCCAACCGCTGCAGATAAGATCAACAAATTGATTTTATTATTGACAAAGTTATGAAGAACAATCCTGTGCCATAGATTTTGATAACACATTTTAATCCGATGATATGTTGTCTTCTTAACAAAAGTCCAGTGAAAGTTGGTGTACTTTAAAACTATAAGTGATGAAAACTAAACAGAGATTTGTTGAAAATCGGAGGGTGCAGCACAGCTCTTTTTTTCATATGATGTATGAGTCCAGGTATTAGAGAACATCAAGAAACCGGAAATAGGACTTTCCCTCAAACCGCAGATATGTCGTCATCACCAAAATGACCATACATTAGCTGGAGACAAACGGTGTCCATGAACAATTTATGATAATATAATAACAACCAGTCTTATGAAAAGGTGTTTAAAGCCTGATTTTGGTAACAGGGCATATAAAATTTAAATGTCACCAAGGAAAGTTTTATCTTGCAGTGACGTTGTGTTGCAAATAGCCTACATGTAGGAAAACAGATATTGTATTAGAAATTCATTTTTTTCTGTTTGTAGCCGTTACCATAAAAAGCTATGTGGCTTGTGTGGGAACTATGATGGAAAGTCAGGGAATGACTTCCAAGTGCACGGCGATCTTCTGGATAACACATATCGGCAAGGGGCATCTAATGAAATGGCTAAAGGCAATGTAGTGCAAGACCATCATTCTACCGAACCGTAAGTACACAGCGAGCGAGAGAGCGTTTTATCATATTGTGAACTTATGTGCGTGTTGGTAGGGGGTATGGTGTATGTATAGGTTCCTGTTTGATTTAACGGCACATCTGACAAGTTTGATTTTGTATCAAAATCAAAGTTTTTTAGTCAGTTACAGTGAATTTTGTAATTTATTAGCGTTTTTTACTCGAATACATCATGTTTATAAACAAATAAAAAGCAGTTAAACCAATCATCCATTCAACTATGCATGGCACATAGTGTTATTGTCATTGCAATTTTGCAGACATCATACTGCTGTTAAGTATCGAAATAACAAACGTATTTTTTATTTTCTTGTAGACATTCTGTTTATTCTTCTACAGGTGTGAGCCCGTAGTCAACATGCCGCATCCAAATCAGGTGTTGGAGAGGATGATGGATACAGAAAAGGTTAAGGCTTTATATGGAGACTGCAGTGATGAAGATCATAAAGAGGAGGGAATTTCCAGGTGCGATGTGTCTGATCCAAACCACCCGACCAAAGGCTCCTTCACGTCCTGCATAAAAAGTCTGGAGAACAGCTATTTCCTTGAGCCTATCCTCGAGGGTTTTATTAGTGGTTGTACTGCAGCTTACTGTTTTGGCAAGAGCGAGAGGGCGGAAAATCGCAATGCTTGCTACTACATGAAAGCACTTTCTGATGCCTGCGATGAACATGGTCAGAAAGTGTCTGGCTGGTGCAAGGCCATGGAGTGTCCTGCAAGAGGAGGTTGCGAGAAATGGGAACCCAAGTATTTGTAGGAGGAGATATAAAACTGGATTTTGTGATTTACGTAAATTCATGCTCAGAAACAATTCTTTGTAGAATTTAGTTTTGGCCTCCTTTCTTGTTATTGACTATTACATACGTTTTTAGGTAGAGGGTTTAAAACTGCTGATGCCGTTATACGGTACTTCTGCCCCTTGACTGTCATGGACGCAGTGAAAGTCTTTATAATCAGAACCAGGAAAGATATTTCAGTAAGACAACATAAAAAGCAAACCCTTCATTAGCGCAACAAAATATGCATGTACTGTGTCGGGGTTATAGGTTTATTGCATGTGCATACCTGCTAATCACCTACAATAGTTTTTTGCTTAGTGGAATAAAAGGGTTCGTGTTTTTTCTTGAAATTAAATGTAATTTCCTTGGCTTTTTTCAAATTTGTGTATTAAGAAAAGTGTCTGCGCTTTAGTCCATCAATAGTTTGTCAATTATCTTGTCACTTCCTTTTTCACATTGTTTTCCTTTTAAATTGCAATCTATGCGGGAATAAATCACTGACAATAGATATGTTACAGTCTCAAAATCCTTAAAATATCTACTGTTCCATGACATACTGGCGCAATACTAACTGATAGCCCTTTTTTCCCGATGCTAAGTTTAACTAATTAAAATGATAATTTTAATAATAAAACTATTTAAAAAGAGAGAGAGTATAAGCTTAAAATCACGTCATTAATATTTCCCTTTAAGTATGCTCTCTGAGAGGCCCCAGAAAAGAAGTAGCAGGGACATCATTAACAAAGGTCCAGTTTTGACGTTTGTTCTTTGTAATCAAAATGCACATATTATCCAATAAAATGAAATGGGGATGACAAAAAAACGTACCCAGTTCGAAAAGTGGTTTGCATCGTATCGTTGATAGAGGGGTCCTGTTACTTTGCACTTGGTTACATTGTAATGGGTCCACAATTTATAACATATCTAATCTAAGAGGCAACAGATTGATATATTCTATTAATGCTTAATTGAATGCTTGCGAACCGCCTATCTGTAGTTTCAACGGAGAGTAGAACATTACTTACACTCATAAACGGTCAATAGTTATGATAATCTCTTAAATATTAATTTACGTTGGCGCTTTCAACATGTTATTACTTGCACTGAGATGGAGTCATATTAAGGAACTGTTCAATCATCCAGTATATTGTATGTTCCTTTATGGATTCACCCGTATGTTATGGTGTTAGTAACCCACCCCTACTGAAACATTCAGCAGAAGTTTACGTACGTACCCTTAGCAATGTTACATAAAAGAAGAGGAATTTGTTAAGAAACGCCACTTTCTGACAGTTCAATAACTAAACGGACAGGTGAGGCGGCTGTTAGGTATGTTTCAGTTTTGTAATGTAGAATTCAAACTATTTTTAAGATAAATAGCATGATTTACTGAAACTTAGAATTTGAATTGGATTCAATTTGAAGAACATTTTAAACCTTTCATTTCCACCCACTAGCAAAGATGGTTTGCAACGGTAGATGTACTGACATACAGTTTTCTCGTCGTTTCAGTGACAACCGATGAAGATGAAAAACGCTCCTTCAACGATTTTGTTGTTGATCGGTCTATTCACTGCTAAATCAGGTACATATATCTTGTGAAGAAATTCAAAATAAACTATTTCTAACATATATTCGGCAACAAAGGTGATGAAAACCAAAGGAGTTTTGGTATGAAACTTATAAAGAAAATAAAGTAGTTTCATTATGAAATAAATCGAGGAAAATTATTCCCAATGCTAAACACTAGAACGGCATATTTTAGAATCAAGCGTCAAATACTTTGGTAGACATTGACACAGCCACAGTTTTCTCGATGGTGACATTTGCAGAGCGAATTGAACGAATTTACTGCAACAATTAAACGAAAATAGCAGAAAATGTAAACATCTTGTGAAAATAATAGATCTACAGACATTAAACTCTACCGCTATACGTTGGCACTTCGCTGGTTTATGTATGTTTTTAAAAGTATGTGGCTAATTTATTTAGCTGACGATGAACGAAACATTTATAAACATTATAAACATTATTTGAATTTTTTTCTAATTGGCTTAAGTCGTTTAGGGCTTTTTTGGTCGTTTTTTATTTTGTTTATTTTATTTGTTTTATTTATTTTTGCTTGAAACGCACTTGCCTTCTCTAAAAGCTGCCGCATTTTTTTCAGAATACATGTCATACTATTTAATTCTGTTTTGCCGAGGGATTCGAAAATTGACAAACGTTTCAAATGGTATATGTCATGCATAGAAATAAAAGAATGGGGTATGTGAGGGTTTTGTCACATTCGTTTTGAACATTTTACACTGATTTTCATTATACATAGTTTTAAAGAAATCAGAAAAATAAAAAATGAAGTTGAATATATATTCATGAATTCTACTTTTTTCTAAATCTAGTTTTTTGTGTAATCGTGCAAACGTTTTTCCGATTCATGTCTTGCTAGTATGCGCAGTTTTCGTATTCATTAACGAAGGTTTGAGTTTAAAAAAATACCAACCCTATTTGATAATTTTTGAACGTTTTTAATGCAAACATGAAGCAGATTGCGCTTAAGGGGTATTTAAAATGCACGTTAATTTGACTGATACATTTTGTCCTCAACTTCAAGTATATTTCCACAATGCCTGTTTAGAAAGGTTTAGCAAATTACTTTCTATACTTTATAGAGAATACAGTTTTGCTTCGTGTAAAACATTTTCTATTCCCTGTCACCATATCGTCTAACTAGTCATGCATGTAACTAAAAAAGGTTTAGGTTTATGCACCTGGTTTATTAATCACAGGACGATTTTACGACAGTCGTTTGCTTTGCTTACCAATCAAAGTGACAGCCAAGAGTGGTTAGGACAGATATGCTATACAGTTATACACAGATTTTGAGGGAAATGCCACTTTTTGTCGGTAATTACAGGCCATGAAACCTGCAAGGTTCCGATCGGCCCTTAGTTTTTACATACTAGTATCCTTAGAATGAGGACCAAACGCTAGTATGGAACCGTGCAGTGCATGTTTTTTTGCAAAACGTTCGAAGAAGAGTCAATGTTGGACTTATATGACTTGATTGGTTACCTGCATGTAAAAACAGTATGTGAAAACAACATCGCGGATTGGGATCTAAAGATAAGCCAATCTACAAAATCAGCCGACTTCCAAATATAGTGAGACCTAACTGAAAAACTATTGACTTTCCAGCCATGTTGAAAGTTCATTTTTTCATCTAAGACAAAAAGTCGCATTTTTATTATTCCTTTCTTCCAGATGCGAGTTTTCCCTCATCCTGCACTTGTTTTGCCCATGGCTACAGGGAGGAGATAGTATTTGAATCCTGCGACGGAGCATATATTACGTTTGGAGGTACGGTTAAATGCATCCTAACAAGGCACATGTAATATCATATTAAAATATCCAAAAGGGGAGTTTGCAGTTGTCAATTTGATTTCTCGTCACTGCAACTTTTTATTTTAGTTTTGCATTGTTTTGCAGTGTTTTGGAGTGTTTTGCATTGCCTTTCTTCAATGGCGAATACCTTTAAATATTGCAGGATCGTGCTCGTATGATCTTATGAGAACATGCACGCCGGATGGTCTGGACAATAAGCCACCTTTCAGCGTTGTTGTCAAAGCAGGTTACACCACTGAATTCGACAATAAACAGACATTTGTCTCGCGAGTAACCATCAATTTCGAAAACGAAAACGTTGTAATGGATACGAGGGGTGGTTTTATGGTAAGGAAAAGGGATGATACTGGCAAACTAAACAGTAAACAGAAAAGAATATATCGTATTTATTGTTATACAAAATCTTTCAATCATCACATCTTATTCTAAATAAATAATTAAATAAATAAATAAACATTAATTAATCCAGTAATGTTGATTTACATTCAATATAAGCCATATTTGTGTTTGTCCTTTATATTTTATACTTTATACTTCCGCTTGGGTTAATGGGGAGAAATAAATAAACATTAGTTAAATCCAGTAATGTTGAGTACATTCAATGTCATTTCAGGTGAATGGAATGATAGAGACTACGGACTATTTTGGAGATAACTTCAACGTTACTCGGGTGGACCGTCCTGAATATTCTTTGATAAAGTTTCAAACACACTTCTCACTCAGGGTTCTTATTCACATCGGTGCACGCTCACATAAAATTCGGGTCAGAATCGGACGGTAAGACATTTCTTTCACAAAATTGGGAAACCATACGTAGTGTGCAAACAACATTATGCAGCTGAGTAGAATATTTCAGTGCATTAAAAATTGGCCGTGATAAATACGCGAATGAGGTTACAGTATCATTTACACCAGTTGTTCGATTATTCATGTACCATTCATATGCTGTGTAATATAATTGAATTGTGTCTACTGTGTCTAAAAACATATATTTGATAAAGACAGCGAGATAGCTAAATAGAACGACCCATTGTAATGCAAAGTGAAAATTAGATAACTAACAAAGCATCCACCTTTCTAGGCATTACCAAAGATCACTGTGTGGTCTGTGCGGGAACTTTAACGATGAAACGGCTGATGACTATCAAACTGCGGACGGTGAAAATGTGACTGACCTTGCCTACCTAGACCGACAGGCTGCGTCTGAAGAAATTGCTAAGAGTATGCTGGTACAAGAACACGAACAAGAGCTGTAAATATTTTTCATATTATATAGGCCCCTTATCTGCACAGAAAGCACATCGACTTATTCAAGTCAAATTTGTTAAAAAAGCAAAATAAATACGACTCATTACCTCCGACCGAGGTCTAAAGATTTTGCCTTAAATTTCACAAATCTCAGAAAACCCAACTTGGTATTTAGTTCTAAAGAGGGTTTATTCAAATATTTTAATAATTAAAAAATATAAAGATAAATGCTTTCTTTATTGCATCAATATTCCCCCACGCTTGAAAGACACCCAATTAACTTGTTGCTACATCTAAATATAGAAAATCAACTACCAACATTCCATGAAACGTGTTTTTGTTGTTGCATTGAATTCTAAATTAGAACATTACTTATTTTTTCAAAGGTGTGAACCTATTGTCAACAGGCCGAGTCCACATCAGATGCTAGAAGCGATGATCGATAGAGAAAAGGTTTTCGACATTTATGGTAGCTGTGCAAAAGAAGAAGATGAAATAGAGGGGAATGCCCAGTGTAATGTTACTCTTGAAAACCACCCGACGAAAGGATCCTTCGCGAACTGTTCGAAGGATTTAGATGACGACAATAAGCTCAAGTTCGTTGAAGCTTGTTCCGCAGCTTACTGTGCTGGCAAGTCTCACAGGGCAAAAGAACGCAACGTCTGTTACTTTATTGAAGCACTTTCCCGTGTCTGCCGAGAAAACCTGAAGCCGGTGCATAACTGGTGCATGCCCATGAAATGCCCCGCACAAAAAGGTTGCAGTAAATGGGAACAAAAGTATGACTGACAGCTGATGGACAACACCTAATGAGATGGGCACTTTACATGTATCCGAATGTCCATATTGCCGCTTCCCTTCCTAATCTTATATTTTCCAGTGCTCTACTCTTATTATTAGAATTTGTTTCGAAGGAACATGGGTTAAACTTATTTGCTCTAAATCACAGGTAAAATCAACTCTACGACTTCTTTTGAGCCAGTTTCAAACGGGGAGTACATAACGTGATTTGATCTACTGTTTTGAATGTGTCTTATTTCCTCTGCTTTTTATTGGTATCGATTCGCGACTTCTGCTTGAAATCAAACATTGAAATTATCACACACTATTACTTTATTCAGTCACTTCTTACACATGGTGCATTATTGGTCGCATATTTATCACGTTCACAATGTTAATTCTTGAAGGGCATAGCTTCTATTTGGTTTAGAGGGTCAAAATATGCTCATATCAATCATAGTGGACAAAAATCATGCAAACCGTTTGTTTATTTACTTGAATATCTACGGGTTTTATGCACAGAGCTTCTTTGGTCAATAAATCATACCCTGGTAGAAAAGCAGTGTCTTTAATTTACAGCTTTACGGCAAATCTAGGCAAAAATGATAATGTAGTAATAACATCTCTTCTGTAGGTTGTTACTTCCCTAATCAAAAAAAAAAAAAAATGCCTAATGAAATTAGATCATAAAAACCTACGTTCATCTTATAATATTTGTCCATCTACAAGCTTGCAAATAACTTTTCTATAATAATCCTTTGCTGTTGAGATAGCGTGCACCAGCATAAAACGCAAGGGATCCATTAATGGCTTTATCAGTTCACTTTGTATATCATTTCCTTATAAAAGTACACCAATAATAATGAGCTAACCATTCTGTCTCTACGTTTCTTGTCATATATCTCCTTTAGACATCGTGCAAAAATTGCAAATACACAAAAAGCCAACAGGTTGGACACAGACCAAAGAAAACATTCAGTTTCGTATACAGTGTGTACCATATGGATTTAATTGATATATTTCGTGCTTCAAAATATAATGGTAGACACAGATGTGGGAACGACAAAATGTCATCAACAGGGCGTTAATGACAACTCAAAGTATAATACAGGAAAAACTTAAATGAAACAGTTGGAGTTTCGTGCATTTCATTTTCGCAATCTCAAGAACTCGGGGTTTGCAGAAAACAAACTCGCCTGGCGTTCTCTTTTAATGTTAAAATGTGACATACCAATTCAAATAATAACAGAAAAGCCCGTGTAATCACGAACATCATTGCATACATGAAAAACGATTTGAACAGCGACTTCCAAATGTCACCGTTTAAACTTTCATCGAGACTGTGTCAACCCTCAGGGTACAGATGACTGATGTGAGATCGAAACCATCAATACAACCCTCATGCAATAATATTAAATGTTCCACAATATTATGTATGTATGACGAAACAGGTGCTGTGCCGTGCAAAATGTCGCAGACTTCCTCTAAATGTTACAGTCCTTCATCAATATGTAAATGTTTTTTATGGAAAAACAAAAACAAAACAAAACAGGTTCCCAGTCCTGCATCGTTAGTCCACTTACAACCTGATAATTTTACTTATAGTAGATACAAAAAAATGAGTATTATCTTTCGTAATTCTCAAATTTGCAAGTAATGTAATGTAGATAGCACTGGCTCTAAAATGGTGTCACAATCATCTATCACCACTCCGTATCTTGCGCCATGTCATTTTAGCATTTCTGTTTTAGCCTGTCAGCTGTGTAGTGGATAACATGGTTCTGATGGAGGTGCGGACAGGTGATCGTCATCTCTGAAATAACAGTGTTCAGGAAGTGTCGTAAATGAGCAGATCATATTACATTCATTTAGTCATTCAGCAGTTTGGCACTTATCCCACTATTAAATAGTTAAATGTTATAAGTGGCACAGCTATTATATCGACGTTACTAACCCGCATTCGCTAGAATTTTGCATGGTTTACTCTATATCTAAACTGTTTTGTTTTTTTAATCACATGTGAACCAGATTTTAAAACAAGATGCTAGTAGGCCCTACGTTAGAGACCAATTGTCAAATTAACGCGTGTGTGTGTGAATGTGTGTATGTGTGTGTGTGAGTGTGTGTATGTGTGTGCGCGTAGTGAGAAAGACTTAATTGTCAGTATTGACAATAAATTCTTCATAGGCTTGCAGATACATTTTATCCAAATGTTCGTTACTTTATTTAATAATAATAATAAATACCCAATCAAATGGAATATGATATCCATATGATCAAATCCACTAACTACTTCAAAACTGGAAGGAAGATAAGACGTTGATCTTACTTGCCAACGAGTTTCACCATCAGTGTGGTCTTCTGTTTTTCGTCTACTACCAGATCTTCGGCGGCAGAAAATTTAGCATGACTAGGCCCTTGTAATGCCACTCCGCCTGCACTCCAGCCTCTACAAAGATATTACACGCCATAGGTAAGTACTCCGAATGAAAGTTAATGGACCCTGTGAGAATTCTGCAAACTTCAACAGCATTTAAAAAAATCTGTTTGATTGCAGATATTTCCATTATAGCACAGTTGATGTTTTAAACTCCTTTGCCGCCCTGTCAACAAGCCTAGCAAGAGGTTTCTCCATTCCTTTCACAAACCTTGATTTGCCGCTGGAGATTTTATGCATGTATTCAAAGTTTTTAAATTATCTAACAAAATATTTACCCATAGGCTTACTTAATTAAAAATTGCTTTTACTCAAGTAGTCATCTTGTATTTGATTTAAACTGCGACATATGGCAGTAAATGCCATAAAATATTTTAAAAGATTTTAAACAGTGCATATGACTTTAGGATAAAAATTTTATCAGTTTTTTTTTTTTTTTTTTTTTTTTTTTTTTTTTTTTTTTTGACGTACCTGCTTACGTCATCACTCGAGCTGTCCGACTCGTCTGAATCACTGTCCGACTCCTCACTGTCTGACGACTCGGCCTTGGGATCGTAGCCTCGAAACGCACCTCAAAAATCAAATGTGAAATTACAACCTGTTAGACACCCTGTGAAAAACTTTAGGAAGAAAATGTTATTCTTGGGGTCACTTTTTATTCAGTGATACAGACTTTTACATTGATGAGTGATATTTTGAATGTTTGACACTGACAACCAGCAGTCCTATGATTTCATTAATTGACATTACTTTAAGTAATTTAAGTAATTTAAGTACTTTAAGTCAAATGCATTTTTATAAGTTGGTATCGAATGAATGCTCTTTCAGAAACTGACGTCACTTAATATATTAAATTATTCCCAACATTGTGGCACAAAGTCTGTGATAATATAAAGGGGAGTACCTCTTGATGCATGTTCTTTTGCATGTATAGACTGTATTGCCGGCAAAAATTGAGCTTCAACTACTCCCGACTCCAACGTTGATCGAATGCCAGACTCAGCAGGTGCTTCAGCAACTCGATAGAATACAAAATGTTTTCTCTCCGTTTCCTCCTTGTAGGTTGGGCAGTCAAACTCCGATTTTTCATTTTCCTCTAGCTGCGCAAGAATAACTTGTTTTCCATCAACATACACATCAACATTACATTTCACTTTGTTGGTATTCTGGAGCATTATTTGAAACTTTTGGCCACTCTGAAGTTCTACATATTCTTGTCCGTCTTCTACCTCATAATGCTGACCCCCAACTATGCCTAGTCTATACCCATCACACTCTTTATAATTTTTGTCTTTCTTTTTAAACTGGATTCGAATTGGGTTTGATGTCACTCGAGTTAAGGGACTCTTTGGTTTTTCAAGTATGGATCCGACATTTCTTTGCCTCAGAAGTTCAGGCTTTATTTGTGGTTCCTCTGATAGTGCAGTTTCGACTGAAAGATACAATAGTACATAATACGATCCGCACAATTTAAATGTATATGTGTGAAATATTCGAATGCCTAGTAGGGCCTACATTACAGGGTTACCTACGGAGCGAGAAAAAAAAACTAATTAAAACAAATTTTGGTCCTGTTTCCTATTTCGATTGCGTTTTCAATAATGGCATCTATTCACAAAACTCTATAAACTGCATTACAGGTCATTTCTGCCATTTTGAGTTTGAAACACAAATGAAACTAGATTGCTTATTTTAATGATCTTTTACACACTGTAGTCTATATTTACTTACGTGTTTTATTCACTGTTGGCGGCGCATCTGTTTCTAAATCCAAGCCTAAACTTTTAGTATTTGTATCGTCAATTACTTCTGTTTCTCGAGGCTCCGGTGAGGATTTCATTTCAGTGAGAGCGACTGAACCTAAGATAATTTCTAGTGACTGATTTGAGTCTGTCCTTTGAGTGTTAGGTTGCAACGATTCCGATCCTTGTAGTTTTGGGTCAACCCAGGAGTATTCGGCAGGTTTTTTCATTTCTTGGGACGAGAACTCGGTCTCTCTGCAAATGCTAAGACCTTGTCCACTTTGTGAATAATTGGACTGGATTTGTTCGTCGATAGAAGAGACTGGAAAAATTTAAAAAGGTCAACTATATGAATGTACTGAAAATTAGCCAATTCAGCTTTTAACATTTATCACTTTTTTGTGATTTAATAAGTAAGGTTTGACAATTGTAGGGCCTATTGTAGGCCTCAGGCCCGTAGCCAGGGTGGGTTCGGGGGGTTCAAAAGAAACGCCCCTTTTGCTGGGAAAAGGTCCACTCTGAGTAAAATTTGATTTATGTACATGAAGTTTTTATGGGAAAAGGTCCATTTTTCAGAAAAAGAACCCCCCTTTTGAAATTTCTGGATACGGGCCTGGGCCTACATGTAGCCTAGGCATACATGTGATGTGCATTATGCTCAGTAGCATAAACGGCCGCTCTCTATTTGTTATATAATAATATAATAATATAATAATTATATAGGGTCTACATGTTTATAAAACTGAATCTGATATTAAGACATGGATATATGATGTTTCTTATAAAAAGAGATAACTATTTACTGTAATTATAACGTTTTACTGGATATTGCATTTCCCCTTGAAAGTGGAGTCGCTTCCAGGAAAACAACCAATTTGTGCCAAAAGAGGGCACTAGCGGCAGACGTGGTTATGAGTAATGTTTTGTGTGACGTATTCATTCCCTCTATATTTAAGTGTACAGATTTTATCAAATTTAATTTTACACGTTTCATTTGTATTTGTACACGTAACTGAATGGCTATCCTAGCACACGAGGGTGCGTGCAAATCTCAATTATGTACAGTTAGGTCTATCAGAGATGATAAACACAATTCAAAACATAGTTGACCTAGTTGCATCTAACCGGATCTTTGCGACCCTGTCTATCATATACATGTATACATGTTAAAATTTACTGAGCGAGCTTGGCCAGTTTTCCATACCTTTGGTCGAAAAATCTCTGATCCTGATATACAGATCGTGTCTGTGAAGAGACTGCATTAAATACTGTAGGTAAGTCAGATCTTCGTCACATATATGTGCCCCTTCTTCTAACAGAGAAAATATATGATACCCCTGGTCTACTCCCTCCAGTCTTGACTTTGGAACGACACCAGAGACAAGATATTTTAACTCTTCTACGTTTTGAGTCGACAATTCATGGGATATTTCCATTAGAAAGGCACGAAAATCAGTCGCTTCTCGAGTCGCCGGAGTCATTTTAGAAGACTGGCGTTAATATACTTGACCCAGATAGGCCTACGTGTTTGTAGGCCGAGTCAGAAATCCCTTGTTTCGATTCGTCAAACCTAAACGATTAAACAGTGATTATAATATGCTTCTTTCTTCCTGTCATTGTTAGCAGTGAGCACAAGTTCATAATTTTACAGTGTAAATATGAATCCCAAACAATTTGTTTATCCAGTCAAACCAGGAGCTTTCCTGTAACGAAATGGAAATGGTTCGTGGAAACGTCTATTTTTAGCTCTTGCTCATTAGGGCCTACGAGTGCACTTTTATCGTGATCCCATGTCACATGCACGTCAAATTACATTAGGCATGTACGATTAGAAAAAATTAAGGTTTCCCCTTTTCTCTGCCATTTGGACTGATATGGAGAATTTTTATAATTGCACATCAAAATGCTTATGACTCTGTCACACATAGGCCTACTTACCGAATTTTGAGTATATGACATCACCCTTTTTCCAGCGTATAAATAAAATGAACAAATGAGCAGAGTGTAAAATTGTTTTTGAATATGCTCAAAACATTTTGTCTCCCTCCGCGATTGCAGATCGACCTACAACAAGGTTTTCCATGCGTAGGCCTACTTGAAACGTAGGGACACGTCGTAAGTGTAACCATAGAAGTAGAGAATCTACTTCTATGGTGTAACGAACCCTTTGCGTTTGTGTGCGTATGGGTAATTTTCCTCGTAGGCCTACGTTAGTGATGTACGCTGCTAAGTGTGATGTCCAGTGCCTTTATAAAACCATAGACTCTCTACTTCTATGATAAAACGTTATTCACTTTGTTGCTCCAAATGGTGCTTTGAAATAATGTGCGTGTGTCTGTATGCGTACGTGTGTTTGTGTGTGTGCGTGCATAGGTTCGTGTGTGTTATTTAAGCACATGTAGGCCTATACGTATTAGGCTGCAAACGAATTTAAAAACATGTCATATAAAAGTGCGGAAACGTTCTTGGTGTAAAGAACATCCTCTGCAATTGGAGTAAGTTTGTAAATATACAGAATGTTTATTTATTTCTCCTAGTTGCCATTCAGAATGGAGTCTTCTGCTCGCCGATCAAGCCAAGTTGAAGTAGACGATGTCCAACAAACATTGTCTCAGATTGAACAACACTTGGAGAAACTGAGAAGCAGCGATTTTTCATTGATCAATACTAGTAATGGTAAACTGTTATTAGCGATAAAGTAAAATCAGTCGTCTTTAAAAGAAATAGAAGTAGCAAAAGAAAACGTCTTTGTTGCTAAAAATCAGACATTACAAGCTCGAAGCTGAGACTTTCACTAGTTGCTACTGTTTCCTTCATCTTTGTCTGTCCGGAACATCCCCCGTCACAGTAAACAAACCTATATTGTTTTCATAAATTGTGCCGCTGAAAATATAGTAGATGAGTGTTTAAGTCCCCGATCTACAGGTATCCTGAAATGGGAATAAGGTTTTTTTTTTTAGTTTTGAGAAATGTGATTACATCTGCAGCATTTGAAAACGACCTAAAGTTAAACCCATTTCATTCAACATTTTATTTACATTTTATTGCGATGGAATACCTATAATTAACACAATTAATTACATTATTTTCATCACGCATTTTCAGCAATAGAACAACACTTGGACAGTGCTGAAGGTTTACTTTATGTAAACTTACCAAAAGCACGTGAAGTATATGAGATTTTATTGAAATCCATCGACACGAAGGATAAACTGCTGGTAATTACATGGACTTGAATTTCAATAAAAAAGACAAAAAATAATACGTAGACAAAATGCCTCAACCAAAATGAAATTAAATTTTTGAATTTGTAGAAATTAAATATATAACACAACACAAATTTTATCAATTTTTGCAATTTTAAGGTACTCCGATGTCGACATGGGTTAGTACAAGCTTCACTGGGCACATTGCCTTTGTCTGACTCATTAGCGGTTGCTAAAGAAGGCTTTGAATATGCTCAATGCATTTTACCAAATCAACCCCAGACCAATGACGAACTGAACGCCGCATATTTAGAATCCAGTTTTGATCTTGCTACTGTCTACCGAATCGTCGGTCAACTCGATGAGGCCGACCGAATCCTGAGGGAAGCACTCCAGTTTGCGAAGGACCACAACTGTCGAGATGGTGCACACAGAGCCAAGGTACTCCAGGGTATCGTGTTGCTGTCACGCGGAGAACTGGGCGTGGCCATCAGAGGCGTCTTTACGCCTTTAATGGAGGAATCTCTAAGTGATGAAAACAAGGGGTTACTCCTTCAGGCTTTAGGAAATGCTTGCAGGTAGGTTGGGTATGTAATGGGAAGTCCCTGTTTTATTTATTGAACAAAACTTGATAACTTGTGTGTCCTTAACAAGGGGGGTCAGTCCAACTAGAGATAGGCCTACTGTTGACTGTAATGTGGCAACTGCTAATTAATGCACCAGTCTGTAGACTAAAGCGATTGTAAATTTTCGCTCATTGGAATCCCAGACATAGTAAATGTGCTAATGTTGTGCGGGTGCCAATTTACACAACTGGGCAAAGACAGGTATTGGGTCATCAAAGAAAAATGAAAGTGAAATATCAACTCTGTGATACGCGCTTTCAATTTTAACAAAGAGGGCAACGTTGGCGGACGCGATTGTGGATCTTGCTGACAAAGTTTAAAAGCATGGCATGTATTTTTCTGACATTTTCACAGAGAGACTAGAATATATTTTAGATAGATGGAAATCCAACTTAGGTACTGTATAAATCGTTTTCGCAGATCTGCCGCACAGTGGGGCCCAGCAAAGGATCACATGAGAGAAGCAATTTCAATTGCGAAAAAGATGGGTGACAAGGCACGTGAAGCAGAGAGGCACTGTGATTTAGGAACCATATATCGTTCTGAGGGTCGAATAGCTGATGCTTTGGAACATCAGAGAAAGCTGTACGATTTTGCATTGGAAAGAGGTAACAAAGGCCACTCCATCCAAAATGTCGATGTCAGTTTTACAATCCTTATACTTAAAACTATCCCCGTAACAAAAAGATGAAAATGGGTAATACCGCGTCAGAAAACAATATCGCATCATATATCAGATCCACGTATCATTCCTACTGCATCTAGAAAACGTAACCCTATCATTGTAGGAGATATGCAAGGTCTATGCTCTGCATGCTTTGGAATTGGTTTTTCGCATTATTCAACAAAACCTAGACCCGATTATAAGCAAGCGTTACTTCACCTTGGTCTACAGAAACGTCTTGCCGATAGACTGCAGGATGTAGCCATGAGAGGGATTGCCCTAAATTGTCTGGGTAAAACTTTTACAGGTATGACCTATCTTTTTTTCTGAACATGTGATTTTTTAAATTTTCAAATTGTCATCCACATTTCTCCAATGTGAGAGCAAATTATTGGAAATAATAGCCGCATTTCTAAAGAACTGTTCTGCATTTCAGGAAGGTGAACTGTTTTCTCATATCAACTAATGCAGACAAAACCTATCTTCAAAAAGTTAATATAAACAAATTTAGTACAAATAGCGCTGATCAATGTGCTTCATCATTGCTAATATGATATGAATTAAGAGAAGACTGAATTTAAGGAATACAACCTTATGATGGTATTTATTATTGCAAATTTATGTAAGATTTAGGAAAGTACGAAGATGCCATCCAAGCCTTTGAGGAGAGAGTAGAAATTGCACAACAAACTGGAAACATAGCTGGTGAAGGGATGGCGTATGGAAACCTTGGAACAGCCCATAGATGTATAGGTGAAACACACTGTTTGTTTTTTCCTCACAGTATACAATCATCAGAACTGTCAAAATTGAAATAATATTTGAACATTCATGAAGATTTCATTCTTTGCTCCATACTGCTTTTATTTAAGGAGCGATGGCGCAGTTTGTACATATTGGTCAACGTTATCTTCATGGCAGCAAATTGTACCTTGAAAAAACTGCCTTTGAAATTCCATTTATAAAACATTTTTCCTGGTTTATTAAGACGTGTTATCTGAAAAAAATCTGCAATCCTCGGAGGGTCAACTCACCAAAGGCTTTTCAAACTAGTATTTTGTAAAATTCACTGACTGGTTTTCACCCTGCCATTACAATAAATTTCAGAACGGCTGTATCAATGCTCATTGGCTACCTTCGGAGATGATTATATGTTCCCACCCTTTTCTTAGATGTCTTCAATATATATTTTTTTTTTTTTGACGGCTCGGTTTTTTATTTCTCAATCTTACTTGGGTCGAAAGAACTTAGGTCGAACTTTAAGACTAAAATCCTAGCGCACTAAAATAATGCAACTGTCAGTCTAAAACATTGATGTTTTAATATTAAAATTAAAACATTGCTTTTAGAGAAACAGATCTATTATCCCCATTTAAAATGACTTTAGCTGATTTCTCCGGGATCAAAGTTAATTTAAAAAACCGCACTGCCTCAATACAACTTCTTATTACTTGATTGAGAAGTTAATCTTATATTTACATCCATAATTCAGGAAACTACGAAGAAGCATTAAAATACCATCATAAATATTTGATGAACGCTGAGCGCAGAGATGACACCGGGGGAGCGGCTATCATGTTGAGAGAATTAGCACTGGATTATTTGTTTATGGATGTATGTTTACTTGTTCTATGCATTTTCATGTGGAGAATTTGGAAGCATAAATGTTTATCTCAGAGTCGGTGAACACTATTTTCATTTCGCTGAGAAAACCTTAAGCAGTTAAATGTAGGCCTATTTAGAAATACGACATACTTTCCTGGTTTTTAGAATTCTGAATGGCTTTTCTCTTAAATATTGTAACAAGCTGACAATTATTATATTGTTACAGGACAGCGCGAATGCAGAGGTCTTCGCTAGGAAAGCGCTGACAACACTGGATACTATAAGAGCACAGCTAGGTCCAGAAGATACTTCAAAAATCGCAAACTACGAAAAGAACCAAGCCGATGCCTATAATCTTCTTATCTACGTTCTTGTCAAGGCAGGGCGTTATAAGGACGCTCTAGTGGTGTCCGAAATTGGTCGAGCTCGTGCTTTAACAGATCTAATGATTCTGAAAGCCGGTAAAAGCTACGCACCGCCGCAGAGTCTAAATGAAACTGACATTTATGATTTAGCACGAAGATTCCAAACATCATTCGTCGTATATTCCATAGTTAATGAGATAGACCCAAGGGGAAAACGAACGGGATGGTTCTACATATGGCTGGTAACTATTGAGGAGGGGGTGCAGGCTCCCAGGGTTTATTTTGGAAAGCACTTAAATGTGTCTGATCCGGATCTTGTTGATGAGAGCAACGAGACTATTGCCCTTGATGAAGGATATTTTCATTCACTGTGTAGATCCATGCAGACCATGGACGATTTAGGTGGGTATTTCATCATTTCATAACTTTTTTGCATTTAGTTCCTTCTTGATTAATTGAATTGATGAAAGAGTATTTTCATAAGTTCTCCATGTTAAAAGTGTCCTCGAGTCGTGTTGGGCTGGACGGACCCTGCACAGTGTAAAAATTATCGTTCTGAAATACAGTGTAGGCCTATCAGTTCCTTTCAATACAAAATTAATTGATTTTTGATAAATTCAGATCGTACTCAGAATTCAGACTCGGAATCCGATTCGGATTCAGAGGAAGATGAGACAGAAAGAGATCCAGGAAAAATGGAATCGGCCCAAGAACAGGTAACATTATTAAAAACGTGAAGTTTATTTATTTATTTTTTTGTGACTGTGTGTATCTAACCTAGCTGTAAAGGTTATAAACTTAAGTTCTGTCTTACACGACCGCTTTTACTCATACCCTGTGGGGCATGACTCTCCTCGTCCAGCTTACACCCCTGACATCCTTTCAGTTTGCTAGTGTTAGTTGCTACAAGAGCATGTCTGAACGTTAAGAGTCTCAGGTTGTAGGAAGACTACAAGAACACAAACATTGACACACACACACACACACACACACACGCACGCACGCACGCATACACACACATATATATATTCCCCTTTCTTTACTTTCAGCCGGGTACAACCCGTTTTAAGACTTGGGTCGCATCAGAGACGCCAGTGAGGATGAAAACTGAAGGGCAGTTACGCGCCTTATACGACACTTGCATTGCTCCCATCGCTAAACATCTACCTGTGGCAGATGTTGGAGATGAGAGTCATCTTCGACCACGTTTAACAATTATCCCACAAGGTATGAATGTTCTTTTTGCAGGTATCTGTGAAAGTGAAATATACCCCTTTTAGAATAAATACTGACGAGAAACCAGCACGTTTCTTTTGGTATTTTCCACTCTTCGGCGCATAGTCCTCTAACCTCTCTCTTTAGTACAGTATTTTGCATTCCTGATTTATGAATTGTTATGTTTGTTTAATTTTTTGCAGACTTCCTATTCAAAGTACCATTCGCTGCACTTCAAGCTCCAGATCACAGTTACATGGTGCAGAAATTTGTCATGAACTGCAGTCCATCCATCCTTGCCTTCAAACTCTCTCAGGAGAGACGAGAGCACCTGAAAACTCTGACCAGAAAAACCAGCATGATTGCTATTGGCAACCCCTTGACACCCTTTACTGGAAAACAGCTGCCGCAGTTGTTGGGTGCAGAAAAGGTAAGCGAATGAATTTGAGTTGATTTAGGCCTGTTGTAAATGTATGTAGTAAGGCATTTTGAAAGATTGGTGTGTAATTGCAGAATCATTTGACGTGTGCATTTTTAGATTAAGGTAAAAAAACCAATAGTTCAATAATCATATGATCAGTATTGTTTACTAGGAGGTCAAAAGAGTGCGCAAGTGCTTCAAAGATGATGACGTTTCCTTGTTACTTGGAGAAAATGCAAGGAAAGATAAAACTATGGCAGAAGTTAAAGCCCACTCGGTGATTCACATAGCAGCGCACGCGGCACCACATGAAGGAGTGGTAGATTTAAAAGAAGAGGTTGGTATCGCTTTTGTTTGTGTCACTCATTTATCAACATCGACAGGTTACTAACATTGCAATGATGTCCGTGGTTATTTAAAAAAAAACTTAACCCTGTGATGATACTACATAATGATTTTAATTTTAACTTAAAAAATTACAAATGATGCTATGAAATGCCTCGATGATTTGTTTTGAATGGGATTAAACAAATTGATTATTTATATCTAAACTTGAATTTTCTTTTTAAAGGAAACGGAGTTTAAAACAGCTGACGGTGACTATAGCACAAGAGGCTGTTTATTCATGGCCCCATCAAATCCAGATTGTCAAGGTATACTGCTGGCTAGTGAGATCATGACTATGGACATTCCTGCTTTACTAGTTGTGCTCAGTTGTTGTGAAACGGGACTCGGGAAAATAACAGGTGATAAACATTTCGTATCTGCATTCTACATTGTATACCCAGAGATACATAGTGCTGAATTTGTCACCTATAGTTTTCGTGGCATTATTGGAAGTGTCTGTAACGTGCCCTTTGTGTGCGTGCGTGCGTGTGTGTCTATGCGTGTGTTTGTTTGTTGGTTACTGTGTCTGTGTTTCTTTCTCTGTGTGTGTGTGTGTGTGTGCGTGTGTGTGTGTGTTGGGGGGGGGGGAGCTCTTAGGAAAACACGTGAAAAATATATAAATTTTGGACCCATTATATATAAACACACAAACGCACACACTAACACACACTTGTTAGGCAGCTGTGAATTACAATGTAAATTGCCTTGCTTGATTATTCCTTGTTTTCTACAACTGAGTAACTGAGAACGTATTTATTTAATTCTCTCAAAAAAGGGCTGATTATAAGTCCCAAGTTAGCACATGTTTATTTAAGTAATGCAAAACATGTTTTAATCTCACACCAAGAGCAACTTTTATTGTGCTGTCTCTTTTTGTATAGCCGATGGCGTCCTGGGCCTGTATCGGGCGTTCTTAGTTGCTGGAACTGCGTCTGTTCTTGTTAGCCTTTGGAAGATAAAAGACAAAGCCACTTGTAAATTCATGACTTTCTTTTATAAACAGTATAAGGTAAGCTGAAACAGATTCTATGCTAAACATAATTTCAACTCTTATTAAAATATGGCACGATTGATAAACATACAGCCCACGTCTGTTTGAGCTGTGATACCCTTCAACTGTATTATACCCTTCAAATGTATGATACCCTTCAAGTGTATGATTTCACTTGCGCCCCTTTTAACAGAGCTTAGTTTCTCGGTCAGTTTTCCCTGATGTGTGCTAATGCTTGCTTACGTAATATTTCATTTTGATGTGCCATGATAAAATGGGCTTCTAGTGATTTTCAGTTGGAGTATGTAAAGAAAAGTTGCTTTTAAGGCATACATATGTATATTTAAATGTTAGACATATATTTACCTTAATTTTGGAAAACCGATTACTTCTGGTATTTCAGAAACATGGAGACATTTCTTTAGCCCTACACGAGGCCATGTTGAAGATGCTGCAGCATCGCAAGTACCATAAGCCACACCACTGGGCTGCTTTTGCACTGATGGGGGCATCGTGATGGAAGATTAAATTGCACAAAGAGACTTTCGAAATATACATTTTTCGTTTGAGGAGAATTGCATGCAATGAAGTTTGGAGAGCAAATTAAATTAATAGAAAATATTCATTAGCGGGACCAAAATTGGTGTGATAAAAACAAACAGGTCAATAAAATATAGTTTACTAAGTAGATACCTTTTACGTGCAATACACAGTCTGTAAGTTAGCAATGATTATCATGGGTACTGACAGTAATGTACAGCATTTCTAAGATCCGTTAAACCAATATTCAATATTATCAATTTTTTCAATATTTTGCAGTTCATTTCCCAGACATCATGTTCTACCTAACTATGAAAAACCTTAATATTAAAAGATAAGTTCAAAGTCCTGCTTAAAATATTTTTAAAAATAAACTGTTTGAATATCTGTATCGCAGGACAAGTTTATTGATGCAGTAATTTTTGGTTCTTTTTAACCCACAGTAGACATCGGTACAATTACTTTTAGATAAATGCAAGACCCTAAGGAATAAAATGTTACTTGTAGTTTGACTGCTGAAAAGTGGCAAAACTCTTAATGGCACAAAACCAAAATTAATGAAATGAGAAAAAAAATGTTTACGAAGGATGACAGTGGATGACGAAGGATGACAGTGCATGGCTGAAGATTGGAGTTTTTCTGTAGAAATTAAATTATGCATGAAACCGATGGTAACATCGACATGGTACGTTCGTCTTAGTACATGTATATCATTCCCTCTCTGTGAAGAAGAGGTGCTTGCATTCCAACTATTATATATATATATATATATACTTGACATTTAATATGGAATATTTTAGTTTCGAAGGTATGCCTAGGTAAAAATGCGTTCTTTTTTCAAAAAACTTCCAGGCCTACCCAACTACCAGGCTCGGCACCGAATGATTCTGAATTCACCGGTAGATCAGACCAAACTACCCGTTTTCAAGGTGTGTTTCAGATCGCATTACACAGTATCAGACGCGACACCGCTCTTGCCTAGTACGCGATGTGATAGTGACGATTCTCAGCGGGGTTGAAAAGCATTGCATCACCACTCAAAATTTGTTCAGGGTATGATACTGTGTAATGCGATCTGACACACACCTTGAAAACGGGTAGTGTTGTCTGATCTACCGGTGAATTCAGGATCATTCGGTGCCGAGTCTGGTAGTTGGGTAGGCCTGACTTCTATCTCATATAAGATACGTGAATAGAGAAGTGTGTAGGCAGGTGTGTCGCTACCAATTAACTGAATGCCAGGTTTGTTGCGCTGCTGCATTATGTAATATGCAGTGATTTAATTGGATCGTGCTCCTGTGGGCAGGTCAAAGCTTGGCTTTGGCAAAGCATGGCTCTGTCAAAAAAGTATTCATATGTCAGCAAGTTCTGCATAGAAGAATTTGAAATTTTGCATGCAAGTGGTCGGTTTTGCAGTGTGTAAAATGAGCTACGCAGTGCTTTACAAATTTGTTAATATGTGGTAGAATGGCGCGAAAAAGACAGACATTACCAGACAGATAATTGCGCCAAACGAAACGGTCCTCAGTTTTATAGTGCAATGATCAGACTGATGTATCTACACAGGGGCCACACCCAATGTATTGAAATCTTACCACCAGAGTACAGGACTCACTTTCTTTCGGGGTATGCTGTTGCAACTAGACGAAACCCACCCCGTCCGTTCAGAATGAGGGGTAAATTGCCACCTGAACGCGTTTTTCAGGGTCTTAGCGAACACCAAACTGGTTTTAGCAGGTTAGAATACCACACGACCTCTGAGGAAGCCACAGTATACAGCAAAACATCGTTGTCTGTTTGCCTAATAAATCGGGGACCATGATCGTTTCTGAATAGAACACTGAAACCACGTGGCTTTTTTTCATTGAGGTCAGATTTCACCAGATTTTCTTTCTAAAAAAACTTTTTGTATTAAGCTGTTTAATAAAATTCATTATATTTCTGGGAGTTGTTTACAATGCATTAATTGTGAAATATGGAACTCATAGGCCCACGAAGATTTGTTTTCCCTTTAAATTTCACGGTAGTTTGCAGCCCAAAAATTCTCTGTAATCTAAGATATACTAGTATACTGTTTCATTTAAATGGACGTACACTGTATTTTAGAATCATTTTCCTTCATCATCTCCACACTTGCTCTGTTGAATGACGCCGTGACCTTTTCCTTTCCATAATATATAGGCCTATGCCCTTGCCACTTTCTGTCCTCACACAATATACAGCTGGATGTGTCCATCGATCAATTGTAGTCTCCGTATACACTGTAATTCCTTCATTGTCATTTTGGTGCATCTCTGGCGGATTTCGCAGGGGGGGGAGGGGTCAGGTGCTGACACCTCCCCCCTTCAATTTCTGAAAAAAAAAAATCAGATTCACACCAATGCTCCCCTCTTCAAATGAGAATTTTGACTAACTGAATCATAGTTCTAAACCGTACCGTCCACTCTTTAATTTGCAAGGTCTGTTTTTAATTTTTTATTAGGCCTAGTCTACCAACAACGAACTGAAGCGCGAAGATAATGCGTTTGCTGTGCGCATTGATGTTCTCTCGCGTGAAATATCGAGATCGGACAGCGCCATATTGTTTAGAGGTTGAAGCGTGATTCCAAAAATCGCAGTTCAACATTATTTACCAAAATGCCGCGTATTAATATTAAAGGAGGTGTTTGGAGAAACACAGAGGTATGTTGTTTTATTAGAAAAAGTTTGCTTGATATCATGTTAATCTACTGATCTACAGGCTGTGAACTATAATTAGAATCAACATTCGATATTTTACACTCCCGTGCACTTAAAAAGGGGTTCACTGTTGTTCTGGGGTTTGAAAAAAGTTCGATATGCTCCAGTACAGGGACAGGTCTTCCAATATTCCGATTCTCCCTTCCTCTTGATCTCACCACTTTGTACATTTTCTCATTTGTCCCAGATAGCATGCAAACGTTGGGCCAACGTTGGCCCAACGTTGCCTTGGTTGACCAATGCAAACGTTTGCCCAACGTTGGGTTTCCATCTAAGAGCTCACTTTGGCCAACGGTTGGTAAAATAATAATTGTGGTTGAAACAAAAAGATTAGTGATATATTTTGAACTGTTTACTAGTAATAATGTGATATGAATGAAAAAAATATAATACAAAAGAAAAAAAAACATCTCAAAAAAACTTTTTATAAAGATATTATAATATTAAATTTAAACAATCATAAGTGTGTCTTATATCAATTGTTACATGATTCATATCAAGAAAATTATTACCAGTCCTGTGAAAGAACTTTTCACCTTATTCTTGGAGTCAAGGCAGCTTTTCACTATTATAGTCTTTTTTACCCAATCCAAGATTCACGATTATTTCTATTTTTAAAAAAATCTTAATTAAATTAAATATAAATCCAGAAACAATTGTTAATATCAGGTAAGATGCTTTTCAAAAGAACCGTCATTAAGTAGATAAGTTTAGTCTATAAAATCACATAAAGTCTCTTCCTTCAGACAAAATCTCAGACATCGTCTCTTTAAATCAAATCAGTAGTAATATGAATGCAATCTTTTTTTCTCTCTCTTTCCTGTCCTGCACCTGCATGATCTTTGGCAAAGCACTATTTGTTTCATGTATCTTCAATATCTTTGTCTGAATTGACTTCTGAATCAAATCCTGAGCCAAATCCATTGGAAATAACTTATTAAGGCCTTATTACAGACTGAGGCTCCCAGAAGAGTTTGCTGCACCTACAAATTTAAATATTAAAAACACTTGAAATGTAATGCTAGAATTGGTATTGTGCATAACATTTTATGTGCTTGACTAAACCTCTTCCAGCATTACTGTGTTCATATACGTATCAGTAGTTGTGTATTATATGATAATCTCCCCACCTTTTCTAAGCTAGGCAAAAGTTAATATCTTTACTTTTAAAAGTGAGTGTCGTGTGCAGTAATTTATAGGAAAATTAGTTCTTACATGTACACTTAACCATGAATTGAGTTTTAAAGGGTTCAGAATTCCATACAACTGTACTGTACCACTGAATTCTATTATATTTAATCATTCCAACAACTCTATCACAAAATTCACTGGCCAGGATTCATACAGAAACATAAGAACAATTGGCTTTCAAGGACTTTCAAGGCTCTAATTCAAGTTATTTTCAGGGATTTTTAGCTAATGATCCAGGCAAGTTAAACACTAATACATGTACAGTTATTCTAAAGTTTACATGATACCAAAGAAAAAAGGACTCATTTCATTTAAACTTTGTATTTTTAATACATTGATGATGAAAAGTAATGATGTTTTAAAATGTTATATCCCCATCTGTGAATTATTTGATTTATTGTCTGTATTTGTGTCAAGTTTGAAGTAAAATTTTGACAAGGACAAAAATGGTGAAATAGGCCATTCCGTGGTTTTTGGTCCGCAGACCTCAAAATTTGAAAAAGGAATCTTACTTATAAAACTTATAATTTCTGAAACCAGACACCATAAGACACCAGAATCCAAAAGAAATTTAAGGTTTTGATGATTAATTATGATTTTATTGACACTTTTATCTGGAAAACTTATAAAATAGTGTCGCGGAAGGACATTTTTATTTTTGATATATTTTTCATAATAGAGATCATTTTAAACAATAAAGGCTAAATACATTAAATATAACTTATTTCTTACATTTAGTCAAGTGCATTAGATTAAAAATAATTTGATTATAAAATAATGGATTAATTAATATCAATTTGTCCTTCCGTGACGATTTTGATACCTATTTTTTAAGTTTTCTCAGTAACTACAAAAGCTAAAAACTTATAACTTCATATTCTCCTCAACCATGATAGGGGCCAACAAAATATGAAAACATTTTTGCTTAGAACCACTTCAATAAGAAATTAAATACAAATATATAAGCATTAAACATGACACCTAGCACAGTGGAAGCACGTATGAGGCATTTTGATTGGACCATAACAGGTCATGTGACCAATGAGCCCTAAACCCTCATGTCTTTCAAGATAATCTTGAACTTAAAATTCACAATTATTATATATAGAAGCATTTTTAAACTAAGAAACATTTCATTTGAATGAATAATTTTGAAGTTATTATAATTTAGACAATTAATTATATTTATAATTAATAGATTTGGTAAGATTTTCTCTAAAAATGTCCCAATATTATTTAAAGATGATCAGAGCAGATGAGAACTTATATTATAGTCAAAATTAGTAACCTGTTTGAAGATGAAATATATTACCATAGAAGGACATGTTTACCTTTGATATTATTCATCAAACTTATGCTGGTATGTATTCATAAAATTTTATTATTAGCCTTATTTTACATTTTATTTAGCAATGGACAAAACATCCTTCCGAGGTGCGTCCTTCCATGACACCTACTTGATTTTTTTATGTGCAAAATTTTCAAATTTATTATTTTTTTTCCAGAAAAATTTTTATACACTGAGAAAGTGAAATAATCAAATATTCTTATTTTGATTTGACTTTTAAAATATCTACACAGACAGAGCAGAATTTTAGTGTTGAAGTTGAAAATTCCATGTCCATTTCACGTTCTTCCGAGACGCTATTTATTATAATTTTTTCGTAACTATCATTTTTTAAACCTAATTTTTTGCCTAATTATAACTTACATATAGAAGAATAAACATACAAAAAATGGACCTTGTAACTTTTTTACTTTTGAAAATGTTTTCATTTGAAGTGTCAAATGTCCTTCCATAACAGCAAAAAAATACCACGGAATGGCCCAAATGCAAACCTTTTTCAAGCCTAATAGCAATTTCAAGTACTTTTCAAAGTCACAAACAGAATTCAAAGTGCTGGACTATATTTGAACTCTGTTTAAGGCTGTATGGATTCTGGTGCATCAGTAAATTATATGGGGAAATACAAAATTGAAAGACACTTACATGCTCACTTCTTAACCTATCTCTTTATCTCTTCATTTTTCTTTCTAATTTTCCAAAAAGAAGGTATCTTGCTAAGTTGCTTTCAGCTTAAGTGGGTTTGATGTCTGACACGCCTGCTGTAGCTTCTAAATGATAATTAATTATCCCCTAGCAGCTTCAGTATTTGTGACAGACATCTAAGTCGCTTAAGTTGATAGAAATTTAGTGAGAATCCCCTTAGAGATAGATCAATCCAAAGTTAGCACGATAGGGTCTGGGAATGGCCCTTAAGGCTACAAATTGAGGCAAGTTTGGATTGTGTTCTGTTTCAGGGACTGAAAAGGTCAATAAAGTAGTAATATATGCTAAGTTCAATAGTTGTGCTTCATATGTGAATTTCAGGATGAAATCCTTAAGGCAGCTGTAATGAAATATGGCAAGAACCAGTGGGCTAGGATTGCTTCATTGCTTCACAGAAAAACGGCCAAACAGTGCAAAGCAAGATGGTAGGTGTACAACCTAGGTCTTTTGAAGAAGTATGGGTTACAGCAAAATGCTACCATTTACTTAGTTATGAAATTTTAAAGATGTTTATGTAGCAGTGTTGCATCTGAGCTGTGCCATTAAGCCAATCAAGCGTTGAAAACAGTGGTGAGTTTTTGTAGCCTCCCAATGTTTAATTGGGGGGGCCACTGTCTCCAAGTTTTCAGAACCCAGATGCAATACTGGTAGAAGATAGAAAATGTATCTTCCAATATATAAAGAAAATGCATCCTTTCTTGTATTATTCTGTGTCCTCATAACCATTATACATTCAACTCCTTATTCGCCTAATCCTACAAGATATGAACAAGGATACTCTAATATTTCACCTGATAAGTAAATAGATTTAGAAATTTTCCATGCTGTGTTTCTGTGCAAAATGGTATTCAGTACAAAAGGAATTTTTCAATTTTGATACGTAGGTTTAAGTGGCTAAATTTATGATATGTAGGTTTGAGTGGCTTGACCCAAGCATCAAGAAAACAGAATGGAGCAGAGAAGAAGAAGAGAAGCTGTTACATTTGGCCAAACTGATGCCAACACAGTGGAGAACTATTGCACCAATTATAGGAAGAACAGCAGCACAGTGCTTGGAACATTATGAATTCTTGCTGTAAGTATTGAATTAATATTTTGATTGGTGAACAGGGTGATGTAGTAACAGTATGATGAAACATAGTCTTGTTCATTATCTTCAGTAGGTTTTCTTCTTTTATTTGTGTGATTAAAAACAACATGGCACAGATAAAACCACAAAAAAAGCCTGCACTGTTATTATCATGTTTTTAAAGGAATCATTTTCAGTATATAGATTTTCAGTAGTTAACCTGGATCATAAGGTAAAACATGTGTTTTTTAGAGACAAAGCACAAAACAGAGAACAAGAAGAGAGCTCAGATGATCCACGGAAGTTGAAACCAGGTGAAATTGACCCCAACCCAGAGACCAAGCCTGCCAGACCAGATCCTATAGATATGGATGAAGATGGTGTGTGCTTTTTACTTCTTCTATAATTATAAGTATTGATAAGATAAGGATTTTTGCATCAAAAGCCAAGGTGGATGAAGTGACAATGAGGTATTGAAACATTAAATGACAGTCAGAATTTTACACCCTTTCAGTTCTTTTATTTGCAGGTAAACTGCAGGAAAATTAGTCCAATTTTTAGTTAATCAGTCTTTACATCATGCAATTTAATGTGTAAGGTAAACACTGTTTGTAATTTCAGAGCTGGAGATGTTGTCTGAGGCCAGAGCACGTCTGGCAAACACACAAGGCAAGAAAGCCAAAAGGAAAGCCAGAGAGAAACAATTAGAGGAAGCCAGGTACGCTGTAGAATATCAACACACTTTAAGTGCTTTTCAATAGGTTAGTTTTTAAATATCCGAAAAGAATCCTTCAAAAAAGTTGCCTTTTATTTGAAAAGAAGTATTATGGTGTTGCAGTACATAAGTCGTATGTTTTGTGTTTGAGTTAAGTGGCAGTTTTAAATTTGAAATGGAAAATAACTATCCCACATAATATTTGTTTTAGACGTTTAGCAGCTCTTCAGAAGAGGAGAGAGCTGAGAGCAGCTGGTATTCAGTAAGTTGATTTCAACATATTTCCTTTTTCTGGATATTTCAAGAGTTCTCTTCCTTCCAAATACAATGCACAGAAATGAATATGTAACATTTCTCAGAAATTAATACCTTTTAATTATTGCAACAAAAGATCGCAAAATGATTACCATGATTTTGTACATAAAATTTTTAGGGGTTATCACAGGTAATGAAAGTCTGAAATGAATATCAAAGTAATTGATTCCCTATGTCTAATAGATTTTACCTTTCAGTTATTTTATTTAGTAATTTTAAGTCTCTCTTAATTTTTTCCAGGTTGAAAGACAGAAAGAGGAAAAAGAGGGGTGTTGATTACAATGCTGAAATACCCTTTGAGAAAAAACCAGCAGCTGGTATGTGTAATAACCCTCATATACTTCTAAATACAAGCATTCAGAGTTGTTCTATTCCAATACAAATTATCAATTATACATTTAATTCTGCACCTCTCAGTATGATACATAGTGGAATATTTTTGACAGTAACTGGAATTCTGTTATATTTATGTACAATTTTAAGTCTGTTTGACCATGTGGGCATTTCTGTTCATCATTTTCACATTGAATCAATATTAAACATTTTACAATCAACAGGTTTCTATGATACAACTAATGAAACCTATGATCCTCTGGCACCAAATTTCAAACGTCTGCGGCAGCAAGAATTTGAGGGTGAGAGGAGAGATAATAAAGAGGCAAAGGAAAGAAAGAAAGACAAAGAAAAACAGAAGAATCGCAAAGAAAATGATCTGCCAGGGGCCATCATGAGCCAAAATAAGTAAGTATACAAAACAATGAATTTTAGTATTTAAAAAACCTTGGCATAAGAAATGGTAGTTTTCAAGTACAATGTTACATTTCTTTAAAATTAGGTTTAAATTAACAAACGTTATTTATTTAAAACAATGGAAATGAATTTTCCCTAAGTGGCTTGAATTTCAGGGCTTATTGGGTAATCTGAAACATTTCTTTTGTTGTTATTAAAGAAAAACATATCAAAGAAAGATTTCGGCCTTGCTGTACCCAAAAAGTGGAGAGAACTTTATGAAACTGTGTGTGCACCAGAAAAACCAAAAGTTTCCTGTCAGTAATTTTTTGCCACAAGTGCATATCTTTATGTTACAGTGATGTGGACAATAGGATTGCTTTTTGATGAAATGTACACATTGTTTCCTAGATTTGCTGAACCAGTGAAAAAAAGAAGCAAATTGGTGCTGCCATCACCCCAGATTTCAGACCAAGAACTGGAAGATGTGAGTACCAGCTCTGCAGTTCTGTGAAAATCACATAGATCTACATTCTAAATATTTTCAATAATTGCAATTTTTTTGCAAATGAACTGTCTAAAAAGTTACATTGAATAATCCTTCTGCATCCATGGGACAGGTATGTTGAATTATTGTGTGCACCACAAAAAAAGCCATTTTCTATTATTTACCTCATTGTCAATCACATAACTTGTGTATTTCTGATTCAGGTTGTCAAATTAGGCCAGGCAAGTGAATATGCCCGTCAGCAGGCAGAGGAAGCAGGTATCCAGGATGGGGCATCCAAAGCTCTTCTGTCTGATTATTCTGTTACACCAAATGCTGCAAATCTGAGGACACCCAGGACACCAGCACAGCAAGATACAATTTTACATGTAAGATATTGTCAGATATGTTCAGTAGCTTTTTCTTCCTTCCTTTAAATTTTTTAATCAAAATATTGTGATAAGTAGTGTTGGTCTAATATTGTCCAAAAGTAAGTGCAAAAAATAGAAAATAAAATAGCCTTAGTCTGCAAAATTGGCCTTGTGTTTTGTATGTTTTGAAATTTTATGACTCATTTAAATGTATGGTTGATTGTGGTACCTGCATTTCATCTCCCTAGATGTGTCAAGTAGTAGATTCCTCTTTACAGGAAGCCCAGAACATAATGGCTCTTACCTTGGTGGACACCCCCTTGAAGGGAGGGATGAACACTCCACTGCATGAGAGTGACTTCAGTGGTGTCACCCCAAAAAGACAAGTGTCTCAAACTCCCAACACAGTGCTAGGCACACCCTTCAGAACTCCTGGCAGAGAAGGAGGTACGCCTTATTTTCCTTCTCCTTAAAACTTCTGAAGTGGAATGTGCTGCATTTTTCAGTAAAATTAAAAGAAATTCAGTAAAAGAAGAAGGTCACCTGTAAGAACAAATCAAGTGGCTTTGTTGTCAAATCTCATGGAAGCAATTTAAGATGTAAAAGAAGAATGAAAGCCATAGACAAGTCACAAGTTGTGAACAAACAGTTGAAGTTGTGAACATAAATATGCAATAAATTTCAAGACTTTGTTTGTTTATCCTTTTCAGTGGGTGCCACACCCAGGCAAGGTATGACCCCAGGCAAGGGGCAGACTCCTCTGACCACACCCTCCAGAGACAACCTGAGAATTAACCCAGATATGGACTTTGATGAACAACAAGAATATGGAAACTTTGCACAGGTTTTTATATATACTTATTTCTGTTCGTTTATGGTATTTGTGCTGGTCCAGTATAGGCCTAAATGATATGTTTAAACAAACAAATTTTGATGAATTCTGAATACTCATTGTTTACATCTCAAAGCTTTGTTTAGCTAACTTAACATAATCTGCTGATAAAATGATAGTTAAATTAGTAATGCCCATAACACCTCAGTTATTTGTTAATTCTGTTCAACAGTTGCATACTTTTTTTACAGCAAAATCAGAAAGATCTACTGAAAAGGGGTCTTTCTTCCTTACCTGCCCCAAGAAACGACTATGAAATTGTTCTTCCTGAAAATGAGTTGCAACAAAATGATCAACACATGAATGAGATGGAAGGATTCATACATGACCAGGCAGACTTGGATGCAATGAGACATGCAGAAATGGAGGCCAAAAGTAAGTTTATAAAACAGAAACAGAGATGAGATGAGGGGATTAAAGGGATTTTATTCAATCCCAGTCACGATGCTTTAGGAAAATTGATGCAGCATTATGACAAGTAAAATTCTCTCCCTCCTTTCTCCTATTCACTCTTTCCCTTTAAATTTTAATTTTTTTAAAGACATATTTTAAATGATGAGTCAGGCATGGGGTGAACATTTTCTTTCATGCCAATTGAGGAACTTGATGAGGGTAAGTCCTATTTAAAGTAGCCCAGTGACATTATATGGTAACATTATATTTTTTTCAGTTAATTCATAAGAGCACACACTCCAATATGAAATGTTTGTATTTGTTTTTCAAGGGCAACAGGAGCTGTTAAAGCGGTCCCAGGCAGTTCAGAGAGAATTACCCAGGCCAGCTGATGTGAATGCTAACATTATGAGACCTCCCCCTGGACCAAGTGATCCCCCTCTTACAGAACTTCAGAAGGTTGGTGCATCTGTATGAGGTCATTGTGAGTTTTAGACTTCGTTCACATGGAAAGCCTATTTTCTAAAAATCTATTTTCTATTTGCAGTATATCTTGTGATCACGGTCTGTGCCCTGAATATCCTGCGGCATAATTACTGGCAGCGCGAGCCAGTTACTTCCAAAGCTGTAATTAATTCTCGGCTGTGCTCGGAGGAGATTCTGATACCTTGACGCATGTGCAGTAGAAAGTTAATGGCGGTCGCGGTTGCTTTGAAAAATGTGTTTGTCGAATTTGTGCAACAACAAGACGAAGAAGATAAAGAAGCTATACACACGACAGATACGAGTGCGACCGTCATGATCCGATGGCAAGCGATGCGGCAACAGAGGATGAGATTTTATAGAATGCGAGCACAGCTGAGAATTAATTACAGCTTTGTATAAGTAACTGGCTCGCGCTGCCAGTAATTACACCGCGGGTCATTCAGGGCACAGACCGTGATCATAAGATACCGCAAACAGAAAATAAATTTTTAGAAAATAGACTTTCCATGTGAATGAAGCCTTAGTGATGCTAATTGTGCAGTGATGTGGAGGATTACTATTTGTAAATCACCCATGTATATCTTGATGTGTTTGCTTTAGGTCTAGAAAAGGCAGTGAAAAGCAGTGTTACCCTTTTTTCACTGAATGGTATGGAGTCATGAATGTTTTTAAATGACCTTCATTGCTTTTGCATAATTATTGGTTTAGATAGTAATGCCTTAGTGCATTTTTTGTTTCCCAGGCTTGAAAGATCTTTGAGACCAGCAATAGTATAGATATGATGTGTTTTGAAGATACATTATACTACTAACCAAAACACCTGGACCCCTCTTTAATTTAGGCAGAGGAACTGATAAAGAAAGAGATGCTGACCATGCTTCACCATGATGCTGTGTACAGTCCCACAGACACCCAGCTTGGCATAATACCAGGCAGTAAGAAAGCTGTGCCCAGTCAGAAGACTGTGGTGAACCAGGCCCAGCACTTAGCATACCTGGAGCAGAATCCATACACAGAGGTAGATGATCGTGATCTAGAGCAGGTGAGAGATGATGATTTGACTTTAGAGGAGATAGGTTTTCAAGTTAAGCAGTGAGAAGGAGTGCTGTTAGACACATTTATAATAAAGACTGCTTCTCTATGTCTTTATTTTTGTGTAACATATTTCCTTGAAGCAACACAGTTGACATAGTTCAGTAATTTGCAAGTTTTGATAATTCTGGTATTCAAATGATATGTTGTCTAGATGGCAAATTGTTGCTTAATCTGAAATGAAAAACCATTTGGTTACTGAAGGCCCGCGAGCTGCTGCGTAGGGAGATGGAGGTAGTGAAGCGTGGTATGGGGCATGGGGACCTGTCTTTGGAGGCTTATACCCAAGTGTGGGAGGAGTGTTACTCCCAGGTCCTGTATCTACCATCACAGAACAGGTACACCAGGGCCAACCTAGCCAGCAAGAAAGACAGGATAGAGTCACAGGAGAAGAGATTAGAGGTAAGGAAAGCTGTTGTGTGTTATTATTTTACAGATTCCTGAAAATTAAATGTAGATAAATATGACTGTGTAGGTTAGTCAGCCAAGCATATTTTACATTGAATGCATTTCTTGAATCTAAGTTTTATCCGTTTCCCAGTCACCTGGCTCGTTTTCACAAAGGTGATGCAATATTGCCAACTCAATAATGTGAGTCCAGTAATAGATTTTAAAATACTGATATTAAGTCTATATTAATGTCCAGCGGCATATTAGGGTAATTTTTGGTTACTTCTGGATATGGTTTAGGATGCCAGGAAAAAATTTTAACGAATATTTTGGTGATAGAACCTACCGTAGTTATCTCTCCCAAAGATTACCAGAGGTCATGTCTAATTCTAGAAAAGTGTGTTTATGCTTTTGATATAGAATAAAGACACTTTATTCAGCATAGCTATTTTCTCCCTGATCAGGTCAACAGAGGCCATATGACCAGAGAAGCTAAGCATGCTGCAAAAATAGAGAAGAAATTAAAAATTTTACTGGGAGGCTATCAGGTAACTTCATGTTAATGCACAGAGGTTTTAAAGCTAAGTGTTACATATACTGACTGGTATCTTACGTAAATATTGCTTTTGGTTATCAAATAAAAAGTGATGATGTTATATTCTTACCTGTCACTATTGATATAATTCCAATACTTCATTTCCATTTGCAAATTATTTTGCTTTCAGTCTAGAGCACAGGCTCTAATGAAACAACTGCATGATTTAACGGAGCAAGTGGAACAGACCTTCATTGAAAAACAGACTTTCTCTCATCTTCGTCAGCATGAAGTAGGGGCCATTCCTAAGAGATTGGAGGTAATGTCTCCTGCCAGATATCAAAGAAGCATCTTTTTTTATGAAATAATAGGGATTAAAAGAATTTGTTCTATTTACTTAAATATGAATGTGCACCTAGCTGAAATTTGGTGTAACCATTTGAAAATGTTAGGGAAAATTCTTTTATTTTATTGTTGCATGCTCAGTTTATTTATGGCTTGTAGTAATTGAGTTATGTTGGTCAGTGATCCATTTTTTTTTTTTTTAATTTCTTTACTTTTCTGTTAACAGTCTCTAACAGAGGATGTGAACAGGCAAACGGAGCGAGAAAGAGAGTTACAGAAAAGATATGATAAACTGCAGCGGAAAAAAGATATGCTGGCATTAGGAGTGTACTAGCACCTGAGGAACTCTGTTCTACTGTGAGACTTCAGCACAATTATAATGCTGTATTTTAACTGTTGAAGAGTACAAATATGAGACTTACAATTATGTTCATTAAAAGACACAAGGTTATGTCAGTGCAGAATCAAAGCAATGATAGAGAGAGTGGTTCATTTATTTTCAACATGTACATATTAGTTTTTTGGAAGGTCCTAACATTTTGCAGTGGAATAATTTCTTAATGACAATCTCAAACGTAAAAAACGTAAATATTATGATTATGTACAGAAGGAAACTTTTGACCAAAAGTAAACATCTTAATACTTCAGTAGATGCTGGCTGAGAATTTTATTATTTAAAACCCTCGTCACTGTTCTTCGTGATTTAATGGCCATTTAGATACGTATCATGTTGTGCTTACATAATTCTGTGTGAAACTACTGGGGTAGAGGGGCACAGCCACACACGTTGCAGCTGGGGTTGATTGTTGATCTACATTTTCGATTTTCTCATTGCTATATTATGACCAAAATAAATGGTTGTGGAAGTTTTGCATTTATTTTTTAATGAAAATTATTAAAAGTACAGTGTGCTTTTACCCTTCGGGATTTTTATCATCAAAAATCATTAAAGCCACTTCCGTGGCAGTTACAATTGCAATGTTAAATTATTCAATACCGTATTTGACTGAATGAGTTCACTATAACTGGAATGAGTCCAAAGAGTTCGCCACAAAAGATATACCACAAAAGAATGCATACGTTATGTCAGTTTATTTGTTATCAAATTTATGCACCACAGCAATCCCGCCACCTTGTACTTTTTCAATAGTGTAATACCAGTTATCATATCCCTCCTGGCGAAGCGGCTCTTTCAGATCATCCTCCAAGAGCTTTGGTGGGTGAGAACTACCTGCATCTTCACCATACTTGTGCATGGCGCGTCGATAGATTTGTTCGACCAGCCCCAAAACTTCTATCGGGACTTTAGCGTCAAACGCTAGTTTCCTTCCAAGATCAAGATCTTTGCAGTGCAGTGCTATTTTGAACCCTGGATCAAAGGACCCGTTAAACATGAGAGGTGCTTCAGTTTCGAAGACGAAGGAATTCCCAGCCGAGGCACGAATGCCATCAAAGAAAGCCTGCAGGTTGATTCCGTGCCTCTTGGCTATCATAGCTGACTCTCCTGCCACAACCATATGAACGGCACACAACATGTTGCTGATGACCTTGACGACGCTTGCGCTTCCTATCGGACCCATATACAACACAGTATCCGTATATGACCTAATAAGTGGCTCATACTTTTTCATGTCTTCGGTGTCCCCGCCGACAAAAACTGTCATGAGTCCAGCTTTTAAAAGCTCTAAGCCACCCGTTAACGGAGCCTCTAGCATTTTCAATCCCCTGTCCTGAGCTATGATTGCAAGGCGCTTAGTTTCGTCGGCGTCTGTAGTGGTATGGTCGATCCAGCAGGCGCCTTCCTTGATTTTAAAAAGGACGCCTTCTTCCTCCATAACCTGCCTTATGTGCGGTGGAGCTGGCAAAGCTGTAATCACCACCTCTTTCCCAGCCACGACTTCTGATGCGGTGTCCACCCATTTTGCTCCTTTCTCGGTCAATTCCTTGGCGTTCAGGGTACTTGGATCCGTCACAGACACGCTGTGCCCGCCCCTAAGGAGGCCAAGAGCTACAGCACGCCCAACTTGCCCGGCTCCTATTACACCAACGTTAGCATTACTGACAGCCGATGTGCTAAACGATGGGCATTGGATTCTAACGACGCGTGTGGCAGCGCCCAAACGTATTAAACTTCTCAGCATTGTTAGTTTGGATGTGACAGTGCTCGCTGTATCCGAATTACAAGCGTCGTCACAGATGCTCTTAGATAACAGACCCTGGACGAGCAGCTAACCTGCCGTAGTAGGATTAGACAGTAAATGTTATCGGTCATCGATGTCAAAGGTCTCTGCGGATTTATCACGCGTGCACAACAAAGGGGCCGTTCACTGTTAATTTTGTCGACCTAGCTAATGCGCACTAACTCCGCGGGGACTTTCGCCAGTTTTGCTGAACGCAATCAAATTATCATACATTCACGCCTTCTCCAGGTGTGGAGCAGCACATAAAATAGCTGGTGATTACACGAATACGTATGAAACGAGGGGCGTATTAGTCTGTTAATCTGTTTGACTCCCCGTGGAGTTGGTGCGCATATGCTAGGTCGACAAAATTCATTGTGAACGACCCCAAATACTTCGGCTCCAGCATTCAGTGCTGCCCCCTGTGGACATAGACTAACATGCTCCGCTTGCATGATGAGTTATGTAATATGTATCCGCGGCATTGAACCCCCAAGAATGTTAGCATATTTTTTTTCATGTTCATTTTGGTTTCAAAATCACCAGATGTGAGCTCGTTTTAAGTGGTATCGCATGCAAAAACAGGTCCACTACTTGGCATAAGTACATGTAGGTCACAATGACGGTGCCACAAAATTTAAGTGACACAAATAGAACCGGACGTCACACCAGTGTGACAGGAGTGGTAGTCCTCTGGGAACCGTGGTACGCTTCCAATTACTTTGTGCAGGTGACATTCGCCCCATAGCCTTACCCCAATACTTCGATTAACCCAAATCTGTACTTATCATATGGGACCGCGGACTTCCCATTTCTAGGCCGGGGTTAAAATACTGTAAAATATACTGGTAATTTATGATTAAGGGATGTGCAGATTACCATATTGCAATGATACAATACCCCGCGCCCTGGGTATAAGAAGAACTTTATATTTAACATACACAAATGCATGATGATAATACAGTACAGTGGCTGAAACTCGGAAGTGCATGCGCAGTCCTGAGGCTGTGTGACAGATGTCCTACCACGTTACTTGCCATGGGACCGAACACACTGATAATCATTGCTGCATTGTATGCTTTACCCGCTAAGACAAGGCGTATTTATTCACGCCTATGTTTAGACGCTGTTTAATATCATTGTGTTTTATTTGGTGAACGATGAGACGTTTTTCTAAGCAAATTGAGCGCATGTTTATGATGATTTGCCCCGCACCCCACGATTTGATCGTTAAGAGCAATTCACCACCTGGCGTGGGCAGCTTTGTGACATTGCTGTAGTTGTGGCAGTGGGACAGTCATCACCAACAATGCGTTACGCTGATCGTCTAGTCTGGTTTATACATGTAGGCCTACATGTATGTCGTCAGAGACCACTGTTCTTGTATTCCCGTTAATCCAAAACAAAATGCTAATGAAGCCGCCTTTATGTCCTTCAGTATTGTTACTGCGGGTCAACATAACTTCATAATTATTAATCTTTATGGGCGTTCACACACACACACACACACAAATCAATCTTTAATCTTGCTGAAGGGCAAAATCTTATAGGGTTCTTTGCAAATAGCGGAAAGTACTTTTCTAGTAGGGATGACAGCAAATAATTCTCTTCACATTATCGTCACTTTTACAAAATGTTCCTTTAGTCGTTAATGCACTTCACGTGTCTTTAGTGTTAAATTTGCATTGTATAGCATATTCAAGCTCGGCAAACCCACCACGACTAATAATTTTCCTTTAATGGAGAAGGTATATCGCATTTGAGAGCTTTAACTCACATTAATTATACGCTTTTATGCTCATCGACTCCCTACCCCCAAACTTCCCTTAATGGTTTCACATAAGGCAGACAGAAGGGACTTTAAGCCAGGGCCCGCAGTAAACGAGTTCCTACTGAGCCCTTACTCAAAATGAGAGAGTTTGCATTGTAGTACCGTTCAAGCTTGGACGAATAAACACCCAAACCCAATATGGAGGTGCAAATGATGTCACATGGTCTTAAAATATGTAGGCCTAGTGCAAACTATGCTTGATTATTTTAGGGTCCCAAATGAAGAAGTTTGTATCAAAGTTTTACTCTCCTGAACCTCAATTGTGCGATCTATCGTCTAATCCCAAAAAGGAACATACGTAACTGTCACAAATGCAAAATGTCCAGCCGTGGAAACGTTTTACTCACTTTGAAAATTCAGTCAATACTGGTTTTGTTCTTTAAATTATCTCCTACAAGTATAGCGATGTAAAAATTATTATATTCTTCTGTATAGAACAGTTCATTTTTTGACAGACTTTTAGTTTGCTTGTCACTGAATATTTAAAATGGAGTAAAATACTCCCAACTGACAGTAAAATAAGCATTAAATAAACTATTTCCAATCCTTGGTCCAAATATTGTATCCGAAATGTCAAACTTTCGTGGATTCACAATATATTTTTCAGTCAGCAACAGAAAACCCTGTTTCCTATTGCACCAAGTACTTGGGCAAATATAAAACTTAATGACAATTTTTCGTAGTATTAGCCATGACGCTAAGCCCCTTGAGTTACAGTGTAAATATTTATAAAAACATCTTTACGTCATGTATAATTACCATGACTGAATCACTACAAAATACATCAGAACGCGATAAAAAAATTAAAATTATATGCCCCGGAACATACATTACCCACCCTGAGCTTCAGAGATAACTTGACACTAACCTCTTCACAATAGCCTATCTTCATCGTGTCAAGTTACCTCTGACCACATTCGATTGCCCCCGCCGCCCGCCAATCAAATTTAAAGCCCGCACTCAATGACTCATTGAACGATTCTAGCCAATGAACGCGAACGAGTCAAAGCGCGCTTTGTTCAAATCCGGACCAATCAAAGATAAGGCAGCACGCAAAATACATCATCCCTCAGTAGATAATGATGCAGGGCCTCAAACTGCTCTGGTTTCAACTCCGATATACTCATATTTTGCAAAGAATCAAGAGATAACTTAACACATTATTTTACGTAGTCACTCGTAGGAGACACCATGCTTTCTTTGTGTAGGGTTATGCACTCGGAACTACTCGGATGTCTCCGCACTCGACAATAACTTTGTTGTTAGTATGGAGCTTGCGGAATCAGCCGAGGATTGCCGATTGACGATCAACCAATCAGCGTTTTCACCAAACTGGTGAAAAATTTTGAAACTTGGATTCGATTGGCTTATATAAACTAGGTCAAACTATTTTCGTCAGAGGTAACTTGACACGATGAAGATAGGCTATAGTGAAGAGGTTAGTGTCAAGTTATCTCTGAAGCTCAGGGTGACATTACCGGAACATACGTTACAATTCAGGCTCTTTACATGATGTATAGACATAGTAAAAATACAATGTGGATGTAAAATTGAGACAGCCGTGGATTACTTGTTCTATACACTTGTATGTTTAAAAAATTGAATACATAACAACTTCAAATTCATTCAATTTTATTTTTTGATACTTCGAGCATGTGAAATGCACCTCTATATTGGGTTTATTTGTTTTATTCGTCCAAGACTGCGTTCCCATAAACCCGTCGTACTAGCAGGATCGGACTACTCGCTAAATTGCTTTCAGGGAAATCAGCGTGATGGTCTGGCACGCCCATTTGAGTAACTAGGGGGTAATTGACTATCGTTAATTACCCCATAGCAACTTGAGTAGGCGTGCCAGCTATTTAGGCCGCTTACACTGAATGCAATTCAGGGACAATCTCCACAGAGTTAGATCGATCCAGTAAGTACGATGGGTGTATGTGAAGGCTCTCCAAGATTCCAGGTAACATAGATAGATCGCTCAACTGAGGTTGCGTGATCTAAGTGATACAGTTATATTTTGAGAGATTCCACCATGAAATTACACTCCGGGGACTTGGCTCCTTTTCACAAGTTCGCTTCTTGATCTGAAAGCAAGAGTTCATTTATTGGCCTGTAACTGCCAGTGACTGGAGCATATTTGTTCACAGGGCTTGCCATTCTGTTTAGATTTGTTACACAGGCTCTTCAACTCTAACCACCTACTGTGTATATATATATATATATATATATATATATATATATATATATATATATATATATATATATATATATATATATAAGATTTTGTCACACTTTCGTTTATTCCTCAATTATTCCTCATTGCTTGTTTATTCCTCATTTCTAGGGGCAGCAATATCGAAGAATTTGTGACAATAAGTACAGTGCAGTGCACTTACAAATGATTATACCAGGATTTTTTGAAGAATGTCATCATTAATAAGGGTGAACATGTATCATATTACTATTTTACAACATGTTTTAATACATTAATTATAAATATTAAAACAAGTTAATGACATATCTGTTGTTATTAGTAAGGGTACTGAAATAGCCCACGCCATTTAAGAGCGCATGCGTAATGTCAGTTTATTTTTTATCAAATTTGTGCACCACAGCAATCCCGCCACCTTGTACTTTTTCAATAGTATAATACCAGTTATCATATCCCTCCTGACGAAGCGGCTCTTTCAAATCATCCTCCAAGAGCTTTGGTGGATGGGCGCTACCGGCATCTTCACCATACTTGTGCATCGCCCGTCGATAAATTTGTTCGACCAGCCCCAAAACTTCTATCGGGACTTTGGCGTCGAACGCTAGTTTCCTTCCAAGATCAAGATCTTTGCAGTGCAGTCCTATTTTGAACCCTGGATCAAAAGAGCCGTTAAACATGAGAGGAGCTTCAGTTTCGAAGACGAAGGAATTCCCAGCCGAGGCTCGAATGCCATCAAAGAAAGCCTGCAGGTTGATTCCGTGCCTCTTGGCTATCATAGCTGACTCTCCTGCCACAACCATGTGAACGGCACACAACATGTTGCTGATAACCTTGACGACGCTTGCGCTTCCCATAGGGCCCATGTACAACAGTGACCCTGTGTATGATTTAATAAGTGATTCGTACATTTTCATATCTTCGGAGTCTCCACCCACGAAAACCGTCATGAGTCCAGTTTTCAAAAGCTCTAGGCCTCCTGACAACGGAGCTTCAAGCATTTTCAATCCTCTGCCCTGAGCTATGACTGCAAGGCGCTTAGTTTCGTCGGCGTCTGTAGTGGTGTGGTCGATCCAGCATGCGCCTTCTTTGATTTTATAAAGAACGCCCTCTTCCTCCATAACCTGCCTTATGTGAGGTGGAGCTGGCAAAGCTGTAATCACCACCTCTTTCCCAGCCACGACTTCTGATGCGGTGTCTACCCATTTTGCTCCTTTCTCGGTCAATTCCTTGGCGTTCAGGGTACTTGGATCCGTCACAGACACGCTGTGCTCGCCCCTAAGGAGGCCAAGAGCTACAGCACGCCCAACTTGCCCGGCTCCTATTACACCAACGTTAGCATTACTGACAGCCGATGTGCTAAACGATGGGCATTGGATTCTAACGACGCGTGCGGAAATGCCAAAGCGTATGAGATGCCTCAGCATGACAAGTGTGGATGAGGTGGTTCTTGCTAAATCCAAATTCTATGTATTCTCAGATATACTCGGACCGAACAGCCGACCTGCAGCAATAGAACAGGTTGATAACTACTGCTCTATGCAGTTCATAGTACCTGATCTATGCAGTTCTGCTTTGTTGCACAGGCAGGTTAATGCTTGTTCTTAACGAAGAACATGCAGCTCTTGCAAACATTACAGCATATGACAGAAAACCAAGTAGACATAGAGCGCATTCATACAAGTTGATCCGTGGACTGAAAGATATGCGGATAAAATATGTATGAGGATCTTCTTACTATATGCCTATGTATGACCCCAATGTTGTAAGTAGACATTAAGGACAATTCATGAAAAAATATCCCACAAGCGATTTAGAGAATGAGAGATTTGAAAAACCATGCCTAAAACATAGCCTCTACCAGGGCCACGGTATAATTGTGGACATTTTTTGCTGAGGCGACATCAGATCAAAATGACTGTGTATTTATCTATAGAGACATATCTGTGAATATCTGTGAAAAATCAATCTGTCGCCCTGGTAGGGTACCTAAAACGCAGCGTGCGTGTAAACGGTCAAATTTGTTAATGAGTGCTCGGCTCTTTGAGCTTATTCGCAGGCGTTCACTCTGTAGTCTTTAACCTGCGATTTCCAAAATACAAATAGGCCAAGAAGCATGCTCACGCATTGTCAAATATAATTGATAATAATGATAGCATATTTAGCACTTCGTTTCCACATTTGAAGGCTCTGTACTTCACAATGTTTGACAAAGGCGTGGGACTTTGTTAAGGCCACATATGTAGACTAGAGCGTTATTGGTGAGGTGCTTGGTTTTGAGGCGTCTCCCTCGTTATGTAATTATTTTTGGGAGGGAGGAGAAGGGGTTACCTTTAAAGCTTAGAAAACTTATCAGCTGCCCCCCCCCCCCCCCCACCTCCTTCTCCCGTCTTCATTTTTCCTTTGGTACATGATATTGTAACCTGCGTTATTTCACATCTTTCATATAACAAATGCCATTGTCATCCAGCACAGTGATGAAAGGTGAACCGATGATACTTGATTGCTTTAGTTGCGACGGTGTATAGGGCCTGCACAATTTTATATTCACAACTAGTGCATTACTACATTAGCTACTGCCTTTATGTATTTTAGCAACTTGCGTGGATGTTATGCAACAATGAAGCATGTATTTCTCGATATATACTTAAGTCGTGTATGAAGTACCGTGCTTTATTTTTAAAGATCATATATTATTAAACCTTACCGTCTGCAGCAGACGGAAAGTATACACCACTGTTCTTGTTGTCTTGTTCTTGTTCCTGTCTTGTTGTTAGAATAAAAAAAAAAAGAATGCATGATGATACCAAGCGCTTATAATAAAGTATGCGAAATTCTTTAATTTTATCACAACAACTAATGAAGCAATGATTGTAGGTCCTGCCCTGGGTTTCTAGTTGGTGAAAGACAAACAGCGAACAAATAAAACAAATCCACACAGATGCCACGTAAATACAGCAGGTTGGTGTATACACATAAGCATGTTGCGTTTGTTTACAAAGCTGCATCATAAATATTGAAAAACAACAATAGATGTATCGAGCATATGATTTATCCAACCTACTGCATAGATTTCAAACAAAAGTGAAAACGTATTTATGCTTTATAGTGACTGTTCCTTGAGATCAGTTAAGTGGCGACAAGGGAGAAGAAAAGAAAAATAGAAAAACACTTCTCAAAGATGGAGCAGAATATTGGTTAAAATAAACTTCACTAAACTGTGATATCATAGCTTTGTCAAAATTCTATTTTAGTGGGATTGTTAGTTTTTATACTTGTACGTCCACCTGTGTATTACTTTTTTCCTTTCTTCTCCCTCTTGAGATTGTAGGTGGCATTCAAAAGCATTCTTCTCGAGTTACCTTCCCAACGAGTGGGTTCACTCTTGGTGAGCGTGACCGGTACTAACTAACTATACACCTGTAAGTGCGTCATTACGGCCAGTCTGGACACAGCAAATTTCCTTAAAACCTTTGATGAGATGTAGCCTTTGCTAAACTGCCAAAGCGCTGACTGCTGCAGTAACATGAAATCACGGTAAGCGACAATTTTTCTTGTTATGCAAAGCTAGACTTTAAGGTAGCTTTAGTTACAGGTAGCTGACCTGAACTGTGTTGTTGTCCCTCAATATTTAAGAAAAAACTTTATAAAACGTGAGTCCCTTACAGCTATATTCAAACAGTAATATAAATGTACGTATACACAACAAACAATTGATACATAAATTATGTACGTGTATATAACGAACATGTTACTATTCAGTATTCACATACAATACAGATACACGTAGACTAGTTCTGATATAGGTTAACCGTTCTTATCAATATCAAAGGTGTAAATAGTTTTAACAAAATCTTAACCTATCATAGATGACTGACCTTATATAAAAAGTATCCAAAATGTCAATAATTTTCTAGTGTTATATTTTAAGCATGCCAAAGGATAGATGCAGGAAAAATAATAGAGCCGCAAATAAGACAGTACATGTAGCTAAAACTGTATTTTGCAATCCACGTTTACATTCAGCATAACACTAGTCAATAAGTTTGCAAGGCAATTTTGCGACTTGTCATAAGCCAAATACTGTGAAAATTAAAACATATTCTTCTGCTAAATTTCCGGCTAATCATTCAAACGGAACTGAAAGCGATAGTCGACAGGCATACATTCGATAAGAGCGGAAATGGGTTTATGAGAAATGTGTCGTAATTAGAACCCTTATGATAAAATCAATCTGTCTCTGTCACCCGACGTAGGCGAAAAAACCATCAAGACTTTCGCTGCCTGTAGAAATCGTCTTGCAGCAATTTTTGCCACAATGTCTTTGGACAATGGTAAACCCAGTTATGATGCAGATGTACTGGAAAACGTGTCAGATCTTAAGCAGGTACTGTAGTTTAAATCGGATTTGTATGTGATTTTGTACCTTTTCCTCACTTGGTCCCTGTTGTGATATTGGATATTAGTCATGAGTTTCACTGCAAAATTTAGGTGCAGTTCAAGATTTTTACAGTTTCAAAAGACACATCATTTGTTGCCTTTTATTTTTCACAACTATTTCAGTGTTTGAAACTAATGGCAAAAGTTTCATAATTCTGTTAAACGAGTTAAACAGTAAGTTACAGAAGATGACCATAGTTAATTTACATGTTGATATTTTGTCACCGATTCATTTAATATGAAAAATGGAAGAAAAGTAAAAACAAATACCACAACATTCATCGTGGTGTATGAAAAGTTGTTTATTTCCAAAGAGTCCACCGAAGTCAGATTTCGATCAAGATAAACTACACAATGTGAAATCCATTAATTAAGAGACTGTGTCAATCAAGTATCACAGGTATCAATTATTCACTTAGTTACGTCACTGACCCTCACAAGATCGTAGCAAGGTCGTTAATTGGAGAGGGAGTGAAAAAGAGTTATCAAATATAAATGTATTATAAACAAAGATGGAAAGAAGCAGCTTAAGAAATGGAAGGAATAGATAAGAGAAAAAGCGGTCAAATGTCCCTATTACTCCTGGACAAATTTTGTTTGACACTCTTAATTCATGCTCTGCTCCTGCAGTAGGGATATTCTGGCTTTTCAGAAATGGGATGCGCGAGATGACGAAGAGAAGGCGTTTTTAAGTGTGAACTAGTTTTCTCTGGGTAATCCTGCTCTCTGCCTGTTGCTAGTGAGCTCACCTTCCTCACTGACCCCTCTTGGAGCGAGTTTGTTCCAGAAGAGAAGAAACAGCCAACAACAGTAAATACAGGCCAAGGGGGTGATTCAACAATCTTCACAAAGTTCATGAACAACCTCTGTTTACTCTCTAAAAAGGGGTGTATCAAAAACCACGCAACTGGTAGTTTGTTTCTTTAATCGGCATTGTGGGCCTATTATTGTCTTTCAACTTTTCCGATGTATTGATTTTGGCTCAGAGAGCATTTTGGTGTTCACGGTACTTGTGACGACTTTATAAAGCCGGAGCAAGAAAGGGGCCTATTCTAAGGTGTAACAATAGCAAACTCAATCAATCAGGTTGGCACAATGATTCTGCACAGCTGACAGAAGCCTTTACAATATATAGTCTACTGAGATTCAAACTGCATCGACTTTTCATTTAGGCTTTTCTTCTGTATTAAGGTGCTCAGCTCTGAAATGTCAATATCGTTTTGGACTTAACAACGTACAGTAGAGGTGACTTCGCTTATAAGCAGGGAAAGGAAGAGAAATCAGATTCAATTTATTATGATATTCTGTGATATCAGGCGGCGAGATATCTTCTAGGTTCCCTGTCAACATGCCAGGTAATGATGTTTTTTTCTGTGTAGATATATTTTAGAGAGAGTTCTAGTTAAGTATAAGACAACTATATATCTACAATCAACAAATAGTCCCATTTTTGTTTAAACAAAACATTTAACTGGAACATTTAACTATCAGCAGCTAAAAAACAGTTGCCGATTTTGTCCATTTTTGGTTATTAATAAATGCACACCACACAAATAAGGGGACTTCATCATCATCATTCCTCTGTGGGACATAAGGCCACCGTCACTTCTTAGGGGACTTAGTTCACTAAAAAAAAAAAAAAAAAAAAAAAAAAAAAAAAAAAAAAAAAAAACAGTATGAGAGGCACCGTGAAGGAGTCACACGTATTTAATTGATATTTTCGAAAAACAAAAATATGAGAAGGCCAGTTCTTGCTAAGTAAGATATGATGGGAACTTTCACACTCCCCGCTGCAGAAGTCTGGCAATGAAATCCCTTAAAGGCGATATCTTAAAGGAGATAGATTTAAAACTCTTTATGTCCGTAACTGCAGTATTCAAATTTACAGTTCATTTATAAGGGATGTATTTGTAAACATATAACTTACATGGTACGATTCTGCACTTAATAAGTAAAAATGTTTTTTGATTCAATTAGTGACTAAATGACCTCTTTTGATCAGTATTTGGCGTTTCCCATCTTTTGTAACATGTTTTACAAAAGTATATAATTCCTCTCCACGCAGTCGGGGATGTTATGGAATTGTGCAACAGTTGGTTTTTGCTCATCCCATTCATCACTTTATATCTCTTGTAATTCGGGATAGAACCATCTGAATACACCTAAAACTATATTTCAATACTGTCACTAGTGTATCACTAAGGTGACCACTGATTATCCTTCATGCTTATTGTTGATTTTAAACCCCGCTTTTAAATATTTCAGATTTACATAGAATGTATAGACGACGTAGACGTCATGCCATTGGCGAAACAACTTTCTCTGTCTCAAGCAGTCGACTTCTATGATAGACGGCGCACAAGACATTATGGATACCCAAGCAACGAGCATTTGGCTGCTAGAAAATCTCTACCACTGCAAAGACAGATTCCCGTTCTCGATGACAACTTGAAAAGACTTTTACATCAAGCTTCATTGGCAAACAGCAGTCGCCCAATCCAGGGAACTATTACAGCTACCTCTGGAAGTCTTCCGCCAGAGGTCGTGCGTGATTATAACAAAGGGGCAACAAACCCGACGGTGCAAGTGAATCTAAGAAAGAAGCCGGAACGACCGAAAGTTAAGAAACTAGCCATCAACAGGCAGGTCGCTTTGAATAATTGGGACCCTCGCCGTGAAATGCGTCGAGTTGAGCAAAGGGTTGTCTTTACAGAAGGTATCAGTTCTGTTAGTAGAAAACCAGAACCCCACTTGCACGTGGATCGAAAATATTTCCTACCAGCAAATATGCCGGAAGACTTGAAATTTGTACGAGAAAATAGCAAAATTGCTATTGATTTATCGAGTTCTGATGACTTACCATTTTCCACGGTGGAGGTTGATAAAACAAAAAAAGCAGAAAATCAGCTCAGTTTGCCGCACATTTCTGACAATACTGAATCCAAGAATGGCAGAGGAAAACGGAGGAGATCTAATGGGAAACCTGACATTAAAAATACCACCAGTGCCCCTTCAGAAGGATACTTTATGCAGAATATTGCTCGTCTGTCTCCTACAAGTTTTGTACCGCTCAATTCTCCCTCCACGACATTCTACGCCTCTCGAGAGCCTAGTCATTTACAACCCGCCCACGTAGTACAGATTAATGCACGAACGCTTGATAAGTCGTTAAATCTAAACGCGGTGAAACCTGATAAAAATAACGGTTTCAAGAAAGACAAAGTTTTCAAATCACAACTGGGTGCATCATCAGATGGTGTTGTAGGTCTTCGGTCCATTAAAATAGGCGAAAGTTTGTCGTCGGCTCACCTTAAACAAAGACAAAAGGAACTTCGAGCTTTATATCCGATGTACGATTGGGGCATTCAACAAAAATCAAGAAATGATATTGCAAGAAAAAAAGATCCCTCTCTTTCTAAGAATAGTTTTAAAGAGGCAAAATCCAACAAACAAAGTCGAAAGAATGCGTCGCTTAATATATATCAGATTGACTCTGACAATTTGGATGCAATTGGCAAAAATCGTGCTGGACGAGATTCTGTCAAATCAATGTCAGATTGGTCGATTGACATGGACTTTCCTATCTGGGAAAGTTCGATTTCTCATAAAAATCATAAACATAAGAAAAATTGGAGCGTGTGGTCTTTTGATGAGAACTATGATTTAGATGCGTATCTGGATGGAACTTGTTACGATTCAGGCGCCCCTTTTCACGGTGTGCAGCCAGATGCAGACAACCTGTTGATGCCGACGACCATACCTTGTAAACCTAAACCAAAATGTGTTGGTGGATCAGTAGGGGTCCCAAATGTCCCTGAGGAAAATGAAATAAAAAAGGAGAAGACTAAAGGCGAAAGAACAGAGACTAACACTGGTGGTCCGCCTCGACAAGAGAGTCATGCTTCCCTCCATCCCCCGCCTAACACAGCCGATGATCCGACCGGCAATCATACCTCCACCGAAATGGAACACATTCTGCCACGTATTGCGGAAAGTGCCAGTAGTGATAAAGTAAACGTCCAAGTTTCTGTTAAAACACTGAGTTTAGACCCTGCTCAACTTGAGAAGCATCCCGAGGTTCATAACGGTACTCCCACGATTTGCGTCACCCCACCGACCATGCTGCAACAAAGCAAAATGGACGCCGCGCCCTGTCCCACCGACAAAAGTCATTCTGCAGGAGACTCGCCGGTGGCAGATAAGAGTGCAAACTCGAACTCTTATCTACAGCAGAATAAAGGCCCAAAAGGGCAAAAACTTGTTAAAACAGGTAGTAAAAGGGATATTGTTTTTATTTCTCCTGCAATTCAAAGTCCGTATGAATACCAAGTATACTAAAATTGCGACAGCTTTATACATTTTATAGGCCTATATTATACATTTCAATATTTTGTGTGTACATTATATAAATCTCAATTACCAATCATACCACACAAACGATACAGGTACACACACACTCAAAGTCCAAGTCAGTATAAATTTTACTGCAATTTAAACGTTATCTACAAAGGTGCAACTTTATTGTACGTATGCATATGGCTTTTTAGTATTTTCAGAATTTTTATATAGCGTCTTTTTATTCTGGCTAGCATTATTTATGAGGATGCTACTTTGTAGTCAATACGATTTAATTAGGCTAGTCAACGCTGTACTCCCTAGTTACCACTTACTTGTCAAGCCGCCAATAAGTGAAACTGAATAAAAATGTCAGGATAAAATAGGTTATTTGTTTGTTTGTTTTATCTAGAGTTTATTTTACGAACAACAGTTCTATAAAACTGTGTAGAAAATTATCCGGAAAGGAGGTCAAATGCCTAGATCTTGAAAATTAGCATCTTCCAGTAGTACACAAGGCTTGGAATAACTTAACATAACAAAGTTACCACATGAACGCATATTCTACTAATTTTTGACTTTAGTTTCCATCCGTTCTCCAGTGTAATGTGGTCATTAATAATACCTGTAAGAAAAATGATAAACGCACTCATTTGAAAACTGAAGCAGAAATTAAGACCCATGCTCGCATTCCAGCGCATCTCCTACATTTGTTCGGGAATGCACCAGCAGTAAAATAGCAGTCACAACTATCGCATTCAAAAATCGTTTCAACGGGTGTCGTCTCTAGGTCCATCTCTCTCAAGTATGTTTCCCCTGGCCCGGTATTAGAAGGGACTTTCTATGCGCCGTTTGTTTGGTTTGTAGCTTGATGACTGGAACATACTAAATGCTGTTTCATCCAAACTTTCAGTTCTGTCCTTGCTCTGATATTCAGATATTAAGCTTGATAGATTCTGGACGCCGAATCATTTTTAAATCATTAAAAATAAAAAGAACACAATAAGCGTTAGACCTTTATTCAGTAAAAATTCCACTTTCCTATCTTTTAACACTTGCCTTAATAATCTTCACAGTGTATCATTTCTAATTCTGTTCACAGAATGACAATACATAAAACCGTTATTGAGTTATTAGTTTCAAGTTTTTAAGTGAGTCCCGTAATGGAGCTAGAGACTGGTACAGATTGCAATTTTCTCAACAGAATTGTATAATGTTATTGTAATAAAAGGAAACCCCATTCACTTATTACTAAAAAGGATTAACGCTTTGTTATATGCTGTGGTGGCATTCAGACGGAACGTCATGGCCAAGGTCTGTAGCTCATCAACTTAATAACGTTCAGTATGTCTCGAAACAATTTCGCTATTGTCTTCCCACGAGTTTACCCTCTGTATTAAAATAATTATAAATAGATCTACGTGTAGGAGTTGCTGAAATTACAAGTGTAACTGTAGTAACTCGCGTACAATATGTCATTGACCCAAAGTGATCGGAAACTGTTCGCACCCATGCACTCGACATTTTTGCGTCGCTAATATTTTTTCGCTTAAAAATCGAATAATCATCGGATAACACGGCAAAACTCCTAATGATTTTCAAATTAATTCTGTTTGGTAATTCAACTACACGTATAAACTTTTATCGTAATTAATGTCAAACATGCACATTTTCAGCAGCGTGCTCACCGAGTGATGCACTGTACTGTAGTTATGCAATGGTGCGAGGTCCAGGTTGTATAAACAGCTTTGTAAATTCAGTTCAACCAGAGAATGTTATATTTATTTTTCCAGCCGTTCGGCATTTCATATCGTTATTCAATCCCTCAACAAGACAGAATGATATATAACTTTAAACTGGCAACATCGGATCCTTTATAGAAGATGTCTGTGTATTTTGTACGAAATGGCCCTGTAAAAAAACAGACAGACGAATGACCACAAGTTCATGAATGTACTGTATCCTATATAAAACCTGTACTTCAACGAAAATAATCAAACTTGCCATGATTGTACTAAATTAAACCTTATATATTAATGTAGTTTGATGATACCTTGTATATTATAGTGTAAATCAATAAAGTTCTTATTCCTTAAGGAGGACTATTATACGAATGGAATCAGTTTTATTCTTCGGCGTACACCGTTGGTACGTTCTCTGCACAAGGGGATCTGTTGAGTAATTTCGACAGCTTACCAAAAATTCAGTTTTCGGTGAGTTGTCTTGGAAGAGAAAAGTGTAAAGGGTTGAATATCTGGAGGTAATGGATAATGGGTCCTAGTGAAAATCACTGTATTAGATAATTCTTTCTAATTCCTTATGTAAATCAAGGGAGAATAAAGCTTTCCAAATATTTTCTGATTATTGGATCATTTACCAAATGCCAAGACGATTTAAGTCACTGTGAAGCTGCATTTGTTTAACTTGCAGGTTTACTTCAGTGAAATTATCAGGTCGGAATAATTCTTGGCATTTATCCGGGTATTGTTTAATCTTCTGTCAGAACAAAAGATGGCAGAGAGCTTTGTGTTTATATGTATGATATTGCACAAAGCAATGTATGGAGAAGAGAACCTTCAACATCGGGAATAACTCTACTCCTTTCAATAACCCCCCTTGTTTCGAAGTCAGTGATTGGTTCTATCATATCATCGCTATATCGTAGTTTAGGTTTGAAGGCTCTTACCTTGAACGTAAAGGCTGATTAAGTGAAATTTATGTCCTTATGAGAGAAGCCAGTGTATGTGTGTGTGTATGTGTGTGAGTGTGTGTCACGGTCGGCGTAGAGATAGCAAAACACATGGACCCTATGCTATAATTTTTGTTCTCTTCACCAAAATTTTCGTTCCTAAACCGTATTTTATTTTTCCTATGGCATGGCAAATACTTGAACGTTTGACCCTGTTCCCAGCTGTTTTAAATGAGTTAAACTTGTCGTACTCAATGTCAATCAGTCAAATTAAATGTTATTTTGTTTCCAGCGTAATTCCTCAGACGCGTATTTATCTGGCTGGGTTCATCGTGTCGGAAGGTGACTCACACATCTCCTGATATAACTCGAAAGCAGAGTTTGCGTCCGGCATGGGTGCATTTAACCGCAAACCAACCCTGCGGTGCGCATGCACTGCAGGGACGCTTCATTCAAGACGGTCAGTCTACTGGTCTTTGTCTCAACGTTCACTGTATAAAATACAGTACGGAAAAAAAAAACTTAAGTCAGGTTTTCTGTTATTTTGTTGCGATTGCATGCCTTTAAATAAACTAGTAAGGCTGTTGTCAGAAAAAAGCGAAGATAATTTTGGTGGGACGATAAATTAGACACGCTATTAAAAGCTCCTGCTACTTTTTCGTATTGGCCAATGTCAACTTCACACTTTTTAAACGCCTTTTAACGGCCAACACTCCACATTTTTTACAAGCATTACCTTGATATGTAGAATAGATTGTCAAAGACAACCGTTTGGCATTTGCTAGTGGCAGGTTTATCTGGGATCCATCAATCATACACACCGCTATATTTTCCTAATTACGGAACTCACACTCATGTCCATTCACAGAGGTTAAAATCCGTATTGCATGGATCACAAAATATATATGAAAAATATCATCGAAAGCAAAGGCTTTTGCCAGCCTCAGATTCAGGTTACATCAGACATGGACCTTAGGCTGTGTTCATATAGGAAGTTACCGTTCTAGCAGGATTGATCTATCTCAGCGAGGATTCTGGCTAAGGAGCAGACAATGTAAAGAATGGCACGGCCCCTCGTAACTTTAAGTACTTGTGTAAAGTTGGGAAATTTTGTGGTCCATGTTGTAATATTGCTTTGAGCTAGATCGATCCAGTTTACGGTAATGCTCCATTAACGTTAATGGACCACGAGGGCTCAGTAAATAGCATTCTGGTAATGTTTATCAGCAACATTGAATCAGAATCAGAAGTTTATTGACTATCGCCCTACATCCGGGCATGATCAAATACAAATACAAGAAGTAATCCGCAGAGTGATTACCATATACAGTTTGATATACATTATATAATGTCTAGACTAAAGCAGGGAAAGTACATGTACTACTCAATAAAGATCAATATAGGGATAATTAAAAAAAAAAAAAAAAAAAAAAAAAAACTGATTCAACTAGAATAGGCTACACTAAACCTTATATAAAACTAACTATTATTTAGGGGGATATGAAAACTGAAATGTTTAGTGAAAATCCAAGTTCAAAATAGATTAAATAATCTTTCTATACATGGGCAATTTCACAGCACATCATAAAATTTACATGATGGAAAAATAAAACATGTTACATGATGGCTAGTTGATTAATTTTTTAAAATCAATATTCATCTTTTTTAATTCAATATCCATCTCACTGTTCATGCACGAACATACTACAGTGTGTAACAGCAGTGCATTTCTTAGACCGTGGGTTACCACAATTTGGCACGCTGCCGGTGCCCCTCATCTTCACTTGGGTACGAGCTACGGCGTTTTGATAGCAGAAGAGATCATCAAAAAAGGCAGAGTCTGCGGACGAAACACAAACCATCCTTTCTGCCAGGTGTCACTATAGACTAAGAAACGTGTATCTACAGCTGTTCGCAGCTTGACTACACTGTTGGCACGAAAGGTTATGGATGAACACGATAAGGCAGACTTAGAATCCACCTATTTGAGGGACAGTGAAAAGTTCTTTTGTATTCAGTAGCAGTACATGTCCTGACATCGTTTGATATTCAGATCCTCGTTTCAATGGTGGTACTATAATCATGGGAAGAGCTGGTTGCAGATTATATTCAGTGTATATTTACATATGAAGCCGACCTTGGCTTCCTCACCAAGAAACGCCTGTTGCTTTACGGTGGCGTTATATAAAAATCTCACTTTGCAGCTGTTTGTTAACAATTATAGGATTACATAGTGGCAAGACATGGGGAATAAGCCTGTCCTCGTCAGGCTACACATTTAATTAACCGTTGTAATTGGTTTTGACGGTTTAGATAGTGAGACAATAGTGTTATCATACTCAGTGGTGGAGTTTAAGTAAATAGTATTTCGGATTTCGAATTCCATAACATAAGGCGATACTTGGAAAATTATCTGTACCGTTTATCCTGTGGAGGGTGCGTTTGCCGCAACCCTTATTTTGAAGGGTATATGGATTTAAACCGAACACGTGCTGGACACAGGACTGCCTTCCCAAGTTGGAACGGATGTAAAAGACTGAACGACACCAAATTCACGGCTGAATTCATGTGTTTGCAATCTGATATCTTCATTCCTTTTACCAAAACATGGTGCAAAATTATTCCATGGATATTATTGACTCTGGGTATTTTTTTAACTGTGACTTATAGATACGCTCAAATACCACCGAGAACGATAGAGGTAGTCGGGAAGTTTCCACCCAAGTTTCTGGAAAGAGGTGCCTTACAAAATGGAACTGTATTTGATAATCCTAGTATATTTGAGCTGGTGAGTCTTTGTTTCATTTGTTTCATTCATGTAATTAAGCGTAAGTAAGCGTTTTATATTAACGTAAATGCAGTATTTATGTGGGAATGACAATGACGATATGAATGACCTGCACTAAAAATGAAAAGCACTAGTACTGTACATTAGAGCTGTTCCCTGATACAATATTGTATTGCATTTAATGTATATATTTATCAACATTATAATGTATATATTTATATATTGTGGTCCAACAACCTCTAATGTATAGTAGCTTACTGGGGTATATATATATATATATATCGAACAGACACAACATGGGGTTGCGCAAGGAGTTCTATCTGAAGCCAAACGTTCACTGAACGTTAACAGTCTGTGAACTCTGGAGAAAGTATCAAGCAATCCAAGTCATAAAAATTTCTCAGTGGTCTAGATATTTTTGATAACGTCGACAGTGCACGGCACTGCTCTGTAATTTACTGTCCACAGCATCGGAACATCAGACGGTTTCCAGACGACCTGTCTGTAACACTCTGTGCCACACGTACTCAACTGAAAGACTTCAAGCAAGAAATAAAACGCCGAAAACATGCTTTTTAATGATTTACGACTCTAACGCTAAACATGATGATGAAATGTGAGCCTATGACACAAGAGCGTGTTGTTTTAGAGTTATTTTTTCCCAGTTAACTGAAGTAGAAAACGGCCTCGAGTACTTTGTGATTTTCCATGCGAAAGAATATCCAGAAAATTCACGGAGGTAACCGAATGACGATTTCAAGAATGATCTTACGAGGAAAATACACTTGTGGTTCTCTTCGATGCGTTAGCAGCCTCAGGAGAATGACTCCTGTATAAAATTCTGAAAAGTTGGGCCTTAACTCATACGCCGACACTAATGCAGTACCTATGATAGAACTGTATAAAACAGCTATACTGCACAGTATCAAAACTGAGTGGCGGGCTAAACATCAAGAAGAAATAAAAAGTGCTCAGCATCGGAAACGGCTATATTTAGCATTTTGGAAAGCAAATATCCCACATACATGTATCCCACTTACATGAACTATTCAAATGCCACACTTAAACCTCATATACATAAAACACATTATTTTGTGATAAAGATTTCACTATGTCCGAATTAAGTGTCCCTTCACGAGTCAGGATGCAATTAGGTAAGGTGAACTTAAACAAAGGTGCATTGTATTAAGGTCAGAAGGTCCAGAATGTATATATATAACCACATATTGCATGTATGGATTCTAAAGATAATATAGCATCTTTCTAACACTTCTAACGTATTCTGTGCTTGATGTCATCGGCACACAGCATTAAGAGCCTTGGTGTTGAAAAGTTACATGCAGCCCTATTATTTGGATAGTTTAAATCACACCAATATATCATGGTGTGAATTTCTTTCATGATTTTGATTACTGTGAAATGTACGGGAAATACATGTTACTAATAACATGGACTTTTTCCGTATTGGCAAGTATAAGCAGGATATATCTTCTGACCTTCTACATGTACCGTAAACAATTCTAAAATGACCGGAATGTCTTCAAAACAGGGAAATGCTTTTAGTCTCAAAATCGGTTATAAAGAATAGACTATTTCCACTGTTGTAGAAACTACCTTGAAACAATGAGTCCATTGGACAGCAGAAATAGAAATAGCTCTTTCCTACTAGTTAGTTCAGTCAGAAGATTTAAATGTTTTCCCAAGTGTTTTTGCTCGAAACGCCAGCTGTTAAACCACCTGATTTTCATTTTCTCCCAGTACCACCGTGATCGTTATGCAACTGAATCGCATGTTGGGGAGGGTTTTCAGTGTTAAGAAGGAAAAGCTATATCGTGTTCTCGCTTTAACCCTTCACACTCACAGTCACGACAAAGGCACAAATACGTGGGCATACAATAACTCTTCCTATTTATCTATCTAGATGGTCTTACGCGAACGGGAAGAAGTAGAGGTAACAGTTCGTTGTGTAGAAAATAAGTGCGTGTGAACATTAAATGAAATGGAATTTTAAGTACCTTAAACCAGAAGATTAAATATTTATCAAGTTACAATAAAGACCGATAGAAATTACTTGAGAATTCTCGTAAGTTAGTTATTTTTTAACACTAAAATTCGATCGTGGAATTTACGAAGCACAAACCGTGCAAACATGTAATCATCAATTCTCAGAAAAATATTTCCATAATAACAACTTATAAAAAATACATCGGTGAAACTTTTATCGCACAAAATTAACGTTTTGATTTAAAATACACTAGCTGCCCCTGTCACTTAGAACTTGGTATAATCTGTGTTAAACTTGATTTGATTGGACGGTTAGCTTTGTTCATAGTTCATTTTTGCTTAAATATAATTAGTCCACTGTACTTTCAGGAACCTCAAGATTTTATACCAAACTTAAAAAATCCTTGCTGGTGGAAATCAACCGACAAACGGCAGCTCAGATGTCTTCCTTATTTTTACCTGATTGGGATGCCGAAATGCGGAACAACTGATCTCTACCGACGCCTTATCTCTCACCCCAGTGTTATTAGCTCCAAAAAAGAGCCTCACTGGTGGACTCGGTTACGATGTATATATAATGTTTTTGATGTTTTATTCCTCTGTTTTATTTCTAGATGTTTTCATGGCAATATTCTTATTTAGCTACAAATATGGTGAATTTCTGAAACCCCTAAATTCATGACATATCACAGAAAAATATCAAAAGTATCACAGAAAAAGTATAAACCCACTGTAACATTAACTAATGTTTCAGGTTGACATTCTAATATTTGATGAACAGTCTATAATATACCAATGAGGCTCACATTTTCTAACTGACTATCCACTTAATATTTCAGACAAAGATAGACATGGTGTTGGTGTTCCCTTCGAGCGCTACGTAAACACGTTTTCTTTGCCGAGTAACGTCATTAGACAGGCACTGGTTGGCAAACAGAGACTGAACAGATATAACTTGGCGAACCAAATTATAACAGGTAAAATTCTTATGGTATTTTGAACCATTATGTTGTAACAATATGCCTTACCTGACATGTACCGAGTTGTCAGAGAAAATTTTATTTTAATATTAAAATATTGGTTAAAATTTTATTATTCAAAAAATTGTTTCTCGTAATATTCTGCCGAACCTTTCCCCAAATTCCTTTAAAATTGTTTATATATATTTTTTGTGAAAATGACATTATGCTTAAAGAGAAACAGTCGATAGTAGTCTTTATACATCTTCTGAAAGGAAATTCAGTTTACTCCTACGTAAAGAATTAGAATCTGATTTCAGAATTGTGTAGAAGTATTAACCCATTAAAAGGGAATAGACTTTGAATAGACTTAATAATTTCAAGATAAAAGCAAATTAAAAATGGACTGTATCATGTAATTAGTTTGTTACACATTTTCCAGTTGACGCTAGCGCATCTACCATGTGGGATAACGTTGGGTGGGAGCGCAGGCCAGGGAACGACCCTAGCAAGTCAGAGCCAGACATTATAGTAGCGCACCGTATACGCCATATTCAGCCAAATGCTAAATTTATTGCCATATTCAGAGATCCAGTGGAAAGGTAGGGTTACCAAACATCAACAAAACTATAACGACTTTGTTGCGTTTGCAGATTATATGTTATAGACATGTAAATATATGCCTTCTTATTTTAAGGTGTCTTTGTGTGTTTGTGTTTTGTGTGCGTGCTCTCTCTTTTTAAACTACATAGATTTGATAGTTTGATAATGATAATATCTTATTGCAGAGTGATAATTTTCCTTTGCCAGGCTTTATTCAGATTTCCTGTTTTTTGGAAAGGATGGCCTTTCACCAGATTTATTCCATAAGTACGTGGTTCAAGCAATAGGTATCTTCAAAAAATGCACTGAACACCTATCTCTCAGAAGTTGTGCGTACGACTCCAAATTTAATATGGACGACTTGGTAAAGTGTCTTTTACATAGTAATCTCATATTAGCTGTTTAAATTTGCTTGACTTTTTGAAGTGAAATCAGTATTCCAGTTTTACCTTTAGTAACATGTCAAAGTAGTAAAAGATATTGAAATTTATATTTTTACATTATAAATTAATATTTCTTGAAATCGAAAGGCAAAAGTCTCCGCAAATGATATAGATGCAAATGAATTATGTATTTTTAGTAGCTTCATGAGACATTCGTCATACGTCGTATTTTAATTTTTCTTTCATCAAAATGATCGTGTTATTATTCTCGTTTCAGCCTGTGCGCCTGCGGGTAGGTCTTTATCACATCTACGTCAAGGACTGGTTCAGTGTTTTTCCCAAGAAACAAATGCTGTTCCTTCAACTAGACAACTATCATCAAAATTTAAGAGGAAATATAGAAAAAATTTTCAAATTTTTAAACCTACGTGAGTATATGCTCTGTCCATTGCATTGGTTGTGGAATTTTAGCTTGGTATTTGCAAAGCACATTTTTGCCTGTGTCCCAACTGGCACATTAGATCAGTTTTATATCAATTATAACGTTGGGAAGGTAAGCACGTGCTCAGACTTTCCCCATTTGATATATAAGTTTTGATTTTAACGTAAACGTGATATAATGCACGTGCAAAAGTCAGTTTTCTTAATTGTGACATTGTGCACCTCATCATTATTAACAAACTTACGCGTATTTACATATACATGTACAATCGCTGCCTAAGTTTACGAATCTATAGTGGTGCAATCTAAGTGTTTTTGGGTTCTTTTTTATCCTCATTATTTTTTCAGTTCCATTACACGAAGATCAAATGAAGATCATTATAAAGCAGGACATACATAATACCAGAAAAGAAAGCACTGTCAAACTTGGCGATATGTGGAATAAAACAAGACAGATGCTTAGACAATTCTATGCTCCGCATAACCGAGAACTTGCTCAGCTTCTTAACAACGACGCATATCTTTCGTGGGATGCTCAGCATCCGTCTATTGTAGAATAGGAGATGGAGGTGATTTTGTAATAGTTTACAGTTTTGGCCTCAGGGTCTTTTTTTACCCAGGCGTCCTCACACCTCGCTCAGAATACTGTTCTCAGTAGGTCATAGGTCTATCCGCCCCACTCAACGCACCAATGTATTGCAACAAAATGTACTTTCATCACAGAGGCCATTGATATGGTGTCCGAAGTTTTGTAAATATAGATGGTGCAACATTGGCTTTATTATGAAAAGGCATCATTTTAAATGACAGAATACAGTCAATCCCTAGATTGTTTGCTGCATTAGGACAACTATTTCTACGCATTTTAAAGTTTTGAACAATATGGCACAAACGGTCACTGGTAGAATCGGTAGGTCCAACTTTTTCGTCGTGCTGCTCGGGTACATGTAGAACGATCACATTCACCCAAGTTGAATATCATGCATCAGCATATTGTTATGGCATATGTTGTCATCGCCACTTGCAGTTTTTTTTTTCTTATGTATTGGGGGATTGCATTTTGTATTATCATAATATGAATTTAAAGAACATTATGTATCAACTTGGGGTGCTTCTTGAGGCAAACTCTCCCTTTGATACTTCCTGGGTTTTTCTCATATTGGGAAATTACTTTTCATATTTACAGTAAATTATGGATAAAAGAATATAATGTATCAATTTGTGGTAAATTTTGTGGCAGATTATCTCATTGAAACTTGCAGGGATTTTCTCATATTGGGAAAGATTTTTTATACTTACAATAAATGGATTTTAAATAACATTTCTAGTTCAATTTGCATCATTATTATAAATAGTGTTTCGCATTTTCTACTTTTTATACATTCGCAAACTGGACGGCATATTCTTTGCGTCTTGCCAAATTCCAAGTCCTGGTCCACTGAAAGACGTAGGATGTCATAAAGAGAGAGAACCCGTCCCTTCTCACCGCAAAATAGGAGGGGGCTGGGTGACTCTAGTGAGAGCCAATGTCACGCCTCAACCTCAAGGGCATGGCTCTTAATATAACAGAACCATGAAATTATGTTACCTCATTACAGATCAGATTTATTTTGACGTAAATTCCTAGCAAATGGTATTCTAGACCCACCCCTAAATTCTTTCTTGTATACTTCTTTTTAAAAGGAAATGCGGTAAATAATTATCATTCATAACTTTTTTCAGTCGTGAAAGTAGATATTTCAACATTAAGCCAGGAGCGAGCCACATTATGGATTACGTCATTTCGACGGACAACAGATTCCAGCGTACTCTTCATTTGATCGCAATCGTGTTGCGGGAAAACAGTTCAACAATGGCGGTTATCGCAGTTGCAAAGTATGAGTATCAAGATAACGACACCACATGGAAGATCAAAAAATATTTTTCTATCTTTCTTTTTATTATCATATCATTATTGACAAATGGTGCTCTTTCAGAGATGGTATTTTACATAATTTGAAAGTCTGCAAAGTTTTTGCATCTAGTCAAAAAGCCCGAAGCCCATGTCATCATCAGATTCCTCAGACTCGGCTTTTTCTTCCTTCTTGGCCTCCTCGGCTGGTGCAGCTGCAAAAAACAATGAGCTGCATTTAAGCTTTTTATAGCCTTATTACTTGCCATTAGTTCAATTTCTGTTCTTTTGTTGTTATTATTACAGAACTAACACTTGTCTATTCAAATCCTAACTAGGCATTTTGATAAGGTGTAATAAGTTGAAGAAATAGAAAAAAGTATGCCTTTAAAAGGCCAGGATGAAGGAAAATAAATTAACTTACCTCCTCCAGCTGGAGCAGCTCCCCCTCCTGCTGATGGGGCAACTGCAGCACCACCTGCTGGCACTGAAGCAAGTTTTTCTTTACCTGAAAAGGTAGGCTACATGTCAGTAATTAGTTTATTTAAGGTTTAAATTCTACAATGCCCTGTTCCATTTCAAATATAAGATAAAAAGGTAACCAAATACACATCTACACAAGTGGAACAAACTAGAGAACATGTTGTTCACTACCTACCAGCTGCTATAAGATCCTCAAGTTTCTTTCCTTTCAGTTCATCAATAACTTTCTTGACTTTCTCACTATCTGCTTCAATTCCAACACTCGAAAGAATCTTTTCAATGTCCTTCTGGGAGGGGTTGGTGTTCCCTGCAAGCGCAGCAAGACAGTAGGCAGCCACGTAACGCATTCTGAAAATAGTAAGAAAATCACATCAAATTATAAACAGAATCCCAAAATACACGGCATCTGGGGATCATCACAATGCATGAAACAACACTGAGTGTATAATATCAAAAAATTCAACATAATAATTATTAATAACAGTCAACTATAAAAATGCATTAATATCTAGAGGCCAGATTTCGGTTAATACAAAGCTCAACATAAATGTTTAGCAGCTGCACAGCAGCAGAGTTGTAGCGATGACTGAACAGTTATGTCATTGTTACACACGACTAACTTCTATGATCTAGACTTAGATCGCATTCACAATGAGTTGAGCCATGGCTTTACAAATCCTGGAACTAAATATGGCAGACGTACATGAAAGAAAAACCGCCTTTAATAGTCTCTCCACCTCTCACACGCCTCCCCACCGCCTCTCACACACCTCCCCACATGTCATTCCCAGAGCCTATCATACTGACTTTGGATCAATCTATCTCCAAGGGGATTCTCACTAATTGCTTTCAAGTTAAGTTGCTTAGATGTCTTACACGCCCACTGAGGCTGTTAGGGGGTAATTAACTATCATTTAGTGGCTTCAGTAGGTGTGCCAGACATCTAACCTGCTTAAGCTAAAGGCAGCTTAGCGAGAAACCCCTTGGAGATGGATCGATCCTGTTAGATCGATCTAGGCATGGGAACCCAGTCTAAAATGTGGGAGACGGTAAATTTTTCATTTTACAGGGGATTTGGAGGGGGCATGGGGACATTAACAAAAGCAATGTCGTACAAAATTTGAACTTCTTAACATTATGTATATATATATATATATATATATATATATAGGGGAGAAAAAAGGTGTAGGTGTGTTACTGCAGCCGTCAATCAGTAAACTGTCCCTTAGGGTGCTTTCCCAGAGATTTAGATCGATCTAAAGATTAAAATTTAGATCGACCTAACTCCCTGGGGGTTCACGCTAAATTGCAGTCAGCCGAGCGGGCACCATAGTTAATTACCCCCTTACAGCTTTTAGTAGGCGGGACAGACGCTTAAGCCGGCCAAGCTGACAGTAATCTTGTGAGACTCCCCACAGGGATAGATCGATCTAAAAATCTATGGAAATGGGGTGTTAGTTACAATCAAGCCATCGGCTACCTGAGTGACCATCAAACTGAATCATGCCGGATAAAATATACTCAGTCAAAATATTTTCTATTTAATGTTCGATTACATAAAATCATTTGTAGTTTCCTTGAAGGTTTATCCGACATATGGAACAAGATATCTACCTTTCATTGTCTACAGTAAACTACAAAACTTACTTTAAGTCTCAAAGACACGAAAACGTGTTAAACCTTTATAAGCTATGGCGGAAAAGGAAGTGAAAGAAAAGTTCGGGGTTGCACAAGCGGTCGACATGGAGTTCAGTCATTCACAACTTCTCGTCTCATTTCGCGAGATATGAGAATGTGAGATCAGGAAATATGAAAATTTGCAAAACTAGGCATCCCAGACAACAAATTTCTTATTTGGATAAGGCTGTGTAAACAACCTTATATTTTTCATATGCAAATGATCAGGTAACTTATCATTTGACCAAACAAGTGGTGAAAACTAAATTGAAAGCCTAGTGTTGAAAGCCAGTTTCGGTAGTCTCGATGTCGTTTCGAGCTATGAACAAGGTGAAGGTGATTTAGCATGGCGGATAGGCTCACACAACTGCAAGATGCTGTTAACCAGGTATTTGGGGGTAAATTTGTGCCTAATGATGATGAACGATTGTGTAAACAATATAAGGATAGTTTTTGAAGTGTGTTAATTACATGATTTATATTTCTGTTTAGTCTGACTGTCCGCATGGTCACTTTCTGTTCTTAGCTCTTTTGTGAAACCGGCGGTGTAACTACTGTAGTATGTTACAAAAAATTTCAAAGTCCCAAAAACCTCCTAAAGTCAAGGCAGTCAGATGGAACATAAAAAAGGTGGATTTTGATATGAAAACCAAGTCTGTAGCCCAAAAATTGGCAAAGATATTGCAAAAATACTCTTCCCAATTTAACGCATTTTTTTCCTCTTGGTTTAACATTATGATTTGTGAAAAACAGTGATCATAAAAATTTAGGTGTCACACAACAACGTCCACTGTTCCTGTAAAATTCAGGATAATTCAATGAAATTTTCAGTGGAAACAACCTGAAGCATCCTGGATAGAATATTGTATCTCAATCTGAAATAGACAGAAAATCAATTAATTTATAAATTAATTAGCAATTAGCCCCAAACTTGTTAATTTGGTAATCAAATAAAAAAAGTGCTTGGATCTTCTCCCAAATACTAAAAGCCAGTAATAAAAAACCTAAAATGAAAAGTGGGAGATATAACACAAGCAGATAAATCAGAAATTGGTATGTTTTCAGATTGTTAACGAATATCATTCAAGTAATTAGTGATCAACAAGCAATCACTGGGAAAATGGTGACATCTATATGTATTTTGTTAACGCAATTTTCTACATGTCAGCTGAAAAAAAGGTTTCAGTTAGCAAAAATAGATATTTGCCTCTATCCTCCATAAGCAGTGCCAGATCAGCATCACCTTGGCTCTATTGCTGAAAGAAAAATAAGAAGGAATTTTAAGGGATACCGAGGTTCAAGAGGTTAATTAAAATTAACTGAACCCCAAATTCTGACTGTCAGGTCTTATTCATATGTACAGGTATGACTGAATAATTAATATACTTGTTACTTCTCATTTTTGACACTAGATGGCAGATCATTTTTGCAACAGTGCTGGCATCTTGCAGCAGTATGCACCCCCTGGGCAGTTCACAGGCTTTGAAAAGAGTGGCTCCAAACCTCCTGCAGTCACTCAGGAAGGTAAACAGTTACCGTATTATACATTTTTCAGTTGTTTGGTAATTGTAGTTAGCTGATATAATTATATTAATCAAACATCATGGTTTTTAAGAGAATAAAAGCTAAGATTGTATATAATATTGAAATCATTCAGCATACATGTCAACAGTCATTACATTTCAGAATATGCTGTACTTTTTGCCAAGTTGATAGCTAGAACTGCAAAGGATATTGATGTTCTTATAGACTCCCTGCCAAGCGAAGAGTCCTCAGCTGAGCTACAGGTGAGGAAATGCATCATCTGTTTCAGACTTTCAGTTTTTAAACTTAAAAGATGCGTTTGAAGCGAGTTGGCATGTCAATTTCTGCACGAAATCCAACCAAATGCCATCGTAATGATGTCAAATAGCATAACTTAAAAGTATACCAGAAAGTATTTATATTTCTGACAAAATGACATATGAACTGATACTTTCTGCAGCTTTCTTTCTGTGCTCTGAATACCCCTCAGAAGTTTTCATCAGGTCTCATTTGAATAAGTATGAAATTGCATCCAAAGCTACATCCAGATTTTGTTTTAGAAAGACCATGGTGCATTTTTGCATCAGACAGTAATATGGAAAGAAAAACTATTAAAATTAATTTAACTCTATATCACATACAGTACAAGTAGAATATAGTGACAAATCAAATTGCAAAAATTAAGCTGCAAGTTTTCTTTAGGCTGCCAGTTTGAAGAGACTTGAGGCTGAAAACCAGGATGCAGCAAGGAGACTGGAAGAGGTTATCATGAAGGGAGAAGCATTGTTAGAACAGATACAGCAGGCTTTGTCTGACATTGCCTCATCCCAGTTACAAAGTCAGAGTCTTAAGAGTGGGGACTGAAATGAGAACTCTGGTTCTTGTTGAAAATTGCTCAGATCGAAAATGCCATAGGTGCATCTTCTCAGTTATGGAGGCCCAGCCTTAACAAGGAGAATGCATGTAAATTGTGGGTTTCAAGGAAAAACAAGTCCTCCACCAAAGGTAGCAAGGTCCCAAAGACTGGTTATATATTTGCCATCAAAATATAACAAGCAAAATCTGGCTATTATTTCTTTTCAAAAATAGAAAGTGAGATGCACGTACCTGTGAGCACTAGTACATTGCATCTATCTTGTGGTTGATAGAAACTGGCAGAAAAAAATGTATAACCAAAGTATGGAGAGAATTATATAAGAGAAAACTAAAATTATGTGAATGGTGTTTATTTAAAAAAAAAAAAAAGGAGATGGAAAGCACATAGCATTGCTGCAGTCTGTATGTCCGTACACGTTTCACAAAATCTTAGTCACTTAAATACAGGTAAAAAAAGATCATGTTATTTGATGTGATCATTGGATGTACATTTTACATTGTAGTGTGCTAGAGAAGAAGTCTGTTGTTTTTGAACTTCTTCCTCCAACCAATGTAACCACCTTGGAGGCCATATTGATATTGAAAGCCTTTGTCTCACTCTTACTTGCTGGAAGTGGAGTTTGTGTGTATACTTTTTCAGCAGTAGTGTACCACATGCCACAGACAGAAGAAACCTATTGTTTTGGGGCTTGCTCTGTGTTGCAAGTAGGGAGGGCATCACTCTTCAATGGTCACATTTCTAGTTATATTACTTGAAGAAATGACAGATGACAAATTATAATTTTGTAATCAAATTTTATATAACAGCACCTGAAGTTATCATAAGTGAATGCTCTTGCAAATACTTCCTTTTGGTCAGTCTTTCATATTTGTCAAGAGACTCAATAACTTGCAAATAAAAGTAAATCTTACTTTCCAAGTTTCTTCTTTTTATGTTGATGATGTTTTCAAATTGGTTGTATGACCAAAAATATACAAAGTGAAGACAGGTTATCTTGAGAGTGTCATTTCCTGGTGTGTTTCAATTTGATCATCTGAGCTAAAGAACTCCTTTACGTTTTTAACCATTTATTTTTATAAAATTCCTCTTTTCATGTTAGCACAGGCCGCTGCTCTAACAGACAACGGCTACCAAGTGTGTTGCTTGTCCAAAAAAAAGTGATGCAGAATGGGGGTGAAAAACATTGCTTATTGCAGATAATTGACTGTCAACATTAAGTCCATTCTTGCATGTTTCACATTGTACTGTTTTCATTTCCCCCCGTCTTCAGTGCTTGTGGATTCCCAATTTGCTTGCGTAGTATGTACCATCACCAAGGGTTGCTTGCTGCAAATGAAAAGATTTCCACTACATTACATTCCCTAGATAAAATAAACTAAATAGACTACTTCAAAGGTGACAATGAGGGAAATTATTTCATTACAAGTAATAATAAAAAAGGGGCCTTTTAATGCCAAGAACTTGATTATGCAAAGGTACAAACCTTATTTATTTCTTGATGACGTTGCTTGCTGACTATTTCTTCAACAATTTCACCATCACCTTTTACTAAACTAGAAATAAAAAAAGATGTTCTGTTGTGAGCATATATGTGTATTTATCAGACAGCTCAACAAAACATTCATATTTAACAGTATAACTTAAAATTCATTCTTAAATAAAATTGTTCAAAATACACTTCAAAACCATGTCAGGAAAGGTAAATGATTTGAGTAAGTTTTCACATATATTATGGCATTATAACTTGTTCTAATAACCCTCTTTATGTAGAATCTCTAGTACAGTCTATCATAATCAGACACTTCAAAAGAAATCCTGAAAAAATGTTTGTAGTGAAGGTGGAAGTGAGAGAGTAAGAAGGGGAGGAAGATGGGAGTATGAAGGCCTTTTTAGAAGAAAAGTTTGATTTTTCTTTCAGTAAGGAAAATTAATACTGAAAATCATTATTTTTCATTGCATTACCGATTCCTTCCAGTCTCTGGGTCATAGATTCTTCTCACCATGTTTTGTTTTATTTCCCACTCCTCCTTGGTCATTGGTTTAATATCTGAATAAGAGGTGGTTACTAATATAAAGGGTGTTTAAATAAAATGTTTACTTCACTTAAATAATGACATAACCCTGACACAAGCTTAAACATTAATGTCAGGCTCACACATGCACACAATATTACAGATGGGACTCTAACTTACATTTAAGTTTGGATTCGACAAAGAATGACAGCAGATAAAAAAGTGACTTCAGACTTTGTTGTTACACATACTATGTTGTTAAAAAGTTTACTTGTACAATGTTTACCTCTCTTCTCCTCAAGGGGTGTTGGCCCAATTGGTCCAATCATTTCTTTTATGTTTTCCACTACATCTTTGGCTACTATGGGATCTAACACGTTAGATGTCTTCTTTTTCTTATATTTTTTCTTCTTTTTGGATTTGTGCTTTTTCCTAAAATTTGACATAAATTTCTAAAAATATGTTACATGTGTACTATACAGTAAAATTTACATATAATTTGATGACCTTTAAAAACGACATGTTAGGTCCACTGCTCCATTATTGTTACCAGGTACAAATATATTGACTAAGAGTGGCTCCAAAATGTCGTCTAAAATGCTACACACCTCTTTTTGTTTTTTCTTTTCTTTTTATGCTCACTTGAAGAGGAGTCACTTTCGGATGTGGTTGCTTTGCTCCTTTTTCTTGTCTTTTTCTTCTTTTTAATTTTACTTCTTTCATTAGATGAAGAGCTGAAACTAGACCTATCAGAACAGTTGGGTTGTTTTCTTTTACTCTCTTTTGCATTTATTGTTTTGAGGTTTGTACTTCTATCTAGGGATGAAGAACTGGAACTTAAGCTGCGTGTGCATGACCTCCTCTTTTTCCAATCCTTTTCCTTTAAACTGAAACTAGAACTGTGGGATCTTTTTGAGGGTTTCCTCTGTCTCACTCTGCCTTTATCCCTAGAACTTATGCTTTTTGACAAGTCATTATCACTGGAACTACCGCTTGATGTAGTGCTTGGAGACCTTTCCTTCCTTTTCTTCTTTGCTATCTTCTTATTTTCATGTAAATCAGTAATGCTTAAGTTTACTGAAGATGTCACTGCATGAGAATGTTCTTTTCTATAACCTGACATTGTTGTTTTCAGATGGACTACACATCTATAATAGAGAAAGCATCAATAAATATACATGTGCCAGGTTGCACAAGCAACATGGTTGGTCAAATTTTAGGACAGGCAATATACATGTACTATGGTAAAACATGACTGTAGTAAGAACCTACGGTACACGTATGTATTTAAAAAAAACAAGTATATAATTTACTATATTGAATGTATAGACTACACCTGTGTGATATAACCGGTTGCTGTTATTTATTCACCGAAAGCTGTACTACAAACCAAGAAGGACAGGTACATGTAGTCTACAGTCACAGTGTATCGATGTGCAGGTACCCCTGTATGTACGGCAAATATTTTAGTAAACACGATGCGATGCGACAGAATTGTAGATCTAATGTGCAGGCAAATAATGACGCATTTAAACTTTATACTCACAAAATCACATTCAAGACTATTATGGTTATTATTATTGAATACCTTTAAGTCCTATCAAATGTGCAAGTGACAAGCCCAAAAGGACGCTACTGTTTACATGCTGCTTGAGTCTCGTACAGTCTGAGTTAAATCTCGCGACATCCCTTTACCCACGATTCCCTTGAAAGATGGCTGATGTTGCCAAAACAAACTTTCGGTCAGCTTGAACTTACATTGAAATGTTGTAAATTATGGCATCTATGTCCACCGTTCCTGCGTTTGATGCATTTCAAGACCAGCTGAGGACATTGTGCTTAAAGGAGTTTCCCTGTGGTATTGGAACATGGGTGAGAAATTATATTTTTTTATTTAAGATATAATTTACCTGGACGTTTTTTTTAAATTCACTCCCAACTTGAAGTCTGGAGGCATTCGACATTGTTTATCCCCGCCGTAATTATTTTACCTTCGTTCAACTTTTTCACTTCTTTCTTTACAAGTCTAGTTCAAGAAAATTAATCATAAATTAAATTACTCATTTTATTTCATTTCTGATAATGTTATTAGTTAAAATTTGAATTGTCACAAAAATGTTGGTTAATATTAAGTTTAAAGTTATTTTAAATGTTTGGTATGCACATCACCTGAAGTACTAACATTTGTACTTTTCCCTGATATCCTGCCAAGAACAGTGAACAGCACTGGTGGTCATACTGGGACATAATGGAAGTTTATAGATATAAAAATTTGAGTAGAAATAGTACACCTGTACACCTACTGTAATTTTCATTATAAGGGATTTTTTTGTTAATTAAAGGAATTAATTATACAATTATATTATGTTTTGTTTTAATTCTCATTCACAAAGAGGGAAGTTAAACCACTGAAGACAGTAGGGAGTTTGGCAAAGCCAAAAACCTCAAAAAAAGAAATTCAAAAACCAAAGCAGTTGCCAGAAATCGACAAAGTAAACAGCAGATTTTCAATAACACTTAAAGGTAGGTATATGTATTATGATTGAGGGTCAAATATGTGTTTCTCTTATATTCATGTAATACATGTTTTGTTGCTTCACATCGACCTTTTGATATTTATCACAACTTCCTTCTCAAAATAGATGTACTCTGATATATAAGTTTCACATTTTTTATGTACACTAGCATAATATAGATGGGGTTATATATCAGAGAATATTCAATAAATCAAGAAAGTTTATTTATGTGTATTATAATGAATAGGAGAGCTTAATCTTTAAATGTGTCTTCATTGACCTACATGTAGCTTAAACGCATTTTTTCCAAGAGTTTCCCACCAAGTAAAATTTTCCTTGAAAGAAAAGCAATTTTCTTCTACTCACAAATCATTTAGAGATGAGACTGCCATTTAGTGAAAAAGTTGGAAAATATGGCATGGGGTCCAGAGGGCTACCTAGAGGCTAATAATATTCATGGCCCCCAAAATATCTGAAATCTGTCTGAAGAATCTCATTGCTGATCATTGCTTGACTTTCTTGATTTATTGAATTTTTTATACCATTTTTGATAAAATGATTAAGTTCTTAATGGCTGACCATCATTCATACTGCCATGTATTTCTGTACATCTCAAAAGGAAACATCCACACCAGGTACTTTTATTTGAGCATTTTAAAATTATTTTAAAGTATGAATTAGGAAATCTAAGTAACTTATCAGGATACATAGACTTATATAGAAAATATGACATTGGAACATTCAAATGTAGATAGGATAGCTTTAATCATCATGTCTGGATAAAAATGGAATAAGTTATTGTTTATGATGTTCATCTTATTTTATTGAGTATTAAAATTATTCGCTAGATTATGGTGCTCAAAATGAAAAGACAGAAACATTGGAGGAGTATGTGATAACCAAGCACTCTCCATGGAACCTTGATTACAGTTGGAGTGATGAAGCAAAAGATCTCAGAGAATTAGCTGTTAGATCCCCATGGCTTATTGATAACAAGTTTATCTACAATTATTTCAATACATTAAGGATCATTGATAAAGGGGTAGGTAAAGTGCAATCTTTTTTTATTCTCATGGCTATAAAAGTGCAGAGAATGGTATGCTTTTAAATCAGATTTAGATTTTGTTCTCATGTTTGTTATATTTCAATAAATCAGTTCATGCTTTTTGCTTTTGTATATTTACTTTAATTTGATATTATTTTTTGTTTCTCCATTTATCCCTTAGGTGACTGAAATTGATGAAAACCTACTCAATTTTACAAATTTAGAAGAGCTGACTCTGACTGCAAACCTGTTGTGTCAAGTAAACTCCAAGAATCTGCCACGTTCATTAAAAGTACGCTTGCTGCATCTTGTATCTATTGCTGAATTATACTCCTCAATTTGAATAAGCGAATAGACTAATTAATCAGATCAGAAATTAGAATTATGTAGATAGTGGCAAGATACTATAAACTAAATGTATGGTTGTATCATTACCAGAAAATATACTTAGCTGTTTATACAGAGTGTCCCCAAGTAATGAACATCTGAGTTATAAACTTTGAAAGATTCTTATAATGTTACAGTATGTGAACCTTTAAGTTGTGCTCACAGCTGAAATTTGCACATAAGATAGTTCTTCTGAACTTTTGTAACTATTTGGAGTCACTCTGTTCAGGTATAATGTTAATTCCAGGTACATATTTTCCTACATAACTGTCTTTTTCATTATATTTTGAAATATATATATACATACATGTATAATGTTTTCCTGCTATAGGTTTTAGAACTCTGTGCCAACCAGATCTGTGATTTGTTTTCTCTGTGTGTGGATCCTCCTCCACTACATCACCTTGGCCTGGGTTATAATCAGCTTACCTATCTAGATGAATACATGACTGGAGATTACTGGTAATTTTTAAAAAAGTTATTTGTGTGGTTCAAGAAAAGTGGTGTTTTAATTTTATATTTCTTCGATACTTTCTGGTTTGGTATTTTGTGTCTGCAAACCATACACTGTAGATGTTGTATTATGTGTCTGCAAACATAAATCTTTTAGTGGTGCACTAGAAAGATTTGCCTGATTGAACCAAACAGTTTCAACGGGAGGACCTTCTGTTGAAACTCCTTGATTGAACTGGCTTCGTAAAATACTTGAAAGTGACAATTAGTTTGGAATGCAGTCAGTGTCGTTCTTATATGTACATGTTTTGTGCTATATTTCAGGCCACAGTTATTATCCTTGGATCTCAGTCATAACACTTTAAGTGACTTGGTGGAAGTTGTCCGGAAGTTATCTACCCTACCAAAACTCAGGAATCTGGTTCTTCATGGAAATCCACTTTGTGTAAGATGATTAAAACCAGAAACAAAATTAATTACAGGTTTGATAGTAACTGAAGAGAGTCACTGAAATGTGTGTCTATGTGTGTGTGTGCATGCATGCGTGTGAAAGTACACAGGTAAGTGTCTGAACATGCCATGCAGTTGAAATCACATGAGAAGAAAATTTTATTAACTTTTAACTTTTATAAATTTTTATTTTAATATGTGTGATAATGAAATGCAAAGTTGACATACATGGACTATTTAATTTTTAGGTGATCCCAGGTTACAGAGGTTATGTGATTGACAGTTTGAAGAAATTGTTCCTCCTAGATGATATAAGAATCTCAGCAGATGAAAGGCACCACTTTAAGGGTTTGGCAAAGAGAAAAGGTAAGTAATAGGCAAAAGATATAGATAATATAACAAAATGGCAAATAGCAAAAGAAGCATTATTAGAATCAAGCTGCAGTAAAATTGAATCACAGTTTAAATGATAAAATTTGTATTAACAGAACAATAATGTAGTTTTATTTAAACAGTGTTGCGTTTAAAACCTATTTTTCATTTAATTCCAGAATTCATCCTTGACGAAGCCAAGTTTACCTTTGAGGTTAAATATATCAAAGGAGTACCAATGCCAGAGGAAATGAAGGTAAAGGTATTAGGCATACATCTGTCTCTAAAAACCTGAGAAGTTTGATCTTGTTTAATGAAACATTTTATTGAAAGCTTTACAAAAACAGCCTTACATGCCTTGAGTTTAATTGGCCCCTGTAGTGAATGCTTTACATTACTACCTATAAATACATATATTGCATTTTGATTATCTGAAAGTACCCTATACATTTTTGTAACATATTCCACATTCTCTTCAGAACCCAGAGGAACAGCCTGAATTTCCAATCATTGAAAGGAAATACTATGTTCAGTTCATGTTTTTGGAGGATAAAGCAAGTAAAGCTGAAATCTTCCAAATTGCTCATGAAGACTATGACCAGACATCTTCTATGCAGGGCACTGATAGGGTAAAGAACTTATAGAGCCTGGTTTTTAGAAGTGTTTTGATAAGTGGTTATGTTTATCTTGTAGGTTTTATTACTTCTCGTATTATTTCATTCATAGCAATATTGGCATTGAATACCTAACAAAATGATTCAACACCAATCAACATAGTTTATTGTACCCCCAGTACACATAGTCATATGCAATTTAACAATCTACCATGCCTGCACAGTTTCACTCAAAAATAATCTGGTCCACCCAGATTTTGAATTATCCTATGCACATGTCATTTTTAAAATATAACCTTTTATTTATGTGTTCAGGAGGGGTCAGTGTCAGGTGGTTCCATTTTACCTGCTGACACAGGCAGTAAAGTGGAGGGAGTGAAAAATACTGAGCAGGAGGAGAAAAATGTGAACTTTGCATCCACAGAAAACCAGGAGAATTCAGGTAAGCAATTAAAACATGTTTAGTTTCTTTTTCTGTATCCAGCTAAAATAAAGGACACTTTTCATTTTTAAAACATTGTAGTTTCATTCAAGACTAACTGAGATCTATAACCAGAGGGCAAAAACTCTATTTCTTATTTAGAATTATTTGAGTAAAACAGTTTTACAGCAGCTGTTGAACTTTGTTCATGGTTATTGCATAATGTAATGTTTCTCAGTGAATTTTAGAAGTAAAACAATTAAGATTATATTAATATCAAACCTGTTGCATATTGCAGAAATATTTTATCTTCATTTACTTTATATCCTTACTTTCAATTACAAGGCACACCAGCTGAAAATGTCATTCCTGCACTGAAAGTAACCAGCCCATTACCAGATGACAACCAGTCCCTAAAATCAGGCCCAGGATCCATGAAATCCCATCATTCTAGTCAGGCAGCAATCAACCAGCCTAAGATTCCAGTAGCACCCATTATGTCTGAGAGTGGGAACTGGGCAGAGGAAATTTCCCTTAATTGGTCACAGATGGTGACACGGGATGACCTGGTGACATTGAGAGACTTCTTGAAGGAAGGCATGGAGATTTTTGTCATGGAGGAAAAGGTAAATTTTATCTGGGCTTGGCACTGTTGTTGAAAGTACATATTTGTGATTTTAAAATGTCAGAATTATAAATATAATATGATATTGTATATGAATTAAAATGCATGCAGTAATGCAAGTGATAAAAAAAGAAAAAAAAGGGTTGGGAAATTCGTTTTTGAAGTAAGATTGCATTGGAATAAACCAAATGCAGGATTTTCACCAGGGAAAAGCCAGTACACTTGTACCCAATACACTAACAGAGTAGCTGTGTGGTATTTTGTTAATTACACAAAAACGCTCCTCTAAAATATTTCAATTGACTCTAATGTGGAATTATTAAAACTGCTCACTTCTGAGTAGCAATAAACGAAAACACAAAAATTTGGTTGGCAATGCTCAATGATTTTAGTCAGCAGTATTCTAAATTGAGTAAATTTTGGTCCAGAGTTCTGTTGAGAGAGCTCAAGCAAAGTGGTGGATTTGTTCTAGCAATGGGGTCTATGGGGTGTGCACATATGTTAAATATCAGAAGATGATAAAATTATCAAACTGCATTCATTATTGATGAATCATTATTAATTTTTTTCTTTAGATTCTGTCTTACCCTGTAGAGGAAGAAGAAGGGAGCAGGGCAGGCTCTGCTAAAGGAGGGAAGGGAGAGAAAAAGGACAAAAAGAAAGAAGAGAAAAAGGATGAAAAGGGAAAAGATAAAGTAGGCATTCTTGATTTTCTCAGAATTTTATTGATATCAAATTGCACGCATTAAGCTTTTAGAGAATGCAAATGTGAATCACCCTAACTACTGTACAGAGGTCCCTTACTATAAAGTAAAAATAATGCTCTAACTGCAGGTCATCACCACTGCTAGTAGTGTAGATGTCTTTTGACATGCATCAAAATACGAGATAAAAGATGCTTTGTACAATGTAACTTTGGAGCCAAAATATGTCACAGATAGCAATTGCATGCTTGTTGTTTACTGCACCATAAAACAAATGGCAACTCTCTTCTACACATGTTGTACTTGCATGGTGACAGCCATGCCAGGCCCGTAGCCAGGGGGGGTTCGTGTGGTTAGAAAGAACCACCCCTTTTGCTAGCAAAAGGTCCACTCTGGGTAAAATTTGATCCATGTACATGAAGTTTTTATGGAAAAAGGTCCACTTTTTCAGAAAAAGAACCCCCCTTTTGAAATTGCTGGCTATGGTCCTGCATGCCCTGTAAATTAAAGAGTTATAGAACTCTGAAAATCAGGTGTGATTGACATCAGAATTTTTTTACTCTTTCACAGTTTCTTATGAAAATGTTATGTAATACTTATTTTAATATCTGTGTGTCTTGCATTTGATACAACTGTATCTTCTAACATTATCTACTGTATTTTGTATGTTATCTCTTTCCTGTGTGCTTCCATGCTTTCTCTAAAAGAACAAAAAACAAGCTAATTCTTTGAAGGTAAGGTTCTGAAATATTTTAGTATATATATTTGCACTCACATTTGGTATAATCAGTAAGTTTGAGTTAAGAGGGCACATGTGTTATTGATACAGTGGATGTGTAGTGTATAGCTGCTTCTATGTATATGTACTTGTCTTCCAACAGGTTTATACACCAATGTACATAATGGGTTATATATATATATGACTGCCTGTAAAACTTTTTCATATAGATTGAACCAATTGTTAAATTGTATGTTCTTATATCTATCCTGGTTTACTGCACATTTATAAAGAAATGATAATAAACATTTGACACTGCACTGCACACTTGAATATTGAAAAAAGATACTTTTATTGCATCTTTTATTGAACCTAAAATATCTAATAACAGCACACACTCATACTTACTGTGTACACGTACATGTAATTTTACATTTTTTATTAAAAATTTAATTTTTCAAATTTCTAGGGTGCTGCTGGGAAAGGTGACCCAAAGAAAGGGAAAAAGAAAGGTGAGCCAGAGCAAGAATTGCGCCACCTACCACCAGAATACACCACACTGGCACGCTTCATAGTACCATTGGAAGATTTCCTAGAGGGAGAGTTTGTGTTTGAGAATGTCTACATGAAAGAGAGCTCAGATGCAGGGTCAAAGAGCCCATCTAATGCCTCAGAAACAAAGAAGGTTGGTTCTCTGCTTGGTATTTTAATATATATATATATATATATATATATATATATATATATATATATATATATATATATATCTTATATCTACTAGTACTGTCGCATATCTACTAGTACCTTTTTTTTTTTTTTTTTTTTTTTTTTGTAATAACAAGAGATTTTGATGATGCACATTAAAAAAAGCATTATTTAGCATGAGTCAAGTAGAGCGGTATGTATATTATCTGAGTAGGCAGTGTTAGAAATTAAGGCTGGACCGTCTGCCAGGGGCTGACAACTTTCAGAACGGGCTGAGAAGTTTTCTCACCCAGCAGACATTTCGAGCCAGCTACTTTTCAAGATGGCTGAACTTTAGGTCCAACAACTAATTTTTCTAAAAGGCAAACACTGTGAGTAGGTTTAAAGATTTAAATATATTCTCTTTTAAGGATGGGAAAAAAGATGGAAAAGGCAGAAAAGATTCTGCCAAGAAGAAGGACAAGGATGCTGGAAAAGGTGACAATTGTTGCTATCACAAATGTTTTAAGTTGGTATATCGAGTTTGGGGATACTCATACATGAATATGTAGCACTTTGATCAAAGACATGCAAATATTTTTCCCTTTTACAGTAAACCTTTATTAACTAAACACACTTGAAGGCACTATTTGATAATGCACACTATTTGATAATTAACCTTATTTGTATTTTTGTTTTAACACCAGCTACTAACAAGACAAAGAAGAGTCCCAGAGGTATATTCATTATATAATTTCCTAACATCTCCATGGTTGTTGTTATATGTGACAAAATGCTACTATTGTAGTACATGCCCTTTTATGTAGCAATGATTCCCTGGCTGTAGTGGATTTTTATTAATCTTTCTTATATTTATGAAAAATTATTACAAAACTACTTTGAAATGTGTAAATATTAACATAATATTATTTCAAAGTTTGCTTTAAGACTGTAGGTGCAGATTCATAATTAGGAAAACCTGTTTTCTCTCCCAGTATCTGGCTGTTTAATCAGTTAATCTTTCAAAGTTCTTGTTTGGTTGCATTGGTAGCTTGGTTTATGTTCATCAGTTAATCTTTTTGTGTGTCTCATTATTTGTTTTCAATTTCTGTTCTGCTTTAAAAACTCTCATCATTTTGTACTTATATACATACATACATACATACATTTTATCTTGCTTTTAAATGATTATCAGTAGAAGATATAGTAATTGTAACCAGGATCCTGGTGACAATTTTGAAAAACAATGTTTGTTTCATCAAAGATGTATAAGATATAAGATATGTCCTTGGTTTCATCAAATTATGTTTGATATAGCATGTTTGTGAATTACTACATCCATTCAGCTGTTTGATTTGATCAACTAAACAATTGCATGCTCCATATTTTTAAATAAGTTCTGTTATTAAGATGTACCTGTACATCATGATGTGATATGTTGATTGCAGTTTCGTTTTTCTAACACAGATGGTGGCAAAAGCCCCAAAGGAAGAGACAAAGAAAAAGACGGAGACAAAAAAGATGCTAAAGGAAAGGCAAAGGGGGACAAAGCAGAGAAAGGAATAGGAGATGATGAGGAGGAAGTTCTTCCACCCCCTCCTTTGGAAGTTCATGTAGCAGTGTGGATGCACCACTGGAAAACAGCCATGGACTCAATAAGAGAAGAGGAAGAACGGAACAAGCGTTTAGAGGAAGAAAAGGCAGCAGCTGCTGCAGCTGCAGCAGCCGCAGAAGAAGCAGAATAAAATGTGGCAAATATGGCATAGCTTATCCTGTACATTTTTTCACTATGAACTTGTGCACTTGAAAATAGCTAACACTTCTGTGCTGTAACATAAAATGTAATTCTTGCTGTTAATATTTAAATAGTATGTTAAATTGTTCATAACTCTTCAAGTCTTGTATATACATTCAGGATAGCAGTGGATTCAACTTATATATAAAGTGAACTGTAGATGTCTTAACATCTGTACCATGTTAAAATTGGCTCGTGTACAAGTATTTCTAGAACACGGGCTTTTTGAATAATTGAAACTGTTGCTGAAAGTTGTTTACAGCTAAAATTGTTTACAGATCTTTGGAAACATCATATCAAATTGCCACAGTTCTGCAGACAAAAAATAAATAAATAAATGAAAAGTAAGAAAAAATTCATTGTTTGTATGCAAAAATGCTGATAATCCAATATGCCTGACTGTGATAGATACAAAAATTCTTTATTCTTTCAACAAAGGTGATATTGAATTTTCATTAGTACTTGGATGGCTGCTATATTCTACAAGCAGTGTATATAATATGTTCATGATACAGTGAAATTATGGAAATATCAGGAACAAAATAGACATACATTGTACATACAGATATACTAGTAAATGAAAATACTCCCCACATTAATCATTAGTTTTATTCATTCATATGCATGCCAGTTCATTTACTTATTGACCATTCATTATTTTTAGAAGTACATTTGTTTGAATTGGACACATCAATATCACTCTGACTTGATGGTCTAGTGGACAGAGGACTCATTGAATTAATGTTGAAAAGCAGATGAATAGAATATTTCTGTTAAACATAACATGTATGGGATTTTCCTGCTCTATAAAAATTTTCTCCGATAAAAAAGAAATTTTCCCCTACTCCAATATCATTGATTGACCAATCCCAGAACTTGTATACAATGTTTTATACCATTTTTATGTACAGACACAGATGTGTCTGTACATATTGCCATCACCTGCGTCTGTCGTCGCCGTCGCCGTCGCCGATCATGTCGCCGTCACCGTGCACTTTCAGCGTTAACACCATAAGTGGAAGGCAATTTTACTTTTTGGCTTTATATTTACAGAGCTGACTAATATTCAGAAAACGCAGGTCAAGTTCGACCTTTTTCACTTTTTAGCATATATGCAACACTGTTAACACATTTCAAGGAAAACCGATAGGCCTGTTGTCATGAAACTCACAGGAGTAATCAATCTTACTAAAACGCAGATCAAGTTCAAAATTCGGCATGATCGGGCCACTATTTTAGTAGTTATGCTGTTTTTTCACATTTCCTCAGATTCAATTTTTAGGCATGTTAACAGTCTCATTATTTAACTAATAAGATTCGTAAAAGTGTTTGTTTGACATTTCCTGCATCTTTACAACATTGTTAGTTGATTATGTAAAAATGAGGGTAAACTTGTTATCATGTATTGTATAATAGAGTTTCAAAAATGGAAATAAACTCATATCATTGCAGTTTGTCAGATTCATTCATTCACTATGTTCAGAAACTCAGAATGGAGGAAATTGGACATTAAACACTGTTCTATTGATATTTTTCCCATCTCATCAATTTTCTTAGTTGATCATATATAAATGGCAGTAAATTGTTAATTTTGTTATATGTTAAAAAATTGTTAAAAATGGAAAAAAACACATTTCAGGACAGTGCTGTCTTGTCTACATTTTGGCATTTTCAAGGTGTGACTTTGAAGTTCCTTGGGCCTGAAGACCTTTGCTAGTCACATTTTCTGAATATCCATGATACTAATATTTTATTATTAAAAATTGATGGTAATTATCCTGTTAAACATTATGTAATATTGCATCAAAATTTGAAGACACCCCTATTTTGGACACTGCTCCCATGATGACCATTTAAGGAAAACCATGTCACTTACTGTTCTCAAACTTACAGGAAGAAACATGGGACTTAAATAAAGCTTCAGTGGGCAATGCAGTCTATGGGTAAATTTTTTTGGCAGTTAATCAGTTTTTTGTGAAAATTTAATTTTTCACATATTGGCATTTTCAAGGTGTGACTTAAGAACCTCCACGAGCTTGAAGACCCATGCTAATCACATTTTCTGAAAATCCATGATATGGATCTTTTATTATTAAAAACTGATGGTCATTATGCTGTTAAGCATTATGTAATATTGCATTAAAATAGAAGAAAACACAATTTTTGGTGCTGCTGCCATGATGACCATTATGGGAAAACCATGTTACTTATGATTGTCTAACTTTCACAAAAGAAATAAAGGACTAAAATGCAGCCTGAGTTGGAAAAGCAGTCTAATTGGCTTCTTTTTCTGGAAGTTATACATTTTAGTGAAATATTCATTTTTATCATGTTGGCATATTCATTGTGGGACTCGAAGCTTCCATGGACATGAAGCCAAATGGTAATCAAATTTTTTACATGTCCATGCTATTTATAGTCAATAATCAAAAATTGGTGATAATTATTCTGTAATTTATTATGTAATGTTACATCAAAATTGACAAAAATCTTTTTGCACTGCTACTACAAACATTATGAAAAGAAAACTGTGTTACTTATTATTATTTTCAACTTACAAGTATGATTTGTAGGATTGGCATGCAGTTCAAATAAGAAAACCAGCTCAAATGGGTTATCATTTATTATTGAATTTAAGCAGTTTTATGTGAAATTTTTATTTTTCTCATTCTGGCATTTTCAAAGTGTGAACTTAAACTCCCATGGGCCTGAAGCCTTACGCTTGTTACACATTTCACTTACATTGGTATTACCTGTTGAGCATAATTAAAATTTGATGTTGAATTTGCAGTTAAGCATAATGTACTTTTGCATCAGAATTGACAGTAGCCCGTTTTGTGCATTGTTATTGTCTGCTTTTTGTCTGTACATTTGACAGCTTTGCTGCCTTGTTAATTAAATAATTAAGTTTTAAATGACTGGCTAGTCACTTAGATGACTGTGTCATATATTTCAGAAAGAAAAACACAGGTATCAACACAATGTACCATTTTATTAGTTCTGTCATTGAATTAGGAAAGATAAGTAGCTTTACAGAATATATAACTTTGGGGCATTTTCGGATAGTATACCCCCCCTCCCCCTTTTTCTGTTTGAGAAAATTTGCTCCGCACAATCAAATAAGCCTTGTTTAACAAACACAGCATATATCATATGCTCTGGTATTTACTTTTCTCATAAGATGTACCAAACATCAATTTGATCATTATATCTCATGCATCTAATGTAGACAACAGTTATGCCAATCAATTACAAGAATTGCTTTTTTAAATTTTGAACAGATTTTTTGTTCTTAAGATAATTGCTGTTTATTCAAAGGTCTTCCACTGCGAGTTGATAACCTTCGCCTTTAAATCACCTTCGTACATTGTTTGTGAAGCCAGCATTGAAGACGGTGTCATCTCAGAAATGCCTCTACGCCGGCAGCTTCCATTAATTACATTCCGGTTGACAATATGGATGAAAGCAAACTAATATTTTATTAATAAAGTTATGAGTTTATATGATATACCTGTGTCTTATCGTACTAGCGCACATGCATTACTTCGTCTGCCTAAGCAAAATCAAATGAAGATCGACCACTGAACACATATACCAAGGTTTTTCAAAATGAATGTGATTTAGTTTGCAGCCTTGAGAAAATAACGTAGATCTATCATTGGTCATTGGAAGCTGAACCTATGCAAGGCGGGACAATACGACGTCACACGGATGCGAGACGTTGTGTGGTATCAAGCTCGTGCCAGAAACGTCAACTTTTGACGCTTGTGGGTCAACGGAATGAACGATGTTGTGCCAGTGTTGGTGCTGTCAGAGTATCTAGAGATAAACAGGTGAGAACAAGTTGTAGCAGTAAACCTATACTAGTTACAGTATCGTCCGTGCTTAAAAAAAAATGGCCCCAGTTTTATAGTGGTTGCATCCCGTCGGTCATGTGGAAAATGACTCGTGAAATTTGATGATGTGAATATCGTAGGTTATATTGTAGCCTACATTTATTTTAATACCCGATGACAATGTAATGGAAATACTTGTTATGTTGTAATATGTATTAAGTCAAATAGGTTCATTACCCTTAGGTCACAATTGCCTGGTCGGTCTACGCTTGCCAAATGATTGTCACAGGGAACTAACTAGGCCTATCCGTGAAAATTTATTCGTCGTACTTCAGGCAGACATAGGTAGGCCCTATTTTCATTTCCAATATAGGCCTACTGTGTAAAGCCTACAGGCCTACATATATTTTTTCTGTGTATTATGTTTGTCTCTAGGTGATTCTTTTTATATAGATTTTGCTTTGCACTAATCAAATATTCATGAATTTGGGTAATGCGAAAAGAAAAGGCGAAACTATACTGTATTGTTACAACGGTCATGCTTGATTATTATTCATTGTGAGATGAAAACCTTTCTTGTTTTTTTTTTATCTATCAATTTATTAATTAATTTTCACAAAAGAATAAACAACGGCCATGAAACTACGTACAAAAATATTTCGGTGCGTGTATAATTGAAATAATATATGAAATTATTAGAAGAAATTATTTGATTGCGTTGCCATGTAAAGCATGTAGATTCGGACATGACAGACCGAACACAGGCGCGAAGAAAACGCTTTGATAGTTACAACATTATATCCTACGCCATACACGGAGAGTTACTGTCTTTAATTGATTGGCGTTACGTGTGACAATCTCTGTTTAGACAACAGCATCCCACTGGTAAGTTCCCGTTGTATCAATATGAACAAATATTAATTCTAGTATTTGCAGGTTTATGCCAAGTCTTCCGTAGGCAATTTTAAATCTGTGATTTCGACCGTAAAATATTGTTGATTTTATTCCTGCGTCAGATTGATTTACCTGTGCAAACATATTATTCGTGTACACTGCTGTGATATCAATATTTCAAAGGTAATGGTGAAATTTCTGAGAGAAAAATTACTTCGTTGCTATGTGATATATTAAATTCGTCCTCAAGTTATATACCAGCTTAAAGAAATGAAATAGAATTTTCTTCATTGCAAATAAAAATGATGGGAATGAGAAGAAAAAAAAAGAATTAAAAAGGATAAATATTTCAATATTCATATGGCAATGATATGGAACAAAAGAGAGTACCAAGTGCATAAAATACTTTAGGGATAAGGATTCCATATAAAGACATCGGCAGTATTTGAATAAAACGTATCTAAGTGCAAACTGTGTACCTGATTTTCGATTCTCCTTTATAAACCAGATGAATAATTAATAAGATTTCCCGAATGAAATTTAACCCGCAGCTGGTGGGAATGACAGAAATCGCGTGGGAGGAAGCTCGATTTGATCAGCTTGACACGGTTTCATTATCAGAATAGTAAATTTACATAACGAAAGAACATTTTATTGTTAATCTGTTAATTTGTTAGATGCACCTGCTTTGCTAAGATAATTGTCTTTTGTGTATACACGCATATGAACACACACACAATCACAGCATGTACTAACGCACGCACGCACGCACGCACACACACACACATTCCTTTTTCAATCTGGATTCCTTCTTATATCTTTGTAATAAAACAAAAGTATTTGAAAAATAAAAGTAAAAATCAGGTGGGGTGGCTTATTTCACAACAATTTGTGCTATTTAATGTAAGCAGCTTGCTCTATCTTTGCAACATTTCAAGTTACAAGTGCTTTAACTAAATTCTTATCGGGTTATTTGTTGTATCATTATCCAGCCTTCATCATTACTGGCAACAGTTCGATTTGAATAATTAAGCGGTCGCGAAAAGTCGTGTCCACGCGTGCACATCTCTAAACTATACGAGATTTGCAGTGTTCAGCGGCACCTAGAAACCCGGTGCTCAATGCCAATACGTTACTTGTTCTCATGAATATTGAATATTCATACATCACGCATTGTCCAGGCATAGAAATACGAAATTTAAACGGAAAATGCGCAGAAATGGTAAATTATGGAAAACAATCTTCCTGTCGCAAATTTTCAAAAATATTACATGTACAATATGACATCTGACGCACAGTTTTTTCACTGTCAATACTGGGAGAAATTTCTTATGCGGAGTCTAAGCAGTTCAACAACCGAATGTACATGTAGAGTGAAACAGCGACGGGTTCTTTAATTAGCGTTGTGTATGCCCACTGTGATGCAGATCGAAATTTCAATCGAACATACACGTGCTCCAGCTATTTACCCAGAGACGAGTCATAAATAATGCAGTATCGATATTTCAGGACCTTTTGTTTTTGAAAAGAGTTGTATTGTTAGAAAATTTGATTTTTCTTATTAGGTCAACATTCGAAGTGCTTTTATGGCTGGCATACTTTGTTCCTGCAATAAAGGGGATGCCAGAAGAAATCGTTAAGCTGTGTGGCTTGAACAGCTGTGTCAAACCCGCCGTGGACTCTTGTTGCATGCGGACGGAGGCTCTTGGGCACCCTCTTACCAGAACGCTGCCTGTCTGCTTACGCTCCAAGGTGCTTTAACGCTTGTCAGCTGGGGAAATGATCTTCTTGCGCATGAAACGCCAAATATTTATTCTCTGAACAAGACGTTACAGCACGGAAACGGTAAGTCATAAGGTCCAAGCTGACAAATTCGTGCATTTATGACACACTGATTTTTTTTTTTTTTCTTTTGTGATACCTTGTCCATATTGAATAAACACATGTGCTAAATTGGAGAGAAAATACTTATTAAGTATTAATTTTCAATGCAATAGGTATTTCTTAACGTAATAACAATGGCAGTAAAATAGAATTTAGCTTTAATTCACGGGAGAACGGGTTATTTGTATAACTTCATAGCCGCGGGATGAGGAAATAATATGGCTCTGTAATTAAAAAATAACTAATTATCGATGAGAAACATTTCAAAAAGGTTTTCTCTGATATCAATTGCACAAGCAACCCACTCACGGATTGATTTTTACAGGGGAAGAACACTAATTATTAACGTCCTTTTGTAATTGATATCATGAGATTTCTGTGCTTTCAATTCAGTGCAGCCAAACCCAAAGTCGTTGGGAGAATTTTATTCTTTCTCTTGTGTGTGACTAACATATTTCCAATTTCCACAGGAATATATCAGGAACAAAAAACATGTGGTAGTATCGTCCGTCCATCGTTAACATGGAGTGGCTACGGCAAAAATTTTTTGCCGCAAGTGATCGCCAAGACATTCCCCTTGTCGGAATGAATGGCAAATACGAAAGATATGCATCAACAGAGGACGACAGCATTTCAGTAAACATTGACGAAAAAACGCGAAAGAAAAAGAAGATGGACAATGTAGGCTACAAACTTGCCAAGCGCAAGACATTTTTCGCCCGCAGGCGGAAAGTTGCGGATGCGACTTTTGCCCTGGCCCTTTTGGGAATCATGATCATGATCGTGGAAACGGAGTTTACGATTAGTGGAACCTACTCTAAAGAGTCAGCGGCGTCTTTCTTCATGAAGACGCTTATCACAATCTCAACTCTGGCGCTCATGGGTTTTTTGGCCTGGTACCACGTCATTGACGTGAGACTGTACATGATAGACAATAACATTGACGACTGGAGGCTGGCGATGTCCAAAGAGAGAGTGCTAAAGATCGTGGTCGAGTTCATCATTTGTGCCATTCATCCACCACCGGGAGACACAAATATCGACTGGATTTCTAAAAATATGAGGACAAACGACCAGACGGTAAATACAATTTCGGTGGACATCATATTTTCTCTCCCGATGTATCTTCGGCTCTATCTCATCGGTCGAATTTTGTTGCTGCACAGCCGGTTGTATTGCGACGCATCCTCGCAATGTTTAGGTGTGCTCAACCGCATCCATTTCAACTTTGGCTTCATCTTCAAATCTCTTATGAACATCTATCCAGAGCGAGTGCTGGCTGTCATCGTCTGCGGAGTCGTATTCATTGCTAGCTGGTCTATTCATTTGTGCGAGTTCTCCAGTGAAAATCCCGAGGAGCACCTGAATTTGTGGGACTCTCTTTGGATGATAACCATCACCTTTCTCACTGTCGGCTATGGTGACACGTATCCCCGATCTCCGTGCGGGCGTGGTATAGCAGTGCTTACCGGCTTGCTTGGAGTCGCAATGACCGCTTTAGTTGTGGCGGTGTTGGCTAACAAACTAGAACTGTCACGGGCTGAAAAGTACGTTCAAAACTTTGTGATCGACGTAGAGCTAGAGAAAAGTCTAAAAAATTCGGCAGCTAATATTCTACGCGAAGGATGGCTAGTTTATAAGCTGAAAAAGCAACATGCTGAAAAATCACGCATCCGTGCGCACCAAAGGAAACTGCTTAAGTCAATAGCCCAGATTCGAGACTTGAAACAAGAAATACGGAAATCCACAGATAATAACATTACTATGGTGGAAATGGGTAAACAGCAACAGCTAATTTATGATGACGTATACCACATGAAAACACGACAAAAAGAACAAGAGGCTGAATCTTTAGAAATGAAGGAAAAGCTTAACAGCATCGACAGTAAAGTTGAAGACATACAACGAATCCTCTCTGAACTTCTGCGAAAACGCACTGAGCGTTCGACTTAAAGTGGTAGAAACTTGTTGGTGTCACCTAAAGGCATTTGATTACTTAAAGACGAAGTTCAGACTGAAGTTAAAGTAGAGCTTAACATTACAGCGCAATAACAATAACAACAACAACAACAACAACACACACAAAAAAAAAAAAAGAAAAAGCAAAGATCAACTTTTACCATTGTTATTTACACCTACAGGCTCAGCTTTGCATGGCGGAGGAATTCATATAATGGCTAATTATTAATTTATTATGTGAAGCCATACATTCCGATTTGCTGATGGAACATGAGACATGTATATCAACCACAACGGTTCTTCGTCACCAAATCCATTTTATCGGTGAAACGTATAGCAAAGCCAGGATATGTTTAATTAACTGTGTTAGAAATCAATGGACATCCGATTGATGCCGTAGTACAATACTAAACATACTGTTTGATTATCAATAATGTACATTTTATGTAGTTAGCTATTTGGCAACAGAGTGGTGTAATATGATTATAGATAAAATTAACAAGTAGTATGCAAAACTAAACGAAAAAAATAGTATTATTTTTTCAGAATTTAAGTAAGGTTTATGGTGCACTTTGTTAGAAAGGGACATTTCACTTTAAGATATTAGATATAATGTATAGAGCTGAATTTTCAAAACTGAACGCAGTTTATTCTTCCATCACGCCATTAAATCTTCAGTAAAATTTATTGATTTACATAAGTAAATGATTATTAGTTCCGACTAACGGGCGTCATTGCGTAGACTGAACATGTTCATGATATTATGTTTCCGACAGGAAATAAGTTTCTCCCAACGATATACCATAAAAAGAGCAGGACCTCGTATGTGTTACGAAAGGCTGCCACTGTTATATCAACTGTGTATGTGGTAATAGTGGCTAAGTCCCGCATTTTAGTTTGGTCCATTGTATGGATGATTATGGAAAAATTAAGTATCATAGCACTGTGTTGATCAGCTATTTAAAATAAAACAACTAAGGAAAACAAACCCAATACCCTGATACAAGACATCGTCTGAAACGTTATAGTAGGGTTTTCTTTGAATATATTATTCAGCGAGAACGAGGCTTTCCTGGGACTTGTAGTTACTGAATCGGGATCGGAGAGCTGTTGGTCTGTTTAAAGATTAATGTTGCATGTGGCATATCCTCGTTTTATGCTAGTACTAAATATTTTACAAAGCAAATGTACAAAGTGCATCCATACCTTGGAAATTCATTTACATTAAATGAACATAAACATACATGTAGACATGACAAAGCAAATATGATTAATTATGAAACGTGCGGATTGAGCATTTGATATTTCATTATTTCAAACTGCAATTTCATTTCAAATACAAAATAAACTGAAATACGACGAGCATGTGTACTTAACCCCCCTCTCCTCCTTTTTCTTTAGAACGTTGGGATTCTTTCAAAATACTTCTTAATTACATACAGGTTACGCGGGAAGCCAATTAAGACGAATATGTCAAACACGGCACTAACATTGATTCTTTGCATATCCGTCAGCTTTAAGCGGTGTGTGGTGATCATTAAACCGAAAATCACTTCCCTGTGGGACCTTTGTCATATCCTTCAGTGAAAACAAGTTCTGTTTTACTTCCATATAGTCGCTGTTGCCATGAGGATTAGCATTCGGTGTCAGTTCAATGTTGATTGTGGTACTAATTTTTAAAAAATCAATGGATCAAAGTGATGGGTATTTTCATGGCGCTTTGGGGATTAATCATCGCTATTATACATGTACATTATCATGAGCGTATCGCATGCTTCCTAAGATGTTTGAATTAATTGATTATATATAATGTGGCTTCGCTTTTTGTTCGGCAATGTGGTTTGTTTGTTGTAGTAAAAGTGTCCGTCTTTGCTATTCACATCTGTTTCGCTTTCAGTGCGATGTTTTTGTAGTCGCTAGCCGTATTTAATACATCTGACACCAAAAACACATTAGGTGGATAATACATCGAAACCCACTTGTGGCCACTTTTGTGTACGGTGGCTTTGCATTGAGAGTAATCAAAAGTTTTTGTAAAAGGCTGTGGTGCTGGATGTGTAAAAAAAAAAAAAGCTAAAAAGATGTTCCACACAGGTTGGTCTCTTTCATTTAAACCTGGTGAACTGAAGAGGCTACAAAATTATCAGAGTTACGGTCTTAACAGTTACTGTCACTGTTTCTTTAATAAGTTGCGGCTATGGTGAACTCTAATGAATTGAATTTGACAACTATGCCTTACACCCAAAACAAATGTAGAGACGCAATTGAAGTCAAAGGCATGCTCTTAAAAATATTTAGTGCACAGACTGCAAACTATGTTTGATTATTTTATGGTCCCACATGAAGAAGTTTGTATCATAGTTTCACTCTCCTGGAACCATGAGTAATAAAAAATAATTCATCGTGTAACCCCAAAAAGTAACATACGTTACTGTTACAAATGCAAAACGTCCAACTGTGAAACGCTTTACCCACTTTGAAATTTCAATCATCACTGGTTTTGGTCTTTGATTTAACTCCTACAAGTATATCGTTGTACAAATTATAATAATCTTCTGTATAGAGCAGTATTTGAGCGACTTAAGTTTGCTTGTCACTGAATATTAAAAAACAGGGAAAATACACCCTACCGACAGTAAAATAAGTATTTAATAAATTATTGTTCCTTTGTGATCCAATATCAGAAATGTCAAACTATCATGGAATCACAATATATTTTTCGGTCGGCAACAGGAAACACTGTTTTCTATTGCACCAAGTACTTGAACAAAATTTAACTTTTTGACAATTTTTCTGGGGAACATACGTTGCCTAGATTTAGCCATGACGCAAAGCCCCTTGAGTTACAGTTTAAATATTTATAAAAACATCCTTACGTCATGTATACTTTACCACTACTGAATCACTACAAAATATATCGGAACGCGGTATAAAAATTAAATATACATGATCCGGAACGTACGTTACCATTTAGGGCTCTTTGCGTAATGTAAAGATATGGTAAAAATTAAAATTTGAATTTAAATTAAGACAGTCGTGGATTTTTTTCTATAAACATATATCTTTTTAAAAATTGAATACAACTTTGAATTCATTCAATTTTATTTTTGGACACGCCAGCATGTGAAATGCACCTCTATATTGGGTTTGGGTGCTTATTTTTCGAGTTCTGACGACAACTGCACACACACACACACGCAGAGAAGTCAAAGAAAGCAATGATTATATGTCACTTTCTGTCACTTCGACTTCATGAAAATAAAATTTGGCCTGTAAATCGATCGAAGTAAATCGTCACTACACATTAGCTTGACATTTTTAAATGGAATAACGTGCCATAGATTTAGCTCATCTCACGCAGTTAACTGGCAGGTGGAGTCTCCAATGGATCAGAAAATGTGTCGTCTCTAGGTTGTCAACACATGATATAATTGGCGTGTAATCCTGCACAAACACTATGGATAGTTCGATGGAAAGTTTCTAAATGCGGGAGATGTTATTGTTGTGGGCGGAACTTCCTTAAGAAAAGATTATGCAACTGTTTCTGATGATGATAGTTTTAATTAACAGTCTTAGAGCCGGAACTACTGAATTCGTTCTTTGTTATTGAAGGCGAACAATTAAAATAGCAAGCCCGAAGAAGTCGATAGAAAAAACAATTTCATGAAGCATTTGCGTCACGTAATGATTACCAATAAGTCAATTCTCCACCTGCTATTCAGTATGGTGAAATCTATTAGAAACGCGTCCTCCATGCATTAAAACTTAGTAGAATTATATCTTAAGTTATAGAATCTCTGGCGGAAGCTATGATCAATTCCAGGTTTACTTACCTCCGCATGCTATATAAGCAAGGGAAAAATACATGAAAATAGGCAGAAAAATAAACATTCTTTAAAATATAATTTTACACAAAAGTGTATAATTACCAGAGATTTAATATTACAAAACACGAAATGAAAGCTTTTAAAACATAGTGAATGAAAGTTGTAATGTTTAGTCTGTTATACCTCCAATCGATATTGCATAGATGCATATTTGGTCAAACATATTACATTTCCCATTGACAGAATTACACCGCAGATAAGTTGAGGTTACCACGTCTAAAGTATGTACATGTAGTAGAAAGTCAAAGACACTGCCCCTTTAAATTTTCCACACAGTCCAGCAAATCATACGCTTTTCTGCAAAACAAGTACGTTTCCTAAAACTCAACCATGCAAGGCTTGACATTAACGCAAGATGCCCAGTTTGGCACTAGGTTTGAAGTCACTCATTCGGCCTCTGCGACCAATGTAATAGCCCTGCACGGCACGGGCAATAATCGTTATGAATACCTTGGGGTTAATCTAATGTCTTAGGCTTAAAAATACTAAATTGATATTTTCCCGCATAATCTGATGACAACATGACTTCTGAATTAGGTCATTTCATTCGCAGATTAACTTTTGTGTGAGATGCAGTTTGCCTGAATAAATGTCAAAAAAGTGCCACATACTGGCAACTCTTTTCTTTTAGAATTCGTAATTAATTTCTTTTAGACATCATAATTTATTTACAAAAATAAGATTGACTTATATATTTCACCGAGTAAAATATTTCGGACAGATGCATAGGCCCTATGTCCACTTTAAGTTAATATGTCAACGCTTTCGCAAGTTTGTTTTGCATTTTTGGAGATGAAATATCTCAATATAATACTCCATACGTTTCTTGAATAATACATTTTTTTTATGAAATGGCAAACAACGAATTTAATGTTTGCCCTTTTCTTTTAACAGCAATACTGGATAGACTTAAATGTAATTTTGTCATCTATTAAAAATACTGCACTCAAAGATAATTACTACATAATTTTCCTGCAATGTTTTAATTTTGACTGATGTTCTTAAACAGCTTGATCAACTGGAATAAAATGCAATATCCTAAATAAATGATTAAATGAATAAATAAATATATTAATCTATTGATAAATAGATTAATAAATGAGCAAATCAATTAATATATGAATTTATTAACTAAATATTTTTAAAAGGTGACGGTGATTTACGGAAGACCTGTTACATTGCACAGAACATTTGATTAAAAAAACTACGGAAAATAACAGCAAATCTTAGCAAATCTTCCCGGTTTTGGAAGAAGAGTCCTAAAGAGTATTGTTCTTAAATAATAAGATATTTTTCTTTGGAAGGCGAATAATGCGCCATGACACTTATCGGTATGTCTCAATAGTCCGTGACAGTAATATTAAGAAACTTTCCCTCTAGAAAATTGAGTTTTATGACATTATGAAACCAACCTTGAGTACCAGATATTTTATCAATTGAATTATAAGCAAAAATAAAAGAAGCAGAAATATAAAGGTCTGATATTGGCCCATCAAGACAAATCTGACAAAATGTTGTCAAACTTCATCTGTACCGTTTGTGCTGCATTGAAAGAGATAAAGAGACAGAGAAGGGAAAGGTAAACATAATTTGGTGGTGTAAATTATGCATTACTTATTTATTTGTTTTTACTTTTCCGATATCCGGTTCTTGTATCGTTTCCTGTTTAGGTGAGGAGCTGGATAAATAAACATGCCAGGTGTTTGGACCAGTGGCAGCTTGCTTATCTTATGCTACCTCTAATAAGGGTCAACAATGATTTGGCTTTGTGCTATCGATTTCGGATATACACCGTAGGCTATATGGATGATCACGCAAAATATAAAACCTAGTTCTAAATTTGGATGACCTCATACATTGCAAAAGTTGAAATATGTGCCCTCAAAATGTGCTTTTTAGTTTATAATATTTATCCATTTCAACTACAATATCAAATCAAACAAGGCAGCTATAGAGATTGGAGTACAGCTTAATTAAGATGAATATGAATCATCTAAAAACACGCTTATAAACAAGTTAAACTTATATATATTCATGTATATCAGCTATTTTTTTGACAATTTGCATCTAAAATCTACTTGAGATATTTAAATTGAATGTGAGCTAGTTTATCCTTATACTGTACACACTTTACTTAACGCTTTAAAAGAGAAATTAAAGGGTCCAGCTAGTAGAAATGTGTCTTTTCTTTTCTATTATCTACAACTTATCTATTAATCAAAAGTAGCGAAATGATTCTATGCTCATTTTATTTTTCTTTATATCCTTTTTCTTTTTTTTTTTTTTTTTTTTTGCAATTCGAAGACATTCAATGCATATACGATGTGATTTTAGTTATGGTACTTGTGTCCTACCAAGATAGATGTGCATCAGATGTGTATTCAATTGATGATTTGTTTAATTTCACTGCAAAGAACGTAATTTTGGTGAGTGTAACATTAAAATTATTCTCATGCCCTTTTTTTTAATTTTTCCATTATGGTTATTTTTTTATTCGTCTATTTAAAGGTTTTTTTAAAGTGAAAGCTTGCTGAACATTCATTTGCTGCTTTTCATACTTTCCCACGCGTAGCTATTTTGGCATGACACATGTTTTAGATAAATAGTAGAAGTATCAAATAACACATGATATTTATAGGTTAAAGGAGCAACCCACTTAACCCAAGGCGTATGCATCTGAGGCACGGGGCTAATATGGGCAAATAACCAAAAACTTGGACCAGCCTATCTAACTGATCAGAATACAGAATGTTCCCAGAAGGGCTTGATTTTTCTACACAGTTGTTTTTTTTGTAATTCCATTATATTTCTGGTTGGGTTCATTCACCCATCTGAGATCAATGTCTATTGGCTGGCAATTACTAGAAGTTCAAGCTATTGGATCTCTTGAGAATCGCAGTTCTGCCAAAACCAATGAAAGGTTAAGAGAAGTCAATGCTCAACGACCGAGTGGGATGGCGAATCTTTTAGCGTAAAAGCGAGCTTTTTTTGTTTAAGGTGGGAATTAATTTTGTTAGAATTATTATAAAATTAAACCTAACTGGAAACTTTGCCTTCAATACTCTTCTAAAAAGGTTACTGTGTAAACTATGTCTTCGTCCAATTGTCCTTTCATGATATTTTCATCTAATGGTACTAATTGATTGATTACAAAGTTTTCTTTGTGTTGTTTTTTCCTTGGGTAGAATAGTTGTTCAAAATATTTAACACTTACTGTACCTAGATGTCTACTGAGTTTCTCCTTGCTTATAGGAGGTTTAGGCAAAACCGGTCGGTTATTTTCAAGTCCTTAAAACGTCCGATTTCATTTTTTGGTAAAGAGAGCGTTTCTAAAGAAACTAGACATGTTTTTTTCGATTCTTCATCAATATGATTTAACTTATGTTAGAAAGCTTTTCTTTCTTAACTATGATTAAGAATACAGGGTTTTATATTTTTCAATGTAGCAGGTAAGTTGCATCCTTTTTTTGGTGGAACTTATCAATTCTTTGAGACTGTAACAGGCGGAGATTGTTATCTCAGACTCAAAGTAATTGTCTTGGGAAATAAATGCCCAAGTAGTACAGAATTTAATCCGTCAAATAAGCACTTTTTTTTGTTTCTTTGTTATTTCAGTTTTCTTGGGTCTCCAAATCTTAAAATGTGTGCATAAGATTTCGCTTTCTGGTACCTCCTTGAAATATCACAGTATTGTATTATTTCTTTGGTCAGAGCAAGAAGTTATAAAGTTTATAACTTCTTGGGTCAGAGGGTCTGAGAGGAGTTAAGAAATAATTTGTCGAAATTAATTATTACTTGCATTTGTCGATTTACGTGATCACACAATCATCTATCAATAATCTATGCGAATAGGCCTATATGTTATGATACTGATACATGTGATGTTGAGTTACAATATGGATCAAATCGTCTACGATGAGTTAACTGATAGGAATATATGCCACAGGGCAGTGATATAGGCTATACTGAACTGCATTACTTGTTCAGAGGCCATTATTTCGTACTGATTTGTTAGAATGGGCCACCTGATTCACTTGTTTAAAGTCAAGGTACCGCTACTTATTATTTCATTATTTTTCTTTTGTATCTGAATAAATTGCTTTTCATTTCATGTTCAAAAGAAATGAAATTTAATTGCAAGTCGCGGGCTCTTAGTTTCATTTTCATAGTGGAATGAAGACTGTTAAGTGGAAAGTCAAACACGTTTCCGGCTTCCAAGTTCTCCAAAATTCATCTAAGCATTAGGCCCACCGATACGTCTAGGACACCTAGCTACTTAAAATCATCGTGCAAACCCAAAATTTTTCGTCGTCTGTGTCCCATTTGACTTTTTTTATTAATAAAATCTCCGTGTATGGTCTCCCAGTGGCAAACAAAAATTTGTACTACAAACACCTATATGCATCACCCTGAGCTTCAGAGATACATGTAACTTGACACTAACCTCTTCACTATAGCCTATCTTCATCGTGTCAAGTTATCACTATCCAAATAAGATATAATGATAAGATATTATGGCTTTGATGAAGAAGTCTATATATTCTTTCAAACCACGTCCCTTTGTCTTTTGTCGATACTTTGTAATGTTATTAAGTTTTTAGATGACTCGGAATCAATCACAAAAAAAAAAAAAAAAAAAAAAGAAATCTATATATTCTTTCAAACCACGTCCCTTTGTCTTTTGTCGATACTTTGTAATGTTATTAAGTTTTTAGATGACTCGGAATCAATCACAAAAAAAGTTCTCATCTCATTTCTGTCCTTTTCAGCCAGATTTGTAGACAGGAAGAAGTCTCTCTCCTCTTACATATAAAGCTGCAAGTTTCATAAGATTTATTGTAATTTATCATATTAAGTAAATAACGTTTTTCCAATTCATTGGCATATTTGAGCAATATCTTGAAACTTCGTCACCAATTATACAAATAAAACTGAAAAGAGAACAAAATTAGATAAATTAAATTGAAATAAAAAGAACAAATGGATGTGCCAAACAAAATAACTTTTTTTAATGATATTGTCACCCTTCGCCCAAATGTCCTTATTTACTGCCTTACATAGGCCTACCGGTACATTCTTTTGGGTAGTAGATAAATCTTATATGTTCAGTGACTAAATTAATTAACATTTACACATGTACCCCCTTACGGGTGACGTCAAAATTGCGCTTTTGGGGTAAAAACCGAAAAATCTGTTTCTCAAATTTCTTCTTTACCTGAGCACCCATGCACGATCACCGTTTCAAGGCCGATTTAATTACACCATCTAGCTCCAAAACCCAGCTAGCGATTTTTCTTAAAAGTCTTAGTGCAGATTTTATGGTTGATAAGGGCAAAATAATGCCTTCATTGTTTATCCGCCAGTAGTAGCCTATACACTTCTGGTCAACTCTGCCAATTGTCGTGATATAATCTTGTTCAGGGATTAAGTTAAAGGGATAATAACTCTTCGTATGATATCTATATTTCACAATAAAAACACTATGAACAGCTAATAGAAATATAATATATTCTGTTTTACCACAAGAACGGCAGAAAACCAAACTTAAAAAAAAAAAAAAAAAAAAAAAAAAACAGGGACTATTGAATGTAAAAATGGATTCATTAACCATTTGTAAGTATGGAAAAATTATTGTTTACTGCAGGAAAATTCATTTTTTGGCCAAAACGAAGAATTAAGGTCCATGTTGATAAATTGGGGTTTCACCTTAAAATAGAAAGGTGTTAAATTGATTGCCTTATGCTGTACATTTAGGGTTCTTATTGTTTTAAATCAGCGCCAAGATAGATGCATTACTGAATATTGAGAAGCAGGAAAACCTCATTTTCAGTATCTGGATGGTTCAAAAAGGTTACAATATCCTTAAGACAATAAAAACATATCAAACTGTTCACGCTCTTTTGTGTTTGGAGATTATAACAGAGTACCAACTTCCGGTTAAAGTCGCATGCGGCAGCGGAGCACTGGAATCGGAGCACTGTAATCTCCTTAAGAATGATGGAAAACGATGACACAGAAAAACAAACTAAAAGCAAAGGGAAAGTGCTAATGCAGAAAGTTGCACGTACGATAGAACTTATTAGACAGTAGATATTTAATGTTCGCCTTAAAGTTTATTCTTATGCAATTAACGTTAATTAAAGGGATAACAATTGTTCCTTTTGGCCAAAAAAGGATTTCCTGGGGTAAAGGACAATTTTCCCATACTAACCAATGGTTAATGAATCCATTCCCACATTCAAAGTTTGTCCCTGACTCTTTTCTAAAAAGTTTGGTTTTCTGTAATATTCTCTTAAGAGATTTACAGAGTGTAGCCATATATATATATATATATATATATGGCTACACTCTGGCTACACATACATTATGAATCTTCAAACTGTATAAATGTATTCTTAGAGTGCTTTTAGAACAGGTGATCTGCAGACTAACTGATCTGCTGACTAAATATGTCCAACCCCACTTAAATGTAAGCTGCCTTATCTCCTGGTCTCCCTATCTCTGTATGTACAATTAAACAGATTATTTCTCTGCTCTTGCAAGGCCCCTAGGCCTGCAGCGACAATGCTTTGTGGAGGTGGGGAGGCCATCAGGGGATTAGATGGTGCTGCTTTTATTTGGATTTGCCATATTTGATCTGTTAGTTAGTGGATCAACTTGTTCTGAATGGCTCTTGTTAACCCATGCTAAGTAACCTGTAGTAAGGAGAGAGAACCCATTTAAAATCATACAAAAAAAGTCATAATGATTATCATTTTGATTTTGTTGCAGCTGCTATTTTCCTGGTAAGCATGGGCAGCTTCATGTTCTTTGGTGGGTTTGCTACAGCTTTTTCATTGGCAAAAAAGCAAGATCCAAAAGGATTTTCCAAGGTGAGTTGAGAAGCCCCAACATATTAGGCTCACACGAGGAATTATTATTTTCCATGTTGAATAGCCATTGGGCCAAGATCAGTTATTTTAAACACAAGCCAGTAAAATTTATCTCTGGCTCTTTGTAATTGTCCTGTCATTCCTAGACAATTTAGTTTGAGTATGCTGACATATGAAAATTTTGAGTAGAGCGCACTGAAACGCATTCAATTTGATATATGTTGCAGTACTGCATGCTCAAAATTTTCAGTGTATGCTTGTGTAATAGTCATTTTTTTAATAAGTCAGCATACACTTCCAAATCCACAAGATGTAACAGGGCCTTAAGGGGGTAAGGACATGCAATATTTTACCTAAGTTTAGGTGAACTTAAGTCAAATAAAGTGTGAATGTAAACTCCTTTTTGTTGCAGAACAAATGTAGAAATTTGTCTTTGTCCAAAAGAAGTGAAGGACTGGATGTAGTGATGCATTTCAAGTGCTTGACATATATTTAAATCCTGCTGTAACTTCTGAAATCCTCTGGTCTGAATTTGTAAAAGCATAGATTTAGAAGTGGATTTAATGGCACCCGGGTCAGCAGGTTGGATTTTTTTTACCAGTGATGGTACTTTATAAAAACATTGTTGAGTATAACAATTGCAATTAACTGATGTTTTTAATGAAATTTTTTTCTATAAATGGAATGTTATTTTATTTTCCAGGGTATGATACGTTCAAAGCAATTACCTGACAGTGGATCGGCCATTGCTTCTAGGGCACTGGCACGTGCCACCTTATACTCATTTGGTGGATTTGGCTTGTTCATATTTATTACTTGTGCTGTCCTTGGAGTGAGAACTGTAAGTTTTTGGACTTCATGAAATTATAATGTGGTGAAAAAATGATTTTTCATTTTACATTTGAATTAAAATTGGCAGATTAAACAAATGTAACTGTTTAATGGAAAAAACACAATAGATCTTGTTTTTCTATGTATTGTAAATATTTAGTATAAGTACATAGTGGTACATAGTGTATGAAAAACTAGTGCTTGTAGTTTCTGAGAACTATTTACTAAAACTTCCTAGCATGTACCTTTCTAGGAAAGATCAATAATTATTTGCATAATCATTCTTATCTGATATTATTCTTTAGCTTAATTTTGATACAAAACTGTTTTTCAGCCTAAGGAATTTTCCGCAAAGATGAATGAAGTAATTCCTAAAGCACCAAAAAAGGAAAGTACTGGGCGTAATGAATTTGACTCTTTCAGAGAGTTGTTTACCTACTTAGAAGAGGAGGACGCTAAAAAGACTGCAAAATTAGCCAACAGAGAATTGGGTTGTGACAGTAAAACTTCTCTTGGAACAGAAAAAGACAGGTAGCATGAACTGGATTTATTATAAAAGATTCACTATTCATGTGGATGAGATTTTTTTTTGGTAGTAGACAGATTGACTAGTATGTGGAAGAGTAAGTCTGTGAACAGAAAGAGAATACCCAAGGTCAATTGTGCTACCACGAAAAACTGGGACATGACAGTGGAGCAGGTATGCCAAACTACTCATCATTTCTAAGCATCAGTGAGATGTGTCCTTGCATGTGCTCAGGGACTTATCCATGTGATTAAATTAATTGCATTGGAGGTCAATCTCAGGTATTTTTTGGGCTGGATCAAAGATGGCCTGGTACACTCAGTTTTGTTAACTTCCACATCAAAAAAGTTTACTTGGGAATTATGATGAAATGTTTTTGTTGCTACCATCTCTAAATAATTTGGTGATAGTAAAAGTGATTAAAACTTTGAAGTGACCAAATGAGAGATTTTCTGTCTTCACAATATAGAAGAAACTTATTCAAGGTGTGAACCTGGGTTTTTGGAAAATCTCTGAACATTTATTGTAGGACCAACATTTGCCTGATTAAAAATCACAAAACTCTGAAATTCCACGGAAAAAGGTCATACCTGCCATTCAGTAAGTGATCTGGGCAGTTTCAAAAAAGGATTGGTCTTGAAGTGAGAAAAGGTCATCCATATAATAAGGGTTCAATGAAATGATGTCTTTATTTATTTTTATTGAAGACTTGCATGAAGTCTTTTAAAATTAGTTCAGACGATCATTAATTCCTGATGCCAGATTTGTCATCTTTTTATCCTACATGCCCAAACATTTGTTTTAATGCAATAAAATTTTTATTGCCAAGTTTAATATTCAGTATTTGTTTCATCGCTATGAGAGATGTACTTGGTTTTGAATGCCAATGATATAAAATAATGAGTATTTGGAAAAGGCATCTTTATTTCTTGCAACTGATAAAGCTTACAACTGTGTCAAATGGCATTTGATAAATAAAATATACAAAACAAAAACAAAATATGAAAAAATTTATTACATCTTGAATTTTATAAATATGTCAAAAATAGGTAGAATTTGTACAAGTCTTTACAAAAAATGTACATTGTATTGTACACATATATTGTGGTCTGTACATGCATTGTGCAGGGATGTGCTGATAAATGAGACAAATGACATCTTTTTCATTGATTTACAAGATAATATTTTAAAAACAAATGTTAGTGTATCTAAATTCATTTTAAATGCTTTTTCTTTAATGTTATATAAAATGTCTTTAAAAAGAAAATTTAGTGACGGGTATTAGTGGACGGTATGCTTGTTCAAAATAAGTGTTTGGCTAACCCATAAAAACTAAAGATTCCAAATTAACTGCTAATATACTATAGATTTCTATGCCGCTCCATGTCCCTGCCTATTTAAGAGCAACTTGATGCAGTTATTAATAATAGCTTACAACAATCTAACAACTTTATCAAAATGGGAAGTTCTACATGTAATTAAACGTTGAAAATAAAGCTTAGACTGAGAAATGCAACAATTTGTTTTTCGCTTACCTCATAAAATATGGCACATAAGTAGAGTCCATTTCAGGTTACATGCAGCCCAGTGTTAACCAAAAATGATGAAAAAGAATTCAATAGGCAATACTCTAATTCCAAGATGTTTTAGAAACCGTAAAGAAAGAAATGGACAGAAGTGACCCTGACACATTCACTGAGAACCACTTTTATCAATATACATGATGACAAGTATTTTTCAGTGTATTATATAAACTATTTCAGTGTCATATAACATGCACATTAGGATCCATCAATCCAACACAATGTACTGTCACTATGTGATATGAATATGAGTACAATAGTGGATAAGATCACAGTTTGTGACTGACTACAAATGAAAATTGCTGAAATTAAACCCAGTATAAGAGCACTCCTGGCCTAAGCCTGTGGCAAACCTAGCTTATAACAAATAGTGCATTCGGCCTGGCTACCTTGGGCTCTTCATGCTAGCAGAAGCCCATGTGTTAAGCTATACAACATGTCATTCCAACTGGGATTTGTATCTGTCAGTGTCCAAATATCATAAACTACACCAACTGTTGCCTGAGGCAAATAAGAAAATGCCATATACTCTGTGAACTCAAAAATATACAACAAAAAATAGAGAATTAACAGATCTTCAAAGACGTTCATACCATTGGCACTAAGTATGTTTCAAAACTAACTTTTAGTCTTTAAATATCCTTGAAATAAAAAATGTTTTATTTCATCTTAGCACTTTTCAGTAACAATTTTATTTATCTTCTCTAGTGAATTTAACAATTTATATTATTTTACAATCCAACTATTTTAGCTTATTATAATAATAATCATTATTAATATTATCTGGGATCAACACCAGTGCACTCTTTAGAAACCTGTTAACACTATCACATTTGAGTTGTTTTCATCAAAAACATTTTGTGCTGACCAATGGCCAGCTGGACTTGATACAGTCCTGAGATGTCTTTATCCTCATTCCGTCTCTATTACAATATATTGCAGGTCCGGGACTGGAAGGCAACATAGAGTGAAATGTTAAAATATCTCCTATTGATTCTTTTTTATGTCTGGGTCATCAATAACAACAATTTTGATGAAGAGATAAAATGTAAAATAAAAAGATTTTGAATCTTCAAAACTTATGGATGTTTATTACTGTTATTTCTGTTACACCCACCTTTTTGGGAGGTTCTTCTTTTTTCTCCTCTTCTTTTTTGACTTCATTCTTTTTGTCTTTGTTTTCTGTTTCATCCTGCAATTAAGATTTCCTTTTCAAATTTGATGTTAAATAGAAGATTGTTCCAAATCTGAATATCAAACCACTGGAATGACTTAATATTTATAAATTATTCAAAGTTAACTACAACAAAACTCACATCATCTTCCTCCTCTTCTTCATCTTCTTCCTCTTCTTCATCTTTTTTGCTCTTCTTTTTGTCTTTGTCATTCTTTTTCTTACCTGAAAAATTCATAAGACAAACATTCCCTTTAAATTTGAAATATCAAAAATACATCTAAAAGCTAGAAATAAACAATTCTCAATAAAGCACTTTACTGTAACAGTTTGTTTATTATTATTATTATTATTATTATTATTATTATTATTATTATTATTATTATTATTATCAGTGCCATCAGCCTTCTGGATGAAATTATTTTCTGCAAATCAGAGACCCAACAAACTTCTCAATGAGGAAATCTTTATAATTTTGAAATCCTACTTTTACTCTTGTCCTCTTCTTCATCCTCCTCCTCCTCCTCTTCTTCTTCTTCTTCATCTTTACCTTTCTTATTATCTTTTTTCTTTTTATCTTTTTTCTTATTTTTACTTTTTTCTTCCTCCTCATCATCTTCCTCATCTTCTTCATCTTTATCTTTGCCTTTTCCTTTTTTGTCTTTTTCTTTGCTGGATTTGTCCTTTGCTTTACTTTTTTTATCTTTTGCTTTGGTTTTCTTTTTGTCTTCCTGCTCATCTTCATCATCCTCTTCATCATCTTCATCCTCTTCATCTTCATCATCAAGCACCTTCTTTTTTCCAAAGAATGAAAACTTGCTCTCTTTCTTCTTTTCCTTCTCTGAAAGAAACGAAGGCAGCAATGACATCATTAAGTTTATATTGGCCTTTATGCAACAAGATGTCCTCAAATGGAGAAATTTTATATACATAAGTATTATCACTTATTGAAGTCATTATTGTGTGTATCAATAACAAGATACACCACCAGCAAAGCCAGGCATTAATATCCTGTATACGCCCACTGTATTTCATAAACATGATCAAAAATTACAAGTCTAAAGTGATATATATGAGAAATGTTACAGGTATCCATATTAAACAAAAATAAAATTATAAAGACCATTACCAGTGACATCCAGCATAATTGCTACTTAATATTCTTATCTATGAACTACCTGAACACTTGTATAATTCTTTGAAAGTCGGGTGCAGATTTGTTGTGTACTTTAAGTGTGGCATTTAAAACTATTTGCTCTTGTGCATTTATAAATACAACAACAGCAGTTATTATACTGATTCTGTTGTTTTACTTAGCAGAGGGCACAAGGTCTCTTAGTTCCTCTTTCATTGAATATATAGTAAATTAAATAAGATACAGAAAGTAACAAAAAAGGTGAGAGTTAATAATAGTCTTTGTGAGATCTGTAGTTAGGCAATGTGCAGTCATGACAAGCTGTAAAAAAGTTAATATCTTCCACAGATCCCATCACTTCCATATTCATTATGTGTACATGGTACCTTCATATACACATTATGTGTATACCATGCTGATCCCATTTTTTTTGCAATCAGTGCAAACAAGTTGGTCAATCATTAGCAACCTATTACCTTTCTTATCTTTCCCTTTTGCTTCATTTTCCTTCTTTTTGTCTCCCTTTTTATCTTTATCCTAAAATTAAAGAAAAAATGTAATCATGTCCATAAACCACCAATTACTTCTGTGTAATGTTATATGTCAACGGAAAAGCATATACATAAAACCAACTTCAATGAATTAATTAATTAATTAACATATTCTTTGCTCAGGGTTGTCTGCACATTTCAAACATAATAACCCAAAATATTATGTATGCATAATGGATAGTTTGAAGTAAACTGTCAAGTACAAAATGATCTCCTCTGTAGAGAAAATATTGTCAAAACTTAGTTCTAATACTGATTAGGACCAACCTTTTTCTTTTTTATGTCCTCCTCCTCATCTTCTTCATCTTCTTCCTCCTCATCTTCCTCCTCATCTTCTTCCTCATCTTCAACTTCTTCATCTTTTTTCTTCTTTCCTTTTGTCTGTTTAATAAAAAAATACATATCCCACTCAATCATGATGCCACAAAACAAAAGAAAATCACAACTGTACAAAATCATGACATTTTTCAATATAATTACTATAATATGATGCTATATTTTTCAATTCTTCAAAATGTGAAATTTAAAAGCAACCTACATCTTTTTTCTTCTCCTTCTCTTCTTTGCTCTTTGTGTGTTTTTCTTCTTCTTCATCTTCTTCATCCTCCTCCTCCTCCTCTTCTTCCTTCTTCTCAACTTTAGATTTTCCTTTCTGAACAAAGAGAACGAGAAAAATATTTGTGAAAATTAAATTCTAAAAAGACATATGGTCATAGTGCGTCAACATGCATTCGTCAGAAATAATTGAAAATTCAAACCTTCTTATGTTGTTCTTCCAACTTTTTTTTCTGCTCTGCTCTTGCTTTGAGATCTGCTGACTTTGCTTTCATATCCTTTCTGTCTTTTATGGTCTGCAAAGACATAAATATTCCATAAAAACTTCTCAACTAAACTAAAGAGTTCTTAAACTATTTGATCATGAGCAAATGAACAATGAAGATATAATGGTAAAAATGCAGACTAGATCTTGTTGGGTATATAATAGTATAACACTGACATTAACTTTCAAACATTAATTTTTACTTTATTGAATTCTTCATTTTCATCCTCAGTATCCTCATCACTCTCTCCTTCTGGGGTGACAGAAACTTCTGAATCTTCTTCTTCATCATCATCCTCTTCATTTTCATCACCAATAGACTTTCTTCCTTTACCCTTAGGCACTACCAAAATTACCAAGACATAAATCAAAATAATAAATAGAGATTCCTGGCAAAGCATAGTGGACCAATGGAAAAAAATGAATCTAAATCATGCACCAACAAAATAATGGAACTTAAATCACATGCTGGACACTAAGATATAGATGATATGAGCTCAGATGTTTCGACTGTATCCCATAGACTTCCTCTGAGTCAGGAACTGAGCTTATGGTCACTGATTTTATGCAACAAACATCAGGGAATAGCCACCAGGGCCCAGGCCCATATCCACTGAAATTGGTATTGCATTCCACCACGTTTGTTCAGTGATGGTGTTTCTATCCTTTTATACCCCTCTACAAAAGCGATCCCCCTTCCAGTTCCAATTAAAGTGGGCATGGGACTAGGCCCTGATGGACATTAGGATATGGATGAAATATCTGAGCTCAAACCATGTATACTTTATAGTGTCCAGTATTTGGTTTAATTTCCATTCTTAAAACTGTTTGAAACTACAACCGTCAATTTAAACCTAGATAAATCATGCACTGCTACAAGTTCAGACAGACTTTTGCATTGATGGAAAGAAGATCACCATTTCATTCAGCTATTTAGTTGAGGTTGAGATAAATGGGTATAAAACAAATAATCAACATTTTTTGTTTGATACCAAATTATTTTAATTTCTGAATCTTCATTTGTTCTTTATATGAAGATCCGTATATCTTTATAAAACATATACTTATTATTTTTTCACAACACTGCTTCTCTTGTTACAATGTATATGAAAATTGTGATGCATTTACCTGAGGATTTCACATCTTCTTTAGGAATGCTTGGTAGTTTTCCTTTGACTAGAGAATCTTGGACTCTAGTAGGGAGAGTAGAGTTTAGTGGTGGAAGAGCTCTCGATGTTGACAGCGTGGGTAGTGTCCTATTTAAACTAGGAAGTGGACCCTAGGATATAGAAATGTAATAAATGTCAGACTGTATCTTTGCAAAGTGAATACCATATATGAACGTATCTAATGTATCTTTGCAAAGTGAATACCATATATGAACGTATCTAATGTAATCACTTTAGAAACACCTTATTTTTCTTTATGCCAATCAAACCAAGGTGGTTACCAAGTTGGTTAAGATACTCTTTACTGCCTATAGCCAATCTTATCTGATATTTCAAATTATTTTCTCAACTATTTTGCCCAGATTACAAACTTCACAAATGTGGACTTTCATTAAGTTAAAAGCATCTTTTACTATAGAAACACTTATTTCAATTGTCTAAAATAACTGTAAAAAGAGATTTGTCCACTTTAGCCACTAACATCTTTTAGCCGCCGTCTGTCCCTTGCAGATATACTAGAATTCAAGTCTAAATCATCTTTGGTATGAAGGGTGTTGTTTTGTGACTTTTTCAGTGGTTCTTCTATCTCATCTCCTGAATCACTAATATCACCATTCTCCATACGTTTGTGTGCTATTACCAACATATGACAGCCTCCACATGACACCTACAAACATAGAGCAAAAGACACATGTGAAATGTTATTAACTACATGAATGTCAAAGCTTACTTTATAAATTCATCTGTCATGATATATGTAACATTTACCTTTATCCTCAATTATCTTTGGACATTTGGATTGATAATGAGAATGAAACCCCTTACCTGATCAACTATAAACTTTGCAAAACGAGTAACTTTTGAAGGCTGAAAAGCATTTGAAAAATTTTCTTCTCCTAGAGCTAGCTTCCCATGTCTGCCATCACCAAATGTAAACATGCTTCCCTTCTCTGAAATTGAACCAAATATGTATTGCATTTCAGGAGCTGGTATCAAGTTGTTTGTATATTGTAAATTCAATCTCTGATATCATTGACTGACAACATATGCACACGGGCATGCACACACAATAACACACAATGCATGCCCTCTAAATTCAGCAAGAAAGCACACAACAAAATGGAAATACGAAATGCAGAATGCTTCTTTTCAGGTTCTTTGTATTACCACAAACAATTGATGTGTAAAATGATATTATTACATTCAAGTTAGCATTAATCAAATGCCAGCAACAGAATTAAATAATCTTAATTTAATTTTTAACTATGATCAAGGAAAATATGAAGTGTTTGTTTTTTATGTCAACATTTCATACCTGATATCATTGCTGTGTGATTTTCTCCACAGGATACAGTTTTTATTTTGACATTTTTTAATTTTGTGACCAACTTTGGTTCAGAACATTGCAGTATTGTGGTTCCATGGCCTAACTGGCCATTGCTACCCTCCCCAAAACTATATACTTTGCCAGATCCTGAAAGAAGCAAAGCAATAAACTGTGAAGTAAATATGATGTAACTAATGTCAAAAACTTAGTTTCTTGAAATAGAGCTCATATCAGGTGGTCATATCCTAGCCACACTTGTAGATCTGCTCAATATACAACATAGAGAAAAATATTTTTGTTGCTTTCAAAGTAATTTTAGCTTCTGTACTCATTTGTTGTTATCAATTGGCTTTCATTTCATGTTATTTTTTACACAACAATCAACAGTTCAGATGTAAACATTTTGAAGACTGACTAAGCAAATAATTACTTACCTTTGTTGGGGGATTACAATAAAAAAACTTTTTATCTTTCCCATTAAAGTGAAAATGAAAATTATCAAGAATTAATACAAAAAGCACAACATTGGCAGCTTGTGCAATATCAAAGACTAATTACCAGTGACAGCTACAGTATGTGCTCCTCCACAGTCTACCCAGACAACCCTCTCATCTATTCCTGTCACCAACTGCGGAGTATCATGTTCTTCAACATCTTCACCAAGACCAAGCTGGCCACGATCACTTTCTCCAAATGTATAAAGTTTTCCATCACCTGAAAGATTACCCATAAATATTTAGTCTTTACACCCTGAGTTTCAGTCCTTGCAGTGAGGAGATCCTTAGTGTAAGCTAGTATAGATGCGAGTCCCTTAGGCTCTTAAATTAAGGATAATCTAAAAGGCCTTTATCTGAACTTCGTATTCTATAAATGTCTGTAACAAGTTCTGAGGTGCTTTGCAAATTATTCTTATGAATATGAAAATTAAATGAGATGTGATGACAAAATGTTAGCAATGTAATATTTCAGACCTTTCAAACTTAATGCAACTGAATGTCAAGCCAATGAACATTAAATTTTGACTCCAATACAAAGGTTTTCTACGCAAATATGTGAGAATATTAGGAAATGTGAAACCATATCAATAATTTCTTGCATTTTTTCCCCAAAGAAACAAGAAGGGACCTAATAGAGGTAAGCCTAAGCATACAGTGCTGTCAGTTATCACAGAATTTATGTCTTCTCCAACCCAGTGTACCACAAACTTTCATAGTCCCAATCACAACAAGAAAGAAGGCAATAAAGAATATCAATTGTTCGAGATTTGGTCAAACAAGGCTGCCAAACCTCTCTTTTACCAGTAGCAAAGTTATGTTCCCAATTGTGTGTAGCTGCTTTCCTTTTGTTCTTTAAAAAGTGATGCAAGACTTAATGTAATTAAAGTGAAAAGTATATATGGCTAACCCAGGTATTAAAATGAAAGCTTAATAAATAATAGTAAATGGGGAAATATGTAATTTTGTGTACTAAAAAACTTACTTGTTACCAGTGCTGTGTGATAGTATCCACAAGCTACACAGCTGACATTCTTGTTAAAGGGTATTTTGACTGGCTTTGCACACTCATCCAAGTCCCCTAGACCTAGCTGGCCTTCACTTCCTCCTCCCCACACATACACCTCACCATTTTCTTAAAATGATAAATGTATTCAAACACTGAATACACAGGTATGAACTTAGTATTCATCTAATAAAATTTAGATAGAAAATAAAAAATATTTGTCACTAAGGCAGGTGCAAGTCCAGGTTGGCATATAACTTGTATAATTTTCATTCAGTTTTGAAATTAAAAAAGTATGTATTTACAAATGACATATATTCTGTAACTATGTACTTGTAAGAAAACTCTGTGTGAAATGACATGCATCTCCAAAAATGTAATATATTATTTTTATTGCATGTTTTAAACATTAAAAACCCAGATTAATGAAGGACACAACATACCAGTAAGAACAGCAGTGTGGTCAGTCCCTGCGGACATCATTTTGATTTGATGGTCAGGAAATGCATCAATTGGTGTAGGGTTTAAGCTTCCCTGGAGACCTTCTATACCTAATTGCCCTTCACTGTTAGCACCAAAAGCATATAATTTATTCTCCTCTGAAAGTGGAAAATTTAATTAGTCTTTTGTGATCAATGAAAAATATCTACAAATTGAATATATTAAATTATTTATGTAGATCTAATTGAAAACAAAGGTATGAAAAAAGTTGTTAAAATGTCAAATATTCAAATAAACACTTACTAGTATAATAAATTTATCATTCAACATAAAACATATCAGGAGATTTGATTTCTGAGTGGTAAGGCAAAATTATTTACAATATTATTTTGTTTATGACTGATGACCTGAGAGGTGACTTGTCCACTGAGGTACACAGATATAACACACACACACACACCTCATTAGCTCAACCATTAGACTGATCAATTGGATGTAATCCCTGAGACACAGACTAAAACTGCTTTGAATCTAGATCACCATGATAACTTTGATCCTGCAGTCAACAGACTATTGTGTTGCAGCCTCAAACAGATTCCCCCAATGCAGCTTAAGTTCTCCCTGCAGAACTACTGAAAACATCTTTTATCTAATTATGTGATTTAGAGGCCTTCTTCTTCTTATTTTTCAACTCTCAAGTTACTTTGTTTTTAAAAGAAGAGTCATCTGGTCTTACCGGGCTGTGTGTCTACTGCTGTAATTCTTAGCAATATTGCCATCAATTTCCTTTTATTAAAAATATATATTAATATCATATCACTTTTGATGTTTCAAATATTTTGTTGTTTTGCTCTGAGAAAAACTATCTTTGGTTGTTCTTTTCACATGTAAAAACATGTTCTTTTAGTTTAAAAAACATCTTTGTCTGCCATTAGGATATGTTTAAAGATATAGTTGCAATAATTGCCAGGACACTATATTGTTCATTTCAAACTAATCAACTATCAGTCAAGTATTTGGTCCTTTGGTGATGTCGTTTAGATCCCAACCTTCTCAAAGCTTTATCAGAACACACATTATAAATATTCGTCACTTAATTGTACAATAATTAATCAGAGCTAGAAGTACTTCTGTTTATTACCTGTAGCAACTATAGTGTGAGATCTCCCACATACCACAGACTTCACCTTTTCTCCTTTAAGAGCTGAAAGAATGGAGTTGAGATGTAATATACTGCACAAAAATATTTTTAAAATAAAATATCTGATTTGTATATAAACATTAAAGGCCACAATTTCACTGATTTCAAAATTTAACACAAGATAAGCAGACACTTAAAAAGAGCTTTCATGCAACATTACATGTTTGATAATCTCAATACAAAACCATTGGATAATCTCAAAGAGACATTTTAAATGCATTTTTGTTATACTATGAGCTTCAACTTTCAAATTGAAATATCTGCATCTAGATATTACCAGTATAGATGCAGAAGGTGTACTTGACTGGTAAATAAACATTTGCCAAGAAAGAACAAAGCCATATGCTAGTAAACAAAATGATATATACATAAACATTAACCACAATCTAGTCAGTATAGACCAAAAATTTCAGTGAAAAGCCTGATATCCTTAAGGAACTTGTAACAAGCTTAACAGTTAAAGCCAAACATGTTAGGCCCATCCAAATCAGACTGAAGCATTCCCCATCAAAGAGGGGAAGCACTTTTAAAATTGTTATAAAATTTCAAATGAAATTTACTATATGTTATTATTTATACATCTATTACATATCAAAGAAAAAAGCAGTTCATAGTTTTCATGTTGATTTCTAAAACATGAAATTCTAATAAATCAATAAATAATAATAATATAAAATAAAAAACCTACATTTTATACAGCTTGGCTTTGTAGCTGATTTTGTATTGCCCAGTCCCAGCTGACCCCAGTCATTGGAACCAAATGTAAATATGCGTCCACTTTCTGAAATCAAATAAAAACTCAAAGTAATACAATGGGCATTTGATGAAATTATTGTAGATGATTTTCAGTGAATTTACAGACAGTATAGACGCATCCTTTTCTTTCATTTTTCTTTTTTTAGAAATGGAACTGGCCACTGAAATAGCTAAAATTGAAATTCCATATTCAGTACGAAAAAAAAAACATCAATACCATACATCTATTGTTTCCTGTAACTAGTGTAAATCATTTTTGTCCAATATCACATTATATCTAAGGTATTGCTTTTCAAAGCATAACATTATACAATGCAGCAGACATCCATATTTGATGCATTCCACTGTTATCAACACTCCTCAAAGTTCCAAGAAGCAATTTTAGGCTATAATTTTGTATTTAAGTGTAATTTCATTTGGTGATTTAAAATAGTTCAAAACTGTTTTATTTATTGAAATTAACAAAATGAAAACAGTTTCAACTTTTGTTGGGGACCATCAGAAAAAGGTGAAAGGTTTTGACATAAATTTAGTTCTATTTGTACAAATTATTGGTTGATACATGTAGCATTATATTACAGTTCTCAAAAGTTAATTTAGATTTACCATTTATTATGATATTCACACAGTAAATATTATGTAAAAAATGTTAAAAACCTCATAATGTTGGCATCCTTGTAGATATCCAGCTACTAACCTGCAACAAGTGCTGTGTGTTCATCACCACATGCAACCACAACAACTTTGTCATTCCTTATCCAGAACTTGCTAGGTACATTGTCTGCAAATTTGCTCTTGCCAAATGTGAATACGCCTCCAGTTTCTATATAACAAAAATATGAGAAAAACATGTTACAAATTATAATTGGAAAATGGGTCATTCCATAGCAGTACCCTCCATATGGAAGGAAATAATGAAAAGAAAGACAAGGTAGTTGCTTATAGCAAGAATGAAATGGGATTGTGAAGATAAAAGCAACAAGCATTCAACGCAATAACAGTCCAAAAGTTTCTTAAAGGCAACATTGCAGAAACATTTAAAATATAATACTGAGTAGGCAGTAACAGTTCCTGTAGTTCCTAATGTGTGTCATGTTGTCTATCTATTGTCATTTCCAAACTATAATCCCAGCAGAGAAGAGGTATACAGATAATGAAAATTACTATTTTATAGAGGTAAGATTTTCTCTACTTCTATGATTAAAATTAAGCATCTAGCTAGAATACTATCTCTCTTAGTCCTAAGAAAGTATATGCCCTTAATGGGAAAAGTAAAGTTGTATTTCTTATAATAACCAGTTGTCATTCAGACTTTGTATAATGATGATCTCTTCTGAACTTACAAAAACCATTAAATCTTGGTTTTGGATTTGACAAGACGATCAAAGTGGCACAACCGAGGGCCGGTAAAAATAAAATTAACATCATGATTTCAAATTCAAATAGCCCTGCATCTTGAATAAAGACGTGCAGTTAAGTGCTGCTTCAAAATATTAGCAAGGACAATAAAAATAAGAACGAATTTTGTTGAATGGGTGAATTGGGCTATACAAGGTAAGATAATCCCACCTGGAATGTCAGAGTCGTCTTCAGTCGCCATACTGGTATCCTAAACAACCTGCCAGGTGCCCGTATATCTCGCAATATCACGTTACTATTTATAGTAACGAGAACACGTGCTGATGTTTACTTCATGGTGAAGAAACGAAAGTTTCAAAGATTAAAGCCATGATTGTCAAAATTATGAAAATCGCCTCACGCTTTTGTGGTAAATTGCATTTCAGTTATATAAAAAAGTATACAAAACCATGAATGCAAGTTTTAAACTATAGAGTCTTCACGTTTTTAAAAGCCTTATGATTAGCACGTATGCCTAGTTCTGCAGTTATTAATAATAATATTAATAATAGGCTTATATGCATTATTTTACGCACCACTGGTATTTCTCAGCCAATTGCCATATATCTTCAACGAAAGATATAATACTTAAATACAGTGTGTTTGACACGATGTCTTTGTTGCACCGTGGAACTAGTCATTGTGCTACGCCGGTAGGTCAAGGCCACCCGAATGATGAAATCATGTCGATAATGCAAGGCGGCAAGCTGTGTTTGCTTCAAGTTGGGAAATGCTTTTCACTTGCTTCAAACACTGTCATCAAAAGATGCGCAAGTACCGGGTGCGTATTTTTCTTTGTACGATTCACCCCCTTTTTTGTTTTAGATTAATATAAAAATTGAGTAAATTATCCCTTGCATAGTTTCAAGTGCGCCGTCTGGAAATTCTATCACGTACTAGTAGGTGTACCTCATTCGAAAGTAAGATGATGCAACATGTAAAACTGTTTTTAACTTAGATAAAAGTAAAAACGTTGTGTAATTGAGACGTTGTGCACTTAGTACGTAGTGTACTTACACGCGCTAACTACTTACGCATTGCTGTCTACTGTAGTATAAGATTTTAATTCTGCTGCGATGTTACGGTACGTATACTTGAATCACACTTCAATGTTTCTGTTATTGTTAGCGGCTACTTTTAGAATTATTATTATATTTTGGCTGTCACTAAATACCGAAATACCTCCTTGAAATTATTTTAAACATCAAAATAACTTGATTTTTATTATTCTGCACCCCAAATTCAGTGTCACTAAACATGCACCCAAATACCACGGAATACTACAAAATACTACCAGAATACCATGAAATATCGCCTTAAGATTGAAAACATCTAAATAACTTTTTGAATTCTGTACTCCAAATCACATTTTTATGTACAGACACAGATGTGTCTGTACATATTGCCATCACCTGCGTCTGTCGTCGCCGATGGCGATGGCGATGGCGATGGCGATGCCGATGCCGGCGCCGTGCACTTTCCTTGTAAACACGATAAGTGGAGGGCAGTTTTACTTTTTGGCTTTATATTTACAGAGCTGATGAATATTCATAAAACGCAGGTCAAGTTCGAAAATCAGTATGATCGGGCCATTATTGTAGAAGTTATGCTGTTTTTTCACTTTTCAGCATATTTTTCACATTTCCTCAGATTCAATTCTTAGGCATGTTAACAGTCTCATTATTAAACTAATAAGATACATAAAAGTGTTTGTTTGACATTTCCTGCATCTTTACAACATTGTTAGTTGATTTTGTAAAAAAGATGGTAAACTTGTTATCATGAATTGTGTAATAAAGTTTCAAAAATAGAAAAAAACTCATATCATTGCAGTTTGTCAGATTCAATCATTCACTATGTTCAGAATCTCAGAATGGAAGAAATTGGACATTTAACACTGCTCTGTTGATATTTTTCCCATCTCATCAATTTTCTTAGTTGATCATATAAAAATGGCAGTAAACTGTTAATTTTGTTTTATGTTAAAAATTGTTAAAAATGGAAAAAAAAAACATTTCAGAACAGTGCTGTCTTGTTTACATTTTGGCATTTTCAAGTTGTGACTTTGAAGTTCCATGGGCCTGAAGACCTTTGCTAGTCACATTTTCTGAACATCCATGATACTAATATTTTATTATTAAAAATTGATGGTCATTATGCTGTTAAACATTATGTAATATTGCATCAAAATTTGAAAAAAACCTATTTTGGGCACTGTTCCCATGATGACCATTTAAGAAAAACCATGTCAATTACTGTTCTTAAACAGTACAGTAAATATATATAGATGTGTCTGTACATATTGACATCACCTGTGTCTGTCGTCGCCGTCATCGCCGTCGCCGTGGAAGGCAGTTTTACTTTTGGGCTTTATATTTACAGAGCTGATGAATATTCATAAAACACAGGTCAAGTTCAAAAATCAGCATGATCGGGCCTTTATTGTAGAAGTTATGCTTTTTTTTTTTTCACTTTTCAGCATATATGCAACACTGTAAGCACATTTCAAGAAAAACCGATAGGCTTGTTGTCATGAAACTCACAGGAGTAATTGATCTTACTAAAACGCAAGTCAAGTTCGAAATCGGCATGCAGCCTGAGTTGGAAAAGCAGTCTAATTGGCTTCTTTTTCTGGAAGTTATACACGTTCAAAGTGTGAACTTGAACTTCCATGGGCCTGAAGCCTTATGCTTGTTACACATTTTACTTACATTGGTATTACCTGTTGAGCATAATTAAAATTTGATGTTAAATTTGCAGTTTAACATAATGTACTTTTGCATCAGAATTGACATTAGCCTATTTTGTGCATAGTTATTTCCTGCTTTTTGTCTGTACATTTGACAGCTTTGCTGCCTTGTTCTTGTACTGAGCACAATGTTTTTCTGCTCGTCAACATCGTAAGTTATGGTGTAGAATAAAAACAAAGTTATTTTGTTGTTTAAAATAATCTTAAGGCTCACTTCTGTTGAGGCTGCAAAAATGTTTCTCTTCTACTGATTTCGCTCGACAGAGAAACAGCATGTTGAGTTCAAGACAAATGTATATTTGGGGTGCAGAATCCAAAAAAGTTATTTTGATGTTTAAAATAACCTTAAAGACTTACTGTGTTCTAAAAAACACATTATGTTAACTGATTCATTATCAATTTAAATTCTATAATATTTAAGTGAGAAAAAGGGGAGCTTATATGAGAAAATTCTGATTGGTCAGTTTCTAGTGATGTCATGTGCATTAGATCTAGGGACTGCTCTGAGCATGTGTTGTGATGATAACACATTGACATCTGACCAAAAATCCAGGTGTCATAAAAACAACATGCCTCAAACATGTAGTACCCAGGTGCCATATCAAGGATACAATAAAAAGACATCAGCTATTTTGTTATACCTTTGGAGATAGCCTAAAAAGCATTGAATTTGGGTTACTTGTGTTACTTTCTCTGACTTGTAAGTAAAAAGTAAGCACGTACAGGTTGATTGACAGGTCCAGCATGTGTGAAAAACTATGTCAGTTCCTCTACTACCAAACAATTACTGTAAACATAGAACTGTGGTGTTTGTTTTTGTTTGTTTATAAATGATATCCATGTTCAGGATTTTTTTTTTGTGAAAACACTAGTTGAAAGAATGGAGTTGAAGTAACCGCATGGGAAACAAAATCAACCTGAATGGCTTCACATGCTTCGACAGTGTTTATGTCACTCTATAGCCTACTTCCTCACAGTGGCACCATGCTGGTGTATCTTAAACTAGATTCACACCTGTGTAAAATCTGCGTAAAAACTAATAAAATGTAATCACTTTTTTTTTAATTGACCAAAAATGACTTTTGGTCACATGAATGATAGTTATAACCTTTTTTTTTTTAACACTATTCCTTTAACTTTTAAGGTCGTATTTTCTGGTATTTTGGTATTCAGTGACTGGGTTACATATTACATGTTTTTGGTTCAGTTTGTCTGTTTGACTGTCTGGCATCATATAAAAAGTTGTGGACAGATTTTGATGAATTTTTTAGAAACTGGGGATTGAGCAGCAAACATTTATATGTTGGTAGTGATCCACATATGAGTTTTTTGGTTAATGATTAAATCTGTTGACTGTAAGCAACGTTATACAAAAAGTTTTGGAATGATTTTTTTAAAAAATTCAGGTTTGGCCAAAAATGAACTAGATGTTGGTGGTGATCAATTGAATATTTAGTAATTGATAATGGGGAATGGAGTTAATTTATTAATTTTAATTTATTATTTTTAATTATCTCACAATAAAGCAAAAAAAAAAAAAAAAAAAAGAATAGTGGGTAGAAAAAATTACAAGATCAATAATAACAAATACATTGTTTGTAGGTAGACCTGAATAAATAGATAAATAAAAAATGAAAGGAAAAGGATGGCAACTGCTGTATTTATATTTGATCCATTCACAGTGTTCGAGAGTTGTGCTAGTACTTGCAACTTTGATCTTTCAGTGGTACAGATTTGATTGGCAGACATTTTTTGACCCTAAAGGATTATAACCAAAGTGAAATAGAGCATTTGCTTTGGACAGCATCAGATTTAAAAACAAGATATAAGGAAAACAAAGAGGTAAGTAAAGCATTTTATTTAGAAGTTAAAATCTAAAATGATTATTAAAAGTTCATTATAAGTTAGTTACAAAGTTAATTTTGATTTTTTTTTCAACTTTTTAGGTGTTCCAGCCTCTCATTGGCAAATCGATTGCAATGATATTTCAGAAACGAAGTACAAGAACTAGGCTTTCAACAGAAACTGGTAATTTTATTTAACATATGTAGCATCAGTTGAATTTAACTTGAACACACCCAGCCTCCCAATGTTCAGAAATTCACCATAAGACTGGGATATGGACTTTTTCTCACAGTTTCATGGAAGAAGATAAAAACCTGCATTTTCTGTAGCTTCACTAAGTGGAAGCTCGTTATTAATCAGTCACACACTGTTCTCCTTAAGCATAGATGATTTAGGTAATGTATGTGAATGATTGGACCATTTTTACCCACACAGTTCACTCTTTTGTTCAACTTATTGAAGTCATTTAACATCTTATTTTTAGGTATGAGTTTACTTGGTGGACATGCAGTTTTCCTTGGTCCTGATGACATTCATCTTGGAGTCAATGAATCACTGCAAGACAGTGCAAAGTAATAAGATATACAGACATAAGTAAATAGGAAACTTGCATATTCTAGACTCATTTCAGCAAAATGTATATATTTTTTGGCCAAAACTAAGTAAAATGTCAACCAAACAGTATCTATTTACAAAAGCAATAAAATAAAATCCCATATATAATAGTGAAAATTGATTATTCTGTGGTAATTGGCAAAAAATGGTATGTCATATCTAATTCCAAGCAGCCTTAAAGGTTAAGTAATTAGAATAATATTTATGCATGTAGAAGTAAAGTTTATGCAAATATTACAGAAGTGTACAAGGATTATTGAAATTGGGCCAAATTGTTCCTCATGAAATGGATTTTTCTTGTCCTTTTGATGCTTTGACCAAATGCCAAGTGTCAACTCGTCTCCATTCATTCAGTTCAAAGGTCATTATAACTTATTTTGAAATTTTTGGTTGAATTCAAAATTAAGAGTGACCTAGGGTGGACCAAATTTCAAAATAGACACACCTTGTTTCAGCACATTTCAGTCTATTTGTATTGTTCAAATTTTACTCCATCATAATTATCTTATTTTAAAGTCATTGGGAGAGGAAATATACAGTAAGCTTGCTTTATTTTCACACAAAAGGTGTGCCCCCTCCCTATGCAATTTTTCTTTTTAAATAAAAAAAATCATACTGAAAGGGCATCATTTCATGAACTGCTGTGTACATATTACAGGGTACTAAGCAGAATGACAGATGTTGTCTTAGCCAGAGTCTACGGTCAGTCTGACTTGGAGGAACTCAGTAAATATTCCACAGTACCTATTATCAGTGGATTGTCTGACATGTATCATCCCTTACAAATACTGGCAGATTTCCAGACTCTGCAGGTAAATGAACATAATAATTTTCACTAGTAAAACTTTTATTTTCATAAGAGCTAGTCCATTTTAACTAAATAAATCTCAATTTGTGTTAAAGTTCTCTTGTAAATTTATCTAAATTGGCTTCAGTATCTCTTACTTAAGAATCACTTTGACATATATTATGTACTTTGTGAATAGTATCTAAAAGTAACACACATACAAATTAATCAAATCCTATAATAATTAAGAAATGTACTTGAAAGAGATTTCCGACTTCTTACAGACATTGGCACTGAAGTTTTCTGACTTCACACAGATATCTGCACTAGCCTGAGGCCTAGAACTAGCTTGCATATCTAAAAAATTGCAATACAGCCCTATATTTATCCAAAAATATTATCTGAAAACTGTTTGTCCTTTCTGTAAAGTGAAGGAAGATAGCTACACTTCATGTGCCATTGTATCAAATACAATTACATGTAGTAATGGAAAAAAAGTATCCCGAATTTCTTGTATGTGCAGTAATAGAAAAAAGTACCCCCAACCTTCTGTACATAAGCGATAAGGAGAAATTTATTGCTATGTTAACAACTCGGGACAGCTGAATGTAATTCATTTAAGTAGAAATTTTTCCAAACTTGTAGTGGGCCTTGTTAGTGCATAATTAGCATAAATAATTTCTTACACTACATTGCATCATATTTTATCTTCTGTTGTATTATACTGTTTTTTCCTCTGTAATTAACATATTTCATCTTATCACCACATTCATTAAATGATAATAAAATCTAGACCATTTACAATAATTTACATTGTCAGAAGTGAAAATTTGATAAATATAAAATCTTACAGATGTCCTAATGTCCATATACTCCATAACTCAGTCAAGGAAATAAGTTTGGAGATAGTACCAGTAAGTAGTCCATTTTGAACACATAACCATGCTGATGTGTTAGAAATCAAGATTTCAATTATTTTATTTCCTCTTTTTCAAATCATTCTCTTTTGCATTTCAGGAGCATTTTGGTCAGCTGAAGGGGTTGAAATTGGCTTGGGTTGGAGATGGTAACAATGTTGTCCATTCATTTATGATGGGATGTCCCAAGCTTGGAATGGATCTGAATATAGCCACTCCTAAGGTATTGCTCCAGAAAATCAGTTTGAGTCTTTTAAGTCATAACAGTGTGACAGTCCTTAAGTTTTTATAGTCACTAGTTGTTTTTAGTTGTAAAAGGATTATTACCTCCGCCAAGGAGGTTATGTTTTCACTCCTGTTTGTCTGTCATCAACATAACTCAAAAAGTTTTGGACTGATTTTGATGAAATTTTCAGGAACTGTCAGAAGTGGGCCAAGGAACAGATGATTAGTTTTTGGTGGTGATCCATATCAATTATCAATCAATAATCAATAATAATCAAAAATCGCCTTGGCAGAGGTCTGTGCTCTCGGAGTGTTTTTCTAGTAATGACAATATTTTCTAATAGGTGAAAAGCTTTATTTTCATTTCTAAGTTTGTTTGCTTTGCTTTAGGGCTATGATGTTGATCCCAAAGTAAAAGAAGATGCAGTAACTTTAGTGAAACAGGCAAGTAAAATAGTCTTAATTATGGTAACAATAAATACAGGACACAATGTGAACTAGCTATATATCCAGGACATTTTCACAGTGCTTTTTTTACAGCAGTCTTACTAAACGAATTTAGTACAGTCTCTGACAGTTCTGCGTGCTATCCATATTGGTGTTCAGAATTCAATAAAATATTGCTTCTTATATCACTGTGGTATGGCATTTTAGGATAATTAACATTTGATATCCATTTTTGTGTGAAAAACATGCCAACCTAATGGGTCAAACTAGCATATTTATCTTATAACAAAGTTTTTACTTATATTACACCTAATCTGTGAATCAGTGATAAATTGACAAAAATAAATAAATCAATTTTCTTTGCCAAAGTAAATTTATTATTTTTATAAGCAATGACCAATAGTTGTATAAGCATTTCTGATGAAAACAAAATGACACAACATTCACTTTTTCTAGTCTGGCACATCAATGAATTTCACCAGGGACCCTATGGAGGCAGTAGCAGGGACTGATGTGGTAATTACAGACACCTGGATCAGTATGGGGCAGGAGGCAGAGTCGAAGAAGAGAATCAAAGACTTCATGGGATATGAAGTTACAAAGGAGGTCAGATTAACCAAAAAGGGAATCTTTTATTATTGTAACCCTTGGCTTCATTATCATCCAATTACCGAAAATGAGTTTTTTCCTGCATCAAATTATTCAAAAATGCATCTATCTTTGTGCTGATTTAAAACAATGGGAAAGCCCTCGAAAATATAAAATGTCGACGTTGCAATCAATAAGCATAAGCAATTCAAAGCTTTCATCATCAATTTAGCACTTTTCTATTTTGAGGTGATATAGCAGTTGGTATGGGGCGTAACTTGGTTTGATATATATATTTTTAAATTTTATATCCACATAGCATCAAAACCACTATCAGATGTGAAAATCTGAGATTCATTCCTGCATAGACAAAATGCATAGTGCAGCCTGTAAACCTATTAGCCGTGCATGAAAAAATGTAAAGTGCATGTTAAGTAAATTAAAATAGTTACGTTTGATTTGGTCATGCTCCAGATGATGGCTGCTGCTGGACCCCATGCCATATTTATGCACTGTCTTCCGAGACACAAGGAGGAGGTCAGTGATGAGGTGTTTTACGACGAAAAGAGGTCAGTTGTGTGGCAGGAGGCAGAAAACAGGAAATGGACAGTTATGGTAAGTTGACATCTGTAGCCACTTTTATTTGTCAGTAAAAATGTAATATATATCAAAATTCAAAATGATTTTTATATATTTTTATATTTATATTTTATATATCAGACATGAGCTTTTTGCGGAAATGCAGAATTCCTCGTTTTTTAATTCAATTCAGATGGTTCCTGAGATTTGTATTGTCTGATACTCAAATGTTCAGAGATTTTTTTTTTTTTGAAACCTAGGCTCATGGCTGATATATTCTGATTGGTCCGTCTGTCCGACAACTTCCAAGCCATATTTTTGCCTTACTTTAAATTTACTGAGTGGCTTTTTTTTTGGTAGAGAGGCAGTTTGCATTCAAATATTGGCACCATCTGCTTACATTTATGGTAAATATATATATATATATATATATATATATATATTTTGCATAACTTTGGTGACGTTTGCCCCATAACTTCCAAACCATATTTTTTACATTCACTGAGTGATTTGTTTTGTTTGGCAAAGAAGCAGATTGCTTCTAAAAATTGGCACCATCAATATACATTTACAGTAATTATTCTGATTTTTTAAATTAATTAATTAATTATTTTTTTTGCACAGTTTTGGTGACGTTCACCCCATAACTTCGAAAACGTATCTTTGGTTTACTTTAAATTCTCTGAGTGGCTTTGTTTGGTAAAGAAGCAGGTTGCTTTAGAAAATGGGCATAATCGGTTTACTTTTATGGTAATTCTTTTTTTTTGTGTGTGAATTTTTTTACTTCTCACACAGCATTGTTTTCATTGGCTTTTATATCCCATGGAACTGAATCACTTGCTAGCTTTTAAATGTCCATGTTACCTGTAGTACATAATGTAAGAAGGTAAGAATGATTATTCTGCTTTAAAGCATTATGTAACACTAACAGTGCATCAAAATTGGCCAAAACATTATTTGCCGTACTTTTTTGTGTAATGTCTGAACATTTGTCAGCTTTGCTGCCCAGTTACCTGTATGGTGTCTCTATATTTGCCAGCTTTGCTGTCTACTTATTTATTAGCACAGTAATTGTGAAAAATAGTGTCTAAGATTTAATGAAACATACCAAACATTTGACAGATGATGTGATGGGTCACCTCACTGATGGTTTAGCAGTATCACAAAAGTAATCATACAATCGAGAGTCACCATCATTTAGTGTGATAAGCTTTACTTCTCTTTATTTCATGATTTTCATGTAATCCTTTAAGACGAAAGGCAACCAGAAATACTTCTTCACTTAATTACTTTATAAGTGGTATATTTTTCCATTTCTAGGCAGTGATGCTGAATTTGCTGCAACAGTACATGCCGCTGCATCCAAAACCCACATTCTAACAATTCCAGTCGACCTGTCCAGGTCCAGTGGAGGGCATTTCATGGTTAAAAACACATTTGAAATACAGACTTTCTTTTATAGCAATTCCATAAATTGTGTTGGCTGAAAGAAATTTTAAACAAGGTTGATACATTTCCATGCTGTTGAGAGTAGTATGTTGCATTTTATGTTTGAAGGTGGGTAAAGATTGGAGTTTTCTGATCATGCACAAGAATCTCAAATTTAATATTCTGTCAGTAAAAAAATAAGTTTATTAAATTATACAGGGGAGAACATCACAAAAATCTCTTTTGATAAATAAATTTTACAAGTATAATAAAATGTTACGGAAGTGGTGATGAGCCAGTTGTATTCTTTCAGTTATATTGAGATGCAACAGTTAATTTACAAATAATGCCACTTAGTTACGTCCAATTCCTAAATTAAGTTGGCTAGATACCCACTGTTATGTTGGAAAATAGCAAAGACATTTAAGCTGGCTCTGGTAAGAAAAAAAAAAAAAAAAAATTCTATGTGTCGGCCTATTTAATGAGTTGAGTTTCTATGTTCCAATTGCTTGAATGAGCTAAGATCTTACAGTGGCAGGCAACAGCTGTGAGCTCTATCATTCCAAATATTTCTGTGAAGAGTCTAATTCCCATTGGACTGGAAGCAAGGCAACATGTTTCTGCACAAGATGTACAAAGCATGATGATTATCAAGTTCCATTCTCATCTGATAGGTCATCAAATTTATGATTGAACTCCTTTTCAGTTATCTGTATAAAAAAAAATTTGTTCAGATTGGCATTCAAAAGCTTAAACAAATAAGATCTTTCTCTTTTAAAGTAATTTACAGTACTCTTTACTTAAATGTATCAAGAAATTTTTGCTAAATCCAAAAGCTGAAAATAGATGAGCCTTTTCTCACCTTTTTTCTTTTCAGTTTTTTGACCAGTTTTGCATCTTTTTCTAATTCATCCAATTCTTCATCATTAAATTCCATTTTACGTTTTCTTTGCTCTTTCACTTCTTTCCTTTGTTTCTTCTTTTCTTTTCGATTTTTTTGTTTGGACCAAGGTACCGTTTCCTTCTGAAATATAAAATTTGTCATAATCATGCATAAGGGTATATGGGTCTGTATTTTAATTTTTTTTAAATTACACACTTTAAATTGTTAAAATCCTTTTCAAACATTCATTAAATGTTTTTATATGATTTCTCCAGAGCCTATTTGACACTTTTTATGCAAGGAAAAAACTGATGAAATACAAAAACTTACTTTATGAATTTTGACTTTCTTTCCTGGGAATACACCTGTTTGATGGTAAATTTTCAGATGTTCTTGTCTTTGCTTTTCTCTGCTTTTATCTCTTAAATGAGGTACATGCATGTTAAATACAAAATTAATCTTCCCTGCAACTGTTAAATTTGTTAAACTTTTGAACAAAAAGGCAGAGCATGTGCCATTAAATTTTTAACAATTTGAAAGCAGATTATTTTAATGAAACATTGCCTTCCTCCACATTTCAGAGTATAAATCAAACTGCGCTGTAGTAGAAAATTCTGCCAAACTTACTTGTAAGGAATTGTCATTAAATCTACTGGATCTGGAATAAAATCGGGAAATGTTTTCCCCTTCAGTTCAGGCATTTTTGGTAACTGGAGAAGTCCAAATCCTTTTGCTAATTTTGCTATGTCAAGCTCTGCAAAAATGCAAAAAATATTTTCATACATCAAGTGAGAATAATCTAATATATGAATAAGAGATAACTAATTATAAACCATGCCATTTTTTTTTCCAGATAAGGCCACACTTTTTTATTTTTATGGATGACATCCTCTGGGGACCCCAAAATCGGTGCGAGCGGGCGAAAAAAAAAAGTCAAAAAAAAAAAAAAAAAAAAAAACTGCTTAAGAAAAGTTATGTTTTCAGTACACAGCTGGAAACACTTATTTACCACAGAAACACGTATCAAACTAACAACATGTCTTTATCCATGCTCTCAAAATATTAAAGCATTGTGAATAGGGCCTACTTCGTAGAAAGGTAAAAAGTCATGAATATATATATGCTGCATATTACCAAATCTATTTAAGGTTATTTCATGCATTATGTTGGTATAGCAATCAATAAAACAAATATCAAATAAACAGCGTGTCTTTATTTGTACTCTCAGAAAATTTAAGCATTGTGAACACTTCACAGAATTGTTAAAAAATGAAGCAAAGATAGGCCTATGCTTCCTACTACCAAATCTAAAAAAGGTAATTTCGGTCGATGCCATTCTGTCTACTTCGACTCACACGTAGCAGCCAACTATTGGGTGGCCTGTCCAACCTTCAGTCCACCAAATACCACGACGCTCTTGTTGACCCTTTTTTCCCTACAAAAGAACCTGGTAAGCCTATGTGCTGCTTTGGACAGAATGTCACTGAAATTTTCCGGGCGATGATCGCTGGCCGCGGCCAGCCTTTCGTATAATTGTAAAAAGGTGATATCTCCATGTCCAATATCAATGGCAAACCAAAACGACGGCCCCCGTTCTCTTTATGACTTTAATTGTCGTGTATTTTGAAATTAATGCTAGAGATGAATTTGACGGCAAAGCGGCCATATTTCCACGTGGTGATAATACGCATGCGCAGAAAGCTCATTTTCCGCACTCGGAACTACTCGGATGTCTCCGCAGTCGACAATGACAGCATGGAGCTTGCGGAATTAGCCGAGGATTGCCGATTGCATTTTCCGGCAAATTCAATAACGACGTTTGCGACAACGGACTTCCTGGGGGGGGGGGGGATTTTTTTTTTTTTTTTTTGGAGAACGGACGAAAATCGGTGCGCGCGCAGGATGTCATCCATAAAAAAGTGTGGCCTAATAACAGATAATATTTACAAAGTTCAAAAGACTTGTACTAAAAAAAATTTACATAAATTTAAGTTTGAAGTCAAATTAAATGCTTACCTTTTATCCTAAATATAAGATAACACTCGTGTTTGGCATAAGCCTGCATAAAAGAAACAAATGCCCGCATTCCTTTCTCAAATATAGCTCTGTCTTCTCTAGCCATTTGTTTAAGCTTTGGTAATAAATCTACTTTCAAATGGGGTGGCTGCAACATCTTCAGAGGTACCTATCATTGAAAAAGATTGTGTATTAAGACAGTGTGATGTATATTGGGTCTTGGTTTCAGCTTAATTTACTGGTTAAAAGCATGCTCAGACATGCAGAGGATACTATATGAAGTCATTCTACATCTTAACTCATTAAATAAGCTTTAGCCAATGAAAAAATAACAGACATTTAATTTTAAAAGCAAGAAAGTGAATATTCACATAATTACATGCCTTTTGATTAATAGATAAGAACTGCACATAGCTTTCCTCAGTTGGAATCAGAAAGACCAAAGCATTTCCAGTGTTCCCAATCCTGGCAGTTCTTCCACAACGATGAACAAAGGCACTGTAAAGATAGGTCAGTAACATGCCTATCAACGTGACAATGTACAGTTATTCCACAATAATCAGACCAGTATTCTGAGAGTACATATTCCAAGTTCTTAATATCTTAATATCTTTGGCACAATGGCATATATCTCAGCTGACTGAACTCTACAAAGCTGCACAGCAACTGGTATAATCTACGGATACAGAGAAATACACAACTGCACTTCAGAAAAATCAGTATTAAAATGAATTTGCCCTCCGATGGAGCCACAAAATCCTAAACCAGTGTGTGTCTGAATCCAAGCCATAAGGCATGTCTTTGTACTTACGTTGCTGAGCTGGGAGGATCAAACTGTATTACCCAGTTCACATCAGGGATGTCTATACCTCTAGCCATTACATCTGTGCACATCAAAATACCACTGTAACAGTTTAAATACATCAACTATAGCATACAAATATTGAATATTGTAACAGTTGACATGAATATTACCTGTAATATGCAAATACCATACAATTTCTCCAGATATTCACAACACAAAATAGTATACAGTAAGTATGAATGTGTACTAAACTATACAAATACAGTATAACTAATACACATGCTGTATTTACTGTAACATATAAACTCTAAACATTTTAATTTAAAAATGTAGAAAAAGATTGAATATACAGAAATGCTTTGAGTCCCATTTCATTTTGTTTTAATAATCAACCATTGAAGTTATAAATATATTGCAGACCCATGTCAATACTTAGAGCAAGTATATATTATGATTAACTGGAGTATGCAATGTTAATATTTATCTTTAGGGAGCTTTTAAATCTACAACTCACCTTTTCAAATTTTTGAATTTTGTAAATATTGTATTCCTTTTCACTTTCATTTTTCCATGTATACTTAATACTTCAGTGTTTGGAAGCAACCTGTTATATCATTAAATCTTTATATTGTATTGTCATTCAGGCACAGTGATGAACAAATGAAGACAGTCAATAACAAATTGCAATACATCATAATTGTGTAGATATACTGTAATTCCTCACAAGAATTAAAAAAAAAAAAAAAAACTCATTCAATTTTTATCTCATATGAACCCCATTCCTTTTTAGGAGCTTACAAAGAATCTATTTAAGAAATAAGTATCAAATAATTAATTGATCTATTGTTAGTATGAATTAAGTTGATAACTGAAAAAAAGTAATGATAACTTACGTCTCTAAGGCTTTAGAGAAATAATCTACACTGGCACATGTGCTAAAGAACACCATGTTTTTCAGTTGACTATGGCTCTTCAGAAAGTCTACCAGATAGTTGAATTTCTTATCACTATCACAAACCTGAAAAGGAGGAAAATACTGACCAGTGAACTTAAAGTTTATCACTTCACAAACTGTCTGGAACATGCAGATGTTTGAAAGCTTTGCCTAAGTATCTCTTATCAGTTACAAGAACTACGTATGAAGAGAAATTTGTTCAGTTTGCACTTGCCCTATAAAGATTTAGTATAAAGCCTTTTACCACCAATTCTTAACAATTTTTGAAATGGCTCTTTCCAGAAAAATTCTCTACATTTTTTGCTAACAAATTGGAATGTTGAAAATATCAGGGCATAATACCCACCATATAATAATTCTGTAATGAAGATGGTGTTCGTTGAGTTCCAACAGTGTCTCCAGTATTTTTTTCCTTCACAGTCACTCTGACTGGGTTTCTTAAACCTGCCCTTATTAATGCTTCAACTTCCTGAGTTTGAGTGGCAGAAAACAGGCCCGTTCTCCTCTGTTTGGGAAGGTAACTAAGAATTGTGTTGATACTAGCAAAAAAATTTAAATGTTGACTACCTGTAGTTGTGAAATTATAAGAAAAATTCAATGCTGTCAATATCAATGCTCTAAAATGACCAATGGTTTTATCAACATAAAAACTAAGTAACATATGCAGAAATGCATAGGGTTGGTATTTCAGTCTTACAAGTTTAGCTTAATTAAGCAATGTATTTTAACACACATAAGTCAAAGGATATGACTGATGATTAATAAGAACCACCTAAATATGGCTAATATGTTTTACCTTGCCTCAAAACCCATATCTAATAGTCTGTCAGCCTCATCTAATACTAAGACCTCCTGCAATAAGAAAAAATATAATGAACTAATTAAAACATAACTACTGTCAATTTGGGTATCTTCCAATTTTCCACCATTTATGATGTCATCTAAAATGCAACCCCCTAATATACCCAGCTCTACATGTAACTTAAACCCGTTTAACGTCTGTATTTACCAATGCTTTCACACTTGCAGCTATATCTACACCTTCCTGTCTTCTCTGAAACAGATCTTCTAAACGACCTGGTGTGGCAATAATAATGTGTCCCCTAAAAATAAAATTTCAGAACACTTTGATATTTAAAAATAAAGCAATTTGTAATTTATGACTTACATCTGACACGTAAAAAAATCCATCTGCAGGGATCATGCATGGAGTTTTTTAATGGTGATAGACAGTAAAAATCACTGCCAAGATCACAAAAATTAAAAGAGATACGAAAACTGCATTTGGGTTTAAAACATGATTGCAAATAGGTGACATTACATTATTTATGGGCTCTAAAGTTTAATTATATTGCCACTTATACCACCTTGAATGTCAGAAACAAAATATCCAAATATGGTGAAACTAATTCTTGCATACATTCATCACAGATGAAGCAGAAACCCACCAAGTTGGGAGTCTTTTATTTTAAACTGATGTTAACCATCTGCAGTGGTATAAATCTTGGACATAATAATGATAATTCGTACTTTTGTCCATGTATAAATCAAATATGTCACTAGTCAGCAAGGTGTATGTGACATCCTCTTGAGGATTACACTGGTGTATGTCACAACCACATCACTGACACTATTAGTTACCCCCGATCTCTAAATCTCTGAATGTCTTTAAGTGGATTTGCACCACCAATAAGCAGAAGCTGTGTAAACTGTGGGGCTAGCTCTAGGAACCTTGTCAAGACTTCACTGATCTGTACTGCCAACTCTCGCGTGGGAGTAATTATAATGGCACCAACCTGAAAAAGAATTCATTGGGTAACTTTCTTTGGCTGAATTGCCATGTACATGTGAAAAATTCCAGTCTTTTCAATAATAACAATCATTTACTTCATAGTTAGTTTACTTCATAGTTAGTTAATTTATTTTGAAGGGGAAAAGACAGAAAAAAAAGAGGATTTTTCAATTTGGTAAGAAATACATTTTTATTTTTATGTTTAAAATGGGTTAGTATTTGTCTGATGAATAGTTTTAGCAAATTTCCTATTTGGTGAAAAAGAACTGGTATTGACAAGTTAACAAATTCAGCATGCTAAAATTAAATATAGACAACATGTGCTAAGATATGACAGCATTTTTCCATGTGTATGACTGATAATATCAAGTTACTAATCAGATTTTAAATACCTATTTCATAAAGGAAAAAACATAACAGGAAAAAAACATAACATATAATCCTATGTGACATCAGACATGTAAGTCATTATAAAATAATCTGGATGTCAGAAAATATCGATAGTGACAAAGAAAGATAAAGATGGAATTATTTGACAAGTCAACACTTTCATTTTGATAGTGACAAACACTCAATATGTGACTCATATATATTCAAGTATCTTACTGCAAGAATTAATTTGAATAAGGTATGAGTCATAAAATAGTTTACTGTTCCTATACTAGTACTCACTCAATTAGTTGTAAATACACCATATCTTTCAATGCCTATAAGGGCTTATGCTGCCACTTATGTATGTACTTCAATATTGTTGGATTTTATTTATTACTGTATGTACATGTATATATTATGGGGACAGCGCGCTGTGCCGAAGGTTCGCTGTGCCGAGGGTTCACTGTGCCGACAAAACCGGAAAATTGGTCTAAAATCGGCTAAGTTTTTCAGGAGCCCCAAAATCAAAGGTTCGCTATGCCGATGGTTCGCTGTGCCGAGGGTTCGCTGCGCCGAAAAAGTCGGCTACCCATCACCCATTGTGCTTGTTATGTAACGTGGCGAGCAGTGGCCTTTTTTGAAAATAAACGAGTTTTAAAAGTTCTCTTCTTCCATCCGTACCATTTGAATTTGTTAAAACTGCGCATTGAAGGTTTATCCTTATGGACATAAACATCTTAAATCGCTTTAAATAATCAGTTCTGTAAGTTAATTTATTAATTATTTTTGGCACTATGGGTGTCACCCACATTTAGGAAATTACTGACAAGAAAACATTCTCTAATTATTTTTGGCGAACTTGTAGTTATTGGGTGTGTGTAAAATTAACATCTTTTTAAAAACAATCGGCATAGCGAACCCTCGGTATAGCGAACCTTCGGCTCAGTGAACCCTCGGCATAACGAACCTTCGGCATAGCGAACCCTCGGCACAGCGAACCTTCGGCATAGCGAACCCTCGGCACAGTGAACCTTCGGCATAGCGAACCTTCGGCATAGCGAAGCGCACCCTATATTATATAAACCCTCACTGTGAACATAACATATAACAAAGACTAAATGTGGGATACACTGTTTTGTAGGTTTATCAACATGATATAAATGTAAAGGACAAATGTTATATTAATGACCTCATGATTGTTTATATTTCCATTTGGGATAGCACTGCCTAAACATAGTAAAAGCTTTTAGGGTGGTCATAACTTTCTGATGTGTGAATGAACTATTGGTACAACACCTTGGATCAATGCATGTTCTTTGGCATTTACAAATTAAATCAATATGCAAACATGGATTAGACTGAAACAATTTTTTGTAAACAAGGATAACTTGTGCATTCCATGGAGTTACGCTTATGATAACAGCAGCAGTTGTACAATGCAGGCCAACAAAGTGAAGACTGGGTTGATAATTACCCTTAGCTATACAGAACTACTTAGCATGACATCATCAGCACATTGCGCATTAGGGCCCGCGCATTATAACTAAGGAATTCCAAGCAGATAAAGACCATTGCCAACAGTTTAATATATCAAAGAAGGTCAAGAGCATTACAGGATACATTTATACTGCAGCTAACTGTTGTCAAGTCTAATCACATCATGGAGTTCACACTTGTAAAGCACATCTTGAGGGCTACATGATACAGAAGCAAGCATACAAAAACGTGCTATTGATTTTAGTTACTTTTTCCAAGAATATGACCTTGCCTCCATCTTGCAGAGGTTAGTATGGTAAATGAGAGAAATGGAAGGCTGTATCAATGTGGAAACATACCTTTGCTCTGTTGGTGTGCAACAATTTACATGTATTGGTGGGACATTTGAAGTAGACTTCAATAAGAGGCCACCTCAAAATAAAGAACTCGAGAAAAGACTACCACAGGAAGTAGTCATACAGGTACGTTGAAATACTTGCAGAATTTTATGAACATCATCTACATCATAGACAGGCTAATCTATTTTCTCAATAGAATGCATAATCATCAAGGTATGGACTTGTGTATTCAAAGAGCAAAAACGAAATTGTGCGCATTACTATTTCTATTTCCACAGCTATGGATTTTCTTTTATCTATCCAAGTACATAGATTATTTCAATGGAATAAATTTGTAAAACCCAGATAAAATTTGTAAACCATAACTGTCATAACTCTTCATATGAGATCATATGAGATCTATATTTCACAATAAAAACATTGTAAACAACTCATAGAAATATAATATATTCTGTTTTACCACAAAAACGGCAGTTAAAGCTATTATTCTGATATCTGAGCTGGTAATCGGACCATGTGACCACCACAGATGGCTATACCGTGTAATAATCTCTTAAGAGATTATTACAAAAAAAAAAAAAAAAAAAAAAAAAAAAAAAAAAAAAAAAAACCTGGGACTAACTTTGAATGTAGAAATGGATTCATTAACCATTGGTCAGTTTGGGAAAATTGTTGTTTACTCCAGGAAAATTCATTTTTTGGCCAAAACGAAGTTATTATCCCTTTAAATAGAATATCACAGAAAGCACTGACTGCAGCCAAGGCTGCTTAATTATTACTTTCCTTAATTACCTCATTAATGAACTAATAAACTCAATAATCATTATTATCAATTTATTAACAAATTAATTAGCTCAATTCTCATCATATTGGTAATTAAGTCATTGAAAATTTAACATATTTCTGACCTATCCTGAAAATATCATCAGAGACCCCCCATAACTTTTTGCATATTTTATTAAGCCTTTCCTGATTGGAAGGCCTGAAAAGGTCTGATGGGGGATCCTGGTGAGAAGGCCCAAAAAGGCCCCTGTAAATCAAGTTACTTTTAAATAGATCTTTCTACTAATCAACTTGAAATTTGGCAATATACAACAGTCATAGCAGACAACATGAAAGTAAAAAATGTGCTGGGTCCTTGCTGTTTTTTTTTTTTTTTTTTTATTAATGTGAAGATGGAAATTTGGAAGAATTTTTGCAGCATAAAGAATACTTCTATTTTCTTTTGCAAGTTATACTGGGAATTTCTTTTCTGAAAGATTATTATTTCTTCTGAATTTTTATGCATTATGTCTGCATTGATTATCACTGGAATTCCATGAAAATTCCATGAAAAAAAGTTAAAGGTAATAATTAAAATAAAGAAAAATAACGCAACATTGAGAAATACACTAGTAGTATGACAACTAAATGTTGATTTTTTAAAAAATATTTTTGGAATACACTTGTATTTATATGTTTTCTATCAACAATGAAATTTCCAAGCCATTACTATGAAAAATGTAGATGTTTTGGCTTTTTAGTAAAGCACCTTGTTATTAGTGCTGTTCTGCAGAATTAATAGGATTCCCCAGGTGATGACTTGACCAACTTTGTGTCCAAAAGGGTTAATGTTGCTTATGGTCAAAATGGATCACCTCCAAAGTCTAATTGTTTATTTACTTGGTCCTGACAGTTTCTGAAAATTTCATCAAAATTCCCCTAAAACCTTTCTATAATGTTGCCAAACAGACAAACAAAACCAAAAATGTAACCTCCTTTTCTACACCTTTTCTGGGATTGAAAACTGAAATTAACATATTCATCAGAATCTTGACTAGACACAAATAAGAATTATATCACTGCTAAAGGGCAGTATTACCAGTAAAAATATTTATTATTTTTTTTCCTTAGATATGTAGTCTTGCTACAAGCCAGAGACAAGATGTCTTTAAACACGGACAGTTCATTAGTGTCCAATGTCCAGAGAAAAGCTTAACACTAGACGATAGTGTAATCTATAGCTGGGAGCCAAGCTTCAGTGAACAATCCTCACTTCAGTGCTGTGTAGAGGACTCACTTTTAAGGATGGATTACAATGAAACTGAGGACAATAACATTTATATCCTGTATTCTGACTCTTCTGTTCCATGTGGAGAGAGCTGGCAGGATATAACAGCAGAAGCACGCTTCAGAGGGAACAGGGCAGCAGGAATCTTTAAATATAGAGCACAGAAGACAGGGGTGTAAGTTTCATTAGTATGAATTCTATCCAGGTAGTTTTTTAACAGAACAGCATAAAGTTACGCAATAACTTCTTAAATTGCACTGAATTGTACAGCATGTGTTCTTGGCAGCTTAAGCTTAATCAAAACAAGTTTTGGAAATATCCACCATAACAAGTCAAAGATTAAATATACATTAGAAACTGTAATAAATTATCCTTTTATTGCATTTATTACTAGAACTGTACTTATCATTTAACTTTTATTGCATTTAAATTATGAAAACTTCAGGAAATTTTCCATGTCACAAATGTAACTGGTCTAGGTACCAGTATGAATTACATGTGGTTATGTGATGCAATTTTCAATTTTACAACTTGCCAGGTATTGCATTGTACAAGCCACAGCGAGCATTGCCTTAAGTAGAATTCTTCAGACAATGAACCAAATCAGCAGCAATGTCGTTGATAAATATGTTACTGTGACAATAACACGCAAACCAGGACCAGAAAACAAAGCCATAGTGGACTGCCTTCAAGTGACAGATCCAAGATTAAAAAATTCATTATACAGAGATTCATTCAACCAGCTATTCATTGCCATGGCAGCAACATGCAGTTTGTGTCTGAATGTCCAAGCTCATGCTGGAAATGATACGTGTACATTGATCAACCCCAAACTGGATGCTGGGGGTGACAACAGACAGCCGCTTTGTCTGGGTGAACATGCCACAGAAGATAAACTGGTGTGGATTCACATCTTTCAAGATGATTACATGAAAAAATCAATTGCAAAACTTCTTCTTAAAAAGGTCAATATATCACTTACCTGACATAGATCAATTCAGACAGTGTGCATATTTCTATCAGATATCTTTTTGAAGTGTCAGCATGTACACAGTCAAAGTGCTACATAAGATCAGACCCTGTTCCTATACCTAGATCAATCTAGCAGGATAGACCCATCTCCAAGGGGTTTCTCGCTAAGTTGCATTCATCTTAAGTGGCTCTGATGTCTGGCATGCCTACTGAAGCCATTAGGAGGTGATTAACTTTCATTTAGCAGCTTCAGTAGGCATGTTTGACATCTAAGCCACTTAAGATGAATGCAATTTAATGATAAACCTATCGGAGATGGTCAATCCTGCTAGAGCGATCTAGGTATGGGAACAGGGTCTTAGTATGCAAATTTATCTCACATAACTCATTATCCCAACTTAGATAAAGCTCAACAAAATTTTACTTGTGACAGAGATATCAGCTCTTTAACTTCTTTTTTTTTTTCAGAGAGAGATTTGGAATTACCAACACCTTAAGATGCCTTCACTAAAATATAGTAAGTTCAAGTAGATTTCAATTTTACAGTTAAAAATGAAACAATTGGAAGCCAAAAAATTTGACATCTGTATATCTTAGATGTTTAAAGCAAACTCAAACAAAAGCAACAACATTTTCCTATGTATCCTACAATTTAAATGTCCTAATATTCAATTATTTGTTAAACATAAAAGTAGACCTTAAACATCTTAAAAATACAAAAAGAAATATTTCCTACACTGAAAGCAAGGTATATAATTCAATTTCAGAGTACAAGGGAATAAGAGTTAGAACTCAATCTTCATCAGAATTTAATACACATGCTGCAAAGCGTCATTTAAGCCATCAAGTTCAAGATTCCTTACAGCTGGAGCAATCTTTTTCAAAAGACTATAAGAGACAAGCTGGAAGCTTAGAATATGCTAGCTTTGAAGAATTCAATAAGAAAAGAGTAAACCGTGCCAGCAAAGACCGTTTGAACATTTTCTTGAAGTTAATTGAGAGACTACATTCAAAGAAAAAGAAATAGAAATACAAAAATATAGCATATTTTCACAGACACTTTGATTTTCACAGACACTTTGATTATTATAAAAATGTCATGATATGTTACAAACATTATGGTTACAGTGAATTGTAACTCACAGATTTTTGGGACTAAAAACGTTTGCTTAAATTCAGAGAATGCTATGAATGTATGGATCATTTCATCTCAAATCAGTTGGTGAAGATTCCTCATCCATCACAAGCAGATTTGTCTAATATTTCAAAGAACTGAAGTTCATTGTTTCTAGTGAGGAAAAGAAAAATTTTAAAGCTATTATTTTGGTAAAACATATCTTCTTGCACAAAACTTTCAATTTTAGTTGCTAGCATCTACATTTTGATACCGGACTATTAAAAAATACATCTGAACAATGCAGGTACGCCAAATATAGAATACCAAATAAGAAACCATACATTTTCCAGAGCTACTAGTTGAACTGACATAGAATGACCCAAATAGGCCTTTTAACATCATGACAATATTGGAAACCTGAATCATTCTTTACATAACAGAATATAGAATACAGATTAAAGGGATAACAACTGTTCGTTTTGACCAAAAAAATTGGATTTTCCTGAAGTAAATAACAATCTTCCCATACTTCCTAATGGTTAATGACTCAAAGTTAGTCCCTTCAAAGTTAGTCCCTGGTTTTTTTAAAGTTCTGTTTTTTGTTGTAATCTTTCAAGTGATTATTGCAGAGTTGTCATCTGTGGAGGTCATGTGGTTTGATGGCAAGCACAGATTCCAGATCAATTTATAACCTCTATTTTGGTGATAAAATAGAATTTATTACATTTCTATGAGTTGTTTCCAATGTATCTATTGTGAAATATGGGTCTCATATGAAGAGTTATTTTAAGTAACAATAATGGTCTCAGCAACCATACTCTCCACATCGAAACTGGGCGGCACACCAGGCCGAAAACTGAAAGGTGTGACAGAATCTGTCACCTGTGTACCCAAGGGAAAGTTGAATACCATTCCAATTCCCAATATACAAAACAGACCTAGATACCTTCTTTAGTAAAATCTCAATCCTAAAAGCTGATACAAGGTCACCAGAGAGTCAATTATGCAAAGTATTTAACAGTGTCAACAAAGAGAATTTAGTCTACCTCTTCAATTTTATAGAAAAATCATTTAAGAAAAGAAATGAAGTGAGTGCTCTCCTTGGTAACTCCTTGGCATATTCCTTGAAAAATGTCAGTGTATGGTCCCACTCTTCTGTTGTGAGAAGTGACTCGGCAGTGGGACTCGACATGGCGCATGGTCAAGGGTCACAATACTTATTAAAGTCTTATATCATTTTAACCTTAGCATATTCCTTGAAAAATGTCAGTGAAAATATAACTTACATAGAAAAATCATTCAAGAAAAGAAATGAAGTGATTGCTCTCCTTGGTAACTCTTAGCCACCCTGAGCTTCAGAGATAACTTGACACTAACCTCTTCACAATAGCCTATCTTCATCGTGTCAAGTTACCTCTGACCACATTCGATTGCCCCGCCGCCCGCCAATCAAATTTAAAGCCCGCACTCAATGACTCATTGAACGATCTAGCCAATGAGCCATTCAAATCCGGACCAATCAGAGATAAGGCTCAATATCAGGGACTTGCCATAACCTGTGGGCAGCACACAAAATACATCATCCCTCAGTAGATAATGATGCAGGGCCTCAAACTGCTCTGGTTTCAATTCCGATATACTCATATTTTGCAAAGAATCAAGAGATAACTTAACACATTATTTTACGTAGTCACTCGTAGAAGACGCCATGCTTTCTTTGTGTACGGTTATGCACTCGGCACCACTCGGATGTCTCCGCACTCGACAATAACTTTGTTGTTAGTATGGAGCTTGCGGAATCAGCTGAGGATTACCGATTGACGGTCAACCAATCAGCGTTTTCACCAAACTTTGGTGAAAAATTTTGAAACTTGGATTCGAATGGCTTATATAAACTAGGTCAAACTATTTTCGTCAGAGGTAACTTGACACGATGAAGATAGGCTATTGTGAAGAGGTTAGTGTCAAGTTATCTCTGAAGCTCAGGGTGCTCTTAGCAAATTCCTTGAAAAATGTCAGTGTATGGTCTCACTGTTCTGTTGTGAGAAGTGACTCGGCAGTGGGACTCAACATGGCGCATGTTCAAGGGTCACAATACTTATTAAAGTCTTACACCCCATTTCCATAGATTAGATCGACCTAACTCCTTGGGGGTTCACGCTAAATAGCTGTCAGCCGGGCGGACACAAAAGTTAATTACCCTCTTACTGCTTGTAGTAGGCGGGACGGACATTTAAGTCGGATTATCTGAAAGTAATCTAGTGAGACTCCCCACGGGGATAGATCGATCTAAAATCTATGGGAATAGAGCCTTATATCATTTTAACCTTGTTATTAACTTATCTATTAGTTTAAATATATGTAGTTCTCCCTTCCTTGTAAATTTGAAACACTTGTGTAACTTATGATTGTAGACATAATCTTCACGGTTTGTGTCTATGGTGAATCTATAATCACACTAAGAAGGTAAATCTCACTGCCTAGCTTGAATACTTTATTAGTAAACTAGTACATCTGTTCATTAAATAAAGATATATCCTTGTTCACTCACAACTGGCAATCCAATTATCAATTAGAGACTGGTAATGCACAATTGTATTGTTTTTTATATATTACATTGTACAAGGTCATAATTATTTATGTACCAGTGCATATCTATAAATTGAATTGAAGTGAATTCAATAATGACAAAAAATTGTACAGAGAAAGAAAATATAACTTACATCTTTCTTTCTTAATTTGACCTCCCTTCTATTTAGTATTTCCAGTATAGGGATGAGAAATGCTAAAGTCTTCCCTGATCCTGTCACTGCCTCCACAGCTACATCCTTATTACTCATAAACAGTGGAATACATGCCGCCTACAATAGGACAAAACATAATATGTATTAGTAATGGTAATAGATATATTCTAGCAATTTCGAGAGGTAAACTAGTCAGACAAATATTGGACAGGTTTCAAGATAAATAACACAGACAAACAAGGCAGCAAAGCTGTCAAATGTACAGACAAAAAACAAAAAATAAAGATACAAAATAGGTCATTTTGTCAATTTTGATGCAATAATAAATAATGCTTATAATAACACAGTCAGTTAACACTGATTTTTAAACATGCACAACAGGTAACATGGTCAATAACAGGAGCAGATCAAGAGATATTTTCTGACAGTATTCCAAAGTATCTTTGTTGATCCATCCTCCACTTTTGATGGTCTTCCAACAGAAAAAAATCTGACCGTCGTCTGAAAGACCCAGAAGACGGCCTCAATCCACCCCTGCAATAAGATTACAGTTTCTGGACTATGAGAGTTCAAATTCATATAATGAAAATCCCAATATTTGAAAAATGTTGACAGTGCACAAAATAATATTACATAATGTTTAAAGACATAAAAACCTATGCAACTGCTTATGTGGAAATACAGAAAATCTGAAGAGCTTCAGTTGAAAATGGGAGTTGAAAATGCCAGTGTTTAGAAAAAAAAAATTAAAAAGAAAACACACACACAAAAAAATTCCAATAAAGCTGCTATTCAAACTTTTAATCTTGCTGTATTAACATGATATGAATAACCCCAACGTGTTTGAGGATAATAAGGCACTGTTATTCATCTATAGCATTAATGTTGGCATTACACAATTTTTTTTTCTTTCGTAAACTTATTTGCAATATTAAACAACATTTACCTGCATAATTATCACCAATTTCTGATTATGTGACACAGTTAAGAGAGCTTAACCTATAGAAAATGGGTCATTTTGTCAATTTTGATGCAATAATAAATAATGCTTATAATAGCACTGTCAATCAACACTGAATTTTAATCATGCACAACAGGTAACATGCTCAATAACAGGAGCAGATCCAGAGGTATTTTCTGACAGTATTCCAAACTATATTTGTTGATCCATCCTACACTTTTGATGGTCTTCCAACAGAAAAAAATTGATACCAGTCAATGTAAACTTTAAAATCTGACCGTCATCTGAAAGACCCAGAAGACGGCCTCAATCCACCCCTGCAATAAGATTATAGTTTCTGGACCATGAGAGTTCAAATTCACATAATGAAAATCCCAATATTTGAAAAATGTTGACAGTGCATAAAATAATGTTACATATTGTTTAAAGACATAAAAACCTATGCAACTGCTTATGTGGAAATACAGAAAATCTGAAGAGCTTCAGGTGGATGGGAATTGAAAATGCCAGTGTTTAGAAAAAAATTAAAAAGAAAACACAAATAAAAAAAAAAAAATTCCAATAAAGCTGCTATTCAAACTTTAAATCTTGCTGTATTAACATGATATGAATAATCCCAATGTGTTTGAGGATAATAAGGCACTGTTATTCATCTATAGCATTAATGTTGGCATTGCACAAATTTTTTTTCTTTTGTAAACTTATTTGCAATATTAAACAACATTTACCTGCATAATTATCACCAATTCCTAATTATGTGACACAGTTAAGAGAGCTTAACCTATAGGACTTGAATGGGAAATCTCAATGTGTGTTTTATGTAATCTTATTTAATGGGCACTTGAAAATCAATTAGGCAAGTAATTTTATAGCTCTGAATTTAGCTAGTGATTATCCTAAGGGACAATTACCACCATCCATAACAGTAGCCCCATATAGCACTCCACAGAGCTGCATTGCTTCCAAAACAGAAAACAATCACACTGATTTCCAACACAAGCTACACTTCAGTCCTATGAAACTTTTCAGTAAGTTAGAATATCATAAGTAAAATGGTTTTTCCTTAATGGTCATCCCAGCAGCGATGTCCAAAAAAGTTTTTTTTTCATCTTTTATGCAATTTAACATAATGCTTAACAGCACAATGGCCATCAATTTTTAATAATAAAGAAAATGTATCATAGCTATTCAAAAGATGTGACTAGCAATGGTATTCAAGCCAATGGAAGTTCAAAGACTAAGTCACACCTTGAAAATGTCCATATGTGAAAATTTTAATTGTAAAAAAATTGCAAAAAACTATATAATTTCCAAGAAATTACATAATGCTTAACAGCATAATGACCATCAATTTTTAATAATAAAATAAAAGTATCATGGATATTCAGAAAATTTGATATAGAAAGGTCTTCAGGGCCATGGAAGTTCAGAGTCACAGCTTCAAAATGCCAAAATGTACACAAGAGATAACTGTACTGAAATGAATTTCTTTCCACTTTCAACACTTTTTTTACATATATCAAAATAATCAATTTACTGTCCTTTTTAAATGATCAACTAAGAAAGTTGTTGATATAGGAAAAATATCAATAGAACAATTTTAAATGTCCAATTTGTTCCATTCTGAGATTCTGAACATGGTGAATGATTGAATCTGACAAACTGTAAAGATATGAGTTTATTTCCATTTTTGACACTTTATTACAAAATGCACAATAAAAGGTTTACCATCATTTTTATATAATCAACTAACAATATTGTTAAGATGCAGAAAATGTCAAAAGAACACCTTTACATTACTAATTAGTTCACAAATGAGATTGTTAACATGCCTAAGAATTAAATCCGAGGAAAAAGGACTTATATACAAAAAAAGGCACAATTTCACCAAAACTGAACCGATCAAGCTTATTTTCGAACCCCATCTGTATTTTAGTAAATCTGATCACCCCTATGAATTTCAAGACAATTGGCCAATTGATTTTCCTTGAAATGTGTTATCGGTGTTGCACATATGCTGAAATAGTGAAAAAACAGCATAACTTCCATAAAAATGGCCCGATCAGACTGATTTTCGAACTTGACCTGCGTATTATGAATTTTCATCATTACAGTAACTTATAAGCCAAAAATTAAAACGATTTTTCGCTTATCATGTTATCGGTGTTGCATTTATGCTGAAAAAAATGAAAAAATAGCATAACTTCCACAAACATGGCCCGATCATGCTGATTTTCGAACTTGGCCTGCATATTCAGAATATTCATCAGTTCTGTAAGTTTCAAGCCAAAAGGTAAAACGGTTTTTCACTTATCGTGTTATCGGTGTTGCATTAATGCTGAAAAAAATGAAAAAATAGCATAACTTTCACAAATATGGCCCGATCATGCTGATTTTCGAACTTGACCTGCGTATTATGAATATTCATCAGTTTTGTAAGTTTAAAGCCAAAAAGTAAAATGGTTTTCCACTTATCGTGTTATCGGTGCTGCATATATGCTGAAAAAAGTGAAAAAAACAGCATAACTTCCCTACAAGTGACCCCATCATGCTGATTTTCGAACTTGACCTGCGTATTATAAATATTTATCAATTCTGTAAGTTTCAAGCTGAAATGAAAAACAGTTTTCCACTTATCGTGTTATCGGTAAAAGTGCACGGCGACGGCGACGACGGCGACGACAGACACAGGTGATGGCTATATGTACAGACACATCTGTGTCTGTACATAAAAACTGTCATGAAATTAAACAACAACTCCCAGTGCTGGCTTAGAAAAGTTTATTGGTTACTGCATGACTCCCAGTGCTGGCTCAGAAAAGTTTATTGGTTACTGCATGACTCCCAGTGCTGGCTTAGTAAAGTTTATTGGTTACTGCATGACTCCCAGTGCTGGCTTAGTAAAGTTTATTGGTTACTGCATGACTACCCTAGGACTAACATAATAAACTACAACCAATAACAATACTTCAAACTTTATGAAGTACTGAAGGGCGGTGTTATGATAATTAGGCCAACAGTGAAAACTAAGACTGCATTCACAATGATTTGTGAATGCGATCTAAAATTCCCAACAGTGGGATAGAATTGTAATTGTAAATTCAATTTTTTAACAAGAAAAAAAGCAATTTTCTTTTACGAAGATATAAATCATTGTTCCACCCATTCCTGTACTTCAACTAAATGTTTTATATATATATATATATATATATATATATATATATATATATATATATATATATATATATATATATATATATATATATATATATATATATATATATATATATATATATATTTTTTTTTTTTTTAAATTAAGGCCCAGGATTGTAGCCAGCAATTTCAAAGGAGAGTTCTTTTTCTGAAAAAGTGGACCTTTTACTATGAAACCGTCATGTACCTTAATAAAATTTTACCCAGAAGGGACCTTTTCCCAGCAAAAAAAGTGGGGTTCCTACAACCCACCCCTGAACCACCCCTGGCTATAGGCCTGTAAGCTTTTTAGTTCTTTATATTTTCTGTAATATTTACAATGAAAGTCACCTGCCTAACATTTTCAATACACTTACTGCATAGGATTAAGAATTATTATCCATGTTTTCACTTCATAACACAAGAAAATGATGCAGTGTTTTGTTTCATGGCCTTGTGTTGTGTATAACATCTAGCTGATTCTATTTCTGGTTTGAAGTTTGTAGAGATCTCCGTTTTTCTGCCACCAGTGTACGGTTCTCTTACTTCGCTGCCACCAACAAAACAAGGTCTCTGTTTTGTAAACTTTATTTCTACGAATAACTCTCAACACAAATGTACATGTTTCTGTATCTTTTACTAAACACTGTCTCTATTCTTGCTGTACTGCTGTACTTCTAATTTAAACAACTGCAACTCAGCTACAATAAACTAACTGGAACTATATTGTGAAACTGACTCAAACTAAGTTGTGAAACTAAGTCTGACACTATACTCTCACTGAGTACTGCCACTATACTCTACAGTAACTCTAACTGAACTCTAACTGGCCAACACTGCGTAGAGCAGCTGTATTTATAGGTTTCAAAAGTGGACGACCTTGAATGGTTCACTGCTACTCTGACTGGCAGCCAGAGGAAAAGTGGACGGCCTTGAATGGTTGACCGCCAACCCCTCTACTGGACACCACAATCCCCTCTTTAGTAAACTGATACCACTTACAAGCCATTCCAACTTAAGGTTCAAAGTTCAACACACACAAGAATGTAAACAAAAGGCTACAGCTTACTGCAGCAACTTTACCATGAATTTTAAGGCTATGTAAAATCGTTACACTCTTCCCCCCTAGGTCTGATCCCACCGGGGATCTGCCCAACTACTAAATCAGTTAAAACTAAAAATATTCTGAAACATTTAAGCAGTTAAAAATTCAGTCACTTCATAAAGTTCATTCAATAGTTCAGTGTCACTTGGATTAATAAAATTACTCTAAAGTTCCACATTGATAATCATTAAAGTCATTTAAATTCTCAGTCTGATTCATAATAATGTTCACTTTAAAGTTCATAGTCTGTTACAGTCAATCAGCAAATCTCTTAGGAGGTCTTCTTTTCCTTTGTGGTCTTCCCTCATTTCTCAAATTACTGTCAGGTTGGTTCTTGGGTACTTGCACTTGTTTAGATTGGCCACTCTGCTTCATCCTGTGTTTGATGGCACTTTCTTCATGTTTCAGTGGACTACCTTCTATATAATTGCCTTTATGTAAACATTTCTGCAAATTGGACACCCAATCTGGAACTTGGTCACTTAAAAATGGCTTAAGACGGTCATGGTGCACGATCTTCATTTTACACTTAGGTTTGCCTTTCACTGCAAACAACAAATCACTGTGCTTTTTGACAACAACAAAAGGTCCTTGCCATTTATCACGTTTCAGCTTTGGGCTCAGTCCCACTGTTCTAGTGCTATCTAGTAAGTACACCAAGTCACCAACTTTATAGTTGTTTTGCGAAATACGGGTGTCGTGGTCTCTTTTCTGCCTTTGAAAGTCCTTTTTCAAATGCAATCTCACTATTTCATAAATTCTAGTAATTTTCTCTTGCAACATTTTTACATACTCTGAAGGAGACGTCACGGATCGGTCTTCTGGTGGTTTTCCAAAGATCAGTTCTGTAGCTGTGTGAACTTCTCTGCCTAACATAAGCAAATTAGGGGAATAACCAGTGCTTTCATGTTTACAGCACCTGTATGCTGCAGTCAATAAAGGCAAATGAATGTCCCAATCCCGTTGGTCTTCTGACACATAAGCTGATATCATGTCACATAACACAATATTGAATCTCTCCACCATTCCATTTCCTGAGGGATGATAGCTGGATGTTCGGGTTTTATTTATTTCTAATACTTGACATACTTGTTTAAATAACTGTGACTCATAGTTGCTACCTTGGTCTGAATGGAGATCAAGGGGTAGGCCAAATCTAGAGAAAAACTCTGTCACTAGTTTCTGTGCTACAGTTTTAGCTGATATGTCAGGGATGGCATAGCACTCCACCCATTTGGAAAACTGGTCCATTGCTAAAAGAATATATTTATTGCCTCTTTCACTGACTGGAAAAGGTCCTAAGATGTCTGTTGCCACTCTGTCCATGGGAGCGCCTACAGCATATCTTAGCAAAGGAGCCTTGGGTCTTGACCGTGGTCTTTTTCTCCCACCACAAATAGCACATCTTCTTATGTAATCTCTCACACTTTCTTTCATCTTGTACCAGTAGAAGTGTCTTTTCAACTTGCTCACTGTTTTCTTGACACCGAGGTGACCCGACGTGACTTTGTCATGTACGCCCTTCATCACCTCATTCCTCATCTCTTTCGGAACCAATATCTGTAAAAAGGAACCTGTCTTATCTAACGTTTCCCATCTTTTATATAAAATGCCCTCCTGCAGCACAAGTTGGTCCCAAAGCAACCATAACTGTCGTACTGCAGGACTTTCTGCGGCCACTTTATCTCTTTCTGGTCTCTGTGATGACTGTTCCTTCCAGTCCAGCACAGTCTTCAACTCAGGGTCTTTACACTGCAAATTAAACAATTCATTCACAGTGTAACTGCCCAGCCACTCGGCTGGAAGTCTATCTCTGTCACTCTCAGATTCACTGAGATCTGTATCTTCATCACCATGAGAAAAATCTTGATCCTTGAATGTCAAGTTTTCTCTAGGCAGCACTTCCTTTTTCTTGGAAACTCTCATCCTTCGAAGAGAAAGTGCTCTAACTTCCTTAAAGATACACTTGAATTTCATGGTCACCCAGCTCAGGATTGCAAAGAACAATGTCAGTAGGGTGTAAAGGCCTGTCAATAAAACTGAACAAGCTGCTGTATACACACGTTTTACTGGACATTTTCCTCGGTTTCCTGATGCTTGACCACTGCCACAGACTCCGTTGTCTGATTTTAGTTCTTTCTTTCGGTTCTCTGTCACTCGTCTGGTTACTAAAGGGACGACTTCTTCTTCCAGATATCTGGACCATTGTTCATGTTTCTTCTTACACTGTACGCAACCCTCGCATGGCAATTTGCTTAAAATGGACTCCCCATCATAGCATGTACACTCATCTGGGTCGCATGGAAATCTCGATATTGCATCTGCGTTACCGTGTCTGGCCCCTGCTCGGTGTTCTATTTTAAAATCATACTGTGATAGCACTTCCAGCCATCTGGCCATCTGATCATTGGGCTCCTTAAAGGACATAACCCATCGGAGGGCACTGTGATCGCTTCGTACCAAAAACTGTCTACCCAATAAATGGTGTCTGAATTGTTGAACAAAGGTAACAACGGCAAGCAGTTCTTTTCTAGTCACGCAGTAGCGGCGTTGAGTTTTCGTCAATGACTTACTTGCATACGCGACTGGTTTCTCTATTTCTTTCTGGGTCTTCTCACACCACTGTAACTGAGATAAAACGGCACCAATGCCCGTGGCTGAAGCATCAGTGTCGAGAATATACAATCCTTCGTCTCTCGGATACGCCATTACCTCATTACCTGTAAGGGCACTTTTGAGGTCCTCAAATGCTGTCTGACAAGAGTCCGTCCAAGTAAACGCCTGGCCGGCCTGGAGCAGGTGATTAATCGGAGCAGCTCTTGTTGAAAATCCTTTAATAAATCTACGATAATATGAGCACAGTCCTAGAAAACTACGTACATCAGTCAGATTCCTGGGAACTGGCCATTTCTTTATACACTCTACCTTCTCAGAATCTGGTTTAACGCCATCTTGTGTCACTACATGTCCCAAAAACTGAACTTCAGTTTGAAACAACCTGCATATGCTTGGCTTCAGTTTTAGCCCTGCTTTTCCAAGACGATTAAAAACCTCGTCAAGTCTCTTATAGTGTTCTTCAAACGATTTACCAAACACAATAATGTCATCAAGGTAAATCAACACTGTCTGCCACTGCAAACCACGTAAAATCAGTTCCATACACCGTTCGAAGGTTGAAGGAGAATTAGAAAGACCAAAAGGCATAACATTATATTCGAATAACCCATTTCTTGTCACAAATGCAGTCTTTGGCTTATCTTCTTCTGCTACCTCGATTTGATAATACCCGCTCTGGCAATCAGCTATTGAGAAGAAAATTGAACCACCAAGAGAGTCTAAACAGTCATTTATTCGAGGAAGAGGGTAAGCATCTTTCACTGTTACATCATTTAAGCGTCTATAGTCAACACAGGGTCCTGTTGTTCCATCCTTTTTCTTGACATAAACTAGTGGAGCTGACCAAGGTGAGGTGGACTCTCTAATAACACCATTTTGGAGCTGTTCCTGAATTATTTTCTCTCCTTCTCCAGCAAACGCTCTAGGAGGTCTTCTGGGCTGCTGTTTTATGGGTCTTGCATCACCAGTGACGATCTTATGCTTCACGACAGATGTGTGACCCATGTCACTGGAAGACTTGGCAAAAACATCACTGTGCTTCTGCAGGAGTTTCTTTAATTCACATCTTTCAAAGTCAGTCAAATTCTCACCTGACTGTTTATAGAGGTCAGCCAGGTACTCAGGCAAGTCTAGGCTATGAAGGGTTAAGTCTGACTTTTGTTTACCAGGGGTTAAGTCTGCTCGTAAGGTGGGCACAGAAAGGCTATCTTCAAGTTTATCACCAATCACATGGTCTACTTCATGTAAATGAGCAACGCAGGTGTCTTTCAAAAGTGAAATGTCTTCATTAGAAGGGTTAAGGAGTCTCACAGGTATTTTATTGTCTCTTCTGAAAGGATCAACTAGCACATGTCCGATCAGAAAATCACTTGACTTCTCTGGAATTGCCTCTACCAGTCCCAATCCTGATTTTATTTTGCTAGAATCAACTGTCCCTTCTATGATCAACTCACTGTTTGCAGGAATAATAACATCATTAGTCACTGTCACTCTAAAGGCATGCTTTGGTTCCCTCTCAACCAAACAGGGCACTCTCTTCCCATTAAGTTTCAGTCCGTTCACACCCAGCGAAAAATCATGATGGCACAGGAAGTCCATTCCTAACAAACCATCATCCTTTATTTTTGCTACAAGCATGTCCCAAGTAAACACTTCTTCGCCAGACTGAAAACTTATTTCTACATGGCCTTCAATTTCAATGTTTCTACTGTCTGCAACCTGCAACTGCAATTTTCTATGAGTCTTTTTCAGTTCAGGTCTAAAATCATGGGGAATTTGTTCATAAATGTGAGATGATATAATTGTTTTTGACGCACCAGTGTCTACAATAAAGTTCACTTCTTGGCCCTGAATCTTCACTGGCCAAGAAACACTAGCATTTCTACAACTGACGGTTTCAATGTCACTGTCAACAGGTGGTTTTAGGGGTTCATTCTGGCCGGCTGGAATGCCCCTTCTCAGTTTCCCTGGTTGTTTACATGCTGAGCCTCTTTCACAGGTGCCTTGCATTCTCTTGCCAGATGCCCATATCTATGGCACTTGAAACACTCTATGTTGTTTTTCCAATTTTCTGACTTGGGTGATGGAGGACTTTTCGTGTCTTTTGCTTTCTCTTTCAATATCAAATCTTTTATTTCATCTAACTTCTTGTCAAACTTCTTTTCAAGCTGGTGTAGCTGACTTTCTGTTACAACAGCCTCAGGATTTGCTGCCCTAACACTTGGTCTTTTCACTGCCTCTTCTCTTAGACTGTTATACATTTCAAGGGCCTCCCTTGCTTCGTCTAGATTTTTGGGCGTTTTCATGCCCACTGCCACGGCGGCTTGATGGTCTGGCAACCCTTTTATGAAATGGCGCAATGCAATTGTCTCACGGGTGGTGCAGTCAGCCGTCGGGTAACCTTTTAACACCAACTTTCTAATATCGGAGATGTACTCTGGCAGTTTCTCTCTTGAACTAAGCTTTCTATTCTCTAGCTCTGATAGATAGGAGCTTGTAGTACGCTTTTCTTGAAATCGGTTTTGCAATGCCCTCTGTAACAGAGGGTAGGAATTTACCACTTCTGCTGACAACTGCACAAAGGCGAAATCAGCAGCCTCACCACGCAGACTGTTACATAATCTAAACAGTTTCTCAGACTCACTCCATTCACAAGTCTGGCTTAGTGCTTTGAATGGTTCAATGAAACCCTCCCAGGATTCTTTTCCACTAAAGAGAGTCTGTCTGGGCAAAGGTATTTCAAAGTTACTACGGCCGTTAATTCTGTGAAAGGGGGTAAGTGTAGGGGTTATTGTTTCTGATATGGGTTCATTCTGGGCTCTGTGTTCTATTTCTGTCTCTTTCTGTCGCTCTAGGGCTCTGACTCTCTGTTCTGCAGCCTCAGCACGTGCCTCTAGGATGTCAGCATTCTCTTTTGCTTTTCTAATTAATCTTTCTTTCTCTGCCTCTGCTTCTTCTACAGCATTTTGTAATCTGTGAGTAGAATTTTCTTTTTCAGCTTCAAGAGCTCTGCAGGCTTCTTCTAATTGTTCCTCCAGGTTTCTCACTTCCTCCTGGTCAGATCTGTTGTCCTTTTTAGGAGGCATTTTGAATTTGTTGACTTTTCTTTGATTTCTTGAGTTTTCTCCTGGCGTGTTAAAGTCTGTATCCCAGCGCTTGCCACCAGTGTAAAGGTCTCCGCTTTTCTGCCACCAGTGTACGGTTCTCTTACTTCGCTGCCACCAACAAAACAAGGTCTCTGTTTTGTAAACTTTATTTCTACGAATAACTCTCAACACAAATGTACATGTTTCTGTATCTTTTACTAAACACTGTCTCTATTCTTGCTGTACTGCTGTACTTCTAATTTAAACAACTGCAACTCAGCTACAATAAACTAACTGGAACTATATTGTGAAACTGACTCAAACTAAGTTGTGAAACTAAGTCTGACACTATACTCTCACTGAGTACTGCCACTATACTCTACAGTAACTCTAACTGAACTCTAACTGGCCAACACTGCGTAGAGCAGCTGTATTTATAGGTTTCAAAAGTGGACGACCTTGAATGGTTCACTGCTACTCTGACTGGCAGCCAGAGGAAAAGTGGACGGCCTTGAATGGTTGACCGCCAACCCCTCTACTGGACACCACAATCCCCTCTTTAGTAAACTGATACCACTTACAAGCCATTCCAACTTAAGGTTCAAAGTTCAACACACACAAGAATGTAAACAAAAGGCTACAGCTTACTGCAGCAACTTTACCATGAATTTTAAGGCTATGTAAAATCGTTACAAGTTGCAAGAAACTATGGCTTGGATTTTGCAAGGATCCATGGCTCAGAAGAAAATAATGACAAAAGTTTGAAGGGTACATGTATTTTTTCATTTTTAATGTCTGAACTGGGCAAGATATGAACTTTTTAAGGGTAATAATGTGACTTTGGGGCATTTGCGAACATGGGAAGGGTACTTATAATTGCATGAATGCCAAAATCAGCAAATTAATTAGAGGCACATCAACCACTGCTGCAAAATCAAGAACACATTTCACTGACCGATTTGTAGCCCCATCAAGGTACCGGGTATGTTAGCATGAAAATTCATTCGTTAGCACTCCTATTGACGATAGGAGTGCTAACACATGAATTTTCGTGGTACGGGTATGTATACTAGTACTGTATTGGCAGAGCCAAATTCTTACTGTAGTAGAAAATAATTTCTACCGTGGAATATTTGCCGAGGGGCGAAACCTCCCAAAAATAAAATTTAAAAAATAAAAACTGCAGTTAAAAATGTTCTGGACAGTAATGAATACCAGTATCTGCCAGACTAAAATTAAAATTATCTTGAAATATGTCCAACATGTCGCTGTCCAAAATGGGTCCCGCGACGGTATTGCAACATAGTACAGATATAATTGTGATATTTCTGTTAATAGAGGAATTACCTGAACTGGAGTCATACGTTTGAATTTTAACTTTTTCAGCACATTAGTGATAAATTTGCTCAAAGTTACACTCAGATTATCCCAGACTCCCTCCATGCCTTCGCAGTCTGCAATCAAGATGAGCTTCTATTGCAGTTCAAGCATGTGTGGTGCCATCTAGTGATAATAATAAACTGCCTGGCGGATGGATATAAAGAAACTTTCAAGTTAGTTGCACTATTTTCATCGCATTTTACCACGAATTGTGGCAATTATAAATCCATTGTAAAGATAGCCATTTCAAAGGCCCAACTGGTGTACTTGAAAAACATATTTACTTTAGAAGTGTACTTTATTAAATAAGCTAGCGAGCAAATACTTTCCTTGCGCAATATCATCCGCTTTGTGGTACGGTCTGTGGAGAGGTGACGGTTCCTGATGTATACAGGAGGCTACTAAAAGTCTGTAAAATTTTACTCTTTAAAGACCCAAAGGGATCAAGACTTTCAATTAAATGATTTGCTTCATTCTAAGGATAACGGAGACTGCAATCTAGAGTGCAACCAGCTATGGCGAAGCTAGTAGCAGTATGTAGGACTGATGACTACCAATTTGGGAGGAGACAAATCCCCCTCATCGTAGACGAGTCGCTTTCGGTAATTACGGTTACAGATAACACATTCAATCCAGTGTTATAATATACCAATTTAAAGACAGAGAATACCTTGATATGTTTCTAAGATGATCCGTAAACAACGATCTCGAAGCATAATGTTCTTCTTGAAATTCCCTGGTGTGACTAAGTTACAAACTAAAAAGTAGCCAAATAATCATGCCCATAGCATACGTTGGGAGGATGTAGGCAATGTGTGTGTGTGAAATAATAACATTAATAAATATAAGTGATAAACATATATGTAGTGATGCAAGTAGATAAGAATTCTGGTATCATATAGCAAGTACCAGTGGTACAGGGTTCAAATAACACATGCAGTTTAAATGTTAATAAGATAAGGAGTTGAATATTTGGTTAAAATAATAATAATGAGATAGTTATAGAGAATACTTTATATCATACCAAAATAGACACCATTCATGTTTTTCTGTTGCTGTTTACCTTTTTCAATATGCATATAATCTGCTTTCCAGCTTGTTCTGCAGTTCACTGATACATGTATTGGGTGTGAAATGTCAACAATTAAGATGACAGAACTGGAGCGATTTGTTCAAAGATTCCATGCTTTGAGTCAGGATGAGATAGCCACAGCACTCATGGTCACAGGGAAAGAAGTTTTTAATCTTCTCTCTCAAATGGTCCCATGTGTTGGGTGCAGGAGAAGGTAAATCAATAAATGACACATTGTGCTGTATGCTTTAGTTCTCTTTTATAAAATGACTAAAAACTTTTTTCATATTTGAAATATCATTTTTGTAGTAGGTAAAGTTTTAGTGCCGAGATGTAAATGTGTGTAAAATTTATAGCCTGCTGAACAAAACCGGGGTTGTCAGTGCACCACATTTTATGAACAACCTTCTATACTTTAATTCCATTATTTTGATATGCAGGATGTTCACCAGCAAGCTCTGTGCTCAATTTATGCCCAGAGTGTTTTTTTTTTTTTTTTTTTTTTGTGGATAGTTTATATTTAGAACTAATGCCACTATAAAGCGTTTCAATTGACTCTTATAAGCATGTTGTATGTCAAAGGTAGCATTGCGCTATTGGTGACACGTGACATGCTTTTCCTAGTAACATATTAATGATGATGGGGCAATTTTACTGACGAATTTGGTAGCTGACTCCTTCAGATCATGCAAGAGGAAAATTATTTCACATAGTAGGCTGAGGTAGTACCCTCCTTCCTCAGTTTAAAAATAAGTGTTTTTGGAGTAGGGCAAGTGGATTTTCAGAGCTTCATGCCAGATAGGGCAAATTGCTGAAAAAAGTTCACGTCAAGTCTTGATACATATAAAAATCTGATAGATGACAGATTTTAGTAAAACTGTTAGATTTGGAAATAGATATAACGTTTAGACGTCATAACGATCATAACGTTTAGAAACAATAATCATAACGTTTAGAAACAATTTCAGAGACAAGGTCTGTAAGTTTCAACTTGAATAGATGGTAAGTGTTGCTTTTGGACTTTTGATTATTCCATTCAGTTCACAGGTGAATGACTGATAATACTTTTGTTCTAGTGTTGAAAAACTATTTGGTCAGCTTGTGGAAACAGGATACCCAGCTCTAGAGCCTCTCATTGTCGCAGCTACTTCATGTCTCTCCATCAGCAGAAATTACCTTTTTGATCCTAAGGCTATTTATGCTTTGTTCTATATACACGGGTGAGTGTACAAATGTATTATTATGTCTAAGGTGGACGTTTCAAAATGGGTTATGTGTGAGCAGTGATATTGATATTTCTGCAGATACTATCATGATCTGTTTCTGTTTTGGTTAAAAAATCCATTAACCTACGTATAGAAATTCAGATTGGCCACAATTTTAAAGAAAATTAAGTGAAAATGGATGGCTTTTTAGCTCTTCAAAATTTCTTGTGAATATTCTTGTCACTTCTTCATTTGATAGACATATCATAAGAGAGGTAGGAATATTTACAGACTGGATTATTTTCATATTTTAACCAATTTGATTTTCTTTCTCTTGGTTGTTTATCTAAGGGACCCACAGATATTTAGATCGATTTATCTCCCTGGGGAGTCTCACTAAATGGCTATCAACTTAACTGGCTTAATGTCTGTCACGCCTAGTAAAGCTGTAATGGGGTAATTATCTTTACCCCCTATCTGAATCGGAAGGCGTGACAGACATTTAAGCTGGTTAGTTGATAGCAATTTAGTGAGACTCCCCAGGGAGATAGACTGATCCAGATGGATCGATCTAGCATGGGAACCCAGTCTAAAATAAAGTCTTATTTGTATGCTATACTTAAAATGTGTTGTTTTTTAAAATACATTTTCAAGAACATGTATTCCTTTTTTCAAGTTTGTGATCCATAAAATTCCATCACCGTCATTTTTAAAATAAAAATTGAAACTTTTTTGTTGAATTATTATTATTATTATTTTTTATTTTTATTTATTTTAATATTTTGGCTTTGATTCTGACATTACGGTGAAATATACATTATTACAAATGCTAATGCTTGTGACAAGGTGGCACGCACATTTCAAATCTTATCTTAAACTGGGTAAGCACAAGGAATTTTTTTTCACTTAGCCAAATCACTAATTTTAAACCCTACTTTCTCCAAATGGTTTTAATTTGTCATCTAAAACAATTCAAAGCAACCCTGTTTTACTCAGCCAGTTTAAGTCAGTTTAAGCATTTGGCTTTATTGGTGAGTGTTAGCGCTATGCAAGTGTTACCTTAACCTTTAACTCGGATTAACAAAAGTTTAAACCCAATCAGGTCCAAGCTGACTTCAATGATGGAGTCCATCCCAAAGAGCAAGAAAAACAAGAGGTGCCAACTACATTCCTTGGATACACACAAATCTAAACCAACAGCGTGAGTAATGAAACTGCCAATATCTTATTTACAAACAACATAATTCAAATAATTTTTTAATAATAACCTTTCAAGTATATAACTGGCAATTGTTCCTTTTAAAACATGTACTGCTTTGCCTTAGCTGGTTTCAAACTATATGAATGAACCTATAAAGACCTATCATTTGCATTTGTTGTATGGAATTGACATAATTTCATGGTTGACAACATTTTGGGATGAATTTATATAGTGTTCATGAACTGTGGAAGCAAACCACATAGCATTCAACGTAAAGTAACATAAGAGTTTACTTGTATTTTACATATTTGCAGTTGGATGGACACATGGGATTTGCTATCACAAGAATGCAGGGAAGAAGTTGTTCTTATAGACACTGAAAGCTTAATGGATACTCTAGATGTATATCTCAGAAAGCACAGGTAAGAGAGATCAGTCTTCAAAGTCGTATTTACTTTAAAGCCAGTGAGATCATTTTAAATATTAAACTTGAGCAGTGACAACTTTTCATTTTAAATTAAAAATCACACAATAAATACATAGTAAACAACACATAAAACTGTCAGTATTTGCCTAATACTACTAAAATGGCATTTTTGTAAGTTATACAAAATCCATGCTTGCAATTAGGCCTTCAAAGTCTTGCCAGTTACTATGCAAACCATTGGAATTGGCATTGTCAGGTGGAATCTTATGTCTATTTGAGACCTAAACAAGTAATAGTTTATGTCAGTTCACACATTAGATGCTTAGGATTGGAATATATAATTTTTGCTCTTTGAAATTCAAATTTGATTAACTATGGTGCATTCACACTTCTTATAATGGAAATAAGCCAATCAACATAAAATTATCTGATTCACAGACTTAGCGGATAGTTGGGTAGTTTCTGGTCAGATAATTCTAGGGGCAACTTGATTTCATTCCACCCTCATTATATTCATAGTTTCTTTGGGATTTTGAATTCCAATGTGTTAATTTTCTGTTTTCTTTTCCTAGTTGTTGTAGAGGTCCCAGATCCTGCTCCACCATCATTGTACCACCAGTCACACATTGACATTCATAATAAGACCTTGAATTTGACCTATTATTTCCCATGATTTTGTGATAAATATCAAATTTCTTAAAAAATTGTCAGTGATGATCTTTAATAAACTACATAGACCTAAGCTTTCAGATTTTGGTGAGGAGTTACACTTGGAGTATTCTTTGATGTTCATTGGGTGCATTTAATGGTAGAAGCAGCCATTATATGCCAAAACTGAAAACTCTCTCTAATCAATGGAATTATGAATACTAGAGACCTCTTGTTTGTTACATTTTGTAGAGCTTGCCAAATGCAATGCTGGAACCTTTCCCTTTGAAATAAATTGCCTTTTTTGTAGTATTATAAAAGAAAGGTGACATAAAATGCTATATTTTAGAGATATAAGTAAGACATATTTTCAGTTGGCAAAGATTTTATTTTCAAGGACCACATTGTGGTAAATTTATTTAATTTATTTACTGCCACCACATTCACCCAACCCTAGAAACTTAAATGCGTTTATTCCCCCTGGTGGTACAGCACCAGAAGGCAGTATCCCCTGTCAGAATCTCTATTTTCTTCTTGTTCTGTTGTCTTTGTCTTCCCGTGGCTTTAAAATAGGTCATCCAAAATTCACTGGATATCCCAAGATTGTGCATCGACAGTCATATTCTCAATGTGCAATAAGGGTTTTTTTACAAAAACTATACTCTTATAAAAAACATGAACTAACTTTGAGTGATGGAATGGATTCATTTACCATTGGTATGTATGGGAAAATTCTCATTTACCCCAGGAAAATTTGTTTTTCTGGTATTTTTCTTGTGAAAATGAAAAATTTCCCATCTTTATTTATTCACTACTCAATCATTGTGACCACTGGAAGTGAACATTTAAACAAGCACTTATTAGTACCACCAGCGTGTACGCTGGAGGTACTCATGGTTTTAGTCCCGACCCGTCTCGTCCGGCTCCGCCGGCTCCGTTGGCTCCGCCGGCTCCGCGTACTGGCGCCAGATACAAGTCACCGTTACCGCTTCTCCTCCTAGACCGCAAGGACCCCTGTCTCCATCTCTTGGATTTAGGTCACATATAACCTCAACTTGAATCCCCAAGTTTTTTTGTCTCAGTCGGTGCATTGACCTGGGCGTGACACTCGTTGAATTGCACCTTTGTCAAAATTTTTGAAAATTCAATGCCAATTATCTACCCTACGGAAGGAATTATGGGAAAAATTTCTACAGACGACTGACTGAAAGTCATATGTGGAGATTTCAAATATGCCCTTGGATTTGACCTTTGACTTTTGTTTCAAGGTCAAACGGGCCAAAATTTTCAAAAAAACGAATTTTTTTACAAAAAAAAATTATTTTTGCTGTTATTCAGACACTACACAGACTTAACCAATAATATTATTGGAAAGTGATCCCCTTTGGGTCATCTTTCATCTCCGTGAATTTGGGGTCAATCAGTGCATTTTCACGGGAGTAGCGACCATAAGATACCGAAACTGAAAACTGTCTATTATTCGGGAACCATTAATGCTAGAGACCCGTTCTTTTTTGCATTTTGTAGAGCATGTAAAGCCCAACACTGCAGATGGTCTCCGTTTTTTCGTATTCCATACAGTTTTCGAGTTATGCTGTATCAAAAAGTACATTGTGGTTGTGAAAATTATAACATTTAGTCCCTTATATCTCCAAAACTGGCAGAGATAGGTCTATAGTTACTATTAAAGTTGAATAGGAAGTCACATACTGGCAATTTAAATGTGACCTTGAAATTGACCTTTGACCTACTTTTCACCGTGAATTGAACTTTGCAAATTTTGGTTCCTTTTTATCTCCAAAACTGGCAGAGATAGGTCCATAGTTACTATTGAACTTGAATAGAAAGTCATATACTGGCAATCTAAATGTGACCTTGAAATTGACCTTTGACCTACTTTACACCATAAACTGAACTTTGCAACTTTTTAATGCTTTTATTTTCAAAACTGGCAGAGATAGGTCCATAGTTACTATTGAATTTGAATAGAAAGTCATATGAGGCAATTTACTGTGACCTTAAAATTGACCTTTGACCTACTTTTAACCATAAACTGAACTTTGCAATTTTTTTATGCTTTTATTTTCAAAACTGGCAGAGATACACCCATAGTTACTATTGAATTTGAATAGAAAGTCATTAGAGGCAATTTACTGTGATCCTTAAATTGACCTTTGACCTACTTTTAACCATGAATTGAACTTTGCAAATTTTGTTCCCTTTTCTCTCCAAAACTGGCAGAGATAGGTCCATAGTTACTATTGACCTGGAATAGAAAGTCATTAGAGGCAATTTACTGTGACCCTTGACCTACTTTTTACGATGAACTGAACTTTGATTGTACCATATTTAGTTTTTTTTTTTTTTTTTTTTTTGCATATTTTGAGAATTCATGTTGATTGCATTTTATAGAGCTTGTCAAGCACAAGACTGGTGGTGGAGTCCCTTTTTTTGGGTGGGGGGTCCATACGAATGCGCTTACTCCAGCTGGTGGTACAATATCCGGAGGCGGTATCGCCTCTCTGATCCTCTAGTTTTGATGTGGTTTTATTTGGCCATCTAACTGTTCAGGTGATGAGAAAAATTTTAAGTAGGTACTCTGAAATGCTGAAAAATTGTGCTAGTAGAATGATTATCCCCATTTGGGTTTTGATTATTGGTACAATTATTTAGTACTTCAGAGTACCCTGTTATATTTGATGTATGTTTGTTTTGGTAAGTTATGTTGGGCTGTAAAGTTATTACAGAATTGATATGAAATTTATCTACCTATTACAGGTTCTGTTCAGAATGTAAGTCCAAAGTGCTCCGTGCATATTCAATTCTGGTTGGAGACAGTACATCTGAGAAGGGCTTCTGCCCTGCGCTGTATGAAGGATTGAGGTGCTGCCCACAGGAGAGGCATCTTCATGTGTTGTGTGAAACAGACTTCATTGCCCACCTCATTGGGAGAGCAGAACCAGAGTTGGCAGGAAGGTAAAAAGTATATTATTTGCTTTGCATTATATTTGCATACTAATAAAAAGTTAGTTGAGTTGAGCTGAAATTTATATATATATATATATATATATATATATATATATATATATTAAAATTTTAATTAATATTTCAACCATACTTGGGATTTTCATGGAAAGTTTCATCTCCATACTGTTTGATTCCCCATTCATATAAACATGCAAGAGAGAAAAAAGTGCAAAATTGTTTGCCCTTCCAGTCGACGAGAAAGACATGCCAAAACACTTGACATTGCACAGGAGGAGGTATTGACCTGCCTTGGAATACACCTTTATGAGCGCCTGCATAGAATTTCACAAAAGTTAAAGGCAGAAGAACAGACCTGGCAGATTTTGTTTTACTTGGGTGTTGATGCACTAAAGAAAAATTTTGAGGTAGTTTTCCTATTTTATATGTAATTAAAATTTGTTCAAGTTGATTGTCATTTTTCATCTATTCTCTGTGTGATTTTCTTCAACTTGTTATATAATTGCTCTTGTCCTTAACAAAAATACTCCATCTGACATTTCCTATAGAAAGTATTTTTCTGAAAATACTGATTTGTCTGTTGTATGTTTCTCATATTTTCTTGTTAATTTGGCCAGTTATCACAAATTAAATCCAGTATTTGAAATGAACCATATTAGGCAAAGCTTGATTTCTCTGTTAGGTTGCTCTTGAAAGAAAACAAGGTATCACCAATCTTGAGCTTATGTGCCAGGAGTTATTGGAGGAAGAACAAGCTAAAGAGATCAAGAAAGAGCATAAGAGACAGAAGAAGAAGAAAAAGAAGACTAATAAGGGAATCAGCAACAAAGAGAATTGTCAGGTGGGGGTTTGTTATCAGAAACTTAGGATATGCCTTTCAAAATAAAATGTAATAGGACACGGCTCAAAACTTTGATTTCCCTTCTTTTATTGTCCTTTAAAATGCTTCTTCCCAAACCAGACTGGAGTTTTTGTTACACATAATAAAGGATTAGATTTCCATATATGTGATTGTTATTGACGATAAAAGCAGTTTAAACATAACTAATTTAAATATCCAGTAAATTACAAGCAAAAAAGATATTGCTTGTAAAGCAGACATGAAATTATTGAGAGTATTCTCTGTTTTAAGGGGAACTTTTCTACATTCTTGTAAATGGATTTGATTAGCTTAGATTTCTGCTTATTTGATTTTCTAGTGTGATGAAAATTCAAACCGTGAGAATTGCACCATATGTGAATGTTCTTCAAACACAAAGCTTCACATGACAACTACAAACAAATCGGAAGAACCACCTTGTTCATGTGGAGATCAGAACTGTATGACGGGAGAGAAAAAGCAGCAGCGAACATGCACCAAATACCTAGCCAGTGGTGACTACCAATTTGAGCCCCCGCCTTTAAGTCCCAGAAGTGTTCCTGTTCTTTGTGGCTGTGATGACAAGTGTACACGTAGTGATTATGGCTATTCATCAGACCATGAAGTTTGCGACAGTTGTAGCACCCCAAGTTCCAGAGAAGGATCTGATGTTGTAGTCTGCGGTAGTGGGGAGCTAGAGCATGATGGTAATGCAAATTTTATGAAGTGAATTGAATAAGTCCTAAAATATCCAGCTGTCATGGCTGTGAAGTAAGCTTTTTTGCACTATATGGTGGTTGTTAGCTTTCAATGTTAATTTTGTATAAAAACTTTTGATCTGTGTAGTGATTTTCCATCAAGGCTAGCAAAGTCTGAATCTCTCGGGTCTGAAAGGGCTAGTTATATTCCATTACAGTGTGGCATTCTCTATTATTTAATAGCAGAATTTCATTTGTGGACAATATGCACTTTCTAGAGTGAGGAGTTTTAGTTTCTGTGCGGATAAAAATTAACAAATTTTAAGCTGGGGCAGTAGTTCATATAAATATGGGGAAGGGAAATCAATCACTGTTGTCATTCTAAAAATCTTTTTTGTTCGTTTCTGTAGGTGAGGGCTGTCACTGTCCAAACTCTGCAAGTTGTGCGAGGCATTTTGATTGTGGGGACACAGATTGTAACATGAGAGGGACATGGAAGGTGAGAAATGTTAATTTATTCTAAATGACTGCATGCAATTATTGTACCGGTTTTCGTCCCAGCCTGTCTCATGAAGCTGCCATATTTCCTCCTAGACTACAAGGGCCTGTGTCCCCATTTCTTGGATTAAGGTCACATATCTCAACTCAATTCATGTAAATTTTGGGCTTTGTCAGTGTTGGGTCTAGGTGTGGCACTCATTGCAATGCACCCTTGTCCAAAATTTACAAAATTAAAAACTAAATATCTCCCAAATCATGGGAAAAATTACTATAGATGTGTGACCGAAAGTCATGTGGAGATTTCAAAATAGGCCAAATAGGCCAAAATTTTCTAAAAATTGGAATTTTTCTCTTAAAAAAAAATTATTTGTGCCAATTTACATAAACTACACAGACCTAACGTATAATATTATGGGCAGATGTTACACTTAGGGTCATCTTTCATCTTTTTGAGTTGGAGGTCAGTTGGTGCATTTTTACAAGAGAAGCAGCCATTAAATGCCAAAACTGAAAACTCTCTCTAATTCTGGAACTGTAAATGCTAGAGGCCTCTTGTTATATGCATTTTATAGAGCTGATTAAGCGCAACACTGAAGATGGTGTCTGTTTTTTTTTTTTTTTTTTCCCCATAGGTTTTACGAGTTATGCTGTATCAAAGAGTACAACATTGCAATATTCAGTGATGAAAATAAAATGTGAAATAACTCCAAAATTATCAGAGATACACCCAAAGTTACTATTGAACTTGAATAGGAACTCATATACTGGCAATCTAACTGTGCCCTTGAAATTGACCTTTGACCAACTTTTCACCATGAACTGAACTTTGCAACTTTTCTGTCCTTTATATCTACAAAACTGGCAGAGATATGCCCATAGTTACTATTGAATTTGAGTAGGAAGTCATATACTGGCAATCTTACTGTAACCTTGAAATTGATCTTTGGCCTACTTTTCACCATGAGCTGAATTTGCAATTTTTCCGTCCCTTATTTCTCCAAGAGATACGCCCATTGTTACCATTGAACCAGAACAGGAAGTCATATACTGGCAATCAAACTGTGACCTTAAAGATGCATACAAAGTCAATTTTTTGTCACAAAAACCAACCAAATGCCAGCATATAGTTTCAAGTAGTATAACTAGGAGAATTACCAAAAGGTATTGTTTAATTTTACCTGAAAATGATGTTTGAACGGATTTTTCTGCTAGCATTCTATGCTGTATGTCAATGGGGCAGAAAAGTAGGTCACGAAAGTAGGTTAAATTTACAACCAAAAATTTAAAGAAAGGAGCAGTCTAAACCTCTTTTATGACTGATTGAGTGATCTATTCAGTTTATCCCTTGGCATGTCGAATTTATTTGGATTGTATAAGAAACTAGTAGAAGTGGTTTACATGTGTTACTGGGAATCCACGCTCCACCGATGCTCGGTTCGTATGTACCTTTAAAATTGACCTTTGACGCACTTTTCATCATGAACTGGACTTTGCAAAATTTTTGTTCCTTATATCTTCAAAACTAGCACAGATATGTCCATAGATACTACTGAACTTGAATAGGAACTAATATATTGACAGTCTCCCTATGACCTTGAATTTGACCTTTGACCTACTTCTTGAAATGAACTGCACTTCAAAACTTTGGATTTGACCTTTTACTTTTCCCCATGATTTTGTTATAAATTGTAATTTTTAACAAAAAAAACTGAGAACTCATTTACTGCATTTTGTATAGCCTGTCAAGCACAATATTGGAGTAGTGTCTCTTTTCTTTTGTTTTCCATATGAATGCCCATACTCCAGCTGGTGGTACAATACCCAGAGGCAGTATTGCCTCTCTGATCCTCTAGTTTAATGTAGAGTTTGACAGTTTTTCACAATGCAGATCATGAGATGTTCATTTTATGGATAAGAGTAAAGTTATCTTTTGGGGACAAGACATGCTTTAAAGGATTTTCGTCATTTTGTTGACTTTGGTCATCTGACCAATTTACATGGGCATCTTTTTTAGTGTGTTTTCAGTTTTACTTGATTTGGTGCTGGTGCATACTAAGGTTGACATTTGAATGCATTGGAAACATTCCTTGTCAAATTAGCAAGTACAGCTTCATCATGCCTTAAACATGCTTTAGTGGTGCATTGATAAAAAATTTATCATAATCAGAATTTCATTAAACCTATTTGACCTATAAGGCTTCGTTCACATGAAAAATCTATTTTCTAAAAATTTATTTTCTATTCGCGGTATCTTGTGATCACGGTCTGTGCCCTGAATACCCCGCGGTGTAATTACTGACAGCGCGAGCCAGTTACTTCCAAAGCTGTAATTAATTCTCAGCTGCGCTCGGATGTGATCACAAGATACCTCGAATAGAAAATAGATTTTTAGAAAATATATTTTTCATGTGAACGGAGTCTAAGTGCTTCATTTTCCTGCAAGGGGAACTACTGTTACTTTTAAATTTATTATTTATCTTGTTATGTACACACATGGTGTGTCTGTACATATAGCCCTCACCTGTGTCTGTCTGTTGTCTGCTCACTTTGCACTATAAACACAAATCTTGGAAAACTTATTATCCTCAAACTGACTGCAGTGCTTGCTGGCCAAGTTCAAATAGTGATTTTATTGGATAATTATTTTCATTTTTCCACATTGGCATTTTCACTGTCTGACTTTGAAATGCCATGTGTCTGAAGCCCTTTGCTAGTTTTATTTTCTGAAAGTTCATGTTACCTATAATATGTAATTAAGAATTTGTGGTGATTATATTGTTTAACTATACAATAATTAACTTAAGTGAGGTTACCTTGCCAAATTATCCCATATTTGGGTCAGTAATTTGTCAATATGATTGAAACACAAAGACTGTAACTGTTATGTTACATGCTCACGAATTTTGAAATCAAAACAAAACAGCATTTGCTGCTATACAAATTTCTTTATTCATATAGCCTACACCTTTACAAACAAGGTACACTAATTGAAACTAACTACACTGTTACACAAATAAATAAGCAAGACAGTTACATAAATAAGTAAATAGGCAGCATAATTACACACATGAAATTTTATTATCACGTATGCTGCACTGGTACATGTACAAGGCAAGATGTGCACTGTGCAGAAGTTGTGACTTTTATTATTGCACAATGATATTCTCAAATCGACACCAAAGCACAATAATTCTAACCATATCACTGATCCAAAAGAAAAGAAAATTAGCATCTGGACATAAAAAATTGCATCAAAATATACAAATCTATTTCGTGCATCATTATTTACCTCTTGGTGTATACGTTGTACAGCTTTGCTTTTTGTTTCATTATTCTGTTTTGTAACCTTATTCTGCATTTGTTTTACAGGATTATTTCTTAACAATTAGGCTGAAATATGTCATCACCTATTTATTTGGTTGCTGGTATGGCAGTGTAGATTTGTCAATTACAGATGGCTTGTTGAAAATAATTGATTTTTTTTCTAGTGCACCAATGATGGACTTGGAACTTTTAACAGTGACCAGCAACAACCATCAGGCTTAACTCTCAGTCTACAAGATATGTTGGATGTGAGTATAGAGTTTAAATTTTATGTTTACAGATATTCATGTAGTTATATCTTTTAAAAAGGATTTTACAGAAAACTTAAATTCCTATTTGGATCCTTCCAGTCCTTGTAATTGTCAGAAAGGGGGCTAATACTGTTGTACTTTTTGTAGTTGTTCAGAAATGTAGATTTGTAATAACTTACACTAATGATGTATTCCCATGAATATCTGTGTATCAAAAGAATATAGGTGTATAAGCTTCCATTTTAAATTGTATGTGAAGTGATATGGGAACAGTTCTTACTTTTATTTTGATGTTGTCACTTAATGGACTTAATTTGTGAAATAAAAATGGAAGGCCACCAGCTTTTGTGTGAGACCCTCTCATGTTTTTTCTTAACAACAATTTATAGATATATAAGCACATTTCATTTTTAAGGCTTCAGATATGAGATTGATTGAAAAGAATTCTTACAAACATTTATGTCACTTCATATATATGCTTCAATCCTAACAAACTGCATTAATTTTGACAGCAAGCCTCTTGTTCCTCGGAAGGAGAAGATGAGGCCATTTCAGAAGAGGAGATACAGAGATTTAAAGCCAATCAGAAACTGCTGGAAATCCAACGTCAACAGCTACGTGAGCGCCTTCGCCAGGAGTTCACACATATGCAAGAACGTGGTCGTGGTTCAGGAATCTGCACAGATGTGGGCAAAGCAAGCAGCTCTGCATCTCCACCAGCTTCCCTTAACAATCTCTCTATCAACTGATTTTTCAAAATGAATATGGACATGATGAAAAAGAATTATTGTTCCCTTAAAACAAATGGCCTGGCTTTTTTCATGTTTTATTTCTTTTTAAACTCAGAAGACTTTGATTTAAGTGACTTTGAATAAGTTCAATTGCATTATAATGCAGGTAGAAGGTTATTTTTTCATCTCTTGGTGGTCAAAGATATTTATTTAAGTTATAGTGATACTTCAACTGAAAACGTGGATTTCTTTTCTGTTTTCTTTATTAGTTAAATTGCATGTAAGAAAGAGTTAGTTAAATAATCTTAAAACGACGGATAAATGATTTTACAAAGCCAGATCCCATATTTAATTTCGTGAAGTTTTCATGCTGCATGAAGCAATTGTGAAATTAATCAACATACATGCCAATTAAACAGCATATGATACAAAAAAGGATCAGTTGTAAACAAATTGAATGGTTAAAACTTCATTATGAGAGAGCTAAAGATTGCTCACTTCCATTAAAAAATTGAAGTTATTCTAGTTTTTATTTATTTATTTCCTTCACCTTGCCCATCAATGTCAGCACTGCACTTGCACTATAATGCAATATATGAAAAAGCATGCGGCTTATTGTCCCCAAACATACTGGAGTGATACATAGCACTTGCAGACAGGTCAAGTCGGAATAGTAGCTTTATTGGACCATTTCTCTTGTAGTTACGTAGCTTTTTCTGAATTTTCATTTTTCACACATTGGTATTTTCAAGGTGTTTTTGAATCCCCATGGGGCTGAAGCCTTGTGCCAGTTACAATTTCTGAATAACCAGGCTTTATGTAATATTACATCAAAATTGATGAACTGTCATTGTTATTTCCTGCTGTATCGGTACATTTGACAGCTTTGCTGAATATATACTGCAGGTATACTGTATGTATTCTGATATGGTGACATCCGGCATTAGAGAGGTCAATTTGGGGCTAGAGGAGGGAGGAGTGCAATAATCTGGGAGCAGTTGATCCATTCCTTTCCATTAGCCCATTTTTATTCTGCAATCTTTCTTATACCTGGCTTATTTCTCAGCTGGCAAAGAATTATAAAATAATAGTAATTAAATTACAATTTTGAAATATATAATAAAAATAGTAATTAATAGGTGTAACAGGTTAATCGTGATGTTAGGCACAGTAAACCTAAACGTAACAGCATATTTTGCAACACTTTCACTGTTAGGGTGATTTAGGACCCCCAATTTTTTTAAACAAAATATCATTTGTTCTGTAAGATTAGACAGCAGAAATTAACAGACCAATAACCATTTTAAGCCATGAGTGGGGAGTCGCAATTGCCTTATAATTCAGGTTCCTATGTATGTCAATGAGTGATTTTTCAGAGACTGTGGGGTGAATGGTGTGATGCCACTGATACCCTTTTCTTCAAGATGTTTTGAATTTGTAGGCCTATTGGTAAAATAATAATGGATATATTTCGTATAACACAATGGAACCATGAATCTTGTAGTAGAACATCATGTGCTGGTTTCACTCATGATGTTTTTTTTATTTTAATTTTTTTTTACACATTTGGAATTTCATCAGAGAAGGATTTTAATCACATCTACTCTCGAGTTCTAAATTGTAGAACAGAATGGAAATAACAACTGTATAGAAATTTCTGTCCAATCTTAAAATATTTTAGAATGGAATGATATTATAGATTGGAACATAATTATAGACAAAGTAAGACACAATGCTAAGTATAAAGCAAAGTTTACATGTAAACCTGTTTTATTGTGCAAGTACAATGCACCCCTCCATATGGCTTCCCACATGACATAGAAATCAATGGCAAATTTACACTCACAACACAGAGAAGTGATTCAGACATATCTTATTTGCTCCGCCAAGGAGTTTATGTTTTCACCCCTGATTGTTTGTTTGTCTTTCTGTCTGTCTGCCATCAACATAACTCAAAAAGTTATGGACCGATTTTGATGAAATTTTCAGGAACTTTCAGAAGTGGGCCAAAGAACAGATGATTGGTTTTTGGTGGTGATCTGGGTCAATTATCAATCAATAATCAATAATAATCAAAATTTGCTGCCTTGGTGGAGGTCTGGGCTCTCAGAGTGCTTTTCTATATAGTTACTAGTAAAAATGTCTTCTAAAACGAAGTCTACAGAAGTTGAACTGTTGATCCGTGTAAAAAATGTATAATATCCTATATGTATACTATACATGTATAAAGCAGGACCTTAACCACAAAGCTTAATAGTCAAGCCTACTGTGAACAACCTCAAAAATTGTAAACCTGCCTTCCAAAATGGGGGGGGGGGGGGGGGGGGGCACTCTCTGGTACCTAATTGCCGTACATGTACGGGTATTTATTTGGACAAAAATTTCCACCCTATATGTTTATTAGGGACTGTACTATCATTAGATTTTGATCATTAGATTTTTTTCCAGGGTCATGTCGATACTCCCCCGCACCAATAATCCCCCTTAGAAAATTTTTGTATTATGCACTTCGATACAACCCCACACTGATAGATCCCCGCAACAATACATCCCCTTTAAAATCGCTGATGTAGGCACACCGTTACTCCCCTACATAATTGCCCCCCCCCCCCCCCCCGCATCGATACTGCAGGGGAGTATCAGTGCGGGGATGTACCGGTGTAAGGGAGTATCAGTGCGAGTACGTACTAGTATATGGATGTAACCGTTTTCCACCCTGTACTACTATTCCAAACCATATGGCAATTAGGAATCAGAATAGGAAAAGGATGGAAGAGGTTAATAAATCCAATAACTTAAATAATAATAATAATTAAAATAAATAAAGTTGACGAACAACGCCTTACATAGCCCAATAAACTGCCTTTAGTGGGTAAGAGAAAAACACTGCAACAACGAAGATTGCAAAAAATACAAAATGTGCCATAATTTCGTAAAGATTTTCCGTTGTTTTCCCGTTGAAAAATGTACAGAATGTGACATTTCGTGGTTAGCACATAGAAAAATTCAGTTTCTTTCAGTTCAAACTATTGTAGACTTCAAACCAGGTTGCTTCCGACTGCGACGTGTATTGTATTTCCCAATTTTTGTTACAAATCAATAAACGCGGAAGCACACTTCGCAAAATACTCCATCAGACGTAATATTGATCGCTTTTCGTATTTATTCCCAATAATATATTCACCTAATTTATACAATACAAGTACTGTCTACTAACACGTTTTCAATATCTCTTTTTATACACCATTATTTTGACTTATTGCCATCGATTTGATCCGACATAGTCACCCATGGTGATTCATTCATATAATCTCTCGCTATTCATTGAACGTGGGTGCGCGATTTCGAATCTAGTTTTTCTACCAACAGCGGTTGGATGTTTAAATCATTGTATATCTAAGTCAAATACAATTTATTAATCACAAAACTCGTTTACATAATAGAAACGTTCGAAACTGGTAGGAACAATGTTGGGGTGTCTTGGTAATTACGCGCAATAATACGCGCACTTCCTGCTGACGGAACTATTTGACCTGTTGGCGGGCACAGCCATCTTGTTGTATTTTTTCCAGAAGCATTGAACTATTAATCTATTTCGATCGTCCATCTTCTAAAGCCATCGGATATGTCCAGAGAGGATTTTGTATATAAGGCTAAACTAGCCGAACAGGCTGAGAGATATGATGGTAGGTACCACAGAATAGTTATAGGAATCATTATATGTAAGATGACAACCGATAGTGACTAATTCATAACAATTTTCAGGTTGGTTTCTTTAAATTTCTATTATATTGGGCTTTGGTTGACAGATAAGCATATTCAGAGATTACCTTTGTAACGCATATTATGGGCGTAGGTAAAATTATAAAGGGTTTTGAATGATAATACTTCCTTTGGGTCCCTTCCCAAGTCCAGGAAGCAAAAGTCGAAAGGAAGTGTTGCATCAAAATTTTAAAAAATCAATAAAAGGAAGACTGTTTTATTTATTATTCTCAAACATCAAGAAGTGGTTTGTAATTTTAGAGTCATCTCCTTTTATGTGTTCTTTTTATTTTGCCTTGCATGTCTGACTTTTAAGAACATAAAGTTAACCAACAAGACTAACTTCTCGGTGTGACTGAAATGCGCAATACACCGCAATACAGCGCAACACAGTGCAATACACTTCAAAAATCAAATCCAGTTGCAATTACACAATGGAATGTCCATTCCCAGCAAAGTATGGTGATATAAAAACAACCTATATTACTAGGTAAGTAATATCGTTGATATAACTTAACAAATCAGCAAGACTTTTATATTGTCTGGTTGGCAGCCATGTTGGCGAGTGGCTCTTCTTGGATATATTACTGGCCAAGAAGAGCTACTCGCCAACATGGCGGCTGACCAAACAATTAAAAAAATTGTCAAGTTGTATCAGCAATATTAATTACTATGTACTATATTTTGCTTTTATATCAGACATGCTGAAACTGTCGGTCCGATCGGTCATGACCGGCAAAATTTGTCTGGACCGGTAAAATATTGTACTTTGTCGGTCCAAAGGACCGACAAGAGTTTTAAGAGCCGCCATTTTGAATTAACAGTTAGCGTTCGATGTGCTTCAGAAATAAAATTATATAAAATCCACATCATTTTTTCTTCCATTTACTAATCTAGTGACACGTAAAAATGACCACATTTCGGTCACATTCACTTACAAAGTACGCTAGCCAATCGTATTATCCCTCTCTCAAACGAATGGGTTCTTCCCCATGGGGAATCCCCCTGCTCTCGATAATTACGCGCCCCGTCATTGGTATATTGGCCGCGACACACAGACAGCTATCACGAGGGCGGTCCACGCTGCCAAGCACATGTAAACATGCAGGAAAAATGTTTACTGCTTAACTTGGACGCCTGACTCCTTTCTCAAGAACAATTATTCATATAGGAACCAAGGATAATGAGGCCTGACCTTCGAAGGTACGTATACATCGTTATTCGTTCTTTTAGGGAGAAAAAAGCGTTGATAGTAGCCTACATGGAAATGAGGTCACCCGATTCACTCAGTAAAAACGATTTCAGAATTATAGGACTGAATATTATGCGTAATCAATGGTGATTGTAACGATATTTAACAAATGGGTACTTTCGTTTGCATTCAGCTAATACGCGGCAGTGCCTTCCGCATTGCGACGTTTTACGTAAAAAAGTTTGACAGTTCGGTCGATTCCTCGAACCTAATGTATGAACATAATGGTTCACAGATTTTAAATATCCCGTAAGCATAAACGCGATACCTGTTACCAGTACCAGTTACAGTTTTCATATTATCAGTATGTACATTTTTATTATTTTAGATTATGATATCGTCGAGTCCTGACCAGGAAGCCGTTCGTTTCCATGCAGATGAGACAGATACAGTGAAGTGGCTAGCATGTTTCATGCATTGGCACTCCCATTCGGACTACAATCTTTACTGTTTGTGTAGCATCAAAATTTGCAAATTATTTTCAAGGAAAGGAGAAATTGACCAAGAGCAATTTTTGCTACTGTTGAACAGTGGAAATGAGTTTTTTTCATTTAATTTTTTATCAAATTCATTTCAATTTGAAACAATATTAATTTTTTTGAGAAATTGATCATGATAAAATTAACAATTAACCTAAATTTATGACAGGGATGTGAAATATATGATGAATTTCTTTAAGCCGTACGTGCACTATTGAATTAAAGGACAAAGGACTAAGTGTGAAATTCAAGGACTTTCAAAGGAAGAAACAAAATCAAGCTCTTCTTAAGGCCTGTATGAACCCTGGAACTTGTGAAATGAGTACAACAATAAAGCAGTGCTTCACAAGTGTGTGTTTTTGTTTTTTTTAAATTTACAACATGTCCAAATTATTTAATAGTATTACTGAATATGTATTTACAAGAGTTACTTCTGTTTACTACTATGCAAACAAAACGTTTCCATTATTGAATGGACATTTTCGGTCCGGCAAAAGTCCATTCGGTCCGGCAAAGTTTTCATCACTGCCGGTCCGAATGTCCGGCAGTTCTGAAAAGTTTTCAGCATGTCTGTTATATCACCTTATTTTATTTGAGATTACCCTTTCCTGTGTTTACTTGCAACTGGACTTGTGTTATCAAGTGTATTGCGCTGTATTGCAGTGTATTGCGCATTTCAGTCACACCCCTAACTTCTGGTAAGATGCACATTTTATCATCACTACATCATAGATGTCTATTCTTGTGAAAATGATGCATTATTTACATTTTCAATCATTCTTATTTCAGCATACATTATGTCATATAAATCCTTGTTGGCATTTTATCAGGTTTTATAACAGGACAAATTATCTGAAACAAAGCTTTTCTCAGTCAACGGTCCTGATGTTATTCGGCAGGTCAGGTCATTATATAATTACTGGACAGCCTATACTTTTAAAGACAGCTGGATATCATACTTTTTTTGAGAAAAGACCACTTGGCCTTTTGGAATGGCCGTGGAAAGTCCACAAAATACTCTTAAAGTAATTTGACATACCCAGGTTGCACTATGCGTCCCAGTGAATACTACTACTTTGTAGTGCATGCTATACTTCATTCACAAATTAACTATACCATAAATTTATAAAACAATAGAAATGTTTCAATTATCTTTAAAAAAACATAATGCATGCCAAACCCAGCAATGACAACAGTGACCTACATTCAGTACAAATCATAGGCCCTAGACAAAGTTTGAACAAACTTACTGCCAAATTATGAAAACGGACACCTAGACCTTCAAACAGCAAATGACAGGGGTCGACAGAGTTTCTTGACTCAAAGGATCCCTCTCTGCCCCCTCATCATTGCATTTAAAGGTACATATGAACCGAACATCTGTGGAGCGTGGATTCTCAGTAACACATTTAAACCACTTCTACTAGATTCTTATATGACTCAAATAAATTCGACATGCCAAGGGATAAACTGAATAGATCACTCGATCAGCCATAAAAGACCTTAAGACTGCTTTCTTAAAATTTTTGGTTGTAAATTTAACCTACTTTCATGACCTACTTTCCTGCCCCATTGACATACAGCTTAGAATGCCAGCAGAAAAATCCGTTTAAACATCCATTTTCGGGTAAAATTAAAGGGATAATAACTCTTCGTATGAAATCTGTATTTCACAATAAAAACATTGTGAGTGACTCATAAAAATATAATATATTCTGTTTTCCCACAAAAACGGCTGTTATAGCTATTATTCTGATATCATAGCTTGTCTTTAGACCACGTGACCTCCATTGATGGCTATACTCTGTTAAAATCTCTTAAGAGATTTTAACAAAAAACCAAACTTTTTAGAAAAAAACCAGGGACTAACTTTGAATGTAAAAATGGATTCATTAACCATTGGTAAGTATGGGAAAATTGTTGTTTACTCCAGGAAAATTCATTTTTTGGCCGAAACGAAGAGTTATTATCACTTTAAACAATGCCTTTTGGTAATTCTCCTAGTTGTACTACTTGAAACTATATGCTGGCATTTGGTTGGTTTTTGTGACAAAAATTGACTTTGTATGCATCTTTAAAATTCTCTTAATTGAGCTTATTATCCATAAAATGAGCTTGTATGAAAGTATATTTTAAATTGCATGGCAGTGTTATAAAACACATAGTCACATATGTACTTAGACTGGGTTCCCACAGATTTAGATAGATCAATCTGGATTGACCTAACTCCTTGGGGGTTCACGCTAAAATGCTGTCAGCTTCCGGGTGCTGAGGGAGCATAAAAGTTAATCTCCTCCTTTTGATAGGCGGGACAGACATTTAAGCCGGCCAAGTTGACAGCAATCTAGTGAGACTCCCCAGGGGGATAGATCGATCTAAGCATATGTGGGAATGGTCTCTTATTTTCTGAGTTGAGCTTGATTTTCCCTTCTTATTGCAGAGATGGTTGAGCACATGAAAAGTGTTGCTAAATTGAAAGAAGAACTGACTGTTGAGGAGAGAAACCTGTTGTCAGTAGCATACAAGAATGTAATTGGTGCAAGAAGAGCATCCTGGAGGATTATTAGCAGTATAGAACAAAAAGAAGAAAACAAGGCTGATAAACCTGAAAAATTACCAAAGATAAAAGAGTATAGAGAAATGGTAAGATAAATACATCTCATACATCAGGTGAATAAACCAACCATTAGCACAAAAACTAGTCTTCATTTGTACTAAATGATTTGTACTAAATGTACATGGTATTGCTTTTATAAAACCCATGTGGGATTCCACATACAATGCAATTTAGTACTTTTATTATCCATGTTCATGGCCTACATTCTGATTGACATAGTCACTATCTAGTTTACAATTACAAATCTGGATGAAGCGACCATCCATGTCATAAGGTCACTGACAAGCTTACTCAACTGTCAATATTTCCAAATTAAAAGTGGGAAGTCTCACTTATCTGAGGAAATGGGTATAATTTTTAAAGAAGTTGAATATGAAGTCTTTTGGGGAATTCAAATCTGACCTTTGATTTCACCTTTGACATATTTTTCTGGTACATATGGTGGTTTATATTTTGAGAGTATTATTTCTGCTGGTTTTCATAAGCTTTGTAGTACCATTTTTCAACCAAAGGGTTGTAGAATGGATGCTCGGTGGTGGGCACGTAGTGATAAAATGTTTACTTTCTATCTGGAGTGCTTTTCACTAGTGGCAAGAAATATGAGGGTCACAAATTGCTTCTCACCAGCCACGAAGCTTGATCTATATATGATATCATTTTATTCTTCAACCAACTCATTCAAAGGTTATCACAAAAAAACATCTCGACAGTTCTAGTGGGAGTTCTAGTCCCCCTTTTTGCATAGCTCCGCTGTTGTTCATGAATTCCAACCTTTTGTGTTGTGTCATCAAGGGAAGGACCCACTTGGTTTGAAGCATGGGTTGTCTACCATCTGGTTCATTAACAGAGTATGTGGACCTTGTAAGATGGAAGAATGCAAAAGATTTTACATTCCCTATAATTTATTTTCTGGAGATGTTTTTAATAGGATAACCCCAGTAGAACCGATGAAAAATTATTAATAAGCCAGAAAATACCCAAGCACTTTAGTTGCCCAGCTGTCGCCTACTATTGTCCAAACAATGCCCATCAGTCTTTAGACGGCAGAAGCATGGTTGAATGATCCCCACTGACTGTTGGCTATTGGTTGCTGATGATGATACGTAGAAGGTAAAGAAAAGGCTTGATGGTTGTTCAACCGTCATTCAAGGATTGTTTGTAATTGCAATTATTCAGCTGATGCACAGGTATCCATGGTTCTACAGGAAATCACATATTTGAGCTTTTATGTAGAAGATATTTTTTGGGTTTGTCAACCACTGAGCATCCTAGTTGTATTATTGGTTCCACATGAAAGTAACAAAGTCTCAGCTGTGTAAGGGGGGCCTCAGATGTGGTACATGCCCAGGAGTCCTCAATATCACTGTTTCTCAGGTTCAAGTTATTGAAAAGACTGAAATTTCCATATTAGTATATTGACTTGGGGAAAATTTTGCATGAGATGTTATTTGTCATGTTCTCTCAATTCTCTGATAGAATCAGTAATGTATTTGACTAAACTATTTTTAAATATGTAGACTTGCACATGATACAAGAAACTTTTATTTGTTTCAGGTTGAGAAAGAATTAAAAGATATCTGCGATGATATTTTGAATGTGATTGAAGAGTACCTTCTGAAGGGAGATTCAGTGTCTGGAGAGTCAAAAGTTTTCTACAAAAAAATGTAAGAGATTTTTTTTCTTTTATTTTATACCTTACACCCCACATATGTGAGTTTAGCATCCAGATAGTAAAATGACCTGAATGGGTGTTTTTAATTAGTGTACAGCCATGCTTGGTATTGATTACTTTGATGAAAACTACAAAAACCAGACATAGTGAAGGTTTTGCAGGCCCATGTGTTTTCTAAGGGGCCACACATGGGTATTTAACGGTTTCTCTCACCAACAATGATTTGAACAAATATTATAGTACTTAAAATTTTGAAAAAAAAAAAAAGAACTTTCAGAAAACTTACTGAAAACTGATAATTTATACCCACCCTTTGTTCCATTATTATATAAAAACATTCATAGCAGACCTCCACCAAGGACTTTACTTGTGAGAAATTATAGACAATTGGCTTTGCATGTACCTGAGAACACTTTGAGAAAGACATTGTTATATTATAAGTTAAAAACCACAGAATGGCATAGAATTTTTTTTAAAGGAAACTTTGTGATGCTGTTAGTGATCTCATGCATATATGTGACCATCAAAATAGGTCAAACATAATTACTACACCTTTTTATTATTATTATTATTATGGTTTTGATTTTTTTTTTTTTAGGAAAGGAGATTACAATCGATATCTTGCTGAGTTTGCAACTGATGAAGAAAGGAAGAACGCTGCAGAAGCTAGTTTAAAGGCCTATAAAGAGGCAAGTGATCTCGCTGAAACTGACTTGAAGCCTACGCATCCAATTCGCCTTGGCCTTGCTCTTAACTTCTCGGTGTTCTACTATGAGATCCTTAATTCACCAGATAGAGCATGCCGTCTAGCCAAACAGGCTTTTGATGATGCCATAGCAGAGCTAGACACATTGAACGAGGACAGCTATAAGGATTCCACCCTGATCATGCAGTTGTTGAGGGATAATTTGACGCTGTGGACATCAGACATGCATGGAGAACCAGGTAAGATATAACAAATATGATTGGCCGTTGTTACAAGTGGAGCACATATTTTATAGCTTTCAGTTTTTTCTCTGCAGTAATTTATCATTGACGAGCACATCTGAAGTTCTGAAACATATCTTTTCTATCTTAATTTTCTGATGTCCTTAAGTAATCCAAACTTCTATTAGTGTTGGGCCGTAAATCTGTTCATATGTAAAGCATTCAAGGCAACTCAACACAATATCAACTCTTTTTCATTATTTTGCTTTGTGTTATTCCAGGTGATCAAGGACAGGAGCAAGTTGAAGATTTGGAAACAGAGCAGTCTTAATTCACCATAAAGAGTGACTTCATAATCATCCATTGTAAGAAAAACTCATCTCATCATGATGTGCTATAATGACAAAAATTGATTTGGAGCAGCTTTTAACAGTGAATGTGTAAGCAGCACAAATATTGCAGGAAAAGATCATGCATTTCTGAATGTGTATCTGCTTTTGGGTTATTAATGTACAAAAAAATGATGTACAGGATGAGTGCCACACAATTAGATACAAATAACTTCTCTTTTTTCAAGTTTGTCTGTCTACTAGATTAAATTTGTTGTGTAGAGCTCAGAGATAATTTGTTTCCACCCTGTGGTCAAACAAGCTAGTAAGGTGTCTGGAATAACCAAGCTGTCAAGTATTTTAAAGAATCCGTTGCTCTACAATTACAATGCCTAGATGGTGTGACCTGATATTGTTGATCATTTTTTGAAGACCCATTATAGTTGTTTGTGGTTTTGGACTGTCCTTCTACTTGGTCATTTTGCGTACATGAAGCCCACATTCAAAATGCCACATCCATTTATTATCAAATTTCCATAATTTATTACATGTATAGACCTTGTGTTTGACATATAGTCCATTCTGTGCTGTTAGTGATGCCATGGACTATTTTCACAGAGGAACTTGAAATCAGCATTTTGCCTCAAGCATATCAAATTAATCTGTTAATTGCAAATGAAGTTCAATATTGGGCCTAGTTGTTGCTCTAGGGTATTTTGAAAAATGGGGAATTTTTGTTTCACAAGTAGTTGTGGTGTAGGTACAAGTCTGTACATTGATGTCCAATTTTTCATTTGCCTTTGTTGTATTATGCTGATTTTCATTCAATACCAAGATTAAATGTATTCAATTTTTAGAGGCTTTTGCATTTGTTAGGTAGTGTACACTGCAGCATCCCAAGTCATTATTTAGCATCAGAAATTTGTTGCAATTATATACTCAAGTTGTAAACTTATGATTTGTGTTGCTGTTTTTGTTTATACACTTGATATCTCATTTCAGTTTCAGACTAAGTGTATAGCTTTTAACCCCAATTTTGGAATACTTAACTGGAAATTTGTTTTAAAGGTCATTACTGATTTCTAGTTGTCACATGAAACCAAGTTTGGCGATTGAAACTTGCAGAAAGGATCAGAACTGTGGTTCAGCTTAATTTGATTGCATTCACAAGCTGTAGAAATGACGTATTTGATCTGGCTTACCACTGTCACTTATGCCCATGCAGATGGGTGCACAACATGTTATCTAAGATATTAACTTCATACAGTATAATCTCATTGATATGCTTAACCCTGCTGGTGGTACATACACAGGTGACAACACTTTTATGATCCTGTATAATCCCTGTAGTCCTTGATGTATAAAATTAGTTGATTTTTCTACAGATGATAGTAAGCTATTGTATTCTTTATGTTTAATGGATTATAACTATTTTAATGTCTCAATTGAGCCCCCTGCCCTCACCCCACCCCTGCCTTCAAGTACTGCTGGTTGTTCTGTTCTTGATAACATTGTTTTAGTATGCTGCTATGCTAAGCTGTTGTGTAACAACTGAACTACCAAGGACCAATCATTTTTGTTAAATGTATTTTCGCCAAGAAGTCATCTGATTTATGTACATTTCCTGTAAATGGTGTAACATAGGTGCCATGCAACATTAAGTTATTCACTAGTATTGCACTGTGAAGGGTTAAGATATTACTTAGATGCTTAAGGTTTTCTTATTGTGTTAATGTTTTTCTCTCAGCAAGAGCGATGTTGGGGGCTACTGTTACAGGTCTACTTCTCTACAGGTTATCCCACCATGCCAAAGATGTATGCTGTCACAATTTAACATCCAGTACTTGGTGTGGACACCTATGGAAATACCATATATCAGCAATAGATAACTTTGTAATGCTTACCAGCTTTGTCATTTAACCTTAACTGAAAACAAACTGAATGCGTATATAGGAACATCATTAATGGAATGGAATTATTTATATTACACTTGATGTTTTTCTATGTGTGATACTAAAACAAACTATTACTCTCATGTAGTGTAAGTTTTGTTGAACTGCATGTTGTCAAGATGCTTCATTTTCTGTTGTATTCTACATTAGTGTTATTGTAGTACTGATCAGACAGTTGCTCTGTAACTGTGTTTAAAGATGTCTTGCTTTTATTATAAATCAATCTGAGAAATGGAATGAGTGTTGTTTATATCTGTATGTTTACCTTCAAATTTCAGATTGAAATCCCAAGTCACTGACAAGATTAAAGGGATAATAACTGTTCGTTTTGGCCAAAAAATGAATTTTCCTGGAGTTGACAACAATTTTCCCATACTTAGCAATGTACATTGTTAGTTTTTTTTTCTAAAAAGCTTTTGTTTTATATATATATATATATATACATACACATACGTACATATATATACACATAATCTCTTAAGAGATTATTACAGAGCATAGCCATCTATAGAGGTCATGTGGGCCAATGACAAGCTCAGATATCAGAATAATAGCTATAACTGCCGTTTTTGTGGTAAAACATTTCTATGAGTTGTTTACAATGTTTTCATTGTGAAATGTGGATCTCATGCAAAGAGTTATTATCCCTTTAATCACATCTCTAATAAAGCCATTTTAGTTACACAATCCACGAATAAGAACCTCTTTATTAACAACCTTGCATATGAGGATTAGAAAACAATTATTTTTTGCCTCGCGTAGGGATTCTTCTGACTGCATGACATTCAAGTTGGCAACCCTTAAATGACGTGTAATGATATTGCTGTTCGGGCAGTATAGAAATCGAGACAACTGGGTGTAGTGCAGATGGCTTTTTTGTGGGGAGTCCAAATGAAGTGTGTTATGACTTATCAACACTTACTGAATGTACTGAAATTCCTAAAAACCGTGACAAGATTCCAGTGCCAGGAACAGCAGCCTACCATGGCCCATAGGAGCCTACGCGTGCGTCTTTTAGACGCCCCTTTACATGCGAAAACGACAAGGCCTATGCCGAGTTCGTCTTTTACTACAGAGCTTTGAGAGCCGAAAATGACATGGCTGCGTCTCTTTCGCCACTTACTGAACTCCACAGATGCGAGATTGACACGACCCATGTTGCATTCGTCTCTCAAATGACACTGTTATAAAACATGAAATAGGCATAATGTGTGATTTTCGCAGCTGAATAAGTAGACCCTTATAAACGAAGTTGACGTAACTTGAGAGTCATGTCGCTTTCAACTCTTACAAACCTCCAACAAAATCTATCTCCACACAGACGCGCGCGACATGTACTATTGGACATGGGTCAGTTGAAACCTTATTAACCTAAAGGGCTCATGTTACTTTCAGCCAACTCTTTTATGTCAAATCCAATTAATTTGAAACAGTGCTGTGCTGTCCCAAAACATTTTTTTCATTTGAATCCCATCATAATTTAGTGCTATCTAGATAACAGTGTGGCTAATTGCTTGTAATAATTATATGGCCTCATATTTTTATTTTCAAGGATTCAAATATAAAGGGTTTTAAGACGGTCCTTCTGTTTCAAATTAATTGGCTGAAAGTAACATGAGCCATTTAGGTTAATGTCGCTTTCAACTGACCCATATCCAATAGTACATGTCGCGCGCGTCTGTGTGGAGATAGATTTTGTTGGAGGTTTGTAAAAGTTGAAAGCGACATGACTCTAAGGTCACGTCAACTTCGTTTATAAGGGTCTACTTATTCAGCTGCGAAAATCACACGTAATGCCTATTTCATGTTTTATAACAGTGTCTTTTGAGAGACAAACGCGACATGGGTCGTGTCAATCTCGCATCTCTGGAGTTCAGTAAGTGGCGAAAGAGACACAGCCATGCCATTTTCGGCTCTCAAAGCTCTGTAGTAAAAGACGAACTCGGCATAGGCCTTGTCGTTTTTGCATGTAAAGGGGCGTCTAAAAGACGCACGCGTAGGCTCCTATGGGCCATGGTAGCAGCCAACTATTCTCACCTCCAACCTATTATGCAGCACATACCTTGAGTAGACAAAAGTGCTCCCATTTATTTATTTATTTATTAGTTAATAGAGACCCCCCAGAAGCAAACAAAGCAGCTCACTGGGCCATGAGGTAGTCCCTTTGCACCAAGACTGGCCTAGGTGTGTAAGAATGGGACAGACCTGTCTGGACAAGTTGCATAAACCTGACGAGGTTTTTGTTCATAAGATGCATATCCTGAGGTCGGAAGAGGAACTATACTTCAAACTCCAAGAAGACTACATATTTACCTTAAAGAAATAAAAAAACAATATTTGAAACCGGGTGAAAGCTGATGGTCCTTACTGTTGTTTGGAGTGTATAATCCTAAGAAACCAGATAAAATTAGAGGAATGTTTGACTCATCTTTACAGCATGAAAGCCTTTTACTCAACAACGTGATCCTTAAAGGTCCAGATATGACCAACAGTCTCCTGAGTATTTGTGATATCTCAGAACCCAATGTTATGAGTCAGATATGTCATTTCCAGTGGTAGATAGAAACCTTGTGGTAGAGTGGAATTAAAGTTGGCAAAACAAAAGCATGTTGTCTGCTGCCTCTGTATATGAAACATACCCAACAGCATTTAAGTGAATTAAACACCCTACAGCAAAAAATAACTGGTCAATTCAGAACAACTTTAAGACCCAAACTTGAGGCGGAGATAAATTATTAGATGACATTATTGAAAAAGTAGACCAGACAGCAAAGCTTGCAAATATACAGGCACCAAAAAGGAACATCAACAAAATACACGCAAAAATTAATTATTACAGTATAAGTAATTCAATCATGCTGTTTCCAAAAGAAAGCTGTCTCTTTATCAAACAAAACCACTCAGTAAAATTGTAGTTAAACAAAAATATAGTTTGGTAGTTACATGTCAAGCTGAATGTTGCCAAATTGTGCAAAAAATAAATAAATAAATAAAATAAAATAATAAAATAAAATAAATACACTTGTACGACCTTGTCATACTGTAGTTCTTACAGTCATTCCCATGCAAATTAGTATAAAATGAAGCACTAAATTATGTTAATCATTTCATATCAACATATGGTATGACACTCATGCAGAAGATTGCAGGAATTATAACATAACTGCTTTTACAGGGCAAAAGATTCCCAATATTATATATTTTCAGTGAAACCAGCTTCAAAACTGGCTGTAAATTGTACAGACTAGATACTATTAAAGCCAATTTTAACCCCAAAATCACTATTATGACACGTGTAAATGATAAATGTATGTAAGGCAGTACATAAGGAGTTTTTGGCAAAGGCTAACAATAACCTTAAGACAGCAGGATGGTCAAACAGTAGCACAATCACCAAGTTTAATAAAAGAAGCATAGATGACCCTTGTGACTTTGCTTCTTCTATTCTACATGACATTCCATGAAATTATTCCCCTAACAATAAAATTATTTCAAAATGGTTAAATCTGCAATCATGACCTTCTGTATTTTCCACTTTCTCCAGGAAAAAAAAAAACAGCTGTAATCTATTTTCCTCTGTGTCTCTTTTTATTTTTTCCTTTCTTATCCGTTTTCATTTTCTTCATATCTTTTTTCATTCTTGGGTCCACAACTTTAAAACGCCCTTTGACACCTGCAGGTCTACCAACCCGCTTTCCAGCCCCTTTTTTAGCCACAACATATGCCACTTCTGGCTTCTTCTTTCCCAAGATACCTGCCTTCTTGTAAATTCTGAAATGTGACAGACACATTTTGAAATCAGAAAAGAATAAAAAAAAGAAAGAGAAATGTCTGCTGTCCTTGTTAGTAACACAGTCACATCCAATATTAATATCCTTAACTTAAAAAAAGTACATTAAAACAAAATAACTTCTCTTACATATTTTTGATTTACCATTTATTTTACAGGGGTTTCAAACATATTATGCAACTTACTGTTTTATTTGTTGCCACTTCTCTCTATCAGTGACATCAACTGCCTCAGAAATGACATCTGCTTTCTTTCTAGCATTTTCCAATTTTTTCATAGCCTAAGAAAATTTAAAAATAAATATGTGTATGCATATAAACTAGATAGTGTATCATTTATAATAACATTGTGACTTTTAATTCCAGGATATGGCACTTTTAGCACACCTATAACTTAGAATAACACGTTTCAAAGCATTAAAATAAATACACATCAATTTTTACAAATCAATTCTAATTATTTCTAAATGCGTTTATCAATATAGCAGGGCAATGAAAGATTGTGATATTGATACAATACCTTTTTCTTTTTCCTAGCCTTGGCTTCTGCCAATTTCTTAATTGGTCTCACATTAATGGCTTTAAGTCTCTCCCTGTATTCCTGGACATCTTGCTGTTTGAAATAATACACTTTCAATGTTAATTAAAACTATAAGAAAACATAGTAAAAATCATTTTATTTATTAGTTTTAATATTTACATGTCAATTATGATATTAAGAGTCAGACCAGTTTTCATTTTTTTACTCACACTGATCAGCACTTCAAGAATCAAGCTTTTTCTTAAAAAAGAAACTTTTTGTCATTTAGAAATATACCTTTGTCACTGGTAGTTGTTTTCTAATGTGCTTGGCTTCATCCTTTACAAACCAATCTGGCAGGTTTTCATCATTAAATGTGTACCTGAAAACAATTTCAATATTTCAATAACAATTCTAAAGTATATAAAATAGGCCAGTGTCCTATGAATGCTCTTTGTGGGTGTGTGTGAAGGTTATTCATAACAAGCATAATTATCCAACATATTAAGGAGGGAGGCAAAGGAATTCGAATCACCACTGTCAGCACTTAATGTCTGTCACTTTGGAGAGTAAACTCAGATCAGAGAAGCGATAACACCGCTGGGTATTGTACCACCAACTGAAATAAGCCCATTCGCATGGAAAACAAAAACAAAAAAAAGGGGGGGAGGGCACCACCTCCCGCATTGTGCTTGACAAGCTCTATAAAATGCAGTTAACAAGAGTTCTCTTTTTTTTTTGTAGAAAATTACAATTTATAACAAAAGGGTGCATTGCAATGAGTGCCACACCCAGACCAATGCACCAACAAAGCCCAAAACTTACATGGATCAAGTTGCGATTATATGTGACCTACACCCAAGAGATGGGTATACAGTCTTATGGTCTAAGAGGTGACGCTGTAATCGTGACGATGCGACTGAGCCAGCATAGCCAGTGGACAAGACAGGTTAGGACTAAAATGGTGGTGGTAAATTATGGTACATGTATTACCATGCATTGTGTAAATTGCACTTAACTGATTTTGTGCATGTTGAAAATCATAAGGAAATATTTTGGTGGGCAAATTATCTCATATTTTAAATGGCTCAAACAACTTTATTCTTTAAATGGCAGTGTTATTGTTTGCTTATAGAGATGCAACTGTTTTTGGATTAGCTATGAAGGAGGAAGTTGCATTACACATCTCACAATCACCTGATTGTAGAGGATCTTTTAAGACACATCTGAAGATCATGACAGTCTTCTGGATTACTTTGGGCAACTGGGCCTACTGCATTTTATGACATTTTGTAAAACTTTGCAGCTTCTAAATATACCTGTTATAAGCTTGGTTTATGATTTCTCTTCTCTTCTTCCCTGATTGTATCATTTTGGCACCAATAGCCAATCCTACAGGATCTAGTCTTGGAATTTTATGTGCTGAAAACATTTAAACAGAGAACACTTAAGACATTATGGCTATGACATTATAATGATATCACTAATATGTCACACTTTCATGTTAAGTTACAAGCACGAACTAGAAACAAAAATCAACTGTACCCACCATATAACAAGGGGGGAAAAAGACAAAAAATAAGTATTAAAATGAAAGTTTGTTCTTTGACGATGTATTAAATAGTTCGTACTTCGATCAACAATAATAAGAAATAGCTTTTTATTCTTCATAGTGTGAACTATACAATTTCAAATGTAAACCACAAATAACTAACCAGGTTCTACAACTGGAACGACTTCAAAGTCATCTTGTCCATGAGAAGCCTTTCCAATCATCTTTTCTCCTGATTTTTTGTTTACCAGAACGGATTTATTTACATCATAATCACTTGCATCAGAATCTGCATCAGAATCTGAACTTTCATCAGTTTCTTCATCACCACTCCTGTTTTCTCTTACTGCATTATCAGAGTCACTGTCATGGCCAGAATCTGAATCCTGTTGTTTGGTTTCAAACTCCATATCACTGTCTTCTAAATCCTCATGTGATTTTTCCTTTAGTTTTCTTTTTTGTTTTCCCCTTCCTACAATATTCAAAGCAAACCATTAAGAATGTACACCTGGTATATATATATATATATATATATATATATATATATATATATATATATATATATATAGGCAACTCAAATGACACACATACTGTCACTTTTCATAACTGATCAAATATTTCTGATTCACAATAGTATCTAAGACAGTGAGGATCAAAAAGTGTTTTATTATACAAGTAATGTATCCAGAAAAAAGATAGGAGAACCCGGAATTTCCAAAAAAAAAAAATTCTGCCCCCTCAGACATGGGGAAACTGCCTGGCCTTGAAATTCTAGAGGAGCTGCAAGATTCATGTGAAAATGCAATACATGATAATAAATTTCTGATAGTATACCAAATAGTATACCAAATTCTACATGATAATAAATTTCTGATAGTATACCAAATAGTATACCAAATTCAAGTATAGGCCCCTGTGGGAACACACCAAATCAGCATGTCCGCATTTTTATAAATCCCCCGGCCCTACCGGCCCCTTAAATGGTGGCAGAAGAGGATAATTGTGGTGATGGGTGTAATCTGTAAGTCGCATGGGCATCTGGAGTAATTCTTAAGCCATGCTTGACTTGCTTGTAACATAGACAGAAACTCAACAACTGAATGTGAAATCCCCCCTAATGACAAATACAAAGGTTACGTCTGGCGAGGAAAGCATTTCTGTTGACCATTTTAGTTCCCTCGGGGTCCAGTACAATAATTTTGTTCCAGACTAATTAATCACATGTAAACATAGTCTAGCGAAAATAAAATACTTAGTTTGGACCAGCACAGAATTTGGAGGACAAACAGATTTCTTTCATTACAAGTCCACCGTACCTTCAGCATCTCCAAAGTTTTTCCCAAAAAACTAAAGAGCGAGTGTTTCTCACAATCACAACTGTAAAATACCCAAAACTACAAAATGTAAATGTTCTTCAATAGCTGGGGAAGCAAGGCATTTAAATAATGGGCATCATCCCCTCCCTGTATTCTTAAAATCCTGGGGAGGCTAGTTTCACTTGACTTTGTATTCCTAAAGTTTACCTAAAATGACTCCTCCTTTTTTAGTATACTCTTCAGTCATTCTTGCTATTTCTAAATCTTCATCTTGGTTGTCATCAATGCCACTGAAAATGGCCTATGAAAAAGGTTGCAGTATCAACTTAAATGTCATTTAAAATAGAAGTGCAGTCTATCACTCATTCCAAGTAAAAAAATGCTGTAGAAATTGCACTTAAAAAATGGAACATAACTGCTACAAACCAAACAAACAGTGGATTTTCAAACAAAAACTTGAATCTGTATCTTGAAAACAATCAACAATTAAATGCATGTTATTTTCTTTAAAAATGCAGATTCCACACATTCTATTTACCTTTTTAAACCAATTATCTGTTCTCCTGTTTGTTTTACTACCTCTGTCTTCAAGGTCCACCACCAAAGGGTTTTGACTTTTCTCATCTAATGCACTGAGCACATAAATAAAGGCAACAAAATGTATCAAAAAGTATTTTCACACAAAATACACACAAATTGTTACTTCCCCTTTGACATGCACTTTTCATAATTTGTTTTACTTGTGTTCAAAATGCATTCATCTTTTCACACAGGTGCAATCCAAACTTGTTTAGAATCACACAGGGATCAATTGGGTATAAGACCTTACCTATTTGGTTCATCATCATCTTCATCACTATCAGATTCTTCTTCTTGTTCAGCTTTACCTTCTGTGTCGTCATAATAATCCTTTGAATCATCACGGTCATATGATACAGTCTGTCGATAATTCTTAGGTAATACAATATCAGAGCCATCATAAGAATCTTCTTCTTCAACAATGTCCCCTTTCTCCAGCTCTGATAATTGCTGCAAATAAATAGTGATACTTTAAGTAAGTCATCAATAGAGATAATCTTGTATAATTTCCAATAAAATTCACTCTTGACGTGATCACCCATTTAGGTTGTTTAAAAAGAAAATGTTTCCATTGTTTATTGTTGTTGTTAAATTCCTTGGAGATGGAACAACAGCAGTGGAATTTAATACAAAAATCAAATATAGATTTACATTTAATTATTCTTGACAGTTGTGATGTACTAAAATTGTCAAAACTTACCTAACAATCCTATTGTTACCTTATGACTATTTTACTAATTCATCAACCAATCAAAAAAACATGATATCCTTAATTTCACTATCTGATGAAGATTTTGAAACAATTAAAATGTGTTTTAACCCTCACTGCTATGGATTTTCAATTTTAAAAAAAAATGACAAAAATTTTTTTAAAAAGTCTATTCCACAGGAAAGTCAGGGTGCCCACCTCCTTTGATTTTATCTTGTTTAATTTAAAAAGCTCCAAATCATCTGACATATCTATTTTGTCACCAGGGATGATCATTTTAAGATCCATCTTGTGTCTCAGTTTGGATTTTTCTTTTCGGACTTTCTTCTCTTTCCTAAAATAAACAAACCTGTGATAAACACAAAGAAAATATTTAAGGAACATCCACTTCGAGACTAAGGCAAGCTTAAAATGATTACCTTCTCACAGCCATCACTGAAAACAACAGGAGGCTCAAATGATTTGTTTTTCTCTGAAAAAAGTGTCACAGTTTGTTTTTATAGGTTAAAAAAACAAACTACTGTGTAATAGATTTAATTTATTTCACCTGTAGATAGAGAATGAAGTATATGTACAACCGCTCTGGTCAGGTACAAAAGAGAGAGTGAAAAAGGGCGCGGCAAACGACTAGGATCACGTGAAGACCATTCTCATCACATGGAAGAACCAACCAATCAACGCCCACCAAAGACAAAGAAAGAAAGAAAAAATAGATAAATGGATATGGTGAAAATACATGAAATGGGACTTCATACACCGTCACAAAAGAATTAGACAACTCTTTGTTACCATACCTTTTGGGGATATAAGAGAGCATGTGTTCCACAGACTCATCCATTTTTCCAATAAAATTCAAAAAATTTTCAATATTTTCACTGAATACAAATCCTATTTTACTCCACTTATTGCCATTCCTTTTTACATCTATATTTGATTACTTGATAATTTTTTTTATATACGAAGCTTTTATCTTTATGGAGATGGTAAAAATACAAATCATACATCTTTTTTCTTGGCAGTCAGGAAAAAATATAGGTTAAAGCAGTAATTCACCAGAATCTTGAAATGAACCTTGAACTATCTGAATCCATAGTCTACAAGGCTCTAATACCACAAAAACTAGGTTCAGATACAGACCATGTGGACAAAGACACAAGAATATGACTATATAAGCTGGTGGTACTAATTAATACTTAAAATTTTGTTTATTCTAGGGTCCAATTCATTTATTTTCTTTGTAATGCATGCTATTTTTGGAAACTATGGTACAGATTAGAGCACACACACCTCAATCAAGGAGCAAATCAAATTTGAGGATGATGAAATCAATAGGTGGCACATGGTGAGGCATTGGAAACCAAAACTTACTTATAGCCTTATTAATTTACTAAAATAAACCAAACAATTGTGATGGGGTTTGAGGTCTGATCTCATTTATTTTTTGTTACCATATCCACTTTTCATATTGCACCAATATTCCTATCTCTTTCTTTCTTTCACGTGACTTTATCTTTGGCAGGCACTTATCATCTCCTCTGATTGGTTACTACTGTTACATGGTCAGACTGTTTTCTTTCACCTGATCAGAGCTGTTTGTCGCACCCTTTGCTCATTCAGTAATTGGTGACTGACCAAAATGGTCATGCAGATCTCTTCATTTTTATTTCCTTTCTACAGGTGAGCTATTTATTCAAGTACAATTGCCTTGATACATAGTTATTTATTAAGTTTTATTAAACGGTGTATTTATTTTATTAGTTATTTTATTAATATTAAGTGCTTTATTCGCTGTAACATAGACTCATTCTGTAATTGGTGACTGACCAAAATGGTTGTGCAAATCTCTTCATTTTTATATCTTTTCTACAGGTGAAATAAAATACATCTATTACACAGTTTCACATTGAGTGTTTTTATCAATAGAAGCAATCTGTGACACAAATACTGAGTGAAATTACATGCTACCTTTTCTGTTCCTTTTTCTGCTCATCTTGGAGTTCAGAGAGCTGTTGCTCTACTTTAACATCATCATCATCATCTTCATCTTCCTCAATTGTTTCCACAGCACTGAAAGAGGTATTTTAATCCACTTAATTAAAAAAGATCTAAATATATATTAAACATACTATAAGGAATACTTGGCATAAAAAAGACATGAACCTGATTATTTTCAAAAACATCTTTTGGTTTTATCAATGTTAAAAAAAATTATCAAAACTAATAAAAAAGGATGACAAATTGAATGTGTTCTTTCAAAACTTACCCAGTTACTTTATTTTCTTCTGGATGAAATTCTTTTCTTAATTTGTTTCTCCAAGTGATTAAAGATCTGATATTAAAATGGGAAAAATGAATTTTCACATTACAGAATCATATATATATATATATATATATATATATATATATATATATATATATATATATATATATATATATATATATATATATATATCAGGCAAGACTGAAATCCAACCAGATTTTAAACTGCCTAGGCAAATGTTGAAATTGAAATCTTACCTATAGATATAGCTTTCTTTCATTATTTCATGGAAGCAGGTCTACAAAAAAAAAAAAAAAAAAAAAAAAAAAAAAAAAGCTTGGCATCTACCAGCTTGAAATGTTGGGTTTTCCACCTAGTTTTCTTCAATTCACAATGTCAATACAAATTTTCATTCCACACTCTTGTTTTATGAAGAGGGGACCTGCCATTTATGGGTTGTGGCATAGGCAACAGGACAATGATCATCAACCAGAAAATCCCCACCCTCATCTCACATTCATATAGTAAGTCTTAATTAGGCTCTGGATCTCATACAAATAATGAACACCTACAATCTTGCATAAAGTCACAAACCTGATCTCCTTTTTCCCTAAAACCTTAATATCCTGGCAACATTCCTTGATTTCAGTGGTGGTTAAAGGATGAGAAGCAATTTTCCTATCATCTAATTGTATCTAGAAGAATAATTTGTGCATCATTCATATCATATCTAGAGACCAAAAGATAAAAGTAAAACAAGTCTTTTAAAGTACAAATTGAAACCTACATTTATTTATAATAAAAGTATATTATTGTTTGATGTTAATATCAAAAACCTAATATCTGTTTTAGAAAGAAAACCATATGAATACTTACCTTATTACATTCTGCTAGTAACTGCAAGTGGTTTTCACTGTTTATGTATTCAGAAGCATTAAGAACATGGTATAGTGTGTAGTCTCCATCTGCATAACCCTCCCTTTGTCTGAAACATCAAATAATTAATGACCTTACTACGTGGACACAGTAGATAATTTAACAATTATACATTTTAAAATTAATATGTGAACATGATAAAAGACAATCCTTAATCTTACCTTCTGTGCTTCTCTGGGTGCAGCAAATCCAATGCTAATTTCTTGGTTACGTCCACATCTTTGAAAATATGCTTTGGATCCAGAAATTTAGGATCCATTTTGTCTGGAGAAATAAAGCCTTGACAGACCACAAAGATCTCAGCAGATTCATTTCTGGATGCTTGAGGCTTTGTGGCATGAACTTTCTTGAACAACTGCTGAAGCACCCACATAAGTGGCTGATAGTCCTTGGAGCGAAAAACTTTGGTTACAAACCATCCTCCCTTCTTCAGCATTTCTGTGGCCAACTTTAGTGCATGTAGGGTGAGCTCAGCTGGTAGGAAAAATAAGGTTCAAACTTCCCTTAACTGCTTGGTGTATGTAGCAAAATGTTATGCAAAATATCTGAAATTATTCTTTATTAATTCAAAGAAAAATATTTTCCAATTTATGAAAAAAAGTTTCACAAAACCATGACACGCCAAATGTTGAGTACTAATAATAATTCTCAACTTTAAAAAATAGTTAATAAAAGAAAGCAATTTTGACAAATATAAAATATACATTTGAAAAAACTTGGCATCAATCTTAACTACACATACTGATCCTACCTTGTGTGTAAGCATCATGAATCCAATTCTTGCCAACATTAGGCGCGCCATCATTCAGCACACAGTCAGCTTTCCAAGTCTTCAACTCTTGTCTTAATGCCTACAAAATACAAAAAATTGGACATTTTGATCGAAATAACAACCCCACACAAAAGGCACTAGCTGGCACTTAAATTTATATTTGCACTGACTTTGACTTGTACAGGCAAAGATAACCAGCAAATTTATTTTTAAAATTTTCACCAATAACATACCTGTCTACATTTCTCTGTGGTGATATCCTCAGTGAGAGTAGTGACATTGTGAATTGGTTTGATTGGGACCAAATCCACACCTGCAGTGTGAAAAATAAATAAAACTTGCAAACAGAAAATACACACAAATAAAATTAAAGTGAAATACATATGATAAATTTAAATATTTCATGTAACATCCATGGTGTCAAATGTGTATTGTAACAAGTTACCTAAAAGGAATATTTGATCTACCATATCATACACAGCTGTCACCTTGATCAGCTGATAAATCAAACTAGACAGCAAAGCTCACAAATATACAGACACCAAGCAGGGAAAAAACACTGCAAAAATATTCACAAAAGGACGAACCCCACCCCACCCCCCAAAACCCCTGGCTACAATCCTGCGAGTCCACATCTTTGCAGTAGCTATAGGTCCTTCTATTTAACTAGCCAGTCATTAAAACTGAAGTTTTAAATTAAAAATGGAATAAAACATCAGTGAAGGGATGGTTCAAGCAATAATTCTTGAGTAAGAAAACATCGCTCTTTATCCCAGGAAAATTCATTTTGGCAGGGAAATCCCATGAGTGGGCCTTGAAGCTATTGATATTTTGCCATAATGAACTGGCATACAAATACATAATGTTGTTGAATCAATTCTTTAAGACATGATAGTAGTTACTGAATTAAAACTAGATAGGCCTTACCAACAATTACACTAGACACAGGCATATGCTGTGCTGCAACTTGTAGCCATCCTCCAGGAGCTGCACAGAGATCTATAAGAACTCTAGAATTCTGCAAAAACTCAAACTTGCGATTCAGCTGAAGCAACTTAAAAGATGCCCTGGATCTGTAGCCTGAATGGTAAAACAATATATTGATTAAACTAGGTTTCACTCAAAAAGTGAGTAAAATCATTAAAACCAAGTGATCATTTGAGAGTCTGACAGGAAACAATTATCCTGATTTATATTTTGTGCGTTCAGGGTATAATAAAGACACCTATGATATTACAGGATACATATGAGGCAAGGTTACTTTATTGCTGCTGTGTAATAAGAGCACTGTGAGCCAGTACACAAATTACTTTGTTTCAGCTAAGTATGTAGATTAAAATTCCGAACCCCTTCAATATTCCCATTTCGAGTCAGATCTTGATGAAACTTATTAAGTATGTTGTTAGAAGTCATGACCCATTATCAGTTTCTCAGGCACTTTGGCATGATTACATCAAATGTTTTAAAAAATCTTTTTTTTTAATAATTGCCGATGATACAGACATAAAAATATGTTCCTTCGGATGAAATTTGGTAAGTAGGAAGAAGCACACAATTTGATGTGATTACCCAAAAAATGCAGATTTTTTAAAATACTGTCAATAGGATTTCCCATTGTAAATTTTAAAACTTTGAATTTTTTTTAAATATAAAATGATGAAACTGTTAAAGGATTGTTCTAAATAATTAAAAGAAAAAAAGCATATTTTGACGAAATTAAGATCTTGTTCAAGATCTTGCTATTATAACAAATGCAATAAGGGAAAATGTCTAGTCTTATTGAAATTTTAATTCAGACCTGCCTTGTCAGATTCAGACAACAGAGGGGCCTTTTGGCCTAATTCTCGGAATAACATGTACAGCAGATTTACAAACAAACAAAGGGAAGATGTAGCCAAGGAAATTAAATGTAGGTTTGAGTGTGATCTGATTTCTGCTTCTATTTTATTTGGATTTCTATTTAATTGGGTTAATTTAATGAAATTCGCAAAAAGTAGTTTTCGGACTTTGATCGGGTATTTAGCGCTATGGTAGATTGGTTTGGTATTCTGAAGTAATTTTCTTTGGTTTTTAGGTTTATTCAGCAGGTTCTTTAACCAAATGACAGTCGAGCGTGATTATTCTAAAGTTTAAGGATGGTAACTTAAGTTTAGGTAACGAGATGTTTTGTTTACAAAAGTCGACTATGATCTATTACCTGTTTCTTTGGCGAGCTGATAAAACTTGTCCTTCCTAGCCTTTCCAACCTTCGTCTTTTTGCCCATTATATTTTTTCAGTAATATAATATCACCTGAACACGGAGACCTACTTATACCTGTAAACCCATGATACACATGAACATGTGGTGGTCTTAAAGTTGTTAACTACGTCATCAAATCATGTATAGAGGTGTCGCTTTACAAGATAAGCCCGAAATATTTGTTTAGTAGAGGAAGGAGTTAACGTTATTGAGTTTTATTATGGAAGTATTTGGACTTCATAAGGACAGCCAACGTATCTACTATTCCCTTGTCACGAATTCGGCATTTTTTATCTCTGCATTGAGAATGTGCAAATGGATTGCCTCAAAATGTGTGACGTTCTACACATCCACATGTGCCCGCCATGTTGCCGGTGGCTTAGTGGAAATTGAGAAAAGAAGTCTTATTTATACCAGCTAGAAAAATTGGTAAGACCACTAATACTTCGTATATTTAAAATTCAACTTTATTGTTTTTTTGGCAGTCAACTTAATGTCAGCTCCCTTTGCAAAAGTTAGTAATGTTTTGGGCAGTTTCAGCCAACGACAAATTCAGCATATGGATCCACATGTGACATGGCGTGGTTCGCTTGCTAACGTTGAAACTATTTTGATGGCGACTCTGTTATTGAAATAAGTCAGTTGAGATATTTTTGGTGCTCTTGTACCACGCTCATTGTCCATTGGTGTGTCTCATAAATCACTGCGGTCAAGGTTTTTCCCAGGATTGGGGTACAGGCTGTCCAAAATTGCGGGTGTGACTGAAATGCGCAATACAGCGCAACACAGCGCAATACACTTGATAACACAAGTCCAGTTGCAAGTAAACACAGGAAAGGGTAATCTCAAATAAAATAGGGTGATATAAAAGCAAAGTATAGTACATAGTAATTATATTGCTGATACAACTTGACAATTTTTTCATTGTTTGGGCAGCCGCCATGTTGGCGAGTAGCTCTTCTTGGCCAGTAATATACCCAAGAAGAGCCACTCGCCAACATGGCTGCCAACCGAACAATATAAAAGTCTTGTTGATTTGTTAAGTTATATCAACGATATATCACCCTACTTTGCTGGGAATGGTCATTTCTTTTGTGTAATTGCAACTGGATTTGATTTTTGAAGTGTATTGCACTGTGTTGTGGTGTATTGTGCAATTCAGTCACACTGCAAAATTGCCATCTGTGATTTCCTTCAAAATTTCGACTCTTCCAAGTGCCGTGAGCGAGGAGTTGGGCATGGAGGGGAGGGGGGGGAGGTAAAAAACGAAAAAATATTTCAAACAATCTCCTTTGAATGAATGTGAAAATTGCCTTCACGTCTCACTTGGATCGCGAACGATCTCTGTCTGATGATCTTCTACAAATAAGGTCCCTTGAACTAATATGAAAAGTGCTTTCTCGTTACGCTTGGACAGTTGACAGGTTATTTATCCCCAGATGGACTGGTTCTGCTACCACTGAACCAGAAGTCATTTTGAGGAGGGCAAATAGATTTTGTGAAATGGAAAATAGATTATATCACCATTTCTGATCTTCATAGTAATGGTTGAAGAATCTACACTGATATTTATACAGAATATTAAGATTTCATTGTAGAGAAAAAGAATGTGATTTTTCTTTATTTTTTACAGGACATAATTCTGCAAAATGTCACGTTTTTTTGCTGCCTCAGAATCGGAGTCTGAGAGTGAATCCAGTGAAGGAGAAGATATCCCAGTTGTAAAGCCAGTAGCAGGGAAAGTTGCTCAGTAAGTCGAACTAATCACATTTTAATATGAGCAGCAGTATTTGAATTCACAACTAAATGGACATTTCGAAATATTTCCTAGGAAACTAATCAATGGTAATGATATATTACAGAATATACATTTGTTTTTCAGAGCTTTTACCTTTAGTGATGATGAAGAAGATACCAAAAGAGTGGTGCGAAGTGCAAAAGATAAAAGGTACTCTCAAATGATTTGCAAATGATATTTTAATTTTTGTTAGTTATACTCCCAAGTATTTTTTCAAAAGTTTTGAAGAATATGTTGGCTTGGTGCCATGAAGTACATTTTGTGAGTAACTAAAAAAAGTACAATTAAAAAAAACTAACAATTATTAAGCCTAAGGTGAACATTTTCACTGTAATAAAAACAACAAAACCAATATTTTGATGAAGAAAAAAGTTACAGTAATAGGAGCAAAACTTGATATGAATTATCCTTGTTTTTTATCATTTTAGATATGAAGAAATCAGAAATATAATAAAGCAGTTAAAAAACCACAAAAAGATAAAGGACATGTCAAATGTTCTCTCAGGTAGGCTTTTATGAAAAACTGGTGCATTAAGAAGTTACAATAATTATCATTAGGTTCAAGTCTGCTTGTAGAAGCATATTTACTTTGAAGTGTAATGTTTGTAGATATAATAAACACTTTTATTTATGAATCAGATTTCAGTTGTTGTGTAACAAGGATAAAAGTGATTTAACATAGTTTTTTAAAGAGAACCCATATTTTCACATTTATTTTGTTAATCCAGACTTTGAAGACCTGGGACGAGCATATGATAAAGCCAAGAAAGTTGTTGAAAAGGAAGGGATCCCAAGGTTTTACTTGAGGGCTTTGGTGGAACTTGAAGATTTTGTCTCTGAGGTAACAGTACAATTTGGTTGACAGTTTGGTGGAAGTTCAATATTGACTAACATTCTTGAAATGCTGCAATTAGATAATTGATAGTTCTGGCATTGAAAGCAATTTTCAGTTACAGTGATTTTGTGGTTTTGTTATTACAGTGAAAAGACGATGGAATACTATAGTATTCTCTTATAGGAAGAGTAATAATTATTCAAAGAAGTGTATCAGGACACAGGCCATTACATTTATTTTGTGAAGATAGTACTTTCATTTGAACTGCTCAACAGGGTTGAGAAGGTCTGGGTCCAGTTTTATAAAGGACGTTTAGCACTAACCAGTGTTTAACTCTAACCACTGGATAAATTCTCCTAAACCCCGTTAACTAAATGACGGATAAAATTGTGTTTCATAAACAGTGTTTAAACAGTACATTGGTTAACTTACCTTTAAATAATTATTTTATCCAGTTAAACACTGGCCTGTTAACTAATTGGCTGTTTGAACACTGTATATGAAACACAATTTAACCATCTATTAGTTAATGGGTGTTAGGAGAATTTATCTACTGGTTAGTGCTAAACGTCCTTTATAAAACTGGGCCCTGGTCTTTTCACTTATCACTAAAGTGCCTGAATATATACCTTTTATATTAAGGACATTCAAAAATCACACTTTACTCATTTTCCATTACATCTTTATATATCTGCAGTATTCATGTTCATGCTCTTGTCTGTATTGTGATGCCTTACAATTTAATGTGTGGCTAGGTCTGTGGAATCTAGCTTATGTCATATAGGTCATTAATTTCATGGCAGAATAAGGTTTCTTGGAGAGTAGGAGTACATGAAAAAGACTTAACTTTGTTCCAGTGCTGGGAAGACAGAGAGGCTAGAAAACAGCTGAGCAAAAACAATGCAAAATCTCTGACCACTTTGAGACAGAAACTAAAAAAATATAACAGGGACTTTGAGCAAGGCATTTCAGATTATAGGGAGGTAGGTGCATTCATGATGTAAAACTTATGAAGCTGTTTTGTCTGACCATAATGTGTGGTTCATTCAGCTTTTAAGAACAACAGAAAGTGCAAAATTGAAGTTTTGAATTCATAGGTTCAATATGTAGTTACTTTTTGGTTAAGGATTATTTTGAATCAGTTTTAAGATAAGTTACAGGATCAGAAGTTATGACTTTGACACAATTTATATCTACATTAAGAACCCAGACCAAGATGAAGAGGAAGAAGGCTCAGATGATGAAGAAAGAGACTCTGATGAAGAGGAGGAGGATGATGATGATGACAAGGATGAGAATGACACCCAAATGATAGCAGATTTTATAAAGAAGCCACCTCCCTCTAAGCCAAATGTATCTAAATTCTTAAAGGATGGAGATGAGGTAATTCTGATAGTTGATTTATTTTCTGTTTTGTTAAGTCAGTTTTTGTCAGGTTTTGATATAATATGGTAAGCATCAATTAGGAACAGTCAAAGCATTCAAATAAGAACAATAGCCTGAATTTTCACATTTAAGTATATCCATATTTCTCCTTTCCAGGACTCTGGTGATGAGAGTGACTGGGGTGACGAAAGTGATGAGTCATCTGAGCTCAGCTCTGACGATGAAAAATATGGTGGAAACTTGGCCTTGAAGTTTTTAAAAAAGTATGCTAATTTTGATAGAGAGGATGGATGTATTTTTAATAAAATTCTTCTTGTGTTTTCAATTTTACCTAATATCCATCAGTAGTATCATGAACAAAAAGCATCTTTTATTTTTTTGCCAATCTTTAAACTTCAATCTGCTGCAAAGATTTCATTCTGGTAAATTAAGCACAATATCATGAATAGGTTATTATAAGATCATTCATTTTTAGTAACAGTTTAGGTTTAAAGTGCTGTAATCATGACATTTGGCATGGATTTCAGGACTACAGAACAGGAAAAGGCGAAAAAGGATGCCAAAAAGAAAGAAGTGAAGGAGCGTAAACAGACAAAGAAAGTAGACAAGGCCCAAGATGAAGATGAAGGAGAGTGGGAGCAGGTGAAAGGAGGGGCACCCATGATAGCTGTAGGTGTTTTGGTGTTTGATGTTTTACTTAATTCATTATAACATAGATTTTCACAGTAAGCATTTCTTGAAAATCTTTGGTAAACCATTTCAATGTATGAATTTTTCAGTCATCTTTTTGATTATAATATTTTGTTTTGCAGGAGAAACCCAAAATGTTTGGGAAGGATGTAGAAATCAACCATAAGGTTGTATGTATGAAGTTGATTGAGATTGTAGCAGCTCGTGGCAAGAAGGGCACAGACAGGAATGAGCAAATCAATATGCTAATTGAACTGAACTCTATTGCCTCTGAAAACAACCTTGGTCCTGCTATGGAAGCAAAAATTATGTTTAACATTGCTGCAGCCCTGTTTGATTATAACCCAAACATAGCTACCTGCATGAGAGCTGAGATGTGGGAAAGGTAAAGATGTTATCTGAGAGCAATAAAGACATTTTCAATTTATTGGAATTAAGAGAATAGGATCTCTTTTTAAGTTGAATACATATGCATATATACATCTAAACATGTTATTTCGAATTTAATGGTGGATTTTCTTTTCAAATTATCTGATAGTGTAACATAAATCTGTTTCAGGTGTATAGAGTTTGTACTAGAACTGTTGAATTTATTGATTACCAATAAAGAAATATCTGTAGGAGAAGATATTACAGAAGAGTCTGAACAGTTAGAGGTGAGTTTTATAGTTTTATATTTGAAGATCGGTTCCAATTTAATGAAATATGTATTGCAATATAGTAAAATTTGTTGGTGCAGCAGCTGTATGTAGATGTTAATTAATCATTGATAATTCATGATAATTGGCAGAAAAATTTTGTCAAAAGCTATGACTAACTTACAAACTTACAGCTGCTGAAAAATACAAAAACATTCTGGTTATTGCTGAGATGTATCGAAATTTCATAAGTCACAAGTCGTGCTATCAAGAAAAGGTTTGTAGGATGGTTGATGTGGGGGTATGATCAGATGTTTTTATCTAAGTAACAAGTCCCTGTTGATTGACAATTTCATATTGTTACCCTTGAACCATCTTTTGGGGCCATTTATTGCATTTTTCATGTCATCTTGGAGGTAAAGTAGCTATTGCTTTGTCTTCCTTATAGCTGTTTTGAAATTGTGTGCGTCTGCACTCATTTCAAGGGTTTATCTGTCTGGAACCACATACTTGAGAAGCTTCGAAATCTCTGAACTGTTTCTTTCCCATTCTAGGTAGCCCCTTATTTGGTGCGTGGGTGTATCCTGACTGTTGTGGAGAGAATGGATGAAGAGTTCACCAAGATGCTGCAGGGCTGTGATGCTCATAGTACAGAATATGTGGAGAGGTAGATATTACCCTTGTTTGCCAACTGCCATATTGCACGCTTGTAGCACATTTACAAATGTCTGCTACCATGCTGATACTGAATGTTGTGTGTTCCATTATGTACTAGAACACTGGTTCCTGATTCACAAAACATTAGTTTTTGGGTTCAAATTTTAAAATTTAAGATTTAATCATTTAATTTGTCTTCTACAAAAGTTAAATCTAATTGACCATGCATGGTCAAGACCCATTCATCAAATGTGACCTAACTATACTTTACCTTCACGTACCCAAATTTGAGTTTGTAAAAATAAGATTTGCATCCAGTGTAGAACTTTCATGCTTGTACTTGATTCATGCTGTTCTTTCATGAACATTAGTAGTATGTATTAAATTATGTCAATTTTTATCAATTTTACAGGTTAAGAGATGAGAAAAAAGTGTGTGACATTATCGACCGCCTTGTAGTGTATCTAGAAGGGAGGTCTAGTAATGAGGAATTGTGCAGAGCATATCTTAAGAAGATTCAGCACCTGTATTACAAGGTATGAACATTTTGTAACACTAAACTTGATGCTTCTGTTTAGCTAGAATAATTTTCAAAATTTTTGGTAATTTACTGTGTATGTTTGCTTTTTATGATTTGCTATAATAAAGTGTTTTTGCTCCCTCTTGATGCTGGTTCTATAAGATATTGACTTACTAATTTTTTTTATGCTGAAGCAGAACATCTGCTATAATTGCTCAAATACATTTCTACTATAGAAATTATATCTGTTTATTGCAGTACGAGCCAGTTTCACCTGAGGGACAGAAGAATAGTGAGGAGGTCATGGAGACACTGTGCAGGTTTATCCACACCAAGGACCAGACAGACCGTATACGCACCAACGCCATCTTGTGTCAGATCTACCACCACGCTATACATGATCGATGGTATCAGGCCCGTGATCTCATGATGATGTCACATCTTCAAGACACAATTCATCACTCTGATGTACCACTACAGGTATGAATCATATATATATTTATGAACATCTGCATCTGTAACAAAGACTAAGTGCAAGGGTTTCTTCAATAAAAACATCAGGAAGTGGTTCAGTAGAAAATTTAAAATGGCATCCAAATTTGACAAATTTTAGTAACAAAAAAAAATGTAGAAAGGGATTTTTAAACAAAATTGTTTCAGTTGAATTGAGAGACTGCAAGATACTTGGGGTGACATTGCAAGGTTAAATGTGCATATTATTATTTAGAAAAACATTGAATACATTATTTGTACAAATTCTAATTTTTTGGACAGATTCTCTATAACCGTGCCATGGTTCAGCTGGGTCTGTGTGCTTTCCGCCAGGGAATGATTAAGGATGCTCATCATTGTTTGGTAGATATTCAAAGTGGAGGAAGGGCCAAGGAACTCCTAGCTCAGGTAGCAATTATTTTAGTTATATGAAATATTAACTGATTATTAACTGCTATAGTTATATTAAAATTTGGTTCTATCATATTACTAAATTTTTATAAGCAAAATGTCATGAAGGACATATGTCATCTTTTTAGGGTTTGCTGTTGCAAAGACAACATGAGCGCACACCAGAGCAAGAAAAGATAGAGAAGCGCAGGCAGATGCCTTATCATATGCACATAAACTTGGAGCTGCTGGAGTGTGTCTACTTGGTATCTGCCATGTTGATGGAGATACCGTACATGGCAGGTAAATGTGGTCTTTTTTTTTTTTTTTTTTGTAAGTTTTCTAACATTAAACCCTTCAAACAAGTTCTATTAACTTCATATCTGTTATTTTTACATCCTGAAATTAGTGTCTGTCACTTTTATCCATTCCAAGTGTAATTAAGTAAAAACAAGCAGTCCTGATATTGAAGATGTTCACTCTTTGTGCATTAATGTTTAAAATATTTATCTGACACTATGATATTTGTAGCACATGAATTTGATGCCAGGAGGCGCATGATTAGTAAGAACTTTCACCATGTCATGAGAGTAAGTGAGCGCAATCCCTTGGTTGGGCCACCGGAGAGTATGCGTGAGCACATTGTAGCAGCATCAAAAGCCATGAAAGTTGGGGACTGGAAAGCATGCAGAGACTATGCCATCAATGAGAAAATGAATAAGAAGGTGCAAGGATTTATGTACCTTATTTCAACGCCTTTTTTTTCTTTTGTTTTTTTTTTTTATTTTTAAATTTTTTTTATTTCAATAATTTTATTAAGTGTCAGTTTGTTGCTAAACTTTGCAGGTAACGTGAAAATAAATGCAAAATAAAACAACTCAAACATACCTTAAGGGTTGAAATCACATTGTTTTGGAAGGCAAAAAATATTTAAACAAGACAAATTATCTTTCAGACCTGATTGAAACCTAACTTGTTGATGTTTATTTCTTTGGCTTAGGTTTGGGACTTGTTCCAAAACACTGCAGAGACCTGTGAGATGATTGTCTCCAAGATCCAGGAGGAAAGTCTAAGGACATATTTATTCACATACAGCAGTGTGTATGATTCACTCAGCATGGACAACATGGCAGAGATGTTTGAGCTGCCTAAGGCCACTGTACACTCCATTATCAGTAAAATGATCATCAATGAAGAGCTCATGGTATGCTTTGTGATACAAACATACTTCTTAAGTTTGGAAAGATCTTGTAATTTGCTACTGATTGAACACCACAATTTACATCATCAACATGATAAAACATAAACATTTCAAAAGACATGGAAAGTATTATTCAGATCACAGTAACTGTTTTGGAATATAATTATTTTTTAAAATGATTATTTAAAAACACATTTCCCTAATACACTGTATTAACACAAATGGCTTTCTTAAGGCATCCCTGGATGAGCCCACCCAGACAGTAGTAATGCACCGCACAGAGCCCACACGTCTCCAATCCCTTGCCCTGCAGTTAGCAGAGAAGGTTGCCACCTTAGTTGAGAACAATGAACGCATCATGGAGCAGAAGATGGGAAGCTTCTTCACATACCAGAAACAAGGTTAGCATATATCTTGGTTAGTGACAAGGGCAGCTAGCCTGAACATTATTGATTGGCTGGTTGGGGCGGGATGAAGAAAGAAAGGTGGTCTATTTTGGTCACAGTTCCAGTTTTACAATGTTAATTTGATTCACATTAGACATTTTAAATTTCCCCTTTAGCCTTAAACATGAAAGACATTTCCTTCTAATATTGGGGAGAGTAATAGTTGTAGAGAATAGTTCAGCAGTTAGTCCAAGCAGCCAACTGATATGTTCACCTAATATGAGAAAGTGATTACCTTCAGGTGGCTATCAGAGACAGGGAGGTGACAGATGTCAGAATTGGGGTAGGGAGTTTCTACGGCACTTCCTGTTTCATTTTTGTTGAGCAAATAATTCTCCATGAAGTTGAACTAAGCAATTGGATTTCAGTCTTGTTATCTATTTCACTATTTTGGGGAAATATCAAATGGGCTATTCTTTCAACAAAGGGTATGCCAAATTACAATGTCATTGTTCGATGAATTGTGATAAAAAGAATATTTTTTATAATGAAGTTGATACCATTGTTCAAAAAATGTGTTTCAAAATAAAGAAGTAGATTTGGAGGTCTTTTACCAAGTTGGTATGTCTGAAGTTCTATATGTAAGCTTAACTTGATATTGTACTTGTTGGTATAAGTGTTTTGCAAACCCATTAAAGCTATTCAAGAAAAGTTCTCCTGTAAGTATTTAATGAGATTGATGAGATTAATGAGAATGAGATTGATGAAATGTATTTTTCGATGTTGTAATCCCTTTTCTGGATGCCTCTATTCATGCTTGTAGAATATATATACTGTAATGTTTCAGCTTTGTTTCCCCAGCTCACCTATTTCTGTTCTTCACTGTAACCATAGTTCTTTGAAACATTGGTGGAAGCTGTATCATTGTGAAACCAGCTTTTGCTTTCTACTCAGTTAATGCTTTGTTTTAATTCTCTTTTTTCTTCTTAGTTGCATCTCTTTGCTGTTATTATTATTATTATTATTTTATCCCACTTGAATACTGTATGTTATTTGTATACCTTGGGTGTTTATTCCTCCTTATTTATTGTGTTGTCTTCACTAACATGCATGTGGTATTTATTATTTCATAAAATGCTGTTATTTACAGTTTGTATACATGTTTAGACCATTGCAACAGAGAGCAAAAGATCACTTGACTGATGGCACCCCGCATGAACTAAACTTGAGCGAAAAAACAAAAGGACAAAAGAAAGAAACAGAAATTGCACAAATTGGTCTATACACTCACATCACTGGTTTTGTTAACAAAATGAGATAGAAAACTGCTTTTGAGTGTCATGTATTTTGTTTTATTTTCTCAGGCCAGCAGGGTGGATTCCAGGGACGTGGTGATCGACAGAACAGAGGTAGAGTATGGATTGAAGGGACCCATTTAGGTTCTTCAAAATGAGTGGTCCCTTAGTTTTTGTATTCATACTGGGTTTTTCTCTCCTGTATCAGAACAGGCTTGGAAAAGTTTGCTTACAGGTTATTATAAAAAAAGGTGGAAACAGTACACCAGATGTGCAGAGATGCTTTTGCCATCATTTTTCAAAATAATGTGCATTGTATTTAATATTGGAATATCTGATTTACATTTAAGCATGTGTAGACATAGTTCATATCATTGAAGAATGATGTATCAAAATGATACCCAATGTGGTAGAAGTTAAGAACAGTATGTTGATCTATGTTGAAGGTGAACACAATAGCATAGCCAATTGTCCATTTTCCAGATGCAGAAGGATTTTTTAAAGAAACTTTATAGGAAACTTTCAACCTTTAGGACCAGTTAACTAGGTGCTACTGACTTAATAATTGTTTCCAGCTTGATGTTTTTCCTACAGCAATCTAGTACTGCAATTTGTAGCTGCTTGTAGAAGACTTGGAATTCACTTTCATTGAGAACAATATGTAGGTGCATCTGCAAATACTTGTATTGACATTTAATTTTTGTATTATGTCATTTCATAAGGTGGAGCGGGGGGATACCAGCAGTATGGCCGAGGAGATAGAAACCAAAACAGAGGTATGATATAAGATGGTGCATTTGTTGTGTGGTAGGATGAATGTGTCACATGTACTGGAGCCGAAATTATGCCAGGTGTTCTGTGGTATAAATGAAAGCACAGAACTAACCCATTGGGGGTTCACCCAGACATGTAATGATATAAGTTTATTTTCAGAAGAATAGGTTTCACAAATATTTGTCTGATGTAATTTTTTTTTTTCATAGAGGGAGGTAGGCAAGGTTACCAAGGCAACCGTGGAGGACAAGGTGGTTACCAAGGAAACAGGGATAGGCAACAAAATAGAGGTATCTACGTTACATTTTCTTCACATTTGTATATTACATCCATTTGTATGCAGCCACCTCACATTGGGATTTCTTAACTTGAAGCAAGGGTAGTGGCACATCAGAATTTGAGTTAAAAACAAAGATGTGCCATGTGTTGCAAAGATTTGTAACAAGTAAAAATTAATATTGTATTGATCCCTTTTGCAGGTCAGCGGAGAGACCAGAGGCAGTACTAAGCAAAAAATTAGAGCAAACCATCATGTTAAATTAATATGGCATTGTACACAGTCTGTGCAATCCGCCTCATTTTGGAGTTCAGTAGTGAATGCATGATGTGACTGAAAGAAGGAATAAACCCTTGTTGAGAAGATTCATCTGAAGCAAGATACTGAGGAACATGAATCTTTTTACAATTGGGTATTTTTATAGATTTGATGCAAAGAGCATGATCAGGACTGTGTAAAGGGATAACATTTTCAGGAATATAATATTTCCCTGCGCTTATTTAAAACTCCATTGCTGGAATCCTAGGTATCAATTGTTAATCTCCAAATAAAATGCAGATATGCTGGAACTGTCTTATTTTGTTTTTGTAGAAAAAATGTGTCACATAGTTACTTTCATCAAGGTTATTAATATGGTGGGGTAAATCTCAATTTTTTCCATAACGGGTGTTTTCTGAGGCGAAATTTGATGCAGAAGACAAATATGAGCGCATTCTCAACGAATTAAGCCAGGCTTTACAAAGCCGGTGACCTAAAAATGGCAGACGTACATGAAAGAAAAAACCACCTAATCTTTTAAGTCTCTCCGCCTCCCCACACGTCGTCCCTGCGGGGTACAGTAATTAAATCGCGTCTCCGTTCGCCATGCGGAAGCTACCTGAGAAATATTAAGTGCGCATGCTCATCAGTTAAACTCGTGGTGAAGAAAGCATGGCGGCTGAAGGCGATCAAAGGAAAAAAGCTCTTCTGTTCTATTATCTTTGAAAACAGAGACGAAAAAGGAATAATTTGGCCCGTAGAGCAGCAATGAATCGACTATCTACGGAGATAATATCACCAGAGATATTCACGGAAATATTAATGTTCGGAGCCAAGATTTAATTACTGTACCCCGCAGGGACGACGTGTGGGGAGGCATGTGAGAGGCGGAGAGACTTAAAAGATTAGGCGGTTTTTCTTTCATGTACGTCCGCCATTTTTAGGTCACCGGCTTTGTAAAGCCTGGCTTAATTCGTTGAGAATGCGCTCATGTGACAATCATTCTTTTCTACAGCAATTGGTTAGGTTGCTAAAATGTCAGTTTTCAAAATGGCAGCCAAAATGACCTACCTAGAGTTTCATCATCAACAACAACTAAAGGTACTATAGTGTGTGATGTGTATTTTCTTGTGTTTTAGGGCTTGAAGGATCAATTTCTGATGTTAAAACTGAGATTGGTACATTTTACAGCAAATTCAGTTACCATGTGAGCTTACAGTTAACTCATATTTTACAACTAAAAACACAAGAAAAGGCATATTACAAACTAAGGATCCTTTAATTGTCGATCATGATGAAACTCTTGTTAGGGCGATTTGTCGGCCATTTGAAAAATTGTCATTTTACCAATATAGATGGCTGTTGTGAGATGTCACGTGTTTAACGCCATTTCCTTCATAGAAAATACTTTTTAAAATTTTGTGCTTCACCCAGCTGTATTCAATACAGGTATATACATGCACATAGTTGCTGTATGTAGTATACAAGCGTTGTATGCAATTCCAAAAATATTGAAATTACTGACCTAAAGAATGCTCGGAGCTCAAATTTCTCAGCAGAAATTAACTTTTTTGCCCATTTCACCTAAAATTACCTGTTCCTTAAGAGACTTCCAAAAAAAAAGTAATTATTTATCCTACCCCATTAATAAATAAGGACACCCTTTTGCTTCATGTTAACAATACTCAGACCATTTTGCTTCGGGTAACCCAAAATCTGGCTAAAAATTGAAGGTAAAGTGTATCTATTCTGGTTGATATTTACTGCATTTTTTTTTTTTTTTTTTTTTTTTGTGCGCGATGCAGTACAAGTATTTTAAAATGAAAATAATGCAATCTTAACTGCTAGGATGTAATTGAGTGTCCCAGAAAACGAGTGGGGTGACATCAAACTTGTACTACTTTATCCAAAAGCCATGTATTGTAGAAATAGCTTGGATTTGTAATCTTTTTATGGCTGCCATGGACCATTTTACACACAATGGTAGAATCTAACCAAATGTCAGTGAAAAACTAGTGTACGGCAGAAAGGGTGAAAGATATTTTAGAAATGAATACAAAGACTACCGAGCATTTCATTTTATCCAAGGCCAGGACTATTAAATGCTATCTGAATGCAGTGGAGTTCTGTTATCCCAGTATGCTGTTCACACTACATAGGCCTACAAGGTGAACTGGTTCTAGTTAATGGCCTCTTTCTAGTGGATCTAAACATTGGTTAATTTGGCCCATTGCTCCCGCATTTTTAATTTGAACAGGTTAAATATGTATACAAAAAAACAAGCCTTTTCAATAACAGTGGGATAGCAGCAAAAACAGTGAAAAAAAATACTTTTTTATCTTTTCTTTATATTTCTTTAATGTCTTTCTTTTTTTAATTTACAAATATTTAGACTTTTTCAGTCCCTTAGAATTGCATTTCATGTGGGTACTGCCTGTTTTTCAAGGAGAACATGGCTCCCAAGTACCCAAAGAGCAGCTTCTTGTCCGGACTCTGTCGGATGGCATCCAGAACTTGCTTGTCAACATCCACTTGATCTTTCTTACGTTCTTCACTGACAGCATACACCTAAAAACCAAGAGGCAGTTGTAAATCCAAAAACTTGCAGATAGTTAGATTACCCCCCCCCCCCCTTCCCTGGTTTCATAATATAATCATCGAGGGTGGTGGATATGTACACTTCAAATTGGACAAAATGGATTAAACCGAGGAAAGTACAAACTGAAATAATTGCCCTCTTATTAAGAAAAAACTAGCAAAGAACAAAAAAATCTTTATTATATTTGGAGGAGCAAGAGGATGGGTTAAAATGGTAAAATCTAAATTTTGTTCTTTCATCCTTATTTTAAATTCAGATATCCTATTTTATATCACTATCAAAGGAGTAATAGAAAAAAAAATGAACATTTACCTCTTTTTGTGTGTCAAAGATCTCTCCCTCTGTGTGTTTAGGCTTTTTCAGCTTCTTCCTTCTGAAGTATTCGTCATTGATGTTGTCCGGGATTTTGACCTTGCTGATGTCAATCTTGGTCTTGGTGGCAATGACGTACACCTGGTTGATGCGCCTCAGAGGGCAGCCATTTATATGGTATGGTCCTGTTAAATAGGAGTCGACATAAGATTTTAAACACATGCAAAACTTTGTGGGCTGAAAGTCTACTAAAATTGGTAAATACATCCTGTAAGTGTTTTTCACAGTTACACATATTCTAACCTTGAAAAGTAAATTCTATTGTAAGTAATTTCATGTAAAATAAGTTTGTAGATCTAAAATCAAGCATTACATAAAGGTGCACTGGGCTTCTTAGGCATGTTTATTTATCGACATCCAAATAATTACCTGTAACAAGAAGCAGACCAGAACCAAGCTGCTTGAGGAAAACCACTCTCTGCAAATATATAAACTTAAAATTACAAAAAAAATATCTTCAGAATAATTAATTTGCCTTATTCAAAAAGATTACAAACCTTGGGATAGAAGACGCACCATAAAGATTGCCCAAATACATTTAAACAGTTGAAGCAAAGTAAAATTAAGCTCTATGATACATTTAATGATTATCACGTTACAGAAGAAAGCTTCATAGATTAGTGAGTTCTGTATATGGCCTAAAGATTTCACACCTTTCCCTTTTGCCTGCCTGCAAGCAGAATTAAGACTGTGCCAGGAGTAATGGAAGATCTCAACTTTCTCTTGTGCTGGCTGAAGGCATTCTTCCTGGTCTTCAGCTTGCGTGGTCTATCCTCAGTTGGGTAGAAACGGGGCTGGAAAAAAAGATGCAGTACTGTACTGAAAGATTTACCAATCCATAAAAGTGAAACCCCAAGTGTTAAGAGAGAAATATACTGCATGTTGTTCTGGCATGTGACTTAGCAATTACACTCATCCTTACAAACAGAAAGTTTTCTAATAATGACTGAGATATGTCTGAAATCACAAAAAGCTTACCTTGGCTTTATTGATTGTCAAAAATAGTACAAAATAGTAAAACATTTTGGTACAACTCACCATTCTTGTCACGCGGACAGTTCTAGTGCCTCCATTTTTGTCACCCCCAATCTGTTTCTTGACCATACGAGTTTCACTCTTTGCTTTATCAGTTCTCTTCTGGCCTGGCTTGGCAAACTTATACACGGCCTTCTTCTTGTACATTCTGGCGCTGGAGAAGCGCATGATGCCACTCCCGCCCAATTCATAATTGCGGGGCTTACGGGGTTTCTTGTCAGTTCCCATCTATGAAAATGTAATAACAATGCAAAACATCAACTGAAAGATGAAATAAAATATGAAATAAAATACGATGATAAAATATCTACTAATTACGATACTTTGACTGCGATCATATTTAGTATTCACTTTAATGTTTACGGGGACTAAAGTCTTGTTATAGTTGATCCAGCTTCACCCCATGGGCGCAGACATGTTGACCGAACATATCATTTGTATACCAACACTGTAAATTATACCCAAAACCAGTGAACTTGGACTTAGATTCATATAATAACCAAGTAGCTGTATAAAATATAGATATATGTTTTTTATTTATCTATTTGAAAAAACGATGGTCATTGCAACAGTGAGATTTTCATGGATTTACATCAGCTAACTTCATCGTATTGCCATACTCACATTGGCCCACAAGTAAAAAGATAGACCATACGGGCACTTGTTGGAACAACAACTATGATGACGTAAAAATGTACACATAAAAGTATGACGATTACACACTGGGACACAGAGCGTGGTAGGTTTGACGCTGTTGTCATAAGTATTTTGTTTAGCTAATGAAATTATGCCCAGTACCTTTGTTTTTTCATTTTATAATTGCAGCTTATAGAGGTGCGTTTCCTTAAAAATGAAAAATAAGATAAAGAGATGCATACTATTAACAAAAAGAATGGCATGCCAAATGATTGCCTCTTAACCAGACAAATGCCACCACATATTTTCAAATACAGTAGTATAACTTCAAGAAACACCGCAGGGTTTTGTTTTGTTATTTCCAAAAAAATGATATTTGAACAGACACAATTTGATATAACCTAGCACGAAATTCATGCTATAAACAATTCTGATATGTACTGGCTGTGCTAACACATGAAAGCAAAGGCCTCAAAAAGTGTGTAATAAAAGCCAGTTGCAGAACCAGCCATGGTGCCAGAGCTCTCAAATTATTATCTTACCCTTCATCTTCTCAACTCGCATACTCCTGTAAAGTCAACCAGTTTTCCCATCAACAGAGCTGTGAGTGAGTTAATATCCATCTACTTGTTCCTTTTAACCTCTTTTTTTTTTTTTTTTTTTTTTTACATTTGAAAGAAGCTGGTAGTAGTGATTTATACAGGGAGTCTATAGGCTTGCTTTGTATGTAAGCTACCTCTTCATTTGAGAGGTTTCATGTACCAGAGTAATTCCTCACTGCTCAGTGGAAAGTACTGCGTGAGAAACTATCATCATGAGTTATATTTTTGTGTGTTTTAATTTGAGATATTTTTCCAGATTTGGTGATTATAACATGATGCCTGTTGCACAAGATGGTCAAGGTAAATAGAATGAAATTAGGAATTAATATAAATTTTCTTGTGGTAAAATGTCATATTTAATCAAAAACGGACAGTAACTGAGCAAAGGCACAAAATTTTGCCTGGCTGTCTTCAATTCCACTAGCATGTGGCATGGGACTACCGTAGTTCTTATAGCCATAGACTGGTAAACTATGTTAATTTGTGTCTAAAAACATGTCATACTTTTTATAATGAAGTTGATACCATTGTTCAAAAAATGTGTTTCAAATTAAAGAAGTAGATTTGGAGGTCTTTTACCGGTAAAGTTGGTATGTCTGAAGTTCTATATGTAAGCTTAACTTGATATTGTACTTGTTGGTATAAGTGTTTTGCAAACCCATTAATTTAGATGCATTTAAGCTTATATCAGATCAACTTGAGGATACTGTAAACATTTGCCAAATGCTCCTTATTTACTGCCTTACGTGTACATTCTTTTGGATAACATATAAATGACTAAATTAATTAATATTTACAGGCATGTCATCTTACAGGTGACATCATAATTCAATTTTGGGGTGAAAATTGAAAAATCGGGTTCTCAAATTTCTCCTTTACTCGAGTTTTTTTATAACGTCATCATTAATTCTTTTCTTGTCATCATAACGATAGTCTATTGCATAAGTCTAAAACATCATGAATTAAAATCATTATAAATTTATGAGAAATTTTTTAAAGAAATTTCAATAGCCATGACGTAATTTCAGATCCTAATTCAACACCTGAAGTAGACTACAAGCAGAAATACAGGGTTCTGAAGAGGAAACTTAAGTATCTGATTTTTGTAAGTACTCAAATTAGTTGAAAATAGCTGTGATGATAGACAATAATGTGCTTGGAATAAAAATCACTTTCTTTTTTTTCTTTTAACTTTTAGTATGTTCCTTTTTCAGGAACAGGAGTGTTTTACAGAAGAATTAAGAAAAGCACAAAGGAAACTACTGAAAGTTTCAAGAGATAAAAGGTATATGTATTGCCTGTTAGTTTTCTTTTTACAGTATTTTTTTTCTTTTTTGAAAGACCTGTAAGTTGTATGTTTTGATAGATTGAATGAGATTTACATGCTGTTGTCTTATTCAAATTCTGTTTGAAATATGTTTATGTATTGTACCACCAGTGTCTAAATTAAAAGGGAACAATCGCAGCCAAAATAGGTGGCCAGCAGGTTTTCCCCTTAATCCATGGGTGCATATTATATTTCATTAATGTGCACAGATATATGTACCCTGGGGGTGGTTGATTCTAAATTCTTATGACATTGTAATTTTCACTATCTCCTCTTAGACCATTGCAGATAGGAAACTGAAACTTTTGGAATTGGTAGACCCATCATCAGGGATGTGCATGGGTACTTTGGAATTTTAGTGCCACAGGGTGATGGACTTTCCCCGGGGGATGGTTGATTCTAAATTCTTTTCACACTGTAATTTCTGCTATCTGCCCTAGACCATTAGAGTCAGGAAGTTGAAACTTTAGTGATTTGTATACCCATCATCAGAGAGGTGCATGGGCACTTAAGAATTTTAGTGCAACAGAGGGTTGGGCTGTACCCTGGGAGGTGGTTGATTCTAAATTCTTATGACATTGTAATTTCTGCTATCTGCTCCTAGACCATCGCAGGTAGGAAGTTGAAACTTTGGGAATTGGTAGACCCATCTTCAGGGATGTGCATGGACACTTTGGAATTTTAGTGCAACCGGGGGTTGGGCTGTCCCCAGGGGTTGGTTGATTCTGAATTCTTTTCACATTGTAGTTTCTGCTATTTTCTCCTAGACCATTGCAGGTAGGAAGTTGAAACTTGATTAGTATACCCATCATCAGAGATGTGCATGGGCACTTTTGAATTTTAGTGCAACAGGGGGTTGGGCTGTCCCTGGGGGTTGGTTGATTCTAAATTCTTTTCACATTGTATATATATATATATATATACATATTTTTAAATACCTTTGGATGAAGCAGTGATGTGTGTGTATGTGTGTGTGTACGTGTGTGTATACGTGCTTGTGGTAAGTGGTCCCTAGGGGTGAGGTGCTCTTGATAATATGGGGAAGTGTGGGGATATGCGATGGCTACCCATCAACACCATCTAGTTATGTATGTGTCATGATCGGCCATTATATACCAAATTTGAAATTATTTTTATCTCAGTGTGTTATTATTTGATGTGTCTAACCCAATCTGTAGTAAATGCCAAGATTTGATCCTAAAGTTGTTTCTTGCTTTCAGTTTTCTTTTGGACAGACTTCTACAGTATGAAAAGCTTGAAGACTCCTCTAGTGAGTCAGAAGTAGTGTCCACTGATGATGAAGGTGGAGGGAAGGAGGGCAGCAGTAAAAAGTAAATAAAAACTAAAAAAAATTCAGTATGCACCTAGATAGAGAATAGCATGGTAAAACTAGAATTACCACTATACATTAAATGACAACTATTTATGACTTATAATTGAATTAGTTGCATGATTTAATGTACAGACCCTGCGTCTGTTCATGTAGCCTTTACCTTTGTCTGTCTCCATTGGTGTTACCGTCACTGTGCACTTGTCACTGTTTAACAAAATAAATGGAAAATCTTGTGACTTATTTTCCTCAAACTTATCTGAGTGATTAATAGAATTGACATACAAAGGTAGCGTTGATGAGCAAAAAAAAGTTTTTTTCTTTTTTTTTTGAGTACTGGTTTTGTGAATTCTTTTTTTCACACATAAGCATGTTTAAGGTAACTTTGAACTCCCAAAGGCCTGAAGGCCTGTGCTGGTAACATTTTGTGAATGTCCACATTGTCGGTAACACAGAAAAGAAATAAGTGGTGATGATGCTGTCAAGTACTGTATAATATTTATTAAAAATTGACAAAAACCTTTTTTGTGGTCTGTCATCATTGATGCATTAAATGGATAACTGTGTGACATATTATTTGCTGTTTGGTGTCTGTATATTTGCCATCTTTGCTGTATACTTATTCCTGTCTGTGGTTTGTGGATTGAACGAATTGAATGTCAAATCTGACATCAAGACATTATTACAGGAAAAAGTCCAACTCCTCTCTTGGAACAGAGGCCAGTGCTATGTTAAGTGGTATGGCAAGTTTGAGTGGTATAGTGCCCCAGACCTCTCTCATGGTAAATATGTCGCACTTTGTATATAATGTATATTTCTAAGTATTATATTTAGGCAATAATTGTTTAAGATTTTTATTGATAAGAAGATTCTTTTTTCCTAATTTCTTAGATGATTTTCCTCTTTTATCTAAATGAATTGTTATAGTGTATAAAGCATACTATTAACTACTCTGTATGATATCATTTTTTTTTATTTGATGTTACTTTAAGGCATCATCATCTTATTCTGAACCACCAAAGAAAAAAGCAAAAACGGCAAAGAAAGTAGCCAGGCCAGGTAAGTTCCTTCATTTTAGCTAATTATGACATCATGTAATGTTGAGATAACTAAACAGATAACTAGTCACTGTTTTGACATTCTGAAGTTAGTGATGCATGGGGATTAAATGGAGGTAAGTGATTAAAATGGTCCAGGTTATGTTTTTAAATTTACCTCGCTTAGGTACTAGGTGGTTTTTGCTTTCTTTAAAATGTATTACTCGGATGATTTTGGGCATCTGAAAAACAAACATTACTTTTCTTTGAAACTAGTTGGATTTATCTCAACTACTAAAATGCACTTTAATATTGACAAAATACTGACAGAATACTTATTTAAAAGTAATGCCTTTTTTTGTGATTTTTAACTTGATTTTACCTCATGTAGGTTCTAGTTTCGTTTGTCAGCTTCAGGTTGCTTGTACTTGCACGTTTACATTTAAAAAGAAAGGTACTTTGGCCAGTCATATTTTTCCTCATCAATCATAATTTGTATAGAATGAGCAATTTCCTACATGAAGTACCCAAAAGCAGTTTCAGTTTGGGTAATTTGTTCTATATAGTTATTATAGTCTCAGAACCAGAAAAATGAGCCAAATTGAGATTTCGTAGTTCTGTTATGTCCATTTATAGCTCAGACTGGTAAAGGATCAAAGCCCAGGCAGACGCAAGCACAAAAAGATAGCACAGCTGCAAAAAAAGATGATCAAAATTTATCTGGTTCCATGAGTCGAGAAGAGATAGAACGGCATCTTGATTCCAGACCTGCAAAGCCGTCATTCATGGTCATTGAAAAGCCATCCTTGAATATGCCTTTGGACATATTTAGCAATGAAAATTCAAATCCAGACAGGCAAGTTTTTGAAAGAAGTTTCTTTTTAGATTTCTTTAAAAGCTTCTAACATATTAAAGCAACATAATCCTCAGCTTCATTAGTACCACCAGCGTGTACGCTGGCGGTACTCATGGTTTTAGTCCCGACCCGTATCGTACGGCTCCGCCGGCTCCGTGAGCTCCGCCGGCTCTGCAGGGTGGCGTGGCATACAAGTCACCGTTACCGCTTCTCCTCCTAGACCACACGGACCTGTGTCCCCATCTCTTGGATTTAGGTCACATATAATCTCAACTTGAACCCCCTGGTTTTTTTGTCTCAGTCGGTGCATTCCCTTGGGCGTGGCACTCGATGAAATGCACCCTTGTCAAATTTTTTGAAAATTCAATGCTATATATCTCCTAAACGGAAGGAATTATGGGAAAAATTAGTATAGATGTCTGACCGAAAGTCATATATGAGGATTTCAAATATGCTTTCGGATTTGACCTTTGACCTTTTTTTCAAGGTCAAACAGGCCAAAATTTTCTAAAAATGGGAATTTTTTGCAAAAAAACTTTTATTTGTGCCAAATTTCAGAAACTACACAGAGTTTAGCACTCATATTATAGTGAGGGGATGCAATTAGGGACTCCTTTCATCTTTGGGAGTTTGGGTTCAATCGGTGCATTTTCATGGGAGAAACGGCCATAAGATGCCAAAACTGAAAACTCCCTAATTCTGGAACCGTAAATGCTAGAGACCTCTTGTTTTTTGCATTATGTAGAGCTTGTCAAGTGCAATACTGAAGGTGGTGTCCATTTTTTTGTTTGCGATACGTTCAAGGAGTTGCGCTATATCAAAAAGCACAACTGAGCAATATTCAGTGGTGAAAATAAAATGTGAAATACTCCAAAAGTAGCTGAGATACACCAATAGTTACTATTGAACTTGAATAGGAAGTCATATACTGGCAATCTAACTGTGACCTTGAAATTGACCTTTGACCTACTTTTCACCATGAACTGAACTTTGCAATTTTTCCATCCCTTATATCACCAAAACTAGCAGAGATACGCCCATAGTTTCTATTGAACTTGAATAGGAAGTCATATACTGACAATCTAACTGTGACCTTGAAATTGACCTTTGACTTACTTTTCACCATGCACTGAACTTGAAAATTGGCTTGATCAGACGATTTTTATAAAAGTTGTGATTTTTTTTTTTTTTTTTTTTCTTGGGGGGAAGGGGTATATTTCTTGTCTTGTTTATTGCATTTTGAAGAGCTTGTCAAACACAACACTGGTGGTTGTTCCTGTTTGTTTTTGGTTTTCCATACGAATGCGCTTACTCCAGCTGGTGGTACAATATCCGGAGGCGGTATCGCCTCTCTGATCCTCTAGTTACTTATGGATACCTGTATGTTGACTGCATTTTCCAATTTTTATTCAAATTTATTTTATTAAAATTATTTTTTACAGTGAGAGTATGGACACAGAAAATAGCCGTGACTTAGTTATTGACACAAATCCTTGAAGAAATTGATCCAAAACCGTTGTATAAAAGTTAAGGAGTGATATTAAGCGTGTGTCAGTTCTTTTGACTATGGCAATGACTGGACACTTTGGAGACTACATTAGCAGAGGTCATAATGTTAATTTAAGTAAAGAAAAGTACCAAGCGTTGACCATTTTATCAGAATTGTGGATAAGGTTGTGATGTTTCAGCTCCATGTCCAATTCATCTCAGTCTTTAGTTTAAAGGTATCACAAATTGTATGATGCATTCAGGTCAAAATTATGGAAATATAAATTTTTTCATCATTTTCATTTATCATGGCTTTGTATTTGTTGATTTACATGCACTTGAATTTGCAGCTGAAAAATATAAACAACTAGAACTTGCTTTACTTATCCATCTTTCTACTATTAGAAACCATTAATCTGAGCTCATTAGCGCTCAGTCATGATTACCACTCAATTAGAAGTACATAGATGTAAAAAATTAAATACACATGTAAAAAACAATTTGGGTACTTTCACCTACATTTTTTATATTTAAATATGTACTGTTTTGTTAAGCATGTCACCAACAATTTCAAAAGAAATATACATGATGTATTGTTTTTGCTTGCATGAGAAAAGACGTTGGAAGCCTGACACAGCACAAGATGTCCTGATCATAAAAACTATGGTTATTCACTATTCCTTAATACTTGTATTTCATTAGCATCTACAAGCAAAACACTTAGTGTTTGGGACTGACCAAAAAACTTTTCATTCCCTTAATTTCATCTCAGATTATTCAATCCAGATTTGTAAGAAACATGTTCCATTCCTGTAATTGGGTCACACCATTGAAATAAAACATCAGTGATGGCACAAAAAGATATTAAACAAAGACATTTAAAGAAAGTTACTCTACAATTACTTTTAGGCAAAATGGAGGCCAAAAGTTTGATATAAATTAAAAATACACGCAAAAGAAAAAAAGATTTTCTACCTCCTTTCTAAAACGACACTAAAACGCATGCAGAGTAACTTTCTAAATATCGATCCCGCTGATTTTTTTAAACTGCTTGCATTTTTTGGAAAAAAAAAAGTGCAGAAGATTTAAAGTAAAACAAAAAATATAATTGGCATTTATGGGGTGATAAAAGGTGTTGGACAGCGACAGAGGTAATCAAAGTAACCTACTAGAGAGAAGGAATGACTAAGGAATGGAACACACGACTTTGATAATTAAACATGCCTGTGCTGCAGTTTTGATATTGGAGCTGTGCAAAAATGTCCTGTGCATGTCTATAAATCATGTACAAAAAAAAAAAAAACATTAATTTGTTTACACATTTATATAGCTAATAAAACCAGTTTGATGTTAAAAAGGTCATTACAATTACAAATATACAACAAATATACAACATTTACAAAAAGAAAAAAACACTATCATTCCCTGATACTTTTTTGCATGTTTCAACTAGTCTTTAATCGTTTTGATGTTCTTGGTGAAGTGTTCAGATTGCTGCTGTTCCTAGATTCGGTATTATTATTCTTTTGAGTTTCATCATGGCTACCCTGAACAGAATCGATGACAAAAAAAGTTGTATTATTGGAACTATTTTCGGATTCTGTAACTGTAATTTCATCCAGATTCCTTGTGTCAATATCATTGGATGCAGATATCATAAGTGTCCTTTGTCCATCTGACGTGGTGTCTTGATTGGCTTCTGATGCCCCAAATGTGACAGTCACAGTATTTTCTGATGCTGCATGCAGTTGTGAAGTGAACTCCCGTTTTACTTCTGCCAGTTGTTGGTGCAGTAACTCTTGATGCTGGTTCTGTAGGTTTGTGATCATATCTTGAATTTTATCATCTAAAGAAACACTCAACTGACCAAGAAGTTCTTGCTCACGTCGCTGGTACATTACGACTTCTTGAGACTGCATCTGAATCTGACACAAAGAAAAAGGCTTTTAAATGCAACTTAAAGATCAATTTATATTACATCAGAACACATTCAAAGATAAAATGTTACCAAGAATTAACATTCATTTCCAGAAAAAACAAGGCAGCAAAGCTGTCAAATGTACAGACAAAAAGCAGGAATTAAATAGGCTACTGTCAATTCTGATGCAAAAGTACATTATGTTAAACTGCAAATTCAACATCAAATTTTTATTATGCTCAACAGGTAATACCAATGTAAGTAAAATGTGTAACAAGCTTCAGGCCCATGTGAGTTCAAGTTCACACTTTGAAAATGTATAACTTCCAGAAAAAGAAGTCGATTAGACTGCTTTTCATACTCAGGCTGCATTTTAGTCCTGTATTTCTTTTTTGAAAGTTTGGCAATCATAAGTAACATGGTTTTCCCATAATGGTCATCATGGCAGCAGCACCCAAAATTGTGTTTTCTTCTATTCTGATGCAATATTACATAATGGTTAACAGCATAATGACCATCAATTTTTAATAATAAAATATACGTATCATGGATTTTCAGAAAATGTGACTAGCATGGGTCTTCAGGCCCATGGAACTTCAAAGTCACAACTTGAAAATGCCAAAATGTAAACAAGACAGCACTGTTCTGAAATGTTTTTTTTTTTTTTACATTTTTAACAATTTTTTAACATAAAACAAAATTAACAGTTTACTGCCATTTTTATATGATCAACTAAAAAAATTAATGAGATGGGAATTATATCAATAAAACAGTGTTAAATGTCCAATTTCTTCCATTCTGAGATTCTGAACATGGTGAATGTTTGAATCTGACAAACCGCAATGATATGAGTTTATTTCCATTTTTGAAACTTTATAACACAATACACGATAACAAGTATACCATTATTTTTACAAAATCAACTAACAATGTTCTAAAGATGCAGGAAATGTCAAACAAACACTTTTACATATCTTATTAATTAAATAATGAGACTGTTAACATGCCTAAGAATTGAATCTGAGGAAATGTGAAAAAACAGCACAACTTCTAAAAAAATGGCCCGATTATGCCGATTTTCAAACTCAACCTGCGTTTTAGCAGGATTGATCACTCCTACGAGTTTAATGACACTTGGCCAATCTGTTTTTCTTATATTGTGTTTACAGTGTTGCATATATGCTGAAAAGTGAAAAAAAAAGCAGAACTACTAAAATGGTGGCCCCATTATGCTGATTTTCGAACTCAACCTGCGTTTTAGCAGGATTGATCACTCCTGTGAGTTTAATGACAATTGGCCAATCTGTTTTTCTTATATTGTGTTTACAGTGTTGCATATATGCTGAAAAGTGAAAAAAAAAGCAGAACTACTAAAATGGTGGCCCCATTATGCTGATTTTCGAACTCAACCTGCATTGTAGCAAGATTGATCACTCCTGTGAGTTTAATGACAATTGGCCAATCTGTTTTTCTTATATTGTGTTTACAGTGTTGCATATATGCTGAAAAGTGAAAAAACAGCATAACTTCTACAATAATGGCCTGATCATGCTGATTTTCGAACTTGATCTGCGTTTTATGAATATTTATCAGCTCTGTAAATATAAAGCCAAAAAGTAAAACTGCCTTCCACTTATCGTGTTTACAATGAAAGTGCACGGTGACGGCATCGGCGACGACGGCGATGACAGACGCAGGTGATGGCAATATGTACAGACACATCTGTGTCTGTACATAAAAATTGAATGTGCATAAACTTTCCTTCAAACGAACATTATAAGCAACCAAATGCAATTTTAATGCAATGTAGCTACAAATTTTCATTCAAATTATATAATTTACCTGCATCTTGAGCTGTTGTATCTCTGATCTCAATGCCTGCTCTATGTGTGTCTTTTCAAACTTCAGCTGCTCATTTTTTTGTTTAAGTTGTTCCACCTGTTGTTGTAAAAAGGACCCATCTCCCTGACTGCCATTCAACTGAAATTTTACAATAAAATATTAAGTACTACATAACACTTGATTAGGAATAATAAATTTCATTACAATGTTGTTTTCAAAATCTTTGCTTGACAATTCAACTGAAAAACAGTTTTGACTGATGTGACCTACCCCCACCTGATACTTTATAATTAATTATCACTGTCATGTTTGTTTTATTCTAGCCTTGTACCAGACTAGTGAAACAAAGTGAGCTGTATTTGTTTTCAATATTTAAAGACAGCATTATAACAAACCTGTGTCGCATATGAATTAGAATCTGCTTCTTGGTTTGTGTCCAGTGGTTCTTCTTGAATGATCACAATGTGTGGGTCAGAGGTCCCCACAGTTTCGTTTGCAGCTACTGCCACTTGGACCTCACCTTCATTTGAATTTTTTCCATTGGCAATGCTGACATTGGATGGGCTCAAGAGGCCTTAAATATGTAGGTTTACTATGTTTATTTTAAGGTAACATGACCTTAAAGCTTGCTTCTGCCAACAAATTTTATGAGAAATACAGGGTGCCCCCCCCCCCCCCCTCCAAAAAAACAGAACCCGTAAAAATTTAATAAAATCCTAGAGAAGTCCATCAAATTTCAAGAAATTTGCAGGACTTCAACTTTAATAAACAAAATTACTGCTTTACAAAAGTGATAAAAAATAATCATCCAAGTTATGAATTTCACAAACAGTCCTCACCATTCCCTGGTGTATTTGTAATCACAGTCTCAGTAAACACTGGGTGAACAGCAAGTTCATCCCCTGCAGTCACAGTGGCATGGATTGTGTCTGCTGCCTGCTGGCTCTCTTGGTTCATGTTCATCATTTGGTTTACCTCCTAAAATAGATATAAAAGTGAGTCACCAAGCCGTGTCTTTGAAAGTGTTTCTATAGAAGTATACTTATAATAGCTCAAAAAGAAAAACAACAATAATTATCAATTGTATGCAAAAGTGATTATTCTGATCCCTATTTGACTCTTACTTACAATATATATATATATATATATATATATATATATATATATATATATATATATAAAATCCATTTCCAATATAGAGTATCTTGATGCTTTAAACTAGTTCTACAACAAAAATGGCTCAAATATTATATTGGGTTTCAGTCTGAAATTAAATTTTTGATGGACTAAAAAAAGAGAATTAGGATGGCGCAATTCTTCTTCTATCATTCTCAGTTTAAAACATGATTCAATGATTTTTCCATACCTGAGTAACTTGAATTTGGAAGGTTGTTTGTGGGTTGCGGAAATGAGTCTTGTAATGCTTCAGAGCTTCATCTCTCCGGTTGAATCCATTGCGACACTTGTAGCAATGCCAATGTGCTCCCTTAAATTTCTTCTCTCCTTTAATGGCACCCACAATATCACACTGGTCACAACATCGCAGGATTTTCAAACCTACAGTTATAAAGATTTATGCTTATTACACAATATATATTACTAATTAACCTCCTTAATTTGATAAAAAATATATTGTATTACATTCACAGATGGGTCTGTGAGAAAAAACTATGGATCAACGATTGCACATCAAATGAAGAACATTTTTAAAATATTTTATTTTGTTTTTAGAAAAGCATACCAATTCAACCATTCTCTTGTTATTAATCAAAAAGTAAAAAAAATCCATTTGGTATAATATGTTAACATTACCTGCAAAATCGAGTCCTTTGTCAACATGTTTTACTCTGTAATGTGCCTTTAGGATAACTGGATCCTGATAAGAGTCAGTCTTCACACAAAAAGGGCAGTGCATATGAAGCGGTTTGATTAAGCAGTTGGGGTCTATGCACTGGACTGGGTTGTAGTTGTTTTCTGTTCCCTTGATCCTTACACTTGGATGTGTCTGAGAATTTTGAAATTGAATATAAAGCTTAAGTACTTTGACCAGTAGTTTCTCACTATTATCTTTATATGTCAAATTTCGCTTATTTTAATTAATTGCTAAGTTGGCCCTAGATGGTCTTTACTAAATCCTTTAAAAAAGGATAGGGCATACTAGTAGGCAAGTAGTAGGCATGTAAAAGCACTCGCTGCCACAACAAATGTATTTTGCACTGGAAAATGCTTAAAAGCAACATTGTAATCGCATTTATTTCGAAACGGAACTGGACATAACGTTACAAGCTATGTGAAATTTTAATGACATCAACAAAAACAACATTACTTTCATACTATGTAGTCCACATGTTTTCAAGTACAACTACTTTAAAACCTTATACACTGATTTCATTATTTACATGGCGGTCGGCTTTGTGCGAAGGGCGCGATGGGTAATTCAACTTACAAAAGACCGTTAAAACCTCGCAGGAACCAAACATATACTTACTACAAACGTATTCATGATTTCTGGTTTCTAGATGCTCTTAAATTTGTTAATTTGGGATGCTATCCATCCAAATCCGTGTAAAACGGAGCGAATTCCCCTGTTAACTGCAGCTATATGCGTGCACGTCATCGATTCCTAAGGTTACAAATCGATGACGTCACGAGTTCCGTCGAAGAAGCATGTCGGTTCATGAGGTAAGCGAGCAGACGATGTTGTTTTGTATTTTTCTATATTTGCACAGGATTCGTGCAATCAGGATGCTTATCTATCTTTTAAGTAGCATGGTAATGATGCATTTCACAATGTAACTATCCAGATATTACCCAAATACCTATCCAACATCCATATTATGCTTTTTCTCTGGACACTTCGAGTGCCTTAATTGTTGCCTCAGTTTTCGGCCGTAATTACATGTATCGCAGTAAGTAGACAAAAAGCCGAAAACTGAGGCAAGCTACCTAGATAAGCCAGCTTTCACTAAATTCACCTTCTCAGTTGGAGTGTATTTGGGCTAAAACTGCTCTAGATCTACATAATTGCTATTCTAAGATAACATCCGTTAAATTGTTTTTTTTTTTTGCCTTTTTACAGCCTTAAAAATCAGTGTTTAATGCCATGTCCAAAACCTCAGAATATTGGATGCAGTTTGCTTTACAACTAGCAGAAGAAGCTCTGACTCAAGGTGAAGTTCCAGTTGGGTGTATATTTGTCTACAAAGATCAGTGCATTGCTACAGGACGCAATGAAGTAAATGAAACTAAAAATGCAACACGACACGCAGAACTTGTTGCAGCAGACAGAGTGATTGCTTGGTGTCAGAAAAACAAAAAGACAGCAGCAGAGGTTTTTGAAAATTCCTCACTTTATGTTACTGTTGAACCTTGTGTTATGTGTGCTGGGGCTCTAAGAGTGCTGAAAGTTCCTCTTGTTGTTTTTGGATGTGCAAATGACAGGTTTGGAGGATGTGGTTCAGTATTAACAGTTTGTGAAGATGATTTACCCAACTTTGGATTGAAATTCCAATGCATCACTGGCCTGTTGAAGGAGAAGGCTATTGTACTTTTGAAAGAGTTTTATAGAAATGAAAATCCCACTGCACCAGAGGGCAAGAAAAAGATAAAGATCTGATTTAAAAGAGTGTCTGTGATATTAAATATTGCAAAACTGTAGGATTTTCAAGATCATGTGACGTGCAATGTATGTATGTATGTATTTGTTTATTTGTTATTTATTTGTACTGTTTATTTGTTAAATATAAATTCAGCATCACTGTCAGATTTGTTTTGCCTGTCCATGCATTTGTTTATCATCTGTATTTAGCCCACATACACAGTAGCTGTAATATTGTACAGCAAAGTGTGCTTGTTTGGCAGACACCTGCCGCAATTAAATGCCATTTTATCAGAGCAAAATCATGACCCATTTTGCTTCACATAACCTTCTCAGGGCAAATAACATTTAACAAGAAAATTACTGGTGCAAAGGTATAAATTTTACACTCACTATGTCTTCCAAAAATGAAGCAAATTGCATTCTATGACATCATGACAGTGACAACATAGTAGATGGGATTGCTACATTTAGATCTATACATATACTTTTATTGTGAGAGACTACAGTATGTAGGTCATTCAAGGATAAGTGGGTTTGCATCCTTGTGCAAATGTGTTGGTCATGTTTTTGGCCCAAGTAATACTTCACTTCTGTTGCATTGATGTGACATGATGATGAAATGTGTCTAAGTCTATATAAATTGTGCTTTCAGCATAAGGTGATATCATATTTTTCAGTGCAGGGTATATGAAATAGCAGAGGAAACTACAGAGAATTAACTGGTGAGTAATATTTCCTATCTGTACTTTAAACATTTAAACAGCTCTAGATACATTGGGCAGTATCATTTGTTTTAAAGTATGTATGTTATATCTCATATAACAAAGTGTTGTTGTGATAAATTATTTTTATCCTTATTTAATAGTTTCACTTAAAATAAAATAAAGTGAATTACAATGTAGTTGGCTTGCACTTCACTTGTATACAGCTGTGTACATTTTCATCAGGGATCAAAAGGCATGGAACTTCTGTCTAGAGCACAGTTGCTAGTTCCAAGGTTCCTCATAACCAAGTCAGTCAAGACAAGCTTGAAAGATATCTCTGCCCAGGAATATCTGTCATCCAGGAAATATGTTACCTTTCCTATGAATTGTGACAATCCTGTCAGAAAACTTTATAAGCTACTATCAGGTGCATTCTCAAAGGATCCCCCAGAGGATGGAGACAGTTCTGGCAGTAAACCTTTGATATCTCCTATCCGAACACAAAATTCTGGGCGAAAACGCTTAGTTATTCTGGGAACAGGTTGGGGCGGATATAGTGTTTTGAAGAACATAGATAAAAAGCTGTATGATGTCATAGTGGTCAGTCCAAGGAACCATTTCTTGTTCACGCCATTGTTATGTAGTACCACTGTTGGAACTCTAGAATTCAGGTAAAAACAATTAGTCATGGTGAAACTTCACTTTTATTTAAAGAAAAGAAATTTGATTTTTGTTCAAACTACTTTGCAGAGTTTGATGGATACAAGGAACAATTGCTTACCAGCTTAAAGTGAGTGTATATCATATTATTGTATACCCCTGTCAATAGATTTAGATAGTTACGCGTATAGCCTGAAGGTATAGTGTGCAACCAAGTTTTGATACAGAACACATTGTATTTCAGGTCAATCATTGAGCCAGTCAGGAACAGTGGCTTTAGAAAATCGGACCATTTTCATTTGGCAAGAGCAATCAAACTAAATTTTGAAGAGAAAACTTTGGAATGTGAAAGTTCACTGAAACCTGGGTCTAAATATGTACTGGAATTTGACAAGCTAGTGATTGCTGTGGGTGCCAGAAGCAATGCATTTAATGTCCCAGGTGTTGAGGAACATGCTATTTTTCTGAAGGTAGGTAAACTGATACACACACACACACACACACACACACACACACACACACACACACACACACACACACACACACACACACACACACACACACACACACACACACACTGGTTATCTGACCCCATTGCATGAATGAATTAATTGTAGTCAAAATATCTCTTGTGCATAGTTGTTCCTTCCCCATAGTGCACAAGGTTGTTGTTTCGTGTATGAATAGTAACAATGAGACATTCTGAAATGATGAAAAATTCAAGTATGATTTGTATTGATATTATATATATCATGACACTGATTCCCTTTAACCCTTAACATACATTTTATATTTCTGTCATTTATTCAATGCCTGATATGGTGGGACTACAATGAACCATGTGAAATGATAGTCAATGATACTCAATGGGAACTCATTAGATAAGACACCCACATAATACATGCCTTGTTATCAGAATCTTAAGCATGTTATCCTTTATTTAGTATTTTTTGTTAATAAAAGCCTAGTTTATGCAGGTTCATTGTATCTGTTAAATTCTTTTCTGTATTGAAATTTGTTATACAATTACTATGAAATTGCCAATATAATATGTTCACTTTCTGCTGTCATTCATTTCAGGAAATTGTACATGCTCAAAGAATCCGTAGAAGAATAATAAGTAACTTTGAACTTGCTCTGCAACCACACATTTCACCAGCCGAGAAACAAAGACTTCTGCATACAGTCATTGTTGGTGGTGGTCCAACAGGAATAGAATTTGGGGCAGAACTCTATGATTTCATTAAGACAGTATGACAGCTTTTCTTGTTAAAAAAATAATGTATAAGTCACTAATATGCACAAATATTATTTTGTTTTTTCGATATATTATAAAACAAATGACAATAATTTACTCTTTGCCAATTTACTACTGATTGCAACTTCACTGAAGTAAAATTAATGCCAGAGAAACCCATGAGATAGAAATGCTTAGAAGCATATAAACCTTGGAGTGGTTTAGTTTAGTTTGTGTTGGTATCTTATTCTATTTTACCAAACAGTTCTGTAATTTCATTTTAATTAGCTAAAACTTACTTTTTCAGGATGTTTCTCGCCTTTACTTGAATACAAAAGCCGAAATTCAGACCACACTTGTTGAATCTCAGCAAATTTTGGCTTCTTTTGATAAAAGACTACAAGCATATGCAGAAAGGAAAATTAAGGAAAGGCCAAATTTTCACTTGATCAAATCAAATGTAACAGGTACTAGCAATATTCACTGATATATAGAGAGAATATTCTCATGCATCATTTGACTTTTTCCTTAAATGTGTTATTTAATTTGAACTTTGTCTTTCTGTGTTAGATTGTTTACTTCTATAGTATCCTGCTGGGGATTTTGCCTAGTAGATAAATGTAGCATCAGGGGAGGTATTCACTCAATGATATAACATCACAGAGTGAGAGTTCGTCACTGAAAGCTCTGTTGTGGACAAGTCTAGATGACAACTAGACAGAACCATCAGCATGACACTAAAATGAATATATTTCTGTATTGTCTTTCTGTGTTGCTACGTATGATAATCCAAATCTCATCCATCCCAACTGGTATGACTCTATGAGAATTATTAAAGACAAAAATAACAGACATAATATGTAGGTTCGATATTTGGTCAGTTAAGACTGCTTTTAAATTTGCCAGTCTCAAGTGATATTTTACAACTTAAAGGGATAATAACTCTTCGTTTTGGCCAAAAAATGAATTTTCCTGGAGTCAACAACAATTTTCCCGTACTTAACAATGGTTAATGAATCCATTTTTACATTCAAAGTTAGTCCCTGGTTTTTTTCTAAAAGGTTTGGTTTTTTGTTAAAATCTCTTAAGAGATTATAACTGAGTACAGCCATCAATGGAGGTCACGTGATCTGAAGACAAGCTCAGATATCAGAATAATAGCTATAACTGCCATTTTTGTGGTAAAACAGAATGTATTATATTTCTATGAGTTGTTCACAATGTTTTTATTGTGAAATATAGATATCATACGAAGAGTTATTATCCCTTTAAACTTACAAGGGGGATGAACTTCTAAGACAGTATGTTGAGTACATTGACATTCCTGACATTTTGTCTCTTTTACACACAGAACACTTAAAATAACATGTGAACTGATGAACTGCATGTTTTGACATTCTTCATCCCAAATATTCCCATGAAATATAACATAATTGCTGAACTTACTTATGCCCAGATTTCAGTGTGCATCAAATGGCTCATCAAAGTAGGGCATAAGTAAGCACTTATGTTATATTTCATGGGAATATTTGGGATAAAGAAAGCCAAGATATGTAGTTACTCTGTTGACATATTTTTTCAAATATACAGTGTGTCAAAGAGACAAAATCCTAGAATTATCAATATACACAACATACCTCCTCGGGAGTTTAACCCCCTTGACTAATGGGAAACCAGTTGGTAATCAAAATGTTAATCCCACTGATTGATAAGAATAACAAACAACGGAGTGACCAAGATTTTATGGAAATCAGGTGTAGTAGTTTTTTTTTTTTTTAGAAGTGAAAGCAGATAGTGTAACTCTCCAAGATGGCACAGTTATTCCCTGTGGACTGGTTGTGTGGAGTGCAGGTCTGGCACCAAGACCTTTCACACAATTTTTAGACTCTCCAAAAAATAACAGAGGGCAGGTAATTACATGATGCAGTCACTCCTGAAAGATTCGGACGTCTTCTCTCTCTCTGTTTTTTTCCCTGGTGTTTATTTATTTATCATACTGTTGCATTATTTGATAAATTGAGATGATATTGTTTGTAAGCATCATATTTAGAAGATCCAAGTACCACTTATTATTATGGGTGCATGATATAAAGTGTTTTATATATGGCTTAAAAGAGTATCTAATTTCAAAATTGAATAACTTCAACAGTTTTGAACACATTGCAATGAAGTTTCAGGTATTGTAGGAAAATAAGTTTTGAACAGATGCTAAAAATTTCACGACTAAACCTTTCTTTGTTTTGGCACACCAAAAAAACAAAATCTTAAGTCAAAAAATGCCATGCCGGCCTATATGACTTCTTACAGGTGTCAAAACTGCCAGACATCATAACAAAAACTTGAATATCTACTTGTATTGTTATCTCATCTTTTGTTAAAAGACCTTCAGTTATCTTTTAAGGACTACTTGGTAAACATTTGTGATGAAAATCAGCTTATGTTGTTCTAGATAATGACAGACCAGTACCTTCGAGTGTTGGGAGACCCCACTGGCAATGTGTATGCTTTGGGAGATTGTGCTGAAGTAGAGCACATGCCTCTTCCGTGCACTGCACAGGTATGGTATTATTATCAATGAATGTTTTATGTTTAAGAATGCAATTTGTGTGTACAGTCTGAAGGGACAGAAAAGGGCAAAGTGTCAACTGCATATAGGCCTTTGTAAAGTATTGAACCCCTTTAACCCACCCTGAAGCATGGGTTTTTCAAATCCAACCATTACTTTGAGCACTGATTCTTTTTTGTGTGCGATTTAAAATTGTATGAAAATGGTTGACAGTACTAAGTAGATGAGGGGTGTCATGAGGTGATAAATTAGGTTTTAAGCAACATTAATTCATGTCATTTATCTTTTAAAATTATCTAAAAGTATCAATTCTCCTTACATAATTTCAACAAGAAGTGTTGTATGTACTCTTAGTTTAAAAAATGGAAACCTTTTTAAGACTTTTACATCCACTAAGGTAAAATTTTGCAATGTCCCTTTAAGGTAGTTGGGTGCAAATGATGTTAAAGGGATAACAACTGTCCATTTTGACCAAAAAATGATTTTTTTCTGGGGTAAACAACAATTACCCCATACTTACCAATGGTTAAGAAATCCATTTCTACATTCAAAGTTAGTCTCTGTTTTTCTAAAAAGTTTGATTTTTTGAAATAATCTCTTAAGAGATTATTACAGAGTATAGCCATCTGTGGAAGTCACATGGTCTGATGACAAGCACAGATTTCAGATTAATTGCTAAAACTGCCGTTTTTGTGGTAAAATAGAATATATTATATTTCTATAAGTAGATTACAATGTATTTATTGTGAAATATAGATCTCATATGAAGAGTTGTTATCCCTTTAAGTTAATTTTTTTTAAATCTACTTGCTGACTTATACCACATTTGTAAACCATTGCTTATTATTAGGTTGCAGAAAGACAGGGACGGTATATTTGTAAGGCTTTGTGTGAAAAAAACCCTGCAGATGTGAAGCCATTTGTGTTTAAGAGCCTTGGCATGCTGGCTTATATTGGAGACTACAAAGCCTTGACTGATATGCCCGAAGTGAAGCTAAGAGGTAACATGCAATTTGCAAATTGTTTTTCTTACCCTGTTACAATCTGTGAGAACAAGTATGACAAGTGATGAAAAAAATTGACTGCTGTTTAGTAAATTTCTACATTTCCTACTAAGATATACAAGGTTATAAATGTTTTTTTGTGTAATTGAAAAAAATGATTTTATCATTTGGATTTTTAATTTGGGTTTGATTTGTTTTCATCTTTTAGGTTTTCCCTCCTGGGTTTTGTGGAGATCTGCTTACCTTACCAGATTAGGGAGTTGGCGCCTCAGAATGCAAGTACCACTTGACTGGACCAAGACTCTTCTGTATGGCAGAGACACTTCAAGATTTTAATCTGCACAATAACTATGTTATAATGTATCACATGGACCATAGGAAGTGATACTGATGCTGGGATGCACGCATTTTCATTTTATGGTATCACTGGCTTTCAATTAAAGATTAATGCCATATGTGACAATTAACCATTATTTATGATAAGTGTATTAGTCATTTCAATCTAATTAAATTTTCTGATTTATGCTGTTCAGAATAAGCTCAGGAAAAATAAATGGTATTTTGTAAAAATTGATGCAAGTGTATGTGTATTTATGTAAGTTACTAGTACTTTTTTCTGTTACAGCAATGCTCTTGGGCTCACCTATTAGTAACCCTATTACACTATATTACTTTCTGTTTCAAGTATTATATATATATATATATATATATATATATATATATATATATATATATATATATATATATATATTAGGTGGTCTGCAGATAAAAACACTTATAAACATAATAAAAGCATTATGTGACTGCTTTCACATGGTTACAGTAAGATGATGAAGAATACCCACTAAACAGAAGAATTTATGAAAGATTGAACAGGTCATTCAATTGAATTGATAATTTCAAGAATGTGCGAGTTGTTCTACGTTGTACATGCACCTAAAACCACTTGTTTTGCAGTAGCTGTGTTAAGAGGTGTTTTAATATCAACTTGTATGAATTTTCATGGATATATAAATTGTATGAACCCTTGCCAGCTGAAGATTTCTTCAAGAGTTTGGTCTTTGGCAGTACAAGTCACAAAGAGTTGATAGGTAAAAAGAATGGATGTATGTTCTTTAAAGTATTAAAGCCATAACATTATTAAAAAGAAATGTAATTGAAACTGAAAGATATAATATAGGATCACAATGAAATAACTGTAGCTAAATATCAGAGACCAAATAATCAGATATTTAACTAATCATATAATTTGGGTTGTTGGTAATAACGAGAAATTTTAATTTGTTGAAAATTATTTTTGCGCACTTCGCCTAACATTATACACCCAAACCCAATTTCTCATGTATTTCTCATGTTGAAGTATCAAAAAGTAAAATTGAATGAATTCAAACTTGAATTTAATTTTTTAAAACGTGTATAGAACAAATATCAATGGCTGTCTCAATTTTACATGTCTATACATCATGTAAGGAGCCTATTGGTAACACATTTTCCAGCCATATAATGTTAATTTTTATATTGCATTCCAATATATTTTGTAGTGATTCAGTCATGGTAAATTATATATGACGTAAGGATGTTTTTATAAATATTTAAACTGTAACTCAACTTAGGCTAATACTACGTTACATATGAACTCCAGAAAAGTCAGAAAGTTTCATCTTGCCCAAGTACTTGGTACAGTAGAAAACAGGGTTTTCTGTTGTTGACTAAAATATTTATTTTGATTCCATGACAGTTTGACATTTCTGACATTTTGACCAAGACTGGAAAATAGTTTATTTAATGCTTATTTTACTGACAGTTGGGTGTATCCTCCCCCCCCCCCTTTTAATAATATTCAGTGACAAGCAAACTAAAGTAGCTCCAAAAAATAATAATAACTGCTCTATACAGAAGAATATTAATTTTTTACAACATTATACTTGCAGTAGATAAATTAAAAAAACAAAACCAGTAATTATTGAATTTTCAAAGTGAGTTTGGACGCTGGGTGATTTTGATTTGCATTTGTGATGGTAACGAATGTTCTTTTTGGGGGGTGTAGGAAATATTTTTTTATTATTCATGGTTTCAGGAGAGTGAAACTGATACAAGCTTCTTCATATGGGACCCTAAAATAATCAGACATAGTTTGTAATCAGTGCACTAAATATTTTAAGAGCATATCCGGGACTTCATTTGCACCTTGATATTGGGTTTTGGTGTAGGCCTATAATCATATGTTTATACATTATATAGATCTAACGCTTTATTCTATGCCTACGCGCACGTACGTGTTCTTTGAATAGATCTTAAAGCCTAGGACTTGTGGTCTAGTCTATTATACTCTCTAACGATTTTACAGTAAAGTGGGAAGATGATTGAATAAAACGAAATGCTGTTTATAAGATTAGACTAAATGTTGGGAATAAACCCGTTTTCGCGTCGGTGCTGCATTAGGAATGCGTTAGTTGAGAATGTTCAGCTGAGACGGACAACATGGCTCCGAAGAAGAAGGGCCTGTTACTTGGACATTTGGAATTCCCACCGTATGCCGTCAATGCGGTTGGTGATCGGCATTTTATTGTAGCAGGAGGGGGAGGGACAGCCAAAACCGGGGTTCCAAATGCATTTGTAAGTACAGGCTCTGGCAAATGTGTTTTGATGCCAGTCGGCTTTTGGTGCCAACTCAAATGCTACGTATCACTAGTCATTGCAACGAGTCACCCTCAATGTGCCTTCACCCATTTACAGCCAATATAAACGTTTTTTATTGTCCATATGAAGTAGGTGCTTCTAATAATGCAGAAGCCAAGTCTCTCTCTCTCTCTCTCTCTCTCTCTCTCTCTCTCTCTCACACACACACACACAAATTGTGTTAACTCATTCTGTACTTTTAAAATGTAAATAGGAAACTTATTAATCTATAGGAGTGCTAGATCATAGCTGCTGATTAGTATGCATGTAATTTTACAGTAATAATTACTAGTAAGTACATGCAAAATATTTTAAGAAAGTTACTGGAGGGGTATATTCCAGTTTATTTTATTTTTATTATTATTATTTTTTTTTTTTACAAGTAGAATGTAGTCCATATTCACAGATTTTGATTTGCCTCATCATTAGGCCTTAACCTGCCCATATTTTCTGCAGGTGTAATAATTTATGCCTTGGCCTAGGTAAGACCTCTGGTCATTCTAAGTAAGAAGCACAAGCGTCTTCTATAAAGGTCAATATCAGTGGATAAATTATACAGGTCAAATCTGGTACATTGTTGTACTTAACTGCCATTGTTTTTATCCACAGGGCCATACTCTACTCCAAAACACATGAAATTTTGTTCAGTTTTATTCTTGGGTGATTCCCTTGAGTTCCCTTAAATATTAGTTCCAATATACCCCGGTAGTATACAGGACATTTACCTGTTCTTAATTAAAAAAGTGACATGTTCTCATTTCCACGATGCAGTACAATGGATGTAGATCAATGTAGATCTATGTAATGGAAAATATGTGAAAGAAAACAATGTCACTGTATGAAGGCTATTCTGATTCACCTTTTTTGTATCTTTTCTGTTCTTATTTGTCAGAATTTAACTAATTTACTTTGTTTTATTTTTTCCAATTCAACAGGAGATCTTCCAATTGAGATGTGACAGAGCAGATGTAGAGGCTAGAAGCGTGCTGAAATTTTCAGATCTGGAATGTGCTATTATGAACACTGCTGTTCATGAGAATGAAAAAGGATTTATGCTAGCTGCTGGCATGGAAGAAAACTGTCGCTTTTACAACTTAAAGCATAAAGTGATTACTTTGGAAGACACTGAAGATAAACATAGTAGGTTAATAATCAATAATAGATTTAACTATTATATTAAAATAAATGCCTGCAATTGTACACAGTGATTAGTTCTTGGTTTTTGCCACTTGCAGTTATCTTTATTTCTGGTGTGCAATTATTTTTCATTGTGAAAAAAGGATGAAGAAAAATTTGGTGTTTTTGAACTACATACTAAATGAAGGCAACCTGTTCACATTATAGAAATGTTTACCACTTAATATACTTGCATTAGTTTTGCATTCCACATATTGATATACATAATATATGGATTATTGATATGAATAGCTGCCCTAATAAAACATTCATTCTCAAACATTACTTTATGTCAGCACAACTTGAATAGGTTTTTGATATTAAAAAACATAGCAGAAATAAGACTTATAACCTTCCATTAAATATTAGAAACCCCATATTCAATTATAATTAATAACTGTAAAATGTTCCTATATTTCCAGAAGAAGACACTAAAGACAGTGCTGTCAGGCAAAGAAAAGGAAAACAGTCGCAGCCAGATTCCAAGAGCAAGGAAGTTGAAAAATTGGTGTCCTTTCAAGTTGACCCTTTTAAAACAATTCAAACAGACTTTCATGGTGATGGTGGTTTTCAAAAAGTGGTTCAGATCAGTTTAGATGGAAAAATCCTTGCAACAGGAGGAGCAGATGGATTTTTAAGGATATGGAAAGTAAGCCTCATCATTCTTCAGTTCTTAGTAGAGAAAAAGAAATTCAATAACATAAATGTACATAATGTACTTCCTTCCAAGTCCCTCATGTTTTTTTTGATTGTATATTTTTCTTCTTTTTTATTTATATTGTTTCAAGGATTACATTGGTCTTAGGTGAATTTGTGATTTCATTTTCAAAATTAATTTCTTCGGAAGCTTGTATGATATTAATAAGATAATATATTGATAAGTGGATTGAAAGTGGGGTAATTTCTTTCAGTTGACGTTAATTAACACAAAGTGTATAAATACAATCTTAATCTAAAGCTCCCAGAACTGAAAAGACTCCAGGAAATTGAAGCACATGAAGGAGAGATTGAAGATCTATCTATTAGTCCAGATGGAAATCAGGTGAATGATTCATAATAAATAAACTGATTTAATTTGTATTATTTGTTCTGCCTCAAGTATGTATAATCATTGTTCAATTTTATAGCACATAAATTGAGTTAAAGTCAATTGAAGCTGATAAATGAGTAATGTTTTATGTTTAACAGATTTCTACAGATTATAAATACTTTTTCAGCATTTATGTTATTGAGTTTTGTCTTTTTTGAAACACATTTGATTGATACCATTAATTGTGAAAATATTCTTACCTTTACTGTCATATTATAGGCTGCGTGTTAAAGTACACAGACATGCTAAACCTGCAGATTGAAAGGTTCATTTTTCTTGAAAGTTATATTATTTTTTTATATTGATTGAAAGTCAGTGTGAGATTTTATTCAATATAATAAATTGTCTTTCAGTATACACTGACTATGAATTACCTCAGAAAGAGGCAACATATGAGCAGGTGTTTTCTTTGACTAATTAGATAAATAACTGTTTCAGATTGTCACAGTGTCTCATGACAAACATTCCAGTGTGTGGAATACCAAGGATGGAAGCAAACACCGGGAACTCAACTGGAAAGGGAAATCTAACTCTGCATACAGATTTAGATCATGCAGGTAAATACAACCATATAGAAATCTGATGGAAACTGCATAATTTTTTTAAAGAGAATTTGACAAAATATCGTTTATAGTCTATTTTTCATATTACAGGGTCTTCTTATACTGCCTACTTGTAATCATATATAATGCTAGAGATAGACCATGGTTTGAATCTTTGCAAATTACATGTTCAAATCAATAGTTGTTAAATAGTTTGGTCCATCTGTTTCGGACAACTGAATTATCTTTTGTCACTGATGAATTTAAGAGTTTGTGTGAGCTCATGAAGACTGAAAATCATATATATATTTTACATAAAAGATACAGCAGTTAATCCGTTCCTTTTAATCCAGATATGGTGTAACTAAAGGCCCAAAGCCTGAGGTCACTTTGTACACAACACACATTCCAGTAACAAGAGCAGGGAAGCATCCACTGCCCTGCTATATCACACTATGGGACAGTGCAAAATTAGTAGCAAAGAAAAGTGCAAATGTTGGCGGAGAAGTTGTGTCAGCTTTTGAAGTTAGGTGGGTACATGACACTTGTTACTTGTGAAAGGAAACCCTATCATATTATATATCATATACTAAACATGTCATATTAATACTGTTAAAATATTTGTGACATTCAGAAGGTGCTCACTGAGTGAGTTTTTTTTTTTTTTTTTTTTTTTTGTGTCAAATGTATTTCAGAAGTTTACATTAATTTCTTCAGGTCCTTTCAGTAATAGAGGTTTTGTTATCAATAATATAATGCAGCTAAGTGAATTTTTCAGGATAGGTCAGAAATGGGCTAACTTGAATTTGATTAGAATTTGGTAGTGATAAATGAGAATTGAGTGGTTTTGGCAGAGATCTCTGTTTTTCTAGTTTTTATCTTTTCTTATTTCTTTCAGTGATGATGGTCTGTATCTTGGACTTGGAACAATAAATGGCAGTATAGCTATTTATATAGCTTTTAGTTTACAGGTAGGTTTAAATATGTTTTGTTATTCTTTTTGAACTGTTTATATAAGGTTTAGAGAGATTTGGCAAAGATATTAACTGTGCTTGGACCTACATGCCTTTTTTTCTATAATTTTGCAAGTAAATTCCTAATTTTGTTATTTTTTCATTTATTTTTTTCCCATTTTGTCAAGGCCAGTTATAACTTGACACTCTGTTATTATTGGTAATTTAGTAAATATGTAAAAGTAGATTAAACCCTCAGAAAGCAATATAATATTCTTACTCTTATATAAATATTTATATTGCAGTTTCTAAAATGTTTTTTTACTGATTTAAGAATATTTCTTTTAAAAATTAAGTTATACTTTATAACGCGTACAGCTGTTGTCTTCCAGTGTTTACACCAAGTAAGAGAAGCCCATAGTATATTCATAACAGGGATTGAGTTCCTTCCCAGCACTTCCACAGCACAGGCAATAACATTTGGACATGATGTCAGTCTTCTAAGTGTATCTGTAGATAAACAGATTAAGATTCATCAGGTGCCAACAAGAGGTAGGTTTCTTTACAGCTTCAGCTTGTTTGGTCATGCCCGTAAAAGATTAGGCAAATTATTGCATTTTTTTGGCAGTTTATCAATGATTTTTTAAAAGATTAAATATGCTGTGATGACCATATTTATTTATTTATTTTTAAATATTGTTCAGTATGTCATATGCCTTAGTTATATTTATTGTTTTCCACTTGTTAAAAGGTCAAGACATAAGGGATATAGTCATGCCTTTGATGACCAACATATTTTTATACTGATAAGGTCAAATATGGGAGGTTGATATTGGATTTCTAGGTTCTTGCACTTATCATTATAATTGAACTCCCTGCGTTTTACTTTTTAAAAACTTTCTACTGCCAGCTGAACTCTAGAGTAATATCAGGTGTGTTAAGCTTTCAAAAATAGAATCAGGATTTCTATAAAGCCAATTTTATTAAAAATGCTGTAAGAATAGCATTTATATTGTTTTGATGTATGAATTTTATAGAATAGCGATGTGCATAAATGCCTGGGTATTTAATTTACCCCAGTTGTTTTGTACTTTTCAGGTAGTATCAGTGCTGTGTGGGTGCTCTTAGGGGCCTTCATCATCATGTGTGCTATATTTTGGTTCCTGGCAACTATTGGTTTATGATGAAATCCACAGATACTTCAATGGGATATTTGATGAAACATACGATACTCAAAGATTTGTAGCTGAGTGAGAATTGTATTGCTACAAATATTAGGTTTGACATGGAACTGTGAATACTGGGGAAAATGTTTGCCTGAAACTCATACCCATGCAAACTTGTCATGAGACTTGTTTCCAGATCTTCTTTATTATGAATTATTTTAAAACTTTTTGTGTCTTTTATAAAATGTTAGATTTTTCTGGTTTTGATGGTAGTTTATATCAGTAAGGGGGGGGGGGGAGGAGCCTTGGTCGTCTTTCAGTCGCTTGGTTTGGTCTATGCATGTATTTACAATAACTTAGATATAAAGTCCTTAAATTGTTTGAAAGTAAAAGGGAGTTCCATGCTCTTGACACCCTTTATGAAGTAAGTCTTTCCAGAAACTAAACATATTCTTCTTTTGAAATTTCATTGTGTATACGTGTGTGTGTGTGTGTGTGTGTTTGTGTGTGTGTACTGTGATCACTTTTTAGTGGACAAAATGACTACATTGTATTTATCTTATTGGGTCCATGGATTGATGTTTATTTATTATGGGGAAAATGTACAAAGCAGTTTTTAATTTTCTTGAAAGTAGCATACTTATATTACAAATACATACCAAAGTATAAAAATAAGTCAACTTTTTAAACAAAATTAGGTCAAGCAACTTGGAATAGGAATACTTTTTCTGTGGTACACATATAGTACCAAAAATGAAATACAAAAAAATGTTTAATCACAGTGAATTGTTTAAGTATATGATGTAAAATTTTGAAAAATGATTCGGATGGTCTATGTCAAACAAAGCTGTTTGGTTGTTTACCTCTACCGTTTGATTGGTACAATACGCATGTAATGGAAAATTGAAAAGTTACAAACCCTGCGTCTGTACGAGCTATGTTTTCACCAATGTTGGTTTACACTTTAAATTTAATGTATGTTTTCAGCCAAATTACTCAATAAAATTAACTGCCACATATTTGCGTTATTTTAATTTCACGCGTCTCCCTTCCTTGTGATAAGATCGTTGTCCTTTTTTAAAGCCGCGACGATAAACAGATTTGTCCCCTGTGGTTTAACTCAACATTTTTATTTCCTAAGACGGAATTTCGTCATAAACCATGCCTTTTTGCCCGACATTGAATCTGTGGCATACGTTCCCTTTCTCGATATACGGAATAAAACTTGAATATTTTATACACCGAGGCTTTCCGACGACGTGTTCAAGTTCCTTGGCCAGTCTCATTCATGCCAATGTCTAGCCACTCAAGAAGTTATAATGAGAAGGCCTTCTCATTATAACTTCTTGAGCCACTTGAATAGTGACATCTCTGTATTAGCTTGTGACTAAATTAACAAAAAGGCACCCTATTATATAAGGGGCCCCTAAAATAGTATACAGAATCAAACAATAATCCATGACTCCCGTCTGTTAACTGTGGGCCTTGGCTCAGATATGTAGACCGATAGACCTAGGACCGTTTTCATAGAACTGTGTAAAGCCCGAAATGAATCTAAACTTTAAGACCAAATTTGGTCTACTTCAGTTCAAGCAATCCATTTTAATTAAGCGTCGGTATGAAACATAAGCCATTCGTTCCCTTATGTAAAACGGGCACAATATTTCATTTCATTGGACTAATGGGTCAAACTTGAATTTTATTTTAGAAATTTAGGCCAGGTTCCGGACTGTAGATCACTGAAAGTTCTTTTTTGAAACCGGGTCCTGTTGGTTTAGTTTAGAGTTTAGTTCTTTTTTCAGGTTAAACAGAGCTAACGAAAGTTATTCTTAACACGATCGTCAATGCCACTTACAGATTGTAAAACAAACGTTGGTACAACAAAAATGGATACAATCAGTCCGCCAATGCACGAGACGTATGTTAAGTACACTGGCGATAGACCTTTATATCAGTTACATGTACATAAGGCTTTATATAGGCTTTATAAGTGATAAGTAAGTGCGTGATATCACATAAAACCTACAATTCATTCTATTGTAATTTTTACATAATTGTGCTTAGACCTGTTTGTTACAGGCCTATAAGCCCCTACTCACCGCCTAATCATCTCTTTCATTAAATAATTTTCCTGAAATTTTAAGAAACATTCCCTTTATCACCAAGGTACATGTATGTCATGTCAAGAAAAAAGCGTTAAGAGAATTATTTTGGAGTTTTTACATTCTATTTTTAATTTCGCTAGCGCTCTTCTGAGAAATGTGACATGCAACTCACCCAAACCAAATATAGTGGTGCAAATGAGGTGACATGCATGCTCTTAAAATATTTAGTGCACAGATTACTATGTTTGATTATTGAGGGTCTCACATGAAGAGTTTGTATCAAAGTTTCACTCTCCTGGAACCATGAATAGTTAAAAAATAATTCATCGATTAACTCCAGAAAGGAACATACGTTACTGTCATAAATGCAAAACGTCCAGCTGTGAAAAAGTTTTACCCAGTGTAATTTTTATTTATTTATTTATTTTTATTTTTATTTTGTTTATTTACTTTATTTTTTTTTATTTTTTTTTTTATTTTTTATTTTTATTTTTATTTTTTTTTTTTTGAGCGACTTTAGTTTGCTTGTCACTGAATATCATTAAAGGGGGGAAATATACCCTACTGATAGTAAAATAAGCATTAAAAATCTATTTTCCAGTTGTGGTCAAAAAATTATATCAGTGATGTCAAACTATCATGGAATCACAATACAGTTTTCAGTCAGCAACAAAAACTCCTATTGCACAAATTACTTGAACAAGATGAAACTTTCTGACATTTTTTCTGGGAAACATACGTTACATAGTATTGGCCATGACGCAAAGCCCCTTGAGTTGCAGTTTAGATATTTTAAACATCATCCCTACGTCATATATATATCAGAACGCGGTATAAAAATTAAAATCATATGGCCCGGAACATACGTTACCGGAACATACGTTTCCATTTACACAATGTATAAACATGGTAAAAATTAAATGCAGATGTAAAATTGAGACAGCCGTGGATTTTTGTTCCATACACATATGTATTAAAAAACTGAATACAACTTCGAATTCATTCAATTTTTATTTATTTATTTATTTATTTATTTATTTATTATTATTATTATTATTATTATTATTATTATTATTATTATTATTATTATTATTATTATATATTCATTTATTTATTTTGATACTTAGAACATGTGAAATGCTCCTCTTTATTGGGTTTGCTCGAACTATGAGTTAGAATTCACACCAGAACGAGTCAAACTAAAAACGAAGTAGCCCTACACAAAAAGGATCTATGGATTGTTATTATCTGATTGGTTTTGAGTACGCCTAGACCTCTATGGTTAAGAGAAATGGGTTGCAATTTCCAACAAAATTTTGCTTCTGGCTTACATGTGCATCCGTATTGGCATACTTATAAATTTATTATTATAAAGCAACTTAAGTTCTTACGTTTTCATACTTATAGTACACTCACTCTCAATATATAGGTCCATTTGAAGAAAACAAAAGTGAAAATGAAGTTTAAGATATATTCACGAATTCTACTTTTTCTAAACCGTGACAGAAGGTGATAAATCTGGCTTTTTGTGTAAATCATTCAAAATTATAAAATTGGTGCACGGGGATATTTCGTATTCAGTAACGAAGGTTTTAGCCTATTTTAGTAACAAAAGTTATAAAACTAACCTCTGTGGGTAATATTCGCATGTTATTAAGAGCAGTAGGATTTTTTTTGTGTGTGTGTGTATGTGTGTGCGTGTGTGTGTGTGAACATATAAATCCAGTAATTATTATCTTTATTTTTTAAGTGTACTGATGTTCCACTTTGACAAACAATTCTTACTTTTGCTTGTTGCGGAAGTGACGTCACTCAGGAGAGCTCTTGAAGTTACGAGGAAGTAATGTGTTACTGTACCAGCCTTTAGGTGAACATACGATCTTAATGAGCAAATCATTACTTAGGTAGAGATTCAAAGAATGTACATCTAGTCATCTAAAATAAAACATTTATAGGTAACATAAACTGGTTCGAGGAGATTTAGCTATGGTTTGATATGACAATTAAACTTAAGTAGGAACCGCAGAGAGACTTTAAAATACCATACTACATGTACCCCTAGCACGAAAATTCATGCGTTAGCTGCTAACGCATGAATTTTCGTGCTACATGTACCCCGTGCTGTAGTCTACCATAATGCCCAAAAGGCAATTAAAATTTACGAGGTATTTTAATAAAAGCGCCAAGTGTATGCCATAAAGGATTATAAACTAATATTTACTTTATTGAGTAGTACTTGTACTTTCCCTGCTTTAGTCTAGACATTATATAATGTATATCAAACTGTATATGGTAATCACTCTGCGGATTACATCTTGTATTTGTATTTGATCATGCCAGGATGTAGGGCGATTGTCAATAAACTTCTGATTCTGATATTTACATGTAAATGTTAAGCTTGTATTTGCACAAAATTTTTATAAGTGCATGTGTACGGTACATGTACATGTACTGTACATGTAACTTGTGTACACCTAAGAGGTCATCCATTTTTATCATCATTTCCACAAGTCTACACAGAGTGGACTTTTTCTAGACCCCCCCCCCCCCCCCCCCCCCCCCGGCGTATGATTTGTAGACTTGTGAAAATTACGATAAAAATGGATGATCCTAACTACTGAACATAAATAACAAATCTAACAAATATTTTTAAAACAGTTTTCAGCTTGAAGTCCTGTTTTGGAGCAACACTCACAGCTACATGAAGAAAATGAACAGGTCCCATATGGATTTTTTTAACGGGCACTGTTTCTTTCACATGTTCTTACTCTTGTTGTTGACCATAACTTCTATTATGCCTGTTGTCATAAATCCAAAGGAAATAGAATCATGTAGGCATACTACAATTATCTTAATAGGAGCAACTGGAGACTTGGCAAGAAAATATCTGTGGCAAGGGTTTTTTGAACTGTTCATCAAGGAACAAGCTAGATTAACTACTTTCACTTTTATTGGTTGCGCTCGATCTGACCAAGACAGTGGAGAGATTAAACTGCAGAAGATTTTGTTAGATGTGGTTAGCTGTGATGATATTTCCAACATTTCTCCTGGTAACTGCCAAATATTGAAAAAAGATTTCATTAAACTTACTCATTATCATATGCTCAAAGGCGAAGAAATGTATGCAAGTCTTAATGACAAGATTGAAGTCTTTCAAAGGAAAGCTGCCAAGCAAGCGGAAGGAGTTGACATTGGTTTCATAAGTGACCGTATTTTCTACTTGTCCATACCACCATTTGCATATTTAGATACTTCACGAAATATTCACAAGTTCTGCCGTCCTTCCACCCCGTACTCAGGGCTCCGCCTTGTTCTGGAGAAACCTTTTGGAAAAGATTATGCCAGTGCGAAATTTATGTCAGATGAACTTGCAAAACATTTCAGGTAAGGAAAATAAAAAGGCTATTTGTGGTTGAGGCAATAGATTTTTATTCCTGGACCTGCTTTAAGTCATTGTATTTGTATACAGGACCATTCCATAGTATACTAAAAAGCAAATTCAATTTTAAGATTGGTTTCCTGTTAGTTGGGTAGTTCTTTTCATGAGGCCATATTATTTTCTCATTCAAATTTCATCCAAACTGTAAATTTGGTGCTTGTTCATTTTGTTCTAAACTGTAGAAAAGTATTACTTAAAAGATTTATAGGCCTGAAATATAGGTTGAGTTCAAAAACCAGCCTCAACGGATTCTTTATATGGAAGTTATGCACTTTTGGTGAAATGTTCATTTTTCACATATTTTTATGTTAAAGGTGTTTCAGAACTGATATGCTGTTAAGTATTATGTAATATTGTGTAAAATTTTAAGAAGCGCTATTTTGACCACTGCCACCATAAAGACCATTTAAGAAATCATTTTACTAATGATTCTCAAACTCACTAAAAAGAATTATAAACCTGAGATACAGGTTGAGTTCGAAAAAATCAGCCTGATTGGATTCTAGCTTTGGAAGGTACGCATTTTTTGTAAAATGTTCATTTTTTACATATTTGCATGTCAAAGGTGTGACTTTGGGCCTCCATGGGCCTGAAGACCTTTACTAGTTACATTTTGTTAATATCTATGATACTTATAATATATTGTTCAAAATTGGTGATGATTATGCTGTTAAGCATTGTGTAACATTAAATCAAATGATGAAACCCCCTATTTTGGCCAATGCCACCATATTGACCATTAATGGGAAACCATGTTACTCATGATACTCAAACTCACAGAAAAGATTCAAATGGCTGAAATACAGCTTACATTGGAAAACCATAACGATTGGATTCTTTTTCTCAAATTAAGTTTGTGAAATGTTAATTTTTCACATATTGGCATTTTAATTGTGGGACTTAGATCTCCCATGTGCATGAAGCCTTACAGTAGTAACATTTTCTGAATGTCCATGTTATAAATAGTAAATAATTAAAATTGTAGATGATTGAGCAGTTATAATCATATAATATTGCATCAAAATTGACAAAAAACTATTTTGTGTACTGCCGCCCACTATCAATGCTATGAAAGAAAAAACTGTGTTGCTTATTATTATGTAATAACAACAATGATCCTTAGGATTGACATACAGCTTAAATTGGAAAACTAGCTTGATAGGATAATTTTCCTTGAATTTATAGAATTTATTTGAAATTCTCATTTTTGTCATTCCAGCATTTTCAGTGTATACATTTGAACTATCACGAGCCTGATGCTTTATGCTAGTTACATATTCCTAGCATCTGTGTTACTTGTTGTGCAACTTTGGTGTTGACTTTGCTGTTTAGCAAAACATGTTATTACAACAAAATTTACAAAATAATCTTTTATGTGTATCATTATTATCTGCTTTTTGTCTGTACACTTGATAGCTTTGCTGTCTTGTTTCAGCAAGCACCCCTTATTTTTATTTTTTATTATTTTTTTTTTTTATTTTATTTTATTTTTTTTTTTTGTCCTTTTTACTCCCAGGAAGCAAACTGATTTTTTAAACATGCATACTGTATATTAGTGGCTCATTTGGGCTGATTTATGCTGAAATTTCTTCAGAATTGCCATTCTTACTTCACTGTTGCTTGGCACTGGCCTAAAGTTCAGCAAGCTTTTCCATGCATGACTGCAACAGGGGTTTGTAAATTAGTGTAATACTGAATGGATAAGGTAATAAAACTCTCTCGGGGCCCCCTTGCAATCTGCAGCAATCAAAGTATTATGGAATGACCATAAAAACTATTAAAATTATTTAACATGCATTCAGTTAACTAAAGTATTAGTTTTTAAGTGCCCTTTAAAAAGATTCTCATTTATGTTATTATTTAGTGCAGTGTAGTTTTAATTCTGCTTTGAACACATACTTGCCCATAACAGCTAGTCTAATTATTTGGTGGGAACAAAGTTGAAGCATGATATTATACCTAAGCACTGATAAAAGCATCGAACCCTTCTTTATGCTCATAGAATTGATGAATTCATGGAACAGCACTTTACTGGTCACATAAAGATGACAATTTTGCAGATTAAGTTCTTTTCTTTATGGTGTAATAATGGTCTCTTCATTACCTTAAAGACATTGCACCAGTGAAAGCATAACATAGATCATGTTTGATGATATCAAGACTAAACAACCTCCTGCAAATTAGTTTTTGAGATAAAAACTGTGATTACATAGAGATGCATACTTGGTTTGAAGGCAAACAGTTCAACCACTTTAAGTCAAATTTGCCACTAGGTGGCATAATTTGCTGTACAGTTGAGTTTGGCTTGTTGTGTGCAGGAGTGGTTGGTATCACCTTCCAGTGTAGGCACACACCTTTAAACATAAAGAGTTGATGGTTAACCTCAGATAAAAAAGTTATGTGTGTTACATACTTCAGTTTGTGTTTTGAAAATCATTGTTTTTTATGGAAGTGGTAACAACAGAGACTTGGGGTTTCTGACATGTAAGAATACTGTACACGCTCTAGGATTGAAAAGAGCAAAAATTCCACCACTCTTTTGTGCCTTTTGTATTCTCTGGTGGTCTAAACAGCCAAAGCCATGATATATTTTTCAGCTATACTCAGTATAAAGTATATCCAATCAGATCTTAATGAATAGAAAGATATTGGTACCACCTTCCAGTGTAGGCACAAGATTGACAAACTGAATATCAAGACATAAAAGCTACAATGCCAAGAAAGGGCAGCTGCATCATTCCTTGTACACTCTAAACAACTATTCTCATAAAACTAACCCCTTTTCAGTAGCAATTTTGAATAACAAAAGCATGAAGAACTGCTCAGATGTAAATTTTGTGATTATTGAGAATATGAATGTTATAATGCACCATTAGAAAATATGAACGAAATATGATTCTGTAACTGCCCACAAAGTTGGGATGCTTATTTCAAAGTGATATTAATGTTACGGGATACACATTGTGTTGAAGGATGTGGTGGCAATTCAGGATCCAGTTATGGACTATAGCTTACGGATTCTAATATCTATCTTCTTTGTTATATTTTGCATTATTAGTCTGTAGAACATTACACCATTGTCATTGGTTTTTCTTACGTTATTGAAAAAGAGACATTTTTGAAGAATCTCCTTTAAAAATCTGATTTAATTATTTTTTGTTTAGGTGTACATACTGACATTAATGTTAATCCTTCTTTATTGTTTCTAGAGAGGAAGAAATTTACAGAGTTGACCACTATTTAGCCAAACCCATTGCCATGCAGGTATTACCAGTAAGGTGGGTTGATGCACTGTGATACTGAATTCAGTGGAGATTTTTTTAATGATTAATTTTTTCATTGGAGCTGGAAAACGAAGGTTGACTTGTTTTTAACACCTAGATAGTAATAGGAAGTTTGCTTAGAGTTTGAGTGATGGGACTACAGGTTAAAAATTGTGTGTCATTACAGTTTGAGTGATGGGACTACAGTTTAAAAATTGTGTGTCATTACAGTAGTGAAGGATATATTTAAAAATGTTAAATTTTGTGAACCACAGTTTTGTGTAATGTACAAGCAGGCGTGGAAACGGGTCTTTCTATAACCTAATGAAATAAAGCCTAAATGATTTCATTGTGTTAATGTCTTTGAGTTATACAGGGTACTTCCAGTCTATCAAGTTAAATCAAATGCACTTTGATTCTTTGTTCAGTATGATGTTTCATTTCTTTCAGAACAAACAATGTCCACCTGGAGATGGTTTTGAATCGAAATCATGTAGAAAAGGTCGAAGTGGTATTAACAGAAACATCAGATGTGAAAGGTGAGATAAAGGATGGGGAACCCTCTGTGTTTGGCATAAAGAGATCCAAGGGTTACATCATATTTAAGTGGTAGATTTATCAAACTGACATCATTTTAACATGCAGCTATTCAATTCAATCTTCAATGCAATTAGGTGGCACACAGTTGATGTGGGATTACAGTTGGGCAGAAACTATTTATATCTAACTTAACTCTTACATGTTTAATAATTGAGCCAATTTTATGCCTGTAGATTATGAACTGACTAGGCAGTTATCACAGTATGAAGTTAGGACTCACATGAATTATCTCTAAATTATCTTAACCTCCAGGGAAATATGCCACCGAATGTCAGTAGATAACAATACATGGGTACTTACAGCTGTGAATAGCACATTTAGCTGTTGATTTGTATGGAATGTGTTAATTAAAGCATGTCTGCTGATTTAACCACTTCTATAAAGTGTCTTTGGATGTTTGATGTAAAATTGCTGCACTATTTTAGAGTAAGCTAGTCATATTTTGGGAAATTTATATCTGATTATTTGTTTCCTAAACTAACAGTTTTGCCGTTTTTGCAAAGGAATAAAGAAATATCCTGTTTTGTTGACTTTGGAATTGTATTAAACAAGTTCTAACTCCTAGAAAAATGATGTCCTGTTGTAAGTTTATGACTCCTACTTCTTGAGATGGATATTTATTAATGTTTTTTTTTTTTTTTTTTGCCTCATTTCTGTGATTATTCTCAAATTGGTCAGGCAGACACAACCATGTTTACATGAAGTCTGTCAAATAATGAAAATGATGTTTGTTTCATAACATTTCCTTACAGTAACACATATATTGGATTTTCAGATCGTCTTGAGTATTATGATGAGTATGGAGTAATTCGTGATATCCTGCAAAATCACTTGACTGAACTTCTGTTATTGGTCACAATGGATTTACCAAAGAATGCTACCAATAAAGAAGAAATTGAACAAAACAAAATCAGGGTATTGCAAAAATTCCAGGCCCTGTCACCAGGTGATATTCTTCTTGGACAGTATCAGAATTATGGAAGTGAAATTCAAGAAGGGTTACAGAAATCTGGCTCCACCCACTTGACTCCAACATTTGCTGCTGTTCTCCTACGAATCAACTCAAAAAGATGGCAGGAGGTGCCATTTGTTCTGATGTCTGGTAAGAAGATGGATGAGAGGCACAGCTACATAAGAATTGTTTTCAAAGACAGATCATTTTGTCTCCCCTATCACACCTGTAAAAACAGAAGCGAACTAATTTTCAGTTTGTCTCATGGGCCAGCCAAGATCCCATCCATATTACACACATTAAATCTACCCATTTATCTCCAGGAGGGTATGTTCCATGAGTTTTCTGAAAGTGACATTGCAAACAAAAACTTAACTCAATATAGGGCCTTTTCTTTGATCCAAAATACCAATGCATATGCCAGTGTGATATCTTCTGTATTTCATAGAGATAGAACTGGTTTTATAGGGACAGACCATCTTCTTCAGTCTTGGAACTACTGGGGACAAGGATTGTCAGTCTTAGGAGACAACTTACCAAAACTTTATCCTGGTGGTAAAGGCTCATTCTGCAATCTTAGTTTTCAGTATGATTTCAAGCACATAGATTTCAATGACCAGACATTTTCTAAGTCAAACCAAAGGGTTGATCTAATCCTATCAGACGAAGACATAAATATGGTGTCTCATAACATGGCCCAAATTCCAGACACTTTCTTAGGGAATACTCTGGTGAGTGCTTCAACAGATTCCTTAATACAAAGACTTGTAGAGGATCTGGCAAACTCTGCTTTGGATGCCATACAAAAGAGAGGCATCTTCCACATAGCATTCTCTGGTGGTGCAGGTCCACTTGTCTTATTCTCAAAACTGGCAACAGTGCCTTATTTGTTTCCTTGGAAGCAAATTCATATATGGATGGTGGATGAGAGATGTGTGTCTAGTAATCACACTGAATATAATTTTCACAATTTGGATGAACGCCTGCTTCGTTTTATTGACATTCCAATGAGTAACATTCACCCTATGCCAACTTATCTCTTCACAGATATATGCAACCCTGATGATTTGGGCAGCAAGTTGTATGAAAACCATATGCAAAAACTCATCAGTAATCAAAGGCTGGACTTTATAGTCCTTGGTGTAGGAATGGATGGTCACACTGCATCATTATTCAGAGGCCAAAATTCTTTGAAAGAAAGGACAAGACTGGTTGTCTTAACACCAGGTCGTGAAGGGGACAGTATTAAACAAAGAATGACTCTTACTTTTCCAGCCATCAATAAGGCTAGGGAAATTGCTGTGTTTGTACTTGGTTCTCACAAACACGAAGTACTCAAGGTAATTAGTAATGATGAAACCAACGCTGACAAATGGCCAATAACTGGCGTCAATCCCGATCAGGGTACTATGACCTGGTACATCGATCACGATGCATTATTTGGAAAATCTTTATCATAATCATTTATCATCTTCTCCCGATATATTCTTGTTCTTATTTGTCTCAGAATCTTAAATCTCTTTTATAACCCAACCTCAAATATAGGTCATCATCACAAAAATGAATAATTATGATTAATTACTGCTGGACTAAATGACCAACATGTATGCTGTTAAATGACCAACATTGTGATTTTCAACCTCGTGATTAATTATTTTAATAAAAGTCTGGCAATATTTGGCACTATTTGACTGATAACCTTTTTAAATGGCATCAATTTATGGACCAAGGATTACCTGCTTGCATTAATGATACATTTTGCTTTGACACCAACGCAGAGTGCCTACATTATCAGTAAACGTGGACACTCCTTGCTTAAAACACATTTGACACAGCGTGTCTATCTTTCCTCTTGAGTTACTTGTCTTAAAGAGATTGATTGTCACACTGCTTCCAATTACCAAAGTTAAGATAGTATGTGTTAAAGGTCGTCCAGAGAACCGTAACAGAACGAACCTTTGTGCAGAGAACAATGAGGCATATAATATGTAAGCCAATGTCGTGCATGCCACCCCCACCCCCCATCCAACTCCAAGGGGTTAGTGACACAAATGATTTTTTCCGTCGCTGACCTAAAGAGTAAATTATAAGTGTTGCTATTGTTTTGACAAGTGACACCACGCGTATTTAGATGAGGGTGGGTCTATTCTTGCAAGATTTTTCTGCACAACACACACACACACACACACACACACACACATACACACACACACACACACACACACCAGGGCGTGAAAGTGAACGATCGAATGATTTTTTCGACTGGCGAGGGTTTTGCTTGGTTTGTAAGAATGGAATTGGATTATGCCCTACGAATTGCATAAAAGGTTTTTAGAGCTCTTACTGAACTTACAATATCTATACATTGACGTAGTTACGTCTCTTTTCTGGAAACTTTCAGCCGATGGTCTGCCTACTGAGTGTACAAGTGGAACTATAAACTAACCAGTACACAATTATCCTACGGGTTAATTCCATACAATTATTCATTTTGATTAAGACTATAAGGGAAAAAAACAGCTTGTGACAAGAAAATGTCTTTTTATAATTTTACATGTTAATTTTGTGGGAGTTAAAACCAGTAGAATAACGGATGGGGTTCACTGTTCTTCCAACGTTGCTTTAAATACAGGTACATTTGTCGAAAACGCGATTGAAGCCCGTCTTTATGGAGTATTTCTCTTCTACGCTAGGATAGTGTGCGTTGCCGAGTTCATTGGTTTTGTATAGCAGCTTGAGTGCTTATCTAGTGTTAATTTAAAATGGTTTTAATGTCGTTTTCATTTTATATTTGAACTATATTGTGGCGCCATTGGGGCCGAGGGAACTCATTAATTTATCCAGTTGGAAATTTGCATGAAAGTTTCGCGGCTGTTGTATGCAGTCACTGTCACTTGAGGAACATATTATTTAAAAACGCCGAAGCTGCATTATCAGCAATTCGTTGCGCACATTTTCCAAATATCACAGTGGATATCTATTTTACAGATCTAACGCAAAAATTAAGACAACCTAGCATTGCAGCTTTGACACCATTTTAGTCACCGTAGGACTGCAAAGAATGAATGTAGGTTGTTTATTTTATAAAGTTTGCTGAAATAAAAATGTACTTTGTATTATTTTTACTTATTTCTGGCAAGCAAAGAATATTTCCATTTAGCATTATTTTTTAATACATAAATTATACATTAATTTACAGACGGGAGCTGTCCAGTTATTTATCCCCATGCAGGGGCGGATTTAGGCCGTCTTCTGGGTCTTCCAGAAGACGGTCAGATTTTCAAGTTTACATTGACAGGTATCTAATGTTTTCTGTCGGAAGACGGTCAGAAATGTAGGATGGATCAACAAAGATAATTTGGAAGACTGTCAGAAAATATCTCTGGATCCGCCCCTGCCATGTCTGTATGTTCTCAGGAAACTATTGATTAAGAAGTGCCTCGTTACATTAACCATCAAAAATACGTGTTTCTCAGTGTTTATACGTCAGGCACTCCTCTAATATTACCATGTGGGCCAATCTTCTAAAGCAGAGGTGAGGTCTTAGCTTGGGAAAAGTGAACCATTGCAAAGGTCATTTAGAAACTAATTTGCTGTAAACACCATAATGCTTGTACTTCTTGTTTGGGGAGCAACATTTCTAGGAATCATCTGCATGATAATTACCGTTGGTACATTTAGCAACAATTCTGCCAATGATATAAGTAATTATCTGTATTGAGGTCAGAGACAGGCCAACTCTGATTAGCTTAATTCCAGATTATGAATCAAGAAGCACTTTCAAATTGCATTACCTTCGATTAACACGGCGTCTTCGGCCAATTTGATTAAAGCTAATTAATGCTATTTAATACAGAAACAGTTGCACCAGGCAGACCCACTCGGTCGAAGCCACTTTGTCCTGTCTGATATATTGACTCGTAGCAAGGTTTCCTGGTATAGGCCTATCTTTGAGAGCTTACAGTACACATTGTCTCTAAAACATAATTTGCATTCTCTCTCTCTCTCTCTCTCTCTCTCTCTTCACACACACACACACACACACACAAAACCATTGCACTGTGTGTGAGTTTACTTTTGTCTTCAACGTGCGAAGACTAATGTTTACCAGGCGTACGAAAGTAATTCCGACAGCATTTTGATACATTGATGGAACAATGGTAAAAGGTAGCATAAAAATCGAGTTTAAAGTGGTTAATTTTAACGTGTAACTACTTTCCTCCAAATTTTGTTTGTCATAAATTCTTTGCCCACGAAATTTCTGTTTGTACTATGATACTGGCTCACTGTATTACTACATGCAATACGGTTTATTTCGTTTTTTTCTTACGCATTTCTCTCTATGTTTCTGTTTTGTTTACTTTTTTATGTTCGAAAAGTTGAATTTCATTATTTTGATTATTCTAAATGATTGACCATTTTTCATTTCACAAATATATTAGAAACTGAAATGACGTTTAGTCACAAAACGAACCAGTTCCTTTACTAATGCCTCGGTTTCTTGGAACCATTGCGTTACAGAAATTTAAAACGTTTTAAATCTCTTTCAAACAGATGGCTATAAATTATTATAGTAGCCCTTCTTTAAGACCACACAATTAATCTATGAATGTGATTTACTATCTACCAAGAGAAAAAGCTGCTGTCTGGAGACAACCTGAGTTTATTTACTCGCCATCAACTAGAGACATACAAAATAACTGGAGAAAGAATAATTAGCATCAGAAAACCTTCGTGACAAAAGTGGTAAGTCCCAGTGTTGCAACGGTTTGGTTATTTGAGAAATAATACATGTTATCTGATAAGCATTGCCCTCTTCATATTGGAACGACCGCCACTTGACATTTGTAATAAGAAGTCCGAAGTATTTCGTGTTTTCAGCGTCTTTCTTCAGTGGTAAGTCATTGTTCTTTCAATCGGAGATCAGGTTCTTTCTGTTTATGTAGTTTCCATACCGATCTATTTTAGTTATGAAACGACTATTATAGAGAAGCCATATGTTATTTTATCTCAACAGGACGTGTTATGTGATGCGTTGCTGAAACGTAGGTCTACGAGTTAATATAACTAAAATCCATGGCATGGTCAACGCTAATAACCGTAAGTGCCCATACAGGGGATTCCACATTATCTGCGTAATGTTGATTGAGTAAATGAATAAATATTTATAAATAAATAGCGACAAGACAATAAATTAATGTTTATCATTAGAGTTACCAGCAGAGTGATGCTGAGCAATTCGGAAATACTTAGAGAAGTGTGTTGAATACTGTTTAGTGTGGTCCAAGGCACGGCGACGTTGTTTCAACTTGTGCATCTACTAGCAAGGTCACCAGATTGTATTCGTATTGTCTAACGCTGACCGTGATAGAACCTCCTGTATGTATCTTACAGGCAAGGAGATGTCGTCGTCAGAGGGTGGCTCTACGCCTGAGCTGCGCTTCCTCCTCTCGGTGGCAGCTGTAAAGCACCGTCGGTATGTTTTGAAACTCTGCAAGCATTCTGATCCTAGGCCGTAAGCCTCGCCGCACCACGTGCAGATTCCCATAGCTTCGTTGTTATACATAGACATATCTCCCCTGAAATGTATGATATTTTTTATACATAGTGATTGTTCTGCCAGTAACGGGGTAAAAAGGGTGAACATGAACAGTTAAAATTCAAATATAGCGTGAAAAGGGTCTGCGAGACGCGTACACTGGGGAATATAACGCTAATCTCACAAAGTGCCTATCCAAATTCTCACCGGATGTTCCTACAATTGTATTTTTCAAATGACAGTAGAAACAGTTTAGAATATCTTTGCCCACAGCCGTTTACACAAAGCACCCCCAAAATGTTATGCCAGCAGTTTGGCTATTTTTATTGGCAAATTTTTATACTGATTTGCTGTATATCCTCAAGTGTTTTGTGAAATGAGCTTATAAAATCAAAAATCAAACGCCCTTTTCAACCCCCATAATGCGTTTAGAAGCGTGTGTTAGAGGTTAATGATTTTTTTACTCACCTTTTGTAGAGATATAGAGATTTTGCATCACAGAGGTGACAAGCAAGTGCCAAAATCACAGCTATTAACCGTACGGCGGACATGTTCATCTGAAATTTGATCGACAGCCTATTAATGCTTTGCATGAATTCATTCCAAGCAGAAATCGTGCTCTTTGTAGAAGAGATAACCAACAGATTAACACATACTAATCCTAATTTGAAAGACTGCAATAAGTTAAATAGCAAACTAAGTTGACTTTGTTGAGGGAAACCGACTTAACACCTTTTCTATCGCTTTCTCTTATCTTGTTCCTTAAATCGTACCCAGACAGAGTAGAGAAAGAATGTCTCATTGATTAATGTAAATGTGAACATACATCGTCATAATTGATGTACCAGTATGCAATTATGATAGTTTATTATACATATATAAAGCGCATTCTTGTTCCCACACTCATTAGATTTCAGTACGATTAAACTTTAAAAGATCAGATCCTATGCATTTTTATAATGTCAATGGCAATATCTGGATAGAGACACTTAATGGGAACCAAATTTTCCTAACCTGCTTGGATATTACGTTCTTCAAATAAAACGTAGTTGTATATACCAAATAAACATTCAATTATTGAAGATTTGCTGACAGCTTTGTTTATCTCGTTCACAATGATTAGTCGCTGTTTACACACTCGTTTTAGTCTATCCTTCGGATTTTCGAATAAAAGGTTTGTAAGAGAAATAGGAAATCATCAGACTCATAACACTAAACAAACTTATGTATAAAAAAGAGTCTTGTGTTACGTAAATACGAAATCCTTTTCATCACGGGTGATGTAACGAAAGTAGTATATTGTTCTGCGATGTTTTCTATATACCTTGTTAGCGTTTGGGCTTTCCTTTGTTAAAACCACTTCTTCATAAATGCCATTTATCTCTTGTTGCAGTTTAATTAGTGAATTTCATGTTTGAATTTTAGCATATAGGCATTGGATATGATCATTGAATTCCATAGTGTGTATTGTGCTTTAATGAAATGGAAAACAAAATTTCACCCACAAAAGAACTGCTCATCCTAGAAAGACGGTGCTAGTATAAAACTTTTCACTTGAAAAACAGTGTTAGAGTTAAAAACAGTAGGCCTAATTCAATATTATAATCACGATCAAACCAAACCAGGTAATTTACGAACCGAATCGCCATTCAAATGCCCACAGCTGAAAAATTTAAGTAAAAACAAACATAACACACTCAACGAGGTAAATTGCAAAAATAATACAGTAGTGACAATTTTCACTTTCTAGATATTCTATCGGTTGGTTGCGTGATTCCGCAGAACATATTTGTGGATTCAACAAGTTGTTTTGGTTTGTAAAAGTAATACGTTTACCTCCTCTGATTTATGATCAACAGTCTACATTCCACTTCTTAAAGTAAATTGTTTTTCATGTTATGTGAGCCTTCAGACGCAGTGGTTCGTACATTTCACATTTGTTCAAGTTCTGTAGATATCGTTTTCAACACGCAAAACAAACGAAATATTCCAGAACCAGTTAAATGTGTCAATGTGTCTCTTGATTTCAGAAAAAAAATCTTTCAACATTCACTGTCATTAATTGTTTAAGACCTGGTCCCCAAAGTCAAATATAATTTACAAATGTTTTAACATGATCTTTTTTAGTGTCATACATATGCATATCACTCACCTTGTAATCCATAGAGATATATTCAGCGGACGAACTCGTTGTGTATAACGGAATTCTCAAACGACGATATCCAGATCTTGACTTTTGGTAACAGTGACATCCATTCCAAAAGCTTCCCTTTATATAGAACTTGGTTGTGTCATGACATGTGGTTTTAACCCTAGTACACTCATACTCGACAGGGAGTAAATAATGTGCGTGTCCATGTTGATGTTAATTAGAACAAATGGGCGGTTCGCTGGGCTGGGCTCGGAGGGAGTGCGGTTGTAGCAGAACTTACTTGGGCACTTAATCACCCACCAACCAAGCCGCGTGCACTGACAAATGACTGTTTGATGGCTCAACGTCATTCACAACATACAGATACACGGCGGATTGCAAAATAAATTACTGTACCGATACTATAGCTAAATTACTGTCCGCAGTTCCACATTTAGAGCTCGTAAGCGACTTAAGCGACTGCTTAAGTGTTATTACAAAGACAGATATAATAGCCATTATGCTCGTGTCATTTGGTTTTTTTTTCTTCACTTAATTTCTTCTATCTTTTCAGATAACTAGTTCTATCTTATTAAGTACAATAATAAAAGGTGCACCATAATAGTGATGGTTCTGACGAAATCCGTTTTCCTCTTTCCGGTTGTCAGTTGTGATTTGATCCATATCGGTTAATTTATGCATGCAGCCTTTGGTTACTCATGCAGAATTCGTTATAAAACAACAACAGATGTGCTTTGAAGTTCTCTGAAATACCTCAATTATTAGATAATCTTATGACGTTTTGGTCTAGACTTCCACCCTTCTTATATTAAAAAGAAGCGATAAGGAAGTAACGAAGGGGAAAAGTTTTTTAAAAAGTCGAATATATTTGCTCAGCAACGTAATGGCATTATTAAGCTCCGTAAAAAACAACAAAAATTGGTGATCGGAATTCTTAACAGCGTGAATTATACGTTAAAAATCCTAAACTTTCTAAGAGGCTCAGAAAAAATGTGTAAATCTTCTTTTTCTTGTTATTTTTCAACCATAAAAGTTTAATAGGTTCGTAGGAAACAGGTAATGACGTTAATATTGTGTCTCCATTGCATTCCCTTTAGCAATTAAAACAGTACTTAAGAAACGGAACTATTCAAAATTTCTGAAACACCTAAAACACTTGACCATGGGGCATATGCAACAGTAATGTGGTATTTATATCGGGTATACATGCCCGGATAACACGATAAGCTTCCACCTGTAAATCGGACATAAACTGAACAATTTTGTGTGAATTCTCATGAAGGACGTCTCAATACCTCGCTCCCGTACCAGATGTGGGCTTGTATACGCGCAGTGCTACTCGATGTTTTTCCAATATGATCTCTTGTCAGAACTTACGAGTCGTTAACCATGTTCGCATGCAAGTTGGAGTTTCTTGTCTTTCATTTTTCTTTGTCTATCTGGACTGTATTTTCCAAGAATTCCCGTATCTTTCGAAATTACCCTCATCAAAATTATATTGCCTTTTATTTCTCGGTCATTTCTATGTGCAGGGCCAGATTTAAGATAATGCATATCAATTGAAGACAGTCATGGTCTATAAATTTATATTACAGACATGTAGCGACTGACGCGGCAACATTTTTTAAGAACAGGCAACAGAGGGCATGGTTAAAATTATGCTAAGGTTGCCTACAGTCTTTCTAAGAATAAATATTTCTCTCCACCTGTGAGTATTTGAACGGTTTGCCAATTCTTTTCTTCATTTATTCCGCCCACTGGGCTTATTCGAAAGTATACCGTAGTAGCGTGGGTCCAAGTTTTTAACTCTTAATCGCAGTCTTTATTCACACTAAAACTCAACTTGACATTAATTTTGGCTTTAATTAATGGTGAGATCCATATAGTTTATTTGTAGCATAATGATAAACTATGTCATAATGATTTCATAAATCTACTTTACATGTACACGCAACACACACGTTAATGTTGAAGATTTTCAAATTTGAGATTTTTTGGTCCAAGGCGCATAAAACACATTACCGGATAAATACTGTACGTTGATATTGCTATTTCATTAAGACTTGCGTGTGTTTATATGCACACAGTTATCAGGTATATTGACATATAATGCTTCATTGCACCAGACCTTTGCACTTATGTTACAAATAATTTGCAGTTTTTAAACCTTCGAACTGTTTATTGATATAAGATAAATAGTAATGGTGGTGACGTATTTGAAAGAGAAGCCAGCACGAACGCAACTTTTTACCGCTTCGTGAACAAAATGGAAAGATGATTCAACGTGCATAGCCGCTAATACTAACGGCATTGTACCTGCAATTTTGCACACAGTCACGCAACAGCAGAGAAACGAGTAGGTGCATTTAACTGATTTTAACATATTTTTTATATTCATGACGGGTCTTCTGGTAATCTGTTCTAATGGCAGTCGCGATTATGGCATCTTTCGAGCTTTATGAATCCGTTGTTCAAGATCTGGCACATTAATTGGAACTATATTTCACAACGCAGACAGGTGTTGCGGTTACCTCTGTTCTTGGAACCTTGCCCCATTGTACTTGTTCAATTGCAACGAGTATAAATCTGTAGAAATTAGATGTTTCTGCTCGGAGAAAATTATATCCATTCGTTATGTTTAACAAACCTTTAAATTATACCAAACAGTTTATTGTTTTAAGCACAGTCATTTTAGTGGAATTGGAATTGGGTCACTCAGAGCACAGCCTGGATTTGAACCCGATTTGCGAGTCACCAATTTCTTTGAAACACGCGAACCATTGGTTTCTTAGACTATCGCTTTGAATATGGGGCTTCCTGACTGACAAAAATACATGGGCCCGTTTTTTATAATTTCCTTACTAAACTGGGATTAAAGAAAAGAGGTCGTCGTACTTATAATTTCACTAGAAGTTGTATTTACAGATGAATACCTTGTAGTGGGAATTTTGCGATAAAAAGAGACACCCACCCAGTTCTGTGAAAAAGAGCAGATCGAAAAAAGGTTTTTGGCCTTGCTTTATGTGCAGGAACTGTTGGTCCATATAGCATCATCATCGTTTTTCACATAATCTAAAAGAACGAAATCTATCCCTTTTTTCTATTCAAAGAATCTGGGAGAGTAAGGTTTTGCGAAGAGGCTAGAGACAGTTTTTTAACCAGAAATCCCGGGTCTACGATTTCCAAGCATTTTATACAGCGTAAGCACAATATATAAGCTAAAACATTGTGCCTCATAACAAGGAAAGAAACATCAATTACGCGGAAATTATGAATAGCGGTCAGACCTTAGGTGTCCATTACTCCGTTACTCCGATCTCATGTAACATATGTGAATGTAAAAATGAGTAGTCAGGTGTGCCGCTACCAATTAACTGACTACCATGTCTGTGACACTGCTGCATTGTGTAATATGCATTGATTTAATTGGGTAGTACTCCTTTGGGCTGGTCAAAGCTTGGCTTGGCGAAGCATGGTTCTGTCAAAAAACTATCCATATGTCGGCAACTACTGCATAGAAGATTATGAAATTTTGCATGCAAGTGGTCGGTGTTGCAGTGCGTAAAATAGCTAAGCAGTGTTTTACAAAATTGTTAATCCGTGGCAGAATGGCGCGAAAGAAAGACATTGCCAGGCAGATTATTGTCTGTCACGGAACAGTTTTATAGAGTTATTCCCAGACTGATGTACCTCCACACGACCACACCCAATGTATCAAAACCTTACCACCAGGGTACAGGACTCGCTATCCTTCCTAATGTGCTGCTGCAACTAAAAAAAGACCACACAGTCCGTTCAGAATAAGGGGCAAATTGCCACCAGTTTTTAAGGCCCTTAGCGAACACCAAATTCATTTTAGCAGGTTGGAATACCAGATGACCACTGGGAAGCCACTGTAAACAGCAAAATATCGTTGTCTGTTTTTCTAATGAATTGGGGACCATGACCGTTTCTCGGTAGATTCGATTAATGGACTGATGTCACAATGACATCAAAGAGGTTATCAGAAGTTATTAAAGCAATATTTTAATCCTTTTTTTAATTTATCAGTCAACAAAAAAGAAAAAAACTGATTAAAAATGATTTGGAAAAAATATTCCACACTAAATGTCAAGTCTGTATAAATATATAGTTTAATTGAAATCATACTGCAAGTATCGTGAACCAGACTCATTCGTTGCATGATTCTCCCTTCCAGTGCATTCAAACATACCTGGAAACTTGCTGTTTATGATAATTTAAAAGATGTTATTATATTTAGACTAAGAGAAAATGTTAGGTGTTAAAAATTTCCCTCTTGTATATCTTATTCTCTCTGAGGTTCTCCGCCTTTGTGTATATCACATGCACCTGGCTAACTGGAGGTGTATCTATTGCGACTTTACGTAGTTCACTGTGCGTGACGTGCATGTATGCCAAACTCATCACGTCTGGATCTTTTATTCTCGACTTCCGCCGAGGCGTGACTTGGTGTGTGTGTGTGTGTGTGTGTGTGTGTGTGTTTTGTTCTGAATGGCTATCCCTCGCTTAGTAGTTGCTATCCACCGCCTGATAAATAGGCCTACAACACAGCTGTTTTGGCCTCAGGTAGGTAATTAATGAGGTAAAGCGATCCAGCAGAAATAAATTAGTTTTGTGTGGTAGGTGCGAAATTATTGTGAAAATCCCCAAATGGTAAGAGTATATTTCATAAATATTTAAATTTGGTCTGATCACATATTCTAGATTTTCTTGGTCAAATCTGAGAAAGAAGGTTCAAATGCGTGTGCCCTTTTTCGTCACATTTACTTGTAGGGCAGCTTCTTGACCGAAAACGCTGACCTGTTCAGTGTTCAAGCAATTTGCCGCCACAGTGTAGTAGCATTTCAGTTAATTAGTTTTAACATTTCTAACATCTTACACCATCACCAGACAAATGAGTTGTCTTCATGTTAAAACGATAAAATTCATTTTAAGCCCCGGTAAATCTAACCCTTCCTTGGGGAGAGTTCTCAAATCACGCCATTTCACGAGTTGCTTGCTATCTAGTCACCCGTAACATTTAATTGTGTTATTTGTGATATTTTGTGTAGAGGTTAATTTCACCACAAAAGTTAATATCGATAAGCTGTTTATCAAGTTGTGCACTGAAAACGGTCTTCACAGAAAATCCCCGTGTAGTAAAATTTTTGCAATTTACAGACATGTTGAGATTTTTGCACAATTGATATTTCGGTGGCTGTGTTCAGTGCAGGTTGACAGCAATATGAACTGAAGTAAAATTCACAGCTAAGTAGTTTTCGTGGCAAAAGTTAACCGATCTCTAGCATAGTAATTAATTGCATTTATAAATTTAAATTTTCTTCCAATAAATTTGACTTGGTTGGTTTTAACTTAAAGGTACGTCTTTTTTATACAAAACTGCTATTGCAGCATCTTCATTATTCCAAAACTTTTTGTCTTAACTGGGGTTTAATTTGGTTTAATGTTACTCTGATTTCTCTTGACTGGTTTTAAAATTAAATTACGTCCATTACCAAAGGCTTGATAGGTGACTTAGTTAGTATGCAGAAATTCTCCCTGTACAAAACCAGAAATGTTCTCAGCTGGTCAAATGCCAGAAAAGTATCTGTGAATATCTTATGAAAAAATATCTCTGATTCCTTGGTAGAGGGCAAGGTGAGATTTTAGTAAAACCAACAACTACCTTAAATAAGAGGTCTTTGAAAAAATATTTTTAAAAAATAAAGCAAATTTAATTTTTATTCCATTTTTTCGTTGACATGAAAAGTAAAGACAAGCAGTGAGTGTGTTATACGAGCGAATCCAAAAATTTGTATACATTGTCTTAAAAGAAACCTATTACTTTATTACTAATTGTTACATACTATTATTAAAAACTATTATTGAAGTCAATTTTAATACTCATTATAATTGCGTGTTCCCCGTCATCAATATGATTGCTGTTTGTTTTAGATATAAACAGGGAATTGACAGACAGGGAACTTAATACCCGTGTCCTTAAATAGAACAAAATGTTTGTTTACTCAACAACCGCAACAGTGGCATTAAAAAATAACAGGTACCGTTAAACTGACAAATATAAAGGAAAATCAGGTAAATAATATTTTAACCGCCTATTTGCGGTAGTCTCTCTTCTTCGAGACAACCACCTAATTATGTCACATGTGTTTCTAACGTTTCTGTTGTGTAGCATTCAATTTTCCGTTAATGCTTTGTGAAAAAGGTTCGTACTGAAGCTCCTCTAACACATTCTCACAAATATTTTCAATTTGTAAAGCTACAGATGGTGATATTTTAGATTTCCAAGCATGAGCAGTTTCGGTAGAGTTATTTCTCGCTGTAAAATATTCGTTATTTGATCCTTGGTCTTGGTTTGTATTTTTCCACATCCACGCGCGGACAACGTGTGGCAGAGGCAAGCCAAGGAATTGGTAGATAAGTGCAGTCGTCTCCAAAACACGCTCGGCCATTGTTTCATATTTTATTTGCAAGATTCGTCCTTGAAACTCCTTCGCAAGTTGCTTTCCTTTCAAAATATCTTTTGTCATTTCGTAGCACAATACGTTAGCTTGCATGTCTAAGCTCAGATTTGTTTTAGTAAGCTTCTTTCGTGACAAAAGGGAAGCGCGGGGATCTCTTAGTAGGTGGAGAACTTTCAACCCCGGTATCTTGCGCAGCAGGAGTTCCACGTGAGACATTCGTAAAGCGATTTCTTTAATGGCTACAATTGATGAATTTCGGCATGTTTCAAGAATAAATGGAACACATTCAGTATCTGCTGCCACGCCCTGGTGTGACAAAATACAGGTCGTGTACTTAACAAGTCTCCTATGTCTACCCCCATAAGTGAAGAACAAATGGTTTGCATAGGTGTGTGGAGCAAGCACATTCACCGGCACGTGATCCAGCTTGCAAGTGAGAATGTTTTCCAGCGTCTCCAGCACGATGTCCTTTTCTTCTCCTTTCTTTGGAAACAACCTTGAAATTAGAATTAGACCACGGGTGTTTAAATAGAAAAATATCGAAATATGCCATGTCATGTAATCACCAACTTTTCCAAAACTCTGTTAACATTGGTAGTATTATGCATTATAAATAAATCAACTACGCCACTGGTTAAGTAGGAATAACCCACGACTTTAAAAGTTCCCCAGTACAACAGTGTAAATGAAACGCAAACAAACCGTCTAGTTCCGTTTGGATATGTTAATTCCGTTGTTTTGGAATTGGAGCCATAGTCTATTTCATTTGAAACCAATGCCCAAGTTGGCTCAAACATGTAAAATGCGTCCGGATGCTGATTGAAAAGTTCCCCGAGGAGCGAAGACCCACTCCGCATGTAGGACAGGATAAGGATTGCGGTAGTTGAAATTTTTTGTTCAACTACTGAAAGTAATATTTACAAAACTCTAAAACAATCGACAATCTAGAGATGCACTAATCAAATCACAGAGATCCTAGAATACAATGTTACACCTAGCCCTTACTAATAAACATTCGTCAGACCTGAATGATAGTCTTTTTACAAAATATGCGATGAAGCTAGTGACGAGTACCGATTTAAAAAACAAGTTTGATATTATCTTAATGTTTTGATATGAAATGGAAACAATTAACCAGCACAAGTATACATCAATGAACAAACGCGCGCGCACACACACACACACACGCACACACACGCACATATACACACACATAGTTGGCTAGTCTCACACAACCTCTTTAAAACCTCTTTACCCTTTTCTCCCTGGAGCCTTGGCTGAGGTTTATTCGACCGACAGCTAGCCTTAAATATCACTCAATGGCTACCTTTTTGTAGCAGCGTATACGTGGAGTGTCATATACAGTTTATATCTATTCGATATAATTCGCTGCTGGGTATGACCCTCATTCCCAGAAGGGTTATGGATCGGAATAATGAGAATATAGCTGATCATAGTCAGATCTTTCGTATTCAGTCTGCTGCAGAATGCCAGCATATTCAGAGTTTAATCAGAATAAAACATTTTTCTTTTCGACATTTCTTGCCTTTCCTTTTTTCAGAATTTGGTAATGGGAAACAAATTACAAATAAAAAACTCGTAATTGATTAAGTTTATCGAACAATTTTACGCCATACAAAAGAACACTGTTTCTTGGTGTGGACGTGGCTATAGTCATCAAGACAAACATGCATCATGTGCATGCTTTAACATTTTTGTCAACATTTACATTTCATGCTTAATTGAATAAATCAGCTACTCATTAATATTTTTTCATAAAGAATGCGTCGAAAGGTTCGAAATAACAAATAATATAAAAGGCTGACTTTATGGTAAGTTTAAGCAGGTAAAATTGGGCTTTGAGGGAGAAACGGATTAAGTTCACATCACTACATGGCCTAGTTAAACAAACCCCACTTGGGGCAACGAGTTGGCAGAACACAGAAGTCTCTGTCTGGCCGTCTGCCTGTCCGTCTGTCCACTCATACCGATAGTACGTTTCATGTTTGATTTCCTATTAAATTAACTTGTTCCCATAACTTACCGAAATCTCTGGCGCAGTTAGATGCAAAACAAGTCCGCCCCAATCTACAACACTGATACACCATAAGCAGGATAAAGACGGAGATATTCAATAATGCAAAACGCTTATACGTTATCCTATCGATGAACATTGTAGAGATTTGGCGCGTCTGGTTACACGGATAATTTTTATATGTGACCGCAGTGAAACACTGGGTACGTTAGCATACAGCTTCTTGACACCTCTTTTTGTGCCACTACATAATATATCAATTGATCTCTATCTGGCTATCTGGCCTCTGTGCAAGAAAAATCCTTGTCTTTTACTCCTTATTGAACCTGACGTCTTCCAGTGGCTAAAATATATGGCGGATATGTTGAGTTCTCTCCTCTGTTAAGTGCAGCTGCAGTTTTATAATACAATTCGTACTCATGGTATAGGTCTTTGCTTGTTAACACCGAAATGGTGCATATGCGCGACACGTCGCCCTCCGGGAAATACGGATAGTTGCGCCCCCGAGGCAGTGTTTCCACCTGAACACGAATTGACACATCATTTTATTACTATTAAAATGGTATTGGGACATTCTACATTAAAAACCGCGTGGAACATCTTTTGTTACTGAATACCTAGGTCATATTTTTAAGGCCTTACGACGTGAAATTAATTTCATTGTAGGGCCTGTGGTATGGTATTGAGGGGATGCACAGGATGTACTGCGTTCCTTTTTAAATATCATAGTTGAGTGTAATTTCCTTTGTTATCAACAATAACCTTTTGACATTTTTAACGTTTTAAAATTACGAAACCTGCCTTTGTGTTAAAATATTTCTTTCTTTTTTTTTGACCTACTATCATAAAAACATTCAGAGGTTTTCATACATTGGCTCTTACTTTTCTCTTGAAAATATTATAAAGCGCCGTCACACGTGTAAAACATGCCCCGTTTGACATGCAGAGACGGTTGCACTTAATATGTACAAACTGCGACCAGCCGTTTAGTTGATATAACACGTACTGTCAAGGTACTTGATATGCTATGACAATAACCGAACGGTATGAATAAGCAAGAAGCTGATTTCTGTTTCAAACCAGTAAAATGGTAAATCTGACAATTCACCCATTGCACCAACTCCAGTTATTTTATAAGCCTGAAAAGGCTGTTTTGCTTATACACAACATTAATACATAAAGCAAGACTCACCTGTAAGGTGAATGCTAGACATATTGAATTACTATTTTAAAAGTCATCACTAGCCATTGCGGCAAACACAATTACTTGAAAAGCAGTAAAATGGTCATGCAAAAACACGCTTCCACTCTAATAAAAAGGCACTTCAGGACAGAACACGCACAGCACATTTCCCAGTGACGATGATTTAATTATTACCACCCACTGTTACGGATGAGTAGGCCAAAATAGATAAATAGAATAATATAGTAGGTCGGCAGACAGATGGATAAGCAAATAAATAAATACATTGTTGAATAAATGAGGAGATAGTTGTATTGATCAATTGATTCTTAGATACTGATAGATTTTAAAAAATGACGAATATGTAGAACCTTAGAAATGATAAAAATGAACGGAAGAAACAACCATACCAAAATAAAATGGAGTGACTGCTATGGCTCTTTGGTTTGGTTCTAATGACTTTTCTGTTGTTTATGGTATGGGCAATTAACTTTCTACCGTGATTTCGATAGCATAGCTGGAAGTTTTTAAGGTAACCTGAAAATAAACTTACATGATTTTAATATTCGTCTGCACACGTAACTTTGAACATGTAGGGTTTTTTTCGCTTTCTAGGTACCAAACCACAGACCTCAAATATATACACTGCCTTCGGGAAATATCGATTGCGTTCTCAATAATAATAAAGAAAATAATAAAACATTAGGTCAACAGAGGGTTCGAGAGTATATCTAAATCGACCGCTGATTCTAGTCCTCGTATCGATACGCTGCAGCGTTGAAGGCGTTAGGCAAAGTCAACCAGGTTGTTCAAGGTGAAACTGTCTAGATAATAGTGGAACACGAACCGCTTTTCTCGGCACAGCCCAGATTTTGCAGCCCTGCAGGTAAGTTACGTTAAGAATGGGCATTTAGTTACGCATGAGGACATGATATGATATGGGCGTATGGTTCAAGTATGCTAAAGAAATGATACGTTAGATTTTAATGATTTTTCCTTTTTTGTTTGGCTGACTTAAGTGTTTATGGACAGACAGAGTGAATACCTGCTCTTCCATACACTGCATAATATATAGACGCTCTCTAGTTCATGAGCATTTAAGTTACAATCACATAATAAATGCCCTCATGTACTGAGGCTTATGAAATGAAGTGTTCAGCAATCATATAATAACCCCTTCGTTCTTTGCTCCATCATGTAATAACAGTCTTCCCAGTCGCTGTTATCGTTTTTCATAGTGTGAAATTGTTGCCAACGGTTCGGGTTTAATTCATGTAGGTCGGATAAAATTTTCGTTTTTGCTTGTGGTTCTCTTTTAGTTATTTAGGCCGTATACAACTACAGGGATTCTCGATATATTTTTTCAACCCATGTATTAACGTGCTAATTCCAGTTTACGGTATATTGGCGGATTATTTATCAACATATATATGTGCAAGTGGCTTACAACTTTTGGCATATTAAAACAATCCAATACATTGAGAGAGAAGTGAAGGGGGGGGGGGAGAAAGTGAGAGAGAGGAAACTTTATTATCTCTTAAGTATAGATTTCGACTACCTTATGTATTTTTTCCAAGAGATGTTAGATTCTTGAGTCAGGTTCACGTTTACATTTTATATCAAAAGATGTTCGAGGAAATGCATATGGTCGTGTTAGCCATGTTTAAATAAGGAGCATGTTGAGTGGCTGTAAGGGCAGTGTATTGATTTGTTCAAGTGGTGTGAAGAATTTTGAGGGGGTCAAAATGACACATGATAATCGTCTAGCGTCAGTTCTTTCCGTGATAGCTTTAATTAGTTTAAGTTAGGAGCACAGTTTAACCATATCACCGTATCTCTCGGCAACTAATGTGAGGTTATTTTATGGCCATATTTCTAGGTAAATCATTTTCATGTTTGTACAGTGTGGCTCAAAAGTTAACCATAATAAAAGCGGGGAACTGAGAGGGTGAACATTTCTGCCAGGAAAAGTTATAAAAAGAAAGAATCAAAGATTTATTGCAGAAATAACGATATATTGGTTATCCTTATTTTAATGAATTAGGTTTGCTCGATCCCCTTGACGACAGTTTCTTGGCATTGACTGCTTAAGCAGATCAGTGGCGATTGACGACAGTACAAGCCATTATGCCAACAGTTTACCTGCAAATATAAAGGGGAATTAAAATTCATAAACCAGAAAGTTACTCAATACACCCATGAAAATTCTTTTTTGCTTCATCTGAGAGACAGACAAACGGTCATCCTGACAGACAAACAGCCATTCTTATCATAATTGTGAAGGAAAATAAAATGACATCTACATTTACAGGGAGTGAAAATCCAAAGAAACAGTCACGTTATTTAATATATTTCAATTGAAATATCAATACCTAAACCTTCCATGTAGTCATTTCAGTCATGATGTATCTATTTTCACCGCTGTACCATTTATTTCCATCGCAATACCTCTATATCCATCTTGGTAACTATCGCAATTGATATTAATGGCATCGTGGCTGTAGAAAATGCGTTGCGCATAAGATGGGATGGCATTGCGATTAAAATGAGGGTGTTGGGATTGAAATAAGGGGGCGTCGCGATTGTTACCAAATATGCCGGCTTTGACATGGCATAATAAGCCTTAGGCCCGTATTCCAACATGTTCCTTAAAATAGGCCTAAAGTCAACTTTTATAAAGGCTTCCTTTGATGAGGTGTTCCTTGGTAAAAGAAGGCCTAACGAAATGGTATTCTAAGACCACACTTTAGCCTCTCCTTTGATAAGGAATTACTTTGACAAAAGTCAGCCTTTGGGTAAGGGACACTGACATAAAGGAGCTCCTCATTGGTTAAAGTAGGTCTTTGTGACACCCTCCTCATTAAAAACGCCTCAGTAATGTTGTATAATTGGGGTCAACTGATCAACTTCAGTCATGCAACAGTGCATATGGACATTATTACTGCATGTGGATGTTTTAATCTAAGCCAATTTAGTGAATAAAGCAAGTATGCCAAAAAGAGAAAAGAATGGTTTGGAGGATGAGAAAACCAAAGTCATAGACCTTTTCTGATATCGAAAAGCAGCTACTGATTCAACTAGTCAACAGAGAAAAGCCTATCCTCGATCAAATGTATTACTTCCACCAAGGAGGTTATTTTCACCCCTGTTTGTTTGTCTGTCTGTCTGTCTGTTTGTTTGTTTGTCATCAACATAACTCAACTTAGAACACTTAGAAGTGGTTAGTTTTTGGTGGTGATCCGGATCAATAATCAATCAATAATCGAAAATCAAAAAAACAATCATTATAGAATGAAAATTGGGTGGAGACTTTGCTGCCTTGGCGGAGGTCTCCACTCTCGGAGTGCTTTTCTAGTTGAATTTAATGATTTTGAATTTAGGTAGGCATGTTTGTTTACATAGTCCTCTATGGAGCTGATTTTCACAAGAGAACTGTACACGTAAGGCTGCTTAAGGAAGACTAAAAGTTACTCCAGACCAACCTTACATTTTAAGGAATCCTCAGCCGAAAATAAAGCAAATCTTTAAGCAAAGGCAGATTCTAGAAATGACCGATTCCTTTGGTAAGGATGATTGTTAAGTGATTCCTTTCAAGTGAGATAAAAAAAGATCTTGGAATACAAATTTCGTATAAGGTCGACTTTAAATCTCACTTAACGCTAAAGGGAGATTCTGGAATACGGGCCTTAGTTTTTGGAAGGATTTAAACGTATGTTATTACAGGCTAAGATAAAACGCCAATTTGCGTGATTCCATACGCAGTATGTCATGTGGTCAATTGACTGTTTTCCATTGCTAATTTTCATTTCATTCCGACGATTTTGAAATGATAAACCTGTCAGGTTTCAAAAATGTTAATTACACACCCAAGGTCCCGTGTATTTTAAAACAATATGGAAATTAAATGTGCTGAAGCAGTATTCATTCACACCTCTCCTACTGAAAATCTATTCAATTTTTGTTCAGAATTTTACTAACCCCTACGAATGGTAATGTTGTCAACAAAATACTGAAATGTACCGCGATAAGTGTCTGAAATGATTCCGCTGCCTATTCGTGTTTGGTTTCCGATTCCGCTCTCTATCTTTTTTAATAAGCAAAACTCATTTGATTATGGATATTTACCGATCTTGGTTAACCTTCCTCGAGGTCTTCGCCTACGAAATGCATGGAATACTTACATCATGTCTGTCGTATTATTTATCAAACTGATAATTCAACATATGTTACTTTTACAATTATTTTCATACCTTGTGAAGGAACACGCAAATTATACATTTCCTCGATTCCTAAGAGAAACGGAAATGGAAAGGGCGAAAAATGAGAGAAGACGTTTTATGGTTTCTCTTAATAAGAAATATTTACATAGGTACCGTTCCCAACTAAATGGGGAAAAGTGCTCTTAAATTGCATATCTGTGAAACCAAAGCAATATGCTATCGATTGCATTCTGTTTGGTAATGAATACAAGTCACAATCACCATTAGGTTTCAGATAATTAACGTATAAATTGATCCCTACGTCTCTGCGTTCAAAAAGTTGTTATTTTTTCTACAAAACACTTTTCTCATGTTTATTATATGTTTTCTCAAAGTTGTTCTAGCAACGCCTTACAAATAAGGTCATTTTACTTCAGGTTGTTGTTTCCAAGCCAACACGGATATTATAGGTGGATCCTAAAGCCTAAAGATCCTAAAGAGTCGTTGGTTGAATTAAACAAGTCAACGAATTACATCTGGCACATTTTTGTCCATTTAAAGTCACAAATGACAGACGTAGAGAAATCCAACCGGCCTGAGTTCTACGTGCCAACACAATTTTGCCAAGATGACCAAACAGCGCAAGATTGGCAAGATGAAGTTTTTGATAATACTCAAATGGCCTCAGCCAACCAAGGTCAAATAGAAGGTAAAAACCAAGGTGAGCAGCGCGATACGTCACCAAGTGCAGGAAACGAATGGTCATATGCTATGGAGAGAGAGAACACAGCGCCACTATCAAGGGTTCACCGCGAAAGCAGTCACCTGTCGGATCTGTCCAGCGAAAGTTCAGAAATTACGTACAAATGTACCTTTAACCACCATTCTAGAGAGAGAATGTCGTCGTGGGATGACAAGAGTTACTCGGTGCCACGTTGTAAGTCTACTGGACATTTGAGAATGCAGAAGAAGCAATTAGCCCAACGCGGCATCTCGGCGCCGAGTCCCCTCCATGAAGCACCGGGAGGTTGTGTGTCGCCAACGGATGAGGAACCAAGTACGCGGAGGACTTTGCCTTTTGCTAATGTATACGAGTTTTTCGTGTCGTCAGACTTTTATGATGATGACCTCAGATATTTCAAAACTCACGGGTTTCTGAAACTTTGGAATGCGATGCCTCAATTCATCAATTTGCGGCGACTGTCCCTATCACACCTGGACCTTTTGGCCTTACCTGAAGACGTCCATTGGCCGGAAAGACTTTCCCATTTTTACCTGTCTGGAAACAGGCTCTCCGTTTTGCCATCGAGTATGGAACATTTGCAGTCGTTGGAGTTCATACACCTTGGTGGAAACCGATTTTGCAGCATCCCCCCTGTGCTGAGGCGGCTTAAGATGCTGACGGGTCTGGACTTAACCAACAATTGTCTTATAGGCGAAGGTCTGGTATCGGGTAGGTAAACGCTTTTTATTTCTTCTGAATAGATATGAAATGTCAATAGGGACATAACAAAAAATAATAATTAATAAAAATAAAAATGCAAAACGCTTGTAGATGCAAATAGCGGATTGCTCTTGCAGGGGTTCGATACGCCAGAACTTTTTTCCTTATCCGTTTACATAATGCGGCAATCAACATTGACAACTTCTGAAAAGTGCTACTGGGGTGAATTTGCTTATTCAGACTGATGGGGTCTTTTTTCTTTTTGGGTGAAAACTGTAGTATCATGATCTCTCTCACTTGGACAGCTAACAACACCGTATTAATCACATTAATTAGTCCTATAATCCGGTGCAAGGATTGCCAGGATTTTTCTTGAACGGCTTATCTTTTATCAGTAAAGATGCGAAATAATTCCTTTGATTAAAGCCTTTGTTTGTTTGAAACTCAAATTATTGGCTCATATCTCGTAAACAAACAAACGATAAATAAATAAAAGAAATACCCTGGCGCCTGATTGTAATGCACCCTAGTCGCGGCCATGTCTCTGTAAAGTTGGAAATCGATCACTATCTGACACCGATTTACGATAGCGATATTGACTGTAAAGCTTGGCCACTGAATGTATAAAAGCGCGAGAAGTGGTGAATAAACCGATAATGATGAAAGTTTGTGCTCTAAGTGTCTATTTTTTAAACTAATATCGAGTTACATATAAGTATTTTAGATAAAAACAAGGGGAGTATTTTGACAAATATGGGCCTTTACAACGCATCGAACCCCCTTAATGTACCCACTGTTGTCTGAAACCTGTTGCATTAGCCCACCGAACTGCGCACATGCATGTGTTTTCAATAACATTAAACGTTTTAAAACATATGGCACTGTTTACCATGAAATCTTAAAATATTCCACTGTAAACAGTACGTGACATATGTTTTAAAACGTGAAGATTTTCGTGCGTGTACGTTACTCTGACCACAGGGTGAGCCAGTAGTATGTTACAAAAGCATTGTGCGACAGCTCATGCTTAATTTTTGTATACTAGTTTAGAAGGCCCTGATATGTGAGGGTAAAGTTACGTAGCTGAACCGCCGTTTTATGATATACCTCAGTAGAAAATTATTTTATCAAATATCACGTTGATGGGAAGAGAGCACCTGACACTACAGGGAATATCTTATATATGTCAGAAGTATGGGGTCCAAAGTATTTTTTATTTATTTATTTATTTTATTTTTTTTTTTGTTCTTGGAGTTAATCGACTCTTAGTCAAATAATAGAAGAGGACATTTCGTTGATAATCTATCCTTCAACAGGAAACTGCAAAACCAAACAAAACCAAGACAATAACATCCTGATATGGTTTGTCATGCCTAAAACAGGAAATTCATCTAGTCAAATTTCCTGTCGCGTCTTAAAAATAATATATATGATTTTTTTATCCTCTCAACACACGCAATTGTTTATTAATTGAATGGAAATAATGCATAATTCCTTGTCAACAAAAAAGGGGATTCTGCACTCAACATGCCCAAGGGTTAGAGAAAAGGATTGTCCGAATAATTTCATTTCATAATCTTTCATTTTATCATTTCAAACTTAATAGAAATAATACCTTTGGTTTGGGATAAGAGCAGTTCAGAATATTTTTAAATAGCTACTAAGGTATAGAAAAGCATCCAACAGGTTTTTTGTACATAATTTTAAATAGGTGATTGTCATTTGTATCCAGAGGTTTTAGAAATCACTTCGGATTACGCGTAGTGCCTCCACGGGGTACTACAAGTTTATTAATCCTCGGTCACAACCGGCCTTTCTTGCGAAATTTCGAGTTCGCAAACAGCCCGTAAGCGCGTACGGATATATTGGACATGTCCAACAAACTCTGCGAACAACCAGGCCGCAAGTGTAACTTGCTCCCCTCCCTCGAAGTTAGCAGGGAGTTCGCAAGAAAGACGTGCGATTTTAAAGGTATTGTGGGAAGAAAAACCGTGACCTAAGACCCTCGCCGTAAGCAATAAAGGAGCATATTGCGTGTTGAAAACGGCGCACCTCCTCACAACTTACGAACATCATCGAACACGGCGGGAGTGCGGCACACGTGCGTCACTCACACGCAAGGAGAAGAAAGGCGTGCGCACGGCGCACGTTCGCGTTTTGCCAATGATCATCGATTGTGCAACGTGTACAACAATTTTCAAAAAGCTCGAATTTTGCTCAATTTAGCTTCAATATGCCTCTAAGAGGCAAGGGATAGAAGCTTAGAGAGCAGAGTAGAAAGGAGGAGGAAGAAGAAAGAAGGGGAGAACAGGAGGCAAAGCTGACGTACGCTGTCAGTACGTCATAACATTTTCTCTACTTCTATGGTCATAACGAGAGTATGGAGCAAGTCCGACGCAAAAGTGACGCAAGTATGAATTACTTTCGCCGTGTATTGTATTCTCTTTGTAAGTTGTGAGTGTGTGCCACGTGCGCAAGTAGCAAGATAAACTCAAGAAATGAGTACAATTTCCACGGCAATCGCACTAGTAATAATGAGCGTCCCTGCTTGAAACGATATCTCCCTGTGACGCGCAAGGCAGTCTTGCGCCTTACCATTGCAACCCTTCTTCTACCGCTACGAACTCTACTGCACACAAAATTCGCAGGCGATGTACGTTCCTTAAAACTGTGCGTCCGGTCGTGACCGAGGCTTAATATATTCTATATTTTTTTTTATTTTGTCATTACGCTTATGGTTTGCAGACGTCTTCTCTTGTCCAGTTTGTCTGAATGTCGTCTGGTTGTGCGCTCGTCTTTTTAGATTGTTTCTATATACTATGCCTGTGTAGGGCATATTATTTCTAATTCCTGTCCAAAGCACGTGTTTTTTGTCGGCAGGGCACGTGGCGTTTACGTGTTTTGACAATCCAATAACGTGATCGTGCAAGTTTGTGTTTTCGAACAAGTTTTTTCATCGCAAAGTCACCTTTAAAAATGTCATACGATGTTGAGACTTCCTACCACTGATACAAAATTATATTTATATTAGTTTGATAAGTCATATTATTCCGCAAACAATAACAAAGAAAAAAATGAAAGGCGACAGCTTTAGTCTTACGTGGTTACTTCTGTTCACAGATTTTGACTTTGCGCCTGATCTGTTGCCACACGGATTGGAGAACTCACTATTCCTAGCCGTATGACAATAGATAAGGTGACCAGTCCATACAGGTCATTTACCTAGTGAAAGGTCTCAGATTGACACCGCAACGTCGGTCAGTTGCTAAATGTAAGTTCCAGTATCAGAGTTATTCATATTGTATCGCAACTGACTGAGTTTTTTGATATTGCGACTAGCTCAGATCATTCATTTATGCCAACAACGGCCTAAGAGTTTTGTTTGCGGAGCGTGTACATTTAATGAGAAAAAATAAGAAGATTGGTATATGCAAGCTTAGAGACCATTCCCACAGATATTTAGAACGATATATCCCCCTGGGGAGTCTCACTAAATTGCTGTCAACTTGGCCTGCTTAAATGTCTGTCACGCCTAGTTAAGCTGTTAGGGGGTAATTATCTTTACCCTAGCTGATTCGGTAGGCGTGACAGACATTTAAGCCTCTTGAGCTAACAGCAATTTAGCGTGAATCCCCAGGGAGTTAGGTCGATCCAGATGGATTGATCTAAATCTGTGGGAATGCAGTCTTAGATAATTTTGTAAAAGGGTTTGCATTAGTATTCAAATTACGCATCTTCACGTTCCAAAAAGAGTTTTAAAAGTAGCTAGCAAAAGTAAAATATAAAAGAATAGACTTCCATTTTTTTTTTTTTTTTTTTTTTTTTTTTGGGGGGGAGGTCCAGCATGTGAATTTGCTGTCGAATTAATTTCTTACGCGTTCATTACAGGGGCTGAGGTGGAAAACTATGGTTTCCAGGAGCTGCGTTCTCTTTGCCTTGCCTGTAATGTAATAGATAACCTTCCAGGGAAGTTCTTTTTAATGAAGCAGCTACAAGAACTGGATGTTTCGTATAACCGCCTGACTCAAATTCCAGCTGCCATACGAAACTTGAAGGTAATTTGCAGCGACTGATAAGTGAGGGAGATAGTGCTTTGCTCTACCTTTCTCCCACCTAAATTAAAATAACAGAAAAATGCTGTAGGTTCACACTTGCTCCAACAGCTCGGTCGACATAGGTCTACTTAAAATCCTTTCCGTTATAATGACTTTCAGTACAAATCGGGAGTCTCAGAAAAAACATTCTGCCCTATTGCTAACGTATTTCCCTTCTCTGCTACACGAGTTAAAAACCCGAACATTTCCACTGACTTATTGCATGTGAAGTCTAGGGCCAGATCCATTACAGGAAGTCATATAGTATCATAAAGTTGTAAGTCCTCCCGCAGATTTACATTTATCGGCCAAAATGTAAAAAGGAAGAAAAAGGTTTTAGGTTTGACTGCTTATGCGCGGTCTTAAGTAGTGTGCCAACAGAGTGTTTTTTTACGCGTCCTATATTTTTTGTAAATGCAATATTTTTATCAGTTGTGACTTTGCGAAATACCAACGGTCAAAATGACAATCTGATTTAAATTTCATGAATCAGATCGTTATTGACAAGTTTTATTATGGTCACATTTTATATGGTTCCGTTATTTCATTATTTTATTTCATGTTTGCGTTCTTATTCGTCTTTATCTCTCTGGTCGAATTAAAATGTAAAAACTCTTCAGAAATTGGCGTAAGTTCCGTTGTTGTCATTCTGGTCCTAGTGGTAACTGAATAATTATTTAAACATACATGTAGCACTCTATAGCGACATTTATGCCATTGGATTTGAGTATGACATTATAGTGTCATGTGTTTTTGATTAGTTTAGCTGCAGATCAAGAAAGGTGCAGAAGATACATTTACCCCCTCCCCATATACCAATAACTTTCGCTCAGCTGATATAATTAGGTCATCCTTTTCCAAAAAATACAATTACTTTGTTATTCTTAATTTTTCTTTGTCAAGTTGTTTTTTTATTTCAGAACTTGGAGTTTCTTCGATTAACGGGCAACCGGCTGCAGACGATTCCTTCGGAAATCGAAAGCCTTGACCGTCTGTTGTATCTCTGCCTTTCTGAAAACGCTCTCGTCGACATTCCAACAAATGCGCTACATCGACTGATAAACATAAAAAGCCTTTGCCTGAACTCGAACAGACTTCCCTGTGAGGTAGTAAAGGGTATACAAGTGATACAGGAAAGCTCACCCTTCGTCAAAGTTAGTCTCCGTGAAAACTGCAAGTATTTCATCGAAATAAGAGACGCCTTCAGAGCGAAACTGCGTAAGAGAAATTGATTTTATCAGATTGTTGTTTAACTTTGAAGACGAAAAAAGGGGACTTTAGGGAATAAAAAAAACATATTATTAGATTAACCAAGAGTTCTTAAAAGATGCTTCGATATTTGTCTACCATCACATTTTGTTAGTACAATCCCCAAATAACCCTTTTTAACAGATTCCATTTCGTTTTTAGCGGAGATAGAAATGTAAATTAAATTGAATTAAATTAAATTTTAATTATTTAAAAATACATGTACAAATGGATGTAACTCCTCCAAGGCATTAGTTCAGCCTATTTGAAAGGTAAATCTCTCTCTTTTAGTTCGTGTCTGCCACAAAAATAAGGTCGCTGTTTTCAAGCAATTACAAATATCTTGCTCCTGTAACTGTATAAAGATCCATGTAATGTTATACATTATGACAGATTAAAATAAGGTCAACCACTGATAAAAAATTCCATCTCACTGATTTGGTTGCAGAAAATGAACTGCTTTACAATTTTTCTCTCATTATATTTGGTTCATAATTATCCCATTCCCTTTTTATTTATATATTCATTTATTTATTGTAGATCAATATTTTGAGAAAGATGGCAAGATCGACTTCGAGTCAGATGTGTACGTCATGCACGCCGACCACGCAGAAGATTACGCTCTCGTAGACCAGGAGATTGTCCCACATCTGGAGGAGCGGAATCTCAAAGTGAGCAACCGTCTATTTTTTTCTTGTGCCCAAATCGAGTAGAAAACGTAGTAATACTTCACATATTCAAAGTTCGTGATTTACAAAACGAACACACAATGTGAATATTTTGAAATGTAAATCGACAGTTGATAGTTGCAGTTTTATAAAGGATGTTTTATGAAGGCTATCCAACATTCAAGCCATTTTGTTGTTGATTCATTCTTCTTTAAACATTGTTCTATTTACATGAATAATCAGGGTAGGAACTTTTTACACTTGTCAGGGCAAAATGTTTTGCGATTTCTCAATGTTTTGTATGCTGGCACCTACAAAATCTCCTCTGTTTTTATCGTGAGAGCATCCCCATTAACCTTAATTCAAAAAGCATATGTTAATAAGTGGTTGTTTGAGGTTAAAAAGTGGTATTGGCAACCTTATATCCTTTAACTTCCAGGTAACGGTAAACATCCAAGCCCTGAGGCCTGGCTTACCTGTCAGCGATCAGCTAGTACATTTTATTGAATCATCGAGGAAGATCTTGGTTGTTTTCACCAAGAACGACGTCTTTGAACACACTTGCAAAGAGACCCTGACTAAAGTAAAGGCAGCACTGGAGAAACGCAAGAAGGAAGTGTCAGAAACATCACCCATTGTGCTTGTAGAGTGGTGCCCCAAGTCCAAGGTGCCACATGAATTCAAAGATTTGTATGTTATTCATAGACGGACTCCGACGCATGAAAAACATTTCTGGCCAAATATTATAAATGCTATCACACAATAGAGATAAAATGTGAAATTCAAACAAACCGCACAGTTGGTTTAGGTAGTATATGCTACACATACAAATAAGCTCGAACTCAGTTATTAATGGAGGTTATCAAGAGTTTAAAGGGATAATAACTCTTCGTATGAGATCTATATTTCACAATAAAAACATTGTAAACAACTCATAGAAATATAACATATTCTGTTTTACCACAAAAACGGCAGTTATAGCTATTATTCTGATATCTGAGTTTGTCATCAGATCACGTGACCTCCATAGATGACTATACTCTATAACAATCTCTTAAGAGATTATTACTTTATTGTAATCTCTTAGGAGATTATTGCAAAAAAAAAAAAAATAATAATAATAATAAAAAAAATACTTTTTAGAAAAAAAAAAACAAAACAAAAAAAAAAAAAAAAACAGGGACTAACTTTGAATGTAGAAATGGATTCGTTTACCATTGGCAAGTATGGAAAATTGTTGTTTACCCCAAGAAAATTCATTTTTGGACAAAACGAACAGTTATTATCCCTTTAATAATAGGTGTGTTTAGACTGAGGTTTTAAAGCTGGAGTGCTGTAAACTTCATGACTAGTCGATCAATTAAATTTTCCTGTTTCTAGACAATGTTCATCGTCTGAACTTGGGCAAATTAGCATAAAATCAAGCTAGATTTATTGGGCTTTCGAGGAGATCTTGAGCAGAACTAATGGCAGGATAGGGAGTGCAGTGCGGTAAAAAATAAAAACTCACAAAAATCACCCATGGATATCTTAAGATTTTTTCGATTTAAAGAAAGTTTATGCAGAATTGTAGCCATTTTTACATCAGTGGGAATTCACAATGTTTCGCGTGTCACTCGTTTTCCCAACGCATAGGTTTTGACACTTTTCGTTAAAAAGTGAAACCCCATTTTACGCTTATTCTCGCATTATTATCTGGTCTCGTATGACATCACGCACTGCCGTCAGCCTCTTCTTTGGTGATGCCCGTTTACATCTAGTGATAGCTCCCAATGGTTTTCCCTTGACATAGCTACAGTCTCTTGTACATCTACTTGTTAAAGACGCTTGGAAAATAGACTAGCGAGTCAATTTTTTGGGTTTTAAAATCTTAAGAATAGTGAGAAATCAATTTGGTAATTTTGTGACGCCTATAAGGCCTAAACCAGTCCAAATACCCGTAATCTTTCAGTGTGCATCCTGCCGTTAAAGTGTTGAAACCCGGCTAATATTTGATGTACTTCCCATTTACTTCCAATATTATTAAGTTAACATAAGTCTGAGATAAAAGATACATGCATAGATTTTAAGCTTTTTTTATAATATAAGGCAATGGAAATAATAAGTAAGGGTTTATTGCGCCTTCATTATAGTTTGACTTTAATACATATTTAGTCTGTGTTTCATTTATTTATATTCAAAAGAAGAAAATATTCAAAATACAGTTCTCGCTTAATAAATATTGTTGTAAACACTAACATTTTATCAATTTCTTATGTAGGCTTGATACTTACGAAGGTCAGTTTGAAAAAACAAGTTGACACTGCCACGCACTCGAGCATTTCCCTTAGAAATCACGATGTCTGTTTGTATTTTCAGTACGTAAATAGGAACTTGAAGAAAAATATAGTACGTTCTATATCCTTGTTCATGTCTACGTAACTTAAGAATAAACGTTCAAGCAACGTAGATTAGTCATCCAGGGAGTCGTATTCTTTAGTTTTTTTAATCTGCATTACTGGACTTAGACTTCCAATTGAATCTTGTTGATGCTGTAACCTCTCCTCTCGGGGATTTCAATCGGTCCACTGAGAATATCGGCAGAACTTCATGTATTCTCAGTCTTGTTACGTAATTTGGAGGTTGATCAAACATGTCCCAAGAAGATTACGCAACAGAACTGAAATAGATTGAAACGACTTTATTTATATATTTTTTCGTTTGTTGGTATTTATTTAAGTATTTAGCAGACCCATCAAATATATTGCTGCACGCCACTGAAAGTTCATTTCTAGATCACCTTCGAATGAAAAAGCTGGCAAACAATCCAGTAAGTCACGTTAGAAACACAACTTATGTAAAACTACTGTTGTTGCAACATGCGTATTCACTGTCTTGTTACGTAATCTTAGTTTGCACGAAAATTTAATGCTAACTTGTTAAAATGACATGTGGTTTATATTGTCGTAAGTGAAAAGGAGCAATATATATATATATACAATAGTGAAAATGCACGAATAAAATGACTGGCGCAAACTTGGTATTTTTTGATCTGTTGCCTTTTGAGACGATATTTGACCAATACGCACCAAACAGCAAACGTGTCTCAAAGCCCCTTGAGATGATGAGGCTTTTTCAATGTATTTGGCTGTTAACTTCCCAATTTGCAGTGACACTCTGAGACACCTGTTTTAACATATACACCCTTGGTCAAAATGTTGCCCCACCTTCAATTCTTTGTCTTTTTTTCGTTTTAATCATGATCATATGATCATCTCGCATCTTGAACAGTGTTTCTTATATCAGATACCATATTTAACATGACTCACGGTACAGAAAATACGAATACCCGTGAAGATACCCCTATTTTATACCATTTATTCAAATTTAGACCATACATCCCCTCAAATCTCGGAAATCTGATGTTCCACACTGAATCTCACAGTCCATAAAATTAAAACAGTAGCACCAAATGGCACCAAATTTATACACAATTAGCATGAGCATGTGCTCGTTAAAGACCGCATGTCTAATTAATAGCGTGAGTTAGGGCCTACTACCGTACTGCCTTCAACAAGGCAAGAATTCCGGTTTGTGGAAAATTACATCATTCGTCCAGAAAAGCTTTTCGGAATTGGTCCAGATTGTTAGGGGGCTGAATTTCCACTGCATTGGTAACTCCAATTCAGGAAGCAGCTGCTCAGTAAAGATAGTATCAGGGCTCGAAGAAAGTTGTTCCATCCTCCCATCTTCAGAACATTGCGTTTCTGCAACAAATCACTCACCAGACGATAAATGTGAGCAAATGTGTACTCGTGGTGAAGCCTGTGATTATCCCCGAGTCACCTCTTGCAAATGGAGTGAGATATATGTTTAAAATGTTACATTTATTTTTTTCCGGCATCTTTTGCGTGATCTAAAAACCTCCAATTCTGATTTTGACGATCACGCACGCACGCACGCAACCATTTCTTATTGTGCAATCTCTTTAATCAGCCTCAAATTAAATATTCGGTAAATTTATTTTCCAAGGCGTCATCTTTGAAAAGATAACGAGGTCCAGTTTGCAGGCGTGGCAACATCACGGGAAATTATCTTTGATCGTGAAATTGAATATCAATCAGAGCCTCACGTGGCGTGGGCATTTTCTATTTTTGGAGTTTTATATTATGCTTAAATGAAATCCTTTTTGTAGGTCGTTGTTTTCCTATCTCTGCGTGAACGTCATGTTCATGATACCAACTGTGCGGTCGGATGAAGTAAACTTCCAAGGTATGGTAAATAAAATAGTGTCGTTGTAACAGGGATGGAAGTCCGCTAGGAACAGTAGTCCGCTTCCCATTACTTTGTACAGGTGACATTCGTCAAATATACTAACCCTAACCTGTACTAATCATATGGGAGCCCGGTCTTCCACTCCTAGGACACCAATCTTTGTGGGCTAATCTTTGAGTGGGGAATTCGTGATGAGAATGGCGAGATGGGGTATTCTTTTGGGACGTCCCCTGCCGTTCTACGCTGCGAAGTCCGATGGGAGGCTTGGCCAGCAGCGACGAGTACCTGTGGCACTGAAGCCACCAAAGAGTTTTCACGATCCTACAAATCGAGATTTGGAGAGTACAACTGGTTTTTCAACAACTGCCACATGTTTGCCAATCGACTACCGGGCATGTTGCAAAACGGCGATTGTTAACCTTGCTTCGGGGCTGCGGAAACAGGGGATGAGGATTGGATGGTGAAGTTAGTAAAATCTGGCAAACATTGTACTATATTTAAGTTGCAACAGGGGAAACATTCACAATCATTTTAACAAACTCAAATTAATAAGTGCCCGATGTCGAGGAATAACACAGCTGTATGTTATGAAAATACAAGAAACCTATGAATCACTAACGTACTCGTTCGAGAATGTCATGTAGAATTTTTTTTCTTGTGCTCATATTGCGAGAAAAAATAATTTGAATTTGAAAACACGCATTTACGAGATATGACTTAGTATAAATTAGATGACAAGTTTTCAGTATGCAACCAGTTTTATGCATGACCGCCTTGTTTTTTACTACCCCATTGCGATTATTCAGATTCATTTATATTCTAAAAAGGTTTATGAATAAAACTTTGCTGAACAACTCAAAATTTGCTGCTTTTGATTTGCGTTAATCATTTATATTTTAAAGAGGTTTATAAATAAAATCTTTGCCGACCAAACTCAAAATTTGCTGCTTTTGATTTTTGTTAATCACCATTTCGACAGACTTATGCATTTTGGCATGACACATGAATGCGGGAGATAAAATCCTCCTTTGTCCACTACAATCATTTTTTATCTAGCTATCATATAATACTAAAATCTTTCAAACGGCAGAGAGAGAATTCGCAAGTCAAAAGTTTTAAACGCACCAGTGTCACTGTTTCAGTTATTTTTCATCTATTCTACTGAGTTTACATCTCATTATGAAGTCATTGGACAGTTAAAGCTGTAAGCCTTTTTTTTGTTTTTCGGTTATCAACCCCCAATTTTTCATTTTTTGAACGTGAAAATCAAACATAACCAAATTTCTTAAAAAGGTAACTACGCGGTATACACATTAAAGAACGGTTTCATATTTTGGCAAAATATTTCACACAAAATTCAACTGTTCAAAGGCCGCTCTACTACAGATACATATCCTTTATATGTTTTGCAAATATTTACAAAGAAACTGATACTGTGTCTCACAGTACTGCATGTGACACAAAAATAATAAGTATAACAAAGATTGAAAGATCGATAAGAATCTATGAAAAGCAAGATTTTGGATAAACTGCAATACACAGCGTACCGAGAAAAATTTACTTAATATTTACCTAGACATCTCACCAGTGGTATTTTGGACGAAAAACAACTGTTTCATTTATTTCTCCTTCAATCCATTTTTGCCACGCCATTTTGAAAAAGTCAGCAGTCCAACGATACACACACAAATGCGCGAGCGCACATAAACATAGTGGCGCTTCTTTATCCATCACCAGAAATATGCTCATATAACTTATGGAGTCTTCTCGTGATGATAAGAAAATTATTTACAATGTCAATTGCCATATAATATTTTTAAAATACGAAGTTAAAAATAGTCACTGGTATTGACTGAATTTATTAATACATCCTATTAAATTTACATCTACAGCTAGTTTATTTGAATGAATTGGGAATATATTGGATATTAAGTAGCCAGAACGTTTTTTTCACAGATAGTTATTCTCCTTCACCCATAACTTGGATATTCATTATAATAAACTTAAGGGGCTACAGTTAATTGAGGAATGTCTATTTACATGCATATACCTATCATGTATATGAGCTTTGACTGTGATATATATATATATATATATATATATATATATATATATATATATATATATATATATATATATATGAACTTCCAGGTTCTAGTGCAATACAGGTTTGTAATACTTTATCCCTTTTTATGTATATTTCTTGGGATTTTACAGTTGTGTTTCACAATAGCTATGAGAAGTACATGTCCATGATTAATTTTACACGTTTCCTTTTGTTGACTTTTTGAGACGTGCACACAATCTCACAATCCTACTTGCTTGAAGTTGTCATTTAGAACATCATCCCTTGATATCCTGTGGAATATGACTCTGTAGTATTACATGTGGTTTGTAACTGCATAATGCAATAATTTGGTGAGATTTGCAAAAACAAGATTCCCATGGCAATCACTACTTGGCATCCAGGTCTATAATTGTCTCCTCCTGTTTTTTTTTAGTAGAATTATCCATTACACCAAAGAATGCTTCTTACTGGCATATGTGGTGGATGTTTGTCTCTGTAATAAAACATAAGGTATTTGATCAAGCCATTATAACAAAATGACACAGACTTGACCTTTTTTCTTATTCTAATCAGCTCTACATATTGCCAATATTCCATTATGACATCTTTTCAAAAATTCAACAAAGATTTTGCCTGGGCTTTCATCTTAAAACTGATACCATTTCTTAAACTGAGTTCATGAGAATTTGATAAAATTTAATGAAATGTGACACATCAAGAGCCATACATATATAAACAGAAAAAGTTTTAAACATTCTTAAATGAAATCTACTTTTTGCAGGGTTACTTAAAGTTCACTTGAGGTGCACTACGATGCAAAGATAGAAAAAGAAGAAGGGAGTTTCTTACTCTCAATACGACTAAATAGCAATACATACACTATGCATGGAGAAATAGTAATAAGGACTTCAACAGAATGAGTTGTGCACATACATGGATAAAGTAACAGGGAAAGAATTGCTACTAGATGTCTTGAAATAAATACCATCAACTAGCATAACAGAGGTTCAAACTTGAATTATACATTTTGTAATAATAAATAACTTATAATCAAATATCCCTTTTCCTCTGAACTTGGCACCAACTTTTTAGACAAAATGATTTAAATGACATGATGTCTTAATTCATAATGTACATAACAAACCTATTTATAAAACAATATTTTTTTGTTGTTATCATTATGTCTGAAACCAATACCGGTATTTTACCAAAATTGTTTAAATCACCAAAGCAATAATGCTCCTTAATTGATATTTATTGGCCCTGACAAGGATGTAATATTTCTTCCTTTGTTGGCTTGTTTTTTAGGTAACAGCCTAACTCAAAAGTTATAACTGGATTATGATTGGTAATTTGGTGGATTTTGGTGGCAATCCATTTGATAAATGAGTTGCCTTAGCCAAAAGTTTGCACTCTTTGAGTGCTTTTTTTAAAAGTTTTTTTATTGTTTTTCTGAGGCAGTGATTCAAAAAATAACATGAAAGAGTCCTATGAGAAATAGAACAAGACTATTAAATACTGAAGTACTGCAATAACAAATCATCAGAAAAAAATGATTTAGATTTGGAATGTTAAAATCAAGAACAAGCTGGCTACACCTAATCCAAAAATTAGCTGAAGAGCTTCAACAGTTTTATATAACTTTTTAACTTTTAAAATATTTGTTCATAAGGGGTTATCTAAACAAACTGTAAGTGTAACAATGAAAACCTCACATAATGTCACTAAGCTGTCAGTCAACTCAACATCAATGTGATCAACAGTGACTACAGCAAGCTAACATAGTTCAGATTTGCATTGTTCTTCTATGGAGGAACTAATGAGCATAACAAAATTTTTAATTCACTGAAACACTTACCAATTTTACATAGAAAAAGCCATTGAGACAAGAAAATAAGATGAAATCACATTAAATACCACATTAAAACTACATTCACATACTATATTTAATGGAATATAGTTGAACCTAAGACATGTTATCATTAAAGATACTAGTAAACCACCTAAATAACTGCTAAATGAAAAAAAATGATTTTGTAAATTTTCTTAGTTTTAATACTCTAATCCAATTTGATATTATATGCACTGAATTGTTTACATACATGTAGCTTGGTTAGCAACTACTTGTCATGAGTTTTTTACTCACACTGTAGTGTTCTGGCATGTGATTGACAGACAAAGAACGTGAATCCCTGTATTTGTCCTGGAAATCACAGGGCAGACATGTAATGGTGGCTAGGGTCTTCTTGTACTGGCTCTGTACATTGTCATTCATAGCACAGTGGAAGATGAAGATGAATAATCCCTGTAACATAATAAAATTGTTTTGCTTTGCTTTGAAAATTTTGAATCTTTGAAGCTTTATTGAATTGACAACAGGACTAGTATTTGAGTAAGATGTGGTTTGTTCAGCTATGATATTACATCAGTGGATGCTGTAACAGTACATTTGAAATGCAAAGTAATCAGCAGGTAACTGAAAACAAGCATTACCTAATGATGGTCTGATAAAGAATACATATCTTCATTATTTTCACTTTTACATACAATATACATGTCATAAAAATTATTGTGTGCCATGTCAAACATTCACTATAATTACTGTGCAATCAGATATATACATGTAGTTAGAAACAGACTGGACTCTGTCTAGATTTAGCCAAGACATGCAATTAAATGAAATTACCAGCATTTTAGTCAGAAGGACAAACATCTAATCAACATTTATGTTAAACCAGTTTGAGTCTTTCTATGTGTCTAAACACTACTTAAGACTAAGACAGCCTTCTTTTCTCTTACCTGGAAGGAGTTAAGTATGGTAAATATGTAAGCAAAGGCCATAAGGTCTTTGGTCAGATACAGGAATCCAAAGATCCATGTCAGTCCAAGTAAACACACCAGGATTGCTGAGCCTTTTAACCACAGTCTGCAAGTGCAATGTTGAAATGTTTTGTTTTTCATTTTCTTCTTTTACCTCAAGATAATAACTCAGAGTGTAATAATTTAAGCTATATCACACATAAAGGCACATGTGCATTAATATGACTCTATTAAATCTAGCCAATGGCAAAAGTGGAAAGACTATTTTACAACAACCACTACATATAGTCACCCAAATGTTTACATATAAAGTGTAAGACTGGGTTCCCATCCCTAGATTGATCTAACAGGATCGGTCCATCTCCAAGGGGTTTCTCGCTATATTGCTTTCAGCTTTAGCAGCTTAGATGTCTGGCACGTCTGCTAAAGCTGCTAAACGATAGTTAAATACCCCCTCTCAGCTGCAGTAGGCATGACAGACATCTAAGCTGCTAAAGCCACTTAAGTTAATTGCAATTATGCCAGAATCCCCTTGGAGATAGTTCGATCCAAAATTAGTACGATAGTCTCTGAGAATGGTCTCTAACAATGCCTGATTATAGGTCCTTGTATAAACTTGTTTTAAATAGTTATTGTAGTTTTGGTACAGTAGTTTTAGAATATATTGTGACATGTGCAGGTCACAATATTATCACTTTAAAAATCCATTAGTACCTGAAGAAAGACACAAAAATATCAGCTGCTATTCATTGACTAACCTCAACTTGTTTTTTGTGGACTGTTCTTTGTTGTGAGATACCACCACTCGCATGGCAATGATAAGAATAACTGTGTTGAACTGAAAATAAAACAACAATACAGTACACATTAATATGATACCTGTATTTTGTAACTTCGACATGACTTGCAGCACTGAAAATGTTGTAAAGGAGTATTTCCTATAAAAATTCTGGTTCTTTTCACAGTATAAAGGAGCTGTATAATAATGTCAGTTAGTAAATATTGAAATGAATTATAATGCACAACTTAAAAGCAAAACTTTTTTATTTCACTTTAACAATCAGACAAGCAATAAAAAACAGTAAAATTCATTACAATTGATGTAAAAATACTCATTGTTTCTGGAGCTAGTTGTTCATATGAATATTAATGCAAGTTTGAAAAACAAATATTTCCAAGGATTATCCCTTTTTATAGGGCATTTGAAAAACATGAATGACATTTTTCAGTTAATGCTACTCACAATGACTGTTACAGAAACTGGAATGGCAAAACTGAGGATAAACAAGTGCTCTGTGGACAGCCAACAACTGAAAAGGAAAATGCAAATAATATTGACATCATACAAAATACATAAAAAAATATTTGTATCATGCAGTGGTCTGTAATGGAATTGTATTTTAAAATATGGTATACTTCCACTATAACAGTCACTTATGGTCTTCTGGAATTTTTGTTTATGATTGATTATTTAGATTCAAGTGTTGGAAATTTTCTAGATAAAGTGCACACTACTCCCACTCTCTCCAATAATTAATAGACCAATAAAAATAGCACATGAAACATTTGAAGATTTCAGTGCAACTGTATGAAAGCAGCATATGGAGATGGCAATTTTGCAAATGGTCTCAAAATTTGATCCAGATATTACCCACTCCACTTCATCTCACACCGCATGATATGCATGCCATGATTTGCTTTCTCTTAGAAGAATTTCCTCTTCCTGAAACCACAACAGGTTTCTAAGAAAGGAAAACACAGAGAGAAGTGGGGGTCTCCAGCACAGGATGTGGAATTTGAAAGTTGGAAATGCCAAACAGACACTTTAAACCTCACAAAAATTACTTGCTTCGAACAGAAAATGCTTTCTAGAGAAATGTCAAAATGTATACAAAACTTACAACTGGAGCGTGCCATACCCAGATGGTCTAGCAGCTGCTGATATGGCAACAATAAAGGCAGGTAAACCTGTGACAAATTTAAATATTTAAATGAATGGCTAGTCTAATTATAAGAATGTGTTTAAGCATAAAAGGTAAACTTAAATTTATTTTTGGCAACCTTTTTTACATTATTAAATATGAAATCCAAACAGTTTTTGAAATGCGAATATGAACCATCAAATACATATCAAAATTATTTAATTAGTTAATTGTTTTTATCAATTAAGTTTACAGTTATTGTAGAGCATGAGTCATAGCATTTTTCTTTTATCAACTTTTCATCTTACCACTGGTTCCTTCGGGACCCCAAGAAGCTACAGTTTGAAGTGGTACAATTAAATATGTAAATTAAATTTCTGTGGGTTTCAGAATTTCCCATCTTTTCTTATGTAATCAAGTCGTTGGTAAATGTCACTTTGCTTTGGAAAAGAGACCTCACCTCTGTATGTCACAGTTCAGATTCAGATACAAGCAGATTACAAGCAGATTACCTACCAATATACATACATTAACATACATACCATAACCCATTAAATAAAAATAGAGGGAACGGCAATTTTTGGACTCGAATACTTCAATGACCAGCATATACAGCTGCACTCCCTCTAAACACATCCATGCAAAGGCAGCGAGGAAGAAAAAATGGAGAAGGGCTGCTACAATGGCACAGCCAACCTGAATTAGAGCATTAAAGCATTTATCTATGTGTAACTTTTTAAATGACATTAAAAAGTTTTTAAAAGTTTAAATCAAAAGTTTATAAGTTATAATAATTGTTGTAAATATTTAACTGGGCAATGAAATCAAACATTATCTTTCAAAGAGTATACATATCTAATGCTTTTCCATCTTATCTATACCATATCTTCTTGGACCACTTACCTGGTTCTGTGTTTTGTCCACTCCTGCAAGAAACACAGTCTCTGCCAATAGAAGGCAAAGACACAGATTCCTGTGGATAACATTTCTCAAACATCGCAAACTCCTGAAATAAGAAATTCATTAAAAAATAAAGTGTTTTAAGTATGACAAAATAAAGGTATGATGTAAATAATCATCTACAAAGATTTGTAGGTACATGTATCAAACATGTCAAATGACAACTGATTTATATGGTCTTTTTGCATTACATTTGCTCAAATCATGGATAAATAATAACTCTAATTTCAACATGATAAAAGTATTCAAAAACACAGTGGTTTGGGGAAGTACTAATTTGTTTAATTCACGTGCATGGGAGATCATACTTATTACTGAAGTTGAAAATAGAAATGATGGTAATGTACAATAACTTGTTTTCTTCACCCACCAAAATTTGTGATGAAGAACAATTTTGTATTTCTCTAGTTTCTGTCAAAAATGATCCCTGAGATGACAAAAAAAAAAGAAAAAGACAAGTTTTTTGCAAGATCACAATCTACGAATAGATGTTCAATTGTTTCCATCCTTGTACTACATAAATTGCAATGAGGATTATCAACTATTTTATATTATAACAGTAAGTATTTTGTCCCTAGAATTCTATGAATACATCTAAAATTAAACCATCAGAGTTTGGATTCTTTTATATCTGTCAGGAGATGATTGTAGCTAAGATTCCATGTTATTGCATTATTAAAAGACCTTTCCCATTTTATTTCATTTTTAGGGGTTTAGTACAGTTTTTTATAAATGTATCATAAATCGCTTTACAGCCTTTTTTGTTTTTCCAATAATCATAAGCGGTTTGGGTATTTTTGGGTTATAGGTTTTCTGTGTAACAACTATTCTTTTTAAATTGGGAAATGCATTGTAGATAGCATTTCTTAGGCCAAAATATTTTGTGAATGGGAGGCGTATTTCGTATGCATCCGTGATTTCTCTATATGAAAGCACGTTGCCGTTTGAATCAAGTAAGTCAAGCACCACCCGGAAACCTTTCTAATATAATAGTTTTAAGAATACAGCCTTGTTTTCGATCAAAATACTTGGATTACGTATACCACAATGGAGCTTCCAGAAAATCTTGTGGGTCATTTTAAGAATACAGCCACAATTGGCTAAGTACAGCATTCTTATATGTGCAATTTATTCATAATCAACCAGAACTTAGGAACAGCAGTTTAAGATTTCACAGAATATCTCACCTGAACACTGTAAATGTGATGACACAGATAAGTAAACAGACAATAGAGATGGTACAACCCACTAACGTGATCACTGACAGGGCTCTTCCGTCTGCCTGGTCACTGTTTCTGTGAATCTAAAAACATTAGAAATTAGAATAAGTCTCTTTTAAAATATCAGTTTGATTTGCACTTTGAACATGAGTAACAAGAAATAAACAAGGCAAATGAAGAGGTGGATGGCGCTGCTGACAGACTATTTTGAATATTACAGAAGTGAACAAGGCAATCAATGAGTGAGGACTTTGTGCAGAAGGCAACATTCAACATTTCTTAATCCCATTTACCTTTCCTACAGTTCCCCCTATGTCCATAAGGACAGCAAAACTTGTGAGGTGGTTGCAGGCACAAACCGTGTAAGTGGCATTTTCAGAAATTTTGCGGCAGCCTCTTGTTGACCAAGCTGGGGAACGCAAACTAAATAAAAAGTGGTAAATATGTTACAGCATAAAAGCTTAAGCATTGGCATTTTCTTCTTCTTCTTCTTTTTGCAAATTTCATCACTGCAGATGTTTATTGTCAAAAGTGTGGTAATGCTCATACTACCACATAACTTTCAGGTCAAATGTAAAATAATAAAATTTTTGAGGCATATGTATTTGATATTTTTCCACCAATTTGTCACCAACCTAAAAACAATTAAGTTATTTACATGAAATTTACCAGAAAGACCCATGTATACATGTATTTGCATGATAATGACAATGCAGTGTGCAGCAGTTTCAAAATTCACCCTATACCTCATATCCAAAAACACACATTTGGAAGTGTTTGCCAGTCCTTGTTTATAATGCTTGAATGTCACTGTGACTTGTTGACCATGGTCAAATTGAAATCCATATCCTGGTTTGACTACACTTGCAGATGCCACTTTTGAGTTAATAACCAGGGAAGATGTATTCTGCTGGCTGAAATGGAAAGCAAATAGAAGAGCAAATACTAGACATACTGTAACAGCTAAATTAAATAAAATAAAATATAAGATATTGGAACTTACCAATGCTACAGTGTATACTCCAAATTATCTTAGTTTTTTTAAATCTATTTAGCTTTACTGTCAGTCTATTAAATGCATGTTCTTCTTGTCAAGTGAAAAAATATATTATCCAATGCAGTCTTATATTTCTCAATTACAATGAATAAAATTTTGGAATTGACTTAACTGGTTTCACTAGGTTCTTTGCTATTCTTTTTTAAAATTTATTAATATAAGAACACAAAAAGTAACATTTAAAAAATTGATTTTCAAAGAACAAGTGTGTAGCACAAACAGTTAAACACATCTCTGTGTCCCATTGAAATAGTCATAAAAACCAACCTTTTGCTTCCATTTGGTAAAACCTGATCAATGGTGTCATACAAAACAAACACCAGTGACAGGTAATCCCCATCAGGGTTGTATTCACTCTCTAGGGCAGTAGAGGGAATAGATATGGAGGTTCCAAGATCCTGCCCATCTATATCAGGTGAGAAATTTAGTGACCTGTCTTCACTGATCAAAGACTTGTAAAACTGTCTGGACTCCACCACTGTAGGAAAACCAGTATACCAATATACACAGAATTATATCAAAATAATAGTCTTTTCTTTCTTTTCACCTGAATTATACTTCTTTTATAGAGACTAGAATGTTTATGAATCACAGTATTTGCACAAGGTATGGTGTAAAACTCGCTACATTGTCTGAAATAACTATTTGGTCATTATGTTTGTACTTAATGGGCAATGAATACAGGTATCTTATTTCAACAAGAGATCACCATAACTCCTAAATGTACCACCTGTAACCAGAAAAATAGTTAACAATTACACCTTTTTTGTTCTTTGAATGGATAAGCATACCAATATTATCTCTCTTCATCCTCTGCAGAGTAGTTGTCTGTGAGTCTGCCAGCAGGAACCCACTATGTTCAATGGAGGTCATCAATGAAGTGGCTACACCAACTTCTCTGTCCTAGAAATTGAAATCAGAAATATTAAGTTCTTAATAGAAAACAATTTTTATAACAATTGCACCTGTTTATAAAAAGTAACTGAAAATGGTTTCATTTTGTCTAGCATAAGGCTTGTTAATTGTGTTTTACATTGAAGATTTACTCTTTTTCACCTCTTTAATTTGATTCCAAGCAGGCAGTGTTTTGGGACTGAGCAAGCTACTTCCAAGTGTCACAGTTGCCTGTTAAGACAAAATAAAATACATGAATACAGTGAGTTTATAATTAAAAAAAAATCTTTACTGAAGTGTGACAGGCATTTAAGCCCCCAATATGTTCAGAGGGTAGAGGGGCATGCAATGCTGAATACATGTACCCTGCAGCTATATGGAACAAAACAAGTACACCAATGTATTTTCGCAGGTATTTGTCTATTCAGTAAATGGTAACAAATCTTTAATTACATTATCATCATTGATTATAATGAATGCAATAAGGGAGGGTTTATGGATTAAAAAATTAATGACATTTATCTTATACTTTGATCTTTCTTGCAGCAGTTTCTTGAATATTGGTAAGATAATTAAAACCGAAAAACATTGTTTACACATTACCAAACTTCCAATCCTCAGTGAAAGAGATGTATGCACTAATGGGTCTTGTTTTTATTATCTATCCTGAGCTTACCCGGGCAAAACTTTGAATTGAAGCCTCTTTCTGGGTCTCTGTAGTGTTTTCCACCCTGGTTATCTGCCTGTTGATTAAATTTGGCAGGAGATCTCCAATAGCTATGATGTCTCCTGGCTCCAGCACTGCACTCTGTTCTAGAGACACTGTGAGGTTGGTTATGACTGGGCCTGGTGACACACTTGCATCAGAATAGAACTACAGAGAAAATATTACAATCACTTTTAAGTGAAAACACATAAAAATGACCTTTGCTCAAGATTTCAAGAAGTATGTCTAAGTAAATTACCATTACATCATATTGAACAATGTTTTAATTTTCTTATATCAGTTACCTTGTGGACAATGTTGGCCACCCATGGATGGGTGCAATCAGAGTAGTCTGGGCCATCGCTGTGCATTCCTGTGACTGGGTTACATTCCCACCAACCAACACCTAGAATTACATGTCAAATTTATAAGTAGAATGTTGGAATTTGTCTCTGTGTCTCTGAAGTACATGTCTTCAATCACAATAAATTTAAGACTTTATTTTCCAGATGAATAGTCAAATTTGCCTTTGGCAAAAATGTAAATTTCCTTCATCTTATCGCAATATAAAACTGCCTTTTTACCCATTATTTTTTCAGACATTCTTAAGTCTTTCTGATGATTAACTTAACAAGTTTCATAACTGCCTTATCATTCTCACCGACTGTTCCCTCTGGACACTCTGTAACAGCATACAATCCAGTAATTTTATTTTCCCAGCTTACATTCTTTGTGCTGGGTACAAGGCATGCTTGTGGAACCCTGGCATATACTGGTCTCCCTGTCCGCTTGGAAATGGCTATAACAGTGGTGGATAAGGTGGTGCTCGTTTGTGTAGTTGTAGTTGGTAAAGTGGTTGTGGTGGTAGTTCTGGTTGTGGCAGTTGTTGTAGGCATTTTAGTTGTGGTTGTTGTAGGTGTGGTTGTTGTTGTTGTAGGTGTTGTAGTTGTTGTAATAGGAGTTGTTATTGTTGTTGGTGTTGAAGGAGTAGTTGTTGGTCTTGCTGTTGTAGTAGTTGTTGCTGTCACCATTGGCAGGGTGGGTCTCACAGTTGGATAAGCTGCCCATACTGACTGTGGGTCACCCGCTGAAAAAAAGCAAAACAAGTTGGTCATAAATATATTAATTTAAAAAGTTGCATATATAATCTCTTAATGTCCTATATGGTCTCTAAAGCATTTCAATGAAGGTTACTTTTTAGAGTCTTAGGCAAGTTTATTGCATTACTTTTAGCTTAAGGTATGTGAAATGAAATACTTTTCAGTAAACATAGATGTTATTTCTGTAACCAAAAGCAGAACTGTTTGATCCATTAAACTGTATCACCAGCAAACAGCATTTTGGGATTGCTAACATTTCAACGTTACTTTACACAAAATGAGAATCACTTTGTGATGGGAAAAAATGTTGAATGTTATTTCTTACTTAGAATGTATTCACAAACAAAGATCTTTCTTGCATTGCAAGGGGTGTCAAACCATTGCAGCAGCTGTTGTTGACCTGGTTCTCTGTTCCTGACATAGCCCATGGCAACACAGTCATTGCTCTGGGATGGGGTGTGGGGAGCCCAGTTCCTAGAATATAACAAAAATATGATGTAGTGTATTTGAACCGCATTCAGACTGGTTTGAAACTAAAAATGCTTCTAGTCTTAGAGGCCTCAACAACATAAGGCATCTCACTTGACCTTGACAATTGCAACTGAAAGTTACTGGAATTACCCATCAAGTTTGTACATCTCACTAACTCCAACTTTTAATTACTTTTTTTTAACTCATCATTTTATGTTATTTAATACAAAACTGTGTTTTCTTGCATGAACCCTCCTTCTCTTACAGTGCTTTCAAATTATCTTTTTCCTCTTACAGTGCTTTCAAATTATCTTTTTCAAGTATCAATTGCTAATTATAAAATATAATTTTGAAAATTTAATTTAATTCATCAATTTCATTTCAATTTAGTCAGCAATTACTGCAAATAATCTTCAAAGAAATTCTTCAGATTATGCTGAGGAGGAGATACAATAGTTCAGTCAAACTAAGGTTCATCTCAAAACAGCTTTTTCTGGTACATTGTATCACAGTGTGCCTTGGTATGTTTCAGAAAGCTGCAACCGACTCCCATTCCTTTTTTGTGAAAATGAGTGAGCTATAATGCAACCAGGTTGTACTACTGGTACTCTGGAACTCTAAGCTCTATTACCACTTCCACTGTCCCAAATGTATCCAAAATTTGATCTGCATATATACTGTTATTGCTGAGCTGACAAAACCTCTGCTTTTAAGGCCAAAGTGCCTTATGCAGCATCAGCTAACTTAAAACCTTCAATCTTTTTGCTGTTTTTAGTAAAAGGGTTTTAGTTGCTCCCAAAGGAATACTAAAAGGAAACGAATGAAAACTATAGATTATATGGGATATAAAAAATGACAATTAAAGCAATTATGTTCAGGAAACTGTACAGGCAATTCATATCCTGTCTGATGAAGTTTGCCAATAATTAGAACAAAAGTCTACTATAAGTATACAAACCATTCATCACCATGGCTTAATGAATGTATCTGATTTATGTACCTGAACAGCTGATATTTTTGTTTTATGATTCTTTTGTTTTGGTGCTTTTCCCTGACATAACATTGTGTACAATTGTAATAAGACTAATGAAGATATAACATGTATAGCTATTTATCCTTTATTCCACTTTTTTAAAGTGATGATGTGGATTTTCTTCACATTATACACAGTTCAGACATTTGGGACAAGTTTAGAAGTGGGTTGAAATGTTACTGTTTATTCTAGCCCTGAAAGGTGGGGATTGGCATTAGACCCCCTTCCACTCAATATCCCAATAAATTAATATTGTGAATGCAAACATGCCAAGTGAAACACTATGTTATAATATTTTTTATTTCTGCTCTTGAAACCCCAGTAAAATAATAAGATCTGCAATCTGTCAATTATCTTACCATTTATATCTCCCTCTTTATTGTTGTGTAACCATATCCATCCATATCCTACACATCCTTGACTGTCAATTCCTTCACATTCAAAGGTCATTTTTCTTATTACCTCCGCCAAGGAGGTTATGTTTTCACCTGTTGTCTATCTGTCTGTATGTCTGTCTGTCATCAACATAACTCAAAAAGTTATGGACCGATTTTGATGAAATTTTCAGGAACTGTCAGAAGTGGGCCAAGGAAGAGATGATTAGTTTTTGGTGGTGATCGGGATCAATAATCAATCAATAATCAATACTCAAAAATATCGAAAATTTAGGGGTGAAAAGGCATTGGATGGAGACTTTGCTGCCTTGGCGGAGGTCTGCGCTCTCTGAGTGCTTTTCTAGTTCAATAATGATCAACAATAAAGATTTGTGCATTTTGAGAACTTCAATCTCATTAGCAACCCTCTGTGATATATATACATACCTATACTGTGCACGGCTACCACTTATCCAGCGAAAATTGCTTTCTCCAGGTTGCCTATGTAATCCTAGCCATACATCATCATTATTTTTATCTTGCAGCACAAACACCAGGGCTTCTTGGAGTCTTTTTTGAACCATTCCATTTGATACAGTTACTAAATTTCCTGTATAAAGAAATTTGATTAATCTGCTGTAATCATTGTGAATGGAAAAGGATTTAAAGCATAGAAACTATAAAATAAAAATGCAATTTTTAAAAGTCAACAAACAATGATAAAGTATATAATTCTAGGCTATTATAACTTGCCAACCCAAATGACAAATACACACACACACAGAGAACCTCTGAAAATGAATTCAATTTCTGAAATACAATAAAAACTGGATTTTTTACAAAATTTTATTCTATTTTATTTTATTCTTATTTTATCATCCAATCACACGAACGAAAAAAAAAAAAAAAAAAAAAAAGATATACCAAAGAAACTGACAGAAACTGGTTCTGACCACCCAATTTCATATTATTAGTCAGTTAGCCTTGAACTGCCAGTGAGATGTTCACAAAAACATGTACTCGTTCTCAACAGGTGGCTAAATAGGAAGTATGGTGCACTTATTTCTCCCAAAATTATGGTATATTGTATTAACTAAACACCATTCTCTAGACAAATGATTTCCTTTGTATGGCATTCATTAAGTTTCCAGTGCTTTTTCAGAACTACTTCAAAGACTTGCCTAACCTACAATACAAACCTAGAGACAATTCACTGGCCAAAACAGTTAACTATAGTTCTTGCCATAAAAAATGACATCTGGCAACCTTAAGTCAATTACAAGCTGCTGGATACTGGCTGTTATAGCTTGCACAATAACAATCAGTTCTTTTCGCATTTGGAACACACATTGCCGTAAGTGGTAGAAATAATTTTACATATTGAAAGTCATAAAGTATGTCCTCACCTCTTAGAGCTGAGCAAGTCCTCTGTGCATCTGTCCATGAAACTCTCCGGTTAAAGCTTCTCTCATAATGTATGGCAAAACAGTGCAGGTGCTCATTGATGGCCAGCAGGACAGAGTTAACTCCACAGCATTCTGTATCTGCAGATAGCAAATATTTTTGTTTCACAACAAGTTATTTTGAAGGATTCTGAGAGAGCCCTACATCTGAACAGCAGTCAGTTAAAGAAAATACAGTCTTTCATAATTGATTTCATCCAGTATATGAAAACAGGCAATATATTATTATTATTATTATTATTATTATTATTATTATTATTATTATCTATACCCCAAAAGACTTACAGTACTTGACTGTTGAAAGCAATTGCAAAAGTCAATGGAAACATTTATCAAAGGTACTGCATTTCTAAGCCTGACTTCATGCAACAATTCGCAGAAACAATTTTACAAAAATATGGTTTCCCAGAAACATTTGAGCAATCACAAGACAAATTGTACTTCTTTATGGGGTAACCATGCACAGTAATACACATTTCTTCATGTTCAATTTGAGGACTTTTTGTTTTATATTGCACAATTCATTTAATGAGGCATTCTTTTAACCTATGATGTGTATCTGATCACAATATCACCTCAGACGTTTCTCAAAGTGATTGGTTAATTTGATGCACTTAAAAGATTTATTACCTAAAAAAAACAACTTAAGTATCTATATCTCCTTAAAAAAAGTAATTCAGTGGGACTTTTAAGCATTTTTTTCATTAGTCATCCAAATTCTGTTACTATGACAATAAAATACAACAAATTAGTATAGGCAATTTAAAACATAAATACCCAAGGAACCCCAAAACTTTGACCACATTATTTTTGAAGTCTTTGGTTATTACAGTCATAATTATACCATTAATAGTAATCAAGTTTCAAATTAAATGGAGTTTCTAATAAATCTTTTGAGTGAAATGACAATTTGATCTTGGGTTCTTGTAATAATGATTAATTGAACATCTGACACTGATTGGTTTTAATGGCCAATTAATGCAAGAACTATTATGGGGTACAGTGTGCAAGAATGACAAAACCAACATTAGAACCTGAAAGTCAGAGGGGACCAAACGAACTACTTTTGAAACAAATCAATAGGATGACTCAGTAGTATAAGTTAATGCCACATACATTCCTCATCATAGTACAGTATTATAGTAAAAAAAAAAGGTTTTTAAGAAAATAGAAATACAATTCTATGTAAAAATAAATTGGGCCTAGCAACTATACAGCAAAGCTTCCAAATATAGTCAAGAAAAAACACTGTACTACCACTGCAAATTCTGTAAACCTCATCCAACTCAACTTAAATGCAAATCTGCCTGTTATCAACTCAACGGTTTGAGTTATTTTGCCATATTATTGTTTATTTTATGTACTCCACGTAAGCACATGCATAAATTCAGCTTTTTTTTCTCTTCTGCATACAAAAGTAGTAACATCATACAGATACTTAATTTATCAGTGGCTATCATCAAATACAAAAGTTTTTCTAAAAGCTTTGTAATTTAATGTTTTTTTTAGCTCTCTCTATACTCTTCCATACTCTCCTGGGGTACTGTCTTCATATTTTCAACTATACCTCTGCATATCTGTGCAGTATATGTAAATAGTACAATATTTGACTCCAAATGGTTTGGAACAAAACAGAATTACCATTTTCAGATATCCAGGTAACAAAGTTGTAGTGCAGCAAAATAAATGCTAAAAACAGAAAGAAAATGTTGACTTATGGAAAAACAGCAATCTTTCTACATTGACTACATCCTTTTGATGAAATCACCAAGTCTGAGGCAAAAACAGACAAACATGTATTGTGAACAAGGAACAGTTACAAACATGCTACAAATCAAAATGTTGATGACCATGGCAGTAAAACATGGTTTCTGTTATCTACATATTCCAGTGCCAATGGTGCAATATCCAAAAATGTTAAAAATAATCAGAACTAACGAAGGAACAATGTAAGTAGGACAATTTTTGACTTTGGTCTGTATTCTAATTTTTTTGGTAGCTCCAGCAAGTTTGAATTTAAACAGAATGTCAATTGGAAGCAAAGATGAAATATATATTAAAATGAGAAAGATAATATCTTCAAAAAAAAAAAAAAAAAATCAATCCAATCAATATATACCCTGTATAATGCAGGTCCATTTTCAAACCTCAGCTGCAGATATCCAGAGGGTAACTCAAGCAAGATAATGGCAAATGAAGACTGATTCCAAGTTAGTGTTGTAACTAGAATTGCGCATGGTTTTTAATCTGACTTAACCACTGAACTGGCTGATCACTACAAGAAGACACTTCAGGATCAGTACACAAAATAAAGAATGCTGAGCTTGAACTTACAAATACAAAAGTTTGTGAAAATTACAAGGAAAACATCTTGAGTGAATAAAATTGTGCTGCAGATGGTGCTCATTAACAGTTGAAGGTTCTGGAAGTCTCATACTATAAATCATTTCATGAAATTATACTACACTAGGCAATTCAGCATTAAAAAACAAATGAGTTTGTGTCACATAATACTGTAAGCTTCCTGTCAGCAGGAGACCATACGTGTGTATATGCCTGAATGTCTTCATTTCAGACCTTTAACAGATGGATGTGAATAATGTAACAGGTCAATGAGCCTGGCAAATATACAGACACTCAAAAGATAAAAATTTACTCAATCATATGCTTAAAGTAGAAACAAACACAATCATCAAAAATGGCAGCACACTTGCTTAGCAAGCAATGAATACATCATCTTGATTTATAAGCAAAATCATTTATTTTATACATAAAGGGCACAGTAATGCAGGAACTTTGTCATGTATATCACAGACAACAGTCTTCTTCAAGTAGTCAGTCTGGAAAATGCACCATTTGTTCTTAATCAAAACATATAGCTTTTCAAAAATCAAATTTGAATTATTTAGAATGGAAGCAATTTGATTCATTTTATGCATAGAGTAATGCCTTTGCAATATGCCAACCCTGAGCCTCATACACTGCTTGTATTAACTAAATAACATCATAACAAAGTATTAAAGAGATAACAACTCTATATATCATTTATGAGATAAATAATTTCACAATAAATACATTGTAAACAACACATGGAAATATAATAAATTCCAATTTCCCCCGGAATGGCAGTTTTTGCAATTATTCTAAAATCTATGGGCCACATAGAACTTCAAAGATGGTAACACTCTGTAATAATCTTAAGAAATTATAACAAAGATTAAGAGATTATTACAAAGACCACACCTTAAAAAACTATTATCATTGGATGTGCGAACAGATTTATTAACTATTGACAAGTATGGGAAATGTCTAATGATAGACAACAACCAATGTATACTCAAGTGGTCTCACTGGTCTGTAATATTGCCTCTGAAGAAAAAATTGCAATTCAATGCATTAAACATTAACAGAAAAAAATGAATGTTTAAACATATTAAGAAAGCTCAAAAAAATGGGACAAAAAAAAAAAAGAACAATATTACATAACAAGGGTTGCATTCTAGATAGCATTAACCTATGCCAAAAAAGCTCAGTCTGTTGAGCATATTGCTCTTCAACAATTTTCTGAAAACTTTTCACAATTAACTTATGGCAACTCCCAAAGTCAACCCTTAAGCAACAGTGAAGGCAATTAAGGCCAGAAATGTTTCAAGTAGGAGAAAATGTAGTGGATGTGAAATCTGCATTTTTTCTTAACACTGCAAATAATCTCCCTAACAGAAAAAGAATTTGGTGTAGAATACAATTTTACCCAACACTGGAAACTTTAATCAATTTATGCCAACTGTCAAGAGCAGTTCTTCCGCACTTAAAGTGGGTATAAATGTCAAAATGTAAAGAAGTCTAACAGAAATTCTCCCACTGAGTTCACCACATAACCACAGATCCCCTTCCTCTGCATCAAAATCTATGGTCCATGTCATTTGAGAGCATTTTTTTTTACACAAGAGACCATGCAGCTACTTCACAATGCTATTAATATACATAACAACTTTGATATTCTCTAGGATACCAAGTGAAAATGAAACAAGGCACAGTGATCAAAGTATTATTATGACCAAAGGAAAAAAAAGAATCAACTAGAATGTAACCTTGCCAATGTACAAGCTAGGACAATGGAACAAATGAAATACTTTAATACATCATAGGATATTTTTAAGATACTAGATGATCAAAAAGTAAATTCAAATCTCCATCCTTTTCACAGCGTGTTACTGAATTTCATACCGGAAAGCACGATACATAGAATAAAAATGTTTACATTTTAAACCTTATATCTTGCCCAACCCTAACAGCACAACCACTTAAATACTTAAGGGCCCTCTGAGCGGGTTCATTGACTTACTGTAGGGTATGGTGCATCCTGGTAGACGGATATTGATATTACAAAGTCTCTGAAGGGTTTTTACTCATAAACCAAGTAAGATTTTTTAGCCTCTGAAGATCCAGAGGTAAGATGTCAAAAAAAAAAAAAAAAAAAAAATGTGAATGCTTCTTTTTTTCAGTTAATTACTTTGGTTAGCCATTACTGAGATTAGCCATCATTACAAAGATCCAGTAGTACTTAAAATGGATGTAATGGGCCTTTGGAGTTACAGATTTTGGACAAATGGACTGTTGGAGTAATGGCACATCAGAAAAAGATGCCTTTTAGTGACAGGCCTTTGGAGTAATGAACAATGAACTGTCAGAGTTCAGGGTAAGAAACCATCAGAATCACTACCCTTCAGAGTAATGACATATCTATTTACTGTCTCTTTGGAGTGATATACACCTGCCATTGTGGCAATGAAGTATTTCTTTTTGCAAACTAAAATTTATAAAACTATGCATGCACATTGCACTTTTTAATGGGAATCATCCAAGATAGCCTAAAGAGTCAGTTTAAAGTCATAATTCTGTGGGACTTGGAATAAAGTGGGGTCAAAAATAATTGCAGAGTAGCTAGTGTGCTGTTACAACAAATAAAAAGCTGACTTTTGCACAACAGTATGCCATATTTTAGGTGTCACTTTTGTAGTTTTCTAATAAGACATTCCCTACACAAACACTTGCAGTCTTATTTAAAAAAAAAGAGTTACCCCACCTCATGGGAATTCTCATATGACATCATCAGTTTTGAAGGTCTTATTAAAGGTTATCTTGTATTATTCCAGTTAACCAATTGTGGTTTCTAAAGAGTTTGCAACACCCTTTAGATATTTCTATTGAATAATTTCACATAACTGTCATTTAGTCTTAAGAAAGTGTGACAAATAATTTTGTTTACCCTGAAGCTATATAAATATAAAAAAGCATCATATATATTTTGTTTCCATAGTTACACAATGTCAATGATGGTACACTATTGCACATTAAAGAGAGAGAGAGAGAGAGGGAGTGGAGACTTACCCATCATGCCCTGAAGTGTGATATTCATATTTTGAAAACCAATCATGCATCCTGTTGCTGTGCTGACCAACAACACTAGAAAAAAAGATGTTCAAATATTAATTTAATTACACTCTTTAACTAGATTTTTTTCTAAGTATGAATAAAATTCTTACAGAAATATTGTCATGTTCTTACTTATGTACAACTTGCAGAGACTTGAGCTTGATCCGTTTTCCTCGTGGCATTATGAACAATAAACAACATTTTCTTTTTAATGAATAACAACAATAACAACCATTTTTCTAATAAATTAACAATTATGGAATTATATTAAAAAACTACTAATGAAAGTATTTGGTACCTTAATACTATCTTTATTTAAGCAGTTAAGCAAACATTAAATGTCTACTTCTTAGAGCTTCCATTGTTAAACTAGATGATATTCATAGCCTACTCACTTCCAGTTTCATGCAAAAACTCTGCAAATAATGTCTTAATCATAACTGCATGATGTTGATTGGTACTAGTGTACTGGTATACTTTTTGCAAAAGATTTCGAGTTGAAAACAATAGATTTATAGACCTATGCTCATCCAGTTGCTATCCACCCTAATGTTGAAGAATTAATGAATTGTGCTCTGTCACATAACAATTGTTATGTGTTAAAAAAGAAATTTTTGTCTCACATTTTGCATTGATATAAATGGAACTCCCAAGGGACAGACCTCTGCTAAACAGCTTAATTCTCATAATTTTTTATCAGTTACTTACTTACTTACTTACTTACTTACTTACTTACTTAATTAACTCAATGTTCATAATAAATAAATAAATAAATAAATAAATAAATAAATAAATAATCAGCTTAATTCTCATAATTATTAATCATTAACAAGTCAATCAATTAACTAATTGAGTTATTTAATAACTGCTAGATTTATCATCAATAAAATCTACCCATTTTTGACTTATTCTGAAAATTTAATTAAAATTTATTACAGACAAAAGGACAAACAGACAAACAGAACCAAAAACACCACCTCCTTGTCAGAGGTAATAATTAACTAATAATTAACCATTAATTCATAAATGGTTCACCATTGAAATCTAGATGTCCTTTTTTACTTGGTTCAGCCCCTTCAGACAATTTCTTAAAATTTTTATCAGAATTGTCCTCAACTTTTTCCATAATGCTGCTAACAGACTTGCCTGAGGTAAACAGTGGTCACAAACCATTAAAAAATAATAAGTTAATGTATCTTTATGTACATTTGGATAAGATAATTCTCAATGATATCATTTCTCCAGATACTTGGAACATGGAACCACCCACAGTAGGCAAAGACAGTTTGAAAGATTAACAAGATTTAACACATGTTATACTAGATCAATGTGCTTCCAACTTCAAAGTGGTGTCCCTAAGAGAACAATGCACTATGAGGTGAAGAACAAGAAACTGTACAGTCTTCACAAGTGTAAGTCTTGAACTATAACTCATTTACTGTCCATTTAGATGGAACCTTGGGAATGAATCCAACGCTTTGTCAACAGATACCCAACTACTGAAATTTGGTTATGTACATTGATCATGACGCCTGTACTAGTGCTCTTATCATTTTGTCTAGAGGGTGAGAATTGTTGTGGATAATTGCAAAATCTGTCTTACACACCCCTTTCCACTGGATGCTTGTAATTGCATACTTCAATTTCATTAAAGATTAAAAAAATGAACTTTATAAATTGAAAAACCTTTGAGAGAGAGAGAGAGAGAGAGTCTATGGCCCCATTCAGAATGGATGATCCAAGTACTAACTAATCCACCAACTAAATATGGCCGACCACACTTCAAAAGAGATACCACTGATTCTCGATGGTCTCTGCACCTTCACACACGCTGTCGCTGCAGGGGCTTAGCACTTAAACCTCAGAGCCGAGATTTAATCCATTTAATGGCACGTGTGGAGGCAAGGAGACCATCAGGAATCAACGGCATTGCTTCTGAAGTGTGGTCAGCCATATTTAGTCAGCAGATCAGGAAGTACTTGGATCATCTATTCAGAATGGGGCCTACATGAAAGGAGAGTACTTCCATCTGTAATATTGGTTCTTTTTCATTTCAATGCTAATTGAATATCCACAAACCACAACTTTTCATTTTTATTTTTTGTATACATCAGAAAAAACTCTTAAGGTGGGTTATAACACCATCACTATTGACATATAAATTGAAGTTATTACATGTGGCACTATGTATCTGTCAGGTGCAATGGAAACATTGCCAAGCCACTGAAAGAAATTTTGAAGTATAAAGCAAAAGCAACAGCCATTTTCAATCAATTAATAACCTTGTTATTGTTGAATGTCATGCAACATGAAGTTCCTGTCTTTCATTGTGGCTTGTTATTAAATAAGAGACCATTCCCACAGATATTTAGATCAATTTATCCCCCAGGAGAGTCTCACTGAATTGCTGTCAACTTGGCCGTCTTAAATGTTTGTCATGCCTAGTAAAGCTGTTAGAGGGTAATTATCTTTAGCCTAGCTGATTTGGTAGGCATGACAGTCTAATATTCACCTTTTATATTTCCTTTAGTTCTTCTGACAGCCCTGTTCATATAGTCCAACTCATTCTTTTTCATAATTTGATATCAAAATACTGTACCTGTAACCAATTGTCCCAATTCAAAAGTTGAGTTATCTCTTGAATCATGGATATTTGGCATAAATTCCATATTACTATTTCTGATCTCTGCAGTTGCTGTAACCTTCTGCAACAAGACTGGACCATTGACATAAAGTTTCTACGTATATGTGGCTCAGAAAAAATCTTGGTGCCAACAGAAAGGTAAAAAAACAAGGGTGAGGCATGTCCGCAACCATCAATTAATGTATCCTTGCTATCATCATTTACCAGAGACTACTGGCAAAAGCAGCTACATGTATGTACCTCAGACACCTATGATGGATATATGCTGCAGTATACATGTTGTACAATGAGGGAGTGACACACACCTTGCAGGGACCAAGCACAAGTTTCATTCATTACACAAAACAGCATTTTAACAATAATATTTCCATATGTAGTTTTAACATTAATGGAAACTGTTAAAGGGCACGCTCTTTGTACATAAAAAGAAGATATACTTTTTTTATTAATCTCAATTCAACTTTCTTTTTAAGATACTGTAGTAACAAACCATTTAGTTTAGTTGAAAAATGTTTTTTAATGTTAGCAAGTCACTTTTGCTAAAATAGCAAATCTTATATTTTGACTTGGCAATTGAGTTCCACAACAACAATACAATTGCTGCACATCAAAAATATAATCCATTTCCAAGAACAGGTTGCTAAAGTGATTCAATTTGAAAGGTGAAACATGTAAATCCTCACCAGCTGATGAGGTACAACTAATAAAGACCTAAACCGTGTTTCCAGCTCTGTCTTCATGAATGTTACAAGTGGAACCCTAGTTCAACCAGAAAGCACTATAACCATGCATAGACTGCACACTTAAGACAACAGTTACTAAATTATCAACTCCAGTCATACTTCATTGTGGGTTTTTCCCCCCATTGAAAAGATAAAGTGATTACTGTATGGGTCCTGAGACTTTTGAATTAACATAACACTGGTGACTTAAGACAGATAGGTAAAAGGGTCAAGATAGAATGATATGTTGTCTGTGGAACTCATCATTCAAGGTCTTTATGTCCTAACAACTTAGGTCACTTGAGCTGGGTTAAACCTGACCAGCATTTATGACCACTTGTATAGATGAAACCTTCTAAATAAATTCAGTACAGTGTACCTTTGTACACTATTATGAATTTTATCCTATACTTAATGAAAGTATTCAAAATAGTTGTGTGTACAGTTAACATTCAGATGTGGCTGTTGATCAAATAAAATTGGGTGAAGGAGCATAGCTAAACCAATATTTACATTATTTGCCCATCCTTTGACTTTTTGCTTAAAGATCCTCTTTACCGTTAAGTACCTAATTTAAATGCTAATATTTGCCTTGCCTTCTAAAACATTCTTGAGCTTTAAAAACATAAAAGCTGTTTTTAAAAACCAAATGCCCACTTAAGAACAAAACCAAGTCATTACAACTGATAGCTTATCTCAAGGCAAGGGAAACCTGTTGAAAAAGCTCTCACAAAAAGCAACAGAGCCATGAGAATATAAATGGTCCACAAATACATTGTGGGGCAATTTTACTGAGAATTTGACACACTAGTACAATCTGAAGCAATGGTTTAGTTATAGCCTTTTGAATGCCCAAGTTACAGCTATATCCAGTAATGTGAAAAAAAAGCACTACTAACCTTGAACGAGACATATTTTCAGTACAGCATCCAGCATCTTTATGTGTGCTGTACGTAAGCTTCCCTCTCAGATGCTGCTCAAACTCACGTGCTCAAGTAGTCTAACACCTGTATTATACATAAAACCTGTATTAGACATAAAGTAAAAAGCAAAAGTTCATCAGTATATCACACTTAATTAGCTATCCTTTAATATTTACTGGAAACGGTATTCACTTTAATGTTAAAAAAGGTGCATAGATTACACAAAACACCTTCCCTGTGAACTGGTATCTCTATTCAGTATGATGTTATAAACATCAATTTTAAGATGATGGCCTAAATTATCATTGTAAATTGGTATATGACTTCAAAAATTGTGCCACATAAAGCTCAAAAGTGAATCATGTATCATAGGGCTAGCTCCCATTGAAACTATCAGTCTCTGTAGATTGATCCAACTCTGTTGAATGCAATCAGTTGAACAGATTAACATGCTTTCCCTTCTTTTCCAGCATAATGGTATAAGCAAGTAAGGCCCAAACACATCACCAAATTTTCTATTAATTAGATTGTATAAAACATATTTTGCACATAACATTCTGAGAATGAATTAGTTGAGAAAAGTCTTTGTCCAGAAGGGCATCCTATTGGAATTAAAAACACTATATATTAATCTTTTTGACTGGTGGATAATGTAAGACCTAAACACAGCTCCCTTGACTACCACACACAACCATGAGCATTATTGCTGTTGCCATACTATTTTTTACAGACTTACCCCTTCTTTACACTTTTCAGCATAAATCCAACAGCACTACTGATATATTTTGTGTTTCCCCACTTCTCTATGAGCCATGGTGTCAATTCATAGATAGTGAAGTGGGAAAAACTGAAAGGGGGGGGGCAGTGGTAAATATATAAAAAACATGTTGAAACAGCAGTTATCATAATGTTCATAATTGTGTATAGTAGTTAGGGAGTCCTGAAACAGGTACATCAATTATTTGTGTTTGTATCAAAACAAACCTCATGTAGTTGTAGTGCTCTTAAGAAAGCAGACTCTATCCTTACTTTGACAGACAACACTTTTGTCGCCCTCATGCAAAACTCTACCCCCTCTCCTGTGGAGACCATGTCCCAAACCCAGCCTAGTAACAAGCAGACAGTCGCCACCAACTTTTTTTTCAAGATGAAAGAATTATACTGACAATAAAGCACAAGTGGTTCCATGTGTAATTCATTTAGATATTTATGAGCCATTTCTTCCAGGGCATAATATCCTCCCAAAATTTGTCAAGTCAAATTCAGCTGTTTTAGCTGATGAAAAATGCATTGGTTACTTGTGCATGGACATTTTTTCTCCCAAGCCAGTGTGAAAAAAATTCATATTTCTGGTAAAGCCACAAAACCAATCGGAAAGAAGTAGGTTAAGCTCAAGAATGGAGTAGATGAACGTTTTCATTACTAAAACATGAAGAAAAAAAGCTGCCTCTACACAAAGGTTTTAAAAATCCATGCACAAAAGGAGAAAATTTTAACTGCTAGTTCAAACAGACATAATTCGAAAGGAGCTTGGAAGAAAAGATGTTAAAAAATGTGGCACATTCACTACTGGTGCTTTGCCAAGCAGTGTTACTTCTTTCCTCAGAGCCCACAGTAACTTAATGCATGATGCAGAAAATTGTTGCATACTTTTCTCTTTTAAAACTTGAAAACAGAAGCTGCTTAAGTAATCATGCAATAAAGCAGTAACACACGACTGTTTCACATGTGTAGCTTACAGATTTCAAAAATTGAAATCGTTTGTATGGCATGAAGTTAAATTCTATTTCTGAGAAACCAATAATGAATACAATTGGCAAATAATTCTACTTTTGAAACAATAAAATAATTTTAATGCTCACCTTAAATGTGGTCTCTCAGTAGTTGTGCCTCGTGTTAGGTTCTTGTTTTGACAGTTAGTAAACTGATTCTTTACATTTTATGTCTGTATTCATCTACATGTACTATGGGACTAACCAGGCAACAAGTTCTCTCCTTGAATCTTTACCTCATCAATAATGCATTGCAATTATGTCTTCCATTCTGCTCTCATTGGACAGTCTCTTCAGCTTGAAAAACTTGACTCCACTATAAAATGTTTGCTTCACTGCCTTGAGTCTGTGCTTGAAGAATTTTTGAATGACTCATTCCAACACTCTCTGTGTTAGGACCAGGTTTCCTCTGAAAATAATACTAAACCACTGTATAGTTTCTCCCCCAAGTTTGACTTGTCACAGACTTGACCTCTATGTTGACCTGCAGCATGTCAATCAACTGATGAATAACTCCTTGTAGTCAGAGCTATGCTGTCTTATGTTTTAGTTAAACAAAACACTCCCTTTATCTTTTTATTGACTTGGTTGTTATTAAACCCAGTTAGCTGATGAAAGTTACCACGTTCACAGTGCCCTAAGTCAAAGGTCATATCTACTACTGGGATTTTATCAAGCACTGCTTTTTTCTCCATTAAAGTGCGTCACAAAGTATTCCTTGGAGTCTGTTTCATAACATATTATAACTGTGAGCAAGAAAATCCATTGTTTTTTGCAGAACAAGTAACAAGTCTAGACTAGGCCTATAGCAGTCATCCAATTATGGCAGATATGTACAAAATCTCCATTTTTCAAGTGTCTTCTCTTGAGAGGCTGTTACCAATATTGGTCAAATTCTAATTTTTCATTCACGGTTATGTTGATGGTAATAATTAACTATCCAGTAAGGTATTAATCTTAACGCTAAGTGGTGTGATGGAATATTGAAATATAAAAACAATAAAGGTAGCATGCCAACCAAAAACTTTTGAAGGAGCAAGTAAAAAAGGTCTGGATTCCTGACCTTTCTGCGACTCAATACTTTTTTTTATGAAAGTAGTAGATACAGTGAATGTCATGGGTAATGTTGTGTGACACACTTAAAATGACATTTGCCTAACTATTATATCAAAGAGCAATTACTGTGAATCTGTTCACTAAAGATAAAATTTATTTTTGTACAAACACAATTAATAACCTCTCCCTGGGAATACAGATCAAAGTTAATGAAAAGAAAACACCAGTTTGTGATGTGATGGAGTGTTTTATGGAAACTGAGATGCACAATTTAGTTAGGTCATTTATCACATACAACTTTATTCCTCTATGGATAAAAGGAAATCTTTCTTGCACTGCACCACACCCAATGTAATATGTCTGTCTCAGACAATCTTTTTTCCAACCAGTACTTTTCTTTGTCTCATGTGTTCATAGTGGTTTAAGTGTTAAGGCTGCATGTTGTAGGTTTCTCTCTTCCCCCATACAATACAACTCTCTCTTCAGAATTGTCATAAGGCAAGTTCTAGTGGTACAAGTATCTAAACATGTTTTCCTTACTAAAACAGGTTTTTATTCTAAAAAGGGCAATGTGAAAAACTGCACAGATCAGATCTCCTCTAATTTCCCTTCCTCTTAGACTGGGTTCCCATGCCTAGGTCGATCCAACAGGATCGGGATAACTCCATGTGGATTCACACTAAATTGCTATCAACTTAAACGGCTTAAATATCAATCACTCCTACCAAATCAGCTAAGGGTTAATTAACTTTATCAATCAATTAATATATAAAGTAAGTAAGAAATTAATGGATTATCACCAAAATCAAATCATTTCTTCCTTGACACATTTGTTACCTATCCTGAAAATTTCATCAAAATGTGCCCTTGACTTTTGTGTAGGTGCTGTCCACAGACAAACAAATAAACAAACCCACAATCCAATGGTAACAAAAACATAACCTCCTTGTTGGAGGTAATGGCGTGAAAGTGTGAGGTAAGCCCTTTTTTTTACTTACACCAAGTGAAAAAAATGGGCTTAAAAATCTATATCTATTTTGTGTTTGGAACTCATTAGAGAGACAGTCAATAAGAGTTAAAACTGTAAAAGACCTCAGGAATATTAGACAATTGTATTTTTTCAGTCAAAACGACATATACTCCGTATACTGTCCTTATAGGCATAGATGAAGGCACACAAAGGTGCATGTATAATGCAAATAAATGTGCTACTTGCATGTGTGTCAGGTTGGGGGGTCTTGAAGATAGCTACATTTGAAAGTGTAACTTCAGTGCCATACAATGAATTTAGGTTTTGGGGATAAATTTATGAGGCAACAAAACTAATTATTTTAGAGCAAACGCAGGAAAAGGATTGTTTTTTTCAGTCACAATGACAAAAAACAAAAGCGAATCATGCAAACACAAAATTCATTCTCTTATGGGTAGACAAATACCCCTATATTACATTTATAAATATTTTGTTGAAGAAATAGGACAAATTACACAATAAAAAAAAGCTGTACTGTACATCGTAAATGTCTTAATGTGTTTATCATTGACATATAGGAATGTTACCAGTAAAAAGCTTCCAAAATGCAAGTCACTTCAGATCTCATATATGTTCTGATACTGAAACATCAAAGTGAATGCTTAAAAAATGATTATTAACAGGAAGCAAGGCAAAAACAAGTCAATTAAGACTTTATACCATTAAACAAATAGCTTGAGGTAAAACCGTATTTTATCAGAGTTCTTTAAGGTCAACACCTGACTGAGTAGGTCCTCATTAGCCTTCACCAAATAATACATCATACATACATGATTACTTGGAACTAATAATAAAGTTCAAAAGTACTTCATATTTTACGTTTTGTCAGGTACAAGATGTGAATTCACCTATTTTAATTAGATTGTTAGCAAAGAGTTTTCTTGGATTTTTCAAGTACATCTGGGCCAAGTAAGCAAATTTCTATTCGAAATAAAGATATATTTTAGCAAAGAAAGCTCATTATAACTTGCAAATAGAACTTCTTAATTGCCCAAGATACATCTTTGCTCTATGTAGCCACTCTTCAAAGTTGTCATGTTGTAAAAAAGATTCTCTTGAATTATTTCCTTGAACCAGTCTAGGAAGTTTTGATTTGTACTATATTGCAAGATTGCACTATCCCAGTAGTGCCATCATGTCCAAGGAATGAATCTCTTGTCACTGAGTGCAAAACAGGCTAAACACAGAGCTATGTGGTAATGTGGTCTGGACCGGAAGGTGGGTAATGGTCCTCTTTTTTTGTACTTTTTTCCACCACAATACCACATAAGTAATCCCATTATAAATGAGCAAAAGTATATATAAATTACTAAGGCAGCAATTTTTAAACCTGGTTTATGGGTTCTTAAGAATAAAGCGAATTTTTTTCATTTATAAAAATTGAACTCGCAATATTTATTTTAACATTATTTTTGATGATGTAGGTAGCTGAAACTAAAAAGAGCATTTCTTTACTTGTATCTTTAAATGAAACTTTAAACCAGTTTTATTTTTCAATAGAATATTTCTACATAAAAATTATAACAAAGTTACAAATCTTCCCATTGTTTTTATCCTTTGGTCTACCTAGTATTGTCTTTCTCTTTCCCTGCCTACAAAAGCATTTAAAATGATTATTAAAGATGTGACCATATCCACTGCATCAAATGCCCAATCATTCCGGAAATGGCTTTGGAAGAAACCACCAAATAATACAAAAAGTCAGTCTTCACTGCACATAAATCAATTCAAGAAACTTCACCATTTTTTAGCTCAAGACCATATAAACCACTCAAATGAGGTTAAAACAATAAAAAATATCACAAGGGTATCATAAAACATGTCAATCTGATTAATCATTAATTAGATCATGTAACTCAAATCTGTGAGAATTGAGCCAGATGTCACACAACAGACAAATCGGTACATGAAAAGCTGGTGATTAAATTAGTATGTTGAAAATAAGAGGAGGGGGGTCACTCAATTAAACTGATGGCACCATATGTAAATGGCTTGATCTGGGATGAAAGCTGTTCAACACCTCAGAATATGTTCAAAGTCAATTGCCCCGTTCAGAATGAGAAGAGCAGAGTGCTAGCTAGGCCACCACCTAAATATGGCAGACCTATATGAAAGGAAGACTGCTTAATCCTGTAATGGTCTCTCGGCCTCTCACACAGCTCCCCACGCATCACCCCTCAACCGGTTGAATTTAGCCGAGATTTAATTACTGTGCCCCTGCAGGAACAATGTGCGGGGAGGCGTGTGAGAGGCGGAGAGACCATTACATGATTAAGTGGTCTTCCTTTCATGTAGGTCTGCCATATTTAGGTTGTGGCCTAGCTAGCACTCTGAATGGTCCCAATGCCATGCTTGGAGTCTGAAGATAATCAGGATATCATGTTGAGGCCCCCAATCATTAATAGCAAGTTGGCTACCATATATTCATTAATTCCAAGTCATTATCAGCACATATGGTAATGTGTCTTTACCAGGTTTCAACAGAAACAGAGCTAACATTAAAACAAACAATCATCACTTTCTTTATCATTCTTTTTTTTTTGTTGAAGTCTTCTATTATGAAAGAGTTTCTGTTTACATATGATTTCAAGTTAAAATTTTGTTACCATTGTTTCCATTAATGCCCAGTGCTGCTGAGAGTACAGAATCTAACAAACCCCATAAGACAAAAGGATCACCACTCTGTACAGTAAAATATCCCAATCTAGAAGCCTATAAAAAATCCAAGCCTAAATGGAACCATTAAATCTCTTCCATGGACATACATATCTCCCTGTGAGCCTATAAAAACTATCATATTCACTAAGTGAAACATTCAAAATAGCAATAAATAATCAAAGGTCATAACCATAGAGACTCATAGAGCAGTTGGCATTTTTGTGCCAGACAAACATTCAAATAGTCTTGAAACATCTTTTCTTGAAGGTGAAAAACAAATAACTAGATGTTTGAACATGTTTTGATCTTTCATTCTGCACTTGGTAGCTTTTTACAGAAACTTCAAAACTAAATTTGTCACCCATTTGTTATACTATACATGCAAATTTTGTTGTCAAAAAGAATTGCTCAAAACTGAAATCAAATCTGTAACGGAGACTTGCTCAGAAACTACAGCATTTCCCTCTGTTTAACATCTTTTCCATCCATAAAACTTCATTTTTTGTACTGCTGAATGAAAAGAACAATCCAGCTGAAGATGACAAATGCAAAGCTTATTGCTTGTATCAAGACTGAATATGTAACTACATGCTTCAACCAAAAAGCAAAATTATCCTGTAAAATAGCCAAAAAATTGCTGCCAGAACAAAGCTAGAATACAAATAAATACCATTTAAGTGACAAATGATCGGGCATAATACCATAGTAATTCAGTCAGACTCATTTTCAAACTTGACTCAGTTTTTTCATCTTATAGGTGATGCCAGCAAGTTGGAAGGAAAACAAAATCTTTTTTTTTTCAGAAACCAATGTAGCAATATCATAAGTAAGGTAAATACATGCCACACACAATCACGATTACTTTTGAAAAAAAAAAAAAAGACCTCTTTTGTATTGACCAAGATTCCTTGGCTAGATATTTAAAAAAAAAAAAAAATATATATATACATATATATATATATATATATATATATATATATATTTTTTTTATTTTTATATCAAACGAAGGCTGTCCTGCATTTTTGCCCTGCCAGAATGTTCAAAGCAAATCTGCAACTTTGGTCTGAAATTATCGAAGTAAAAAGAAGTGTTCATGGTTCCAGCTTCAGTTCTTCTTTTCAATGCTGATTTCCAGAAGATTACAGCAACACTTAATTCTGCAGTCAAATGTGTTTGATGAGATACCACTGTCACAAGGACACTGGATATCAGTAATACTTACACCCTTCGAAAATGCTTTGTCTTAATACTAAAAAAATATAATAATAATAATAATAATAATAATAATAATAATAATTATTATTATTATTATTATTATTATTGAAATCTTAAGTATCCATATTTGGTTTGACATAACATCATAAAACTAAAATACGTAACGAGGGTTCTTTTCTAGGTGGTTCATAATGCTACACTAGTGAAACAATTGAAACACTCCTTGAGAACACTGTTGGTGATGGAAAAAATCAAATTATCTTTATAATTTGGCAAAGCCTATAGGTTACATATAAGGTGTACTCTCGATAAAAAATATATTAAAAATTACTTATGAAAGGACACATACGGTTTTGAATGAAACTGCACCATGTCAGTGATGTACACCTTGTGCAGCACAGATGTCAAATTTCTGTACATGTGCGAAAAGCATGCTTTTTGAACTAAACAAAATGGCAAAATTGACACAGCATGCTTAATTTAATTTGCTTTCTGGTATCATTCGATACAGTGCATTGTAAATATTTTGATTGTATGTATAAAAAGCTTAATCCATCAGATTTTGCTAAAAATGTTTATTTTGTCTATATTGTAGATATTTATAGCGTTATATGAGGCACTAAGGGAATTCCTCCCTCCCTCCCTTTCTTGATAAAAAATACCCCATATGGGGTCATGAAAATGATATTTAAAAATGCCTTTCAAACATAGGAAGGTTAATTTTAGGTAATGTATGTGAGAAAACCTTTCTGCTTTGGCAAAATGAGCTGAAATAACATTTTTAACTTGTACTTAAACGTTTTGACCGACAGTTATAATTTATCGAAAGCAAGGCAATAGCACTCAACTACAAGAGAAGATTTGTAGCTACTTAACAATTGGAATTCTATTATAAAATTCCTAGCATGTGGTCAATTAAAATATTTTTTGGTTATTAATGACAACTTCAATAATAACAAATATAATAGCACATTATAAGAAAAACTTTCTGCCTTGCTATTAAGTAATCAACTGATATTTTGTACAAATCACAGGCCATAGCATAGCCAAATTGTCTGGGTGACCTTGTTCTCATATCAAGGCATGCCGTTTTGTTCCTGTGCTATGTTGTGTAATATTTGCATTAACTGTTTTATATTGCTTTTTAATTAGTTTTTTTTTCATCGAATTGGAGAGTCCAATAGGATAAAATAGTCCAAATAATGGGACCAGTCAAAATGACAATACAATTTTTTATACAAGATTGACCATCACAAACACGACTCAAGGTCCGATTTTTTTGGTAGAATGACCCATTGAGACTATTACTTTTGATGTTAATAACCATTTGCAAAATTAGCTTTGTTTCTCTTTTTGTATTCAATAGTATACTGATATAAATGAAAACTAAAACAACAAGTTGATGTAGTTCAGTTTATATTGACTTCTGAAGCCACAAATGCTTATATATATATAACACACAGAAGGATTCTTTTCCATTCTATTCCTTGGGAGTTATAAAATCGGGACAAAAAGACAAACTGATTGGTAAAAAAAAAAAAAAAGAAAAAGAAACATACAGTAATTACTGACATGCTCTTCACAAATACATTTTTACTTCATGAACAGCTGAAGAGTTGTACAGACAGATATTTCACAATCCAGTAATATCATATACTTTACCTTGGAGGCATAGGTATACAGAGCTAGGATCTTTTCTATTTGTATTACTTATTATTAAGACTACTAGTATTTTTTACTATTTGAAATCAAATTCCACATACAATGACATCTTGTACCAGCATTTATTTTGTATAATTATAATAATGTTAAAATTCAGTTACTTTGTAAATGATACCTGTAATGACTTTTATTGTCTCTCTTTGCCATTGCCATATTTTTATCAATGTCTATATTCTGTACAGGTATGCATCCTGATCAAGAGAGGGAAAAATAAAATAAAAATTGACACTTCCCAATCCCCTAAAGTCTTTCATTTTACTTTGATGAATTTATGTTCCAAGGAGTATATGCCAACCTCCGTGTTAGCTGATTCATCATAATCACACCACTCCTACAATTAATACAATACATGTCGTATTATATATCAAGTCAATGCCTGCAGGTTATAGGTATATATACTGGTGTTATAAAAATATCAGAGCAAACTAATATTATATGTAGTTCCAATTTAGACACTAATTTAATCAGGTTAAATAAGAAATGTTTTGATGTTTAAGATGCCATTCTAGATTAATATTTCTTGAATAAAACTATCATGACTCAAAGTATAAGTGCCATCCAGTCATTTTTATGTTCAGTAAATCCATTTTAATAGGCTTTACCTTTTCTGTTAGTGTCACTTCTGTAAATTTAGTTCCGGACTCTGCCCCTTCAGTTGTGAATCCAGTCTAAAAGGGTAAAGTAAGAATAAAGTGTCTGCATTGTGAAAAGTGCTCAATTTCTCAAGCAAATTAAATCTCTGGGCACCTCATTACAAAATGATTCAGGTATATTTGTTGATCACAGGCACATCATTACACATAATACATAAATCATAGAAATGTACCATATAAAATAAATATTTGAAATAGAATATTGAGGATGAAATTTATTCTATGGGTGTGACATTGTTATTTTGTTTTTTATGTGTAAAACTGGTCATTTTCACCCTTCTTATTTCAAACAATCTTACCCTAGGTGAGAAATCCGTAGGTTCTACTCCCCTGCAGTCAAAGACAACAATAGTTTTAAACTTGCCACTGTCTTCAGCAGTGTATGGCACAATTGTATCCTTCAGAATATCTGGAGAATTAAACAAATTTTCATATTATTTATGTGGACTATTTAACATGGAAAATAACAAGTAAAAAACACGGTAAAAATTTTTCATTTCAATATGTGCTTAATGCAAAAGTTTTTTTTTTTTTTTTGCTCCTCACCAGATCAACACCAATTCTTGAATTATTTTTCAAGAACTTAATAAAAAGGCATTTTAAATGTGTCATTACCTATGGAATTCTCCCTTCCACACAATTTGCATTTTACAACAAGACTAGCATGACCCCTTCCACCTTTCAGAGGAGAATTTTCCTGAAAAAATTAACAATAACTCTAGGTTCATCTTTTCATATATCAATCAATTAATTAATCTTTCTAGTCATGTACTTACACATTTCACTATAACAATATATTTTGTTGAAAGCAATGTAAATCATATCATGAAAACATGACTTTTAGATCTAGGTTTCACCCCTCTGTCAACATACAGCACATAGAATATTATATGCTAAAACAATATTTGGTACTCACCAACAAAGTCAGGTATTGGTATTCTTTTCCTTCTTCTCCACAGTTAGCGCATTTTAGCTATAAATATGAAAATAATATTGAAGAGACCATGCATAAATTCTCTTCAATCTTTAGTATTTAATAATAACATGTGCCTCAGAAGCATCTTACATCCTTCTGAAGTCATATTACTAACTCTCCTCAACTTGGCTTTTAAAAAATGCATTTTCCGATGCCTAATGAAAGAGAGGTTATTTTATATCAAGCAGGAGGCAGACAGAGCAATTACCTCATTTTTAATTTAAAATGAAATAAATATTATAATGCTCATTGGTTTTTCAATGCAGGTGTGTTTGGTCAATTCTGAGTTTATATTCCAGTAGAATACAGTACTAACCATTAATCATGGACCACAGGTTAAACCTTGGGTCTTTCACAGGTCCCAATAATAATTATTATTGTTATTATTCACAGGTGAAGTGGCAGCCAGTAATCTGGAATCTGGCTCCACAGTTTATCTTTGCTCAGATAAGTGATTATGAACACCAAATTAATGATTTAAACTGTTGTTTCATGGTTCCATTGTAAAAATACTGGCTGCAAGTAACGCATTCTAAACTGCAAACAATTTGTGGGGTTTTGGCTGGGTTCCATCTGGGTCTCTTGCTCTTTACATACAGGATTTTTTAAAAAATATTTTCAATCTAATTGTGGAAGATTCTTGCAGAAGCATTTAAGAACTTGCAGAGTAAACAGCACCAACATTTCATCTTGCCATCCTGTAGCTTTTCACAAACACATAAATAATGGTGCTCTGCAAGTGGCAAATAGGTAAAAAAAAAAATTCAATATCTGTTTTCAATAACTTTATTCCCATATTATACTTTTCCTACTACTTATCAATACAGGAGCAATGCAGTCTTTAAATCTTCGGCAAATCTTCATGGTTTAAATCTACATTAATTCAGAAACTTCAATCATTAAGAAGGGTTAAACAGACGTACAAGATTTTGTTACAATTTCACAGCCTTTTCATTAAGTTAACATGATACTAAGTACCAACATCAAGTCAATACTCACCTTTAGGTACCACCTAAAATCATCTCCACTTGCCAGCAGGTTGGAAACATGCTCAAGATCTGCTTTTATTTGCAGCCCTATTTTCTGAAAAAAATTATAACATAAGTCTTCTCTCTCTCTGACACTGTGTGTGTGTGTGTGTGTGTGCGCGTGTGTGCGTGCGTGTGTGTGTGTTATCTTAAACCACTTATCAATTCAGATATTTTATAAAATCTGTGCTCTGTAAGAGATGAAATAAGGCCCACCTTAACCCCTAGCACGAAAATTCATGCGTAAGCACTCCCATTGACAGTTCTGATATGTAGTCTGTGCAGACAGTACATATCAGAACCGTAAATGGGAGTGCTAATGCATGAATTTTCGTGCTACTTAATCCCTTCTACTACCAAAATGTGAATATTAATATCAAAGTGAATGTTTTTAATCATCCACTTATATTATACTGAAATAATGACAAAAATAAAATCCAATACTGGATCTTGCACTGAAATGGAGATCATGACATATAAACCCTATCACAAGACCATTTCTAGGTTAACTGATTTGGAGTTGTCACCACACAACATCAGTGACAACTCCAAATCATAGTTTAAAAGTTTTCATTTATGACAGATCCACTATAATCGAAGAAGAAGAATCAAAGAACAGAACCTCATACAAGAGGCACTAAAACAGTGTAACTACCCAAAATGGACAATAAAAAAGGTAAAACATCACATGGAAGTAAAAACATCAGGAAGCAAATTAGACCAAGTTTTGTTCCATAATCCGGGGTCGTTCCATAATCTATCAGGGGAAATCATGAATGCAACGAAGAAGGAAATACTGGAGTGTCATTAAAGCTGATATTACTTAACACTAAATGGCCTTGTAAAGACTGAAAGTCGTAAAACAATCTGCCAAGAGCACATTTATTACTCACTGACGTCTACATGTACATGTAGTGTTTGTGTTGAAACTTTCGCCTGAAAATGACGCATTTTGGGACTTTTTGATGATAAATCCACGCCACACTATTAACTAAACTTTACGTTTTTCACATTTAATGAACACTTGGACCACTACATATTAAATATTTTCGAGAAAACGCGTTCAGGGGTGCTAGAGATGACGCGTTCGTACTTACCACCATGTTTATTTCACAGCTTCCGCTGTGCGCGCTATCAACATCCGGTTAGTGCGTGTCTTGGTAATTTTAACTTGCAAGGTTTACATTCTGGCAGCTGCCACAAGCATTTCCTTCAACACGCAAGGTAACTTCCATTCAGGGGTTTGTCGGTTGTATAAAAATGATGTCGTGATTATGCGATAATTATAATGAAAAAATTTGAAGCTTTTGAATTTAAGTTTGTCACTTGATTTTAAAATTTCACTCACTCAATCTAGGGCCCAAGCCCCAATTAAGTCGAAGATGTAAAATTAAGCATCAGTACTATATATAGTCTGTATTATGTCATTATTTGGTTGACTCTGTGGGACAAGTGGAATTCGTTTAAATACAAAATCGATTTTTTTGTCATTTGTTTAGTTTTTCACACTTAGTCTTGTATTATTTGTAACCATATATATTATACTTTCCCTCTACCAGGGTGGCAGAGTCTGTAGGGAAAATCGGAAAATCCCATATATAGTAAAATGGACGTCTATTTATCTAAAGACAAAGCTGTGAATATCCTGTGAAAAGTCAAGTTTTGGCCCTGGTAGAGGGTATATTATACTCACATACTGGTATATTGTCATGGTCATTTCAAAAATTCCTCTTGTTTTTAGGTTCTTAAATGTTCATCAAGGTGAAAACTGAGTGTGATTACTATAAAGCCTGGTGAGGTTTCAGAGCTGCAGATCTAAATGCACGGTCACTTCAAGTGACTAAAGGTAAATTAGCACATTATATATGCTACTTCGTAATGTTTGTTGTTATCAAATTATTCAATGAAAACAGTATTCTACCATTTCGCACAAAAGTTCAAGCTTAAGAATTTATATTTAAGTTTTCAGATATGTGTATATATGCTACAGTTAGTACATATCAGAAAATATAAAGCTGGATTGTAGCATGCAAATTTTTGTGCTATCTAGCATTATATTTATACAGCTGAGTTTTTATTGGAAATCATGATAGGAAGACATGAAATTGGGTATTAGCAGCATAGCATTTACACTGCAATTTATACAAACTGACATACACGATGTCAATTTCTTATGAATTCATTGGAAAACTGTAGCATTTTATTAGGAGAAGGCGTGAAAATACCCAAATGAAGGTGAGCAGCATCCTCAGAAAAGCAAACAAGAGATGGGAGTGGAGAGAGCTGGTCGCAAATTCCTAGTGGTACCCCCACAGTCGACCAAATTACGGGATAGTATAGAATAGGATCAGAAAAACATCAAAAATTGATCATTTATATCTGATTCATCAAACATATTTTGTGCATATTTCCTTTTTCAAAGAATTTTGTGATAAATCACTCGGAACTACTCGGATGTCTCCGCACTCGACAATGACCTCGGACGTGATACGGAGGCATCCATATTGATTGTTGATTTGTTGGGAAGGAACTACTTTCAACCTCGCGCTAATTTAGACCACAATTCTTTCAACGTCTGTATCTGTTTATCCTTTAAATCAAAGTCAATCTTAGTGCATTGTTTGGCAAACTGTAAAGCATCATAAAAACAGGGGTATTGACAGCTATCTTTATGAGCTGAATAATCGAATTGAGTGAGAAGGCATTTCCGGCGAACAAAATGCATGGATTTGGTGCATATTTCTCCGCCTATCACATCCGAGGTTAGTATGGAGCTTGCGGAATGAGCCGAGGATTGCCGATTGGTGATAAATTGAAAATGTTTTTCAAAAAACAATATACAATCAGAATTTTGACCTCACAAAAGAGGTTACTGATACCATGTGATAGATTATTACTTTCTATGATGTCACAAAGATGGTGATACAGTGCATTATTGTGTGATGCCACAAAGAATATGTGTTATATTGTATCAGTCTGTGATGTCATAAAGTTACCATTGACTATCACCTTAAACATGACAGACTGAATGACAGTAATATAATGTGCAGCTCTCGATTGACTTTGTAAATCTTATTTCTTGCATCAGATAAGCTCTTCAAACCTGTATTTAAACCAGACCTAAATGTAAGTTGAGACTATTTGAAGTAATATAGTTTTTATGAAAAGCACTAAGGTGTAGGTTTCTTCAGTGCTATTTTATTAGCAGGCTGTGAGGCCAAACTCAGGTCAGTGGCACCTTTGTTCCTTTCCACAGAAATACAGAACCATAATCCTTACCGAATTTAGAATAGTAAATGCTCTGACATATAACCATTTTACATAAATGTAAGGTAGGAGTAATATAACAGAGGTGTTGTCTGACCTATGATGAAAATACAGTTGGATTGAAATCTGAAGCTCTTTGCACTTTATAATTATTTTGTTTTAGATGTTTTATGTCGTATCTTTTTAATCTAGCATAAGTAAATTGATTTTATTATGATTTTTTAACAAATCAATTAATTCTTCATGTGAATGTGGCATGTATCTTAAGAACATTATGGCAGATTTAGCAAAGCAAGGTTGAGAGACTTGGATGAAAGTGCTTGTTACACTTTTGAGCACCTAATCTGAGGATTGGCATATGTGGAATTTTACCTTTAATTATCTACAATATATGTGGGCTTGCACCAAGTAACAGGAAGGCTAATAGAAAGCCTGTGGCTGATTTTTTTTTTGTAGAGAATATAATCATTATTTAATTGTGGGTCTACAGAAAGTGTTGTGGAGCAGATCTTGGCATGGAGCAAATCTAAGCATTGTATATATTATTCTCATGTTGTATAAATTAGTAAATGGATATATGATATTCTGCACTATAGTAAGCATTGTAGTATAAGTCTTGTCCAGTAAGGTAGGAGGAAAAGTGACCGAGTTTTAATTCATATTAATTTAGAATTGGTCCTTTTTCGCTCTTTCTCGGATGCTGTTATATATTAAACTTACATAACATTGGTTATATTTCAGGGTCATTGTGTGTGTGTAAGAAGTCACTTTGATCAGTTATGGCCACCAATTCTACAATGACTGGAAGTGGGAATACCAACACATTTGACTCTACACTACTGGGTGTAAAGATTGGATGCCTTGTGTGCATCTTCATCATCACCATTGGCTGCTGTCTAGTTCCACTGAAGATTATACCAAGGCACAGCCAAATTGGTGTAAGTCCCAAATCAAAACTCATAATGAGTCTCTGCAACTGTCTGTCTGCTGGTGTCTTCCTAGGAACTTGTTTCAATGCATTTATACCACATGTGAGAGAGAAGTTTGATGGTATATTCTCAAACGCAAGATGGCATCACGATTCCAGTTCTGCTACAGAGTTCACTGTGATTATGGGATTTTTCTTGATTTTGACACTGGAAAAACTGATAATGATGTGTCAGAAGAAACCAATGACGCATTCTCATGGCCATGAGATGACTACTTTAAACTTGGATCTTCCTGAGGAGGAGTTAGATGGCTATACTGCCTCAGAGGAAAGCTCTGCTGAATCTGTTGATTGGGAAAATTCAAATGAAAGCCAAAAGTTGTGCAAACCAAAGCGCCACTCTCATACAAAGTCTCGGAAGTTTGTGAGCCATCCCCAAGTAAACCATTTACATAATAGTCACATGTCACATGATCATCATAGTCATGCAGGACACAGTCATCATGTAGAAATCTCAGACCAGGAGTCCATAATAGGCTGTATCTCTCTCCTCCTGGCCCTTAGTGTCCATGGCCTGTTTGAAGGAATGGCACTGGCACTACAGCAATCAATAGATAAACTGATCAGTTTATTTATTGCTATAATCTCTCATGAAAGCCTATGTGCTCTAGCAATGGGTATCACTCTAGTCAAGCAAGACTTGCAAAGCTGGACTATTGTGAAGCTTGCCGTGGCACTGGCCGCAGTGATCCCTGCTGGCATGGGAATAGGCATGGCCCTGGGTCAGATACATGGACAAGTGGGCTTGACCATTTCTGCTATACTACAGGGCATAGCTGCAGGGACTTTCATCAATGTGATCTTTTTAGAAATGCTTCCAGTTGAGATTCACAGTAATCAGTATCCCATGGTGAAGGTTTTATTTGTTTTCTTAGGATATATCATAATGGCTGGTTTGTCCTTTGCCCACACATAGTAGGGTATGGAGATTTGTTTAGTTGATGCTAAGGGAGAGGGAGGGGGGTAATGTACATTCTTATGTTTAATCTATGGTAACTATACATTATACTCACAGTCAGATGTTAAAAAATATTCAAGTTAATGATATTCACTTATTTTCAGCCATTATAAAAATACACAATTAATACTGATAAATGTGGTTATGCAAAAAGAACTAAGTACATAGTAAACAGGATTTGGGCGAGAAAGGTAAAAAAGGAAATTGCAAGTACAAGCCATCTAAAAAGAAAAAAAAGACCGTGACAATCCTGTATATTGGTCTTCAGTTATTTAACACTGTATTTGAAATAAATAATATTGTGGTTTTGTGCTTGACTTTTTTTTTTCGTAACAAATGTTATGTTTGCATATTTGGTTATTTGTATGTATTTTCAAGTTGAAATTTTCTGAGGGCCAAATGATTTTTTCATTTGCATAATATGTAAATATCTATGTTTGAAGCTCGTTCTTAAAAGATATGTTGTGTTCTTGCCAGTTAATAATACTCTAAATAATGTAGCATTTTCAGTCATATTGCATTTGAAAATATAACTTAAATGTACCTGATATTATGTTATTTCAGCTGTGTTTGTAAACTACTGATGAAAAGGCAAACATTTTACTTTTATTTCATCCAATTAATAACATTGTCAATACAATGAATGTATTGTAATTGACTTGCCAAAGTTTACATCATCAAATGTAAATGTATTAAAGAATCTTGATGACTTTTCTAGAGATGAGACATCACAACTCTGTTCGGGTGTTTAACCATATACTGCACAAATACTGGTACATTGTCATTGAACAGCTGTTTTTTCAAACTATGTTCATATTTATCATAAAGATAGTAGGTGTGAGGAAGTATTTACAGAAAAAAAAATTAATACAGAATTTCATCAGCTGTGTTATGTTATAAGGATAAAGTAATTTCTCTCTTCAATCAACAGCTAAATATTGAAATTGTCCTATCTATCCCCTGAATAGAGGCTTTTCACCTGGAGAGCCTCATTGCCTAATGAAGGTGCCTTGATGGACATTGAAATATTGGAGGTAAACAATTTCAATATTTAGCTATTGATTGATGAAAAAATTACTTTATTCTTATAAATTTGAATGCATTTGCATATGGCAGCTTTAGCTATGATGTTAGGGGAGCCTAGACATGTTTGAAACAATTAATATGGAGTTATTAAAGAATCTATTATCTGCAGTAATCCAGATTTTTCTTATGAAATTCAAGGTGGCATACTGATCAAGAAATATGCTCAGTATCTTAACTGTATTTTTGTGAAGACTGTTATGTGTAATGCGTGAAGGAAAAAAATGTTCCCAAAATATTGTTTGCATAAATAACATTGTACATGAACTTTTGTATAATAAGCAAATGCATACTAAAAATCAATTGCTTTTCATCTATTAGTTGTGGTTATAATTATTGAAGTGTTAACATTTTATGTATCGTATTATGATACTGGTGTATCATTGAGAAATATGCTAATATCATGGTATCAGTAATATTTCTTTATTGATTATTAATACCAAAATAAACATGCAGATTTCAGCCTGCACACTGGTCAGTTGTACACCCTGAAATTATATTTCAGTGAATTAAAAATTTTAATATGATATCATAGTTAAATGATTGTGCAGTTTTTGTCTTACACAGGAATGTTATTTCATTAAAAAAATCCAACCTGAAAAGTTGCAGGCTCCTAACTAGCAATTTCAAAAGGGGGTTCTTTTTCTCAAAAAGTGGACCTTTTCCATGAAACCTCCATCTACCTAGATAAAATATTACCCAGAGGGGACCTTTTCCCCACAAAGGTGGGGGGGGGGGGGGGGGGGGGGTCTTTTGAACCCCCCAAACCCCCTCTGGCTACAACCTTGAGTTATACTGGTGAGATGACCACAGGTTTTCTCCACATTAGCTACCATGGGGGCATTAACAAATGTTATGTACAAGTAGTATGCAGATGGCTTTGCAACTTCTCAAACATACAGGAAAGAAACATAGGACTAAAATACAGCTTCAGAAAACCAGTCTGATTGGTTAATTTTATTGAGAAAATTAGATTTTTCACATATTGGCATTTTCAAGGTGGGACTTGGAACCTCCATGGGCTTGAAAACCTTTGCTAGTCACATTTTCTGAATATCCATGATACTTACATTTTATCATTAAAAATTGATGGTCATTATGCTGTTAAAAGGATAAGCAGTCTTCTTTTTCTGGAAGTAATACTTTTTTTTTTTGGGGGGAAATTTTCATTTTTCACATATTGGCATTTTCAGTGTGGGTCTTAGAACGAGCATGAAGCTGAATGATAATCAAATTTTCTAACTGTCCATATTATTTAAAGGAGATAATTAAAAATTGGTGGTAAGTATACCATTAATCATTATTTAATATTTCATCAAAATTGACCAAAAACCTACTTTGTGCATTGCCACTGCAAATGTTATGAAAAGAAACCATGTTTCTCATGTTTTTTACTTACAAGAATGATTCTTAGGATTGACATACAGCTCAAATTTGAAAACCAGCTCTTTTGGATTATCATTTTTTGTTGAATTTATATAATTTGTTTTGTGAATTTTTCACTTTTCTCATTCTGGCATTTTCAAAGTGTGGACTTGATTTCTCATGGGCCTGAAGCCTTATCCTTGTTGCACACTTTACTTACATTGGTATTACCTGTTGTGCATATTTAAAATTTGATGTTGACTTTGCAGTTAAGCATAATGTATTATTGCATCAGAGTTGATAGTTGCCTATTTTGTGTATTATTATTTTCTGCTTTTTGTCTGTACATTTGACAGCTTTGCTCTTGTTTCTTAATCCACTTGCCCTGAGTGTCAGAGTCACTGTGAATCGGGCTTCAGTTTTGCTGATATGGGTTATATATGAAATCAAGATCGAGCTGGCAAAACTGAAATCTAGAACCTAGGGTAAATCCACTTAGATAATGTGAAAATAAAAATTGACATGTTATGTGGTAATGCTGGCGCATCAAAAGAAAAAAAAACGAGTGAATTTGCTTTTTTGAGCTGATGGTGTAACAGCAGCATTTTGGTGTACAAACTGTAAAACCACTTTCAGACATTTCCAACTCACCTGAAGAGCTTACAATGCCATTTTAATGCCTATTTAACCACAACAATGAGTTCAACGTTCTGGTGCCAAGAATTATTTTGAATGGCATACTTGTGATTTATCAGTGAATGGATAAAATAATACCTTTACTTAGTGGAACATTTTTAAATCTTTAAAAAACCAAACGCTGGCACCAGGTAGTAAATTCACACGCTACTCGTCGATCAGGCTAACTTTCTTGATAGTTACCCGAGTTGCCTGGAACCGATAACCATTTCACACCAATTAGAAAGCGGCAAAACTAACGATTAACGCTTGGCCACATTATGAACAGAAGAGTGTGGGGGTAGTGAATAAAGGAACAAAATAGGGGAAAGTTTGTGCTCTAAAAGTAAATTAATATTAAGATAAGTATTTCACATAAAAGATAAAAACAAAGGCCTTAATTATGCATCGAATCCAATTTTCTGCTCTCTTTTGTATCATTTTTGCCTTCACATATGTACATTTTATCTAAAAAAAAAGTGAATTTAAGAAATAATAAAATTGACAGTAATGAATTGAAGTCACAGCACAGTGATCTGCAGTCAGTCTTCCTCTTTCTGTCCAAATGCAACCCCAAATAACAATACATTTAATTACACACCTGTGCCGTGAGTGAAGAGGCATCGTATATCGAAGTGGTCCAGGTCTGGGTCCGGGAAAACGGGCCTGCAATGTATGAAGTAGGCACTGTACCTGAACTGGTTGACGATATTCAAAATCACTGCACCAAACATAATTTGGTTACATATAAAATATATTGTCTCAAAAATAATGATTTTCACAGCCGCATAAATAAACAATAGTAACTATGTAACTGTAGGAAGACATTTGAATTATCAAATATACAATTCCAATCGATCTAAGAGTAAAATGGCAAATCAAACTAAACCAATAACCCCCACCTCTCATCACGGCACCCGTGCACATGCTTTTTTTTTCTTACTACTCTTTTTATTTTATTTTATTTATTTATTTATTTATTTATTTTTTATCATCTAAAACCGCGCCTGTTTTCGCTCATGTATATGTTCGTTACCACCATCAAAATACAGCTCTATGGCAATTTTGGTCCTATTTCCAGCATACCAACCCAGATTTTTTGAAATGGTCCATTTTCTTCTTCTTTTTTTTTTCTCTTCTTTTTTACTTGAATAAATCCAGTCTTATTTTGAAGGCTACACCGAACCGTGCAATTGTGTTAGATGAGACGTGACACGTACATCATAAAACTAATCTCACCCAGACGCTGTTATAAAACTCTGGTTCACACCCAGCTCAACCCAGCCCCCGATACAGTATCGGATTTAGGAGGGTGGGGGGGTGGGGGGGGGGGGGGGTAGGGGGTCCTGACCCCCCCTTTGATTTCTGAAAAAAAAGCACACCAAAATACCAATGGCTCTGAATAAATTAGTTTGGTAATTCAGTTAATGGTTATTCAATGTTTAAAAGAAAACTTAAATCTCGTTCAATTTTAACGAAAGCCAGTAATATCTTATTTGTGAACATCGAAAAATCGGTAAATTATTTTCCAAACTACATGTATAAAATCTAATCTATATCTAAATAGACACATTGATAAAAGCTTCGATCAAAAGATCTAGAGTAGTAGAAAAATATTGCAAAATGAAAGACTATAGGTCTAACGTGACGTGTTTGGGAGTTAACTGTAAAGGGACCAGGAAATTATATCGAAAAATACTAAATAAACACTATATCATTCATACAATAAGATTACTTTTTAGACCATCAACGACGGGTCATTTTGGAAGAACGTTATTGTACCATAACTTTTCCATGGCGCTTAAATGCGCATGCGCACAGCATACTTACAGCGCCTCCTATCACATTGACTTGTTTTCAAGTCAAGAAACCGACACAGCAAGTAGAGGGGTATCCTATGTTACACGTTGTGACTTATTCAGGCGGTTCTTAATAATATCTAAGGTAATTTATAACCCCTTTAGTGGCGCTTGTATGTCTTAATTTTTTCTTCAACAGAGGTTCAGAATGTCAGACAGTGTGTGTAAGTTGTACTGGTAGTTGTAGTAGTAGTACTACTGCTCATGTGCTAGACGTACAGTATGACAAGACATCGTACCCGCTTTATCATGATTTCAAATCTGTCGCTCTTTTGTAGGAATGCCCTGTGGGTTAGAGTGAATAGTATTTATGCTGTAAGGCTCTGTATGAAGGTATGTTTTTGAGTTGTCTGCCTCTGGTAGTCACCCTGAGCTTCAGAGCTAACTTGACACTAACCTTTTCACTGTAGCCTATATCTCCATCGTGTCAAGTTACCTCTGACCAGATTCGATTGCCTCCGCCGCCCGCCAATCAAATTTAAAAGCCCGCACTCAATGACTCATTAAACGATCTAGCCAATGAACGCGAACGAGTCAAAGCGCGCTTTGTTCAAATCCGGACCAATCAAAGATAAGGCTGAATATCAGGGACTTGCCGTAACCTGTGGGCAGCACGCAAATAACATCGTCTCTCAGTAGATAATGATGCAGGGCCTCAAACTGCTAGACCCTATGGTTTCAATTCCGATTTACTCATATTTTGCAAAGAATCAAGAGATAACTTAACACATTCTTTTTCGTAGTCACTCGCCTTGCTTTCTTTGTGTACGGTAATACACTCGGAACTACTCGGATGTCTCCGCACTCGACAATAACTTTGTTGTTAGTATGGAGCTTGCGGAATCAGCCGAGGATTGCCGATTGACGGTCAACCAATCAGCGTTTTCACCAAACTTTGGTGAAAAATTTTGAAACATGGATTTGATTGGCTTATATAAACTAGGTCAAACTATTTTCGTCAGAGGTAACTTGACACGATGGAGATAGGCTACAGTGAAAAGGTTAGTGTCAAGTTAGCTCTGAAGCTCAGGGTGCTGGTAGTAGACAAACATGAAAAAAATATATAAACAAAAAAAAATGTGCCAAGTGTATGTGAGCAATATATATATATTGCATCATTATTAGAATCCTTACTTCTGGACCTGGGGCCTGGATAGGTAACTCATATCCTATACTAATAGTCATCAATATTGTGATATTTTTTAAGAGACCATTCCCAGAGACTATCGTACTAACTTTGGATTGATCCATCAACAAGGGGATTCTCACTAAATCGCTATCAATTTAAGTGGCTTAACCTACTAAAACTGTTAGGGGGTAATTAAATACCTGAGGCTGAGCGCGAAAGTTCACAAAAGTTAATTACCCCCTAGCTGATTTGGTATGTGTGATAGCTGCATAAGTTGATAGCAATTTAGCATGAATCCCCATGAAGTTAGACCTATCCTGTTGGATTGATCTAGGAATGGGAACCCAGCCTAACTTCTGTTTTACCCCCACTTCAGATATCACTGAAAATTTGTTTAGGTTTATGCCATAACAATATTTGCTATAGCCCTTAGAAAAGTTCTTAGTCCACTTGTCCTTAAGGAATGACAAAATCCTACTAGTAATTGCTGTCTCTCATATTCTGTATACCTTATTTATTGTTGTTGTTCATTGGGGATAAGGAACTTCAAATAAAATAAACCTGGGAGGGGAGTATCTAATAAGGAGTGTTGAAGTGGGCAAATCTTTATCAGAGACTTGGTTTTATGGGGATGTTAATCTTCAAGATGTAAGTTTCAGTTGTTCAAAAGAATCTTTTGATTTCAAACAGTTGGCAACGTGCCCTTTGTGCAGGACTTTGAATAGTGAGTTCCTATTTTGGTTAATGCTAGATTTGAAGCAGTTTGGGTCCATACTGAAAAATTGAGTGTTTATCATATGGCATATATGTATTTTTAGGTATTATATGTTACTTAAAGGTTATTTAATGCTCATCAGCCATGTAGGCTATGTAAATGTTGATGTTTCATCTTCTTTTCCTTCTATTATCCAATTGTTAAATCTTTTACTAGAGAGTAATTGAAAAGCATGCAAAAGTCAAAATTTCAGGCTGCTTAACAATGTGATATATATAATTACCCCTGAAGTGAATATCTTTTTCACTTAAGCTACTGTTTATTTTGTAGAATATACATTAAGTTTTGGTGATTGTTTATAACAGATAGAATTATAATCGGGATTTTTTTATTATTGTTTGTCTTGTACCAACTTGGCTCAGGTGTTATAGGTTATTTCAGTAACTCATTGTCCCTTTGGTCTTGTAAAGGTAACCATCCATACACTAATGTCTTTTTGCATGAATATCTCTGACCAATCACATGAGCAGTTAGCAAGAAGAAATGTTGATTGTAGTGGTTATTTACCTTAATTGAAGGAATCACTGTCTGTGAAATGTACTTAGTCGTCTGATGGATGGGAGGTAGATTGTTGTTTGTCAGTATTAGCACTGCTGGATCTCAGACATCAAGAAGAGCGGTGCTTTTTTTCCTTTTATCCTTTTAGAATTTTTTTTCTGCTCAAAGAACATTTCTACATGCTACATGTAATTTGGGCCATTTGCTATGCAGTGTTTCTGAAACATGCTTCTTTAACCCTCATTGTGTCTCTCCTTTCCTTTTTGAAAGGGGTTGTTTCCAAATATGGTATGTCTTCTTGATTTTAAAAGGTTGGGTGAGGGGAGGTTTATATAGGATAACCTTTAGTATCCTAATTTGTTTATAATCTGTGATAGCAAAAACATGTAACCATGGTGCTGGGTTCTTTGTGTGTGAGATATAGAAGTTAGGACTTTTAAATGCTTGGTAACAATCTGTAGGGCAGCAACAGGGGCGTAACCAGGCATACGCACGGATGCACTGTGCGTACAATTTTTTGAGCCAACCATGATGTCATTCTCCATAAATTCAGTGTATTTTTCACGGAATATAATCGTACCTGGGAATTTTCAAAATCTGTGCGTACAATTTTAAATGGTCTGGTTACGCCCCTGAGCAGTGATGCCAGATTCAATCAAATATCATTTGATACCAGACATGTAGCTAACCATTGAATTCTGATTACCTATTGGTAAATATTACAAATAAATATCTATTGCAAAGTATCGGAAAGATTGGCTATGCCATGATGGGAATACTTTGCAGTTGTTCAGAGTAATAGATAGTAATTGTTATATGGGGTAGCACTAGCAATTTTTTTCACTTAGCCAAATCACTACTTTTTCATTACTTTTTCCAAAATGGTTTAAATTTGACTAAAACAAATCATATCAACCCTATTTTGTTAAGCCAGTTGAAGTCAGTTTTAGCATTTGGCTAAATTGGCAAGTGTTAGTGCTACCCTTAGGTTATAGAAACATTTGTTTTTATTGATGCAAGTAACTGTCTATAAAAAGACTCGTCCATTGATAACATTCAAATTCATGTATCTGCAAGTCATTTTTTTCAATGTCAAAATAAAAAGGTTCTTGGTTGTAAATTTATGTCCCTACAGATTTGCATGAGGTGTGCACATACCCAGAGAGAGAGAGAGAGAGAGGGAGAGAGAGAGAAAGAATATCTTTACTGTTTTTGATAGGAGGAAAAAATGAAAACTTATATATTTCTTTTCTTTTTTTTCTCTCTCTTTCTTTTTTTTTTTTTTTTTTTTTTTTTTGCACAAAGGGATCACGTAGTCTCAGTTACCAAGTTTCAAGCTGCAGAAAGCTTTACATAAATGAATGTCTTGTGCTGTAATTGTAATATAGCAATATTAGAAATCTTCTACTTGGATGGTATTGAAAACTTAAACCTTAGTCCTTTCTTTGCTAATGCCAAGCTGCCTGGTTTATTGCTTGCAATTTAACAATTAGTATTCATCACATTCACACACCTTTAGATCCTGTTAGATGGAGAACAAGTCACCTAAATATGTCTGATTGTTTGTCGTAAGTATATGTCAACACTGCAGTATCGCAGACACAAATATTTTCTGTGTTTAAAGGTTGTTTTGCTTGTTCTCAAGTAGATAAGGGACACTTCCTGGTGTTTGTTTTCTCCCCCACACCTGGGCACAGGTAAAACATATGGTCAGCATACAGGCAGTAGTCTCGGGTAGTCTTGCACTGTCTGTAGCATACTTCAGTATACCTCTGAAATGAGCAGCAGGAAGTTTGTAGTACTCATTCATGTCTAGGTAAGTTGTGCCCTGATGAAGGGAAAAGAGGTAATAGAAAATTTGTTACATTTTGAAAATGTTTTACATAACCCAGTGATGGACTTGGAGTTATTTATTTTGTGACCAAGGCAGACACAGGCTATAGGAATTTAAGGTTAATATGTAGTTGGGTTTGCTAGATAATAATAATAATAATGGCATTTGTTGTGCTGTATATTTAGGGAAAAAAGAATGTAGTTCCATTTGCTAGGAGGATAGCAGGGATTATATGAAGAGGATCTAGTTACATGTTTTTTTAATAATGATGCTGGAAAGCCACAAGTACTGGTCTTAATAATGGATGTAGATATGAGAAATGAAAGGACCAACAGGCACAGTGACATGTCTTTAAGTTGATGAGCTGTGGAGGCTGAACACAGCAAAAATGAGTATGGTAACAGTATCCAACAAGAGCATGTATTTGAATAAATTTAAAGTTAAACTATTTTATTGCCCTTCAAAGATGGAAAAGGCTGAACAAAAATTGAATTATTCAAGGATATCAAATTGAAGGTTTTTTTAAGCACAAAAGTTATGTATGGTAATATTGGCAAGACTTGTTCTTATGTTATGTTAATGCTTGGTTGCTGAAGAGTGAAGAATGTGGTAACATGAGACAGACACTTAAAGGTGGAGCCTATTGAAATAAATAATAGGGTGGGACGAAGACATTGATTGCAGTGTAGCAGTAGATGGATGCTGAACACTCTACCTGAGACATACCAAGACCATATCTGTCCTCTGTCAGGCAATGTGGGGAGGGTGTATGCATTCATCACAACCTCGTAACTTAGATAACATTATTTACACTTGGCAGTGGCCAGGTTCTGAAATTTCATAGCTGTGTCATATACATGTGTGGGGATGTATGCTTGTGTTATGTATTGCAGGCAGGCAGGTGAGTTTTGACTTTTTTACTTACCCTCTAGTTTTCTGCTGTTTAAATTTTGCACTCTGTATCAACATTAAAAACACATTGACAATCATTTTAAAGCATTTTTCCCTGTGAAATTGGATCAAATGAGTAATTGGTCCTAATTGCACTGTGAGAAAAAAATGCCAACCTTGTAATTCCATTGGAGTGTACTTCATCTTGATCAATTCTTATAATGCACCCTTTACCACTTCCTGCAGCAGAGCAAACCCTTTAAAAAGCACAAAAAGTGTGATAATGCATTAGATTTTGGGAATATTTGAATGTAAAATTGACTGTGTCTAACGTGGCAACTGTAATTTGACTGGGAGTAAAGTTCTGTCATTAGCAGCAGCTTTTCAACCATAGAGAGTAAAGAAGTGTGTGTTGGTTTTCTTGATGAGAGAAATGTCTCTGTCTTGTAAAATGTCATATTTCTGACAGTTAAGGTATAGACAAATGTCAGAAATAGGTATATTGATCAATATCATTTAAGTAAGGAAAGTTAAGGAGTTATTGTATGCATTGCTGACATCATTTGATTACTATCAGGTTCATTGGGGAGTTTGACTTAAATCAGGTGTCAACTTCCATTAAACAGGCCATTTAAAAGTTGACTTTCAGTAGATGAATGGAATTTCAAACCACTTGCCGTCTCAGTAGGTAGCATTGACAAAAATTTTGAAGACAAGTTGAAAGGATTGTGCAAGGGAAGGATTAAAAAAAGGAAGAAACGCATATCTAGCAAATTAAATCGAAGGAAAGGCTGAGCTAGTGTCTTTTTGTTCTAGTTCTCAGCATTTATGAAATTCTGTTCAAATAAAAGAGACAATTTCAGTAAGTTCTGTTTAATTCTATTTATATCCATTTACAACCCAGTGTGTAGTTTATGGCCAGTTTTTTATTCACTAATGAATCTGCTGTGCCTGGAAAAAGCATCACTAATTTGTGTAAGTTGCCAAAGGGTCTGTTTTTGAAGTCGTGAGCCAGCAAATATTAAGCCTTCAGGTCCAAGCTGAATGAAATGACTGGTATACTAAGGCCTGAAGACTGTTATCCTTTGTGTTTTAAAAGTTCCAACTTGGCTCTCTAATTAACCTTTTCAGTCAATGCGAAAAACCCTCTAAAACCCTACTTTAGAACAAAGGATTAATTTACCTACTAATAATGCTGAAAAAACAGAACTGATTTCTTTGTCAGACTGGGGGCAGAGAAGGGCAGAGATGTTTCATTGAGGCAGGAAAATGGAGCTTAGTTAATGTGGCAAGTAGAAGTCTCCTGACAGTTTGTAATGAAGACTTGTCAAGTTACCCACTACTAGTCTGTCTGCAACTCTACAGTGGGTTTCATCTTTCACTCAATGCTAGTATCAGATGTGCTGGTGAAGTTGCTCTCCATTTGGATTGTATTGATGTTTTGTGGAATGTTTTGAACTGTGGCTTGCTTATACTGCTGTAAAGGAGCAGGAGCCCTGGCAAGTGAACTTGTCAGTGATCTGATTACACTCACTCTTGGGTAGATAGAACAACTGACAGTTTTCCAGGTAGCATAGGAACTAAATTCATTTCAGAACACTGTCTGTGACAGGTTTTGCCTGTAGTTAAACTTTAAACTTCATCCCTCTCACAACTTATCAGGCATGCAGCACAAGATGAGCAGAAGCTTTAAAGAGTGAATTTCAAAGAACCAGCATTAATGTTTTTCAATTCATTTCAGAATTGGTTTTCTAGCAGACAAGATGTGAACTCCTAAAAAAGGCAGGAACAGACAGGAGAAGCATTTTACATATCAGCTGTGATGGAGAGTTGGAAACCTAATCCCAAGGCCCAGCCATTTGTGCCAAAGAGACATCACCATGGGTCCCTTCTGCCTCACAGGTCCCATGTGTCCCAGTCCAATAGGAGACGTATGCTAACCAGAGTTTTTCAGGTCAGTTGCTTTTAATTTTGACTCAAAATTTACAGTTTAGCTGCTAACTTTTTTTCAGAGGTTTGATGTTGTCTTGCATGATCTTGCATTAGAGGTTAAGGAATCGAGATTTCTGACCAATATTCCATCATGGTGCAGATGTCCTAGATCAATCTACTGTTGCCCTCTTTCTTTGCATAGTAGATTAAGTATGTTTCATTTAAAAGATAATTGCATTTTTATGCATGGTGATACTATCACTGTGTAAGAACTGAATTTCAGCTGTTCTGATGAGATTTAAGATGACAATCAGTTTTGTTTTATGAGGTTTGGGAGAGAAGTCAATTGTGTGGTAAGTGTTCATTTAAGATGTGCTGATTTAATCTATGAGTCATGCCTAAGTGAAAGTTTGTTTGCCATGTTTATGAAGTTTACTCCACCCGAATAACCACAAAAACTTATAGGTGGACAGAGTTTCAAGATTGATCAGATGTTGCTTAAATCAATTGTTGCATTCAAAAGTATCATCTAACTCCCTTGGTGTGGATATAAAGGCCTAGATCTAAGCATACTTGTTTTTAATTAAGCATACAATTTTGTCTTATCGCTTATGCTGTTGCAGATAAAACCAGTGTAGCTTTCTTTATTTCTCAATTGTGCTTATGCTTTAGTAGCAATTCTGCAGTAATAGATGTACTACAGTGGTTTCCAGACCAGTTTGTTTGATAGTTCTACAGCTGAAGGGCTACATAGGAAAATAAGTTTACATAATAGTCTACAGGAAAATTATAGCATCTGTAGTTTTCTACTGGTACAACATTGTCACTCTATTAAATGCAATGTTGAGTAAGAGATGTGTATGATCTACCTAATAGGTTACCGATACTGTACATACGAAAACAAATTGCATGTGCAAGTATTGAAAAATGTATAATTTGCATTCTGGCAATAAAGGTAGTACCTGGGAGAACAAGAGGACCAATGTGTGACATCAATATCATTAAGTAGCACTTCAGTGCTAGACCCATGTGTTGTTGATTACATATGGCAAATTTCATTTGAAATGTCATCAGGTTTTTCTCTGAAGTGTCCTCCTCTAGTGTCCTAGGAAGAAAGGCGCTACTTATAACCTTGCACTTCTGTATTTGTTTTATAACACTGGCATCTAGGTGTGTGCGTCATCATCTATTATCACAGTGCAGTTTTACATGTTTTATGATTCTAGCAAATTGTTCAATAACTCGGAAAATGAATACCAGATTATTATTTTTTTTTGGTTGATTGATGGAAATAGCAGTAAAGGATGTTGACTTGGAATGGATTAAGTATTGTGATTTATGTACATGAAAAATATATAAGCTCTTGTGGCAACTGTGCATAGTAAACCAGCTGCTTTTTGGCCTAAGATTAGTTTTTAATATTTAAACCATCAAGTATGCAGGAGGTAAAAAGTTCAGGGCTGTGAAAGCTATGCCATTTTAAAGCAGTTAAGGCTGAAGAAATGATGTTAAATTCAGTAGAAGCAGTTGCTGTACATAGTCTACAGCCATTTAAGTCATCAAGTGTTCTTGCAACAGCTGTGCTGGTGAGAGGAGAGGCATCTCATGAATTATCCAGACCTTTGTATGTGTTTTTTTCCAAAGGAAGATATCCTCAGAAGAATTAGAAAAGCTAGATTTCACATAATACATAAATTTTCTGCACATGTTCACTTTTATCTTTAAATTTTAGATGGTTATGAAAAAAGATATAAATTTAAAACACATCCGTTAATACTTATAAAAAGGATTTTAATGTTCAACATCCATTATTGTAAACATTTTTCCATTGTGCAGATTAATTGCCAGTACTAGTCATGCATTCTGCAATTCTGCAAGTTTGAAAACAAGACCAAGTATTTAATTTGAAAACCAATTAACATCCCTTTCTTGAATGGAATCTGCCCAACACTCAGAACATTGCTGTCTGTTACCAGTGCCAGAGCCTTCAATCATTGGAAAGATTACTTTATTTGGTCTCAGAAGATTCTAGAGCTGATGCCAAACATAAGACTGCATTCTGACAATTTGAAAGATAGTATTATATCAAGATGCAGTTAATTTGATTGCCAATCAGAATTGATGTGTGTTTCTTCTAACTGTAGAGTGCAGTCATAAAATTCATTCCAGTGTTTTTGTATGTAAAGGCAATAATTTGATTTTGCACAGAATACACGCCTAGTTCTGATGCAAGTAATTGAGCATGTTGGTTGTGCTATTTATAGTTGAAACGAAAACAAGAAAATAGTTTGGATTTAGAGAAATGAAATAGATCAAATGAATATTAACTAAAATGTTATCTTTTTAGAGTAAATATAGAATATGGTCAAATAAATGTTTTTTCTCGCTACCTAATTGCTTTGTTATGTTTAAGTTTCTTTTTCTGAAATGCGTGAAGAAATGATTATACAATTCTGTGTTTTACTCTACTTTCAGGCTGGCTTGATTATAGTTCTGGTTGTAACAGTTGGCATCAATCTGACATTCATATTAAACACAAGTCACAAACTACAGTCTACCCAATCCACCTCAGGTAAGTCTTTCCACCAAATATGTCCTGGGCTCCAGCAGTAGTGAGATTAACCTTCTCAACTGTTGACTGCCTCAGTGAAATTGTCTGGCAGAGTGAATTTTTAATTTTGAGGTAAAATGCGGACTGAAAAGAATATATGTCAGGCCTTAGGCATTTGCCAGTAATAAAGTTAGTAGCTTACTTTGATTTTTCTTTATCTATTACCAGCTGGCTTTTGGTGAGCAGTGGAGGGAAGACATTTAATGACTACAGTTGGGCCTGCTCTCAGAATTAATTGTTTAAAAAAGCATTAAAATTATTTCTTAGTGGTCTGCTATTGGATTTCTGTAGCCAGAAGTTTTTCCCAGCAAAGAAAGGTGAAGTCAGGTGTAATATTAATCAATTTATAGGGGTGCAACTAGATGTTTTTCTTGAGAAAAGTCATTAGTTGCTCAGCGATGTGTTTTTAAAAGATAAAGCAAAGCAGTATTTCATGGTAATTCTTTTCACAAAAAAGGTGGAATTGTTTTCATGAATTGTTGATATTTTTTATGGCCTTTTGATCGATAAAAGTAATCAAGACAAAATGGTGGAAAATTTACCCCATATTTCATTTGAGTGAATATAAAATTTCTTTTTTTGTCTATTCAAGTATTAAATCTGGTTATTGTAATGTTTTCTTCTCTTTTTTGCTTCTAATTTAAAGTGTTTTTTATTCTCCTTAAACCAGCCCCTGCTGCGAGGTGTAATGGTTTTGGTTATTATATATCAACAACAAAGAGCGGCACATAAGCTGGTTGTTAGTGTAAGTGAGAACCGAAAAAGGTTGCCCAATTCTAATTTTAAGTTCCATGAAAAAATCTTTATCCAAGCAATCAGTTTTAAGTTTTCAATAAATCAAGGACAAATAATCAGTATTTTGGATACTTTTAATTTGGTTGCATGGAGTGAATTATATTTAACCATGTTGGATAGAAGTAACTTCCTAGCATGAAGTAAGTGTTATAAAGAGAACCCAGGCCACTCTGATCTAAATCTAAGTAGTAAGTAAAATGCTACAAGATGATGAAATCTAGTAACCCAGACTGATGTATCAAAATCATGCTGGGAAACAAAAACCACCGCTTAACACAGGCCAATGGAGTCTGTGGCAGCAGGCATGAATGTGTGAAATTGCCACTAACATTGGTTGTCTGCTGGAGGGTAAACTCACAGATAGACCCACTGGGTAAAGTGTTTGTAATCGACTTAGGAGAGATTTGCATAACCTTTCTTTAATTTTAAAGTGTTTGCAGCATTTGCCATATCATGCATAAGTCATCAAAATCATATGCACCCCATTTTATGTGCAGAATCTTTTAATTTTCTCAACCTAAGTCAGGAGTGTATTTTCTTGTGTTTTAACATTAGATCCCCATCATAAAGCAATCACAGAAACAAGTTTTTAGTTTGGCAAGATTTGCCCTGGTGGATACTGTCAGCTGGCCTAATCTATACTGTTATAATACTTTACCTCAAAATGTGTCACACCTTGGGGCACACTTGTTCTAGTGAAGTATCTTGGTTGTTTGAACAAACAGCTTTGATTGAATAGTCATATTGGCATTGCTTGAAGAAACCTTTGATGTACACTTGCACCTTCTCAGTTTGTATAATTTCAAGTCATAGTATGTATCAAATAAGAAAAAGAAGCTGCTGCTGAATATTATTTTGAAAGAAGGAAACTTTGAAAAAAATCATATTCTTATAATCAAAAATAAATATTTAGTGTATTTTGATACCCAGGAACATTGCCCATAATATGTTTTTAGGCAATAATTTAAACAGAAGTTTTATTTTCCAAATAAGTGTAGTATAAGTGGCAAGAAGCCAATATGATCTAGTTTAGATTCTGAACATGCTATACTGACAGATACACTAGCTTATGTTTACAGCCTGGAGGAAGGGAGGCCAAATGTTTGCCTATGGTTTTGCATTCTATGTATAAAAACTAGAAAATATGGTAATGCATTCTTGATAAAACCAGTGCATAAAACTGTCCAGCAACTAAACACTGAAGTCTACTTACATACAATTCAGCAGAAATAGTTGCCTAAGTAAAGCATTTAAACAGATTCCAGAATCTAAATAAGTAAACTAGTTTGTACTTTTTACGTTGAAATAGTTGGGAAAACAATGCATAAAAGTATTAACAGTGTAGAAATGGAAACCTCTTTTTGCAAAATATACTCTCGCAGTAACAACATATCAAAAAGTGGAGCCCTAGTTACTCTCTTGAAATTAAATATATTTATTATAATAACAAAATTTGTGCCCCTGGTGTAGTCCATGTGTATAGCTAAACTATTATCATTGATCCTGGTAATTTTCAATAACAATGGATGTTATTATTGCCCTAAAGTTGGAGAAAATTGGTTGTCATAATTGCCAGGTTGATTGAGTTATCCCAGATGGGTGACCATCAGATAAACGGAAATTGCAGCTCATTATGCAAATTGCTGTATTTTTTCCTGTCCATATTTCTGGGAGGAAGTTCTGTGCTTCAGAATTTGATAGATAACTATTGATCCTGTCATGGGTGATGAGGCAGGGTTGATAACCCATTTGTGTTAATTCCTGTGGACTGGAGCCACACTGAGAGGAATTCACTGATTAACCAGATTGATCTGCTGTGCTGCTGTAATACTGGTGTTACAAGGCAGGAAATACTTCATCAACAAGAACTTTACTTCAGTCTTAAAGTTACATGTCAGTTTGAAGAAAATGTATTGATATGATAATATTTAAATATTTTAGTGTATTTTCTTTACAAATGAAACTATCTGCATGCAAACAAAATCTCACCAAGATTAGCCATCATCCTTTTCCACTATAGGTACAAAATGACAGTCTTTATCATATTAAAGTCTACTTTGGACATTATAGCAACATTCTGTAGTTAATGTCTCACTTAAAGGACAGAAAATATCAGATGTTTTTATCACTACTGTAAAGCTTATGCGGTTTGAAGTAATTGATATAAAATGTTATTCAATCAGAAAAAATGTTTTTTTAACCTTAAATTATGAAAGTTGCAGTAGAAGGACTGACAGATCTCAGAGTAGTATTATAGTTTGATATCACAAGCAATCCATCTGTAAAGAGTAGATGTATTTTCTTTTTTTCTGATGCAATTTTTTGGTCATGAAATGTGACCCCATATATCATACTGGAATACTTAACCTTTGCCCACCCTGTATTGTAGTATTTATCTTACTGTATATGTGGGCTGTCACGGCTGTGTAATGTAATTTACATATTAACTGCTGTGCATGGCAAAGAAAGACTAAGAGTATTTAAATTCTTATTATTCTTGGTGCATACATACAGACATACACAACCATGAATTACTTGGACTGACTGTGACATTTAGAGGGATGCCTGCATATTTACTGTTTAGTTTGTTCTTTCTGGTTTCTATAGGTCCTCCATATGTTCCCAGCAAAGATGAATTTGCCAACAGTGCTGGACGTAAACCACTGGAGAAACCCAAAGTGTTGGCCCTGGACATTATGTCTTCACAGAGCAAGGTCTCTGTTACTGTAGATGGAGCCACGGTGAGTTCAGAGGATGATGACATCTTCAGTGTCATTTAAGTTTTACAACAAAATAAACCAGCTAAATGGATCAAATGATACTTGGATTAGCTTTTATTGAAGTCACAGTTTCTTATTTAGCAATTATATGTAATATAATTTGAGATAAATAATGATATAAATACTTTCTCCAATTTAAAGATCTTAGAAGATGCAGCACCAGGGGCTCATGGCCGAGGTATCCATGTTGTAGTTCTCAACCAAGCCACGGTAAAGATAAGACTTTGTTATCTAAAATTTTAGAATGCTAGAAACTTTATCACAACTTAGGGACCGTTAACATGGAAAGTCTATTTTCTAAAAGTCTATTTTCTATTTGCGGTATCTTGTGATCACGGAAGTAACTGGCCCACGCTGCCAGTAATTACGCCGCGGGATGTTCAGGGCACAGACCGTGATCACAATATACCGCGAATAGAAAATAGATTTTTAGAAAATAGACTTTCCATGTGAACGGTCCCTTATAGAACCTTGGTTTAAAGGGCAGAAGATGTAGCGTTAAACATGTGTCATAATGCTTAAACAAATGCATTAAAAAGTAAGATGCTGTTATTTAAATTTTTTATTGTTAAACTCACCACAGTGTTTTTCATGGTTATTCATGTTTATTTCCCTCCTCACCAGGGTGCAGTAATGGCTGACCGTGTGTTTGACACCTACTCCAAAAAGGAAGATGAGGCATTAATGTTGTTCTTGAACATGGTTACTCCAGGAAGAATACTCATATTTACTATAAAAGTATGTGTCACATGGTGTGAAGTTATCATATAATATGTATGAAAGAAAGTTAGCAATTGCATAGACTAAGGATAAATACTTAAAGTTGTAAAAATTTGGCTGCATGCTATTACATATGAAGTACATAGCAGGCTTATTCACTATAACTTTTTAATAGAATTATTTTACCATTTTGATCATGAAAATGATATGACTTTCTTAAAAAAAAGGACAAAATTTATAAATTGATGGTATGAAACAAGATAAGCAAAATTTCTTCATTATGAAAGATAATGACCTGTATTTTATTGAACAAAAGTTATAAATATGATAAGAATTGACATTTTTGTTTCAGGATGAAGGTTCTTTTAGTCTCACACACCGTGCTCGAGACTACCTGGTAGCTGCAGGCAGCACTAGGGTTAAGGGTCTTGAATACAGGGACACATGGGCAATGGTCACATACAAAGGGGGTGAGTAGACTTAAAAAAAGCAGCTTTTAGAATCAATACAAAAATGCCTATTGTACAAATACAGAGCAGGCCCAGGGGGTTTGAAAGAACTGCCCTTTTTGTCAGGTTCTGGTTAAAATTTGATCTCTGTAGATTAAGGTTTCATCTTAAAAGGCCCTTCTTTCGGAAAAAGAACCCCCTTTTGAAATTGCTGGCTACGGGGCAGCAAAGGATTGTAGGCAGTGATCAACATTGAAAATTGCAATGGGAATTTATGTAAAAATTTGTCTGTTCTGCAGGAGGGACAATGTTTGATTTAATTACATATATATACTCCTATAGGGAAATCCATTACAAGAAGTAGACCCCACGTAGTCATTTGCAGCTTGAAATTTTATGTCATAGATGTGTTTCACAGAAATTCTTTTGGTGTGTTTACTTAATGTTACTTCGACTGAAGCAAAACAACCTAGTCGAAATCAATTTTTGTTCAAAGATCAGTAACCTTTGGTAACTTATTGTGTGACTGTGAGATTGATGTGCCAGGTTTTTCTATCAAATTTTACCCTAAATTTCATTTCAACTTCCTAAAACAATCTGACAATAGTGTGAATTTGTATCATTACATATCAACAACTTCAACAGTTAATAAACCTCTTTTTCAACTGATTATGCAAGAGGAACACCAACAAATAATCAGTAGTAATTAAAACTGTGGATAGGTGGTATAGATTTTTCCTTACTGATCTCTAGTTACTGTGGTAAATATTGGCTGCTTCTAAAAGACAATTTAAATTTAGCAGGCTTGTGATATGGGGTCTCCTGCATATCAGCTGAATTGGTGTTAGTAATAAAAAATGAAAAGCAAGAAGGAAGATTTGTTGAGCAAATTGAGATGCATGCAGAAAATCCAAGATCCCTTTAGGCAGACACCCACTATTGGATTTGAAATGTTGCTATTTATAACTGTCCTCCACAGTTCTCAATTAATCCATATTGCACTGATCAAATCAGTCGTATTTACTTCATTGGAGATTTTCATTGAGTTATTATTTTTTTCATTATTTTCAGAATTAAGTTTTTTGTTCACTTAATATTCCCATAAATCAGTAATCGTGATATTGTATTTTCTTCTGGCGCTAAGTACCTATCTCTGATGCCAAGAGGTGGAGTGAAATTAACTTTCTAAATACTCACTCTATCGGTTCTAGTATTGACATTTTTGAAGATAATTGTGCATAAGAGTTTTAGCGGACCAAACAGCAGTAAGTCTAAATGCCAGCAGAGGAGAACACATCAATTAGGAGCCACTCTATTTGATTTTTATTGGTTTTCCTGTGCTATGTTTTCTATTAGAGGGAATGAAGTTGGCTTCTTCTCAGGAAAAAAAATGTGTAATCACTTCGAGGGTGTGGGAAGTTTGTCTTATCTGATTTGAACTTGTACAAAAAAAACAGAGATTTACAAGGTGAGAAGTGTATTTAAATAGCTTTACCTCTCTGAAAATAAAATTCAAGACATCCATATCAATAGAAAATGTATGTGAAAAAAAGTTTCTCTTAAGAAGTCCTGTTTTGCAAAGAGACAAAAACGTAAATCTTTTGATAGTTTTCCTATTGAGATGTAACAATGTACAAGTATTAATCCCAAAAATTGTAAACATGACTTAAATTGTTTTGAAAGTGTTCCTCAGCTGAATGTACTGGTGTCAAGAAGACTATGTTGCTGCATTCTTTCAGTAACAGTATATGATACTTTGATAGAATAGATGTAATGAAGTGCCAGTAATTGAAAGATTATTGGAAGTGAATGCATATTGATGTAACTGTTAGGTAGACCTTGACACTATTAAATCTGTTTAAATTGAATCAGCAGATCACATCAGTCATTGATTTCTGTGGAAGAAACTCCATTAAGATGATTGCTTTCCAATAAGAGACAGAATCCTCGTGTTCTTCTTCAGTGAACTGTGTCCATCATACATCAGTTCTAATACTGGCAATTGTTGAATTGGAAATCTGAATCGGGAGTTCAAGCAATAGAAGATATCATGATGGTTTGATGAAGTCATATTCAATATCATGCAGTTTGTCAATTATAGGTTAATAGATTATTGAAGAAAATTGTTTATTGTGTAACGGATCCAACTGGGAATGTTTTCTGTCTCAGTTGATTTGGAGGATAATTAATTTGGTTATGAAAGGGATTTTATTTCTAGGTTTTGTTTTTCTTAGAAATTTTTGATCACGTTTTATTGCCAACTGTTGGTTTCACATGCCTGCTTTAACCCTCCATCACACCTGTCTGATTACCTGTTTGTAGCCTGTTATGTTATTGTTCCAGATGGTAAAGCTTTAGCAGAAGACCACAACCATTCTGATAATTTCCAGGAGTGGGCAGAAGCCGTGCTGCTCAAAGTGGATGTACCACTCAAGGAAAAAGAAGGTGGCTGCAACAATTGCATAACATTCTTTTGAATAGAGGTGTTGGATAAAGTTATATTGTTCATGTTGCTGAAGTCAAGAGAAGGTTGCAAATGAATGACATAACAAAGAATTTACTTAGATTGCACTCTTTTCAAATCCCAGCTTTAATGAGAAGGTGACCTTGAAAGAAAGTGTTTTTATCTATATGTCATTAGTATATTTGTCTAAAAAGGTTAGGTAATTTTCACTTAGTGATTTAAAATATGTTACTGAGATAATAAATTAAGACTTCTCATATACACATTATCTTGATTTGGAGGCATTTAGGTCTTAAGGCAAGCATCTTTGGAAACTGATGTATGCATATTACTAACACCAGCATGATGCTAATAGACACATTTGAATTTATTACAGAACGTGGTTGTGACTGGCCTGATGATGAAGTGAACAAAAGACGCAGATCATTTTGTGACAAGGTGGAAGGCTATGGGAGTGTCTGCAGCTGCACTGATCCGGCTCCTATCACTTTTCAACCAGACGCTGTAAGTTGGTGTTGCTGTTGTTATAACAGTGCATAATGCACTCATTTTTAAGACTTTCCCTGATGTATAACATGCTGCTATTTCCTGTAGACATATATTGCCAGAGGAGTAGAAATTATGAAGAAACATTGCAACTGATATGTCTTGTAAATTGATTTTTTTCTGAAACACATATTCTTGACTTGTTAATGTGGTATATCATATTATTAGCTGAAATATCTGTAAAAGTCATAAAATAAAGAAAAAGTGATGTCATTAAAAATTGGTAGTTATTCTGTATTTTGGAAACATTTATATAATATTTTTTCAGATCTCCAACAACAAAGTATCTGATATCCCAGTAGCAGTGATAGCCAGTAACAGGCCACATTATCTCTATAGGTACTGTAATTTTCAGGAATATCGTAGTATCAGGGTTGGATTGATCAAGGAATTCCTTGATTTCCAGGAATTATCTTTTGACCCAGTCATTTCTCCAAAGTAAATCTCTGCTAGTAACTTTAAATTCTGTCAAATTATCAAAATTGTACTGTAAATCCAAACATTTGGTTTGAAAACTTCAAACAATTACCTTGTAATTGCACAACATAGATCTGGAACCTGAGGTTATCAGAACAACTGCAGTCAATGACAATATTAAGTGGACAATGTCAGGAGGCAAAAACTGTGTACAGAATTAACTGTTGATTCGCTGTTGTTTGGTTAAAATTTTATAGAATTTGTCAGGTAATATGAAGCCTGAAAGATGTCACATGTTTTTTTTCTTTTTTTTTTTTCAATCTTTAGGGATTCTTTTGGACTTGGGTATTAATGATGATGGATTCATTTACATTTCAGAATGCTGAGGTCTCTATTATCAGCTGATGGTGCCAACCCCAACTTGATTACAGTGTTTATAGATGGTTATTTTGAGGTGAGTAGTTTCTTGTTAATATCGGATTTGCATTTTTACTTCAGGAAAAATCAATGATCAAAGTTTATTGCATGTGAATTGCTTGTTGTTTTCTTTCTGAATTGCAATTGATTTCTCACAAGAGGGATATCAATAAAAAAATCTACTGATAGTAATTGCATGTAGCTGTTCTATCATTTATGGCATTGCTTTTATTATTAAATTTTTTTCATTTATCTATTTTTGTCTAAAGGGCTAGGCAATTAAGATATCAGGTATGTAGATGCAGTGGTAAAGACCTTGTAAATGAAGTCTTTCTGAAAATGCATTGGTCTTATAAATGTAATTTCTTTTACTTTGAAGATTTGATATAATTGCAGGAACCATTGGAAGTGACCAAGCTTTATGGCTTGCGTGGAGTCCAGCACACACCACTGGGGATCAAGAATGCCAGAGTTTGTCAGCATTATAAAAGCAGCCTGACTGCCACTTTCAATTTACATCCAGTAAGCCTCTTACTACTTAATACTGAAATTAGCTAAAATGTGTTGTGTCTTTTGTCCCATATATTTTTTTCTATACTGTTCAGTTGCAAAATGATAGAAAGTGTTTGCAAGAACAATGATACATTTCTTGTAAATATATTTATTATTCATTTCAAGAGTAAGAGATATTGTTTATGATATGTGGTAATTTTGTAATAAGTGTAAACTTTGTTTATTTTTAATTTTTGAGGATATGTGATTTTGTAATTGAAATTGATGTATTTTACAAAAGGAAAACCAATTCCAACTTGTTCCAGTGAACAGGTGGTTTTATTTTCCATTTCAGAATGCTAAGTACATGATCATTATAGAAGAAGACATGGACATATCTCCAGATTTCTTTGAGTAGGTCCTTGATGAAAGAAATCAATGTTTTCATAGTATCTACTCTAGATATGTAAAGATTTACAAAATAAAGATTTTTTGGAAAGTTATGTGCATTATGTATGTGAAATTAAATGGTGAATGTAAAATATACATTCTCTTTTCCAGTTATTTTAGTCAAACACTGCCATTATTAGAAGAAGATGAGAGTTTGTACTGTGTATCAGCATGGAATGATCAGGTATGGAGGTTGAATTTTTTGAAAATGATCTTTCTAGATTTTTAAGAAAACCAAGACCAAGTTAGTGAAGTTTAATTTTTTCAACAGGTTAGCTACCTTATAGGAGACATAATTGAGACTATAAAAGTCAATTAACGGATTTTCCTGGGGTCCGCCACCATTCTTTTGTACTAATCTACCAGTATGTCAAGTACCAACCAAATATTCCCAAAAGTTATACATTTTTTTATCATCATTTGGCTATAGCAGAGTGATTTGTATTCCTTGCATTGCTTGGATTCCTTGACTGAAAGTAAAGCTGTAATTTTCAAAATTTTATTGCTTCAAAGAGAGATATTGTGTTTTGGATATTTGCTCCCTTGATGCATCCCTGAGATGATGAAACTCCCATTTTAGCACATGTTAAAAAGAAAGTAAAATCCATTCAACATGTGTTACATAAATAATATGCTTTTTATGACAGAACATCAGTAACTCTAGAAAAAGAAATTTTACATGTGTTGAATTATTATTGTGGCGCTGCATGAAAAAAATGCACCTATTCAAGATCAATTAATAACAGGACACAAGTAGTTTATATGGAAGTGATTAGGTAACAGTGAATTTACATTTCTGCTTTCTTACTGCCAGGGTTATGATGACTCCTCCAAGGACCCCAGCCTCTTATACAGAATAGAGACAATGCCTGGGCTAGGTTGGTTGCTGAAGAAAAAATTATACAAGGAAGAGCTGGAATCAAAGTGGCCAACCCCAGAAAAAGTAAGAAAGAAACACATTGGAATAATATAAGCATAAATAAATCTCTAGCTGCTTTGGTGCCTGGGAAATTGTTTTTATATAGATATCCAAGTTTTTGATTGTAAATAAATGTCAGGACAAGGAAGCATAAATGGTGAATCGGTGTGATTACTTTATGTATTACGTACATTAAAAAAACGGTATGTAGAGTCACAGATGAAATTCTGGAATGAGATTAAAACTTGAAAAACTCGTCATTTCATGACCATGCACAAGATGAATTTATGCCTCTTATAATATTGATTTATATTTATATTATTTATTTATGAAATATTCATTTTATTCTGAAGCTGTGGGATTGGGACATGTGGATGAGAATGCCTGGACAGAGGAAGGACAGAGAATGCATTATCCCAGATGTATCAAGAACATTTCATTTTGGATCTGTTGGACTAAATATGAACCCATACTTTCAAGAAAGCTATTTTAGCAGACATAAAATGAATACACAGGCTAAAGTCAAGTTAAAAGCCATAGACAAGTAAGTTGATTCAGTCTCGTGTATAAGACCATGTTTAAATTTTATGCTTGTTATTCGAAGTTTGGATAACATTGAAAGTAAAATTATCCCTATTGTAAAGTTCATTGGTAATTTACATAGTTAAACACCACAAAAAATCAGTCATCATCTTTTCTTTTGTGTGTCATATGAGCATATTTATCACTTTATGAATTATTTGATATTTGCTTCCAGAATGAAGAAAGATGAGTATGAAAAGTTACTACATGACATAATACAGAGGGCCACAGTGCTGGATCACAGTGTAGACCCCTGCAATGAGTCATTTATTCCCGATATCAAAGCAGATGTCACTCATGTCTTATATATCAAGATGGATCATGCTTCTGATTTTTCTACTTGGAAAGGAATAGCCAAGGTTAGATAGTCTTATTAATGTTTTTGTGGTCATTTGGTGGTCATTTTACCTTCAAAAAGTGTATAGTTAAAAGTTATATGCTGTTATTCAGTCATGAGTTTTGTAATGTGAGTTACAGAAAAAGGCTTGATAATATCAGGTGTTGGCATATTTTATATTTTATCTTTTCAGTGCTTGAAACTATGGGATCTTGATATTCGAGGATTCCACAAGGTATGCACAGTTTCTGCTGAATCACAGCTGTAAATGTAATTATCTAATTCAGTTCGAGTATAAATGTCTTTATAAATGTCTTTACTTATTTATAGGATAAACTATTCTCTGTATTAAAGGGAAGTATTACATCATTCCATGTTGTAATTTTAGAGTACATGGAGACTGTTCCAGAAAGGAAATCCATTCATTGTGGTGGGCACCCCAGCAGCACCATACTCGTGAGTAGCCAGCTCTGTAGACATCATTTTGTTTTGTGTTTTGTCATCATTATAATAATGTTGAGGAACCTAACACTGCTGGACCAGTACTTTTACCATTAATGATTTAATTAATTAATGATAACCTCAGAGGTGACTTATTCATGTTGCAGATGTTATGTGAAATTACTCCGAGCGAAAGTTCAGGTTATGTAGTTGGCAGTTAAAGCAGACTGAAGTTATTTACTGTCTGAAGCAACTTATTGCAACTTTATTACTTTTTTTTTCTTAGAAAATACAAACCAGCTGAAGTTGTACCTCTCTATATCCCTCCACCAACAACTGCACCAAAGAAAGTATAGCACATTGATTTACAATACAACACAAGGGGAAAGGAAAACAAATTGAAAGAAATGAATGCAGCTTGTCATGATTGTGATAGTTGTGCTTACTGTAGCATTCTAAACTGTGGATGAGACTCCATAGAAGATGTAGATCAGTTTCAGAAGACTTTGTCAACATCAGAGAAATAGTGAATCAGTTAGGCAGAATTTGGAGAGAGCAAAGTGAATTGTGAAGTAATATTTTTGTGCCATGATGTAAGACAGTACTTTTTATGTTTTGTAAGATAGGTTTTCATTCCATTTACATGGACCTGAAAAGTATTTTTACAGCTTAATTTTTTTTTTCAAAAAATATGTTCGTCATTTATCAAAAACCATCAAATTATGAATATACAATATAAAGCCATGTTGTTTTTTTAATGTGTCAGCGTGTTAAGGATTAGGGCTGCAAAAGAATTTTGTTACTGACATGGTTAGGTAGAAAGGCAAACTTTCAGTAAGTTTAATAGCTTGTTTTGTGCATTTGTATGATTTCCTATTTTTGTCCTTTGTCCTTGCTATTTCTCTAATTTGTGATATAAGCTAAAGATCTGTTACATGTCATATCTTTGTGCATACAAGACAAGACTGCTAAAGACAAGAATTCTCATACAATGAGCAATAAATATTTTAATGCCAAGAGTGCATTAGAGTGTGATATACGTATATATAAATATGAATGTTTAAAGCACTTGTGGACATTCAAAAACTGATTTGTGGACATCTTAAAACAATTGTGTTGGACATTTCATGAATGTATTGAGGTGTATTCACAGTATGTTAAGTTAGGTGCTCTTAGTAAGTGGCTCAGTAGTTTAGAATGTACCAGATAATTGTGAGAAGATGGAGATTGATCTTTCTTCCCAGCATAAGTCAGTAACATACAGCATTTTATACTGTAAACCTAGAACAGATATTTTGTATTTGACATTCCATATTTAGTCTTATTTTATTGGATTTTAGCATTATGCAATTTACAACATACTTCAGGAAGTAATGGTTTTGTTATTATTAGTTGTTATATTGGTGTTGATAGTAGAACATGGCAATCAGTTTTTTTTATTTGTGTGTGTGTGTGCACAGCTTGGAAACTGATTTCAGACTTACACCAGTGCATAGTTTAAATGGATATCACAGCTTGATAAGAGAACCTCTGAATGTAGACATTTTGATCATGTAGTTAGCTTCTTTGTGCACCTCTGAAATGAAGCATTAAATCTAGACTGTTAGACAATCTGAATTATTGTCATAATTTTTAATTATAAATGTGATGATTAAGTATTGGGAAAATAATAATGAAGTCAAAAACTGTAAAATACTGAGGAGTTTTTATGAATCAAAATTATATAAAAATCTAATTTAAAGGAATAAAATTGGGAGTAACCTATGCAAACCTTAGAAACTGTTTTAAAACATCTATGTACCTAGCTAGACATAAATTTCTTTTCAAAGATTGTTACATGACCACTATTGTTATTCGTTTTTATGACAGTTGCAAGATTACAAGAAAAAAATGCATTCATGTCTAGCATGAGAAAATACCTAACTTTCATTCATGGCAGATCCAGTTTATTGTAAAAGGAAATACAAAAATAAACTACATTTGCTATGTTCATTTATGAAGACTTGCGTTTTAACGATTTCTGTTAACATTGAAATAATTATCCGACCACAGGGCTTTTGGCTTTTATTGAAACTGACAGTAGATGTTATTACTTTTTGACAGATCCGATTTCTAAATTGCTAGGACTGCAGTGCTACGGAAAGCCTTCATATCTTCTTTCTGTACGATTGAGAGTAGATTTCAAAACAAAGATGAATAGTTTGTTAAACTGTATTGTCTTTCATTTACAATACTATTTACAATTCAGTTTTGGGTCATCACGGTGGTGAAATACTTAAAAAGGTTGCACAGCCCATCCAGCTGTTCCATAAAAAAAAAAAAATTTAGGCAGTACATTCATCTGCAGCAGTCAGTACAATACAAATATGACAACATTTATGTCTTTTACAATAAATGGGCAATGGATACTGCAAGATTAAATTAAACTGATTAAATGTGAGAACTGCCCTGATACAAACTAAGTGAAAAATGATATAGATATACCTTTAGCATTAAGAAAGCATTATCAATAGCAAAAGATTGCAATCTTTGTATTAAAAATACCATAAAACCATTTTGCTCTTCTACGTTTAATATATCAATTTATTACGACTACCAGGAAAAAAGCCTTCAACTACAACTTAATCATTGGCACTGAATGTATCACAATCACCCTGTTCGCTCAACCTGTTCAATGACAATTCCTTAACCATTGTTACAAAAATGCTGCAAATGGAAAAGAGAGAGAGAGAGAGAAAAAAAACTTGACTAGTTTCATTAGCATTTACATTAAAAATAACACTCAACTCAGAAAATAAAACTTCCATTCTGGATACATGTTTCAGCAAATATCATGAAAACTGGAACTTTTACTCAATTTTTTTATAGAAACCTACTTACTGACCACCCAATTTAAAAGAAACAGGACCAGAAGGCATTAAAATATGCAAGTGATTGTCTAAGTTTCTTAATTCACAAAAAGCAACTTTTTAATATCTGTCTAACATCACATTCTGACTATCATAAGTTGCAACAGTTCCTAATCCCATGCTTCTTTTATAGTCAATAAATGGTTTTTCTTTTCCCATTTGCCACACTTTATACATGAAACACAATGTGCACAATGAAAATTTGTGAATTGCTTACTGTAATTTTGGTGCTTAATATGACATACAAAATGAATCAGATGATGAACAATGGCAATCTTTTAAAAAGATGGTATAAACACATATAAATGAAAAAATTCAAGATTTTCAAGGATCTGATACTACTGGAGGAAACAAAAAATATTCAAACAGCAAGAAATTTGGAACAGAAAATAGATAAACCTCATTACTAAATTCTCACACAAAGACATCTTTCTCTGTAGCATTAAAGTTGAAGTAAAAAAGACTCTAAAAGCAACATAGGAATATTTTATAAAACCACAATACTTTTTAAACAGTATGAAAGATTTATCAGATAAATCAAAACTATTTTAAAGAATTTGCAATATTTGAGCGATTCTTCCTAAACATATAACAGTGCTTATAGCTTATATTTAATTCTTTTATTTTATACATTGATAAAATTTGGTTATGTCAAATGATATCACACAAACAAATATTTATATCTTTTCTTTTATACATTGATAAAATTTTGTTATGTCAAATGATATCACACAAACAAATAGTCAACTCCTCATGCATTCTTGCATTGATCTTGATGTCGGAAATCTAACTAAACATGCATAAAATGGCCAATAATCACTCTCCAGGATTTCAACATGTTCAAGTCTATTCAAGCTCCATCAAATCCCTGATCAATTCAGAACCTCAATGATCTCAATCTCTGCAAAGGACGGCTGAGCAAAGGCTGTTTGATCTTGGGTTTTGCTGGAAAGAAGTCTGCTTCACTTTGACTTGTTGGGAATCTGTGAGAATAGATTTCTGGGTAACTGTTCTTGAACTGAAAAGAAATAATATTGGACAGGTTCAGTGTGTTTTAAGTTAAGGATATGGGTCAAGTTAAACAACCCCATTTTCAGCATAAATAAATATCATTTCAACACAACCAAAACAAAATCTATTTTCTGTAATCTTTTCCTAATATGCATTTTCTGGCATTTGTAAATAACATCTATTTTAAATTATTTTCCACAGGAAAAAAAATCACCTGTTTCAGTTTCTTCTTTTTCTCTTTATCTCCCATAGTTTTGTCTCTGATGATGTTCTCTAGCAGTTCTGATACTGCTCTCTGTGAGTGGCCCAGTCTCTGGCTCTCATATTCCTTCAGTGTTACCTGTTCACAATAAGTAAGTCCTGGAGTATCATCCAGTGTGTAAACTATCTGCAATGTGGGAAGAGAAAGCACACCACACAATGTAAAGATTGTTAAGCAAAGCAACACCAGGTGCAAAATAATTTAATAAATGCATGTTCAGCTCAACTGTGGTATACAAACACCCGAGTTTCTAAGTACTGGTTATTACCAACTCTGTTATCACACATCACCACCTTGGCATTTCCATGACTACAGCACTTTCTTTTATTTCTGATTGGCTGACATACTTGAAGAACTTAGGATTTTCAATCACTATATAGAAAAATAAGGTCATGGGCATTTTGGCAAAAGTTCTGAATGCAAACCTAATCTCTAGTTTCTCAGAATTACAGTCTACCTTTAAACTTTACAACCAACAAACCATTTACTAATTTAGACCAGTACTTTTTATACTAAATTAATCTTCACCAAACTTCACCAATCTACCTTCTTCCAAGAGATATCTAATATTATTAATATGTTAGAGGAATTCATGATAGAAAAGATGTAAACCAAAAAGTTAATTCTGCACAAAACACAAGTGGTGATGATGCAGTTGCTATGTGCATGTAGCAGTAGCAGTAAAATGGCAGTGAGAAAATTTCAGTATTAACAGAGTATCAATAGAACTGATGTGCTGAGCATGCATATTGCAGAGGGATAACAGCATGTCTAGATTCAGAGTAATCATTTTATTATTGTAAGCCTTTGACTATTAAATACTGATGCACAAGAAAGCAAAGCAAAGCAAAGAATAAGCTATCAATACATTAGTTTTCATTTATACAAAATACCAAGACCATGGCAAAACTGAGCAGAGCACTACATAGCCATTGTCAAATAAATAATTATACTTCAAATACAATACTTTATTTGAAATAAATGAGATGCGATACTATTTGATAGAAAAGCAAATGAAATAAGCAAAACAATGAAAATTGAAACTACTTCTGCTTTTCTTATATTATCTTATGTGCATGACAGTTAAGAGTGTAGCAGCTCTGAAAACTGGGAAAGCAAGCACTGACCAAAGTGTATGTTTACTTTGAGCATGAAACAGGTAAACTTGCATAGAAAAAGTAGATTATTAGTTCTTAAAAGACCAAAAGCAAGCAGTATATGTGGTGTGCTTTAAAACAAAACTGCTGTTTAACAATTAAACAACCTGATGTCAAAGACAAGTACAGGGAGACAATTCTGTGGACCCATTCATAACACAATTGTGATTATGTTAGTAAAATGCAAATTACACATATGGTTATATAAATGAACAAAAATAAAATATTTAAAAGTAATGGGTGTGGCCAAATTGAAGTGACATATTTTAGCTTTTTCTTTCAATTACAGTTAAAAAATTGAAATTATTTCAAACAAACAAAAAAGAATACTATAAAATATGGAATTTTAATATAGTATATTGCTTCTATGTTTCTGCCAACAGGCTGCTTGAAATAAGTCATTTAATTACTAGTTATAAACATTTTGTAAATACACATTTCAAGTCAATCCATGCAGCTGCAGAACAACCATGCAGTTAAATGCACATTTAATGTATATATGTATTTCATCTCCTTACCCTGGCCCTCCTGAGATGGATGATTCTGTCATCCACCTGTTTCTTGAGGTGCTCTGGTACAGATAAAATGTCCTCATAGTGGTCCATCATGAACCCAACCAGCCTCATAGACAGCAGCTCGTCAAGGTCCACCTCTTCCTTGCTGCGCAGGATACAGCGAGAGAAAGTGCTCAGCACCTGATTTAATAGTAGAATAAGTTCACGAGCAAAATGTCAGCCGTTTCTGTTCTAAATGCTGTTTCATGTAACAAACATTGCAAGCTATATTTATTATGCATGGGAGAGACAAGTAAAACGTGCTAAAAATTGAAGTATTTTTTCCAGCACAGCATGCTGTTGGTTGTACTGGAGCAATAAATTAATGATCACTTCTGCTTGAACATGTAATATTATACAAGAAACACAAATTCTGCACTCTATTTACCAGTTGCCTTGTTGTGGTGGTATCAGTTAAAACAAGTTCTCTGTTGTGACTTGTTAGGCTCATCAGTCTTAATAATAAGTGAAGTTTTCTTTTCCTTGCTGGAGGAAGAAACAGGCAGCACGTCTGTAGAGCATTCTGAACACATCCCACTACTTCTTCAGTCATGAACAGACCTGAAATTATATAACACTATGTTAGCTGTAAGTAATACCAATAAGACCAACAACAGAAATATTAGCATGGGGAATGGATTTTACCAATATGTTTATGTGCATAAAATACTATATCAATCACATGCTAAAAAAGGTTGCAATATCCTTTCTACAGCATTCTAAATAGATAGTAGTTACACAAAATATATAAAGAATATGCAAGCTCATGTAATGAAGTCCTTTATCTACTCATGCAAAAAAAAAAAAAAAAAATAATAATAATAAAATGAAATATATCCTGTAACTAAAGTGCAAATTTTTATGATTAGTATTCAGTTCAGTCTACTTGTACAGAACTACATAATAGTGCATATATTGCAGCAAGTGCAGTAGTACCTGTAGGTCTAGATTCATTCCTGCTTTCATTGACCCTACCAACACTAGTGCCATTGTTGTTCACATTCCTGAATGAAGTTCTGCCAACATCTCTGTTATATCTGCCAACATCACTGTTATACCTGTCAACATCACTGTTATACCTGTCAACATCACTGTTTAACCTGTTGTACCCTGAAGACAATTCCTCTTCTGCAATATCTACAGACTCTAATCTGTTGTCATAAGGACTGGCCCTGGCAGTTTCATACTCTGACCACTGCTGGCTTCTGGCAGAGTAGTAGTTTGTGGAAGAGGAACTATTGCCATTACCACTGTTACTGTTATTGCTGATGTTTCTCCTCAGAGCAGCCCCTGATATGACAGGTTGATGCTCACGGTTGAAGACAACAACATTATAAGCTGGTGGAGGTTTATAACTGGGCGGATCCCTGGGTCTAGGTGGCTCTGATTCACTATTTTCATCATAGGCTCTTGAACGGACACTCCTTGGTCTGTCCAGTGTGGCTGTGGAACCTCTAAAGTCCCACCCTGAGGGACAACGACTGAGTCTTGAGCCGTAAATACTAGTCACCTGTCCCCCTGAGTATCCAAAAGTTGATGCACCTTGTGAGTGCCCCCCATAATGTGTACTGGCCATGCTGAATGTACTGGCAGTATTCTGGGAGCCCATAATATCCCTGTGCTGCTGAAGTCCACCCTGCGACAAAAACTGCTCTGCTGTATTGAGATGAGTTGTTGAGTAAAATTTGTTGTGTGAGGTAAGAAGGTTAGGTTCCACATCCCTGACATTGTTGTCCAAGTCCTCCTGGTTTAGATTGTGGACTGATGCAAACTGCTGAGATGTCCTTTTCAAGTTTGATGGTGCTGAAGCCTGCCTGCTGCGGCTGTGTGAGGTGGTTGTGTTATAAGAGCTACCATGACCCTGATCCGAGGACAATGTCTGAGGGTGCTCGTGATATACAGTATGGGCTGCATTGCCCTCCCCACTGAACTCAGTTTCATACTTAGAATGGGTTACACTGTTTGTGGAGTCATATCTGTAAAGCATCTGCTCAGGTACAGGAGTTATCCTGGACAAGTTGAGACAGCTCACACTTTGTCTGGCATAGTTATCAAAGGGATTCTTTGCTGCCATATTACCCCAGCCCTGATTGGTCAGATTCAGCATTAGGTTTTCTACTGAAGCAAAAGAGTTCAAACTGGTTCGACTACCAGTCTTATTCGTAGATTTGCTACTATTAGTGCTGCTAGACTCCTTTTCTTTTCCCATATTTTCTGCTCTAGCTGTAACATAGCAAAAACACATGCCCATGCCATTAATGCTTTAATGTGCAACATGCTGCTATATGTGAACTATTTGAAATATGTAATAAAAGTCAACCAGAAACACCAAAGTGTTCGAGTCCAGTTTCTTTTTTTGCTTGCTTTATATGGCCATCTGGAGAACCTCTTTAATGCTTTACCGGTTTTTAAAAGGAGAGGTTTATTACAGATACTAGATGTTACTGCTAATATGATGAATATAATGATTATTAAATCATTGCACTTTAAAATAAAACATGTTATGGAAGGGTTTTGATATCCATATAATGCAGGTGAATTTTTGATAGTGTGGTGCTTGAGGACTGAGGAGATGAGGTAATTAAGAAGAATATTTTGACAGTTTGTGACTGGTGCAACAGGAAAATTATGGTTATATCAGCTTAACTGCCATGTTAGCCATCTGCTATATACTTACACAACACATTGATGAAAACGTCATACATGTCAAAGGTAAGCAGTGGTTCTTCTAAAGCAATGAAGTAATCCTGTACCACACGAAACACATCTCTCTCAAAGCCAGGATAGTCTGGGAGACGGTCATCTTTGTTGTTAGGCCCTGCAGACAAAATAGCACGTGAATTCACTAACGAGGTAGGAAAATGATTTTGTGGAATTTATACAACAAAAGTTGAAAATCTATTTACATGTATAACCTGGTATTTTCAGATAAATTTGTGTAAAACACTGTTTCTGACAGTTTTCAGAAATGCAGTTCTCTCATAAGCATATGCAAGCACTTAAATATTTGGTCAGACTCTTATAAGGCAAAAAGAAATATCAACAACAAAAAGTTTGCCTTTTATGTCACTGTTTTGACTCCATTTCTCTAAAAAGTGATTTAAAAATTAAGCTATTTAGATATAATAAAACTTGTGCTAGACTGAGCCCAGTAAACAAAATGAATGTTTAATATTGTGAGAAAGCATATGTTTTAGTACTCAGTACTCACAGTAAGCCAGGCACTTCATGGCAGATAAAATCCACACTGGTAACTGGTCTGAAGTGGTCAAAAAGTTTAAATAAAAATTATTAAAGTATTCTGTCGTAAAAAGCCTGGCAATTCAATCCTTGGGTGACATTTTGTTAAAAATAAATCATTGAACCAAAACTGTAACTAACAATGAGAAGACTCTGAATTAACCCAATATCAATATCAACATCTTTACAACTTACCTTTTCTTTCAATATTTGTAACAATTCCATTCTTGTTGACAAAGTTCATGTTATGGAAAATGTACTTTCCACTGACCTCCTCTCTGTCTAATATACCCTCCAGAGATTCAACCCCTAAAATCCTGCGCAAACTAAATAAGAAAAACAGTACTATATTTGGTTAATCAGAGACATTTCCCAAATGGGTGCTAAAAAGACAAATGTTATTAGTGCACTCTAACAAATGGCTTCTGTTGACATTATATACTCTGAACTACTTACGGTGTTGACCTTACAAATGATACCTTGGCTTAATCTTCAAATAAGTAAGATCAAGCTTAAGACATACAATAGTAAAACATGCAGAACTTTTATCACAATGAGTATAATTTCAATTGTGCAAAGTGACAATGTAACCAAGACCTAAAAATGTAATAATTTTGGCTAATCTATAAGAGTAAAATCATCTGTCCAATCAATTTACTCTTTATAAAGGGTGCTTTTTAACTATATTTTTATCACATCATTACCAGACAGTTTGAACACTTAAATTGTTTCATTTTTAATAGTATAGTCCTTACCCTCCTAAGGTAATGTTCTTGTACTCATTCTCTATCTCCTCTGTACTGAGTGGCTTAGCAACCAGTTTGCATTCTGGAAGTCCAGCCTCTGGTATGCAGGTCACTTTCTTAAGCTGGTCATAGTCTAGGTGTCTGGAAGGGGCCAAGTGGTCACTGTTGCCATTTCTCTGTCTGAGGGGAGTACGGATGGGGCGGAGAGGGGATGTCTGAGTGAACCTGAAAATGAGAGAGACTTCAAGGATTCAAATGAAATATCACTGTGTTCACACTAAACTTACACATAAATTCTACCCTTTTTTATGTAAACACACCAAAACTCACTTTTCAGATAAATAAAAGTCAAACCAGATACTCCCTAGTTTCTATTCTAACCTGTAAAGCCTTGAATTGTCCTCAAACTGTTCTTTATTGTGTTTTGCTCCTCTGACATCCTCAAAAACCTTTGATTTTAAAAACTTCTGCATCAGCTGAATGGTCTGTTGCCTGGGGCAAGAAAGATGTACTTATTATAATTATAATTATAATATGTTTGTTAGGTAATTTTTCATAGGCATTATCAACAAAACTCTTAAATAGGTTTGTAACAAAATGAAAACAAAATTGATAACGAGATCTATATTACGCTACATACTAAATACTATAAATGCAGAATACTGACTAAGAAAACTGAAAATTTTTCATTCATTACAAATATACTTTCAGGTTTAAAAAAAAGTTATCAATGCGATTTAACTGTCTAACCTTGTTACTTCTGGTCCAAAGTTAGGGTTTGTCTGCAAACAGTTGTGCATCCAGTCAATGGCCTCAGAGGCCACAAAGCAATCATCATAGGTTTTCATGGCCTTCCTATGACGTCCCACTTTCATCCCACTGCGGAAGGTGGTGATGATATCATTCCACTGCAAAAATACAGAATAATTTAATTTTTGATGTTCAAAAGTTCTAGTTATATTTCATGCAACAATCATTTTTATCCATTTATCTATTTTTCTTTGTCAAAAAAAAAAAAAAAAAAAAAAAAATCAGCAGACAATCTTCATGCAACAACACCTCATCAAACCACACTTATTTGCAGCCCAACAAACCCATATCACACTGTTGTTTTGTTATAAAACGATATTGCATGTCATTTTATTAGCATGTCAACAGGTGCCTCCGCTAAAATAAACATGTATCCATCAGGATTACAATCCAAAATTCAACTTTGACATCTGTAAGATATTAAAGATAAGAAATTTTGGCAGTAATCCTATTAATTAGCCATGTAATTGAGTCATAACATCTCTTACATGATCTGCTAGCTAAAACTTCAAACATGTTGCCTGGTCTGTGATCACCAGACTACATTAACTATCCAACAGCTGATCAACAACTGCTTTCTATTACAGAGGAAATGACACAGGCAATATCAACATTGTAAGAGTCAATTCTTTCTTTGTTACATTTAAAATGTAGATTTTTTATTCTGTATAAGAACAGGACAGGAATTAAATGTTTGGGCATGTACAGAAAGCTTGCCATTTCATAAAATTTGAAATGAACAAAATGGCAATGAAAATGAACAACTTAAAGCCTTCCTGTGTTTACTGTCAGGTTGTTTTGATTTGCTTTTTTGTTTGAAAAAGTGTTCAGGATAAATTCAGGTTATTGTATGTATTAAGAGGCAAGTACAGCAGATTTTGCTGCGAAATATTATCTTCATTGTGTCTTTTTTAAGGGTATTCCCTTTGTATTTATAGTATCAACCTGTACCATCATATTACCCTTCCCTTCTCTCTTCAATGAAAGATAAAATACTCCATGTGAAAAGGCAATCATAACATTACAAAATGTGTTAAAAATTGCAGAAAGGGTTAATTCCAGCAGATAATTGCAGAAAAAAAAACTTCCATTCATCAATAAGTAACCAATAAAATGTTATATTGAATATATAACACTAATTTCCATTTGGGCATTTTGATTTTTCAAAAGCATGGCAAAGGAAGTGAACAATGGGAGAGCATTTTATTTGTGAAAACATAAAACTTGAATTTCTTTAAAAAGTTTATAGAAGAGTATGTAACTATCAAATGAAATTTTGTAAAGATTATAGTCTCTAACACGCCAAAACATTTGAATGACCCATAGTTCTATAACAAGGCTCAGGCATTCTTATACATGCTTATAAGGACATGTAGTGTGGAGGATGATGGGAAATGTGTCAATGTTTACAGTAAACAATCCATCATTATAAAATAATAACTTGACCAGTAAATCTCTTCACTTCTGTACCAAGCATGTTTAGAATTGATGCATTCTAAAAAGACATCCCAGTAGAAGAAGCACAGGAAATTTCTTGAAGGTATATTTAAAAATTTTACTTTATTTTTCTTTATTTTTCTTTGTTGTAACAAATTGCCATTCATGTATTTTGTTTGTTGCATCCACGCTCGGCTGTCTACAATCCAATTCAGGAAATGACGTAACCGCAGAGGTCGCATTGTCCAATGGCATGGCTTCTTTTTCGTAATGGGAGGTTAGAGAGGACCGAAATAAACATCAGAGGTGGAATTTGGATATACGGTTTGATTGTGCGTATGCCATGCACGGAATTTACAAACGAGCGACGGGATGATGTAGCCTGCAGTATTTGCGGTAAGCGTGCCAAGTTTTAGGCCGCTCCGATGCCCGGCAGTATTTTATTTCGATTATTATGTTGAAAATGGTTTACTCTTGTTTCACAAGCTCACTCTATTTTATTGTCTCTATGGAGGTATATGGGGACTTTACGACATTCGGTTTGAAAGCTTTAACCACTAGTTATAGTTTATTTTTGCATTGTATTGGATTAATGTGGCAGTCTAAGGTTGTCCTAGGTGGTTTTCAAGTTTATGCACCCGGTTTTAATATCATTTAGCGATTTTACGACAATCGTTTACTATCCAATCAAGGTGACAGCCGAGCGTGGTTGCATCAAACATCCATTCCTTGTGATAAGTATTACATTAACAACACAATGAAATGAGATCAAGATTTAAAAACTCATAAAAATATGACATTATACACCACATGTTTTGACACTGTACAGTAACATATTGATAAACTGATATTTGTCAATCTATGTAGAAATATTCTGGCTGTGATGAACAATCTTACAATTTTCAATACAATGCTATATTGATGTACATAGGGTCTACGGGAATATATCTGCGTGGAGCGGAGAGAAATATTTTACCCCCAAATCAAATCCATAAGAAAGAGAGGGTTTCAAATACTTAGTCTGGTTCTCTACGTACCATATCAATTCAGACGTATACATACTTTTTCAATTACACAGCAAATTTTATTTGTACTCCTCAGTAGACATTACTTCTCAACCTAATGAGAACAGATTTTTTTTGAATGAATAAATAATGAAATTATTTATTTCAACTTACCAGTCTTGTTGCCCTGTAAGGACCCATAAGGGTTCCTGTCTTATCCATAGTGCAACTTGGTGTGGAATTTTTATCCGCTTTATAAAATCCGCTAAAAATATGATCTGAAACGAGTACCTGATCCCATTATTTTGATCTCAGGGTGTTTAAATCTCGTGCTCCAATTTGATTGGTTGGTTCGAAATTCCAAAAAGGTAATTGGTTATTGAAAATGAGGCAATATACACATTACTTCCGCAGAAATATGGCGACTATAGAGGGTCCGCTGAGCAAGTGGACGAATGTTATGAAGGGATGGCAGTACCGGTGGTTCATCCTCGACGAAAATACTGGACTGCTTTCATACTATACGGTATGTGCTTCATCCTTTAACTATTGTCTGCAATATCATGTGCTTAGATTTGTACAAGTGTATGTGTATTTCATGCTTCTCACTGCATCGTGCAGTGGCATCCAGGTCGATTACCTATGTAACTACCGGGTGACTACTGCCATCGTGTGTTTTTCTTTTTCATGCCTATTCGTTTTGCATTAGTTTCACACAAAATGAAAGTTTCTGAAGTAAATATGGTGCATCTGGTGATAAGTGTTAATGGATTTAGTTAGAGTTTGCAGAATTCTAAATGGTCAGACTGGAAGCATTGTTTCTCGACTCTTGCTTACTCCAAATATTGATAATGTATATGATAACCATGCTCTCGTCTAGCATTAGACCTTATTACCAACCTGTAGCATTGTTACTAATGTTTTTAATCCTTAATATATTGCTGAAGATTTGATTTGCTACAAGTTGTTAATCAGCACATTTCAGTGTCACTTGAAAGAGAGAGAGAGAGACAAAGGTCCTAACTCCGTGTTTTGGCATTTTACCTGTCATAGAAAACCAGCATTAAAGATCATGCATTAGCACTTTTGTTTCATTTCTCATATGTACTAAGTATCCACATAATGTAAGTATAACAAACATCAAGAAATGGGGCTAACTCTGTTAACCAGCCCTCTGCTCCAAACAGTATATCATTGTCTGTTCCCCAGACAGTATAGTGTTTTTATTTATTTATTTATTATTATTATTTTTTTTTGTAATGAGTGGAATGTTATTCAAGCTATTTATTTGAAACCAGAGGTAATGCTATATTTACTTCTTCTGTTCACTTGAATTTACTTTAGAGAGTTGAGACGAGTTGCAAATGCTAGCTACTTTCCTTGTGAAACAAAGAGATAACAAACTTTTACTGCAGAAAATAGAGAGGTGAAGAAAGTTTGTGAAATATTATAAAACCTTAACACTTGCAATCCTTGGATATTTTTGTATGCATTTCATAAATCAATAATTGATTGTTTGGGAGTTAATCAGAAACTGTATTCACTACATCCCAAGAACATAACTAAATGTTTGGATTGGGATGTTCAGTTTGCAAAAATTTGTCTTGAGGGAAATAAATGTTGGTCTTGTTTGACAAGATTTGCATTTATAATTTAGAATCATCTTATTTTTTTAGTCTAAAGAGAAGATGATGAGAGGCTCCAGAAGAGGCTGTGTTCGATTAAAGGTCAGTATTATGCTCAAGAGAAATTAGTGCAAAAACTGCTAGCTCAAGTTCTTACCTTCAGATAGATAGTATTCAGCATTTGCCATATCTAAATCTTTTTGAAGTCAAATTACATAGTTAAGCATGCTTGAAAAAGTGTATATAAAAGCAAAGTTTTCTAAAAAATATTAAAGTAAGTACATATGCATACTAAATAGAAAAATTTTTGCTGTTACTTGCAACCATTTACTAGTATGATATTGGTATGGGGAAGGATGTATATATTGTATTAGTTTTTGTACTGCTAACCAAGTGATATGTATAATGATAAAAGTATTAGAATTCATGGGTGTGTAATTTACAGACATGCTGAAAACTTTTCAGAATGGCCGGACATTTGAACCGGCAGTAATGAAAAATTTGCTGGGCCGTATGGATTTTTGTCGGACTCAAAATCACTCTATTCGTTTGAGACAGATACTACCAGTACGATTAGGGTAGCTTACTTTGTTTGTGAATGTGATAGGTTTGAAATGGAAGGGAAAAAACGCTTTGGATTTTATATAATTTTATTAGTGACGTATGTCGGATGTTGACTGTAAATTAAAAATTGCGGCTCTTAAAACTCTTGTCAGTCCTTTGGACCGACCAAGTCCAGTTTTTTACCGGTCCAGACAAATTTTCCCGTTCATGACCGATCGGACCGACAGTTTCAGCATGTCTGAATTTCGATCTTTTATGAATTTCAAAATAAGTTTTAGCTAAGAGTCCAAAATGTCCATCAGTAAATACTTATTTTTTGTACACATAAAAATGCAATATTCAAAATGTTCACAATAATTATTTTCCAAAATTATTTTATCAATCAACAGTGTATTGAATTTTTACTACAAATCAGTTTTGGAGTTGAAACCAAGACTTGTATGTATAATAAGGAACTAAGGTTTTAAGAAGTGTATACTTGTTTCTCTGTGCTTATATTATATATTGGGCATCATCCAAGATAGACCAAAAGTTTGTGAAAAGGTTTAAAATCGAGTGATATTTTGCAGTTTGGAAGAGAGTGGAGTTAGAAATAATGGCTGACAGGATATATAGATGGGCTTTTTTATAGTTGTTGTTTCTGCCGAATTGCAGTCTATTACACAACAGTACATAGTGTTGCATCTGGGCTGCATCAGTCACACTTTGAAATCAGTATTGTCCCTCAGTTTGAGGCATGTCGCGCTGCTAAGGACACAAAATTACAGGTGTCCCTTACAATTAAGTCTTGAGTGTGAATCTGAAACAAAGTCATATTGTTTACTTGGTACATGTAGTTAGGTGTTCTAAGACGCCTGTGTGCAGACACTGGTGTGTTGGAAGGGGGGAGGGGGAGATTGTGAAAGTTTTTTGTGTCTCCCAAATTTCTAAAGAAAGGGCCCCTCTGTCCCCCCATGCTTTGTATGTGATTTCTGTATTGTCTTTGAAGACAAAATTCCTGGTGCATAGAGTTTTCCCCTTATCACTCAAAAATTTACCCCATTTCATGCAGAATCGTAGAGTGCATTCGCAGAGATTTAGATCGATCCAGAGATTTAGATTTAGATCGACCTAACTCCCTGGGGGTTCACGCTAAATTGCAGTCAGCCGAGCGCGCACCATAGTTAATTATCCCCTTACAGCTTTTAGTAGGCGGGACAGACGCTTAAGCCGGCTAAGCTGGCAGTAATCTAGTGAGACTCCCCACAGGGATAGATCGATCTAAAATCTATGGGAATGGGGTCTAACCGTCTTATACTATTTTAGGCTTGCATGATATCATGCACTGCTGTCAGCCTCTTTTTAGGCTGTCTTGGTTGATGCCCACAGGGTGATTGCATCCACAGGTTAAACCATTGCTAGTGGTTTCTGGACTGATTCAATATTTACACCACTGACACGTACAGATAAAAAATTTAATTGAGCAATTATTATGTCTTCCATTTTTTTATTTAATATTTTGCTCATAAGGGTGCTATAATTGGTATTGATGATGAAGATGACAGTACATTTACCATCACTGTAGACCAGAAAACCTTCCATTTTCAAGGTAATGGATTATCTAGAAAAGATTTCAAGTAATATTTTTTTCATTCTAAATTTTTAGACATTTGAAGATGGAGCATTCAAGCATGCATTTATGGATAATGTACTTCTATTTATTGTTCGTGCATGCATGCCTGCATATGTACGACCCTCTCTCTCTCTGTCTTTCTCTCTCTCTCTCTCTCTTTCTCTCTCTGTGTGTGTGTGTGTGTGTGTGTGTGTTAAAGGAGAAAAAGATACGTTGTGTTTGACCTTATTTGTTTGCCAGGTCATTTCATTGTTGTTGAAGTTAATCTGATTTAACCTATATTGAGGTATCATTTGTACTGCACCTCCACGAGGACACCTTCTGAATCATCCATTGGAAATTTGGTTCAATAAATGTTTGATCCTCTCTTCTGAATTTCATTTGTTTAGTGTGCATCGTAAAACCTGTGCCTTTCATTTGAGTAATTTATTTATTATTATTTTTGCAAGTCATTTCCCTTAATGACATACACAGGCTAATATTGGTTATGTAGAAGTGTCTGCTAAAGTAATACCAATCCAGTGCACAGTATTATCATCCAGTCAATTAGCTTACATGTGGATCATATTCTGATCAATACACAAGAATAAATGGATGTCTAGTGCATAATATATATATGTAATGTCTTTTGCTTCAGCTCGAGATGCTGAAGAACGTGAGCGGTGGATTGGAGGCCTGGAGGAGGCTATTCTCAGGCACACACAGCCACTGAGTAAGGTAAATAAAAAAGAAGAGAAATTTCCTATTGTGAATCACACTGAGTGACTCACTGTTGCATTATCTTGGTTGAGGCGCAGCAAATTATGCATCATCATTCCTGTTAACAGAAATTGCCATTGTTTGCAGTGGGAATAGAATTAAAAAGGTATTTGATAACTCAATTTATATTTTTTGCATGTAGAGGGCCATTTTAGTCTCATAAGATGATTTTAGTTTAAATTATTTTAAATTAGTATCTAGGGTGAGTGTGAAGTCCAATATTTATATATTAATGGCATTATTTCTTCAAGTCATTTTGAGTTGTTTTTGTTTATAGCAGAGGGAGTCAAAGCACATCCCTAGTACAGCAGAATTTGATAGCAAAGTGGCAGAGACAGATGCTTACTTGCAGTTGTTGATAGATCAGACCAAGGTATGGTATGAATAGGTTCAAGGTGGCATAAGTGGAGATACCCTCCCCTCTTTTCCAAGCCAAAATAATAGATTCAGCTATGTCTCTTTCTAAGAATGGGGGTTGGGGAGGGGTGCTCTTTTGGGGTTAGTTGCGGAAAATGTTTCCAATGTGCACCAATTTTGAAAGGCACCAGTTCAGGTAGGGGGATAATTTTTTTAAAGTTTTGCTTCCTTGATATCATTGATCTGCCAGTGAGTAGCTAAGTATTTCCATTGATAGGTCATTTCTTTCTTTCTTTTTTTTTTGTCTGTTCAAGATACTGTGTTTTTTAGAATGCTGTTTTGTATTTGCCAGTGTGGTCTTTATAGTAATGCATTTTTTAAAAATATGTGATACTCAGAATAGGCCTGAATAGTGTATTGAAGGTTGTTATTATACACACAATTACATGAATGTTTAAATATATGGAACTTGGTAAGGTTTGTCAGTACTATCATTTTATTGTGACATTACTGTGAAAGCAATCAAATGGTTTTTATTTAATCACAATAACACATATAAATGGGTAACTATGTGCCTTGTTATCCTCAAACTTGTATGATTTCCTTTGAGAGGGGATATAAATACAGTAAATTATGTCATCAATATTATATTTATTGAAAGTACTAAAATTTTAGCTCTACCTTCATATGATAAAAAAACTAGCAAAACTGTAGTAAAAGTACTTTATGTTTAAATGTATGTATTTATCCCAATTTTGTTAAGTTATACTGTTTTCTTACTAACCAATTTTTTTTAATATTACAGGCTTTGGATGAGAAGATTGAGCAGTGTGATGACCCAGCAGCCAGAGAGAAATACAGTGTCATCAAAGTAGCTGCAGAGGTAGACACATTCATATGAATACGAAGATAATGATTTGTTTACTTAGCTAGTTTGATAGACCTTATGAATGATACATGAAAATGTACCGTGTGTTTTAAAAGTATAAAGTTGGTCATAGAATATTTTCTAAAAATGATCTGTTACTCCTACAATTTGTTAATGGAGCTTGCATCCATGTCTTATATCTTGTATTACTGTCTAATTTTAGACCATGATTGAATCTATCAAACAGTCCATAGTGCTTTTACAGATGTCCAAAGTGAGTACAACAGCAGCTTTAACGATGCCCTCTTTATGTATAATGTCAGCAGTTTCAATTTCTACTACAGTTTACCCTACAGCATCTAGAATAATTTGGTGGCTTTTTGCTTCTGTATTTTTAATAGATACTATTAAATAAATTATTGCATTGGCTTTTTAACTTTCCAAAATACTGGCATTTTCCAGCAACAAATAGCTGACCAGGCCATGGTGGAGAATGGACCTTTAACACCTCCATTACAAGCAGCTGCAGGGTCTATAGGTAGAAAAAGTACAGTATCTAGAAGTACCTGCTCCTTTCAAAGCAAACATTTCAGTTTGAAAGTTTCTTTCTGGGAGAATAAGTATTAATGTATATTGCAATTTCCAGGCCTAGACTCATTTTTATATATTATCAAAGGGGTCACATTCTGCACTGTAGAGTCACAAAAGTTCTTGGAATATCTGGAAAAAAAAATCAAGTTTATAAAAATTAAGAGAGTGATGAATATGTGATTCTATGATTTTAAGACTAACATTGATGTGTAATGCTTATAACACTTTATATATTTGTATGTAAATATTTGTTTGTGTGTATATAAATTCTCTGAATGTGGCATGGTATATAAACTGTATGGATAGTTGAAAGATTGAGATGTAAAAAAATTTTTTAGAACTTACAGTTAAAATTTTCTCATCTATTCAATTTAAAATGTGTTTTCATCAGGAGCATATTTGTCTGTTTAAGTTCCTCAATATAACCCCCCAGTTTCATTAATATCTCCCACTATAAGACATAAAGAGAACCCATGGATGCTATTAGTTATTTGTCAGACCTATCTATTGGTGTTCTGTCTCTTTCAGAACATTCACTGTCTTTTTCAAAGTTCTTCCATTCTTCTGCCTCCAAGTTGGGTAGTTCTCTCTCTACATCTCCAGCAGCATCCACAACTGAGCTGCCACCTATTGGTCCTATGCCAAACTCAATGGCTACCAGCAATGGTATTGATGTACCACCCCATAATACTACTACATCACATTCTTGGCCTGCATCTAGTGGAGGCTTAGGTAGTCACTTGGCCTAATGTAAAAGTGATTTTTATCAAAATACATTACCTTAGTATTACCTGGACTGAGGAATTTGGTGTATTTTTTACATGTGATAACATGAAGAAATTTCATAGTATTAGATTTGACTAATGTTTAATTTTGGTAATGGGAACTGTTTAGAAGAAAATATAGTTGTCAATTTCAAAACCCTGAATGTTGTTATTTGTGTTTTGTCATTTATAAACTTACTGTAAGCCCTGTCTCTGGTACTCTTGTCATTTTCATGATTGATTAGATATATATCCAGAAAGTTTCAGAAATTCCCATTCCCTTTTCAGAAGAGAATGGCATATCACCAGCAGTAGATGCATTGTTAGAAGAGGAGGGTGGGGATATGGAGCAGGATGGCAGTGTGGGGGCACAGTCACATATGATGTCAGCATACTCCAATAGTGACATGCATGTTCCACCCAGAGTAATGCCCATGACATCATACTCCAGCAGTGAGGATGAGGAATTCTATGATGCAGAAGAACTGGAGAGGTAAATAGGATAAAACAGCATAGGCTATAAAGATTTTAAAGCAATTCTTACATTTTATTAGCACTGGAAGTTTAATACAGACATTGCTTTGTCTAGACTCATAAAGGATGAACTAATTTTTTTCCTTTCTAAAATAGAAATATATTTAGTAAATTTCCATATACTTTTGCAGGTCTGCTACTGAAGATGAACCACCAAAAGCTGAGCCTGTTCAAGTCATAGCTTCCAAAGATGATTATTTTGATGGTAAATATGAATGTTGAAATTTACATTTACAAGAAAATAAAATTAAATGATGCTTTAGTAAAACCATTGTTGAGTGTATGACATTCCATATGTAAAAAGATGTCTTCAGTAAGTTTCTATGCAACAATGTCTTTTACATAAAATTCTGCTTGTATTTTCAGAGCTCTATGATGAAGTCGATCAGGAAGACTGTAAGTGGTTTGATTGGTTTCCTGTCCTTGTACTTTACTAATCATCAGTCCCATTGAGACAATGAAATATAATATTGAAATTTCAACATTGTATACTTTATTTTAAAAAATTACATTTGTAGGGAAGTAGTTAGCTTTTAAGTGTTATAAGCAATATGATGGATGTACTTAAGATATTGAAGCATCTTTCACTAAGAATGTCATTTTCTTTTTAATTTTAGTGGGCTCACTTGAAGGCCAAGGGAGTATTGTAACTCACTTATTGTCCCAAGTTAGAATTGGGATGGATTTAACAAAAATTGTCCTTCCAACCTTCATACTAGAGAGGCGCTCCCTATTAGAAATGTTTGCAGATTTCTTCGCTCATCCAGATTTATTTGTTGGGTAAGTAGGTAAATCTACCATAATCAGGTTATTTTTACTTTTATTTTCAAATATATGAGAACTATTGATAAAATATACCTAAGCTTTTAAAACAAGACAACTAATAATTGCAGTAGCATGAAACATGTGATATCCCTTTATATACACATTTGTTTGAGTGTGAAGTATACTTCATGAAAAACAGCAGTGCAGATGTTGTTTATTTAATCTGCTCTCTCTGATTTCTATGTCTTTTAATTTTCAGAATTGTTGACTTTAAAGATCCCAAAGAGCGAATGATTCAGGTAGTGCGTTGGTACTTATCAGCCTTCCATGCAGGCAGGCGCAGTGATATTGCAAAAAAACCATATAATCCTATAATTGGAGAAACCTTCCAGTGTTTTTGGGATATCCCTAATATGGAGCCTTCAGATGTAAGTACAAATAAGTGTAATCTTTATCATCCTTCTGACTCAGAAACAGATTGGTGGCCTTTGTGACATTGAGATTAAGTACCAATTATATCATCAAGACCCACATGCATCATTTTATGTATTATTCAGATTTAATTATTTTAGATAAAGCATCAGTTTGTGTTGTGAGGGAACTTGTTAATCAGATGAGGGAAAGGGTAAGATGGTATAAAGATGCTCTTAATCTTTGCTAATAGTGTTATTTATTATGGCTGATACAAAACTTGCATACACCACATTCTCAGGAGGTCTCAGACAGTGGGCCTGTGCCCTGGGTTCACAAGAACAACCTGGCTTTCATAGCAGAACAAGTGTCCCACCACCCTCCAAGTAAGTAGAACTCCATGGATTGCACAGGTTCCCCAGTTGTACCCCAACATTTGTGTTAAAGTTCACAATAAAAGTCAACATCATAGAGTCAACACATCAGTATTTTTGGTTTAAACCATCTTAAGTGCAGCCCCCCTATATAGCACACTTAGCCAATCTATTGCCATTGTCAAAAATTATGGAGAAACAATTTAATAATTCTTTTTGCTCCAGTATGGGGTATGTGTTAACTTCCAGTCAATTATTTATAATGGAAGACCCATCAGCAAATGTTTTAAATCTTTTGAGTCTGTATATAACATATGTGATTTTTTTTCAGTTTCAGCCTTTTATGCAGAACATCCAGGCAAGAGGATCAGTCTTGATGGTTACATTTGGACTAAGTCCAAGTTCTTAGGGCTGTCGATAGGTGTCTACATGATAGGCCAAGCAGTCATATCAGTATTAGACCATGATGAGGAATATGTGCTCACATTTCCTACTGGATATGGAAGGTAAGTGGAAGCTATCAGGTTGGACCTTTGGTCTCATTTTTAAAGATTAGATGGTTATATTTTTGATTGACTAAGATAATGTAATGTCATTTAATACTGGGTTCATAAGATAATAAAGAAAAATTATTTATTATACAAAATTCTATAAATGATGATATTGAAATATTACCTTTATAATATCCATGTTTTACAGCCTTTCATCCATGTGCATTTTTGGGATTTTGAATTTTTTGGTTCCTAACAAATTTCAATACAATCACTGACCATTATGGATTTTTGTGTTTTTTTTATGTTCTAACATAAAAAAATTAATTTGATACAAAAAAGGTTGTTATAGTGCTGGTAATTATGAATAAAAATTCCAAGCACCAAATATACAGCAGCTGGAATTGTATGCTCCACTGAGAGCTGAGATCAATATGGCATTGAAGAGATCCATAGAGACAACACATAAATTGTAAAACTGGCCAGTATTGTTTATCAAGGATACTTATCTTTACTACCTTTAAAATGAGATGACTGTTTTATAAATAGCACTGATAAGTAACATTTGGTATGACATTATTGTAAAATCAGGATCAAAATAAGTTATATCTGTTTTCCTAACAATATCTAGGTCCATTTTAACAGTGCCATGGATTGAACTTGGTGGAAAGGTTGGGGTGCAATGTGCCAAAACTGGATACTATGCCAATATTGAATTTAAAACAAAGGTATTAGAGGTTAAATAATTGTGACTTTTTCATAAAAAGTGTAATGATTTATATTTTCCACTCCTTAATGAATGTTTGTATCCTAGTTATAAATGGAATACAAGTAAAGTTTTTAAAACTTCAGATGATAATATAGATTGCTGAATTAGCAGCACTGATTCATGATTGGAAGTTTATTTTCAATATTTAAAGTTTTTCTCTCTTTCAGCCTTTTTATGGAGGCAAGAAACATCAAGTGGCAGCTGCCATATTTGCACCCAATGACAAAAAGCCTATCTGTACCATAGATGGCGAGTGGAATGGTGTCATGTGGGCACAGTACAATACAGGGGTGAGTCACAGTGGGGGAGCGGAGAAGCCCTCCTATGCTGAATATTGTACACTGGAATAATGTTATGTGAACTCAGAACAATAAAGGGGTGATTTAATAGAAATTGGGAGGAGGGGAGGGGGGCAAAAACCTACATTTATCAAGGATGATGAATGGAAAATTATTATTATTATTATTTTTATTAGGTGGCCACAGTATAATTCAGGGGGAGCCATTATTTATTTATTATTTGTAAAGTTAACAGTGATCAGGTGATTTATCATTTCTTTATTCTAAACAAACCTGAGAAATTTGAATTTGATGCATTTTGTTTCAGAGAAGTGAAAAGTTTGTGGATACGAAAAGCATGCCTATCATCAAAAAGAAAGTGAAACCGCGTACTGAACAAGGCGAGTTTGAGTCAAGAAGGTAGGTACTTAGATAAAAAGCAGTTTAGATACTTGTGCAGTACCTGGCCAGTATTGGTGGTCATGTAGTGAAAATGTTTGAGTAGCTTTAGAAGGGAATGTTGATTTTATTTAAACCACATTCCACATTTGTCTCACCTCACTGCAGACCACTGCTCCTTATATTATTTTGTTCCTTAACTCATGTTAACTCCTTGGGCTATGTAAGAAGTAAATTAATTTTCCTCATATTGTTTAAGTATTTATACATGAAAACTAAGTATGTTTTACATGAATATTGCCTTCTTTTTCCAAGTGAAATCCATGTGTATTTTGTTTTCCCCAATCTAAAGTAATTTTTATGTACAGACACAGATGTGTCTGTACATATTGCCATCACCTGTGTCTGTCGTCGCCGGCGCCGGCGCCGTGCACTTTCCTTGTAAACACGATAAGTGGAGGGCAGTTTTACTTTTTGGCTTTATATTTACAGAGCTGATGAATATTCATAAAACGCAGGTCAAGTTCGAAAATCGGCATGATCGGGCCACTATTTTAGTACTTATGCTGTTTTTTCATTTTCCAGCATATATGCAACACTGTAAACACAATATAAGAAAAATAGATAGGCCAATTGTCATTTAACTCACAGGAGTGGTCAATCTTACTAATACGCAGGTTGAGTTCGAAAATCAGCATAATCGGGGCATTATTTTAGAAGTTATGCTGTTTTTTCAAATTTCCTCAGATTCAACTCTTAGGCATGTTAACAGTCTCATTATTGAACTAATAAGATACGTAAAAGTGTTTGTTTGACATTTCCTGCATCTTTACAACATTGTTAGTTGATTATGTAAAAATGATGGTAAACTTGTTATCGTGAATTGTGTAATAAAGTGTCAAAAATGGAAATAAACTCATATCATTGCAGTTTGTCAGATTCAATCATTTTCTATGTTCAGAATCTCAGAATGGAGAAAATTGGACATTTAACACTGTTGTATTGATATTTTTCCCATCTCATCAATTTTCTTAGTTGATCATATAAAAATTGCAGTAAATTGTTTATTTTGTTTTTTGTTAAAAAAAGTGTTAAAAATGGAAATAAACCCATGTGAGAACAGTGCTGTCTTGTTTCACATTTCCTCAGATTCAATTCTTAGGCATGTTAACAGTCTCATTATTTAACTAGTAAGACATGTAAAAGTGTTTGGTTGACATTTCCTGCATCTTTACAACATTATTATTTGATTATGTAAAAATGATGGTAAACTTGTTATCGTGTATTGTGTAATAAAGTTTCAAAATTGGAAATAAACTCATATCATTGCAGTTTGTCAGATTCAATCATTCACTATGTTCAGAATCTCAGAATGGAGGAAATTGGACATTTAACACTGTTGTATTGATATTTTTCCCATCTCATCAATTTTCTTAGTTGATCGTATAAAAATGGCAGTAACCTGTTAATTTTGTTTTATGTTAAAAAAAATTGTTGAAAATGGAAAAAAAAAGATTTCAGAACAGTGCTGTCTTGCTAACATTTTGGCATTTTCAAGTTTTGACTTTGAAGTTCTATGGGTCTGAAGACCTTTGCTAGTCACATTTTCTGAATATCCATGATACTAATATTTTATTATTAAAAATTGATGGTCATTATGCTGTTAAACATTATGTGATATTGCATCAAAATTTGAAAAAAAACCTATTTTGGGACTGATGCCAAGATGACCATTTAAGAAACACCATGTCACTTACTGTTCTCATTCTTACAGGAAAGAAACATGGGACTAAAATACAGCTTCAGTAGGCAATGCAGTCTGTTTGGTAATTCTTTCTGCAAGTTAAACAGTTTTTTTGTGAAAATTTAATTTTTCACATATTGGCATTTTCAAGGTGTGACTTTGAAGTTCAATGGCTTGAAGATCCATGCTAGTCACATTTTCTGAAAATCCATGATACGTATATTTTATTATTAAAAATTGACGGTCATTATGCTGTTAACCATTATGTAATATTGCATCAGAATAGAAGAAAACACAATTATGGGTACTGCTGCCATGATGACCATTATGGGAAAATCATATTACTTATGATTGTCAAACTTTCAAAAAAGAAATACAGGACTAAAATGCAGCCTGAGTTGGAAAAGCAGTCTAATTGACTTCTTTTTCTGGAAGTTATACATTTTCAAAGTGTGAACTTGAACTCCCATGGGCCTGAAGCCTTATGCTTGTTACACATTTTACCTACATTGGTATTACCTGTTGAGCATAATTAAAATTTGATGTTGAATTTGCAGTTTAACATAATGTACTTTTGCATCAGAATTGACAGTAGCCTATTTTGTGCATAGTTATTTCCTGCTTTTTGTCTGTACATTTGACAGCTTTGCTGCCTTGTTTATTATGTGATTCTCAATATATGTAAGTGATCTTCAGTTTATAATAAAAATACTAAACCTATTTGTTACAGACTGTGGCAAGATGTTACAAAACATTTGAAAGAAAAAAATGTAGATAAGGCAACTGAATTCAAGAGGAAGCTGGAACAAAGGCAAAGGGAAGAGGCAAAGGAAAGGCTAGAAAAAGGATTGAAGTGGGAAACCAAGGTAAAAATAATATATATGGATGAGTAACTTATCAGATAGACATAGGTTTTTATCTACCAATCAATTATCCTTTGTTGAAATTGTTACCAAAGAGACAATCTGAAATTTCTTTTCTTAACAACTTAAAGAAGTTATCTAATGTCTTCAGTTTAACTTAAATTTCTGGTGAAAACAGATTAAATTGCTAACCCATGTGGAAAGAATAAAAGGAATTCTCTGACAAATGTACAAGATAGCTGTCCCATAGATTTTGTTTGGATTTTTTTGGTAATCCTCATTATCACTTCCCTGTGTTTTACAGCACTTCCATGAACAAGGAGAACATTGGCTTCATCACCGTCCATTACTGAAGAGGTTACAAGAAACAGTTACACGAAAGTGCAGACAAAACTCTCCAGAGGGAGACTCGGAATATGACTCTGCATCTTGATTTCAGTGGAAATCAGTCATATTAAACTAGATAATCAGACTTTTGTAGTACATGGCTATGCATATGAAATGTGCAATTGAGATAAATTTAGGATGGGATTTAGTAATTTCCACAATCTAAGTGTCAGTGCTCTCATTTAACCTGTAAAATATGAAATGCTACCCATTGTTATCTTGAAGTTGCTATGTGATAGCACATATAGATATCTTTCTTTTGAATTCACCATACAGTTATGATAAGACTACCCCATGATCTTCTACCATACCATTGGATTATTGACTGTAGGCACGAAGTAAAGGGAGTACAAAAAAGAAAGGGTGTATAGCTGCACACCAACTAATTCATTTTTCTACAAATTCATTTTGTACCTTGATTTTAATTACCTCAAGCATGGATATGATCTCTGCATCATCCTGATAATGATTGATTGGTGCAACTTTGCCACATAGTCAAGCTGAAAAGATATAGCACAGCATTTGTAATTTTTTCCAATCTTCATTTTGTTGTATGACACTTGCTGAAAACTACTGCCATTTTGACTTAGTACAATATAAATTGTTTAGGAGACAATGAAAAATGAATGAAGATGCACCAGTAGCAGCATTATTTTTAAATGCTGTATCAATGCTGACTAGTCACAACTTGTTTTTATCCCTCTAGGGAAATTTGTTAAAATCCAAAGTTTGATAATAATATTTAGATTCTGTTGAAAATTTCTGAATTCTAGCAGAAAAACAACTGAGTTTCATAGAATCCAATAAGATTTTGTCTGCCGCAATCCCCAGCAGTATTTTCCAGAACAGAGATACTGCCTTGGTGCAATGTGTCATAAATATGATTATTAAGGAATAATGGTTATGATTTATATAACTTGTTTTGTTATTTATTGACAACATGCTAAACTTAATAAGTTATTGACAACAATAGCTTGATGTTATCAAAAATACTTGAAAGCCCTTCCTCTTTGGTGTAAGTTTTGAGAAAAAGTTTTTGCCTAGCATAACTTTTAAAATGCATTAATCTTTCATACCAACATCAGATTGAACAATTCTGATGTAATGTTTTCATTTCGATTGCAAGCACAAAACGGTGCATTTCCCATTTCCAATAATCGTCTTTAGTAATGATCTCACTTCCACAGAGCAAACGACCGCTTAGACCAGTAACCCTCACGTGATTATCAGTACAAATATAACTATCATTTCTGCAATGTCAACAAGAGTATAGGTTCACTGCCAAGATAACTTGGATAGAGCTTGTGGATATTTAGGCTGATGAGGGGTCAGAGGTCAGCAGACAGTCAGGACAGTGCATCAGCAATGGCCGTTTTTTATCCTTTTGTGGATAGTTTAATTGAGGATTATTCATGAGAACACATTTGAGAAGCAACTTCCGTTCATGTAATCATGGCCGTTCCTTGGGCTCGTGTGTTACTTACTACACTCAGTTTTTTGATGCAAGTAAATTGTCAAGGTGAGAAGGCTTTATCCCGGAAATGTCATTACTGGGTAACATTATCTGGAAATCTGAACTCTAAATTTTAAGAATGGTAAATCTGATTGATCATAAATAAGATGACATAAAAATTGTGGGATTGGAGACGGAATACACGTGTGGTGAATTTCCCGGACGTTTAACGACACTTGCACTTCTTGTCAGTTTTCATCTCATTGGCCTCTAAAAATGTAAGCTTACATGAAAATTGTACACTTCTACTTTACGTACGTAAACCTTTGCCAGTTTCTGTTTCTTTGCAGAAAGTTCCATTCTTCCCAATGATATCCAAAAACTTTGCAACGATAAAAATAATTTATCGTCAGTGATAGTAGATTACCAGTGTTACGTCTATAGTAACAAAAAAGTTGGATGGGATGATGCTTTCGGACAATGTAAAAATAGTGGTGGGAAACTAGCGATCATCTTGGACAACACCACTCAGAGTATGTTGGCACAAAAGGCGGATGAAATGAAAAATAAACTCGAAACATCTTTGTGGATTGGCTTGCGTTGGCATGGAGCGAGATTTTCATGGGACGGACAGGGTAAATTTTCATGTGCATGCAGACCATTTCAATTCGCGTCGACCCCCCCCCCCTTCTCTCTCTCTCTCTCTCTCTCTCTCTCTCTCTCTCTCTCTCACGCACACACACACACACACACACACACACACACACAGACCTCTAACGCTGGAAAGTTGGACCGGCTGTGATTATGATCCAGTAGACCAAATCTCAGTATACATGTGGTAGGATCTACTGTACTAAGGCAGTCATTTATTAGAATTATATTTGCCATGTTTTTATTTTATTCATTTATTTTGTAACTTACACTGCTAAAAAGTGGGAAGTATTCCAAACGAATATGCTGTGATCGAAATGAGGTTTATTGGACCACCTCTTCTTGTCTTTTAATTTTGCGGGACACTGAAGTACATTTGACATTGCATTTTGCCTAGTTTTGTCACATAGGGCATACACCACTTTTGTGGCACTACTCACGTAATTTGTCCAACTTAAAATTTGTTTAATAACCATTGCTATATGCAGCTAAAAATCGGCTCTGCAAAAATCGTTATGTTAAAATGGAGAAATGTTTCTAGTTTTCGTAATACATGTAGGCCCTATTTCATACTATGAAGCTAGAGTGTAATATTCATTTCTTTTATCATTAAAGTGATGTTTGTAATACTTGAATATGTACTCATTTAAATTCAAGTAATTTAAGAATAAATCCATAAACTGTCAAATTCAACATTAAATTTTAGAGAACAGAAGTTGCATTGTCGACGACAACCAAAAAATAGATTGTGCCCCAAGCTGCGGTTCTATTGTTGCATGCAAAGACAAAATTAAAACATACTGTTACAGTAGGATGTGTTGTTACCAAGAATCACAGTTGGAAAAAGTTCCGCATTGTTTTTTACCGAAAGGTAAGGGCTTGATGTTGTGAGTCTAGATCTAATCCGGGGTCAAATTTAACCTCGATTCACACGGGTTTATATATGAAGTGAACAGAATAACTGAACTTTATAACCTTAGGATGCTCATCTCAGCAAGGAATGGAATTCAAATCTACTGAAAAACACATTCTAACACAGTGTTTTCAGTACAGAAGAAGAATTTGACTTATGTTCAACAGCCAATCGATCGCAAAACTAGCCTTTATGATGCAATCGATCCAATCCGAAAGAAAGCATTGTCATCTATTGCCTATTGTACAAGTCTGTGCATTTGGACTCTTTATTGTTGCTATTTATTATTTGAAATCTGACATGCTCAGGTCGTTTACTGCTAATCAATCACAAAACTCGACACATGCTTTTTATCAACAGCCTTGGTTGTCTATATTTTCAATGTTGGCGTCATTGATTATCGTTTGGGTAGATGTCAGTCCTTGCACGCTTGAGCTACTTACTATCCTCGGTTTCTAATAATACACTTTTAAAATGCAAAACTTTGTAAAACTTCGGTCTTTGGGTTGCAATTCTACTGGATTAACTTTTATAACTATTACAATAACATAGTAACTGCACATCAACTTGTATTAACTGACCTGTGTAATGATAATTGTATTTCAGAAGATCGACTGTATGGAAATTATTCATTTTGGGCAAACGGTCAGCCTGACAATGGTGGTCCTAACCAATGTGGAGTCCTTTGGAACAACGGACAATGGAAATGGGATGACCAAAATTGCAATACAGAAAACCACTTTCTTTGCCAATACGGTAGCCTACATCTTTTATCAATAGTAATATTACATATCTGTGACAGATGTAATTTGTGTTGGTCGTTATTGCTTCAATACCATACGGGGATATATATATATATATTATGGGATGATTTGAAATGCGTATAGTACATGTATAACTTTCAACATTTCAGACATTACACAAAGTACAACGGTAAGAGAAAAGACCTCAGAGTCTACAGAAACTAGCGCATACATTGTGGATGTAACATCTACCACAAATATACGTAACTCGAGACTGACCTCTTATGAACCAACAGCTACTGAAGCAAATGTTAACACTATGTCGTCAGAAGAAACTACAACCTCAGGAAAAAAGGAAAAAAGCACAACGAAATCTGGAGAAAATTCCTCCATTGAAGTGCTAAGTTCAACAAAAGGCACCCTTCTTCCCACTAATTTACATCCATCTACAAAAAGTCTTATTAATATCATGACGCCAGTGTTTTATCGAAGTAGTGTTGCCACGCCCTCAGTTACATTGACATCGTCACTTACCTCGAAGGAAAGCTACTCCACCACTCCTACACAGGTGCCAGCTGGCGGCGACAGAGCGCTTGCTTCCCCTCTGTCCGGTAACTTAAGTATTTCTGATTGTGCACATTTTCTATATGCAATTCATAGACATTGGTTAAAAAGATAAATCTAAGACGATAAAAACCTGTCTTTGTTTTAAAGTGAGCTGTAACTAATAAAACATTTCTGTGGTTGAAGAAGCAGAATCAGAAATGAATAGAGACTGTCTTTAATTTTTTTTTTAGATGCGGGTATAGGAAGTATCGCTGCCGCAGCATTACTTTTAGTTATCCTCTCAGTACTTATTGTGTTTTTTATCAGAAAAAGGTAGATCACAGTTAACTTTTTATTCTTTAAATTGTAAATTCAGTTCCACAATGCTTTGAATCTAGCAGATTATAAATACCAGTATAACGTTATTCAAATATTATCACATACAAAATATGACAATATATGATAAAAAAGAAATAATTGAGGAAATGAACTTAAGTCAAATCAAAGTAACATAAGCACATATTTAGTGAAAATTATTGCATTTACAGGCGTAAACGAGGACACATAACGACCCAAATAATTGAAAATATGGTTTCCCGAGACTCAAGAGCTTATTCGGAGATTCCAGTTGATAATCTGGCTCAGAATCCGGTGTTCAACTTCGGAGAAGAAGACAATCGCTTGAGTCAAACTAGTACCGCCAACGTCACGGTGACCAATGGAGAAGCTTCTGTATTATACCTAAGGCCGGCGAAGAAATCTAAATTGCAGGAAGAAAATAAAGGGTTTTTAACTTCGACTTCTATTGACATCGATCAAACACCACTGAAGGAAGGAGAGGAAGATCACATCGTCGAACTATCTGATCAGCCAATGAAGCAAAAACATCAAATCACAGCACCCAAAATGCCTCCAACCAGCGAGGATTATTCATATGCCCAAACGGGCCAGAACATTCGGTTATCGCCTATGACAGCCGATGAGGAGTCCTGCACTTATTCCTATGCAGAAGTAAGGCAAAGAATGCCCGATTTAAAGGATTACTATACTAGCGCTCAACCCACCGAGGATCAGGGGGATGCATTGTCAAGTACACAAATGGTTGACAATCCCATCTATGGAAATTAGAATTTATATTTCAACAGGCGAAGGCTACTGACGGAAACTTTTTTCTGAGTTAAAAGAAAATTGATTCAAACAAGCCAACTGAAGCTGTCAAATGCACAGATAGCCTATCCCAGTTTGACTGTGAAGAAAATAGTTGACACGTGTGTAACTGCGCTTGATAAAGCCCTGCATATGATACAAGGTTTTTCATACTCCCAAATCTTACAAAACTACTACTATCATAAACAATTATCGAACAAAATCAGCTGAATCTTTAAAGTTAAGACAGCCAGTTTCTTTTTGAATGTGAAAATATAATCATGTACACTGATTATTTTCACCTGTATTTAAGCTTTGTACATGTATAAACCACCAGAAAAACAGATTTTTAATATTAAGCTTTAGTACATAAAATGGCCAGATACACCAAAATTATCAGGAAAAAAGGAAAAGAATAATCTGATCATGCCTATTTTCAAACATATTCATACATACAATTTAAAATCACAGGTCAGCCTAGTAGGTATTCAGTAAAATGGATATACCATCCAGATGTTCCAGTGTGCAAATATACAACGTATACACAGAAGAAAACTAATTATTGGGAATAAATATAAATTACAATAGTTAAATCTCGTACGAATACCGATTTTACCTGAGGGTCCGCCTCCATTTGATTCATACAGACCAGATACGTGAGTTGGTCAAAATCTAGGATTGGACTAACCTGTACATGTGGGGACTCTCCCGTGCAACAGCAGCGTCCAGTTGTTCGGAAGATAACATGTAAGCGTCAAAATAAATATTTTACTTGTGTACGAGTAACGGTTATCCAGACATTAAAAATCTTGTCTCGCAAAACTGTTACGGCTTCTCAATCCGTTCCACTTTACATATCATTTTATACAAATTACAGGACCATTTAAACCTCTTGTTTAACGGAACCCGACGGATGAAAACAAACTCAAATTGTTCAAAAGGTAAAATATTCTTTCGTCGGCCTCTAATGACCCTAAAACGTTGATCAAAGATTAAAAGCGTCTTCTTGAAATAGGATGTTTGAAAAGCTTCAATATAAAAAAGCTTTAAACGGGGTAACAGTTTTGAGTACCAACAGTCTGCTTTGGTGAATCTAACACGACCCGTGCGAGTCTCTATAAAAATAATTTTAAGAGTTTGGCAAAATAAAGAAATAAGTAATTTGAAAAAGGTATTTTTATAAGTTTTGTTTTGTAATAATGCTGATAATAAGTAAAGTAACAAAATCGTCTCTGAATACAAATTTTTGTGACGTGAACATGCGTGAAGGTTAACTTTAAATACTGAGAGCGGGTTACAGGTCTTTTTGATCGTGTTCCAGGTCTTCCTCTGACCACAGGAAGATCGCGCAGTTGTCTTGGGATAACTGCAGTAACAGGACATTCAATTCAGCAAAACAAGTTGAAAGAATACATATAACAAAGACGCTGTTTTATTAATTTATTTACAAAAATCATACTTTATTTTTGTTTGGTTTAATAGTCAAGATTTGTGAAATCCAGAAACTGTTGTGCCATGTTCAAAACTTTCTTTGAATAACAGACACATTTAAAAAATAACAAAAGCTTTGTCTAAAGAAACTTACGACCTATATTGAAGACCACAGTTGACATATACAAATACATCAAGAGTTAAAATCACACATGCATTGCACTTTTTAAAAGTAACAGAATTAGAAAATTTGTATTTACAAAATTACATAGTATTGTTAAATATTTTTCATTCTTAAAAATACAGGAAATGACAAATGTGCACAAAATGCTTTTTGAAATACAAAAAGTGGATATTCATTCTAGGAAAATACCACAGGATTGCATTTGATTGTTCCTTTTTATTCATATTCAAACAAGATTGTGAGTCAGATGATCCAGAACCACAGTAACACCGCTTTCAAATGGCAATGTAAGCCCCAGCTGGCATCTCCTTGTCCAGATCATAAGAAATGAACAATGCATAAACTCTATTGAAGATTTAAAGTTTAAAACTGGAATATCTATGCAATTTTATACTACAGAAGGTTTTAAGGACTAACTGACATAATGAAAGACCTATAACTCAGTAGCATTATCAAGCAGTTTCACAAATGATATGCTCATGTATTACTTTCATTCATACTTGGATTAAAACCACTCCCAAAGCATTGAGTTTGTAAGTGAAAATGCACACTTCAAATTTACCTATGAGTAGGCCTTTGGATACATCAATCAAATTATTAAATATATTTTCTGATGAATGTCATGAATATTTTAGCACTGTCTTTCAATGATGATAGGCTTTTTGCCAGTGATACAGAATCCTGTAGCACAATCAAAACACTTTTGACAACTGCTGGTAGACAAAGTGCTTGTGGACTGTTGCAAGGCTAAGAAAATTCTAGATTCCTTGGTTTATAACAGGTTACTATTTTAAATGCTGGTGAGTACTCAGTCAATTGCCTGTGCTGGTGGCACAAAGAGAGTTGCTATAACACTATAGTATTTTTTTATTGTGGATTTTTTGTATATTATCCATTAAGCTGCCTTAAAAGACATTGTGGTGAATCTGCTTGCTATCAACGCCATGCCTCAGTGTATATAAACTTCACTTTCCACTGAATGTATCACAATGTACAGTACAGGGGGAAAATTAAATATAAATAATCCAGTGTAATCAGGATTTACTGCAGCTGCTGCCTTCTGAGCATCCCTCCTCTTCGCATGTCCAAAACAGACAATTCCCTGTACAGCTGTAACAGACCAAGAATAGGGCCACCAGAAACACTATGCTGCAAATAGTACATGGTTTCTTCTCCAGAAAGAAACTAGTCAGATACAGTACCATGAACATAGCATGGTTGTATAAAAATGCCGGGTCCACTGGCTTTGGCAAGAGAAGTACAGGAAGAAGCCACTGCAAACAATACATTTCAAATACTTCCCTCTTCTTCACAAGTATGTAGCACTTTGCACATTAATGTCACTGCAACATTAGCAGCGCAAGAGAAAACGCACGGCAAGTGTCGCCAACTGCAGTAAAACTTGCGTCATATATGGCTGTCATCAAGTTGACCTTAACTGATTGGGATTGAAAATTATCCAATTAGTTGTCAATTATATATCAGAGTCCTCCTAATACATAATTGCACAAAACGTCAATCACTGACCAGTTATGAAGTCTAATCACTCACACAGCGTCCCTCTGCTGTTGTCATTGTCCAGCCAGTCTCTTCCGTAATTTCCTCAATTGTTAGCTAATTTAGTTTCGTATACATTATTTTGTATCACACGTGAACTATAAGCATATATATTGAATCTCAAATAAACTATTAAAACATTTGATAAAATTTGCTCAAACAATCTGAATACTTTCTATCTTATCACTTGGAAATGATGACAGGAATAAATGTTAAACTAATATTCGTATCTCTCCGCATGTAAAGGCAACTGGAGTTTCCTTTTCGTCGGAGGGTGGCGTTTGATCTCAAAGCACAAGGTTATACTGGAACAGAAATGACTGAAGAATACTGTGTAAGTTGGTTTTGAATGGTTGTGAACATGGCTGATTTATATTCATGCGTACTGAAAGGCATATGCAAGGCAGAGCTTGGTACCTTGAGATAGATCTTAGACTGCGTGACGGTAATTTACAGCGTATATTATATTACATGTACATGTTGGAGATATATCAGAAAAACCAGAATGCCCGATGTAAACGGGTGTGACTGAAATGCGCAAAACACTGCAATACAGCGCAACACAGCGCAATACACTTGATAACACAAGTCCAGTTGCAAGTAAACACAGGAAAGGGTAATCTCAAATAAAATAGGGTGATATAAAAGCAAAATATAGTACATAGTAATTAATATTGCTGATACAACTTGACAATTTTTTCATTGTTTGGTCAGCCGCCATGTTGGCGAGTAGCTCTTCTTGGCCAGTAATATATCCAAAAAGAGCCACTCGCCAACATGGCTGCCAACCGGACAATATAAAAGTCTTGCTGATTTGTTAAGTTATATCAACGATATTACTTACCTAGTAATATAGGTCGTTTTTATATCACCCTGCTTTGCTGGGAATGGTCATTTCTTTTGTGTAATTGCAACTGGATTTGATTTTTGAAGTGTATTGCACTGTGTTGCGCTGCATTGCAGTGTATTGCGCATTTCAGTTACACCGGATGTAAACACAAGTTCTATCTTCTGAAAGTTCAAAATTATATCTAAAATTAAAGGAAATATCACAGTTTTTAAATAGCCACTGCTGCCATATTAGGTCAAATGTGTCCCCACATTTCAGCTCGAGAGCTGTGACCACTGAATACCCGTCCAAATGTCATTTTTTTGGGAAGTATAAAACAATGCCCTTTGGTGTTTCTTTACAGAAGCATTTGAAGTCAAATTTTTACCACAGAACCTGACCAAATGCCACTGTATAGTTTCAAATAACTAGTATAACTAGTATAACTTAAATATAAATATGTATATGTACATATCCCTCAGCAGTCTCATTTGAACAAGTATGCAATGCCGTGCAGTACTACATCATTTAGCAGACTCTTACAAATTGGTGGGACAGATAAATAGGTCAATTCCTACCAGAATTTTGATGTCAGCGTTTTTTAGCTGAACAAGTGATTAATTATGCTGTCGGGCATCTAAGGCATCAACAAAGGTCCTCCACTCCTCTCTGTCTCTAGCCAGATGTTGGATTGTTTCCCAACTTTCGCCTAGTTGTTTTAACTCTGCTTTGACAGTCCTCCTCTATGTGGTCTTAGGGGGGCCGTAGCGATAGTCCGAAGGTTCAATAGTCCGAAGGTTCATTGGTCCGAATGTTCACTATAGAACCTTCGGACCAATGAACCCTTGATTAAAAAATCGATGAAAATGTTACCACTTTTCGGACCAATGAACCTTCGGACCAATGAACCTTCGGACTATCGAGACGCCCCCGTCTTAGGTTTGCCTCTTTTTCTATGCCCTTCTGGTGTCCAGTACACGGCTACTTTAGTGGTGGAATTTGGGTCTTTCCTCAGCACATGGCCAATCCATTTCCATCTTCTTGTCCTGATGACTTCGCTCACTTCCCAGCTAGAAAAGCAGTCCCCTGTGCAGTCTGCTTGCAGTCTCCTTTACAGTCCCCCTAAGGAGCCTGCTTTGCAGTCTCCCTAGCAGTCCCATCTCCCACAGCAGTCTCCTTTGCAGGTATCGTATGTATGGAGGGAGTCCCCTTGGCAGTCTTAATTTGCATTTTTGGAATGCGCTGCCAGGGGGACTGCCAGGGCAGTCCCCCTGGCAGTCTGCTTGGCAGCCTCCTTAGCGGTCTGTCCCCCTGGCAGTCTTAATTTGGATATTTGGAACGCGCTGCCAGGGGGACTGCCAGGGCAGTCTGCTTTGGCAGTCCCCCTGGCAGTCTGCTTGGCAGCCCCCCCTAGCAGTCTGCTTGGCAGTCTCCCTGGCAGTCTTAATTTGCATTTTTGGAACACGCTGCCAGGGGGACTGCCAGGGCAGTCTCCCTAGCAGTCTGCTTTGGCAGTCCCCCTAGCAGTCTACTCTGCAGTCTCCTTAGCAGTTTGCTTAGCAAAATAAAATTTGGCAAAATCTTTTTATTTATTTATTATTTTTTTTACAAGTCATACATGTATATCAAACAATAATTACATTTATCAAAAGGAATCTAGAAATAATCCAAGTACAGGGACAGGTACAAGGGTAGTGCAATAATTCCTGAATATGAAAAAATTGCCTTTTTTCTCAAAGAAAATTCATTTTTGCTTGAAATGTCTTATAGATTACCTTTCAGGTGTGATGAAAATCTTACACTTTGTCACTGTAAGAAGTGGAACCCTCCTCAGTTATTGTATTTTTTAAAAAGCATAAAAAACAACTAATAGATGAGAACAATTAGCAAGATCTGAAAAATGTGGTACAAGTTTTCACATATATCAGGTGCTTAGTTATACATTGAATCATGCTTCAAGGAAGTTTTTGACACATGTAATGTACCTAGCCAATGTCATGTACTTCCTCCAGTTTACAGTCTTTGTTTCAATCATTAGAGCAAACCTTTGAGATAATTGGATTTTGTTTTGTTTTTACACCTTTACAATTTCATTAACTTAGTTTGAGATTATATAACAATCTCCACCAAGGAGGTTATGTTTTTGCCTTAGTTTGTTTGTTAGTTTACAGCCTAACTCAAACACTTATAGACTGATTTTAGAAAGAGAATTCAGGATAGGTTAGAAATTGGGTTGCTTACTGAGACTTCGATGGTGGTCCATTATTAGTTGATTTTATTAAATAATATATTCAATTGAAAAGAAGCGAGCTGCCTTTGTGGAGGTCTTTGCTCTCTAAGTGCTTTTCTAGTTACAAAATTGTGTTTGTTGTGAATACATGTAGTAAAGTATTTCTTAATATATTGTGTTTAGTGTGAAGATTGGACCTTGTTTTATGTTTTCGGTATTGTCTATGGATAGAATAATAGGTACAAAGCGAACTCTGAATCAAAACAGTGATTGGGAATATCTTTTTAATCTTCAGTTTTAGGCAAATTAGCACCATTCTGTTGGAAAAATGCTATATTGGAGGGATGTGATTGATTATTTGCTGCATGATTTCCACATGAGGCTCTATGTAAATAAAGTGCAGTCAGTTTAGATGTCTTCAGTTATATTACTTTCAAAATATACTCAAACTTGTATTGAATTGCTAATTTTACTAATATTAACTCAACTACATATTTAAATGTGCATACAAAGCTGTTTTAGATGGAAATTATTAACAAAAACAGCAGTTTTATGGCATCGAACACTCCAAAAGAACAAGATCTATTCAAAATTTAACGTCTAACACGCGCCCTGAGATTCTTACACCTGGACACATGCACAGCAGTATCTCCAAACTGTGGAGTTCATCAGTTTGCACTCATATCTGTCGGGTGTATGTGGACCTCACCTTCTTCGTCTTGTTGTTGCACAAAATAGAGAAACACATTTTTCAAAGCAACCATAACCGCCATTTCTTTCTCTCTAACTTATTGTGCATGCCTCCAGGTGTCCGAATCTCCTCTGAGCGCAGCTGAGAATTAATTGCAGCTTTGGAAGTAACTCGCTCGGTCTGCAAGTTAATTACGCCGCGGGGTATTCAGGGCACAGACCATGATCACCAGATACCGCCAATGGAATTTTGGATTTTTGGAATTTGGATTTTTCATGTGAACAGTGCCTTGAAGTCATTGGTCATGATCCCTTCAATGTAAAGGACATTGATACCATTGAAAAGAGGTTCGGTTTGTTTCGTAAAGAACATTAAGGAAGAGATTGAATTGACAGAGGAAAGAGACTATCACATGAGACATTATATGAGAATCAGACAATCATAGTGTGCAGTAATACCAATATGATAATGTTTCACCTAAACAACCAAAAATTGAAATATGTGAAAGATTTTAATTATGAAATAAACCATTATGATATTTATAAATGAGCATTAAGTTGTGTAGTTTGGATGATGTTGGAAAAAGCAATATTGAGGTTGATATCCTAGATTTTTTTGCCTCTGTCTGATTCTCATATGATGTCCGTCAAAAATGTTGTATGCAAGCATTCACATTATCTGGTCAGGGGCCGGTTTCACAAAGCAGTAGTTAGTTAGAACAACTAACTACTGAACTACCTCGCTAACGAGCAAACTTAGCGATTTTCGAGGGGTGTTTCACGAAGCAGTAGTTAACTTATCGCTAAGTTCAGTCGTAAAGTTCGGTCGCTAGTTCTCTCGTTACTCACCGTAGTCTCGAAACCGTCTGCCAGAAGTGGAACTCTTGCGTAAAAGTGTCACGAAAGCACTTACTCTCCAATTTTTGGTGGCTGGAAATGCATAAGAACGTCTGCTTTGAGGTCGTCGTAAAGGATCTCCACCACCTTTTTGCCGCTCTTTTTGTCACAGCTAGGCGCAACCTCTCGTAAATTGCATCATCGTATGTATATTATAATAGATCCTGCCTTTCATGAAAATGTCGTAGTCTACGTTGCCGTCTGGCGGTACGGATAGCAAGAAAGGTAGCCGCCATATTGGATACAAAGACAAACGACAGACAACGGTAACTAAGCAACCTTTTTATTTCACTCATTACGCATGCGTACGATGAAACTCTAGAGTTAGCGACTGCTCTGACCAGTCGTTAAATATCCAAGGTAACAACGAGACAATAACGAGCGAGAGAACTAGCGATTGCTTCGTGAAACGGCACTATAACTAGCGAGAGGCTAACTACCGATCGCTAACTAACTACTGCTTTGTGAAACCGGCCCCAGAATGAAACAGTACAAACTGCTGAAACGTCAAAAAGTTTATTAAAACATTTGTTTACAACATATAAGCTAGATTATTGCTGAAATAGCCTTACAAAGTCAGGAAATAAGTTTTAACTTTGAAAGCAAATGATGGCACATGTCAGTTGGGTAAACTCTATATATTACATTTTCTATAATCTCTTTTTGTAAAAAAAAAAGAATAGAAAAGAAAAAAAAATGCAGTGAAACTGTCATAACCTTTTATTTGAAATTTTTTTAATCTGGAACAACAACCAAACCACCAGGGGCCGGTTTCACAAAGCAGTAGTTAGTTAGAACAACTAACTACTGAACTACCTCGCTAACGAGCAAACTTAGCGATTTTCGAGGGGTGTTTCACGAAGCAGTAGTTAACTCAACGCTAAGTTCAGTTGTAAAGTACGGTCGTTAGTTCTCTCGTTACTCACCGTAGTCTCGAAACCGTCTGCCAGAAGTGGAACTCTTGCGTAAAAGTGTCACGAAAGCACTAACTCTCCAATTTTTGGTGGCTGGAAATGCATAAGAACGTCTGCTTTGAGGTCGTCGTAAAGAATCTCCACCACCTTTTTTGCCGCTCTTTTTGTCACAGCTAGGCACAACCTCTCGTAAATTGCATCATCGTGTGTATATTCTAATAGATTCTGCCTTTCATGAAAACGCCGTAGTCCACGTTGCCATCTGGCGGTACGGATAGCAAGAAAGGTAGCCGCCATATTGGATACAAAGACAAACGACAGACAACAGTAACTAAGCAACCTTTTTATTTCACTCATTACGCATGCGTACGATGAAACTCTAGAGTTAGCGACTGCTCTGACCAGTCGTTAAATATCCAAGGTAACAACGAGACAATAACGAGCGAGAGAACTAGCGATTGCTTCGTGAAACGGCACTATAACTAGCGAGAGGCTAACTACCGATCGCTAACTAACTACTGCTTTGTGAAACCGGCCCCAGGCCTGATTGCATTCAGTAGAAACAAAGTGAAAAAAGTTAATGTCAAGCCCTGGTTTGACACTTCCTTGAACAGCTAGGGGTAATTAACCATCAAGAACTGATTCCATTGAATACTAGTAGTAGATTTTGTACTTTGGATCATGGTGACTTAGGCTGTATTCCCAGAGCTTTTAGATCGATCTATCCCCGAGGAGAGTCTCACTAGATTACTGTTAGATAATCCGGCTTAAATGTCCGTCCCGCCTACTACAAGCTGTAAGGGGGTAATTAACTTTCGTGTCCGCCCGGCTGACAGCTACCAGGGAGTGAACCCCCAGGGAGTTAGGTCGATCTAAAGTAGATCGATCTAATCTCTGGAAATGGGGTCTTAGACTGCATTCAGATCCACATGTCATACAAGCTGGGTTGGTCCAACTCTGTGGAGAACACTTGTTAAGTACAATCACTGGAATCAGCTTAATTGTCAGGCATGCCTCCTTGAACAGCTAGGGGTGATTAATCATTGTGTGCTGTTTAGGGTGATTCCATTATTTGCACTTTAGGGAGATTCCCCTACAGAGGTGGACCGACCCAGCTAGTACAATGTGTGAATCTGAATGCACCCTAAGGCTCTTTTGTACTTTAAATCATAGTGAAGTCCTAAAGCTCTTTTGTACTTTAAATCATAGTGGCCTAGGTATGGAAAAGAGCTACGAAAACATTACTTTGCTTGTGTGATGATGTTAATGCTGCACAGTTTATCAACACACCTCTCAAACAATATTCACTATAACAACATATGTTTAATTTTGGTAGAAACATTGGGGAACTGTGTAAATCATCTGTTCAATATTTGTAGCAGTAATGTAATACTGATTTATAAATGAAATCACTACATTTGACAGCTTTGCTATCTTTTTCGACTTTCTCATTCCATAAAATTATGGTTGCAACTCATCAATTTGGGGGGTTGCAAATGGTTAAGGGCTTTGGTTTAAAAGTATGACTAATCACATTGATGTTATCAAGAAAGTTCATGTGGTGTACCCATTTTGCTGTTTCTTTCATTTCAAGCATTTCACTTTGGTGTGCTCTTTTCATGAGAAGCTTATCAGAGACTTTTGTAAGCCTTTGCCAGAAAAGTGTGCTGTTGGCTGACTGATAATTCTTTGTATTAATGTGAACCTCCCTAGTTCTACTTTGACAGCTATATTACTTCTGTTGTATTGCACTCCATTTTGACCTAAGGGAATATCATGGTGGGAAATTAAGTTCAGACTTACAGAAAATATTACTTGACAAAAGTTATCATTGATTAATGGTCATCTCCTGGCATGTGATCTCACCTGACCAACAATAAGATATATTGTGTGAAGATGTTCTGACAAAGTGACAGATCAAGGGATATATCAGAAGGAGGATGTACTCACTTAAAAACAGAAAAAAGGGGCTAACATAAGAATATATATCTTTAAAAAGTCAAAAGTTGGATATAGATTTTTTTGTGGAATGGTACAATATATAGAGATCATAGGAAGCTATGAGCTATAAACTGTCTGTTCGACTGTAAAATTTCAGATTATTTCTAGTTACTGCTCAAAAATTGAAAGTCCGCTGATGTTGCAGCTGCATAAGTGTGTTGAATAACACAAGTCTCCTGGCTTTATGAATGGGAAGATGTATGGTATAATGCCATTGCAATATGAGAGTGATAATTGGAGACACCGACCATTAGGAAATTAGTGCAATCTGGTCAGTTATTAGTGACCATCATTGTTTAGGTGGAACTGCCAATGAAATATTCATGCCTAAATGGATTAAAATTGTTATTGCATGTGAACTGAGTAGACAATAGCTTGGCTGTTGTCGAATAGCATTTCTCAATTCTTAATTAATTCTCCAGCCTGACTAAGTATGCTGCTGTCATCTCCTGCACATTAATATATCAGGGCTTGTTATCTTCAATTATTCATAGGAAAACTGTTGTTATTCTGAAGAAGACCAAAGAACACTGAGCAGGCAAGACGCATTGGTGCTGATCATCGCCTGCTCCAGTCTTTATGTTTACTCTGTACTGGGTTCTATTTTTGGCAGCTGTAGGCACATGTGAATGCTATCTGCTTGCAAGTTCAGAGTAGGATTGCCTTTTCAAGCTGAGGAAGTTATGAAAGAAATGCTCAGAGCCAATCATCCTCATGACCTTTAATTGTCTATGAGAAGCTTTTTCATAGGAGAGGGTTTTGTTGAAAGTCTGTCAGACAAGTTAAATTTTCATTTCAAATGATTAAATGAGGTATTTTACTCTAATTTTCCACCTGTGGGGTTGATGTGTGGATCACAATGATTCAGTGCGCTGTAAGACAACTTTATTTGGTAAGTATTGAATGAGGTTTTTGTCTTAAAATGAACTCCTGCAGTATAATAACTCAATGCCCGTCTTTGTACAAAAATCAGTTTTTGTACTTTGTTTTATACTTTTGCTGTTACCATTGATAGCTTTAGGTAAGACAAAGTAAACAAAGAGAGTGTGGAACATATCATAGGATCTTATTTTTAATAAGCTGGATTCTTTTATCAGTACATTCTGCATAAAGAGTAGGTGAGTCATGAATGGAGAAGAAGAGTTTTGATGGGGATCCCAGTTGTGCAGTTGAATGTTAGCTTGATAATTTGTAGGGTTAAGTTCCATGGTATGTTTTCAAATGGCATGTAACCAAAGCAAATTATTAATGGAATGAACACATGGTGCTGTGACGTAAATGCCCTTCCAGCATCAATAATTTCAGAGCTTTCAAAAGTAAAAAAATGGTAAAGCGATCTTAGATTGGTTATCTTTATGCCAAAGATAACTGTTTTTAATAATATAAACTGGCCTCTCTGAGGTTATGTTAATTCCTGACACAAATCCCTGGTAGCAAAATTTTTGATCCAAAAATTGATATTTTGCAAAGAATATGAAGTTTTTTTGCATCTTCTTTGAACATTTTGAAAATGAATGGCATTTAGCTGAATTTACTATGCCAGACTTCTCTAAAATTAAACACATCAAGTTTTATATTTTATAATCACCACACTTGTGTTTTCATTAGTGAGAGATGGCAAAGAATTTTGTCCAGTCTGGTCAGTGGAAAGCAATGCTTCACTTGCTGAGGATCTACATACAAGTGAATGGTTTATTTGGAAATGAGCCTGAAATTTATGCTGAAACATTGACTAGCTCACCATTAAATCATACTGAAGACTACCCTATAGTTGCAAGACTTGGCATTCGTTAATCACCTTTTTGAGTAGCCAAGATTTGGGGTTCATGAATGAAATGCTTAAAACATATTTTACTTTGATTAAAGTGAATGAAAAATATTGTACTGCTTCTTGCTGATTCAGTAAATAGTTACGTTGATAGTTGGATAATATGATATAGTTATTTGGAGAAAAGACATTTGATGCTGAAACTAGCCCTGGAATGATATTTAAATATACTGGGTAGCTTTAACTCTTCAGGTTTAAATCTGTGAAAGGTAATTATGCAGTGCTTTTGTTCTCTGACAAATTGTGACACCATTGCAAAAGGTTTATATGGAAAAAGTTATAAAATCAGTTTTAGTGGATTACATTTATTTTTTGTCATTTATGGCTTAATTTGCCTCTAGATGTTCACACAGGTATTTTCACCAATCATATAAAACTTATGGTAACTTAGGGGTCTATATACTCAATATAACGTTTTCCTCATTCTGTTAACAGTTAAATAGAGCCCCCATTCTTGTTTCTAATAAGCCCCAGGCTTCTTTTACCTGTTCACCAGATGGTGGTGTACCAGAACCAGCTGTTACCTGCTGAGCATACCATCTAGCTAATCAGAAAGGCCAGTATTTCCTCATTACTTGAAGGGCAAAATCAGTTTCTGGGACCTAGCAATTAATGAAATGATCATTTCTAGTGATTTGCAGTCATTTTCTGTGGATTTTAATCACTCCAGAGGTTTAACAAAAGAAGCAAGGGTTATCAATCGTCTGTTGACATCATTGTAATATAGCATTGCAGCTTAGATATATTGTTGTTTAGCACATTCTGCAGAATATGAATTAACCAGTACTGCACTTGTAAAGCAGTTTTTTCAAGTAAAATTCCAGATTTTTAAAAAATGAAAAAAGAAGACATTATTTATCGTTTTACTGTGAAATAAAATTGGGGTGCATTTCACATTCACATGAATCATCATTTGTAGATAAGGTCACTTTGTAGTATAGTTCTCTTCAATCAGCTCCCTCTGCTGAATGTTTCATCCTTCATATCCCGCAAAGAAAAAAAACGGGGGGGGGGGGGGGGGGGGGGGGGGGGGGATTGGAAAAAAATAAGTAATGAACTTTTGCGCAACTTCAACTTCCTGGATCGGAGAATTGAAAGTGGCAAAAAATTTATAGCAGAGGAAGAGAGGATAAAACTCTGAAAACTGTAAATTGACCCATAATTTTTATTACACTGTATGATCTATCACTGAATGTGATTCTATCTACAGTCTTTTTTTCTTTTCAGAGTGAGAAAAGCAATGTACTGGCAGAGTTCATTCAAAGAAATGGAGTACCCCACGACCATTGTCTAACATGCCTAAACAGACATTGCAGAGTTCAAGATGACACTGCCAACAGTTGTCCCATGATGCATTGCAAGGAAGGGTGTGGTGCCCACTTTCATTCCTGCAAACTTGTGGAACATATACTTTTGTGTCCAAATGAAAAAGTGCCTTGTATAAACTATGAAAATGGCTGTCCAATTATTATGCCTCGTTATAAACTTGGTTCACACTTGGAAACCTGTCCAGCTAGTGTGATATACTGCACTATGGAGTGGAATAGGTGGCCACTGTATTCTAAGGAAAAGCAAGCTCCTGTGACTGCTGCCAAGTACAGTATCCATGCTAAGTATGGACAACTGGATGTTGCTCTTGCTTTACGTGATCAGCGGATACTTAATGAATCTATGAAAGTTTCCAAGAAAACCAGAAGAGTCTTACGTAATAATCTCACCCGTAGATTTCCAGCTGTCCCCTTGAAACCACGCAACAGTACATATGAATCCTCTGAACAACAGACAAATGAGACATCACAGACAATATCTGATGATGATTGTGAGGCTCCGTGGGAGGTCGCCAAGAACCCCCCTGGCCTGCAGAGCAGTGTATTCAGTGAGTTGTACAAGGCAACAAGACAAACTACAGAGTCTCTTTCTGCTGCCCTGGATGTGGTGTCAACCAGTTATAGTAATGAGAGCCCTCATGTATCCAGCCCAGCACATGACACAGAAAAAGACACTTCTACCAGTTCAAGTGAAGATGAAGAAGAAGTAGAAACTGTACCACATGATGGACTGTGTAGATTTCAGTATCCAGATATCACACTTGTCAAGTGTGCTCTTTGTAAAACACACCACCATGTGCCTTTCTCTGAAGCAGGGGAATCATTGCACAGAGCAGAGGCAAGTGAAACAACTGATGAGGTCACCACAATGGATTCTGCTGAGAAAAACACAAAAATACAGAAAGCAATAGAGGGTAAGATTCATGTTGAAAGGAGCAAAAATCTAGGCCAAGAAGATGGCTTTGTCTTGGTGCCAGTCCAAAATTCAAAAGAGAAACCTATGCAGTCACCTCTCAGCCCTTCTCCAGTGCCAGTTACACTGAATAATATACTCAACTTAGATCTGACACTAGAGCAAATAACAAGGTACCAGCAAAAGCCCAAGTCCATGTACACTTTCTTGTGTGCACAAGAATTTCGGAGAGATGAATACTTGTGGCACTTTAAAAATGTCCATGGAGACATCCATGCCAACCTGAATGGATGGATAGAACAGAGGTGTCCACTGGCACATTATGGCTGCCCATACTCAGTGAGAAGGTTTCATCCACAACATGAAGGAATGACTGTTATACACAACAGCACTGTAGAAAGTTTTGGACTAAAACCCGAAATCCCAATAGAGACCTATCAAAAATTCAATGAAAATGTTGATGGCTTTGAGAACATGGAGGTAGATATGGGTAAACAGGAAGAGGATAATGGACTTCAGCAAGGGGTACGGGAGTCCACACCAGAAGTTATGACATCCTGGGATTATAACTCTGCAGTTACGATAAGCAATCAGTCTACAAGTCAAGAAGCATGCTCCACTAATACAGGTCCACCCAGAGACATGCTGACTAGTCTTCCATTCGAGATACTGTTGGACATTGGAAGATGTCTGGACTCTTTTAGCCTGTGTAATTTGGCGCTAACTTGCTGTACCCTTCGTGAGGTATGCTGTAACTTGGTGGAAGAACGTGGTATTGTCATCCAGCAATGGGAGAAAAAGAGGGTAGATGGCAAGGCGACTTGGCGGGTGGCTTACAAGGTTTGTGAGGGGTGCCATATGAGGCATAATCAAGCTTAATTTTTGTTTTATACATTTCTGTAAATATTTTATTAATTTTTATTTTTACTGTCATTTTTTTTTTAGAAATATGACAAATGAAATGATTTTTAATGGTCAGTTTCCGAAAAATGTACACATTATTCCAGTATCTTCTTAGAGAGTGATTCTTTTTTAAATTCACTGTATGCAGCTAATGTTGATTTTCCAAATGATCAAATTTTATTTGTTGGTTGCTGTCATTTTACCATAGCTCAGTTCAAATATAATATGTTCAGCATTATTGTTCACCTTGATATTAACATGTGAATATAAGTTGTTACTTTTTTGACGTGATTTTATATTGTTTTAGTTCACTTTGACAATAACATGCAAATTCAATTGATTATTATTTTGTTGCGACTGTTGTGTTCACGCTCTGCAATTTTTTCTATTACAGAAATGGTGCTTTAGCACAGCATTCAGTCCAGTGACCCACTGGGGTTTCAAAAGCAACCCACACATGGCCAACCACATCAGCAAGTGTCCTTACTATGTGAAATGTGTCAAGACTCAGCCCATACTGCTACCAAGCATGCCTGCTAATTCAATATTGGAGGACAGGTTAAAGGAGAGCATAAACAATCCAAACCTGCATGTGGCTGGGGGTGAAATTGTTGAGCTTCAACAAGCAGAGGAACAAGAAAACACTATAAAACATAAACCATATTCTGATTTTTGAGTAGTAATCAGATGTAATTTAATTAGAATTTTGGATTATTGTAGGCTTTTAATAATTCATTTGTAGAGATCAAGCAAAAGAAACAGAATTTATTATTCTGTGATTGAAAAATTAGGACTGTTCTGATGGTCTTCATTGTTCATCAATGCAAAAATATATATTTGAATTGGTCTTCCTTTTTTGTAAAAGCCTATTTTTCAGTTTACAAACTGAGTGTCAGCGAGATAGAGCATTTGCTTTTTTCATTTACAAAAAGGAAAAAAAGAGTTCTTAAAAACTGCCAAACAGTATATTTTTAAGAATTACATTTTCATGCTTCCCATACAGCAGAACCATGCCATCCTCCATCAAAAGATCTTAACATTATCAGAAAAAGTCTCTAATTTTCAAAATGAGTGCAATTTTGTTCATTCAGGTCATCTCCAACATCGACTATAATATATATATATATATACATACATATACATATGAGACATCTACCTTTAGACCTTTCATGTACAAGTAAGGAATAGGTACAATGAAAATTTACCAACTGCTTAAGTATTTTTTCACATACTTTTACTAAACAGGAATGTGCAATTTATTTGTGAGTCTTAGACACAAGACACTGAAGTTTATACTATGTAAACTGTAATATGTGATATATGCATTCTACCCAGTTAAATGAGAAAAGGTTATTGGATAGAAATTATATGCATTTTAAATGGAAGAATATACATGGTGGTCACACCAAAGCTTGAATATTATCCACACATTACTTTTCGTGCCTTTTTGTTGTCAGCCAGTTCTTCATATTGGGCTCAGACACTAGAAACTAGTTTAGGATCTTGATATAGTCAGGGGTTTTTTTATTATCAACCATTATTCAGCATGACTTTCTCCTTTGTTTTTACAATAAAAAATCTTTCAAGACATCTTTAAAGACATTTTATTTTTCACACTGCAGCTTTATATGGAAACAAACTGCTATGCTTACTTCACACAGTGCACAGCAGGCCCTTGTAAACTGTGGGGAAATAGGGGCCAGTTAGAAAAAAATAGAACCAAAGGCCCCCTATTCCTCATAATTCAAGAGGAACTGGGCTCTGTATGTTTTGTTATTAAGATTGTTCATCTAGGTTTGAAAGAATGATGGCTTACATACTATACGTGTATCAGCCAAGTCTGCTGACATAGTTGGGCCCATGGATGCAGTCATGTTTACAATATGTCTGCATACGTTTCTCATGAACATACTGTATTCACAAAGAAAATAATCATAAAATATATCAAAATTAAATAATAGTTTATCGTCATCTGACCTCTAAACAATCCCCTCATCTAGATATACTGGGATTTCGATTTACAATGGGTTTATTTGCAGTAGGTGTCCTGGTATAAATTAATAAAACCAAAATTATCCAGATTTTTTTAATGTAAGGAAAAAGGCCATTCATGCCCGCCAGCTTTTGTATTGACCAACATTTTTACTGTGACTTAGAAACAAAATTCCTAGATTTCATTTTTGTTTGTACATACCTGTAAGCAAGAGCAAAACAAAAGATTTACAAAAAATACAATGCTTGGGATAATTAAATCGCTTTTGGTTTCTAAGCCCACCATTAATTCCTGAAACAGTAAACAGAGTTACACATGTATCATTCGGATGATTCTATTTTTTCAGACCTGTGAGTGTGCATGAAGCAAAACGGCAACAGTTTTAGTTATTGCGACAATTAGGTGTACACAAACAATTTTAATCACGATGCAGCTTGGCGAAAAAAGAAAAGGTGTTAAAACTAATTTTTCCATGAATAACTGTGAAAACACATCATTTTTCTAATGCCGTGTTCCGCGCACGCTGACCGGAAGTTTGATAAATGCTGCGCTACGTGGTGCGCAAAAGCATGAATTGAGTTTATGATCACTTGAAAAATTTCATGTGTTTATGTCTTCGTAGATACCTGACATGAACATGTGGCATTAATTAACTTCGCTATATTAGCAACAAATATCAGCATGGGGAAAAACAGGAAAAAGGGTAAGACTTGACATTAGAGACCTATATACAGACGTTATAAGTGCCATGTTTTGTAGAGGATCTTCACTAAGTCGGGGTCGGCATGTGTCCCTCTGCCGAGTCTTGGCCACGGTACCGTGCTCAGTTATTCCTTTCCTTGCACAGACTATGTGGCAGCAGGCTTTTAATCACAGCTTATGATAATTTAAAAAAATTCCTTCTTTACTGTTAATGGTGAGCGCTTTAAGAAGCTGGTTTGTTTAAGTCGGCGGTTTATTGAAATTAATAAATTTTCCATACATGTACGACAACATGTACATTGTACGGTACGTTGGTATCAAGAAATTCATGCGTTAGCACTCTTTTTGACGATTTCTGATATGTACGCTTTCCATATCAAAAATCGTCAATAAAACATGAAAATAGTATTTTAGGTAAGGGTACCGTAAACTGTGGTAAGGGGGTGGGTTGTTAAAGATCAATTCTCTCATTATCCTTGCTTTTAAATTTCATGTCTACTAGGGAGTACATTATACATTGTTATTTATATTAATTGTAATGTTTTTTTCTTTTCAGTACCCACAGCCTCCCGTGAGGAGTTGATGGTGATGGTAATATCTGACATAATTAGTGAGTTGATACAAGCACATGACAGTAAAAAAGATGTCAATCTCAACAGGTGAGTTTTTTCTGGGGTGACAAGTATAATGTCAGCCTTGATGTATCGATCATCAGTATTCTTTTTGGGGAAAATAATGGATATTTCATTAATCTCGAGATTTTAGATTCCTCACAAACTTTTTTGACATTTCTAAGTTACTAATATTGTGAACATAATAAATGCATGGAGGATTAGATTTTGGAACAGCTAGTGCATTAGACTAAAGCTAAGTTATGAAAAAAGGTCTCCAAAATGTTTATGTATTATAAAAGTATACATTTGGATTTTGAATTTGATATAATAATGGTCATTAAAGACCATAATGTTTTGTTTCAGGACCCTTGGAAATTGTTTATTTTTTTAGGCAAAACCTCTATTTTAGCACCTTGGATTGATTAATTTGCTAGAAGAATGATTATAAACTGTAAAACAATATCAAGACACTTCAACAAGAAAAATATATATCTTTCATGAAATGAAACACACAATAAGTAATATTTTACACTAAAGTCTATTAGTTAAATCTTTTGTCTTATAAGTTGGTTCAATTAATTTCCATTCCTTTTAGAATCAAGAGCAGAGCTTCCAGTAAATATGGGATGGATACACAACCAAGGCTGGTTGATATTATTGCAGCTGTACCACAACAGTATAAAAAGGTTATTTTACCTTATTTTGTTAAAAACTTACCCTTTGTTGAGTATCATATGTTACAAAGTTCCTCAAATTAAATCATTTTACCAAAATGTTCCAGTGAAAAGGGTATAAGGTGAGATGTAAACACTCCTCTCCTTTCTAAAAATATCTTTGTTAGATCTCTATGATCTGGTGAATTATTTCCCAAGAACTGTCTTATCTTTTTGGGCTATTTTTGATAGTTCTTGTTTTTTTACTAGCATGTATTGTCGTGGCTGTTATTTCAGGTCCTTCTCCCCAAGCTCAAGGCTAAACCAGTCAGGACTGCCAGCGGGGTATGTAAATGGGATGATTTATTTGTTGTAATTACTTGGACAATGTTAACAGTAATCATGTCACAAAGAAAGTGCTCAGTACCATGGCCTGGTTCACAGAAGTAATTCTTCCCAAATTAGTCTTAATTTTAATGGTTATTATTAGTTAATTGACAGATGACAGCTTTTCAAAAGAAAATGTGTTAGAACCAATAAAAATTTTCTTCTTCTTCTCTTAGTTACCGTAGCACTAAGTCTAAGCTTAGGATGTAATGAAGGCTGGCCGCAAAGCTGTTGGGACTTGAACTCTTCTCTTCTTTATTACAAACCTGACACTCTTGAGATGCAACCATCTATCCTGCCTTCTATCATATGATTAATACACTAAAACATATGGCAAGTCTTTAAGATTTGATTATGTAGACATATATCTGTTCTCCTATATTCCAGATAGCAGTTGTAGCAGTGATGTGCAAGCCACACAGGTGTCCACACATAGCTATGACGGGGAACATTTGTGTGTAAGTATGCAGGGGTTTAAACACCATCTCCATGCAAAATTTTACAGAGGTCTCTTCTGTGCATGTCTGTGTTGATCAAACAGGTGGCTGATTTTATATTGGAATGAATATATGTGGCATGAATTCAACAAGTCATGAATTCAACAAGTCAGAAACTAGAAATGAAATACTAGGAAAGGCTTCTCCTTGATAAAAAACTGGTATTATTGAATGTATATGGTACTTTTTCACAGGTATTGCCCTGGAGGCCCAGATTCAGATTTTGAATACTCCACACAATCATACACGGGATATGAGGTAAGAACCTTAACAATATGAGGTAAGAACCTTAACAATATTACAACACATTTTAATATCATGGGATGATATCATTCACAGTGGATGCTAACAGGTTGAATAATAGCTACATTTTCTTCCTAGCCAACCTCCATGAGAGCTATCAGGGCCAGATACAACCCCTATCTGCAGACGAGACACAGAGTAGAACAGGTAAACTTAATTGAGACTTAACAATATACTTCTCACCTGGTAGTTCTGTTGTCTATGTATGCTTTAAATTGACTGGTGACATATTTTAAATGAAAATATAAGCATGTGAAATTTTATGTATTTCAAAGTTAAAGTTATACCTTAATGGCTTTATCTGTATGTTTTAGCTGAAGCAACTTGGCCATAGCGTAGATAAAGTAGAGTTTATTGTGATGGGAGGCACATTCATGTCACTGCAGGAAGAATACAGGGACTTTTTCATCAGGAATCTACATGATGCATTATCTGGGCATACCAGTAACAATGTGGACGAGGCGGTCAAGTTAGTTATATAATATTACCACTCTGAATCAGCATTTGGAATTGGAACGGAGATCCCACAATAAATGTTTCAAAAGCATTTTGTTAAGATGTATATTTATGAAAAAGTGAAAAGATGTTTAAGACATGAAAATTGGGAGTCATCCCTTTATGAACCTGTAGTTTTCTTACAGGTATTCAGAAAAGAGCAGGACAAAATGCATAGGAATAACAATAGAAACCAGGCCAGATTATTGCTTGAAGAAACATTTAAGGTATTTATAAAAGGTGAATTAAGGGTTGGGTGAATTAAGGGGACAAAGTCTGTTTGTCACTACATTTATACAGTTCAAGTGCATGTGGTCTGTGCACTACTACTATGTTGAAATTTAAAAAATGGTCAAGGAGTTGTACAGAATTACATTCAAATTTATTTATGAAATATATATTTCAGTGATATGTTGAAATATGGCTGCACAAGGCTTGAAATTGGTGTGCAGAGCGTGTATGAAGATGTGGCAAGAGACACTAACAGGTTAGTGAACCTTTTTTTTTAATTTGCAAAATTTGTGGTTCAAGTTTAATGAGGCTAAAGTACAATTTAACACAAAAAGGTCTTCATTACATAAAATTTGAAGTAAACTTTGATATTCGGGGGTCACGGTGAGAATCTTTTTGAGTACCTAGTTTTTATAGAATGATTGCGACTTGTGGATTGCATTTCCAGAGGTCATACTGTAAAGGCAGTGACAGAGTCATTTCAAATGTCCAAAGATGCAGGTTTTAAGGTTGTGGCACACATGATGCCAGATCTTCCGAATGTTGGATTAGAGAGGGATATTGAGCAGTTTATAGTAAGTGTTTGATAAACAGTTGGTCATATTTTTCAAAGAGAGACAATTGTTATCATTAGTTTTCTGAATTGTTTAATTTTGTGAAGGAAAGACAGTTATTGTTATTACGTAGTATAATGCAATTAACAAAATATACTGTTAAAAGAAATTAAACAATCTGTACTCCACTGAACGAGAAGTGCAATGAAACAAGTGCATTCATTTCGAATATTAACTTTTCTTATAGGAATTTTTTGAAAACCCAGCTTTCCGTGCTGATGGTTTAAAACTTTATCCCACATTGGTCATCAGAGGAACAGGTAAACATTTGTTACCAGGAGTGTTACAAAAAAAAAACAAAACTTTTTGCTATATAGAAATGGTTGAATTCTGTGATAATCATACTACTGGCATCTTATATACTCGGTAGATTGACTGCTGTGGCTATTAGCAGCTTTGTCAGGTTTGGCTAATATTTTGGGGTGCATGTTTTTGAAAAGGGAAATGCTGTCAACACTTCAAGTTCCTTTTATCTATCACTTTTGCAAATGAATGTAACACATAGTTTATGTAATTTTAGGTCTGTATGAATTATGGAAGACGGGGAGGTACAAGAGTTACCCACCCAGCACTTTAGTAGACCTGGTGGCTAGGATACTGGCCTTGGTGCCACCATGGACCAGGGTCTACAGGGTACAGAGGTATGCTATGGTATACCAGTTAGAATTACTGCATTATATATATAAACTTCTTGTGTGTGAGCATCCAGTGTTTTCATTGTATGATACATGATTAAATATGCTGTATAGTTGCATAGATAAAAAAATCAACTATGAATTGATCACTTGTCATAAGAATACACTGAGTAAAATAAATGACAGTCTGTGCTAAAAACTTTTTATTCTACTCAGACTACTGACCCTCCAGGCCAGCATGGTCTTAAGAATATACTAGCCTAAAGCTGAGAACTGAGTAGATTTGTGGAAATTTATTTAAGTCTTATCAGGTTACAATTTTACTGGCCTTTGGCATGGGGCCAGTTTTGATATCACAGGTTGAAGAAATACAAATATTGGGTCATACAGTTCAATTAATGAATTTTTAGGGATATTCCAATGCCATTGGTCAGTTCAGGTGTTGAACATGGTAATCTCCGAGAGCTTGCTTTGGCCAGAATGAAAGATTTGGGTACAGAATGCAGGGATGTCAGGACCAGAGAGGTTGGAATCCAGGAAATTCACAATAAAGTTAGACCTTATGAGGTGTGTTTCTAATTTTTGATAAATGTGCAAATACATATGGAACATGCAATCTTAATTTTCTTTTAATATATCATTCCATTATTATTCCATTTAAGTGCCATAGATAGTGTCAATTATTTGTATTTAATTAAAGGTTATAAAGTGTTGATATGCATGTTTTGTGCATTGAAATGGGAAAAAATGCAAAATATGTCAACAAATTTTTTGCATACTTGAACTAAATGGACCCTAACTGCATTGATATGTGAAAAAATAAACTGAATTTCTGATTTTTAGGTTGAGCTAATCAGAAGAGACTACTGTGCCAATGGTGGATGGGAGACATTCCTGTCATATGAGGACCCAGAACAAGACATCTTGGTGGGATTGCTACGCCTTAGGAAATGTTCAGAAGACGTGTTCAGACTGGAGCTAAAAGATGGCTGTTCCATAGTTAGAGAGTTACATGTGTATGGGAGTGTAGTGCCAGTCAGTGCTAGGGACCCTACTAAGTTTCAGCACCAGGTATGTTGAATATTTTTCATTTCACATCATTACTCACATTCATTATGTGGAGATCTATCAACAATGTGCTTACATGAACCTAACCTTTCCTCATTATATATCACCAACACAAATTGTTTTGGAACATATGGTTCATAAATCTTGTTCAGCTTAATGAGTTATTACTATAAAGAATTCCATGTTCTTTGTCAAACGATAATCATGATTTTTTTTGCGAGGTATGCGCCAAGTTGATGTTTTAATTATTCCAGGGTTTTGGTATGTTGTTAATGGAAGAGGCTGAAAGGATTGCTAGAGAGGAACATGGGGCGAAGAAATTGGCAGTTATTTCAGGTTGAGCAGCTGACTTTCATATTGCTTAATTTGCTCAGACTTCCTTTGCTTTTCTTGGGTTATTGAAAGGAAAAGATAGTTGAAATATTCCACACACCAGCAATGAATTCCTGTATTTATCATTTGCATTGATATATTCATTTCAATTCCGAATAATATTAATTCTTTTGCAGGGGTAGGAACCAGGAATTATTACAGAAAAATAGGCTACGAATTGGAAGGACCTTTCATGACCAAGACCTTGGTCTGAGGCAGTATTGACTTTAAGATGTTAAGGCACCTTACTGTGGAAGGGATTGTGGACACTCAACATTATACTACAGAGACCATATGAAATTTAATTTATCGAGATATCACATGCCACTGGAGTTAACTGTATACTGGAAGAATATAGTAAATCTTTAATCATGAAGACATGCAGGATACGTAATAATAGCTATGGAAGTGTGTTTAAAATGTGCTGTTTTTCACTGTATGATGGCAACTTTGTAAATTAGAAATTAATTTATGGACAGCAAAGTTCTTGGCATTATGCATTGAGAGAGCAAACATTCACTGTATGTGTGTAACAAGGTGATACAACAAAGGAAACCATTCATAATAATAAAAGCATCCCATTTTATTCTCACCATGTGCTGAACTTGAATATAATGTTCAACCATCCAAAACACCACTTGTACCCTGAAAAAGCCCCTTGTATTAACACCCAAGTCTTATTCCATACTAATAGCCAAAATTTAATAAAATATTCCAAATAAAAAATACATCCAAAGTGAATCAAAAAGTAAACAAAAAACAACTGAATTGTTAGAGGTGCCTTTCTTTTAAGGGTACTTCATACTAAGACCAAGCTTTGGTAACAAAATATCACATGATTTTACAACACCCTGCAGCGCTTTTTATGTACAGCTAAGGTTAAACAGCACAGAAAACATCTTCCAACAATGTCAATACTGTCATCTATACAGAGGCAATGCTGCATTCTGAAAAAATATCGAAATGTCCACTACATTAACAACTAAACATTTAAGTATGTTTTGACCTTTTATATAAACTAAAATAATTCACCTAGTAGTCCAAATTTAAACCAAGACATCTTTGTTCCATAAAAGTCCAAGCAATCCCACTGAGTAAGCAAATATACATTTACTTGTCAAATTTCACAATCTGCAGTATATTTTAAGAGAAATCTTAAATGATATGAAATATCATCATTAAATATTCATATAATACAAAATATACACCATCCATGTTCATGCTTACAGTCTCCCAGTCAAGAAGGTAATTTGCAGTCTTAGGCATCCAACAAAAATCTTGACAGATTCTACTGTTATTCATAAGTTGCTAGATTTTCCTTCTGTTTTGCTGATATTAATCTATCTTAATGGCTCCGTAAATTTTCCTCACAAAAAAGTAAGTGGCATAGAAGCCAACTGTGCCCGTCAGCAACCAGAATGTGAATACCATGATGATGGTATAACCAAAGTACAGCAGAGTGGGAATGAATGCAGTGATTTCAAGCTGAAATAATATTCATATCATAATTATATGCAGAGCAAAAACATAAAATGTATCAAGTCAACATTATAATAATGATGCTTAATGAGACTTTGCACCCAACTGTGCTTATTATTATTATTATTATATTATATTAATTGTAAGATGGAAATGGACAACAGCATTCCACTAACTACACTGTGAAGGCATGTATTATATCAAGAATGTATTGATAATATACGTAGCAACCTGATACAGAACTAACCTTTTAGGCAAAGTGGTATACAACATATGCTTGTATTGGGCCTGCCTCAATAACAGCATAGATTATCTAAATATAGGACTTACCTTGGTAACAAAGTAGTGCATAGAGTATCCTGATGTATGACTTTACTTAGTGACAAAGTAGAATATAGAGCATCCAAAAACAAACTTAGTGGCATAGTGAAATGTTAAACGTCCAAAACTGTGACTTACCTTTTGTTGATGAAAAGACAGAATACAGAATATCCAAAAATATGACTAACCTTAGTGACGAAGTAGAATATAGAGTAACCTAATACATAGAGAGCAGATCCTCCGGATACCAAAAATGACCGCCACCACCAGTGGTAGTCCTGGAAGCACAAAACAAAAAACACTCTTGTCAACTGGTGGATACTATTTTGTTAGCAACCCCTGGACCTCAGCACAATTTCATCTAAGCTTACAATTCTTCTTTATGTTACCTGGATATCTATGTCCTATAGAGGGGTGTGGCATACATAACAGGCCCACTACACTAAAATAGCTCAACCTGACATCTATAATATTTGCTTAAAATGCTTCATTAAATTTAAACATAGACACCCAGCTATGTTCTGACAGTTTTACCCCCAAACTTAACAAAAGAATTGTCTTTTTCCCAACAACAAAAACTTAGTTTTAATGGGCTCAGATAAGTAAATTTCTGCCAAATACTAAAATGTTCTATTTTCACTAAGTGAAATGTGAAATATATTTGCCAAATTTTCAATACTATTGGTTCAATTTTTTACTGTTAAAAGTATCCAGCAATTTGGCTACAGGTTTTATCCTGCAGTTAGCTGAGTTAAGTCAATTTAGTAGTAGCTGCTACTTTAAGATGAAGCTTGAAAAGCTACTATATTACAGAATGCTGTTGCAACACTCTGTGTTTAAACATTAATTCATCTTTCAATCAACATACAGACATTTTTCGTATGAATATAAAAATACAACTTCTTAACAATTCAGGTCCTGTTATTTTGCCTTTCATTAATAAACATGATTTATAGTTTTAAAATAATTACAGCAACATTACATCTAATGAGGTGGATATTAAGGAGGCTCTCTCATATTTCAGAAACACCATTTCTGCCCTAGTGATTTCCATAAAAATCATACAACAAAATCTACTCACCATATAAGAAAAGTATATGAAAAATATTTGGGAGGGTTGGGAGGGGGGGGGGATAATCCAGTTCATTTTCTAGAGGAAGCGTCCCAAAAATGTCAACAAGTTTGTTAACAAGTTGTAAGTGGGTATGTAACATTGTAAAAGTCCAAGCATCACTGAGCATTCTTTGCTAAATGCTAAGCTTTGTTAACATATTTGTAATTCTTCGCTAAATAACAACAAAGCTTTCATTAAAGGATGAATTTTATTGCATGATATATTTTGACCATTAGTCACTGTTGTAAAAGTACTCGAGCTAATATGAGAGAACCTCCCTAAGTGCAATAAAACAAATTTGGGGCAATTTAATTTCAAAGAGGCATCAAATTGCACTAACCTCTGCACACAGCTGGAAATAGGTCATCACAATGGCAATTTGTGATGTAGAGATGATGAGGATAATGAAAACCAGGAAAAGAAATCCAAATAAATAATAAAACTGGTTTTCCCAGATTGCCTGAAAATAAAGAATTAATTGCTATTAACTGCTTTAGCTAAGAATATTCTGCGTCAAAGCTAGAGAGTCAGAGAGAAGCAAATGTTACCAGTCTTCATTTTTATTTGTCACACAGGCAACAATGGTGAATGGACGAGAAGGAGGGAGAGAATAAGAGGAATCCACATGATCTATTTCAATGCTAGAGATCTAATATACGATATCATGTCATGAGAAATATTTGATTTATTTCACATTTAATTTTCCTGTATACCATTTTTCTAAATAAATGTGAAAATGCTACAAATGTTACTGGAATAATGCTCTTAATGTAAAAAAAGTGCTAATATGAATTAATCACCCATACTAAAATCTTATTTTATGCTAAAAGAAATCATTTTGGTTCATATTCTTGAGGTGTCACTTACAGTGAAAATAAAGAACAACTCTATGAACATTGCACCAAATGGTAGCAGACCAGCCATCAGTGTGCTGAAACAGAGAGAGGCGTTATAAGTGAACAATGTGATGTAACCATGACAACAAAACATACTCATCCTGCTTCAGCCTACAGATAACAAACCACTATCCCTTTCTCCAAAATATAAATACCTATTTAAGCATCATACAATAAGAAACATTTTTTTTCAAAAGACTCAAGAAAAGGTGAATTTATCACTGATACTTTGATGTTCTAACTTCAGTTTTGCCAACCTATATTTTTAACAATGTATTGCAGATAGCAACTAACCTGAGCAATGGATGCATGTACCACATTTGTTCAGGAACTTGCCTAGGAATTTGATTGGTACGCACAGGGTGTTCATATGGCTATGAAATAAAGAAAAAAATAATTGTTTCTTCTGTTAATATCAATATATGTATGAAGGATCTTCTAAACAGTAGTAAACACATTTTATTTTCAAGAAAGTGTGATGTGTGAATAGAAAGCCCTATATGTTTCATTACCTGTTTTCTGTAGCCAAAGTAATATCCAAGGAATATGAGTGGCAGAGATATACCAAACCACATGGCCAGCAGAGCAATCATGGTGCTAAAAGGCACCTGGAGTGGAAAATGTTTTTAAACAATATTACTTCTAAAATTTGAAGGACACATGCATAGGATATACAGTTTAGCAAATACATAAAAAAGCACTGTTACCTTTAAGTAGCTTTCTTCATATCAAAACAGAACAATAAATATTACTTTTCCTTTAGCTTCCTTAATTTATTTGAACTAGCCAGCACTTACAGCTCCTGAGGACCTCTTTCCCCAAATGAAAAAGTTGAGAAGAAGACAAATGCAGTACACAATGGATGGGTATAATAATGCAGTCTGAAAACAAAAATGAAATATATCAAATATTTCCTTAGTTTTACAAATGCATTTGAAAAAAAAAATCAAATTTTATCCCACCTAAATAAGAACCAATTATGTAGCATTTCAGTTTTAATTTTTTAGTGTTTTCCCTTATTACCTGCATGGCAGTGCTCTTCCACTGCAGACCTTTCATGGTCTTATACAGTCTGCCAGAGAAGAAACCTCCAATAACCCTAAAAGAAAAATATATAATGGTCTTCACATCTGGTTCATAAGAGGTGAAATCTATAGAGATCTAGGGAACAATGATAAATTTTCTGCTCAGTGAAAAATTTCTAAAAACATAGGGGCCAACCCACAATGTTTAACCCTTTGTTACGTCTTTTCCCCTCAGTAAACTTTTTTTCATATCCCATCCAAATGAACAGATTTTGAAAAATAGTGGAGATACAAAACAATTACATCAGAGATTAAATATCTTAAACATTACAAGATATAATATGATCTTTATCATGGAACTATACAACAACCTACCCCATGAACATAAAGAGGAAGATGGCGGCTGTCATGAGTGCACCTCTTGAAGCTGGAGACAACATCCCCATCATTGCAAACACTGAAAACATAAAACAGTTGAAGAAATCCAGGTCTCAATCATGAAGTATACTGACAGAACTAAGAACCTGCCTAAACATATGTTAACATTTTGCTTATTTACTGAAAGACAGCAGAAAACTAGAGGATCAGAGAGGCGATACCGCCTCCGAATATTGTACCACCAGCTGGAGCAAGCGCATTCGTATAGACCCCCACATACACAAAAGAAGGGACACAGCCACCAGTCTTATGCTTGAGAAGCTGTAAAAATGCAATCAACAAGAATTTTCAAAATATGCAAAAAATATATATAACTTAAAATGGTACAATCAAAGTTAAGTTCATCGTAAGGTAGGTCAAAGGTCAATTTCAAGGTCACAGTAAATTGCCAGTATATGACTTCCTATTCAACTTTAATGGTAACTATGGACCTATCTCTGCCAGGTTTGGAGTTAAAAGAGAAAGAAATTTGCAAAGTTCAGTTCATAGTGAAAAGTAGGTCAAAGGTCAATTTCAAGGTCACATTTAGATTGCCAGTATATGACTTTCCATGCAAGTTCAATAGAAACTATGGACCTATCTCTGCCAGTTTTGGAGATAAAAGGGAACCAAAATTTGCAAAGTTCAATTCATGATAAAAAGTTGGTCAAAGGTCAATTTCAAGGTCACACTTAGATTGCCAGTATATGACTTTCCATGCAAGTTCAATAGAAACTATGGACCTATCTCTGCCAGTTTTGGAGATAAAAGGGAAGCAAAATTTGCAAAGTTCAATTCATGATAAAAAGTAGGTCAAAGGTCAATTTCAAGGTCACATTTAGATTGCCAGTATATGACTTTCCATGCAAGTTCAATAGAAACTATGGACCTATCTCTGACTTCTTATTCAAGTTCAATAGTAACTATGGACCTATCTCTGCCAGTTTTGGAGATAAAAGGGAAGAAAAATATGCAAAGTTCAGTTCATGGTGAAAAGTAGGTCAAAGGTCAATTTCAAGGTCACAGTAAAATTGCCAGTATATGACTTCCTATTCAACTTCAATAGTAACTATGGACCTATCTCAGCCAGTTTTGGAGATATAAGGGACTAAATGTTTTAATTTTGGAGTTACCATAATGTGCCATAAATTTCCTACAGAAAAAATTAATTAAAATAAAGAAAAGGTCATTTTGGTCAAAATTCTTGAAATAAGAGGTGCTCTGAGTTCCAGATGTTCAAATTTGATGACATAATGTCATTTTTGACCACAAGTTGTCTGCTTTGCCAAGCCTTATGTTTTATTTTTCCGGAGTTCAAAATTTATTATCCATTACCGTACTGCACATTTTGCTTTCACCACCAATATGTGCCAGTATATGACTTCCTATTCAAGTTCAATAAAAACTATGGACCTATCTCTGCCAGTTTTGGAGATAAAAGGGAAGCAAAATTTGCAAAGTTCAGTTCATGGTGAAAAGTAGGTCAAAGGTCAATTTCAAGGTCACAGTAAGATTGCCAGTATATGACTTCCTATTCAACTTCAATAGTAACTATGGACCTATCTCTGCCAGGTTTGGAGTTAAAAGAGAAAGAAATTAGCAGAGTTCAGTTCATGGTGAAAAGAAGGTCAAAGGTCAATTTCAAGGTCACATTAAGATTGCCAGTATATGACTTCCTATTCAACTTCAATAGTAACTATGGACCTATCTCTGCCAGTTTTGGAGATAAAAGGGAAGCAAAATTTGCAAAGTTTAATTCATGGTGAAAAGTAGGTCAAAGGTCAATTTCAAGGTCACAGTAAGATTGCCAGTATATGACTTCCTTTTCAAGTTCAATAGTAATTATGGACCTATCTCTGCCAGTTTTGGAGATAAAAGGGAAGCAAAATTTGCAAAGTTCAGTTCATGGTGAAAAGTAGGTCAAAGGTCAATTTCAAGGTCACATTTAGATTGCCAGTATATGACTTTCCATGCAAGTTCAATAGAAACTATGGACCTATCTCTGCCAGTTTTGGAGATAAAAGGGAAGCAAAATTTGCAAAGTTTAATTCATGGTGAAAAGTAGGTCAAAGGTCAATTTCAAGGTCACATTTAGATTGCCAGTATATGACTTCCTATTCAAGTTCAATAGTAATTATGGTCCTATCTCTGCCAGTTTTGGAGATAAAAGGGAAGCAAAATTTGCAATGTTCAATTCATGACAAAAAGTAGGTCAAAGGTCAATTTCAAGGTCACATTTAGATTGCCAGTATATGACTTCCTATTCAACTTCAATAGTAACTATGGGCCTATCTCTGCCAGTTTTGGAGATAAAAGGGAAGCAAAATTTGCAAAGTTCAGTTCATGGTGAAAAGTAGGTCAAAGGTCAATTTCAAGGTCACATTTAGATTGCCAGTATATGACTTCCTATTCAACTTCAATAGTAACTATGGGCCTATCTCTGCCAGTTTTGGAGATAAAAGGGAAGCAAAATTTGCAAAGTTCAGTTCATGGTGGAAAGTAGGTCAAAGGTCAATTTCAAGGTCACAGTAAAATTGCCAGTATATGACTTCCTATTCGACTTCAATAGTAACTATGGACCTATCTCTGCCAGTTTTGGAGATATAAGGGACTAAATGTTTTAATTTTGGAGTTACCATAATGTACCATAAATTTCCTACAGAAAAAATTAATTAAAATAAAGAAAAGGTCATTTTGGTCAAAATTCTTGAAATAAGAGGTGCTCTGAAGTTCCAGATGTTCAAATTTGATGAAATAATGTCATTTTTGACCACAAGTTGTCTGCTTTGCCAAGCCTTATGTTTTATTTTTCCGGAGTTCAAAATTTATTATCCATTACCGTACTGCACATTTTGCTTTCACCACCAATATGTACTTTTTGATACAGCGTAGCTCGAAAATCGTATGGAATACAAAAAAACGGAGACCACTTCCAGTGTTGGGCTTTACATGCTCTACATAATGCAAAAAGGAATGGGTCTCTAGCATTAACGGTTCCCGAATTAGAGACAGTTTTCAGTTTCGGTATCTTACGGCCGCTACTCCCGTTAAAATGCACCGATTGACCCCAAATTCACGGAGATGAAAGATGACCTGAAGGGTATCATTTTCCAATAATATTATTGGTTAAGTCTGTGTGGTGTCTGAATAACAGTGCAAATAATTTTTTTTCGTAAAAAAATTCATTTTTTTGAAAAATTTGGCCTGTTTGACCTTGAAATAAAGGTCAAAGGTCAAATCCAAGGGCATATTTGAAATCTACACATATGACTTTTGGAAAGCCGTCTGTAGAAATTTTTCCCATAATTCCTTCCGTAGGGTAGATAATTAGCATTTAATTTTGCCATTTTTGGACAAGGGTGCATTGTAATGAATGCCACACCTAGACCCCAATACCGACGTGGAACGAGTTGAGATTATAGGTGACCTAAATCCAAGAGATGGGTATGGGGGCCCTTACCGTCTAGGAGGAGAAGCGGTAACGGTAACATGGCGGCGGAGCCGCAGGAGCCGGCGGAACGGACCCGACGGGACTAAAACCATGTGTACCGCCAGCGCTAACGCTGGTGGTACCATTATTATAATTCAAGTCCAGAACCCACCTACTGTGACAAATGACATGCAGAAGATCTGTACCCCAGACCCCACCAGGGCAGCAAACAGCTTGTTATGTCTGGGAGGCCTAAACACATCTCCATGGACCAACTTCCAACCAGACTCCTCTAGGGTATCCTCCTGGTATCAATGTAAAACAAAGTAACCATTGTCACTTTCTCAGATATTTCAATTTTTTCTTATGAAAATTGTCCTTCTGCAGTTTAAAATTTATCAAAGCTCAATTCTGCTGAATATCTACTTTCCCAGTAAGGATACTGGATTTATTGTTGAATTTATATGGCATTGTAAAAAGAATGGTTTGTAGAGTTAAAATTATCTGAATTCTAATCCTCCATCTTTTATTAATGTAATCTAAAGATTACTTTATGAATCAGAAGCAGCAGTGCTTGGTATTTTGGTCATCCAGGGGTTGACCCTCTTTAAGGTGTCATTTAGATTCAACTACCCAACTATGTTATTGTACACTTATTAGCACATTCACAAATTATGCTTTAGAAAATGAATTATTTCAATTCTGAGCAAGCACAACCAGAGACAGTATAAAATAGATTCTCATTTTGGATTTGTCTTCATATACAGAGTTGTGTTTTTCATATATGTTCCCACATAACCTAAATAATAAATGTCTGCATCCTGTCTTCTATATTCATATATCTACCACTCATTGCTCATTTTCACTAGAACTACTGTTAAATATTCTATGAGCTACGTCTTCTAAGTCAATTTTACAAAATGTCACATTATGTGTATGTAGAAGATATACTACAGGTTTTTTGCACATAAAATCTTGAAAATATGAAATAATAATAAAAGAATCACCCAGGCATCATTAACATTTATATTATAGATCCCCCCCTCCCCCAAATAAAGAAAAAGAAAAAAAAACTATGACTTACAAATTCTTCATCCTTGTTGTACCTGGCTATGTCTCTTCTCAGTGTTCTAATGATGATCATTGTCAAGATACCTTCAAAGTACACAAACAGGTCAATATTCTAGATAATGGTATATTTGTTATAGATTCAATCCTTTTCTTACATAAATACTCCTAAAACCAAGTAAAACATTTATTTACTCAACAGAATAGCATCAGGGACAACCCTTACTCTTATATAAGACACAGATAGTGCTTATGACAGCAAATAAGTAAATTTTAAATAAAAATCACATTGTGTTCACCTAAATCTAATTTAATAAAATACACAGTTTAGTATATATAATATTCAACTAAATTTTCACTGAAAGGTATGCAACTTGCCTGCTAAGAAGAGGACAACCACCACAGAGTTGATAATGGAGAACCAGTGAATCTGGACATCACTCATGGTGAGGTATGTGTCCCATCGGGAGGCCCACTTCACCTCACTGGGCTTCCAGACAACTTCATAGGTGAACTGTACTTTGACTTTACCTGTACATACAGATATAATTAAATGCATTAAATGAACTACATCTGTGAAGTCAATATAAGCTGAGGACATGACAAATCTTGTACTATATGCAAGGCAGTCACATACACGAAATCTGGCGTTCAGTTTATCTTTTCTTCAGATTGTACACAGTCAAACCATCTTCTGTGACAGCCTTATAGTGCTTACCTGAAGGTGGAATTTCCTGGAACTTATACTGTTTCTTTACTGGATCAAAGTCTGTGCATTTCCCATCACTAATTGCTACTTCCCCAGCACCTATACTTCTTGTTTCAACCTCAAAACCAACAACTCTGTATGTTGGTCTGAAACCAAGAGAAAGCTTATTTATCTGTACCCAAAGCAAATATCACAATTCAGAAGCACTATGACCAGCATCTAAAAGAAGAATTTTTGTGTTAAAGTGACTAAGAAATATCCCAAAATTTCAATGAGAAAGCAAAAATATGGACTGTACTCACTGTTCAGGTATGGTGGTGTCCAAATGATAACTCAAGATCAGCTTCAAATGGTTGTTGATATAGGTCTGAAATTCAAATTAAAGGATACTTACTAAGACACTACTTCAACAAGTGATGGGATAATTTGCAACTCAGCAGAAAATTTATTTTTACAACATTTAACATTCAAATAAAGAATAATGAAGAATTACTTTGAAATATGAAGTCTCACCTTTTTATCCACCTGAAAGCCCAATTTGTATCCATGTTCATACTGGACTTCCTTTGTGTCCAGTGTCTCAAACTTTGTAGCACATGGTAAATTGTCCACAATCCTTACATATAAATCATTTTTAATTAAATAATTTCAGAAACATACACATGAATTGGAACAAACTAAAGTGATCAGTTTAACAACAGTAATGACAGTAAGCTACATGACTTGAGTACACAGCCTTATTTGTAAAACAATCTTTTAGCATTATACTTTTAAGTATTTACAGTAACATGCACATATCACTTGAAGTTCAAATAAAAGAAATTTAAATGTTGCTTTTGTATTTCACAATTCAATGTTATTACACAACATGGGCAACATGAAGAGTAAGGCCTAGTTATACACATAAACATACAAATGAACGTAGTAAGACTCCTCAATCCTTTTGAATATTGCCTTTGTCTGTTTCTCATCAAACTCCACTGCAGTGCACAAAGAGGTACAGGCTTTATTATCATTCATTTTCACCTGAAATCACAACATATTTCACTATGTTTCTAAGGTAGAAAAATTGACAACCATGAGCAACACTGAAAAGTAAACTGTCATCAAAAATATTTTGAGCATTTAAATGTATTAATATCAACTTGATAACAATCGTAATGCATGTCAAATTTATATGCTTGATATTCTAAGTAACTGCCTCTAGTTGAAAAGAACAGATACCCACAAGTTGCATAAGTAAATGACATAAAGTTTAATATTATTAGATAAAGCTTCTCTCTGCTGCAATCAGATAAACCGATGTTGTAAATCAATTTCATTAGTACAAAATCCCTATCCCATTTGCCCAACCAAAGCTCTAGATGTTCGCTTCTACATTTATGCATTACTCCAAAAAGGATACCTAACCTTGAACCTTGGACAGAAACATTTATTCTCATTCAATGAACACCTGAATGATCAAATATAAAGGAAATAAGGAGAGTGAAATGAAGAGTTGTAACTATGCTAAACAGCCCAGCAGCAAAGGTGACAAACCTTGAATGCTGTGTTTGTAATTCTGTCACCTCTAAAGATCTCTCCTAAAAGTTAAAATATATACAAATATATTAAGACAAACCTTATAAGCTGTGTTTACAATCCTGTCCCCTCTTAATACCTCTCCTAAAACGAGAAATTACAATTTCACAATTTTCCACTGCAACAATTTTTACTACTTTCTTTCATGATCCAACGGTACTTTTTCCATCAATCTTTTTAAAAGATGTGTTCCATTAGTAATGTGCCTGTATGCCATATATTATCATCTAAATATAAAACATTTCTTAGCAAATGTGTGGTTGGCATAAGCACAGTACCAGCAGTTTTAATCTTATAATTAAAGCATGCTTTTACCTAGGTTTTCTGCTTTGTATTCAACTCCCTCACTAGGTGCACAAAAGGGAAGGGAGAAGTATTCATAAGGTAGCTGAGTCTTTACACTGGTCATTTTGACTGCCTGTAAATTAAAGAAGTCTATGAAATATGCTCAACTCATTTAGAAAACTGTCAGATTTTTTCTTTTTCTTTTATCTTCCATATAATTTTATCTCTCTCTCTCTCTCTCTCTCTCTCTCTCACAGGCAAAGAGGCACACATTTCAATTTAGTATCAAATATTTACCTTGACTTCTACATCTTGTTTATCAGCAAATTCAACTGGTGCCACACCTGGTACATAAAAACCTTTAACATCCAAAGGAATGGTAAGCAGCCAACATAGACATATGGCATAGAAACCTTTCATCTGGAACCCAAATATATCAATGAACTGTAACCATACAGTTTTTATAAAACAATGGCAAAAACAGCGGTTTTAATAAATTATGCTTGAATTTATTGTATGTTGGAAATCTGTTAAGCTCCCTTTACAATGGATGGCATCTTTTCTGCATCCTTTGTGCGACCATGAAACTGGCATCGCTGTGGTCATAGAAAGGAGGCATAAGCATAGCTTTGGTTGCAGAATGAATGCTAAATGGCTGGCCAGTTGTCAGCATATTAAGTTGTTTTTTTTACTCTCACACAGGGCTGTACTATGGGACAAAGAAAAGGCATCGTCCAATAAAAGTTATGATTTGTTAACTACCTAAGCACTATGATTTATAGTTACAAAAATAAAAGCGACACATTTCTTGATCGAAATTTGCACAGTGTCACGGCGTCAGTGCCAAGTGAAGGTCCAAAGCTGACCAAACATTAAAAGAATACAGCTAGCCAAACAAAATGTTTGAGTCTTACGTTTTATGTCAGAAAACTTAAAATGCACCTCATATACTTTCGAAAGAAGTGTGTGAGACATTTACCGTATGATTCAGCCCACTTGCGTAAGGCTGAGACAAAATCGCATTATAGTCAGATGACATCAAGAAAGTACTGTATGCAAAGATGGGCGGGCTGTTTTAAGAGTTAATTTCAAATTAAACATCACCTATGCCAGAATTTTAGTGTGGCTTAAAGGAATAAACCACTGAAAAGTCGACTGCACTTCACCACTGCCAATCACTAAAATAAAGGTACTGCATTCGACATAAATATACCCAGCTAACTTACGTTGGGTCTCACAACCAGGGGTAATCCTAGAGAGGGGTGAGAAACGTCCATTGTTCTCGTCAGCGAGGCTGGCTTTTTTCAGGGTATGTACGCACAGACAGAAAACTAAGTATTGTGGGAACGTTACTAATGAAGCCACTGGTAGTACTAGTAGATGTCAGCCTGTAGTCTTGAACAAGCGCCTCGATGACGAGTGAACAGTTGTCAAAAACAAAAGACCCAGGTGTGGTAGTTCAACTACTGTTCATGCGTGCTGCAACCACCGAGCCTAATTGCTCCTCAAGGTCACAAAACAATATCCGGTACTGACGGCCAGGCTCATCTTAATCATATAAGTAGCGCGTTTCCACCCCCTGTCACAACTCACCTTCGTCGCCATGTTGGATCGTCAAACGTGGAAGATTACGTTTTTTTTCAGATTCAAACTCTCATGGACATTAACAACCATTCGACTATTGGATATTGAGTAATCATAATATTTTGTAAATGCTTTATTCAAAACCATGTCAAATTTACCAAAATAACTCTTCTCGCGTGTCCGGGATCATAATAAACTTGTCCAATTAAGGGGAGAAAGCTCAACGATATTTTAGTAAAAAAAATATTTCATAGCCAATTTCTTAGTATTTTCGACAAAAAAGATTATGCTCATTGAAATATTTTGATGTTAAAATTTTTGGTTGAAAGATAGATGATTTTTTCTAGATGTAAGTGGTGAAGGTCAAAAGCCTTCTACCCATTGCTTACATTATATACTCCCAACCTAAACCGACCTCTTTCCCGAAGATCCCTCGTGTCGAGAAGCATCTTGTGGATCAGAAGTTACTGGCTCACCGCTGTTCTGTGTTAATTACATTGAATACGTCGGCCAGATAAATACATTATGGTAATTTTATTCTTCATCAACGTTTATACCGATTTACTTTTTTTACACACATTATAATTATAATTAAAATAGAACACAAATTCAGAGCACTACGCACCTACCCATTCCCTTGCAATGGCGTGCGTCATATTACTAACAATACGCCTAGGAAAACAATCCCCTTTTACTGTACATTTATTTAAGCTACAGTGCCACATCGGAGTATAAAATAACCATGAGTGGTTTAGCTTCAAACATTGAAATTTAGAATTTGTCTGAACCTTTGAATTGTTGAATTTAAAAAGAACTAGGGGTTGATGTTGGTGCAGATTTACTCTAATCATTACTATTGGTTTGTTGCTAAGTGTAGAATAGGATTAGTCTCCTGACCTACATATGCAACTAATTGAAATATGTGATGCTTGTTTCCTATGTTAGTCCACCTACAAAGAAACAGGCAAAGCTCCTGCAGAGGAAACCACCATCCATCGCATCAGGATCACTTTGACCAGCCGTAATGTCAAAAGTTTGGAGAAAGGTGAATATTGGTTTTTATTATAAGTCATTGATGAATTAATATACTAGTAAATGGAAAAAAAATTCAACGCTATGTTTCTTAATTGAGAACTAACTTCTGTTTTTTTTTTAGATGTTTTGTGCATCACTTCTTTCTTTTTACATAGTATTGAAAAATAACCAAAGACATTTAACTATTATTTCCAGTGTGTGCTGACCTGATTAAGGGAGCCAAGGAGAAGCAGTTGAAGGTAAAGGGTCCAGTGCGCATGCCCACAAAGGTTCTGCGCATCACCACTCGTAAGACTCCTTGTGGTGAGGGATCCAAGACCTGGGATCGCTTTCAGATGCGCATCCACAAGCGTCTGATTGATCTGCACAGTCCATCCGAGATAGTTAAGCAGATTGTATCCTTTCTTTGCAAGTGTAGACATTATGCTCTGTAGCAAGGCTTTATGGTTATTCAGGGCTCCGTAACTCGAAAGCAGCGTGTATTGCAAATAGCGATACCACATAGCATACCATAATACAATGTATTATATGGGGAGAGTTATGGAATCGAGATGTTTGCGCTCAGTCGCAGTGCGCGATGCTTTCGAGTTACGGGGCCCAGATCTTTCATGTGTTCTATTAAACTGCAAATTATTCAAAAAGACGTAATATATCTCATTTCCTCTGTAAATTCAATGGTAGAAATAATTTTCTCATTGTCTTTTTATCTGAGGGAATTAATTCTGCATGGAACCAAATTTTTGTTTTCTGGTTAACATTCATCCCATTTTATTTGTTTTCCGTGACTGTTGTCAGACATCCATCAGCATTGAGCCTGGAGTGGAAGTAGAGGTCACCATCGCAGACGCATAAAGGGAATGACATCCTGAATCAATTTGTGACATTTCTTTTACTAAGATAAATAAAGAAATCAACATAGAACAAGATGTTAATTTTGTTTGGCTTTGCTTTATTTCACATGCCGAAGACCATTAACTATTATTTCGCCGCTCTCGTGGGAGGTAAAAACAGATCTGAAATATTAGAAAAGCTGTCAAAATCTCTGAATTTTATAATCTCTTACAAATTAAAATAAAAGCTGGAGAGTGTGATGAGTATTTTATCAAACAGCTGCAATTATTAGAAAGGTTCGGTGCACGGAGATCTTGGTTCCCTACCACCGCTTCCCTACCACCGTTTAACGGACGGTTATTATCCTGATTACTTGTGTAGTCTTTTTCTACACAGAAAATACTTGTAATAAAGCTTAGTAGGCGGTAAAGGCCAGTGATAATAGGTCTGTAACAAGATCATCCCACACCTCGCACCATGGGCGGAACGGAAAAAGGATTTTGTCATTCGAAAATGATATAGGGGATACCGAGTTCCGGCGTAAAAGGAAGAAAATAGCCTTAGGCATACAAAAGCATGCCTTTTTACATCGGTTTTTAAAAATATCCAAAATGTACCAAATTTGGACAAAAAAATTCAGAGAGAGAACTTTATCACAAGGTTTTCACATCTACAAAAGCTTGGCACGTTTTTGTTCTGTCCTGCGGTAATATTTGCGCAACTACGCCATCACCGCAGAGAGTAGGCTCTTCGTCCCATGAAGGTGTCTTGGTGAACACTGAAATAGAGAAGTGGCAATAACTCACTTTTAGCTGTTGTTTGAAAAAATATAATTAATTGGCTTTGGAGTGATTCTTCCCATCTCCAGTGTAACTTTAATTTAAGAATAACTCCGATTTTTGTGGGAAACAATGTGTTTCGAAAGCACAGACAAAAATGCGTATAAGTACTATATTCTCTCAGAGTTACGTTATGTTCGAGTCACACGACGTGTTGACACGTACCTGCTGAAGCAAACTTTACTTCCAAAACTCTGGTGTTGATGAGACATTTCAGCTGTTATTTTTTCTAACAAGTTAATTTGGGCAGCGTTTAAAAAGTAAACACCTCGCCAGTGAGGTCAACCTGTCACTCATTGCTATCACCTACATATATCTTACCCAGTTAAGAGAAATGTTAAAGGATGAGCAGGTATGCATGTCAGCCACCGAACAGCCGAGTCGCATTTGAAAATGCTGCACACGTAGGTCATTCATAACGCCCAAGGCAAAACGAGTAGCACATTAAATCGCAACGCTAAATAATTTCCCTTTCCAATCCCAGTCTTGCCTAAGCGCAAAATGCGGCCGGTGGATTTCTGTGTCAATTATGTAAATTAAGGTTGACATATTAGATCCGTTTATTTTTTTCTTTACTCACTCACCGAAATCCAGATTTAAGACTTGTGTCACTTGTGTTATAAGGCATATATTTTAAATGCGAACACCTAAAAAGCACCACGTCTGCTTAAAAGAACTTTTCATAGTTTTTTAATTCATTCAAATGCACCTCTCTCGAAAAACTAAAGCATTGACTCCATTGAGTATTATACTCATTACTATTCTAAAGCCGTCACTACAACGAAATCGTACTTTCAGTACAGGGTGTCACGAAATGCGGCATACCTAAATGTAAAATGCTCCTTTTCAAAATTATTTGCTCCATATGCCGTCCATATGATTTCCATTGCAAAATTGTAATCATAAGTCTTTGACAAGAAACAAAACATAACCATCTTTAACTAATGATTGTTAAACTGAATATATTAGAATGTTTTATTTTGGCTCAACCTGTATTCGCCCTGTACAGATATATGCAAATGAAGTGAACATCACAACGGCGAACCCACCTCAGTGTGTCACGAACGCGGGTGTCACTCCTTACTCAGGTATTCACCTGTTCACATCTTGTAATAGTACTGGTATTGTTCTAACATGGCTCAGGAAGAAAAAGACGGGGTAGCGGTAAGTTTACCTTTCGATGTAACCTACTATCACATAGTCGACACATACTGATATTTGATATGATGAAATCCTTTTTGTGGATTTTAGAAATGTGTACAAGTTGAATAAATGCCAACAAAATGGGCTAAACATTCTATTTTTCAGCGTTAGAAGACATACTAATCTGTAAAACTTTTAGATGTGAATTAAATAGAAGCTTTACAAGTATATTAAGCATGCAAACTCATAACTCAAAGTATCAGCGACCACCCGTGCATTTACGATGAGCTACTGGGGTAAATGTATTTCAGTGTAAACTTTAACCGTTACTGCGACAAACGCTACAGGAAGAAAAGTTTTGTTTAAATGAAAGTATGGGGTTCTTCCCATATATTTTTAAAAACAGTAATAAAAATGTTATTTTTTAACATTGCAGTTGAATCGATTAAGTTTCTGTTTTATGTTGGAATATATCAAATTCATTGAAATATAAAGTATAAAGGTATATTGCAGAATCAAGGATTTGAAGCGTCCACGAATGACCTAGCCGGAGAAAAACCTGCAGAGCCAGGCCCCACAATTGTCGGAGACGGAGATAACGACTCTGACAATGGTGATGAAAATAAGGAACGTGGAAACTGGAGTGGGAAATTGGACTTCTTACTTTCCTGTCTCGGTTATGCCGTTGGGTTGGGAAATGTGTGGAGATTTCCTTATCTCTGTTACAAAAATGGCGGAGGTAATGTTAAGTTTATATTAACTTTCATCCATCAGATAAAAAGTCGATGGTTAGGAACCACTCACAAAGAATTTCAATGGAAAGGGGGAAAATACATAATTTGGGAACCATGCAAAATATTTGCATGACCAAAGAGATGTTATTCAAAATTTCTGATTCTCCCATTAATTAATTCAATTCTTTTGTGTATTGTGAATGACCATACGTGTATGTAGTACACTCATCAGTCAGCGGGTTCGTTGTGGTAACAGACTCATGGTTTATTAGACGGATGAAAGAGACATTTGGTCTTGTGAGTGATATTGAGTCAGTTCCCACGCAAGGTGATTAGTATAGTTAAGTTTCGAGTGCTATGAACATAAATCATATGTTCGTATCTGAATTTTTTTTAAAGTTAGACATTGAACTTACTCTTCCTATCTCGCAGCACATTCAAATACTTTTTTCCAAACTGATTTTTTGTGAACCAAATACCCGGTATACAATTATTTCCACCTATGAAAAAAAATTATAATGATAATGAAACGGATGTTCAAAATAAATAATCGTTTTAACGACCCTCTTTAAGGGTTTTTGAAACTTGAATCGCCAAATAAAATTCTGTTAATGGTGGGTTAGTTTATACTTCTAGTTTTATTAGATTTCTTCTTAGGTACCTCCAGGGATACATAAATTTTCTAAATTCTATCATAACTGTCAAGATGTGCAAAGGACAGGACCTATATAGAGTAAGGCCGTACTTGCGGCAAATTTGATGTGAATATTTTAGCAGCGAATGTCATATTATGTCAGTAAAATTTTTGCAGTAGACCTCGCACATTTACAGCTGTATGAAAGTACATGTAGATGTGTAAGTAGAAGTTTGATTTTTAAAATATTGAAAGTAAAGGGCACAGAGCTAAGTACCAGGAAGAAATCATTTTTAATGTTTACTCATACAGTGATAAGATTGTAACAAAGGCAGATTTTGGCATAACTAGAAATATTACAGTAATTGAAATCATTTTCCAGCGGCGTTCTTCATCCCGTATGTGATTATGTTATTTATGGTTGGAATGCCTATCTTCTTCCTCGAACTTGCCCTTGGTCAATTTTCCAGTAGCGGCCCACTAACTTGTTTCAAGCTGGCGCCTCTGTTTACAGGTATGTGTTGATTGACATTTATACAACTCTATTTTTATATGGCGATAAACGGAAGTATGAAGCACCGTGTCCACCTTAAAGTAGGGTTGATATAAATTTGACACGATACGAACAGTTGGTCAGGATATTTTTTATCCCAATTCGTAAATTACTCCTTAAATTCGGTCGACACGCGACTCAGCCCGAGGAAGTGAGCCAAAGATAAGAAATATACCTGACTGGCGTACTGCATTTGTCGGAATTTAAGCAACTGGGTTGAGTACTTAACAGAAAATCTTTAATGTTCTTTGCAATATATTTTTGTAAAAGTAAAAATTCTTTTCTTGAGTTTCTAAATGCTGTAACAATCTATGTAAAGATTGTTACAAGGATCGTCATATGTATTAGACCGATTTATGCATTCATTTTGTAGGAGTCGGATATGGCATGGTCATCGTGTCAGGGCTGGTAGCCATATATTACAACATGATTATCGGCTGGTCCCTGTATTATCTGTTTGCCTCCTTTACCAGCGTGTTACCCTGGGACCATTGCGACCCTGCGTGGGCATCAGAGTGTAAGTCGGTATCTCTGCTAGGCCTTGGACATAATGTCCAAGGCTAGGCGGACGAGGCGGACCGCCATTAGTCAACTTCGTTCTATACTTGTTTCTTTTTCTAACAATCCGCCTCCTTTTTTGTTATGAAAGGTGGTGATAAATCCTTTGTATTGAAGCGCTGTCGAATAGTTTATATTTCAATAAAATCCTTGCTATGCCCGGCATTTGTGTTATGTCGTAATGTTCCCTTATGCAATATGATTTATCAAATGTGGTAGGATATAGGCTTGGTACCTATTAGTGAACACAAACCGATCATTAAATTCCTTTGATTATTATATTTTCATACAATCACCCAATGTATCTTGATGAATTTTCAACACCAACAATCTCCATAGCTACATAACTTTTAGTGCTTGGTCGCCAGTGTGTGGAGGATAAACTTTACTTGACATTTTTCAAGCAAGGAGTTGTAACTCCTTGGTTCCAGTGACATTGTAATTTTGTTGTAGTGCGTAGTAGGCTGTCAAGCACGGAAATGATGACAATTATGTTCCTATGGATATCTACCACATAGACAAACCTCATCAAAAATTAATCATTGAAATTAAATTAACGGTCACACGTGTATCGTAGACCTGATTTTGTACAGAGTTATTTTGTATGCAAGTTAGGCCTCACATGCATGTTGGATTTTCTTTAGATTGCTTTGACTTTCTCCCAAATGTCTTCAACTGTACGACCGATTTTGGGCTGGATGCATATGACAACGGCACGTGTTATAACGGTACTACACGGATTGGGATATGGAATGAAAGCCTGGCAAAAAACAACAGCATCAAACGTACCACAGCTAGCGAAGAATATCTGAAGTAACCATCCTATACGTTAATGCATTTTGTCGAATATCACAATATATATTGGAAAACTGAAAAGACCGAAAATAAGTCCAGCGACGATGCATTTTTACGACTAACGAAGTGATAATGTTTAAAGAAAACACATCTGTAGTCAGATAAGTAACATAAATTAGACATATACCCGTGTTATCAACTTCTGTACATCTACAGTTACCTACCATGAATTGACCAGAAAAGTTTTCCGGAGCAATAACTTATTATTTGTCTTTAGCACGGTGGTGTTAGGATTGAACGATTCCCCTGGTATTCACGACCTAGGACCTATTCGCTGGCAGCTGGCTATGTGTTTGCTCCTAGCCTGGATCATTGTCTTCTTTTGTCTAATAAAAGGCATAAAATCTTCTGGCAAGGTAACATTCTCTCTCTCTCTCTCTCTCTCTCTCTCTCTCTCTCTCTCTCTCTGTTTTACAACAAAATTTCTCCAAAACTAATTTGTTGAAACTGTAACTTTATGGCTATAATACAATGTCTATGCTATATACCAATTTTTCTAGCGTAACAAATGTTTTTTAATAGTTCTATACGCTTCCAGGTCGTCTATTTCACTGCTCTCTTCCCATATGCCGTACTTGTCATTCTGTTGATTCGTGGAGTTCTCCTGGAGGGGCATTTAAAGGGAATCACGTTTTACATTCTTGATCCAGATATTAGCAGACTGAAGGATGTGGAGGTTAGCTTTAAATTATGTGTTTTGCTACTAAGATATCGTACTTTTGCTACTAATGAATAAATGAAAGGATTAAATGTCACGGGATTAAATGTCAGTTAAGTAATTTTAATTAAAAGATATTACGTCTTAGATTAATTATTTTCAACTCTTAACGCTTTCTTTCCCCCCCCTCTCGCTACAAAGTATTTTTACCACTTTAGGTGTGGAAGGATGCTGCTGTGCAAATATTCTTCTCGCTGTCTGCGTGTTGGGGAGGGTTGATAACTCTCGCCAGCTACAATAAGTTCCACAACAACTGCCTTAGGTACGTATCTACAAAGATGGGGGGGGGGGGGGGGGGGGGGGGGATTGGGACGATATTACTCTTTGGACGTCCTCTCATCCGCTTTTTTACAATCTATTCATCTTTTTGATGATTCGGATTTCAAGATGACATGTGTGCTGCAGTAAGTTTATTTTGATAATAAATCATATTGCATTTAAAAACAAAACATTCGTTAATTTTCAGAGATGCGATCATCGTTTCCTTAGGCAACTGCTTAACCAGTTTCTTTGCTGGTTTTGTCATTTTCTCCTATATCGGTTTTTTGGCGGGGAAACTGAATGTATCCGTGGATGAAGTGGCCAGAAGTGGGCCCGGGTTGGCATTTGTTGTCTATCCAGAAGCCGTGGCCCTAATGCCAGTTGCACCACTTTGGGCAATACTCTTCTTTTTTATGCTTCTAACGCTGGGACTAGACAGTCAGGTAATTGTGGACTTACACAAAGAAAAAAGGTCTATTCTCGTAATTGAATAATTTTCTGTCCACAGTTGCAGTAAGTATGATGTTCTTTTTCGGTCTACTATTGCATTTCTTTTACATTATACAACGTACATCTCGCTCTCTCTCTCTCTCTCTCTCTTTATATATAAACCATGAATCATTTATATTTTTTATCTATAGTTTACTTTGTTGGAAACCGTGGTGACGGCAGTTCTTGATACCTGGCCGAAAATTCGTCGCTGGAAACCTATTGTAGTGGGCGGGGTTTGTGTAATTGGCTACTTTCTAGGACTCACTATGTGCACAAACGTGAGTAGATATTGAAAGTAAGAAGACATTAAAACAAAATTATTGGATCTACGTATATTTGGAGTGGAAGGTTGAAAAGCAATTTTAATATTTTTTAAGTGTTGTAAGAAGCGAATGTTTTATATAGTGCGCCAGAGTGTGTATAGCAATGAAGCATATTATTTGTTCAATGATTTATAAGATTATCATTTCCTACATAAATATTTTAGGGCGGAATGTATATGTTGAACTTGCTGGACAATTACGCTGGGGGATGGAGTGTTCTTTTAATTGGGGTATTAGAACTCGTGGCCGTTAACTACGTATATGGTAAGTGTTTTTATAGTAATGCTAATATACATGTATGGTTACTAAATTATCCAGTCGAATCGATCACTTATACAAGAGAAGAGATTTGTGAAATTAAATTAAACAAATAACATTCAGTTGCTCGCAGAAAATGCTAATGAAACAACTTAAATATAGAAATAAAAATGCACTACGTGTACTGTTCTAGATGTGTACTTTTGGTCATTTTTCATTCCAGGTGTGCGTCGTTTCATGCAGGACATCGGTGTCATGTTGGGCACTCGCTTCCCTTGTGCATGGCCTTGGTGGGCTATCAACTGGTGCATCTTTTCCCCGGGACTTATACTGGTACCTTACAGTATATCTAATGACTTAAGCCTAGTATTGATGATGATGATGATGATGATATATATATGTTTTAACTCGGATATTTGATTTAGATGTGTTATGCGTTTGGTTTTTATGCGTTTTATTTTTAAGTCCACTTTCTGATGATCTTCATTCTTTTTAATGCCAGGTAAATTCATTAACTGCTTTGCATTAACGCAAGGTTTGCATGGCCTATTTAACAGGTTTTATAGGTGCACAAAAAGATAAGGAAGGGAAAGATGCAGCAACTGCAGTAGTAGAATATCTATATATTTTCAGTTCGTGCTGCTGTTCTCTTGGGTGAAAGCTTCCCGATTGACACTCGGAGATGACTACTTGTACCCCGATTTCGCCATGGCTCTGGCCTACTGTACCTCTCTAGTCATTATCATTCCTATCGTTCTCCTGCCAATTATTTTCCTCGTATTCAAGTTCAAAGGATCAATGTCAGAGGTATGTGAAATGCATATGTACATGTATACTCCATCACTTATGAAACGCCTAGGAGACCAGATCAGTTAGTTGCAGTTTCATTGTTTACTGATAAGATTTAGATATAGATAAAAAGATTTTTGACGCCTGTCTTAATGTATATCTATTAAAGTTTACGATAATGGCTTTGTTGACTTTAATGATAAATATCTTTACAGTTTACAGGGTCAGATATGCGTTAATATGAAAGATATGCCAGTATATATGTAGTTTATAAGGGTTTAATGGCTATTAAATTATGCCATCCCATATTTCAGCGTCTTCGCCAACTGGTCCGACCTACAGTGGACTGGGGCCCAGCTCTGGTTCAGCACAGACAGCTGATTAGCTACGTCCCTGGGTTTGTTGTGGACCCTTCAGATGGCCAAGCGTCCAACGGAAATGCTTATCCTATGACAAAAAAGGTAATGTTAAAATCACACAGCCTAAAAACGGGCTTTTACCGTCAAAATACATTGTATTTTGCATTTGATTATCACGATACATACTCTTTGTTGATAAAAATGTACTTGACAGTATAACAACATTACAAACTTCTCATCATGGTAAAATATGGCAAGGAAATGGGTTTGTCCACACAAAGTTTTAACAAAATTGAACTTGAGGGCGTTTCTATTTGTAAATATATTTTTCTTTTTAATGATTTCCCCCCTTTTTATTCGTATTTTTCACATTTTCCCTTCAGAGATTGAATGAAGACAACGGAATTGACGGGCATTACAGCCCAGCAAATCAATTCTGATGGCCTTTTATTCCGTGCTGATCAAAATCGCAGACATGCCTAAGACTGAAAAATACATTGTACAGAGACGAAAACAATTCGTAAAACATTCTACCTTAATTGATTTTGGGGTCGGGGAATTAATTCACTATCACAATAGCAGTAATTAAAGGAGGCATTATACGATCATTTCTCAATGAAGACGGTGTGACTATCAAGTCAGTTATTCAAAGAAGTCCTGTAGTAGACTAGTGCAGTGAGTGAAAACTCCACAGCTCCTGTCCTTGGACTACACTGAAATTTTATAATAGGATATATAGTCTTGAAATTTATCCAATATTTCCTTCTCCGTCAACCCATAATCTGTGCAGCAGTGTTGGTGTCGCTGTAATTCCCTCGACTTTTTGCGCTCAGCTATATACTTTGCCATCTTATTGGCCACATCAGAGTTCAACTCCATTCCAAGATACGAATATATTTCTTTCACTTTCGTTATTGGGTCCCTGACAAGATCCACCTGATGCACGTCTATGACGCGAATCTGTCTGCCGGATTGGTCGCAGCTTTTCCTGTATTTGAGAAAGGTTGAGGTGTAATACGCTATATCCTCCAGCACACGTCGACCTATTTCAAATTTTGTTATCACACCAGGGTTGAAGTACATCGGCAGAAGGGAATCAACAACTGAGCACCACGAGCTAACCTAAAATATATTTTTACTGATAGCATAAGTATATTGTTCATAGTTATTGGAAGTACACAAGTTTCATATTTTTATATCTTCTGAATAATCGCAACGAGTATTTTTATATATCTGTTATGTTTTACAAATAAAACTCATATGTCTATAATTTAGTTCAGCGTTTTTCTATAACCACATATCTTGTTTTGTCCTTCGGACATTTTGGATTATTCCTATTTACATCTATGATTAAGAAGTAAATGTGATATAGCCTCAAACAACGTCCATTTTAGAAGACAATTTCAGCATTAATATCCATGAGTGTTGTCACTGATGAAGGTAGTATTTCGAAACTTATGCATTGAACTTGGAGAAGCAATTGATGCTTTTTTATTACTACCGTTGAAACTTACTCTCTAAATGAAAAACACCGTTTCAGCGGTAGTATTCAATAAATTACGATGTGAAAAGCAACGACATTATTTTCATTGACATGTCACGTGCAAACCATCTCTATCCAAGTGTTCACATGACAACTTACAATGTCCACGGGGTTCCGCACGGGGTTGATGAAGCTGGCGTCAGGAAACACTTCCAACAGAGACTCTGAGAATAGGCTGTGGAGGTGATCCTTCATGAGCAATCTCCGGTGGCCAACATCTACAAACAGGACAAAGACCGGGATTTTCTTTTCAATTGTAACAAGAGCACCAAATTCTGTTACATATGATATTCAAAATAGAGGCCATTGTAAGTATATATGTTTAAGGCTTGAGTAATCAGTAAGAGGAGAAACGGGAGAAAGGGTTAAAACAACACAAGTTACTTAGCTGAATGGACAGTAAATATAGTTTATTCCTAATAATAATATCTTCAGTAAGTTAGTTTTGTAAGCATTTATAAATTATCACACCTTCATCCTTGGACGTCATCATTTGTAGAGCTTTCTTGTAATCTTGGTAAAACTCAACCATGTATTCACGTTTCAGTGACTTTTTCCACCATTTTTCGTACATTGTAATATTGAAGCAGAAAAGTTGTGCAACTTTATCGATTAAACCAACAGATCCAAAAAGATGGTAACACTCATGGGGGAGTGTTGCTCCAATTTCATGTTTTGATGGAAAATCTGGATCTATGACCTGAAACAAACCTGAAAACGACAAACGCTTCACAAGGGCACAATAAGAACAGGTTGTAAAACTTTTAATTTGACCCCCTAATTATATAATCCTAATTACAAATATCACATCCCCTGTGCCAGACGGCTAACTAACCTAAAACATTTCTTTAATATTAAAGTTCATGGGAGTGGCATAGAGCAACTGCAACTTATTTCCTTTGCATTAATTTGGGAAGGGGAAGCGACTTTTAATATGAAATTTTTCCTTTAAAAAATGGCGAAGGTTATTTAAACACACGTACTGTGAATTACTGTAAAAGAAGATAAAAAGATAGAGTGTACTGAGAGTAACTGGCTCTTCTAATGAAATGTTTGATTAAATCTTATGGTAATATACCTGGCACTCTCTCAGCAGCAGCAATTCGAGGGTCATCCTTAGTTCCTGCCCCAGTCTCCGGAGGCACAGGGTTCAGAAGTTCATACAGCAGAGGCGGACGAAACGCTGGGTCCTGAGCAAGAAGTCCGTGTAAAAAGGTCGTCCCAGATCGCATTACACCCAGCACAAATACTGGTTTGCGTAACGGTACCTGTGTAAGTGATAAAACCCCCTTTACACAGGACGGCGTCCTTTGTGCGTCCATGGAACTGTTATCGCTGTAGTCTAAAAGGATGCACAAGCATCGTTTTGTTTGCAGAATGAATGCTCAAAGATCGGCCAGTTGTCGGCACGTTAAGTATTGTGTGTGTGTGTGTGTGTGTGTGTGTGTGTTTTTTTTTACTCTCAAACGGGGCCGTACTACGGGGCGCAGAAAGGACGCCGTCCAGTGTTAAGGGGGGCTTAAGCCCAGACTCATACCATTGCCTGAACCAAGGAGTTATAACTCCTTGCCTGAACTACCTTCTGCCAGGTGTCTCCTCTAGGTGTTAGAAAATACTCAGTATATCGAAATTTATAACCGCTGGCAGAAAGTAGGCCTAAACAATATTTGACAAGGAACGTTGTGTAATACATACATGTACAGGCTAGTTTACAGTCAAGTAGAAAGCTAGAACTTGGACATAATAACGTTATTATGTCTAAGGCTAGAAGCTCTTATATTATTGTCACGCCCCCAGTATTAGTTTCTTTTTAAATAATATTTCGTATTTTTGTAATATTTCGGCAACTAATCCATAAATTGTGTACAGCCCGAAGATTGGAAGCCTGGCAGTGACTGTGATCTTGGACCTAAATATTTAGGTCCAAGCTGTGATCGAAATAATTATGACTGGGTGAGCCCAAACATTTCACAGCTTTCACCATTTATATATATAGCTCCAAAATCTACGAACCGAAAAGAAAATCTGCTACCAACCTTTGTAATGCTGTCATCGCGTAAAAGATGCTCCTGAATCTTGGTTTTCACCTGGAGTTTACCTTTCAATCCAGCCCCAACAAGTCGTCTTCCAAATGTGCTCAATGTTTTGTCAGTTCTGTAGCATCTTACTAACAAGGTAAAGGGTTCAATCCATTTGGTTTCTTTCTCGTCTAATAAACCTAAGAATTCCCCATCATCAAGAATATCATCCTGATTTATTTGGCAAAGTTTGATCCCGAATATTTTAAAGCATAAGTCACCCAAAAAATTAATAACCCAAATGCTCAGTCGGATCACGCCTACTTGGAAAGACATCTTGCTCGCCAGTACTTTGGACTCACATTGGTCAGTGATAAGACCACTTATTCGGGTATACAGGGTTACACCCCGGATAATGCACGCTGGCTCCGCAAGGTGGGGGTCGAGCAGGCGTCTGCCTAAATTGCGCAATTTACGTCGCAATAAAACTGTCGTTCCAAACAAAATAGGCTGATATGAGAGCGAAATATATTACTTAATAATTAATAGCCTTGATAAAACTTAACAAATTTGCACATTTTGTTTATCGTCGGGTCAGCCGCCATGTTGGTTAGTGGCAGCACAGCTCTAACGGCCCATTCGGTTAACAGCGAAGGTGACGATTACTTCTCAACATTTTTTCAAAACTGTGATTATTTCTCATTCTACGTGTTCACATATTTGATAATTGCGACAATGCTATTTACCTGTTTTCTACTGGCGTTTTTTTGATTTTATCATTTTGGTTGGTAAGTGCCAGACCTTTTGTTCCCTGGTACTAGTGGCAAACCTACCAGATCTGACACTAACAGCGCTATAAACCCAGTTATCAATGCTGTCATCTTTAGGTCCTACCTGTATCTCTATTATACCAGTGGTACGTTTGACATATTTCAGTAAGGAAATAAGCTGTGATGCTTATATTTACTTGCCAAACTTTAATTAGCATCAACCTATTAATGAAAACTTCGAAACTTTAAATATCATTATACATGTACAGTGACAATATAATGATGGGAGCTGTTCAACCAAACCCAATATAGAGGTATAACTAAGGTCACAGGCATGCACTTAGACTGGGTTCCCATACTTAGATCGATCCATCTGGGTCGACCGAACTCCCTGGGTGTTCACGCAAAATTTCTATCAGCTCAAGAATCAGCTAGGGGTAAAGATAATGACCCCCTAACAGTTTTACTAGGCGTCACAGACGTTTAAGCCGGTTAGTTTGATAGCAATTTAGTGAGACTCACCAGGGAGATAGATCGATAGGAATGGTCTCTTAAAAATATTTAAGGCACATATTGCAAACTATGTTTGATTATTTTAGGATACCACATGAAGAAGTTTGTATCAAAGTTTCTTTCTCCTGGAACCACTTTGGAAATTCAGTTATTACTGGTTTTGTTCTTTGATTTATCTTCTACAAGTATAACGTTGTAAAAAAATTATAATAATCTTTTGTATAGAGCAGTTAGTTAATTTTGAGCGACTTTAGTTTGCTTGTCACTGAATATTAGAATACCGGGAAAATATACCCTAACGACAGTAAAATAGGCATTAAATAAGTTATTTTTCCGCACGTGATCCAAATATTATATCAGAAATGTCAAACTATCATGGAATCACAATATATTTTTCGGCCAGCAACAGAAAACACTGTTTACTATTGCACCTAGTAGGGGCCTACTTGATCGAACAAAATAAAACTTTTTTATAATTTTTATGGGGAACAAACGTTACCTAGTATTGGCCATGACGCAAAGCCCCTTGAGTTACAGTTTAAATATTTATAAAAACATCCTTACGTCATGTATAATTTACCATGATTGAATCACAACAAAATATATCGGAACGTGGTATGAAAATTTACGTTTCCGGATCGTGCGTTACCATTTAGGGTTCTTTGCGTAATGTAAAGACATGGTAAAAATTGAAAATTGAATTTAAATTGAGACAATCGTGGATTTTTGTTCTCTACACAGATATGTTTTAAAAAATTGAATACAACTTTGATTTCATTCAATTTTGTTTTTGGACACTTCAGCATGTGAAATGCACCACTACATTGGATTTGGTTGTGTTATGATTAAATGCTTGTTTAGAAGAAATAATAAAAGCAGATTATATGCGAAATATAAAATGAGTTTATTTTATTTGGGTTACTCTTGATATTTTTTTCAAACCAGTTAATTATCAAATATGAGGCTTATTTTCAGACCCATCCACAAATATTACTGCAATTTTACCCTGCTGATACACAGATCTACAGTTCTAAAAATACCTTTCAGACACCAACTGAAAAGATGTTTATAATTATATGTATCAAGTAGCGAAAACATCACAAAACGTGTTGTTCAGAAGATATTTCTACAGGCATCTTTCATTCATCAGCCAGGAAATTTTTTTATGTAGGCCTACTCAATAAATGTAGACATTTGAACAAAGGAAAATCTACATACGGGCATGACAGTGTTTTGCATTATATTGTCACCAACCTTAAACTGAATGGGCATAGAAATAACAAAGCATATATATCCATCCCATTAAAACAAACAAACAAACAGTTATTGTCAATCTTAATACTGAATAATAATGACACCTTGCAGCCTTAACTGCCCCACTACCAGTAGGCCTACTATTTGCAGACAATGTTCTAGTCACTGTGTTCTTTTGATGAGGCATTGACGCAAGGATAGCTCCTTTGACTACATTTTAGGGATGTCTCTATTGTAATAAATATTCCCCACTTAACCCTACGTATTGCGATCCACGCCACGAAGGCTTATCCCTGTTGTCAACATTTACACTGGGTAGCGTCCTTTCTGCGTCCCTTCGGCCATCAAAAATATGGTCAGGACGCTCAATGATATTTCAATCCAAAGTCTTAGTGTAATGGCGTGTGCGTCCGTTGTGCGTCCTTTGAACGACCGAATCTTGAGTTTACCTGTAAAACTTCGAGAGACTAATTTATTTACCCCTTTTCAACTCCCCCCCCCCCTGGCTATGGGCCTGTTTTAGATATTATAATCATATTTATTAACCGATTACAGTGACGTCATATTTGCTCCGTAACACTCGTCCAGCGGCCATTCTGGAGGGAAAGAACGACGGGGAATAGTAGCGTAAATATAGGTGAACCAAATAAAATGAAATAATCTTCATATCGTGATCAAGTACACCAAAAGGAAAATAGTATATACATGTGAAAACTTCAGCTGATCAGCGTGATCGACCCATATAAACTCAAGACAGTCCAAAGACGTGAAATCCTGACCTACCCCTGTATCCCAACATCGTGGAATGTTGTCAGAAGCTAGTTCAGTTATCTTGTACTTCATTTTTCTTGTTCATTGGGTAATAAAAGTTATAGCTTTAGAGAGTTTACTGTGTAATCATAAGTTCAACCTTTCATAGAAGCAACTTTGTACATAAAGGATAGATAAAAGGAGAAATTTGAGCTGACTATCGGGATCAACCCTTACGGACTCAAAGAAGAGAGTATGCAGGGTTGTGACAAGAAATATTGCTGTCAGATATGATTTAACTGTACATCATGAAGCTGTCAGAAATTATTTCAGCATTCTTGTGCTTCATTTTGGTTCATTAGGAAGTATTTGTAACATGACTGTTGTTTGAGAGTTTAATATTTTACCATGAATTCAACCATTCACAGTAGCAACATTGTTAGCATTTTATTATTAGTCCAGACCTTCACAGAAGCAATGTATTTTTCAAACTTATGACATTCAATGTAACATAACAACAAGTCAGTTCATGAATTGATCTTTATTTGATTGAAAATATAGGAAAATGCACATTTTGTATGGATAAAAGTAAACATGAAATGCAAAACATTGTTGCACAATTCAATGACAGATTATCAGGGTCCCTTTCCTTTTGGTTGATAACACTGACATGAAAAATATTTCCATACTTTTAATGATGCAATGCAACATGTACATGAGCATATTAAGTCGAATCAAGCCACCATAATTTGAGAAACCTGTTTAGTATATTTTTAATCTATGTCTAGAGAAATGCTTGATTGAAGACTCACAATTGATATGTGCTGTGTGGGTATGTACATATTAGGCCTTAGATGGTGTTACTAAGCAGTTTGTAATTTTATTTAGGAGAATTCCACAACTGGTGGTCACAATTTAAAAATGCACAACAGTGACAACCTACATGTACAACAGCCATCTGTTTCTGCATATCAGACCATCTGTGGGAGGTGCACCATACAAAATTTTATATTTCTTGCAAACTTTTCCATTTAGCCTTTAAACATATGAGAAAGAAAAAAGTGTTTTCATTTCTTCTTGTGCTTCTGCTCACAATTCTAAATAAATAGAAAACCTGTCCTTGTTGTATGCAAGCTATCAGGATAACAACTTTAAAACAACAAGTGAACAATGAAATAAATAAACAAATCCAATTAAATAACTCCTGTCATGCACTGAATTTCACTCTCCTGATGTTCAGATCCTGTCTCCTCAGCTGGTCACAAAGATATAAGAATATTTTTTCGCTGCTTCTACCTTGTGTGCCATCTAGCTGCCTTTTGTACCTGTCACCTTTTTTTTTTTTTTTTTTTTTTTTTTTGATAACCAAGATTTATTTGCACCCAATCATTCAGTGTGGCTTGGTGGGAAAATGTCAGATCAATTTCCTAAATGTAAATTAACAAAAAAAGGTAACAATAGTTATTTTTATTCATATTGTAACTTGCATCATAATACAGTAGGAAAACACAGAATTCAACATTTTTCAAATTCATTTCAATGGTACCTAATGGTACCTGAGCTAGAATATATACTTACAAAACAGATTTACTCTTAACACTACACTAAATCTAAAATCAAGCCACTAACTTCCAAATACACATGACACAGGTAATTGATTTAATTGGCCCAGCTGAGCTGTGTACATTGTACTGTAGCCTTGACACTAATTGACAATAATGCTAACCAGGTATTAAAGAGGTAGATGACAGCAGATAACATCCAATGAGCACCATAACTGATAACAAATTCCACCCAAGGCAATAAGTGAGTCTTCATAATGAAAGTCGAAACCCTGCCTGGGTATTTCCACACGTTTTTACAACACACTCTCCACCAAGACTTTTTGGGCACTACTAATATGCAGTGTACGTGCGCTCATATCTTATACACCTCGGTCATTGGTTTTCTACTTTTTTTTCTTTTATGGTAAAGGCTGCACAGCTGGGTCTTCATTCTTTGCTGTAAAATAAATTAGTTTTATCCTTTACTTGTTCGATGAGTCTTGATTCAAAGCCACTCCTCAGTCTCTCCTCCGTTTACGGTTTTCGTCCCTACACCTTGGATTGTTACCACTGCAGGCAGTCTGTGAACGCTTGTTAAGTTATTTATCTTCTCTCTATCATATACCCTGCAGTAATTCATCATTTTACTCGGTTTAATATCAAAGAAAACACAGAAATTAAATGCTAAATTGTACATGTAGACATGATCATGCGCAGCAGACGATTCCGGTCTCCCTCCAGTATGGCTGCCGTTTGTTTTGATGACGAGGGCTACAATGGGTTAATTGGAATTTATTCGGGGGTTCGAAAGAACCCCCCTTTTTGCAGGGAAAAGGTTCCCTCTGGGTGAAATTTAATTAAGGTACATGGAAGTTTCATGGTAAAAGGTCCACTTTTTCAGAAAAAGAACCCCCCTTTTGAAATTTCTGGCTATGGGCCTGTAAAATAACATAGGCCTATATAGATATAGACAATGTATTGAGAAAGTACGTCTTGGGCGGAAGTGATCTCATCGCTGCAGTCACGTGGTTTCGTTCAGTTCATAACAAGACGAGAAAATGGCGAGTGGTTATCTGCTGTCGTTTATGGCAGTAGTGTTTATTATTGGCGATTGTTATGGATTTCCATTACTCGATAGATTGAAAGGAGATACAGATTCATGTGAGGATCTTTGCCTAAACACATATTCCCTTCACACATACGAGAAGGTAAGAATATGGGGAGTATTTCTGTTACTCACATTGGGAGTTAAGTATGGGGTATTTACATTGCATTGGTATGAACAAGTTGAGTGCTTCCGTTTAACGAGCGGTTGATTATTTAGTAAAAAGTATTAATATTGTATTAGTCCCAGGACATGACTTAGTGTTTAACAGTATAACGGAAAACCGGGAAAATTACTATCAAAGCAGCCCGCCGCCCTCCAGGCTCCAGCTGAGGCTCTACAGGTACCACAGTGCTGGAGATGATCAGATGTAAACTCTTTAATGTAAACAGGTCCAAACTTTTGAAGTAAATGAAATATAAATTCTCAATAAAGCATTAAATGTTAAAGAATTTAAGAAACTCTAGTCAATAGGCCCCCAATTATAATTTACTTATTTACCACTGTACTATGAACTGTAGGTAAAATTAAAAACAACATTCAACTTTCTCACCTGGCTATTTTCATCTTCCTGTCTGTTTGAATGATTCATATCATAGCTAATGCTCTTTGTTGTAAAAAAAAAAAAAAAAAAAAAATTGGCAAGCTAAATTAATTTGATATTTCAGGCATCACATCTAAATACATGTAGGAGAGGATGCAGACTTTTTTCTATCATTGACTTCGTACATGAAGATAGTGACTTGAATGCTACAAGGGAGGCCTGTGCAGCAGGTGGGTAGAGATATGTAAGAACAGTAGATAATTTATACATAAGCATGCTGGTAGCATAGCAGTTTACTTAGGAAAGAGAGCAGCATTTTTTATTTAAAAGGGCATAGACTTGGAATAGTCAACTTTTCTTGTATTAAGAGGTATCTTTTAACTAATTCATGGTTAGGTTGGAATCTCTATATTTTGGATGTAAAAAGATGAAAGTAGTCACCAATTCACTTTCTTCTTGGTTTTTTTTATTTCTTTTAAAGATTGCATTTGCTTGTTTAATAGGTCCACTGCTCAGAACAAATGTGTCAAGTTCAGTTTATAAGCATAAAACATAGTTTGAAAATGCAAGTTTCTACATGGCTGAACTATGCATACTATAAAAAAAGGAAATTCAACAAATGGCTGAATGTGATTTTTTTTTTTATCCCAGCATGTACTGAGGCATATGAGGTGAAGGAGGAGGCACAGTCCTGTGAAGTGGGCTGTGGGGGACAGATGGAAACTACAAAAGTAACCAGGAAACAGGTGAGTAAAGAATTAAAAAATAAATAAGATGTACAGAAAGCATTTAGTGAAGTTTTTCAAGTGAAAATTTACTGTTTTAGAAAAAAATAGAACATAGGTTATAAATCAGGAGTGTCAATTTTGTGATACTAGTTAGAATCAATATCAACAAAAAGTCTTCATGTGGTAGTTTGTCTGGAAGTTTATATGTAACCCATAATTTTGGAGAGTGTCTGGTATGCTGAAGTTGGTTGGACTGCTATCAGAATATAGGTTCAACATAAAGGTTCTTTGTGTAAAACATTTTATAGCAATCACGTTGAAAGTCTGATTTCAGAAAACTAGATAATAGTGAACTGAGAGCTAAAATGTCCTCTGCTATATACATTTCAGGTCACATGTCAAGTGTATTGTCTTTTCTAACCTACAGGGCTTTTAATGGGTTGAATGAAAAGCATAAGGTCTATTATGAAATTATATTCATTTTTAGGCTGAAGACTCACCTGCTGTTATCCATTCTGTGTTCCCCCTCCTCTATGTTCATGGGCTGTACAGCAATATGCGTGACAAGGTGTGGCATGGCTGGACGGTCAGGTGGTCGTACTACATGCAGGGAAACCAGGGTAGCATGGTCATACTTAGGTCTGAGCCACAGATATATACAGAGTTTGGCAGAGGGCCAGAGGGGCAAGGTAGGGGATGACATGCATATTTTTAGTTGTTTTTATTTATGTATGCTGGCACTGTATCTGTCTCTGTTGTTGCTGTCACTGCCACCGTCTTATACTTGTTGATCACCCTGTAACTGCCAACTTTTACTTTTTGTTTATTTTAAACCTAAAGAATTTATTAATTCATTTTTTTATATTATGCATTTTGGTGATATTTGCCCAATAAGTGCAAAAACGGAATTTTTGTTTCACTTCAAATTTGCTGAGTGACTTTGTTTTCAAGTTTCTTACCAAAGTCAGCATGATTATTTTAACAAAATTTACTGTTTCTAATACTTAAGTGTGCCTGTTTTTGTTAGAATGAATGAATTAAAATTACTTTTCAGTGTCAAGTGTGTATTTGCCAGGTTTCCTGTTTTTTGCGTATTTTTTAAGCAAGAGAATAAAAGTATACTAGAAATTGTAATGTGAGGTTGGCAATATTGCCCAGCATTTTAAAATAATATGAATATAGTAGTATCCTAATCTGCTGTCAGATAGTTTAAGGCTTCGTTCACATGGAAAGTCTATTTTCTAAAAATCTATTTTCTATTCGCGGTATCTTATGATCACAGTCTGTGCCCTGAATATCCTGCCGCGTAATTACTGGCAGTGCGAGCCAGTTACTTATAGTAAGCCAGTAATTACGCCACAGGATATTCAGGGCACAGACCGTGATCATAAGATATACCGCGAATAGAAAATAGAATTTAGAAAATAGACATTGCATGTGAATGAAGCCTAAATGTCACAGTCACTAATAATCTCTACTCCATCATTGTTTGTAAATGTAGAATGTGAAGGTTAACATTTGAATTCGCTGTCCTACGCAGTGTTTGTCAACTGACTTGGGAAATACAGCTGCAATTTGCTTCAGTTTATACATTTGTTGCCTTATTTATCTTCAGAATACAAAACAGTAAATTATTTAGAGACAAACTTAGAACCTGTGGACAATTCTGCCACACCCAACCTAAAAAGCTCTCAGATGCGATCCATAGATTTGAGTAAGGATGGCTTCCTGGATGGTAACTTTGATGATGAGGGTAGCTCAGACTGGCTGGGCTGTATATCTAAGAAGACAGGGCTGCCCAGACTGTTTTTGACACTGACTGTGCTCCTGTCTGTGATGGTGATGATATGGCTCTGCCTCACCTCTGCTGCCACTGCTCCAGAACAAAGAATAAAAATGCAGGTAAAATGGCTCACTTAAATGTGCACTTGCAATGTTTGAAACTGGTAAAATGAGTATCAATATCATGAAAACTAAGTTGATGTTCACAAATTTATTCTCTGAATGCCTCTACTTAACATTGTCTTACCTTTTTGTAACAAAATATATTTAATATTGATGACAAAGATCTTTCACTTTTAGATAACACTTTACCATTAAACCATTCCCTCTGCGCAATATTTCTCTCTGGGGTCTTAATAGGATAATGCTATGCGTGATGTTCTCTTTCAGAAATTGTCCATTCCTGGAGACTTTGATTATGTGAAGGAAGTCAGTGAAAAGGGACTGATGTATGTGCAACCACAAGATAGATACGAAGCTGACCCACTGCCAATCAAGATAAAAGTGCAAAGAATTTAATTTCATCAAACTCAGTGTTGTGACCTGGCATTTCATTAATTTTGATAAAGATGGAAATCCCTACATTTTTTCTTTAAAAGATAGTATTGATTAGGTAAAACAGTAAGTCTCATCAAAAGGTTCTGTTGATTATAAATGTGATATTCAGGAAACTGGTCATTATTTAATTATAATGTTTCTTTGGTGTCTCCAGTGGTACATTTCACTGTTTTGATGTCACTGTGTCTGGGGATTTATAAATTCATTTATGCGGTAAAACAAACCAGGGGATAAATTGATGTTGTGTTTTGAAACCAGTATGCATTTTGAGGAAGATTATAAAAATTATTATTAGGGTTGCTGTAAGATGGGAATAGTTAAGAATAGGTGATATAGGAGTTTTACGTATTTTTTTTCCTATTTGTGATATTTTGGTCTTCAGAACTGGCTTATACTGACGTGTGTGTGTGTTTGTGTGTGTGCGTGAGAGAGAGTGAGAGAGATTTGAGTAATTTGGTCTATTAGTATTATTACATTAATAGCAGTAAATCAGGTTTGCCTTTAATACAGTTGGCAAATAATTCATACATAGCCTGAATTGGACCTTGTGTTTGCTGAAAACACTCGCAAGTTCTCCCACAATCACTGGTGGGTAAACGGGATAAAGTTGTACATGTTTACAATTAAAAGTAATATTTCATTGGGTTGATGATGTCATACCACACATTGAGCAATTGGCAAATTAGTCTTTTCCTTTTGGGTATATAAGAGCGCATTCTCAACGAATTAAGCCAGGCTTTACAAAGCCGGTGACCTAAAAATGGCGGACGTACATGAAAGAAAAACCGCCTAATCTTTTAATAGTCTCTCCGCCTCCCCACACGTCGTCCCTGCGGGGTACAGTAATTAAATCTCGGCTCCGTTCGCCATGCGGAAGCTACCTGAGAAATATTAAGTGCGCATGCTCATCAGTTAAACTCGTGGTGAAGAAAGCATGGCGGCTGAAGGCGATCGAAGGAAAAAAGCTCTTCTCTTCTATTATCTTTGAAAACAGAGACGAAAAAGGAATAATTTGGCCCGTAGAGCAGCAATGATTCGACTATCTACGGAGATAATATCACCAGAGATATTCACGGAAATATTAATGTTCGGAGCCGAGATTTAATTACTGTACCCCGCAGGGACGACGTGTGGGGAGGCGTGTGAGAGGCGGAGAGACTATTAAAAGATTAGGCGGTTTTTCTTTCATGTACGTCCGCCATTTTTAGGTCACCGGCTTTGTAAAGCCTGGCTTAATTCGTTGAGAATGCGCTCTAATAGTGTTAGCCTGAGCCACTGTCTAAATCAGTCGCTTCGTGGCAAGTTTGTAAGGCTTTGATGTAAATATGTTTTTGGATTATTTAATTGGGAAGTTTTGGGTGGGATAGGGCAGATTCGGAATTTTTTTTAATGTTTTATACAGACCTCTTTTCTTTAAACTTAAATATTAACAGCGGTTGGAGATGTAACTCCTTCCTCTCAAAAGAAAAAACTGGTGATCATTATTTTTTTCTTCATATTATTATTATTATTGAAACATCAATGTTTTAATTATGTTAAGGGGCCAGTGGTTGTTTTTGGTTGGGAATAAATTGTGAAAAAGACCTGTCTGAATTGCAGTTTTTGTCTGAATCAATTATTTCAATGATTCTTATTTCAGTTTTGTTTATTCATACTTGTGGCGTAGCCAAATAGCCCTATAGGTCGCAGAGAAAGGTTAAATTTCTTCGAGGCGAAACGTTTTGCAAGTGGTCATGCACCACAATCATTTTGGCACAAATACTCGATAGCACAACTACCAGAATGGCCGTTTACTCTGTACTGACACAAAAAACCTGGGGTATGGTAGTATAACTGGTAATGTTAAACTTCCATGCGGGAGAGGAGGGGGGGCTTCACTTATTTCTATGATTTTACTTGATATCAAAAGTGCATTATTTATTTTAATAGCTGATTGACCTAATATGAATTTTTACATAATTTGTTTCTTACACACATTTTTGTAACATTGGGAAAAATTACCAAGCAGTTAACCTTTCGTGGTTCAAGCGTAGTTTGAGTTAAACCCAAAGGTCTATCAGCAAGAGGCGTCAGTTAACGCTTTATTTTTCTCTATTTTTTAGCCCCAGCACTATCTAAATAGCATGTTTAATTCTTGTCATTTATGAGGACTTAACTCGCTGTTTTCAGCGATTCCAGTTTTCTTCTGGTGTAATTCCAATTTGTTTCACCATAACGGATAAGCGCTGATGGGGGTGCAATTCAGTTGCAATGAATTAAATGGCCCAAAATATGACTTGATAAAAACCATTTGTTCTCACAACAGCTATTGTAGGTGGTTTTAGTTTCTTGGATACCGTTGTCTCCGGAGACTTATTGATCGACAAATATTGCGGCAGGTACCTGGTATTCTATACCTACTGTGGTCGAAGCAGATGAAGCCAGTTACTTTCAGGCATCATTTGCAACAGCAATGAAGTCATTTGTGGGTTTGCAAGTAGTGCTTTTAGTGATATTTCTCACAGGATGCAAATGGTATGTACGTATTCTAATTTTAATTGTTCTACAGATTTGATAAAGTGTTGTTTTCTAGATAAGTTCCAAAAATGCGATTTATCTTCACCAATCGAAACTTGTCCACGAAGCTGAAGATCGGGCTTCTGAAGTGTTACATTATGGCTCTTTCTTTTCATATGACTGCAAAGCGTAGACTGTTTAATTCAACGAAGTGATAATAGAAGTCCATTTCATTTTTTTACTTATAAAATTACATGTTATTGGATTTGGCATCAGATGAAATTGTGCATTATGACTGTTTGCAGACTACTATTTTCTAAACTCCCAAAATAGTGTTTTGCTAGTTCAACTTTAAAGGGATAATAACTCTTCGTATGAGGTCTATATTTCACAACAGAAACATCGTGAACAACTCATAGAAATAAAATATATTCTGTTTTACGACAAAAACAGCAGTTATAGCTATTATTCTGATATCTGAACTTGTCTTCAGACCACGTCACCTCCATTGATGGCTATACTCTGTTATAATCTCTTAAGAGAATTTAACAAAAAACCAAACTTTTTAGAAAAAAACCAGGGACTAACTTTGAATGTAAAAATGGATTCATTAACCATTGGTAAGTATGGGAAAATTGTTGTTTACTCCAGGAAAATTCATTTTTTGGCCAAAACGAAGAGTTATTATCCCTTTAAGGTAATTTAAACCGATTAGGTATGGTTTATGTGAAAATAATGCACTCGATGTCGTTTTTGTTTTGATAGCAGTTTGATCTCAGTTCTAATCGATTAAAGTGCAACTTGACCGCATATTATTTTAATGCAGACATTTTCTTTCTATTGTGGAAAGTGTAGTTTTAGTTGACGGGAAATTAATCTTAAACGTAAAACGTACTGAGGGAGGCGGGACTGCTCGTCTTATAGCCTACCCAATTTTAAGAAAGGTCGTTACACAGTTGGAAGCAAGATTCCACTTCTAGCATTTTCAGGAAGAATTGAATATTTATATTTTTTGACATTAACAAAGGTTGACAAGGAAAGTTTTTTCTGCAATAGGCCGTTTTGTTAGCGTGAATTGTTGGAAAAAATGTTTTCTCTTCCGTCAGTCCCGTTAAAAATGTGAAGACGCTGAATGGCTGTCTCTCTATTTTCTTTTCACAGTAAAGAAATTGAAAAGGTGGACTATACTGATGCAAAATCTTCCCTTCTTGCACAGATGGACCCACTTATTTACGATCCCGAAGTGAGACCTCATTTGATTTCCGGTGAGACAACATTCCTTTTTATAGACAATCGTTCTCTCTTCGTCTCTGTCTTTCTTTCTCTTACTAGTATAAATCGCAGTTCACTTATGACTACTGCATAAGTTTCAATTTTGGCTTATTTTAAAGAATTATATGTCTTCTGAATATCAATTTAAGGTACACCAGAGGTCGTCGCAGTGGGGATTGAAATCGACACATTCAGTGAAATAAGTGTCGCAAAAATGGTAAGTGTCACTTTTTTAAAGTACAGCTCCTTGAAGCTGAATAACTGTGGCTTATCGCACACTAAACTTTATAATGACAATACTCAACATGTCATGGGAAATTCTGATCTTCTTTCCAATATTATTCTTGAGAGCATCAATAGTTCGGTAATTGTTGTCATAGAAACCCTACAGAAAACAGACCTGGTCAGAAGAATGTGCAGGCCAAGGTCGGTCAGTACGATAGGAGACCTCCTTGGATTGTCTTCTGGATGAAGAGGTGACATTATATTCTTTCTGTTGCCAGGATTTCACAGCTGAAATTTATCTTCGACAGTACTGGATGGATCCAAGGCTTGCAGATAATGGTTCTTTTGGTCTACCAATATCTCTAACAGCCAGCGAAACGGTATCAAGTATCTGGAAGCCAGATTTGTACTTTTTGAACGAGAAAAGTGCCAAGCTGCACAGTGTTCCCAGTCCAAACATTCTGTTGCGCATTTGGCCGACAGGGCAGATACTTTACTCTCAAAGGTATTTTTAGTTTTAAAACAATTCTCAATTAACTTTCGACGGGCAAAGATCAGATGTTATCTCGAAGTGGGTCATGGATAGTAAAATCAATCTCCTTAACATTTACGAGTAGAGTAGAAGACGCTCACAAAATGTGTTTCCTTTCATACATTTTGTGACGATGTCAGTGAAATATCGCCCGCTTGCTATTGCATGGGGAACGGATTTCTGGTACGCTCTCAACCCCTTCAGAGTAAGGGCAATGACAAGATTTGTCATCATCTATTACATACCTTAGTGTTAATGAACTTAAAATTTTGCAGCCCAAAATTCGTTCTTTTAAGCAGCCCAAAGCCTGGTGGCAAATCAATTTATACCAGAAATAAAAAGAATGAGTTAATTTATAAATTAATAATTGCAATGAAATTGTAATCTAATGAGAGAAAAGAGAGAAAACTTAATTAAGGTTACACAGAAGAGGGTGTGATAGGATGCTTGTCGTGGCGTACTTCTTGTACATGTAGCTGCAAGTTTGACTACAGTTACGAAATGTCACCCATTCAACCGGACTATCTTTACAATTTTTTCCAGACTGTCCCTAACGATTGGTTGTCAGTTTGACTTTTTCAATTTTCCAATGGACGTACAGATATGTAAACTTGAGATGCAGAGCTGTGAGTATATATATGTATAGGTATTCGCAGGCTTAGCTATACACGTGCATGTACTTATATGTATGCTGATGTACAGTAACAGTGATTTAATCATCATCTTTTGTAGATGGCAATTCTAGCCTTGTACTCTTTTGAACAATGCACATTAGTCATGTTAGATATGTCAATAGTTGGTTGTCTAAGGATATTTTTATCATCCAGATACCAAAAATGAGTTTTTTCCTGTATCTTATTATTTAATAAGGCATATATTTTTGTGCTGATGAAATGAAAAAACCCTCCAAAATATAAAATATCAGCGTTTACATTTGTTTCGTTGCAATGTATATAAGCATAGGCAACTCAAAGCTTTAATCGTCAGTTTAACACCTTTCTAATTTGAGGTGAGATAGCAGTCGGTATGGGGCGTAACTTCATCTCTGAACAAAATTGACAGAGTTGACCAGGGGTGTATAGGTTACAATCCCGTGCCGTCATTTTGGTTTAAATGTTTTTGATATGGGGTTATGAGCCCATAATAACAAATTTTCATATAAGAAAGGCATTATTTTGCTTTATCAACGATAAAGTATAAACTAAGACTTTTAAGAAAAATCGCTGGCCGGGTCTTGGAGTACTAAATGGTCTCATAAAATCGGCGTTGAAACGGTGTGTTCAGATAACAGAGAAATTTGAGAAACCGATGTTTCAGTTTTAACCCCAAAACGCACTTATGACGTCACCCGTAAGATGACGTGTAAATGTTAATTAATTTAGTCACCGGACAATAAGATTTATGTATGTATGTAGGACAGTAAATAAGGAGTTTTGGGCGAAGGGTGACACTATCCTTACCCAAGTGAATACCATATTACTCAATTGAAACTAGCATCTTCTCCTCAGCTTCACGCGTTGATAGATAGGCCACAAGAATCTCCCTTTTCTCCAGAAAACCACTCCGCAAAAAAAGATATCGGTGCGTGTTGTTTCGCGCTCTATGAGATCCTGAATTTCCTACTGCTTGGAGAAGTTATCACACAATTGTACACGTATTTTTCACAACATATTCGTTTTATTTTTCAGATGCGTACTCTACAGATGATCTCCATTTTAGGTGGCACGAGCCACCGATAGATTTTAGGAAAAGTGATCTTAATTTCCCAGAATTTGAACTGATAGACATTGAAGTAGATCAATCCATAGAAGAGCATCAGGCTACAGGTAATGCACAGCGACATCAATATATTTAGTCAACTGTAACCATGGTCGTTGATAGGCTGGGACAGAGCCATTTATCTCGTATTTTTTTTCCTGATTAGACTGGTTTAGAGGAACCTCCTCAGCAGAGGGCCTTTGTCACTTTAACCTCTGGCTACAGACCTGATAACCAGCAGTAACAGATACCATTCACTTGAAATATATATAAAAGTATATAAAAATTCAATTTTACTGTGCACTTTACATATATATATATATATATATATATATATATATATATCAGGCCCATAGCCAGCAAATTCAAAAGCGGGGTTCTTTTCTGAAAAAAGTGGACCTTTTACAATGAAACCTCTATGTACCTAGATCAAACTTTACGCAGAATGGACAAAAAGGGCGGTTCTTCCCCCCCCCCCCCCCCCCCCTGTATATTGACAATCCTCCTTGTGATTTTTGATCTGCCACGTCATTAAGTACGGTTGTTTCAATCCAGGTAATTATTCTCGGCTGATAGTTGCAGTCCGCATTAAACGCGATTCCCGCCCTTACATCATCAACATCTACGTTCCAAGTACAGTAGTGGTCATTCTTAGCTTCATGAGCATGTGGATAGACCCCAGGGCGGTTCCAGCCAGGGTGACCATAGGGATCATCACAGTCCTGACCACTATGACCCAGAGTGTCAATATCCAGCAGGAGTTGCCAAAAGTTTCGTACGTGAAGGCAGTAGATGTGTGGCTGGCGGCTTGCTTGGTGTTCGTGGTAGGAGCCATGCTCCAGTACGCATTGGTGAATGTGCTGCTGCAAAGGGAGGCAGACAGAAATAAAAAGGTAATGGTAGAAGTTTGGAGAAAATTTGATTTCATTGATGGTCTTATTTATACGCAAAACATTCGCCACGATAATATTGTATAAGATGACATATGCTTGACTGAAAAGAAAATACTAAAGTGGATTTCAAAATAGACCAAACAGTGCGCAGTTACAATTTTTTGTTTCAGGGAACCTTAATAACAGAGCGATGGTGTTCTAAAGAAAAAGTGCAAAGTAAAAAGGAATAATGAATATAATTCCCTTGCATTTCATTTACAGCATGTGCAAAGTTTTATATTAGAATAGCAAAACACGCCCTACTGAAGGCGAATACAGTGGCCTCATGTATTTCCAGGAACCGCACCATGCAGTAAATCGTGTCAATCCGGAAGCCTTATCAATGACCGACACACCCGCACCATTGGTCAGCTACTGGTCCCCCGGAAAGGTGGACATGTTTGGAAGAGTGGTGTTCTTTGTGGGATTTGCAGTTTTTAATCTGTTTTATTGGCTTTTTTATGTGCTGTTATAACAGTATGGCAAAAAGGGTACTTTATTCGCAGGATTTCTGATAATGTAGAAAGAGAGAGATTGCTTCACTAAGAATATGACAAACGTCTACGCCCATCTAAGAAACTGAAGCGAACGTCCATTGGTTGTTCAAATTGTAGGTGATATATGAAAATAAATAGTAACAAAGACAAAAAATTAGGTGTAATGAGAGAAACTATAAATTTAAATTCCGATTTTATCGATACAATTTTTGGTGTCCTTCTCTTACTGGCATGATAGATATGGGCATCCAATCCATCTAGTCGGTGCCAAGTAGCTTCCATGGAATGGGGTGGGTTGACAGGAAGAAGAAAAATCGAGGAGTCTGCATCTGATGTTATCAACACTATTATGGCCACTTGACTATGCTTTATCATGAAAATGGTTATCATTGGCAGTTTATATCTAGCCAGGTTGTTAAATCGACATCGGGTTTGATACATTAGTCAAAATGAGCAAATGGAATGTATGCATTGTTTTGTGTTTAAAAGGAAGTAATATTTCAATAGCTAGATATAAAATCTATAACTTGCTTTGAAATAATAATGCAATTGGGCATTAGGCTCTTTATCATTCTACATCCCACGGCTGGGGCTTCATACTTGGTGTACGAGGTGTTCGCTTGCCTGTACAACATGTAGGTCTCGCTGATGATTCTCTTGTGTTTCGAATCCATTGCACGACTCTTCTTGTATCTAGTAGATAGGGATCAATTGTACAATTGTACCTGACGTATCTACACACACTGGACAAAAGAAGTGTCACCCCTACCGAGCCAATACTATGGGGGAGATAAATGACTGTGGAATGATATGCTCCTGGTATCATTTTATTAACATCAAATTTCACAAAAAATAACAAAATGAGAACAAAATATACATTTTACCAAAATATGCAGTTTCAAGTCCAAAATTAGTACTTAGTGGCATAGCCACGTGACTTAATAATAGGTGCCAGTCTACGAAGCAAGGTTTCATATAATTGTCTGATGCGTTCAGGGCTTATGCTGGCCCAAGCATGGAACACTGAATATAACAGAGTTTCTCTGCTGGTTAGACGGGCATTTGTCAAAAGTTTTGACATATCATTCCACACATTTTCAATTATGTTTGCACCCGGACTCTGGGCAGGCCACATCACCCTGCGAATGTCCTGTTGGTCAAACCAATCATCAACTGCTCTGGGCCTGTGACAAGGAGCATTGTCATCCTGGTGTACAAATGGATAATTCCTGTCACCAAACATGTTAGTATTAGATGGTAGCAAGCCTGACTCCAAAATATCGATATATTTCTAGTGATTCATGTTTCCATTAACCACTATTAATGCGCCCAAGCCAAGGATGCTGATGCAGCCCCACACCATGATGAATATGCTGCTCCGGGTTCGAAAATTTAGTGCATGTGGTTCAAATGCTTTACCAGCAGTTTGCCAGCATAGTACCCGTCTGTCATCAGAGGTCAGACCAAAGCGACACTCATCAGAAAAAATATATAGGACCAATTGTCATGATCTGTCCAGTTCCAGATCCTGTTGACCCTAGTTTACTCTACGTTGCCTGTTTTGCAACGATATAAGAGGTTTCAGTCTTGCTACCCTGCTGTACACTCTCTGAGCATGTAACCGACGCCTAGCAATTTTCACAGACACATTCTTATGTGTGAAATTGTTCCACTGTGTTGTCAACTGACAAGCAGTGTCGGACTTTGACAACCTGGACATCAAAATCAGTCGTCGGTCTTCACGGCCAGTATTTTTTCTTGGACGACCCATCAGAGGCAATTTGTCTCTTGATCCAGTGTTTCTATACCAAGACCAGACCCTCTGCACGGTTCTGACTGAACAATTCAATTGTATCGCTATTCTGACATTGCTTATATTCCGCCTCTTCAGGTTAATAACTTGCACCTATAACCGTTAGATAATTGCCTGTATCTTGTCATATTGGAGGAAGACAGGCATAACATTTGCTGTACATGCACAAGACCAACAATACAATTCCATGGTATACCAGTTTTATACTCATTAGTCACATTATAAGTAGACCAAGCATTATAAGTACCCAAGATCTGCCTACTTTTATTACTCTGAGTTAGGGGGTGACACTTCTTTTGTCCAGTGTGTGTATCTTTGTATATCCAATCCATTCCCCTTGTGTACATATATTATTCATAACATTAGTAAAAGTCTGTTGTGTCATAAAACGCTTTACCTTCAAAAAGTTTTTTGTACGTTTTGTTGTATTTATTTTGTGTAATGTTAGTAATTTTGTAGACTGAGTTGATTGACATGACCTCGTCGTATATATAATGTTAACGGGGGACAGTAATGTAAGAGGCTAAAGAGAGAGGAAGAAAATGTAAATAAGGTAGTTAAGAAGTGACAATAAAGAATAAGAAGGAACATTAAGTTTTGTTCTTACCTCACGTAATTAGTAAGATAAAGTCAATACCACCGTGACGTATGGTGGAGGATGCAAAAGAGAAGAACCAGTCACCAGGGAGACATCCAGAAGAGAGCACATAAATAGTGGAGAATAAATAAATAAATGATGGAGGTTGCAAAATGAAAAAAATAATGAGGCGTTTGACACCATGAATCTTGTCAGGAAGAGAGAGAACGATCACCGAACGAAAATACGCAAGCGAGCACAAAGTATCCGGAAAGGAGATAGGAACTGGACAAACAGGGAATGGAAGTCTTTTCTAGATATGTTCTGATACCTGATACTTAAAATAAATGTAAACATTATTCATCTTCATTAGTAAAAGTCTGTTTTAGGCTATCATAAAACGCTTTGTCTACAGAAAAGTTTTTATTGCACGTTTTGTTGTATATATTTTGTGTGATGTTAGTAATTGACAGCCATGATTGGATAAGAAGTGGGGAGTGTTTTGTAGACTAACTGAGTTGATTGACATGACCTCGTCGCAGTACGTATGTTTGACACCATAAATCTTGTCAGGAAGAGAGAGAGAACGATCACCGGACGAAAATACGCAAGTGAGCACATAATATTCGGAAAGGAGATGGGAACCATACCTGATACCTGATACTTTAAATGAATGTAAACATTTTTCATCTTTTGATAAGTCATATGTGCATTAAGTAAATTCACTTTTGTTTACATTTTATGCAACTATTGACTTTAAAAAATTACAGGTTGCGGAATGTTTGAAGAGATGCCCGACTCCACACGCGCCTTTAAACGGATTAGATCTCTGCTCTGAGGTTTAAATGCTAGGGCCTGCAGCGGCGGCGGAGGCGGGGAGACCATCAGGAATCCGCGGCATCGCTTTTGAACTGTGGTCGGCCATATTTAGTCGGCGGATCAGTATGTACTCGGATCATCCATTCTGAATGGGGCCATAGACTCGTCATATAATCAACAGAGCAAACGAATACGATTTAAAACTAACTTTAACTTAAGATTCATTTTCATGTTATTTCTACTGGGGATTCATCGTCGTGGATTGGGCGCCTTGCCTGCGTTTGTTATTAGCTCCTATACTCGGTTGAAAGCGGAATGTGCCGCCGGTGTCGCTCTCAACAAGGGAATCGGACTTTTGTCGCATGTAATTTGGTAAATACGAATATAATCTCGACTTTAACTTGATTTATCTTTGGCAGAATTATCCTGTGATACCAATAGCGAATAAGAATGGATGGTTCATTGCATGTTATGTAAACATTGTGGAGTAAAGATAAAGCATGCGTAAATAGATAGTTTTGTTGAAGTATTGTTACGTTTTGCGTTAGTCTTTTATATAACAATAAAAAGTACAGGGAATTAAAAAAATAATTATCCCACGTCCGAACCAAAACTGGTGAGAAAAATTGCGGTCTACTGCTCGGCACCTCATCATGTATACAAAACGTGTTTGGTTCTCTAATCCATTGTTCATTTCTTTATTTCTTTCACACTTCACAACTGTAAACTATTTACATGTTTAACAATACAGATGGCATATTTTATGAATCTTTATCGAAAGGTTTTACAGGTTCACAATGAGTCCCAACAAGGTATTGTTAACTGCTGCAGCACCGCAGTGGCAAATAGAAATGAGGTACTGTCCCTTTTTACATATCGTTCTAAAAGAGTAAATTGACCTTTTTAATCCTCACCAGGTATGTGAAAGTGGCACTTGTACCGGGTTCCGCTGCGGTTCATGCGCTGTCAATTCATGTCCATCAGGTCCATATTGTGCATATGTACCATTGCTAAAAAGTTCTCGATGTCAGACGAAGAGGGAATGTCAAGAAAGGTGTATAAGGAGCCGTGACTGTGCCAACAACCGCTGCAGATTCTTCAGGTGCAGATGTGATGAAAGCTAATCAGGGCCGTAGCCTCCAGGGGGGCAGGGGGGCAGTTGCCCCCCCTGGGATTTGAGGTGCAAAAAATAAATAAATAAATAAATAAATAAATAATAATCGCAAAGGTAAATAATAATTAATAAAATAATAATTAACAAAAAATAATTGCAAAGTTGGTATCAATTCTGTGAGAAAATGCACTCATGGCCACTAGACAATCATTCAACAATCTGTTAACAAAGGTGTACTGTTTTTAGCCAACTCAGTTCATGCCAAAAAGCTCACCCTCCCTTAGGGAGCTATCCTTAGGGGAGCTATACTTATGGCAAAATGAACCCACAATTTCTGACTTCTGATTGAGCAATAAAACAGTTAAAATGCACCAGAATGCAGTATTATACATACAGTTTTTAAAAATTTTCCACACCATGGGAGGGGGACACCCCCTCCCATACCCTCCCCCCTCGGGGGCTTCGACCCCTCGTGTCTGCTACTGCCCCCCCTGGCATTTTGCTCAGGCTACGGCCCTGCTAATCGTCCAGCACGGTGTAATGAGTTGTTATTCGTGTAATTCAGTGTTAACTCGTTAGATGTTCACGAACACTTCTAAGATCATTGTCTTCGCATACTAACGAAGCAAAGGCATCATAAAAAGGCTGTTGTAATTGAATGGTATTAAGTTCTGATAAAATAAAAAGGAGTATAAATGCAAATCGTACTTTTGATCTATATCATTGCATGTGTGCATAATATCTTTCGTATTTCTTTTTAGCGGATTCGTGAGCACGAGAAATTGCTTTAACTCAAGAAAAATTCTATTGGCTGGTAAAATCCGTATAGAGTACCTTTGAGTATAATAACTGCTTGCAGTTGTGTTTTTTTTTATATTGATTTTATGTATCGATAATTAAATTGTCATAACTGCATACAACGTAACCTAAAAACTGATGAGACAAGAGGCAAAAAAAAAAGAAAAATATAGCAGATATAGAGGAATGATAAGGATGGAGAGGGAGAATCTGATAGATAAACGAAAGGAGGAAAAGGGAAAGACGGGATGAGGAAAATGATGAGGTAGAAGGAAGGATAAATAGAGAGAGAGAATTGTAAAGGGGGTGGGGGTGGGGGTGGGGAGAGAGAGAGAAAATAGAATTATGTTGTATAGTCCACTGAATAACACTGTTACCAGAATCCAGCGTAATTCCCAGAACGTCATGGTATATGTACCTGGAAAATTTCAACACAATTGATCGCGATAAGAATATAAGGAATCGTGTTGCAGTCAAATCTAAACTAAAAAAATAATCGAATCCACGATGATCCCTAGATTAGATCTACGCCGAAACTATTTTAATCGAGACATTTTTATATATTACTTTGATGCATGTACACCTATTCAGATAAATAGACCAACTTGCATATGACGGGATTATATAATTAAAATAGAAAGACAGATGATGTAAAATGTTCGGAATATGGTCTATTTTATCGGTGGAATAATACATGTACAACTTGTCATGTATCACTACCCTCTGGTATCAAGGGCCTTAAAATACTATACAAAATCACACTAGGGGCCTTTCAACATTTTTGTCACAGACTACTATGGCACCCTGTGGCCAGAGAGTAATGTGCGTTGAGACAATCATTGGCATTTCAACGATCTTCTTAAAAATGATCTTGTCAGTTGACAATGCGTTTATATTGGCAACCAAAAGATAGATTGGTACAAATCATATAACGGTAAATGGTCTTATGTGGATTTTATTTGATATGTCTTGAGGGAAAATATGGTTAAAATGTGACGGCCGTAGTTATTGATATGACTTGGTGTAGTGTTGAGGTAGGAAGTGATGCGCATGACGTCATATAAACACTAGTATCTGGGACGCCAGATAAATACTATAATCTGGGACGCCAAATACATTGTAAACAACTCAAAGAAATATAATACATTTTATTTTACCACCCAAACGGCGGTTAACGCATTTATTCTGGAGTTAGTGCTTGCCATCACATCACGTGACCTCCATAGATAGCTACACTCTGTAAAAATGCAATGTAAACAATAAAGAATATGAAGGAACATGAAAATTGTTTTGTTCTTTCCTCGCGTAATCAGTAAAATAAAGTCCATCGTAACATTTGTCATCTTATACTTTTTCGTGCATCATCATTATTTGTATAGCTCCTTTTATCTTATAAATGAAACCCTGTCCATCCAGTAGTAAAGAACATATTTTTTTGTTACCATGTTTTTCACACCATTCATTCCATCTTTTTGATGCACGTTTTTTATTTATTCTTATATATAAAAAAGCAAGTCCATAATTTCGAAACTGCGTCGTGACTTTGTTAGCGCAAATCATTCATTTTCCAGATTGAAAAATACTTAGTATGTTAGAAAAATTAATCTTACAGCTTCTTTTTTAATTGATTCATTAAAAAAATATAAATATTTCATTATGCATTACTCTGGTTTAAGAAGGGAGAAGACATTTTCTGGTTTAGTAACAAAATGGTTAGGAGAAGGGGAAGGGGGACCGGGGTAAATTGCCCCAGTGAGAGACTTTTGGCCTTGTGGAGCTAAATGTGAAAAAGTTAGAGCACCAAAACTGGTTTGAGAACAAACAAAGACTTAACTACAGATGCAACGTCATTGTTTTGCAATGTAATGCCACATGGATCACAATTTGACCAAAAAAAAAAAAAAAAAAAAAAAAAAAACACCTGTTGTCAGGGGGGCTCACTTGTCCCATGGCGGGCAAGTTGGCACCCTATAGCCTACTGAAATAATGTAGCAATCCATGTTAACGCCATTAATGTATTTTACGCCTTTTATCATATCTAATTGATTTTGAGAGTCTTAGCTAAATTTGCAGTCCATATGGGGCAGATATTTTGATGTTTCTACGCGTTTCCTTCAATATCTTGAATTTGTGTTGAAAAATCATGAAAATTAAGGGTCCTTGAGTGCTAGAATAAACTATGACATTCATGGTACACATCCTTTATACTATCACAAAATGTAAATAAATTTTAAAATATCTTCAACAAAGTTACTTTCAGATGTAAGTCTTTTATTTGGACACACCGCCCAAGCAAAACTTTTCTGACCGACGCTTTCTTGGCACTGTGGGATATGGTGACTTTACAAGATAATATCTGATGACATTTTTTGCCTCCTAGGTATTTTTTATAAGTTGACGATCTGCCAACTTACCCCGGGGTCCATCTAGCCCTGCTCTCCCTTAGGTTATTTGTCGACACTGTCAAGGGTTTGTGTGCTATGCCTTCTATCTATCTATAGATAGATAGATAGATAAAATGAAAGAACAAAAATCAATATCTAACTTAGTAAGTTGTAATACGGAATGGTATCAAATATTTGTCCCGTATCTTATAAATATAAGTGAAACTCATTTGTCAGGTTTATTAATTACTCGTTTTTAATTATTTACAATGAACATGATATAGAATGTTTAATCTTTAATTCTTTGTTGCCTTGCCAGATTGCTACTGTTGGCTTTTTCGTTGGAAGAAGCGATGAATGATGCCCCTTAGCGGCAAATATAACATCAAGTTAATTTAACATTTAGAAAATAGGCCCGCAGTCCCTTTGCTCGGAATATTTAAGACAGTGTTGCGCTATATTGTCGTACCGAGAGAAAATATTAAATATTTATAATAATAACGGCGTAGCACAAATTTTCATTCTATTCATCCATATAAAAGCTATTGGATAATGATAATAATAATAATATTTATTTATTTATTGTGAAATAATATTTATTTCTTACATTTCAATGCACTTCACAATATACAATATTAATATAAAAATTATTAAGAATAACAGCACTAAAATACAGACTTACTTTAAAAGTTTAAAAACATTAATCATAAAAACTTTTAAAAAGATGAGTTTCAAGACTTTAAAACTGTCGTAATTGCTATTTGAGATCTAATCAAAAAGACGTAAACAATAAAAGCCCTGACTCAATAAAATTTATTACACTCCCTCTCTGGCTAAGTGTAAAGTTGTTATAAAAAGGATGTCTAGTTTGCCTTTGTGGTTCTAACTTTGTAATAAGTTACATTGCCGAAATTGATGTACTCTAGCGCTCTATGAAAAAAAATGCACAAGACTTTGAATATTTTTTGTCGGATTGGTAACCAATTCAATGTAGTTCTTTTAAAACTGGAGTAATGTGTTCCAAACTTTTTAAAAATCTTCTTTATTAATATTTTATCTGCTGGATTTTCAGTTAGTTGGACTTTTTTTAAAAATTACTCTCACTCAATCCAAAGGGAATACTATTAAAACAATCAAGTTTTGAGGTAACAAAAGCATGGACTAATTTTGTTGTTGATATGTCCAGTAAGTTACGAACTTTGCCTATCCTCCAAAGAAAAAACGATGTTCGCTTACAAATATTGTTGATTTGTTCTCCAAAAATTTCAGATGAATCAAAAATTACACCTAAATATCTCACAATTTTAGATGCTTTTAGATGCTTTCACATTACCAACGTGAACATACAGGGTTGCTACTTAATATGGAATATTATTTTTTTGGCGAGTAAATTTTCTACATAATATTTATTTTCTCTCTAACTACTTTAAACCCAAAACTGAGTTGTCACTCCATGTGTAGCCACGTGTGTTACCTAATTACCACACGACTCTCGAAACAATTGATGCATGCAGTTGCATGTTCTGTGGTCAGAAATGTGAGGGGTGGTCTTTTCGGCAATTTCTGCCCTTGTATAAAAACGCATGGGTTTGGTCAATCTTTGGAGTGTATTTAGAGAAGCAACAAAGGGATCGCTCTGAAACTTGACAGGTACCTTAGAGAAGATATGGTTCGACAGCAAAGCAACGCAGCTTACTACGGGATTCTTGCTCTCAAAGAAAAAGGACAGAAACGGACAGCCATTGCCAGGCAATGCAACATTTATCAGGAACCGTAAGTAAAGTCCTCCAAAGAAATGCTACAACAGGGGCACCTACTCCAATACCATGACCAGGGTGTCCTCGTATCACACCAAGAAGACAGGATTGCCTTCTCCTTAGAGTGCGCCGTGCTGGTCGTACAAAGATAACCAGTATCCTCAGAAAAGAGTGGCAGAATGTCATTCAAACGCCCGTTTCAAGGTCCCTCGTGAACAAGAGATTACTGCAAGTCGGTCATTTTGCATGAAGACCAGTAGGGAAACCACTGTTAACAACAGGTCATATACAGCGACGCCTGCAATGGGCTGGGGACCACATGCACTTGCAGCCAAAAAACTGAAATCACGTCGTTTTGGGTGATGAGGCTAGGTATGGAGTTTTTAGGGTTAACGGTCGAATCCGTGTCCGCCGACGTGTACGAGAGGCATAAAACGATGATTGTGTACTGCCTAGGGTGCAAGCAGGGGGTGGTAACGTCTCTGTTTGGGGAACATTTCATGCCGATGCCCAGAACCAGTTGTTTTTCTAGGATGCAACCTCAACCAGGGTTCCTACAGAGACATTCTACAGCAAACAATCCTTCGATTTGTAAGAGTCTTCAGAAACAACTTTGTGTACCAAGACGACTGTGCAACCCCACATCGAGCTCTCAGAATCATTGTTTTTCTTCGAAACCAATGGGTTCAGCAACTGACCTGGCCTGCAAACTCCCCAGATATGAACCCAATTGAAAACCTGTGGGCGGAAGTAACTCACAGAATTAATAGCTATGGTCATCGGACGGTAAATAGCGATGAACTACGACAGGCAAATATCACTGCGTGGAATGACATCCCCATCAAAACTCTAAAAAAACTTGTCACAGGGTATGCAATGTAGGATAAGGGCGCTGCAAGCGGGCTGCCGGAGGTCATACCCGCTGTTGATGACTTTTCAAGATTTACTGTAATGAGTTCTTTGACTGTGTAACATATCACTGTTCGGAAGCTATAATTTTCTTAATATCTTAGCTTAAAATTAATACTGACATCAAACTGTTGATATGGTTTTCTGGGTGTGTTCTTTTCTTTTGAATGACATCTTATGTCAGATTTGATATTATTGACCAAAATATCTCACAATTGAAGACTCGATATTTTTATCACTCAATGACATACTTTTTTGATGAATCAAACCAAAAAAATTTGATCAGCACTCAAAAATAACAATGATAAAATATATTCCATATTAAGTAATAGGGCCTAACCCTGTAAGTGTTTTCTTTTGTTGTCACCATTGTCTTTAAACCTAGAGGAAAATCAGATAATATCAGAAATATTCAGTTGCTACGCTTTGTAACAACCCTGAACTTTTACCCCCCCCCCCCCCCCCCCCACACACACACACACAACATTTGGCTTACTCCTCCACAGTAGCCCTGTAAATCCCCCGGCAAAAAAGAAGTGTGACATATTTAACATAATTGTTTATTTCCGTTAATTGAAAACCCTATTATAAATACAACAAACACGTCTTCCCGGGACTCAAAAAGTGCATATTCCAAAACAGTGGGGGTGAGGGGGAAGTGTCGATGCGAGTAATAGGCCTATATAGGCCCTACAGTACGTATTATAGGCCTATATGATAACTTTGTTTTGTGTGTGTGTGTGTGGGGGGGGGGGGGGGGGGGGGAGGCTAGTAGCAAAGTCTGGAAATGAAAGAGACGACTCTAAATAGGCCTGTGGTGTAAGTAGGATATATTGGAATAATCCCTGTACAAAAAAAGGATGATACGCAACCCACAGAAGTTATACAAATGCCCGGGTTGCACCATGTCTTGCAAAACCTCCTTCGCACCCCCTCCCCCGCCCCCTTTGATATCCTGAATCCACCAAGGTAAAAAGTAACCATTTCGATTGTTTTGATCATTTTGAGGCGTCTTAATCTCTTGGGATTTAATATAATAAGTAATATGACCCCTCTGTTACTGTGGAGAATAACCTGATTATTAATAAATAACCTTGTAATGTTTGAAAAAGGACGAACTAAAACGTGACGGTCAGCTCGTAATTTCTCCCACTAGGCGGCGCTGTTTTCGTGACTTCATTTGCATATAACATTACAAAAATGGCCACTCAGCCGCACAGCAAGAAGAGAGTTTGCTATTATTACGACGGTAAGATAAGTTAAGATAGTGTTTTAAAGCCTACAAAGCACTTTATTACTGACTTGGACGCCTCAAGAAAATTTGTGAGTTGGTTCACGGCTGCGATTGAAAGTTAACCATAATCGAAGTCGCCGATGGCATTGTGCGCGGCTTGCCGACTTGCGAACAATGTGGCGAAACATAACGTGACACATAACTAATTCTTGTACATAATTTAAATGTATGTGCCAGTTGTTTTGATTTCATGAAACGCTTTGGGGTTATTTAACTGGGAAATACCAGAATCCTAGATTGTGCAAATGAGGATGGTAGCAACCGTGAGTGAAGTTTATAAAAGTACGGTGGCCCTTGAATCGTGTTCCGTGACGTTCCAATTTTTAGTTTTACTTCTCATAGATTACTTACTGAGAACAGTACAACGTTTACCTAAACTGTTTTGAGTTATATTCTAAAAAATTAGTCGTATTTGATGCTCTTGTGTATCCTTTGCATGTTAATTGGCAGTGAAAAGTATTCCCCACCAAATTAAACGGCAAAATTAGACTAAAAACAATTGTGTTCTTGCTGCATGGTACGTAGACTACGTACAATGTCCTCGTTCTTACCGTGTAGTTCGTTAACAAGTGAAACAATACTTTTTTATTTATCTTTGTCAAAATTGTTGATACCATAAAACCTTGTATCCATTGTGCCCATTTCTTGACCAAAAATTGTCCAAAGAAGAAATAACATTTCACTTCCATGAGTTTTATTGATGTTGGCGTTTGTGCAGTTCACCCACAGATCGAAGAGGTATGTGCTGGTTCACGCTGTGTGTAAAGAATAGTTCTGCCAGCTTATCGAACTTCACACCAAATAGATTCATTTTCCACTGTTATATTTATGCATAAATATCAATATTTTCATATTTATCTGATATAAATACAAGCTAAAGTGATAGAATAATTTACGATGGCCCAGGAGGCCATTTTCTTGATACTCTCATTTTCACAATGAAAGACTTTGTTCGAGCTCATGTATTTTTAGGGAGTTTTATCAGAAGTAGGTGTGTAATATTGTTTTGTGCAGCACACACACTGTTATTAAAATTTGTGTAATATTGTCTTTATACAGATCGATTTTGTGGAGTACATCTTACCATATATGAGTGCATTGGTACTTACTAGTATGCCCTTAGTTGAAAACATTATTTTTAATTTTTTAAAAGCCATCTAAACACACATCTGACTATTTTCACTACCTCCTTAGTTCTAGTACGATAACTTCTATTCTTAATCTATTGTTGATTTTCTCAAAGTAACTGTGAGCTCCTCAATTTTTCATATTTTTTTGTAGGGGACATTGGCAATTATTACTATGGCCAAGGTCACCCCATGAAGCCACACCGAATACGAATGGCTCATAACTTAATTCTCAACTATGGTCTATACAGAAAGATGGAAATATATGTAAGTAAATGGCCTGTGTTGCCATTTTCTGTATAAAACAGTGCTGCTATCAGTGGTCCATTTCCTTTACATATATGCTCTCCCAGATGTATCCATTCTTTTCAGATATGCCCAACCCATGCTTAACCACTGTTTTATCATTCTGTTGTGGCACTGCAAAAACATGGCATTGTGGCATGAACTCCAATTGTATTATTATGCTGGCATTGTGGCATGACCACCATTTGGCATGATGCTGGCATGGTGGCATGACCACTATTTAGCATGAAGCTTCTCTGCCTCTTTGCTTGATTCCCTAATACTTATTCTGTGTGACAGTGAATGACCTGTTGTCATCCTCAAAACATCTAAACCATTTCTGCTAAATACATAACTATTTTTTTCTCCATTGCTGCATCTGATCTCATTTCTTCCTCCTGATGACATGTCCTTATACCATGCACCCATGGACCAAATTTGATTTTAAGCAGCACTGTTACTGTTTTTGAATGTTGTATAAATGATGTGGTGTTGTGCACACTGTTCCTGTAGGTGACATTGGCAACTACTACTATGGACAAGGGCATCCCATGAAACCTCACAGAATGCGAATGACTCACAATCTTCTGCTTAACTATGGGCTTTACAGAAAGATGGAGATTTATGTAAGTTGTGATGAGGTCATTGTGTAGACCAGTATTGCATTGGTATGGCTGAATGGCTCTTCCTATGCTTATTTTTATGTATTTTCTACAAAGCAAGGATATAACGTATTAATTGCAATACAAAATACTTTTACTAGATACTGTTTGTAGTATTTACTATTATTTTTGCACATATTGTTATTCTTTTGATCTAGGTTATCTTTGATGGAAGGCGTTTAGTACTTTTAATTAATTTTATTTTTGAGCATTTTTTTTCTTTGAAAAACTGGAAATCAAGTAATTATTTATAAATTGTCTATCAACATTTTAACAAGGCCATTCTCACTTTTACAGCGCCCTCACAAAGCTACCCAGGAAGAAATGACCAAGTTCCACAGTGATGACTATATTAAATTTCTGAGAAGTATTCGTCCAGACAACATGTCAGAGTACAACAAACAGATGCAGAGATGTTAGTAATGACAGATTTTTAACAATTATAATATTTACATTGTATTTTGATAATAATATATAAAAGAAAAAGATGTAACAAAATGTACATGATCCAATATATGAGTAAAAACAGTTAAGGAAGTGCTAATAGAGGATATTAAAGTAAATTTGTGACGTGTTTTCCAGTCAATGTCGGTGAAGATTGTCCAGTGTTTGATGGTCTCTATGAGTTTTGCCAGCTCTCAACAGGGGGCTCTGTAGGTAAGACATAGTTTATTATAAATGAATGTGGGTTTGGAGAATGATGATACTCTTGCATACTGTTATTTTTAAAGTTAATTCCCTGATTTAGGACATTATTTCATGGAGATAAGAGGAAAATATAAAATGAATGTGCACCCTTTCAATACTAACAAAATTCTACCTCCAGCTGGAGCAGTGAAGCTGAACAAACAAGCGACTGACATAGCAGTGAACTGGGGAGGAGGTCTTCATCACGCCAAGAAGTCTGAGGCTTCTGGATTCTGTTACGTCAATGACATTGTACTTGCAATACTAGAACTACTCAAGTAAGCACAAATAACTTGTGATTTTCATGAGTTGAACTCTCTCACGTGGAATATTTTAGAGGAAATGTAATTAAAGAATTATTTGATTTTTTCAGCCATTAAAATCTGTTTCAACAGATGTTTTGCCTAATTGAGTTTTAAAAAATTTGATTAGGCTTAACTTTTTTATTATTATTATTATCATATTTTTTTCATTTGTAGTGATTCATAACATTCTTCCAGATATCACCAAAGAGTATTGTACGTGGACATTGACATTCACCATGGAGATGGTGTTGAGGAGGCATTCTACACCACAGACAGAGTGATGACTGTCTCCTTCCACAAGTATGGAGAATACTTTCCAGGGACCGGAGATCTCAGAGTAAGTGTTGTATTATAAGTTGTCTTTAAAGTATACCGACTTGAGATTGATAACTGAGGTATAAACAATAAAATATAAGCAAATTCCTATCAAATTTTTGTTATCAAAATGAAGTTTTGATTTGGTCCAATTGTTTTAAACTAAGATAAAGATGAAGTTGTAATTAAATCTCATGCAGGAACTTATACTTGAATTTAACTTTGCTAAGTTTCAATCTTACCGTAAGGCCTTCGGGTAAACTGAATTGGGTTGTCACAGTTTCCAGTTTATGTATCATTGAGGTTGGATAACCAATTTTCTTTCCTTCAGGACATTGGTGCTGGCAAGGGAAAGTACTATGCTGTTAATTTTCCTCTGAGAGATGGCATTGATGATGAGTCTTACTGCAAGATATTTGAGCCGGTAAGTAGGAATAATCTAGTATTTTAATCAGTGTAACGTAATATGTAAAATTGCTTTGCTGTATTGCTTGATTATTTTTTAATGAACATTGTTTGAGAAGTATTTTTATCAAACATCTTGGGAATGACTGAATTTTTTTTTTTTTTGCTGTAGGTGATGACCAAGGTAATGGAATGCTACCAGCCCAGTGCAATTGTGCTACAGTGTGGTGCTGATTCCCTCTCTGGAGATAGGCTGGGATGTTTCAACCTCACTCTCAAAGGTAACTTGACAATTTTTTTTTCCCTAAATTTTGTATGCTTTTCCAATTTGTACTGCACTGTTTTGTGCAGTTTGCTGGTTTTGGTTCTACTAGATATTTGATAAGTGAAACAAATACATTTCCAAATTTATTAAAAAAATTTTTAAAAGTTTTTGAAGCTCACTTTATATTTTTAATGAAGAAGTTATAAATATGTCCACAAATCCCTTTTCAAGCCAATTTCAGATATATCAGGTTTGTATAATTCCAAAGAGGGCAACTCTTTATGTGATACATATCTTCCATACTGTGAACGTAATCAAAAGTTGACCAACTGCTGTGTAACTGTTTCAGGTCATGGTAAATGTGTGGACTTCCTGAAGAAGTACAACCTGCCCCTGCTGCTCCTGGGAGGTGGAGGCTATACAATCAGAAATGTTGCCAGATGCTGGACATATGAAACTTCCATCGCACTTGGACATGATGTGGCTAATGGTAAGTTTGAAACATAGCAATTTACATTTAATGTACTAGGGGAAAATATTTAGGAGTTCATAGTAATACATACATTCAAGTGAACTTTTTCAATGAGATCTGGTGTACTTTGCATAATATTCATAATGCATAATGATGTGGCTTGATACCTTTCCTTCTGCATATAATGTGTCTCATGAAGAAAGGAAATTGTGCTGCAACATACTACACTATAGAAGAAAATGTTTCTATCTTCCAGAACTTCCATACAATGACTACTTTGAGTATTATGGCCCAGACTTCAAGCTTCACATCAGTCCATCCAACATGGCAAATCAAAATACTCCTGAATACTTGGACAAAATTTGGTAGGAAATAAAATGTTCTTTCCCAAAAAATTGTTCTGTATGATATCTGTAGATTCTTTATAACCCTATGTAACCTTCATATTTGATTAAAAAATAAATGAATGTACTGCTAAATATTTTTTCACTTAAAAGACTTGTTGGGTTTTAACTTGATTTGAAATTCACCTTCATTCTTTATCTGCTGCACACATGTAGACCCAGTCTGTAAAGCTTGTGACAGTTTGGGGGGAAATTGTGTGGAACATAAATTTAGCAGTGTCAAAGTGTCCAAGTATTATATTACATACCTGGAGAATACATCTGCACACAAGTCATAGTTTTATGAATGCTTTACAAACCTTTGGTTAATTGTGGGTTGATCATAATAATCAAGTGTTATGGAATGTCAATTTCAGCACAAGACTGTTTGAAAATTTGAGGATGCTGCCCCATGTCCCAGGAGTCCAGATGACAGGTGAGTTTAAACATTTTTAAAAAGTTTGTTTGCATTAGATATTTAAAAGCTAAAGAAAAACAAAAATAGGCACGAGTGGTTCGGTGAGCAAAAATTTATGTATCACTGCAATTTTTTCATACTCAGACATCCCAGAAGATGCTTTAAATGATGAAGAGGAAGATGAAGACAAAGAAAACCCAGACCACAGGATATCAAGTATGAACTTTTTATATTTGCAAATTTTAATGCAACTTGTCCAATTCATAGACCATGACAAGTTTGCAAATAAATTAAGATGAGATTTCTGAAACCATGCCATAGGCTTTCTTACGGTCTTTTTGTATATGTATACAGTGTGTTGTTTTGTATGTAATGTAGAAGTCAAGTAAAGAGCTTGTGTATTGCAATGTGCATATTTCATGGCAGGTGTTTCTTGTTTTTCAGTCCGTGCTAGCGACAAGCGTATCACATGTGAAGAAGAGTTTTCTGACAGTGAAGATGAGGGAGAAGGAGGTCGCAGAGACAGAGTCAGTCACAAACGTAAGAGACCTAAGATGGATGAAGGGGAGAAGAAAGACGAAGAAAAGGGTGAGTTTCTAATCCAACCACGAAGAAAATCTGCATACCAATGACTAATCTGCTAAAATTACTTTTGCTTTTTGTTATTCAAATGATTAATTATTAAGGATCAAAGATCATAACCATTATTGTAACATTTTAAAACCAGGTGAAGAGAAAAAGGATGCAGTTAAGACTGAGCCAGCAGAGAACAAAGAAGAAAAAGAAGCAAGCAAGGAGGATAAACCAGCAGAACAGGAGACAAAGGAAATCCCAGCAGTAAAGAAAGGTAACTGAATATAACCTGAATTATTCACTTATTTTGATGGGCTACACAGATACATAAAATCTTTTTATACCTTAAAGAACACTTATAGAAGATCCGTAATGATAACAAAATTCTGGTAGTCTGATTTTTATATGCTTAGTATTTTGGTTTAAAAGGCTGTTCTGGCATTATTTCAAATTTGATTTCATCCAAATGTGGATTAACCTTATTTGAAATAAGTATTGAACAAATGTACTCTGTATCAAACACTTACAAACAATATAGAATTTTTGTAAAATTAAAAAAAAAAAAGATCTTAATATATATATATATGCGATTTCAGAAGAAGAGTCGAGCTCCAAACAGGACAGCACAGCTGATAGTAAGGAGGCAGACCAAGCACCTGATGAAAGAACAGAGGAAAAGATGGATGTCTGAACAATTATCAGGATGGTCCATAAAGACTTGATGGTCACAAATAACTGTAGCATGTGTGGTTAGAAGTGACTTGGAGCAAGAATTGTGTTACACTTTCAAAGATATATTTTGTTGTACATAACAGACTTTACTAAAGATTTACTTTGTGACATTGCTATGTACTGTAGTACCGTTAGTTGTGAGATAAGAATTTAAGCTAGATTTATACAGGGGATATTGTTTTATATAATGTGCACAATATGTTTGGCATTGACTGAAGTAACAAAATTATTTTGAAGAGACTGGTCTATTTAGATTATGAAACCATCATGGATTTTAATTGAATACTGCTACATGGAAGGGAATCTGTCTAGTAGACCCATTTTTTGTACAGTAAATGTTTTGAGGGGAGCAGCAAATGAAAAATAAAAACTCCACTTAAGTAACATTTATGTTGTCATTTATTCAAGTTAATAATAATGATCAATCAATGTGAAAAATTTTGGTAAAATGATGGATGTGAAGTTGATCACTGTAAAAGTATATATATAGACTGAACATAAAGGTGAGTGAAGACAAGCTTCCACAATCTCCTTTATATAAAGATTTAAGTCAGGATAACATCCTTTTCAATTAAAAGCTTATTTAAAAGTTATTTACTGTAGCTGGGTATGTAAAATATAAATTGTAATATAATGCAACAAGCCTTACTCTGCAAGAAGTGTTACTGTGCTGTCGTCACTACAGAATATCAATGCAATAAGTGGAAAAAATTATACAATGCTACAGACAAAAAAATGCTCAACAACTTTATAAACTCTCAGTTTCAATCTCTCTAAAACCATTTAAATGTTGCTACTTGATACCTCTTAAACAAAAAACAAAATTTACCATGGCATAATTAAACAAAGTTCATATTAAAACTATTAACACTACGACTCTAACAACTGGCATTGTGACAAAATGGAGATAGATAAGCTGTTGTCACAAACTACTATGCATTGAAAACCAACCAACTTTTAGTAGTGTGCCTAAAAAACCTCATGAACTGCATTATGAACAAAGCAAGAGTAAAACCTCACCTAACTGCAAGATATCCTGTATAATGGCAAAAAGTAACTTTGGCAAACTTAATCTATCCTGTATGTCAAGTATAGCATTTTCTGCATGACGTAATTATTATTATTATCACAAAAAAATCACACCACAGCAGTTGTATAACTATGTTCGCTTTAATAATAATAAAATGTTTATATATTTAACTGTAAACATCAACTTTGGTGGCTTTAAAGTAAAAGCTGTTTTAATATATTTGTTTACTGTGATGAAATCAAAACACTTTCATGACATGTAAATTTTATTACCAAGCAAGCTGAAGTTTTTATCTGTTGAAGTTGTGATGAGTTGAGACAATGGTAGCTACACAGAACATACATTCCATCACACTGCTGTAGGCTGACAAGACTGTGGTCTTGCGGAAGGCTGCAAAAAGTAGTTTTCATTTAAGTTCAAATGTTTTAATTCAACATGTTAAACCATTAATTTTGAGAAAATGCATCACTGTTTCTTAAATCTTTAAAATTTCCTCAATAAGTCAACTTACAGTTGAAAATCCAGGTTCTGCTTGGGCATTATCTCTGTTTTGTGAAGTGTCTTCAGTGCTAGCCTGGTGTGTTGCGGCCCCTTTTTGTGAAAAAAAAAGAAGTAAAAAGTACTGTCTACTTCTAAACGGGAATGCAAATGAAAAAGCTGGAATAGCAGACAGAGACCATCATTACCTGTGCCACCTGGATGTGTTATACTTTCTGTGGATTCTAGGCCATCTGTCCCCAGTGGCAGGAATTGAGCTGAAGGTGTTGGCTCATCTTCATCACTGGCATCAATCATTGGCTGTGGAGGAAAATGAACTATCAGAGTGAACCAATAAATGTTTGTGCTGGTTACATAATCAAAAATTTAAGTCCTCACTATAATTACAATTTGAATCAAAGAAATGAAAGATACATAAATGACTTAAATTTTTTCACAATAACATATCTTGTCGATGTTTTAGCTGGAGAGAACGAAGTCTAATATCTTAAGTTTTAATAAAGAAAAGACCAATTTATAATCACAATAAGATAATTGTTTGACATGGTATTGCTTACAATGGCATCAAGATCATTCCCAGCATTAGAAGGGTTCTCAAAATCTGTCTTATCATTTAGTAGCTTCTCCCCTTCTTCATCTTCAAACTTGGGTTTAGTAGAGTCTGAAACATGAAACATTAATCGAGCAACATTCAATTAAAGTTTACCTCTGAATAACATTCATTATTAATTAATTTAACAATAAGCTTAAACTCACAATAAGCATTAATGAAAATTAACTTCTAATATCCCTATGCCACAGAGTGGCCAAAATAACATATCAATAGGTGAACAATTTCCACACCCTAGCATGATCCCAGTGTGAAATAGGATGGTGAAGGCAAGACCAAGTACTTTGTAATTTGTTCTCATGTCATGCCCTCCATTCATATGATCACACTATTTTGCTGCACTCGGTGCAGTATTTTGACAAAAACAAAACAAAACTAAACATAATGGAGATATAATGGTATTGTGTGAATTAATAGTTCTTCAACTTAATGTCATTAACTATCTGTATTGAAACATTTTTTCTAAATTAATCACATACCAAGAGAAATAAAATACTGATGAAACAGACAGTCACTAATAAGGAACTAAACAGAATAGAAAGGACATATTTTAATCAATAATTCTACGCCAGTTGGTAAGTTCATTAGGAACTGAATATGTGAGGTCAGAGCATTTAAAAATATGCTAAAGCCACAACATGCATAAAACACTAAAAAAGTCCACACAGACACAAGTCTTTTAAGTAAGATACAAAACCAAACCAGGCAGAATAGATAAGCAATTCCAACCAGTGAATCAGTCTCTTGCTTGCCTACCTGATCTCATTTGTTTCAATTGGTGAACATTTTGAGGTGGGCAATTCACATCAAAGGCAGAGAAGTCTTCTTCACTTGCATACATGGAGACAGTTGATACTCTATTGTGTCTGGTTTTACTAGGATCATGATGTAATTTACTATTCATATGATTCAACTCCACATTGTTAGACACAATAGGTGGCCGAGATGCAGGTTTAATGCATATTGTGGCAAATATGGCTACAATAAGGATCAGAATAATCACTGACATCACTGCCATTACCACTGTAAAAGAAAAATTTGATTATGGAAAACAATAAAGAGAATAATAAATATTATAAACATGTACCACTTTCTCTTGAGATAGCATCACTGAGATCTTCAGTGCTGGCAAGGTGAGTGCTTTGGGGCCTTGGGGAGACCTCATTCTCAGGGAGCTCTAGTGTCCCTGGGTTAAAGTTGTCCTGCTGGTTCACAGAGTGGTACTCTTTAACAATCTTCCTGTGTTTTCTTCTCAAGATAATTGTTATGACAACTGAAGCAGCTACTGCAACTAGCAGTATAACTAAAGCTACAACTGTGACAAAGAAGACAAAATAAAAATTAAGATATTAGTTTCATGCTTCATTCAATCAATGGGGAAATGACACATTAACAAAATGGCATGAATGCTGGATATCATTTAAAAACTTGCCCAAGTATTGATTAACATAGCAAAATAAACAAACTGGGTGTTAATTATGTAGATATTCACGGATTTTTTTTTTTACACTTTATAGGCTGTGAAATCAATTTTGATATATTTGTAACTAAAAGCAAACATTTTGGTAAAATATTTTGATCATCTTTTAAGCATTTAACTGTATACAATTGAACTGTTCTGTGTTATAGGATGATTTTAAAAAGCCAGCAAAATTAAGTAAAAACTTTCCATATTTTAATTTTCATGCCTCAAATTAAAACTTTAATTTTTATGACATTTAAGTCAGTAATTTCTGAGACTCACACAATAGAGTAATACAAGTCTTACTGAGTACGGTTCTAAATGTGCTGTTCATTACCTGTATGTGTCACTGTGCTGTCTCCACCCTGCTCTTTCTGCTCCCCTGTGTGGATATCATGGTCATCTGAGGAGATGACGACCACCTTGGGCAGGCCTGGGTTCCATGGAGGGAATGTGGAGGGAGGCTGCAATGAAGAAAGTAGTATATAGTGGTCGCAGGCCATGTCTCCATATAGAGAGTGGAGTGAGACAGGACTGGAGGTTCCAATGTACAATTGCACAACGTTATTTTAAATATATATATATATATATATATATATATATATATATATATATATATATATATATATATATATATATATATATATAAAGAATAATAAAGCTTGCATCTCAATATATTAGATGACGAATGCACTAAATGTCATTTGCTTATAATTTCTAACCTGTTACTTCTTTAGTTATCACACAGTGAAACATTTCATTGGCATTATCTGAAGCCTCCCCCCCCCCCCCACAAAAAAAAAAAAAAAAGTTTTGTTGAACTGTTCAAAGAAAATGAAATGTCTCTGCCCACTTACCTTAATTTCTTCCTGAAAGACAGTGAAATTTCCTTTATCCACTATCTCCTTGGGTGGTGGTGAACACTTTGCTGGCCTTAGGTCTGCAGAGTTTGGGCTAATTATGAAGTCAACCCCTTCAGGACCAGGAGATATCTTTAAGGCAGTTTCTAATGGCAACAGATTGGTTTTTAGATGTTCTAGTTGGATGTCAACATCTGGAAACAATGTAATTTGTAAATTATAGTATTCTTGATTTCAAAGGTTCTCCTAAAATTCTTTAATGACTTCAGTTTTTAAGTATCTTTTCATAAATAATCAAAATTTGACTGCTATGGCAGATGTCTGAAGATTAGTTACAGTCAGTCTGGATAATTATTCCCATAATATAATTTCTATAATATTATGCTCTTTTATAGATTATTTGCTAGGTGCTCATCAAATAGTGTCCATGATAGTGTTAATGCAGTAGCTCACTAGAGATACATCCCTTCATGTTCCCAGCTGGTAGGAAGTGAATAAATCCTGGAGTTATTCCTCCTACTGAAATCCTGCGGATTCCATGGAATCTGTACTCCAGGTGCAACATGGAGGAGGTGTTCCTGTCATCAACCTCATTGAAAAAATACACAACTAGTTAAGTAAAATTCAAAGAAATACAGTAATAGCAATCTCATTTATAACTCATTTGTTGTTCACATATATTATATCAAATAATCAGAGAAACAAAGTTACCTGCAACAGAAATATTTCCTGATATCTCCTAAAATGTACTTTGTGCCTGTTGCCATCTGCATAATGACCTTGCAATGCTATGGCATCTGGGAAGAAAAAGAGATTCTTGTTGAACATATAATCAAACAGGCAATCTTGAGGTCTTGTTTTTGGATATTCTTGATAAATTTTAATCCAAAATGCCTTCAAAATGTTCCTTTGCTTTGTAGGATACTAAGCAAAGGTTTGATACATTTAAACATTTTTTCACAAAGTACCTTTAAATCCTATATTTGTGTGCTTTTTATCTTTCTATCTACCTATCCATCTATCTCTCCATTTAAGCAAAAAGTTTAATAGATGGATGAATAGACAGAAAAAACAAAGCTGGCTTACGCTGCCCAAATCCTAGATCCACATCCACCCTGATAGTTCCCTGCTGGGTCAAGGTCACCAGGATGTACTCCATGCCTCTGGAATAAATCATAGGTAAGGTTTCCTTATTATTAATACTGGACAACTACTGTGTTGTACAACTTATAAAAAATACAAGAAGCCTGTTATATTTGCTGCAAACTTCTACTTGCATAGTTTGAAAGTTTGCAGATTCAAAATTAAACATTTTGCTTAGCATCGTCTATCACATCTTGTTAGTGTTTAGGTCAATGCTTTCCAGAAGACATACGTAACAAACATATATAATGAGATGTTGAAATCGGAATCAGCAACATTTTGCTATGTACACACCTGCCATGAGATCCCTGAATAAATACAAGGGTCATTGGAGATGGGGTGACTGTATTGGTGGCAAAGGTAAAGAAGATGCTTTCCTTCTCTGATACAGGAACCATTTCTGCTTCAAGCTCTGTGGTTATCACTGTGTTACCATCAAATTCAACACCAACATCTAGATAAATACAGTTATCATTTTACTTTACATCCATCATTTTACTGTCCGGTCTTCTTTCTAAACAAAGTTATTGGTGTAAACTTCTTATCTTCCTCACAACTAAAAAACTACTAACAATCTCAAAGATACAAGTTTATCTTAACTTATGTCACAGATGTCACCAGTGCATGCGATATGTGAGCAGTCACAGTGATGATGTCAATTATTACCAACCTGTGTCACAGTTGTCACCAGTGTATGTGGTATGTGAGCAGTCACAGTGGTGATGTCAATTATTACCAACCTGTGTCACAGTTGTCACCAGTGTATGTGGTATGTGAGCAGTCACAGTGGTGATGTCAATTATTACCAACCTGTGTCACAGTTGTCACCAGTGTATGTGGTATGTGAGCAGTCACAGTGGTGATGTCAATTATTACCAACCTGTGTCACAGTTGTCACCAGTGTATGTGGTATGTGAGCAGTCACAGTGGTGATGTCAATTATTACCAACCTGTGTCACAGTTGTCACCAGTGTATGTGGTAATGAGCAGTCACAGTGGTGATGTCAATTATTACCAACCTGTGTCACAGTTGTCACCAGTGTATGTGGTATGTGAGCAGTCACAGTGGTGATGTCAATTATTACCAACTTGTGTCACAGTTGTCACCAGTGTATGTGGTATGTGAGCAGTCACAGTGGTGATGTCAATTATTACCAACCTGTGTCACAGTTGTCACCAGTGTATGTGGTATGTGAGCAGTCACAGTGGTGATGTCAATTATTACCAACCTGTGTCACAGTTGTCACCAGTGTATGTGGTATGTGAGCAGTCACAGTGGTGATGTCAATTATTACCAACCTGTGTCACAGTTGTCACCAGTGTATGTGGTATGTGAGCAGTCACAGTGATACTGTCCCTGCCATCTCTCTGTGCAGCGGCCACCATGCTGGCATGGCGTTGCATCACAGCCTGATTCACAGCCAAGGAGGATACCTGAATGCAGAAAAGGGTATGGAGACAATTAATATCAAACTGATTAAAAAGGTGAAGTGGAAAAGTGGAATGTGTGATTAAAAGTAAGACAAGAAATCCTTTTTTGAAAATTTTATCTTTTCTTAATAAGTGGGCAGACACTTTTTACTTACCCTGTCTTCCTTCATCTGCTGCCTTGGAAAGATTATATGGCATGTTTCCTATTTTAAGACCACTGAAACAGCCATGTAAGCTTTGGGTTGAGTTTGGATGGCCACCAATGTATACTTTGAGTTCTATGGGGTAGTTTGCAGAAATCCCTGATCCTGCCATGTCAGCCTCCATAGATGCAGGATCTTTCAAAAATAAAGATATCAGGTTCATTAAATCAATTAAGTCAAACTGAAAGACAACTTACTGGACATCAAAAACTACTGAAATGTTTAATAAAAATATAATAAATAATTACCATCTTTGAAAACCATTTGCCGTCCACTTGCTTCAAATATCAAGTTATTCTGGTCACGCCTTATTATCACTTGTATCCATGTGCCTTCAGATAAAACTAAAAAAAAAATAACAGTAATTTTATAAAAATTCCACATATGAAAACAATAACTGTTTTGTATTCACAGTATATTACAATTAAGTATATTACAATTAAACTTACATTAGATTCTTCATTCTTTTCTTTTCAATACTTAGCTAGCCAAGTCTCTCTCCTTGCTAACCAAAGTACATGACAACTGACATTATGTATATAAAACACGCTGTCCCACCTGGGATATCAACTTCTCCTTCTCTGTCCCTGTTCAAAGTGAAGGCCAGTGTATTTTTTCTCCTGACATCCACTTTAATGGAGTTTCCCAGTGTGTCCTCAGCATAATAGACTGGGACAGATGTCTGGTATGTTCTGAAGCTGAACAGAGTGTCCAGATTTGAGTCTGTACTCTCCATAGCATGCTGAAACTCCAGGGGGCTGGCACTGGGACTGAAATATACCTGGTCCTGGCTGAGATCTGAAAAAAGTGCAATTTTTTAATATCATATGACATTAATGCAGATAACTGTGCACTTCAGTTAATGTTTACTAAAAAGAACATTTATGTTTGTCCTTTGTTTCATATCAAAGAAGAAATTTGTTAAGCACCAAGTTTTGCATACAGTTAATACTCCATCTTTTCAAAGGGGGAAAATTGTGAATTTACTGTATTTTTTTTAATTTCTTTAAAAAAAACACAAAAGCTATATAGAAATATAATTTCTGTGATTATAAAATGATGGATCTAAAAGTTTGATAATTTGGCCCATTGAAAAGATCGAGTAATTACCATGATTTATGGTTGATTGGTAATTATAGATGTAATGTTAAATGTGCAGTAACTTGAACAAACAAACAATTAAAAAAAATCTAAATGTGGTAAAAACTTTGTACTACAATCTTGAAAATACTGAGTTCTGCTGACCTAGCTCGCAGTTCCTGCCTATATGTAGTAATGGATCATGGCACCTGCACTGGTAGTCTCCCCACCGCTCTACACACTGACCCTCATTATGGCATGGCTGGCTGACACAGGATGCGATACAGCCTGGTATGACTCTGTGTGCTCTGTAACAAACACATGTAGTTATGGATCAATGACACTCAAGTCAACTCCCCCCACGGTCTCTTATTTTTATATTTGAATTGTTTGGTGTGACAATTTCTTTCAGGTATGTGAAAATAAGTTAGGAAAAATAAAGACACTTAATATTTATTCTAGTCCATTTTAACTCTCATAGTGGTCTTACCTCTGATCAACATGATCTGTAATTGTGTACAACTGATTATTGTATTTCAGAGACCTCATACATCCAAATAACCCTGGAGTTGTGGCAGTGGCTATAATGCTAAAAAATCACACATGAAATACAAAGCTTACTTCTTCGAAAAGTCTAACAATTGCCCATTGTAATCACTATCAATTCAAAGAGCTCTCTTTTAATTGTGCGATAATATTTTGCATGTTGAGAACTAACATTCACATTTTCAGTTAACAAGTTTATTAGTCTTTCTTGGTTTATAACATTGCATGGCAGATTATTCTTGCAAATGTGTACTAATGAATTACCTGTGCCCAATAGCCACAATGCCTTTGAAACCTGGTCCCAACATTCCATCACTGCCAATATGGAAATCATGGATTTGACTGTGTAGATCTACAGTAAATCTGGTCTGCTGAGGACTGAGCTCTACTGCTATATAATGCCATTCCCCATCAGTTAGAGAGCTCTTTGCTTTCAAATTCAGGACATCTGTCTTGCTTTTGATAGCAAAAGTAAACAAAATGGTATCTGAAACAGATTGTGAACACACAATTTATGAATCTGATTCAATAAATGACCAGATTTTTAAACTAGTTGTTCATAATATTTTTCTGCACATTTTCACTCTTTTATTTATCTTTAACTACAAGAATATGTTTTTACTTTACATTTAAAAAGATCTACCCAAATTTGTGCTGTCATTCAATGCCTAACTCATCTCTAAAATAAATCAAACACCAGATCTGTATCTGTAGTGCTAAGAACATGCTCAGGGTACAAAAAAATGTGTATAAACATTCTCCTAGAGAATTATCTTATACATTAATTGAGGCATTACAAAGATCCACTGACCATCCTTAAGTGTAATTTCAAAAAAGTCCTGAGTGCCAGGTTTTGCAGGAGCTTGATAAAACAGGACAGCTGAAGACTGGAAGGTGCGAAACCAAAATGACAGGTGCCCTCTAGTCCACCCAGGCAGGCTCAGGTGAGACAGGGGACTGTTAAAGGACATGGTGGCAGGAAAAGTTTCAGATGCTGGAATAAATTGATTTCAGAAAGGGTTAATATGCAATTTTGCTTGTACAAATAATTGAAACATTATGGCTGTCTATCACACATTTGGCTGATTTATTATATGAAATGTGTATTAAACAGTTACCTTGTCCATAGCAGATCAAAGGTCCCAGACTAAATTTTGCCACCCCTTTACTGCTAGCATTCTGCTTGAAAACTAAGTCAGTCACTGGTAGATGGGATTTTCTTCTTTCAAATCCTTCGTCAACAGTTTTGCCTCCTTAAATAATGAAAATAATAAAACAAAATATAAATTTTTTCATGCCATACGAACCTTCAACATGTAGCCATCACCCTCCCCACTATGAAAAAAGAAGGAAAACTACACAACTGAAATTAACCATGGACACTTACAACAGAGAAAAGATTTTACAGTTATTAATTTAGATCGGCCAGACATATAGTTATCAGACCTTATTAGAGATTATACGTATTCAAAGTAACATTGTTACTAAGATTGTTTCTTGCTTGCTTTCATTAACATTGTTACTAAGATTGTTTCTTGCTTGCTTTCATTACCTACGTCACAGTTACATGGTTGGGTCCCAGTACAGTTCCTTGCGACAGCACACAGACACTGTCCATAATGTCCACCTCCCAGGGAAGAGTGCATATCTCCAGAGGGACTACTGTAATTAAATAACTCCCCTAACCTGAAATATTGGAACAAATGCAATAATGCAATACTAATACATTCCTTTTTAGTGCTTTTGTTAGATAGATGCTCTTTACAGCTAATCTGCTATATAGATTTAAGTTTACATGCGGTATGGAAGCATCAAATTACATGGAGATAAAAAATGATCAATTTCACTTCTTTTTAAAGCATTTAACTTCTGGTCATAAACAAGTTATAGGTTAATACAATGTATAGACAGCTATTAGATCCTCACTTGATGGGGGAATCTGTACACTCATATCTGAAATGTTGCCTACAGCCTGCTGAATTTTTCACCAACTCCTGAAGTTTGGCCATGTCCATAGTTCTAAAATGACAGAAAATAATAAATATGATGCATAGCTTGTTTAAAACATGATCAAAACTTTTGTCTGAACCAAGGGCTGAAAACTTAACATGAATACCACTAAAATGACAAGAAAACAAAGAGAAAGCAAGTTATACAATAAACTCTTAAATAGCTACCATTTATACTGAACCAAAACAATTTACTAATACACACAAAAAATGTGTTTGCTTTATATACAATACTTAATTTTTTTCAAGACAAAAGCAACATTTCTTTACTATTTACCTGTAGGATATTGTCATTTTCTGATGAGGCAATCCTGGAGCCCTGACCACTTGCTCCTCCCAGTTGTGATCCACCACAGTTTCTCCAGTGTTAGATGACCCCATGTCACAGTACACATAGGATGGAGACAGGGAGCCAGTGCCATCTACGTCTATTTGCTTCACTCCAGATATCCTGTCACCACGCTGGTAATACTCATCACAATTGCTGGGATATACAGCTGATGTGGAATAAAAAATTATAAAATAGCTGTATTTGTCACAAAGGATATGTGAGAAATAAACAAAGATAAAATAATAGTTACTTTTAGCCAAAAACAAATTTGAAGGAAATGACGGAAAAAATACTGACTGTCATAACAAAATTCTACAATTCTTATTGGTGTGGTAATTGACTGATTGGTAAGTACACCAAAACTGTTGATGTCACCAGGAAATGTATATATAAAGAGCACATGAAATATAATGAACTCTAGTAATTCTACAGATGCAATATTCTCCCACTAACCAAACTGGCATGTCTTCCCTTCATATCCTCTGGTACAGTTACAGCTGGCTGACTTCCAGTGGGAGACACACCTTCCTTCATGTTGACATGGGTTGCTATTGGCACAGTGGTCCTCCAGAGAACAGCCATTCTCCTCTATCATAACACCTTCATTCTGGTACTGCACTATGTCTTGGGAGTCAATGCTAATGTTCTGGATGGCAAAGTTTGTCATACATCCAACAAAACTACCTGGAAGACAGTAACACAACCCACCTACCGCTGGTGCTACATGAGACTTTACATGATTATGTCATGAAGTAATTATAAACAATCATCTTATTAGATCCCAAGAAAGATTTTTTTTTGTTTTTTTGTGAATCAAAAACTTTATTCATCAGTATTTGTATTGTAAACAACAAATATTCTCTAACCTTTAATTTCTGAATGGCGGTCTCTTCCAAAATGTACATAACCTGTAAACTTGATGTCTCCAGCTCTCTGCGCCTTGGTATTTTCTTCATCAAGGTGAACAGTGAGTTGTCTGGAAACAAGCATAGTGCATAAACCCAATGTTTTCCTTATCATATGAAAACAGTATGATACAAAATTATCCAACTGTTTCAAATAATATGACACTTTTTGGCTAATATGGTTTTCTACCTTGCCTTCTACTACTGAGATATCCCCAGGGTGAGTTAAAACTACAAAGTACAATAAGGATATAAAAGAGAAAGATCCGAGAAATCTCCTGGGTATGTACTACCAGCCGTGTTAGGCATATTAACAGAAAAATGATATACAGAAATAGGTAAAATGTTATAGAGAATTTTCTATTTTGGCAATACAATGGCTGGCAAATCTTTGAAAATGAACCTACTGAACACACACTAAGGCAGTACGTGGGTAATGCCAGTGAATAAATGCATACAATTTGCAAAATATAAGTTTAGTTGAAACATAATACATGCAATTTGACTCTTTTGAAGTGATGCCATAATAAACAAAATTCCTGGCCAAAACCAATGCACCTCCAGCACACATTGCTGATCTGAAACTTATCCTACCTGTACAGTGCTCTGATTCTGACGTCATGATACTCATTAAGGTTGAGCCTCCTCCCTACTGTCAACCTGTTGGCTACCGAGTGGTCATCTGTGGTGATTCTGACTACTAACTTACCATCTGACAGCCACACCTATGGAGCACAAGAGTTAAAACTAGAGTTTAAAAAGGAAATTAACCTTAATTAGCATATAAATTCCTATATTTTTGTACTGTAATTGTAGCTAGTTAATACATCTTATACTTTTGCTTAAAAACTCTTCTTTGGTTATCTTGTTATTCTGAATATGTGTAATTGTGAGTCACTTTTCATATTAAACAATTGCAATATTTCAAATCAGATATATAATAAGCTATATGAAAAGAAAACTAAATGACAAAACTTTTAGAAATGAAACAATTGCTTCAACTGCATGCTTGAATATAAATTATCAGTCACCGTGTATTTAGCAACTATATACACAAAGACTACTAATTTATATTCAAGCAAGAATTTGTATTTCCCAGTCACCTTAAGTGTCCCTGTGGCACTGTCTATGGAGACTGGTGCATGCATCAACAATGCATTGGCATTCAGAGTCTTGAAAGCAAAATGCACATTGATCAACTTGTGGCTGTTTGCTGGGATTGCAACTGTTGAACTTGGTGCAGGAAAAGATATAGGGATCAGGTTCAGGTCTTTGCAGGCACTTTTAAGTAAAAACCCAAATCCCTCTATTCCTGGCCCTTGACTCTCTGCCTCATCCAGAACAGACAGGTGGTTGACATACACACCTCGCATGCACCCAGTGAAATTGACATAATGACCAGACACTGGAAATAAGACAATTGTGTGGAGAGTAGCATCACTTTACTCACAAATACTGGTTTTCAGGTTTACCATCTTGGAATATATAAACAGGGTTCATACAGGAATACTAAGAAAACTTCCAAGGACTTTTGAAGCTCTAATTTAATCAATTTCAAGGACTTTTGGAATGCAAATGAGAGCAATGCAATACCATTTATAAGTGAACTGTGTACATAACAAAAACAAAAGAAATATTATGAAAGTAATATTTCTTACAAACTTTGCATTTTAACACATTAATGTTGAAACACAAAAAGAATAAAAATTGGATATTGTCCAAGAAAACATTCACCCTTTCATCCAATTATTGTCTACATTCAGGTTAAAATGACAAAATTTAAAATAATTTTTGACAAATTGATTAGAGATCAAATTCAAGTACTTTTCAAGTACAAAAATGATGGAGTACACGTTCTTTTCAAAGCTTATTACAATTTCAAGTACTTCTCAAGTCCACAAACTGAATTCAAGCTTCGGCGCTGTATTCAAGCACCTTTCAAGGTACAGACTCTGATGAAGTTCAATCACACATTTAAAGTTCATTACCTTTATCTATTTTTCTTTTATATAATTGTCCCAAAACTACTGTTATTAATTAATTATTTCTACAAGTATAATAGGTAAGTTAAGGACATGGAAATAGTTTAAAATCAAATGCATGTTTCACTGTATGTACCTTGTGAAGCATTTGGATAACCTCCAATGTACACTTTTGTCAGGTGAAAGCCTGGGTCAGAGGAATTCAACATCAGTGTTTCCTGCCTCCTATCCAGACTAATTACAACATGGTCAGTCCTGGGAACTACTGTAAGCTGGTGCCACCTGTAAATGAAATTTTATTTCCTTGTCATTTCTAACTGAGCAGGGAAATTACTACTTTTCTAAAACATACATATTTTTGGACTCTGGCACAGAGATATTTATGCACATTCATCTATTTGGTGCAAATACAGCCGACAGTTGATTTATGTTTTTGTAATTCTGTACTTAAAAAAAAAAAACCTTTAATCAACGGATTCATATTAATTGCTTGTATGTTCACTCCTCACTTACACACCAAACCCCACTGCTTGTTCCACGCTCAATTGTGAAATATAACCACCATGTAGAGCTATAACCTTTATCTTTCCATCCTCCATAGCTACTGTCAGGTATGAACCACTGTCAATGGCTCCCATTGCTTCAAATAACAGCCCTGTAGGTCTGGAAGGCTTTAACAGGTTTTTAATTTGCGGTTAAATAAATGGCTTGAATCAAAATTTTAAGACGTTATATATCATAACAAAACAATGTATCACTGCTAAATTCAAGATCAAATTGATATTCAAACATTGCAGCAGATCAGTGTTATTCATGTTTTAAATTTAAAATAAAGGTTTGAAGCCCAATGTTAAATGAGGTAGATCAAGGCTGAATTTGATTTGTAAGAAATTCTTCAGATCTATAAGTGAAGTACAATGTTGCAGAAGCAATAAGATTACCAAAAACTGCAACATGATACTCCGTATTGTCCAGTAGTGGTTATCAGCCTCAAAAGCATCATATTGCAGCCAAGATTTGCCAATCATGGTCACGGATGTCAGACCTGGAAAATATAAACAGTACTGAAGTATTTATCATGTTATCATGACCAAAGCAAAGACACCTAAAAGACAATCGATCATTGAAAGAATAATTATATCAAATCATAAATGCATAAGTGACAGTAATAATTCTTCTTCCTGTCACAAGTAAAAACATGCTATAACAATGAAAAATGTTGCCATCTAGTCATTAACTGTTTTTTAATTGTATTTTTGTATAAAATATATAACTGATATTAAAATGCTTCTTCTCCTGACTAATTCATTTCAATTTAATACGTGTGAACTGGTAATGGATTGAAAAGTTGTTTCAGAACTGCACCAACCTATTTTTTCACACCTCTTTCCTGCATATCTTGTAGAGGAACAGTCACACACAGTGTCAGTGTACCTGTTGATACATTCCCCTCCATTAAGACAAGGACCAGGCCCAGAAGACCCCAAACACTTATTCACACAGCCATTGGCTAAATTGGTTTTCTCAGTGACAAGGAAGCTGGAAGTTACCGTCTTGTTGTTTATACTTGTTACTTCTAGGCAACCAATGAATGATTTGTAATGTCTGGTAACCATGCCTATAGTGTAGTAAGTAAAAAATTAAATAAGATGCTATATGGACTTGAGCTAGAATAATTCAATTGTGAAAATGTCTCGGAATTGAACCTGTTCCCCCACACTTCTATGAAATTTCTCGTTACCTCGTGATATGCAACTCTCTAAAACCCCATTCAGATAAACCTACCTTACTAGCCAGATCAATCCAGCTCTGCAGGTATTCTCGTTAAAGTGCATTCAGTGTAATCAGCTTAGCTGTCTGGCATGCCTCCTTGAGTGAAAGCTTCAAAGAGCCAAGCGCACACTATAGTTAATTACCCCTTTGCTGCTTGAGGTGTGTCAGCCAATTGCCAATAACAATGACTGCACTTAAAGGGAGAATCCCTGCAGAGTTGGACCAATCCAGCTATGAGTTTATCAGAACATTTATCCCTAACATAAAACATCTGTGAAGTAACTATAAAATACTACAAGGTGCCCTAGAACAAAGATTTATTAGGGGCAATTTATATATATATATATACAGTTTTAATAATCTTCTTACCTCCAAAATATATCAATGAGTCACATGAAGGCACTAAAGCAATGGATGGAAAAGTGAAGTTAAATATCTTTTCATCTTCATCTAATCTAACAGATACTGCTTTTCTACTCATACTTTGGGTGAAAGTGACAAAGTGCCAGTTATTGTGCTGTAAACCTGGGAAAAATGATTGAAAAAATAATTTAAAAACAGGCTGAACAGAAAATTACTATAATCTATGAATACAGTTGAAAAAAAGTTATGAGTATTTTATGGTGGCTCATAAGTAAACAATACATGTGTCATGTCAAAATTTTAAAACTATCTTGAAAATTTAAATGAAGTATTTCCTATGAGTAACCCATTTTCATTACCTCTCCCTATCGTAATCTCTTGTGTGTCAACTCCATTATCAACTGATACCCTTAAATGTCCCCTGTGAAGATCCACTGCAAAATTATAACTTTCCTCCAACGTTCCATTGACACTTAAAAACTGCTGAAGAAGCAGTGCATCTGACTGCCAAGTTCTAAATCTGAAAGTTATTTCAACTTTGCCACTTTTTGTTTGTGATATCCTATATGTCATGGAAGAATTTCCCTGGAAAGTATACAGCTCAGAACAAACTGGGGATACAGCCAGTAGTACGAGTATCACGCTGCAAGGGATCAACACAGCCTGCCAAACTGCCATTTTGACCAACCTAGAAGTAAAAGATTACCAGGTCACCCTAACTGAGCAAATATTGGAAGATCACAATACACCATTAAGCCTGCTAGATGAACAAATAAAATTAGCATAGTTTCTCAAGTTATCAAATACATAAAGAACAATGGAAGACTTTAACCTATCCTTATTGGTCTTATTTGCAGACATGATTAAGAAAGTTCTCACATCGCAATATTACGCAAGTCTGAAAAGTGAAACCCTGTACACTAATGACAGACCTGTTTGATCAGTAAATGCTACTGAATATACAGCAATGAGGGTGAGAAGATTAACTCACCTCGGTAAATATTAAACTAAATAGAAAAGTTTGACTTGAAAACAATTAGCTTCATAAATCCACACATCCTACTGCCGGCACACTTAATGCGTCTTGGTGGCATTGGTCCACGTTTCCCCACTGCTAGGTCAATGTGTAGCTGATACAAGATTAGTCAGACACGGAGTGCATTTCTCGACACTATTTCAAAAGTAATCAGTAGGCAAACATATAGGTCCCCCTAAAATCAAGACTCCTCTTACTGTGACGATAAATATGTATGCCACATTAGCATATTGTGTTTAAAGAAAGCAGAGATACACAATGTAGAATGCTTTGAGATTCACTGGCAAGGTGGATGGTTGCTGCAATCTTATCAATGACCTACATAATAGCTGAGATGGCATGTTGAGTTATGTCATTTGCAGGATTTATCTTAATGATATTAAAATCATACAGACTTTACACAACCTTTTAGAGGACAGTTTTATTTTCTAAATGACAAAGTTCAAGAACAAACATCAATGAAACATGTTCAGGTTTTGTCTTTGTTACATTACCAGTGCGGAGTAGAATTTTTTAAGTTTTGCAGTAAACATGTTAAATGGATTATGTACAGAGCAATATATAATTACGTACATAAAACATTTCTTAAATTTTAATTTGACCAAGTTATATCTTAATCATTGTTATGTCAACTGTGGATTATCTGATGTCAACATGGATAATCTGAAATTGATATATACACAGTGATAGAATATGTCTTTGAATCCAAGTCAATGTGAGTCACTCATTAAACTTAGAGAGACTGCAAAAGGAAAAAAATTATTGTCACTATTGCCTTTGGTTATTTGAATTTGTTGATGCACCACTCCCACCTTTTCTCTTATAAATTTCAAGCGTCAACATTCGCAAATGAAAAAAAAATCAAATCGAAAAAATAAAAAAAATTAATAAGTATGCTGTGCTGCGCATGACCTATTCATACATCAGCCACACTCTTCAGTAAGGTGTGCACCATCTCTGGTGTTTTCATGTGTGGGTCTATGACTACTGCTCTCCTCTCTGATCTGGCCAGCTGTCTTTCCAGTTCACAGAACCCCTTATCTCCAGACAGCACTGTGAATGGGATATGTTTGGGAAGGACAGCATCCATCTTTCCAACCTAGAACAATTTAATAGAAACTAAAAGGTTTCCATGGATAAAATATCTGGAGAACTTGGTGTACTTTCATGAAAGAATTTTTTGAATAACAAAATAGAAAAGAAAAACCCACAATAATCTCAATTTAGTACACTAGTGGTCACTTTTCCTGCCTTGTCAAAGGTATGAATGTGAAAAGAAGCATACTGTATTGACAATAAACCAATTAAGGTGGATGGTTAAATTAACCTGCAGACATATGGCAAAGTCAGCAGCATCTTTGGTCGTCCCACACCTTCCATGCAGGTGAAACCAACCATTTTTCACCAAAACAGAAAAGGGAAGGAAACTGAAATGGAACAGTTCTTTATCGAATGATGAAGCTGTTAGGCCTGAACATTTACAAGGCAGCAAAGCTGTCAAATGTACAGACAAAAAAACAGAAAATAATGATGCAAAATAGGTCATTTTGTCAATTTTGATGCAATAATAAATAATGCTTATAATAGCACTGTTAGTCAATTTTGAATTTTAATCATGCACAACAGGTAACATGGGCAATAACAGGAAACGGACCCAGAGATATTTTCTGGCAGTATTCCAAAGTATCTTTGTTGATCCATCCTCCATTTTGATTGTCTTCCAACAGAAGAAAAATAAATATCGGTCAATATAAACTTAAAAACCCGACCGTCTTCCGGAAGACCCAGAAGATGGTCTCAATCCATCCCTTCAATAAGATTACACTTTCAGGACCATGAGAGTTTCAAATTCACATGATGAAAGTCCCAATATTTGAAAAATGATGACAGTGCATAAAATAATATTACACAATGTTTAAAGACATAAAAACCAATATAACTGCTTATGTGGAAATACAGAAAATGTGCAGAGCCTCAGGCAGATGGGAGTTAAAAGTCACAAATGCCAGTGTTTCAGAAAAAATTAAAAAGGAAAACATAACAAAACTAGAAAAGCACTCTGAGAGTGCAGACCTCTGCCAAGGCAGCATTTTTTGATAATTATTGATTATTGATAGATTATTGATCCGAACCACCACCAAAAACTAATCATTGTCCTCCTTGACCCACTTCTGACAGTTCCTGAAAATTTCATCAAAATCGGTCCATAACTTTTTGAGTAATGTTGATGACAGACAAACAGGGGTGAAAACATAGCCTCCTTGGCAGAGGTAAATATAATTCCAATGAAGCTGCTACATAAACTTATAATCTTTGAGTTTGATATATATATATATATATATATATATATATATATATATATATATATATATATATATATATATATATATATATTAAAAACTCACTGCTTCCTTATTATTAATCTAGCAGAGAGCTTAACCTTTGGGAGTTTACAAGGAAATATCAACAAGTGTGCTTTATGTAATCTCATTTAATGGCCTATTAATAAGGCAAATGACTTTATAACTTTATAACTTAGCCTAGTGATACCCAAGGGAAATTTACAGACCGACCCTCTCAAAGGTCTTCAGGCCCATAAGTCACACCTTAAGAAGCACAAAACAATAATGCACAAAATAGGAGACTATCAATTCTGATGCAATAATACATTATGTTTAACTGCACAGTCAACATCAAATTTTAATTATGCACAACAGGTAACACCGACGAAAGTAGAAGCATAAGGCTTCAGGCCCATCAGAGTTCAAGTTTATACAGTTTAGAAAGTGCCAGAATGAGAAAAATGAAAATTTCACAAAAAATGCATAAATTTAATAAAAATGATAATCTAATAGAGCTGGTTTTCTAATATGAGCTGTACATGTATGTCAATCCTAAGAATCATTCTTGTAAGACTAGTTGAAAAAATAGAAAGAAACAGTTTTCTTTCCATAACGTTAATGGTGGCAGTGCACAAAGTAGGTTTTTTGTCCATTTTGATGCAACATTACATAATGATTAACTGTATAAATACCACCTATTTTAAAATGTCTACTATTAAAAACATGGACATTAAAAAAATGTGATTACCACTGGGCTTCATGCCCAAGGGAGCTCTAAGTCCCACATTGAAAATTTCAGTATGTGAAAGAAAAAAATTTTCACAAAAAAAAAAAAAAAAAAAAAACTCTATAACTTCCAGAAAATTAACTAATGAGACAGATTTTCCAACTGAAGCTGTATTTCAGTCCTATTTTTCTTTCCCTTAAGTGTAAAAAGAGCAAGTGACATGGTTTTCCTTTCACAGTCACTACGGAGGCAGTGCCCAAAATAGGATTTTGTTCAATTTTGATGCAATATTACACAATGCCTAACAGCATAATAACCATCAGTTTTTTAATGATAAAATAAAACTATCATGGATATTCACAAAATGTGTCTAGCCAATAGAGTTCAGACACACTTTGAAAATCCCAAAATCTAAACAAGAGAAACTGTATTGAAAAGAGTTAATTTCCATTTTCAATACCTTTTTTTACATAAAAAAAATAATCGATTTACTGTCATTTTTATGTGATCAATTAAAATATGTTGTCAAAGAAAATTTTCAATAGAACAAATCTTAATGTCCAACTTGCTCCATTCTGAGATTCTTAACTTAGTGAATGATTGAGTCTGACCAACTGCAATGATATGAGTTCCTTTCCATTTTTGATACTTTATTAAACAATGCACAATAAAAGGTGTACTGTCATTTTTATATAATCAACTAACAATATTTTTAAGAAGCAGAGAATGTCAAACAAACACTTTTACATGTCTAATTTGTTCCATAATGAGACTTTTAACATGCCTAAAAATTAAATCTGAAGAAAAACCACTTATATACAAAAAGGCTAATAACTTCATCAAAACTTAACTGATCAACCTTATTTTCAAACTTGATCTGTATATTAGTCAGACTGATCACTCCTGTGAGTTTCAAGACAAAAGGCTGATTGGTTTTCCTTAAAATGCGTTATCAGTGTTGCATATATGCAGAATGGAAAAAAAAAGCATAACTTTTAATTTGTAAAAATAGTCCAATCAAGCCAATTTTCAAACTTGACCTGTGTATTATGAATATTCATCAGTTCTGTAAGTTTCAAGCCAAAAGGTAAAATGGTTTTCCACTTATCGTGTTATCGGTGCTGCATATATGCTGAAAAAAGTGAAAAACAGCATAAATTCCCTAAAAATGACCCGATCATGCTGATTTTCGAACTTGACCTGCGCATTATGAATATTCATCAGTTCTGTAAGTTTCAAGCCAAAAGGTAAAATGGTTTTCCACTTATCGTGTTATCGGTGCTGCATATATGCTGAAAAAAGTGAAAAAACAGCATAAATTCCCTAAAAGTGACCCGATCATGCTGATTTTCGAACTTGACCTGCGCATTATGAATATTCATCAGTTCTGTAAGTTTCAAGCCAAAAGGTAAAATGGTTTTCCACTTATCGTGTTATCGGTAAAAGTGCACGGCGACGGCGACGACAGACGCAGATGACGGCTATATGTACAGACACATCTGTGTCTGTACATAATAAAAACTAGAGGATCAGAGAGGCGATACCGCCTCCGAATATTGTACCACCAGCTGGAGCAAGCGCATTCGTATAGACCCCCACATACACAAAATAAGGGACACAGCCACCAGTCTTATGCTTGACAAGCTATAAAAATGCAATCAACAAGAATTTTCAAAATACGCAAAAAATATATATAACTTAAAATGGTACAATCAAAGTTAAGTTCATCGTAAGGTAGGTCAAAGGTCAATTTCAAGGTCGCAGTAAATTGCCAGTATATGACTTCCTATTCAAGTACAATAGTAACTACGGACCTATCTCAGCCAGTTTTGGAGATAAAAGGAAAGCAAAATTTGCAAAGTTCAGTTCATGGTGAAAAGTAGGTCAAAGGTCAATTTTAAGGTCACATATAGATTGCCAGTATATGACTTCCTATTCAAGTCCAATAGTAACTACGGACCTATCTCAGCCAGTTTTGGAGATAAAAGGAAACCAAAATTTGCAAAGTTCAGTTCATGGTGAAAAGTAGGTCAACGGTCAATTTCAAGGTCACAGTAAGATTGCCAGTATATGACTTCCTATTCAAGTCCAATAGAAACTACGGACCTATCTCTGCCAGTTTTGGAGATAAAAGGGAAGCAAAATTTGCAATGTTCAGTTCATGGTGAAAAGTAGGTCAAAGGTCAATTTTAAGGTCACATTTAGATTGCCAGTATATGACTTCCTATTCAAGTTCAATAGTAACTATGGACCTATCTCTGCCAGTTTTGGAGACAAAAGGGAAGCAAAATTTGCAAAGTTCAGTTCATGGTGAAAAGTAGGTCAAAGGTCAATTTTAAGGTCACATTTATATTGCCAGTATATGACTTCCTATTCAAGTTCAATAGTAACTATGGACCTATCTCTGCCAGTTTTGGAGATAAAAGGAAAGCAAAATTTGCAAAGTTCAGTTCATGGTGAAAAGTAGGTCAAAGGTCAATTTTAAGGTCACATTTATATTGCCAGTATATGACTTCCTATTCAACTTCAATAGTAACTATAGACCTATCTCTGCAAGTTTTGGAGATATAAGGGACTAAATGTTATAATTTTGGAGTTACCATAATGTGCCTTAAATTTCGTACAGAAAAAATTAATCAAAATAAAGAAAATGTCATTTTGGTCAAAATTCTTGAAATAGGAGGTGCTCTGAAGTTTCAAAAGTTCAAGTTTGATGAAATAATGTCATTTTTGAACACAAGTTGTCTGCTTTGCCAAGCCTAATGTTTTATTTTTCCAGAATTCAAAATTTATTATCCATTACCGTACTGCACATTTTGCTTTTACCACCAATATGTACTTTTTGATACAGCGTAACTCGAAAACCGTATGGAATACAAAAAAACCGAGACCACCTCCAGTATTGGGCTTTACATGCAAAGTTCAGTTCATGGTGAAAAGTAGGTCAAAGATCAATTTTAAGGTCACATTTAGATTGCCAGTATATGACTTCCTATTCAAGTTCAATAGTAACTATGGACCTATCTCTGCCAGTTTTGGAGATAAAAGGGAAGCAAAATTTGCAAAGTTCAGTTCATGGTGAAAAGTAGGTCAAAGGTCAATTTTAAGGTCACATTTAGATTGCCAGTATATGACTTCCTATTCAAGTTCAATAGTAACTATGGACCTATCTCTGCCAGTTTTGGAGATAAAACGGAAGCAAAATTTGCAAAGTTCAGTTCATGGTGAAAAGTAGGTCAAAGGTCAATTTTATGGTCACATTTAGATTGCCAGTATATGACTTCCTATTCAAGTTCAATAGTAACTACGGACCTATCTCAGCCAGTTTTGGAGATAAAAGGAAAGCAAAATTTGCAAAGTTCAGTTCATGGTGAAAAGTAGGTCAAAGGTCAATTTTAAGGTCACATTTAGATTGCCAGTATATGACTTCCTATTCAAGTTCAATAGTAACTATGGACCTATCTCTGCCAGTTTTGGAGATAAAAGGGAAGAAAAATTTGCAAAGTTCAGTTCATGGTGAAAAGTAGGTCAAAGGTCAATTTTAAGGTCACATATAGATTGCCAGTATATGACTTCCTATTCAAGTTCAATAGTAACTATGGACCTATCTCTGCCAGTTTTGGAGATAAAACGGAAGCAAAATTTGCAAAGTTCACTTCATGGTGAAAAGTAGGTCAAAGGTCAATTTTATGGTCACATTTAGATTGCCAGTATATGACTTCCTATTCAAGTTCAATAGTAACTACGGACCTATCTCAGCCAGTTTTGGAGATAAAAGGAAAGCAAAATTTGCAAAGTTCACTTCATGGTGAAAAGTAGGTCAAAGGTCAATTTTAAGGTCACATTTAGATTGCCAGTATATGACTTCCTATTCAAGTTCAATAGTAACTATGGACCTATCTCTGCCAGTTTTGGAGATAAAAGGGAAGAAAAATTTGCAAAGTTCAGTTCATGGTGAAAAGTAGGTCAAAGGTCAATTTTAAGGTCACATATAGATTGCCAGTATATGACTTCCTATTCAAGTCCAATAGTAACTACGGACCTATCTCAGCCAGTTTTGGAGATAAAAGGAAAGCAAAATTTGCAAAGTTCACTTCATGGTGAAAAGTAGGTCAAAGGTCAATTTTAAGGTCACATTTAGATTGCCAGTATATGACTTCCTATTCAAGTTCAATAGTAACTATGGACCTATCTCTGCCAGTTTTGGAGATAAAAGGGAAGAAAAATTTGCAAAGTTCAGTTCATGGTGAAAAGTAGGTCAAAGGTCAATTTTAAGGTCACATATAGATTGCCAGTATATGACTTCCTATTCAAGTTCAATAGTAACTATGGACCTATCTCTGACAGTTTTGGAGATAAAAGGGAAGAAAAATTTGCAAAGTTCAGTTCATGGTGAAAAGTAGGTCAAAGGTCAATTTTAAGGTCACATATAGATTGCCAGTATATGACTTCCTATTCAAGTTCAATAGTAACTATGGACCTATCTCTGCCAGTTTTGGAGATAAAAGGGAAGAAAAATTTGCAAAGTTCAGTTCATGGTGAAAAGTAGGTCAAAGGTCAATTTTAAGGTCACATATAGATTGCCAGTATATGACTTCCTATTCAACTTCAATAGTAACTATAGACCTATCTCTGCCAGATTTGGAGATATAAGGGACTAAATGTTATAATTTTGGAGTTACCATAATGTGCCTTAAATTTCGTACAGAAAAAATTAATCAAAATAAAGAAAATGTCATTTTGGTCAAAATTCTTGAAATAGGAGGTGCTCTGAAGTTTCAAAAGTTCAAGTTTGATGAAATAATGTCATTTTTGAACACAAGTTGTCTGCTTTGCCAAGCCTAATGTTTTATTTTTCCAGAGTTCAAAATTTATTATCCATTACCGTACTGTACATTTTGCTTTTACCACCAATATGTACTTTTTGATACAGCGTAACTCGAAAACCGTATGGAATACAAAAAAAACGAGACCACCTCCAGTATTGGGCTTTACATGCAAAGTTCAGTTCATGGTGAAAAGTAGGTCAAAGGTCAATTTTAAGGTCACATTTAGATTGCCAGTATATGACTTCCTATTCAAGTTCAATAGTAACTATGGACCTATCTCTGCCAGTTTTGGAGATAAAACGGAAGCAAAATTTGCAAAGTTCAGTTCATGGTGAAAAGTAGGTCAAAGGTCAATTTTAAGGTCACATTTAGATTGCCAGTATATGACTTCCTATTCAAGTTCAATAGTAACTATGGACCTATCTCTGCCAGTTTTGGAGATAAAAGGGAAGCAAAATTTGCAAAGTTCAGTTCATGGTGAAAAGTAGGTCAAAGGTCAATTTTATGGTCACATTTAGATTGCCAGTATATGACTTCCTATTCAAGTTCAATAGTAACTACGGACCTATCTCAGCCAGTTTTGGAGATAAAAGGAAACCAAAATTTGCAAAGTTCAGTTCATGGTGAAAAGTAGGTCAAAGGTCAATTTTAAGGTCACATTTAGATTGCCAGTATATGACTTCCTATTCAAGTTCAATAGTAACTATGGACCTATCTCTGACAGTTTTGGAGATAAAAGGGAAGAAAAATTTGCAAAGTTCAGTTCATGGTGAAAAGTAGGTCAAAGGTCAATTTTAAGGTCACATATAGATTGCCAGTATATGACTTCCTATTCAAGTTCAATAGTAACTATGGACCTATCTCTGCCAGTTTTGGAGATATAAGGGACTAAATGTTATAATTTTGGAGTTACCATAATGTGCCTTAAATTTCATACAGAAAAAATTAATTAAAATAAAGAAAATGTCATTTTGGTCAAAATTCTTGAAATAGGAGGTGCTCTGAAGTTTCAGAAGTTCAAATTTGATGAAATAATGTCATTTTTGAACACAAGTTGTCTGCTTTGCCAAGCCTAATGTTTTATTTTTCCAGAGTTCAAAATTTATTATCCATTACCGTACTGCACATTTTGCTTTTACCACCAACATGTACTTTTTGATACAGCGTAACTCGAAAACCGTATGGAATACAAAAAAACCGAGACCACCCCCAGTGTTGGGCTTTACATGCTCTACAAAATGCAAAAAAGAATGGGTCTCTAGCATTAACGGTTCCCGAATTAGAGACAGTTTTCAGTTTCGGTATCTTATGGCCGCTACTCCCGTGAAAATGCACCGATTGACCCAAAATTCATGGAGATGAAAGATGACCTGAAGGGTAACACTTTCCAATAATATTATTGGTTAAGTCTGTGTGGTGTCTGAATAACAGGGCAAAAAAATTTTTTTTCGTAAAAAATTTCATTTTTTTGAAAATTTTGGCCCGTTTGACCTTGAAGTAAAGGTCAAAGGTCAAATCCAAGGGTATATTTGAAATCTACACATATGACTTTTGGAAAGCCGTCTATAGAAATTTTTCCCATAACTCCTTCCGTAGGGTAGATAATTAGCATTTAATTTTGCCATTTTTAGACAAGGGTGCATTGCAATGAGTGCCACACCCAGACCCCAATACCGACAAAGCCCAAATTTTACGTGGAACGAGTTGAGATTATAGGTGACCTAAATCCATGAGATGGGTATGGGGGGCCTTACCGTCTAGGAGGAGAAGCGGTAACGGTAGCCGTCCGGCGGAGCCGGCGGAACGATCCGGACGAGACCGAAACCATGTGTACCGCCAGCGCTAACGCTGGTGGTACAATAATTCAATACAATCTGTATCCCTTTTCATTAGAAGAATAAAACAATCATTATAGCATGTTCCACTCAATATTGTTAGGTGTAACAAATACAAAAAAAACATTAACTACTTAATATGAAATGATCATTGGCATACCTGTGTGGTGGTTTCCAGACAGTTTTACCTCCAATAAATGCCCATACAAACACCCTGTCAGGTAGTGGAGCAGGCAGTTTCTTGAATAAGGCTGGCCAGTTGTCCAAGTCCAGAAATACTATTTGATGCATGGAAGACAGATAATTTGGATCAGGGTCTTCATCGGCTAAGGGCACTCCCTTAGGACTTCCAGGATTTGAAACAATTGTGTTTATTGATGTCACTGGCTTCTGGGCACCTTGTCTTCCCTTGCTGTTGCTCTTTTTCACTAATGTTGCTGAGGAATGTGAAGTGGTTCTGCAACTACTATTGCTTACACCACTGGCACTACTATCAGTATCAGGCACAAAGAGAGATGTGCAAGGCCTAAAGAAGTCACTTTGCTGGACTTTACATTTTTGTACATTTTCCAGCTTTTTCTGCAAGAGTTCTTGAGAATTGGGTGAAAAATCTCTAACGGAGAACCCTTTTGGCAGACCTAATGTGTCAGTGAGTGATTGAGACTTTGATACACTAGGAGTTTTTGCTGTTAACTGTGCTACCTCCTTGTCTTCATCATTTGGATTTGATTCAGAGCTTTGAATCACAGTGGAACAGGCTGTTGTGGCTCTACTTTCTGCTGTTGTGGCTCTTTTGCACTCTGATGAGCTGGCTTTCTTGGCTACAGTATGGAGAATCTTTGCAACTTTTTGGTCCTTTTCCTCATTATCCAACTTCCTCTTTGTTCTCTTTTCAGAAACCCTTGCAGATGTCTCATCTGAGTACACTGATAAAGCCACTGGGTTGGAAGCTGTTGAAGACTCATTATTATATCTCGTAGCACCAGGTGGGTAATTAAACCAAGTTCTTGTGGAGTTTATAAAGTGAATTCTGTCTTCCAAAGTCATTTTTTCTTCATTTTGCTTTCTTTTGAGAGTGAAATCCCTCACACCTTTGTGATAGATTATTTGCTTGGTTAGAGAAATTCTTCTTACAAACTCGGTGAAAGATGAACAGTTGGCATCTATAACATTTCCTGGTTTCTCAGGATGGCACTCATGTGATACACCATCCTCTGGATCAAATAACCGCTGGCAGAAACTGCAGGTAGACCCCTTCAAAAATGTGGAGAATAATTCTGCCTGTAAAAATGAAAGTTGTGTACTTCAATAATCATCTTGTCATATATATAAGACATCTTTCTCACCAACTCTTTTTCACACACAAATGCACTAAAACTAGAGCACAATCCTTACAAAATAATGTAAATAACACAAACAGTAGAGCTTCATTTACCAAGGTAGTCTCCGAAGATGCAATACATTTCCCAGTGGGGCATTCAGAAATACTCTTTCTAAACTCTTTGTCACTATTGACTTCTTTCCCACAGTCTACACAGTGAACTCTGGTGCGAACCTGAGCCACCTTATCCTGCATACACATGTATACATAAGCTGGGTAGGGAAAGGGGTCAGCAGATGGGGATATGTCATCTGAATATAGAGAAAATTTTGATAAATATAATATATTTATTCTATATAAACATATTTATCAATTTTACACTAAAAAATACAAAAACAATATCAAGACACTTAGTCACAAGTAAGCAACAACTCAAATGCATCAAAACTTTAATATAATGGCAATATTCAATTTCCACAACTGATATAATTTCGTTATATATACTAGCTTCCAAAGAGGCTTGATATATGTTTAATACTTTGATTTCTGTTTTTGGAACAATGTGAAAAAAAAGGTTCACCTACAGCTGTACAATTTTCCATAACATGTTACATTGAAAGAAACCAATAATTAAGGCACCCTTACCTTGAAAAGCATAGTAATGCTCCTGATGATTCATGGTTTCTATGTGGTCTTTGCATAGCTCAGAGCTTTGGAATATCTCAAAGCACTGAGGACAGCCATATCCCAGCACAAGAACTGGAGCAGTGTACAGTGTGTGGCCCACAGTCTTCATGTGCTCTAGACAATTTCTGCACCTCTGTATATTTACAAAATAGATCAATCAAAATAAAACAGTAAATTAAGCAAATGTATTCATGAAAGAACTTCAAAGACAATTTAAAAGCTGATAAATATCTTGCACAATAAAATATGGACTATACAGTAATGTGAAAAGCTGCAACCCCCATCAATGACTTTTAAATATTTTTTACCACTCTGCAAGACTTGATATCAAAGGCCTTTATGTAAAATTATAGACAAATGATTCTGTGGGAAAACAAATATATCACCTTAAATAAAACACCACATTCTGGGCACATATAATGTGAACGTTTAGGTGTGAAGTTCATGAAAGTCTTAAAAGCAACATGTTGAAACTGTTGCATATGATGTGAAAACTCATTCTGAGGACTTGAATAATTGGCAAAGGTCATCTCACAGTCAATAACAGGGCATTCCAAACTTTCTGTGGGAGTAGGATTGTCAGTGGAGTCATCAAGGTTTATGCATTCTATGGCATTAGAAATAGAGGTTTGTGATACTGTTTCAGTTACAGGGTTTTTTCCATCTCTGGAAGCTGTTTCCTTATGTGCTTTTAATGAAAGTTTTATTGCAAGTTTAAGAGCTTCATCTTCTCCATCAGAAACATCACCTTCTTCTATAAGCCTAAGGCGAGTCTGGTCATTGTCCCTTAAAAATGTGGACATTGTTATGCTAGAGTTTTTTGGTGTTTGTCCCTGCTCTTCATTGTCTTCAAAAGTGATTGTACCAGGAGTTGAAGGCTCAAAGCTACTTGTGGTGGGTCTTACTTCATCATAAACTGGAGGTGGGATATGTCTTTGTTCTTCCACTTGCCTGCGAGTTATTTCTTTCATCTTCTTTGCCATTCCAGCTTAAAAATTATTGGTAATGAAATCAATAAAATTCTACAGACAAAATCACCTTCTACATCAATATCATACATGCTAATTTACGGTCACATAAAGAATCAAAAGCATTTTGAAAGAAACCTGTAGCACAGGCAAATGCCTATGACTGTTGCTCCACATTGTATCTCAAGGTCTTATTAAGCACCCCGCACACGGTAAGCAATTGGCAAGCGCCACTTGCGCTGAGCCAGATGCTTGTGCTCCTCAGCTCCCCGCAAACGCTGCGCTCTTTGCTCAGCAGAGGTGCCTCCCGGCCTGCCCCTAGCGGACGCACTGTGAACTGAGAGATCATGTGTTTAAGGAAACATTACATATTGTTGTTTTTTCTGATAGTAATGGAAAATGGTGACCACGTTAATCAATCAGACTAACTATAACTGTGTACATTTTGGTTGACTTTGCTGGGGGCTGCCATTTTTGTTTGTTTCCAGCTACCGGCACATGCGCATTGTTGGCATGACTTGAGCAATCGGCGCCTGCACCCCGCACACGCTGAGCCATTTGCCTCAAGAGACCAAAAATATCAAACACGTGAGATATTTTGCTCAGCCGCGCGAGAGGCAAAAATCTCACCAAAATACCCCCACAAACGATGAGAAAACGGCGCAGCGCAAGTGGAGCGCGCCAAATGCTCACCGTGTGCGGGCCCCTTAAGATAACAATTTTAAGCTTAGACAAATCTCAAGACCAACCTGAATTTGAGAGCCAAGTTTGAACATCTGTCCTCGCTTGTACCAGTTCTGGGTTATTTGCCACTGAATTTGTTATATAAGCACTGTGGGCAAGTTCTACCTCTCTTTGCACTTTTCTTCTCTTAATCTATTAGGATAGAAAGGAAACCATTTATGAAACTACATTGATATTTCAGAGCATTCAAAATAGAGTTTTAATCAGGACAGGAAAAAACATCCCTTTTGTGGCGTGATAATGTATTAACTAAAGTTATAAATTAAATGGTGTTAACAACATACCTTAAAATTATTTTACAATTAAAGAAACACAAACCCATTTACTTTGGTCTATTTTTGGATTTACTATTAAGACTATGAAGACCATGAATATGAAATGTTACATCCTCACATGTGCATACCTTCAATAACTGAACTTAAAATCAATCTGAATGAAAACACAAACATCACTTTGAAGTAACACTTAGATATGACTTGTGAGTGAATGTTTTTATTGTCTAGTAGAATTATGTAGAATGAGAAATATGAATAACTCTGATACTGGAACATACATTATCCATTTTACCTACACTGTGGTCTCAACCCGAGAGCTTTCATTATGCAGGTAATGACCTGGATGGATTAGTCACCTGACCTATTGTCATACAGCTAGGGAAAGTCTCCTAGTAATCAAGATCTTACACCTTGTAAACATACATTAAAAAGCCACCCATAAATTTAGGATATCCTGAATAGAGGTTTATGAAAGCCAACAAAAAGAAAGTCAAAAAGCGCATTCACCAACTCTGGAATGAGTGTAATGTACCTCACATATATAAGTGTGTATAAGTAACTACTCCATACATAACTGCACTACATGACAAACTGAAAGGCCATTTTATATCATTTGGGATCTCAATATCATTCAAACCCATAAACACACTCTGAGAAAAAAAAAGTGAAGACAAACCCTGGAAAGGAAATAAATCCAATGTTGTGTATGATGCTGTATGTGATGCTTCGGAAAGCTCTGAAACATACACTGGAGGAAAAAAATATTCTAAAGCATCAAAAAAAGAGGTTTGTGATACTGTTTCAGTTACAGGCATTAAAATAACACAGAAGGTGAACTCCAAAACAGTGATTTTTCCAACACATCAGAGACATTGGTCACTTAATAGATGAGAAGGACTTCACCATTCAGGAGGGAAACTGGAGCAAACATGGCATCAAAGAAGCTATCCAGGAACAGGTGGAAAACACAGAAATGAGGCCTTAGGTTTTACATGTATGAGCGCATTCTCAACGAATTAAGCCAGGCTTTACAAAGCCGGTGACCTAAAAATGGCGGACGTACATGAAAGAAAAACCGCCTAATCTTTTAATAGTCTCTCCGCCTCCCCACACGTCGTCCCTGCGGGGTACAGTAATTAAATCTCGGCTCCGTTCGCCATGCGGAAGCTACCTGAGAAATATTAAGTGCGCATGCTCATCAGTTAAACTCGTGGTGAAGAAGGCATAGCGGCTGAAGGCGATCGAAAAAAAAAGCTCTTCTGTTCTATTATCTTTGAAAACAGAGACGAAAAAGGAATAATTTGGCCCGTAGAGCAGCAATGAATCGACTATCTAAGGAGATAATATCACCAGAGATATTCACGGAAATATTAATGTTCGGAGCCGAGATTTAATTACTGTACCCCGCAGGGACGACGTGTGGGGAGGCGGAGAGACTATTAAAAGATTAGGCGGTTTTTCTTTCATGTACGTCCGCCATTTTTAGGTCACCGGCTTTGTAAAGCCTGGCTTAATTCGTTGAGAATGCGCTCTATCTCTTGCACACATGGAACAGGGTGCTAGAGATTATCCCTAGTCATATGCCAATAGATCATGTGACTAGTCTATCCAGGTCATTACCTACTGAAGGTCACAGGTTGAGACCACCACTTTGGTCAGTTGCTAATGTAAGTTCCAGTATCAGAGTGATACATTTCTCAAACTTCACAAATAATAAATTGTGATGCCCAGAAGGGGATTCACAAAATGCCAGCATATCACAGTTTGTATTCATCTTGTGCATGTATCCTCCAGATATCCAATAATATGGTCAAATTTAAGCTGAACACATAAACATTTTAAAGTTTATCTTTAAAAATTAAAATTTACAGTGCCTTAATTGATTCAAAGAAAGCCCTGTCATACATACATGTACATAAGCTGATATGCAGGTACTAGTATAAATAGGTTGGTCCAGCACAAAGATTTTCTAACTAGGCTGACACGCCGTGTTAGTACAGTGACAAGCAAGGTAAGGCCTTTAAGTTTAAGTGAGCTTGAAGCCATATAAGTTTAACCAGTACCCTTTCTTGCATATCCCTTTTCTGCCGACTTACTGTCTCGGCAGATTTGTCAAAAGCAGATTGCTGCTCTTTTCCTTGTCCTGACATAAAGCCTTTTTATTCCTGAAAGTGAAAAAAACTGAAAGTTATAAACTGAAGAGATTGTATGAACAATTAACGTACTACTATTCAAACAAGCCTTACACTTGCGTTTCCCTCCTTACTGTGCGTTTTAATTTTACTTTTTTTAGATCAAGATAGATCAGTGTAAAATCAAAGCAATATTTTCTTTAGTAAGCGCTATTTATTATTTATATACGTCTAACTACTGAATCTTCCCATTAGAACAGTAATTAAATATTCGGTCCTTCTTTTTTTCGAACTTTTATCGAACTTAAACACAGCACTTACTTTCCAACTTGAAATCTTTTTTACATTTCGCTCTTCTGTTAACTCTCGTGTAAGTCTCGATTGCGAGACCTTCCCAATTTGCGCCAATCACAGTTGTTTGCGACTGTCAGTGCGAGACTGTTGTAAATGTGAGAGTGCAGTTTTGCAAGTTGGGGGAAAAGCACAAAATGGAATGTTTGATAGGTATTCAAGGCAAAGATTTCGTTGTCGTCGCGGCAGATATGAAGTCTGCACGAAGTATACTGACAATGAAACACGGTAAGCGTTTAAGTGTCACTGGAATGGCATGCGTAAAGCACCTATGAGGCTAATGGCTTAGTTCCTTTGTGAATTTGGTCGTTGTCAAAATATCGAATATCGCAGTGTCTGTAACTATGTACTATAGCACATTTCTGTTTTATGAGTCTGGAAGATTTCTGAAATTTAAATAAAATATCATTCCGATACTCTCTGACTCATGAATTAGTGAGGTCAATAACTACATATCTTTAAAAATCCCAACTATTTCATACCTCAATCTTGATTTATCTAGACCAAGACAAGATGTTCCAGTTAAGTAGCAAACTGATGATGTTAGTCTGTGGGGAATCAGGAGACACAGTACAATTTGCAGAATATATTGCTAAAAATATACAGCTTTATAAAATGAGGAATGGTAAGTACATATTTTTTAAAGTTAATCCAATAATTAGCCTTCATCTCCCCTGTTTACTTTTTTTATTAACTGTTAGACTACAATCTAATGGTAAAAGTAAAGGGAGGGTAAGAGTACTTATCTGTTTACACCCTTACTGTACTGTAGAGCCCTTTCAAGTTTTTCCCATACTCCCAACCATCTCACTATGTCACTCACTTCTATATTTCAGCAAATAAATGCAATGAATTGATGTGTCAAAAGTAATCAAGTTTACCCCTTTCTGATACCAAATGATTTTCGCACTTTTTGATTGTGATAATTTTGAGAAAATCTTTCAGCTTGTTGTTTCACTTCAATCCCTGGCATCCATCTGCCTAGCACAAAATTCATGTTTGATTCTAGCAAACTTAAAATGGACAAAACCAGACTAGAAGGTCATTCAGAGAATTAAGGGAAATTGTATTGACTTAACCATGTGTTATAACTGAATACTAGTTCATGAGTGTTTATTTATGTACATAATTTTTTTTTCTAAAGATCTTTAGTGATTTAATTTGCTTGTAATGTTTTTTCTTTTCAGGATATGAATTATCACCACATGCCGCAGCTAATTTTACAAGGAGAAATTTGGCAGAATATCTCAGGAGTCAGGTATGTAGATGCTGAAATTATGAGAAGTTTGATAGGTATTGTGTTGAAAGATGATGTAATTGTAATAGATATTTGTTGAGTTCAGACAATAAGAAAATCTATCTAAAAGCATAATTTTAATCAGTTTCCCTCCATTAAGATATACTTCTACAAAGCAGGGTGTAATAAATGTATAGTGAAAAAAAATTAGCATGAGAATTGCACTGTGGATTTTAGTTAATTGATAAAAATTCTTATTATTAATTATAGACTCCATACATGGTGAATCTGTTGCTGGCAGGTTTTGACGAAGAAAGTGGACCTGCTCTGTACTACATGGACTACCTGGCCTCCATGAACAAAGTGCCTTTTGCATTACATGGTTATGGCTCTTTCTTTGCTCTTAGTATCATGGACAGGTATTACAAAGAAGGTGGGTAGTTATCTCTATTCATGTGCTCCGCATTTGACATATATAAATCAACTATTTCATTTCCCTATTTGTGTATTTTTTGTTGTTTATCATCAATTTAGACAAATGAAACGTAAAATAACTTTGTTTTTATTTTGTCATGAAAAAGTTACACCCTTTAGTGTATTAAAGTTAAAGACTGAAGGAAGTTGGATATAATTATATTTTCAGATCTCACACAGGAAGATGCAGTAAAGCTTGTACAAAGATGTGTTAATGAGGTAAATTGATTAAGAGACTGAAAAATTAATTTCAGCAAGTTATAGTGATGCTAAATCATAGGGACATGTAATGATATTTTTTGTTATTTCAAATCCTGTGCATCATGGGCTCGAAATAGGACATAACATTTTTGACTTACTTAGCGGATAACAGTTTGTGTCAGATTTATTAAAGGTTGCGCAAAGTCCACATAATGACCTGTTAAACGATTTATTCGTCGACGTTAGGTATCTACATATTATAAGTAAAGTCTTTAACTCTCCAAAACTACGTCCGTCTCCATGCTCCGTCTATCTCAGTCTCCTTCTCTTCTCCCTTTCTTCTCCCTCTCTCTTCCTCTTGGCTCCCTAAGTATCAGTTCCAATTGCTTATATACTTATATATTTCTTATCTATGGTCGATGCACACAAACTTTAATTACTTATAATTGTATAATTAATTTCTTTGCCTCAGCGTTATACAAAGAGGCCACAACATTACCCAAAAACTATTGGACCACAACACTTTACATCATATGACCTCATAAGATATCTTTTTTTATCTTTATGTTGGACACGACATATTGGCCTCAAAAGATTGTCTGTATCTTCAAAGACACCTGTAGGGCTTACAAAATTTTTGGGAAATGGCAGGTTGGTTGGTTGGACTTGTTTGGGTTGAACTCCCTGCAAATCGATGACCAAATTACAGATTCACATTTTGGATTCCCTGTACCCCGAATCTTGGGGAAACAACTGCCTTGGATGAATGATTTCACTTCTTTTGAAGTGTCTTTTGTGTCTTTCAGATCAACAAAAGGTTTCTTGTAAATCTACCAGCATTTAAAGTCAGAGTGATCAACAAGGATGGCATTCAAGACCTACCTGATGTGAAACCAGTGCTGTCAACATCTTAGTAACCAAATGTGGAATAATAAACTTTAAAGCAACAGAAAATTAAATGCAACAACATTGCAGATGACACCCAAAAAACTGTTCGACTGTAGTTGTTTATTCATGATGTTCATATGGTTATCATGTTGAATGATGAGGACTAGACTGCACAGTCAGATTGAAGTTCATCTTGTACATGGACCAAACAGTTAAAAGGACTATGTTCAGTTTTATGTGTACAAGTCAGAAAAATGTGACAAATTTATTGTAATCAACTATGGTCATGACTAAAAGAAGCATCTTGTAAAAACTAATGAGATATTTATGTCAACTGTACAGTCATTTTCATTCACAAAAAAAAAAAAAAAAAAAAAAAAAAAAATGAAAATAAAATGTATTATTGAAAACAAGCTTTGAGAGTTGAAAAATTAAATTTGATAATATGCCTGCAAACAAGAAAACTTATTTAATGCTTAGCATTGCAAATATAAAGTTATCCCAAATAGGAATAAGAAAAAAAAATCAAACATTGAGATTTTTTAGGTACAAAACATTTTCATCCCCCGACAATACCTGTGTACATTAGGTCACCCACTAATATTAAGTTTATTGTGCTTTCCATGGATAATGTATTAATATTCCTGGTTGACATTTTAACCATTGTCACAATGTCCCATGAGGCCATGATGTATTACATGCACTGCCAGTGCAAGTCTGGTCAGCTACTAATTTAGCAGTTGTTAATAAAACTCATGATATTGTGATTACTTTTTGTTGAATGTCTGGCCATTATCGCACTGTTCAAACAGAACGAGGGTTCATGGAAGTAGGCTTCTAATAAAATACCAAGATATAATTTTGCTAGGGGATAAATAATGCAAGTAGAAGTGGGGGTGAAATGCTCTATTTTGACCCAGTATCCTTGACCTTATGCCTCCTAACCTTTCCCCAAACTTTAAAAAAGCTTATTTTAGATAATGAGGTTCCCTAGAATACTGGAACCCATTAAACAGCTGTAGTGCAGATGCAGACAATGCAAAAGTAACCTACAAGGTTTGAGATGATATTTTGAGTCTATACTCTCGTAATATAGCATAAGTTTTACATTTTAATGAAAAATAATTTCCCAAATCAGCATGTCTCTGTGAAGGTCTGTGGTTTTCGTCAGTTGTTTGGTTTTCGGGGTTGATTTTGCAGCACTGAATATGTGAAAGGCGTTTTATTGAGCCCAAATGAGTATCGTTTGGGAAAGCGAAATAATCATTTTGTTTGAAGACACCCCACCAAGCCCAACATGAGATCATGAGGTTCAACGAAAACGAGGGCATGTGGTGGAGAAAAGTACACGTTTCATTTGATTGGATAATTTAGGTCATATGATACCTTTTTGAAAGACTTCCGTCGACGAACAGACAGACTGGCACAGGTCTCATTGAATTTTACGAGCCGGTAAGTTTTATTGCAGATCATTGTTGAATTAAAAATGTAGAGTCACCCATGACCGATGCTTATACAGAAAGAACAGTGACCTAATAAATATCACAAAGTGAAAGACATTGTACACCATTTGGGCATTTTAAATGCGACTTCATTCCTGGGGATCGGACTTCACACAGTCATCTCTGCGTTTTTTGTATGAATTTATTTGTCACACATGTATTCCGATTGCTCTCAATATACCATGCCAGCATAATATCACAGCGCTACAAGTAAATGTTTTTCAAGGTTTTATAAAATTTATTTAATGTTCCATTTCATTTTAACATACTCTGAAATCGGCGAAAATGAATGCAGAGGGAGTGACATTGACAACTCTTGTCGATAATGTGTAAATTCTGAATCATCAGTGCCAATCGGAAAATCTTAACTCTCACAACATGCATTTAGGGCAGGCAATTTTTGTTTTTCAATTTAAACACACTTAGAAGGTCATGTATTTCTTGCGTTTTTATTTTTGTGATTTTAGTGAAGGCGAAACTGACCTGCTCCTGTGTGGGAGTGCCCCTACAATGTCATCCCCACATTTCCTTTTACTTGTACTACTAACTCTGCACACTGTTAAAAACAATGAGAAAGTTTGTACCCTGATATGAGAGCTCTCAAATATTTTTCTTACTACTCAGTTGCAAAATCACATTGTTAAAAAAGCAAACCAATCTTTCAAGGCATCGTCACTAGAATGAATGGGAACTCTTTTGATTATCATAGAGAAGCTATTTTATGCATGTACCCATGCACTAGACATATCTCCTGAAATAATTTTTTATGACGTTTAAAGGGTAACATTGTCAGTTAAAAACATTTGTTTTCTCCTCCACAGTGTATCATCTCGAGTCCATCCAATGTCTGCTGGGAGTGACCCACACGTGACCCACTTACAATCATTATTTCTATTTTGTGTAGCCTCCTATCATCATAGGGAACATTCCCATGAAACTATCATTCTATGAAGATTCATCCAACTTTGCAGAGCCTCTTGCTGAATGCAATCAGATTAACTGAATGACATGTGACGTCTCCTTTGGTAGCTAGGGGGAACACTTGGCTTCTGGAAGATTTTTTTACTTCATTTTGAATGCAACCAAGTGCACATGAAAGTTATTTGCTTACCCCTCAAACTGCTTGAGGAAGCATGTCACTCAATTTTTATTAATATTTGAAGACAAAAAAAAAAAATAGCATGCCCTACCAAGTCCCTGTCAGACATAGTTCAACTTAAAATTAGCATATATACAGCATGTGGCAATCCTGTCAAGTAATTAGTCAGCATGATTATTATATGCCAAGTATTATTGTTGTATACCAAATTTTATTTTTGACTCAGGCATTTATCTGATAGATAACTTAGGACGTTTTACTCTAGGCAGATATTTCTTGTGGAAAAAGCATTGATTGAATGTGATTATATAATTATCATGTTACCAGTACCACTGGGTCATGGGAATATATGACCATCTCTTGTCCTCAAGGTAGCTCTACAATCTAGGCAAGGTGTACAGTAATTGACACATTCCATAAAGATATGGTATATCTGAGTTTATAGTTTAAACATGATGTTATTTTGTTCCCACCCAGAATGACTACCCACTGGCAGCATTACTTTTTGTTTCACTCTATAGTTTGATTACTGCTAGAATGGATCATTTCTTTCAAACTTCAGTTTTAAACTTGTTATTACTTGCTAAATATATGTAATGGTTAACATGTCATCAGTTTTACAATCAGATGTTATTATAACTTATTTAGGAAGGCCATTTGACTACAAGCTGTCGTGAAATGTAGCAGGAATGACTAGAAGCTAGAAAATAATTGTTGTGAAAGCGAATTATTATGTGCAGTTAAGTTTGTAATGCCTGTTTTGAGGGGATGTGATAATGTAGGTTTGAAAATTACATACACTGCAGTTAACTGAAACAGCATGTTTACATATTATTTGAGAAGGCAAAAAAATGTACAAGTCTAATAAATCGTCAAAACAGAAAATGTCATGGATAGGAAGAAAAAAACGCATTTACAAAAAAGGAAGATATGTGTTTGAGAATGTCAATGGTAAGTTATGCTCAGTCATTTCAAACAAATTTTTCTGGTAAGTCTTTCTTCACAATTACTGATCATCTGATTTTTCACATTTTCAGGAAAAGATCCAGCAGAAAAAATGGCGGTTAATGTGTACAGCACAAGTGTCACATCAGACAATATGAGCAGAAATGACTTGATAGCCTGGATAAATGACAGTTTGGATGCCAATTTCTCGAAAATTGAAGAATTGTGTACAGGTAGATAAATATAGTCCATTGTTATTTATTGTTGTATTTTATTTTTTTTAACCATTTAGATGCAACTTTACCACGTTTCATAAGAATTTCCCTATTCACTGGTCATCCCAACTTATCCACTTGCACTATTGAAGAAATGTGATATAGAAAATTTTCTTGCGTAACTTCAGAGTGCTGTTGCTTGACAATTAAATGCCCCCTACACTGGATTCAATGAAAATTACTTTGGTGCATATTATATGTCAAATGCATCATAACCATTTTATTCTTTTTGGTTTATCAGTGGATTTATGTCCAAAAAGACATGAGCTGTGTTGCCCTTTTTGCTGTTCATAGGCACTGTTGTCATCCAAATGTATGGTGTCATTGAAGGTCTTGTAAAACAGACAAAATGTAATATAGATATTGATATAACATACACTTCAACTGGTGGATTGATTAAACATAGTCATCCTCTTGTTAAATGCACATATTTTGGTCTCTTTATAGGTTCAGCCTATTGTCAATTTATGCACATGCTTTTCCCTGGTAAGTTATTGTTTTACTAATTTTTAAAACAAATAATAATTTGACCATTAAAGTGATGGCAACTTTACCAATTTTTCAAAGTTTCACTCCATTTGTAGATTTTCAATGAATGGTAACACCCAAGGGGGAGTTTGTTAGATGTTTATGTTCAGATGCTTATTCAATACCATATGGCGAGTTTAAAAAGTGTGTAGATGCTTTGTTAAAGAGAAAATTGTAAGTATTGGCCATAGTAACAATATGGTTTTGCAGTTAACTAGCTGACCGCTCCCCTTACAGGCTCTATTTCTTTGAAAAAAGTCAAAATGAACACCAAACTGGAGCACGAGAAAATAGCTAACTTCAAGGTGCTACAAGACAGCTTCAGGAAAATGGGGGTAGATAAGGTGGGTTGGAGGGGACCACGAGAGAAACCCCCAGAGAGAAAGACAAAAAAATTGGAGGTTTTGATTTCTGGTTGCCATTTCATCAATAAATTGGAAATTTGACCTTATGACAGAGATGTTTTCTGAAATGCTCCAGTTGGCAAAACCTCTAATGCTGATATTGTGTTGTTATGTACATGCAGCTGAAAGTATTGTAAAAAAAACAACCATGGCATTATCTATATTTAATACAGTCTGGTTGACATATTTACAATATTATCAGTTATGGAGGGAGAAGAGAGGGAGCACGCTATTGGTACTAACTCCTCTTACAAGAAAGGTTAACACAAGAGGGACTCCTCTTACTTTCCAAACACTGCTTACTCAAAGTCAAGTGTGGAGTTAGTCAAGTGTGTGGTCCCTCTCTTTGAATCCATGTTTAAACAGCTGACTGCCAGTGCAGGATGCATGTCTCAGATCCACTGAGGGGAGGCTTCAGAGGGACATACTCAACTGTTATCCTTTCTGTTCAACTTCTATTGCAGGTTCTATTTCCTTAAGAAAAGTCAAAATGAATACAAAATTAGAACATGAGTATATAAATAACTTCAAGACTCTCCAGGCCTCCTTCACCAAAACGGGGGTTGATAAGGTGAGTGCGGTGTGCACTGGGGAGTGGACTGGGTGACAATGGACACCATCCTTTCTGGACTCTGGACAGTGTGGAAACATTTGTGAGAGACTGGAGTTATCCTTAATATTATATATTATAGGCTGTATTTTGGAATTAAAAAAAAGCCAAACAACAGTCATGTTAGCCCCCGCTTTATTATTTTGACACCACCCCATATTCCATCCTCTTATGCTGGAAGTTTATTAAGCAACAAGTGTATTTTAGGACTTATAATCTAAAATGCATGAATACAACAGAAGCATTGTTCACCTGTATCTAGGTTCAAAGCATGGGTCCAAGGGATAGATGTCACCAACCCGGTTCAATTTTCTGCCACTGCTTGCCTCACTAAATTGGTGATAATTGTTGTGCACAGTTTTTCTAATCATTTGTAATAATTTGTTTTTCAGTGCTGTGTCTGCTGTAGTTAGTGCTCAGTAAAGCTTCACTTCTTTTTATGTACAGACACAGATGTGTCTGTACATATTGCCATCACCCGCGTCTGTCGTCGCCATCGCCGTCGCCGTGCACTTTCAGCGTTAACACCATAAGTGGAAGACAGTTTTGCTTTTTGGCTTTATATTTACAGAGCTGATGAATATTCATAAAACACAGGTCAAGTTCGAAAATCAGCATGATCGGGCCATTATTGTAGAATTTATGCTGTTTTTTCACTTTTCAGCATATATGCAACCTTGTAAACACATTTCAAGGAAAACCGTTAGGCTTGTTGTCACGAAACTCACAGGAGTAATCAATCTTACTAAAACGCAGATCAAGTTCGAAAATCAGCATGATCGGGCCACTATTTTAGTAGTTATGCTGTTTTTTCACTTTTCAGCATATATGCAACACTGTTAACACATTTCAAGGAAAACCCATAGGCCTGTTGTCATGAAACTCACAGGAGTAATCAATCTTACTAAAATGCAGGTCAAGTTCGAAAATCAGCATAATCGGACCATTATTTTATAAGTTATGCTGTTTTTTCACATTTCCTCAGATTCAATTCTTAAGCATGTTAACAGTCTCATTATTTAATTAATAAGATATGTAAAAGTGTTTGTTTGACATTTCCTGCATCTTTACAACATTGTTAGTTGATTACTTAAAAATGATGGTAAACTTGTAATCGTGTATTGTGTAATAAAGTTTCAAAAATGGAAATAAACTCATATCATTGCAGTTTGTAAGATTCAATCATTCACTATGTTCAGAAACTCAGAATGGAGGAAATTGGACATTAAACACTTTTCTATTGATATTTTTCCCATCTCATCAATTTTCTTAGTTGATCATATATAAATGGCAGTAAATTGTTAATTTTGTTATATGTTAAAAAATTGTTAAAAGTGGAAAAAATAAACACATTTCAGGACAGTGCTGTCTTGTTTACATTTTGGCATTTTCAAGTTGTGACTTTGAAGTTCCATGGGCATGAAGACCTTTGCTAGTCACATTTTCTGAATATCCATAATACTAATATTTTATTATTAAAAATTGATGGTCATTATGCTGTTAAACGTTATGTAATATTGCATCAAAATTTGGAAAAAAAATATTTTGGGCACTGCTCCCATGATGACCATTTAAGAAAAATCATGTCACTTACTGTTCTCAAACTTACAGGAAAGAAACATGGGACTTAAATACAGCTTCAGTAGGCAATGCAGTCTGTTTGGTAATTCTTTCTGCTAGTTAAAGTTTTTTTTTTTTTTTGTGAAAATTTAATTTTTCACTTATTGGCATTTTCAAGGTGTGACTTTGAAGTTCCATGGGCTTGAAGACCCATGCTAGTCACATTTTCTGAAAATCCATGATACGTATATTTTATTATTTAAAATTGACGGTCATTATGCTGTTAACCATTATGTAATATTGCATCAGAATAAGAGAAAACACAATTTTGGGTGCTGCTGCCATGATGACCATTATGGAAAACCATGTTACTGATGATTGCCAAACGTTCAAAAAAGAAATACAGGACTAAAATGCAGCCTGAGTTGGAAGAGCAGTCTAATTGGCTTCTTTTTCTGGAAGTTATACATTTTCAAAGTGTGAACTTGAACTGCCATGGGCCTGAAGCCTTATGCTTGTTACACATTTTACTTACATTGGTATTACCTGTTGAGCATAATTAAAATTTGATGTTGAATTTGCAGTTTAACATAATGTACTTTTGCATCAGAATTGACAGTAGCCTATTTTGTGCATAGTTATTTCCGCTTTTTGTCTGTACATTTGACAGCTTTGCTGCCTTGTTGTATTCCCTGTTCCTATTTTTACCTTAAGTTTTTTTTTTCTTCTGTATTTTTCAATATGTATCTTGTGACAAAAATTAACATTATGCAGCAAATTGTTCCTTGTATGGGCAGGCTTTGTTTAGATGTTGCTCGGTTGTTGGTGTTAGCATGTGCTGTAATTTTGCATTAATGTCACAGTCCTATAATATGTGACATAATTGAATGAGGCAAACAAAATTTTCCAGGTAGTTGAAATTTTATTTTTGTTAGTATGATAATCTATTATCTTATAGACTAGAAAATAATTTATTACTGCTTAGCACTTTTTTTAATCAGTGCACCCTGATTTTGTAGAGTTAGTAGTTGCTAATAAAATCCCATGTGAATGCAAGATACAGTATAACCAATTAACAGTTAGTATTTTATGAAACAATGACTTCTCTTATAAGTTCTTATTTCTCATTAATACATCTTTGACTTAAAATGTACTTTTTCTTTTTTCTGTGAAACTTTCTAGATTGGTTTTATGAGTGTTTTAAGTTGTTTTTATGTTAACCTACACGTTGGCTTTTTTTACTATCACAGGCATGAATGCACATTCTCTTAATTTTATTCATTAATGACCTTTTTCATGGATATTGTTCTTTCTGGTATAAGCAAGATATAAGAGAGGACAAAAAAATGAAAACTACCTTTTACAGGTCAGGACTTGTCACCTTGTAATGTCATGATGAGAGGTCTTTGATTACTAAGCAGTATGTTGAAATTACTTTCACTGGAAATTCTACTGTAGTTTAGTTATGAAACTTAAATTCAGCATGTTGGACAAAAAACCTGCATGTAATGAAATTACTTATTTGAAAGTATATGTCTTTTTATGTACCATAAAAAATAGACATTCTGTGTGTTATAGATCATCCCGGTGGAGAAGCTAGTCAAGGGTAGGTTTCAAGACAACTTTGAGTTTGTTCAATGGTTTAAGAAGTTTTTTGATGCCAACTATGATGGCCAGGAATATGATGCCCTCAATGAACGTGGAGGTGAGCCACTAGGTGGTGCAGGAGGAAAAGGTCCAGCAAAAGCCATGCCCAGGTCTATGGCAAGCAGGCCCACAAAACCTGTTGGAGGTAGGATTCTGTGAAGTAGCAAAATATAATTTGGAATGGTTTAATCTCTGGTCTTTGAAGCAGCTGTCAAGTAAGGGTAAAAGTTGCTATATGACTTCATGACTTGGGGGTAGGTGACAATATGTAAAAGAGGTTAAGCTGTTCAATCTCAAATTTGCTGCATGTCCTATGAGATGATGAGAGGTTTCCGTTTTCCAAATTTAGGAGTGCTAGCCTGCCCCAACCCTTTCTCCTGTTAAATACTCATGCAGACACTGACATGTGAAGACCATTGTCAATAAAGATACATTTTATAAAGGAAAAGGCTGTATTTATTTATTTATTTATTTATTTATTTATTTATTTATTTATTTGATCACCAAATGCCTATCAATCAATTGTTATGTTGAAATATATCCAGGCTGAAATCTGAAATACCCTATTTAAAATTTAATGTTGCCAGTATCAGAAATGTAATTCCTCTTTTACTGCATTTACAGTGGTGAAAAGTACACCAGCAAGGGGTGCATCTGCAGGAATGAAAACGGCACCAAAAGCAATGGGAGATCAGTCACATAAAATAATAGAATTAGAAAATGAGGTATCCAGTAAAAACATGCAAGATTGTTACATGTTAAGAATGTAATTTCATTGTAAATACTTGAATACTGCCTTTAAATAGTTACTGTACATGTACATATTTTCAAATGAAATTGTCTGGACTTCTATTTAGGGTTTGACAAGTCCGTGCAATTTTCAATGTAGATAATGGTCCATATTGTCGTGTTATTTAAATATTGTTACTTTCAATTTAGACAATCTAACATTTGCAGATTAAGGAGCTGGAAACAACAGTCGAAGGCCTAGAAAAGGAGAGAGATTTCTACTTCGGCAAACTTAGGGACATTGAAGTGTTGTGTCAGGAGCATGCAGAACTTCCTTTAGTAAAAAATATTATGGATATTTTATATGCGACTGAGGTGAGTTCACAGGTCAAAGTTCCAAAGAAAGGATGTTTTTTTTAAAAGCTAAATCCCTCTACTTTTGTTTTTGTAAAAAATTGGAAACATGTCAAAAATGTCCATGGTTTTCTGAAAAGGAAAAAACGTTTGAAAAATAGTAGTGTGATGGTCCCAGAACTGAAATTAAAAGAAGAAAGTTGACAGCTCTTAACCCCCCCCTTTCAAGAAGCCTAAATTATGATCATATTTTGTGGCAGAAGTTAAATGAAAATGTGGAAGAGATACTTGCCAATATGAGGAAAAATGGGTGTTGAGACTAAGTTAGAAATGTTGGAGAGGAGGGGTTTAAGAAATTATCAGATCTGCTGGACTTTTGTTGAATTTAAATTTGACATAAGAAAACCAATTATTATTATTTTTAATCTGCCCGACTTTATATTGTACATTATTTTAGTGTTCTGAAAACTTGGAAACCTTATTCATATTAAAATTAAGTTAGATTGAATTGCATTTTATATGTATATTCTGTGTATACAACATTCTAAATAATGCATAGAAAATCAGTAAGAATAGAGATGGCATTTTTGTTCAGAACAAGAGGTTAAGCTCACAAAGGGAAGAGTATAGAAAATGCTGCCAAGATTGGTTTCAGTGAGCGTATTGTTCCAATAATTTGTTCCTTGTGTCTTTGGAAATTTTTTGTCCTGATTGCTAAGGAAAAAATCTTTCTATCCATGTAATATCTGTATATCAAACAGTATGTTCCATTCTTCAGGATGGGTTTGCACCTCCAGAGGGTGAAGCAGGAGAGGAGGAATATTGACCACACAGACACTAGCTGAAACTGCTCCTTCCTCTCTGTACTTATAAGCTTGGACAATATATACATTCTACCATCAATTCTCCATTGTTGAAAGTGAAATTACAACTTTAATGGTACAAAGGGAGAGATTGGCATCATTGGAGGCATGGGATCTAAATTCCAACAAAGAGCTTGGCTGTCTTTCTATGTTGTAATCAGATTTGCTGGAAAAAGTGGAACAGAAATGGATTTTATGTGTGAGCAAGTGCTATATATTGAACAATGTTTATTTATTTACTTATTTATTTATTTATTTGAGGCATGAAAATTTTTGGTTTTGATTGGAGCTATATTTATCAGCAGCATGGTACACTGGATAATGAATATTCAGTCTACACTAAATAATTATGTCCCAAAGCTGGCAGGTGAATAGTTTCTTACATTATGCTTTGTCTTGGATGGATGAGTGTGAAATGAATAAGAACTATTGCAATTACAAGGTTCTAACAGAGGAACTCGTGATGGTACCTGGTTTTTGAGCAGAGAAAAAGTGAGAGCTTAAGACAATCAAAGACCATGTTTCTCTGTAAATGGTAAATCTGAAAGTTGAAAAGTGGCCTTGAACAACAGGTTTTCCTGTCTTAATCCCTTACATTTTAATCTATATTATTCATTTATTTATTTTTCAGAATATTGAAAGATAGATTTACAAATTTGCCAATAAAAAAAAAGCATATAATTGGTATTTGTAAAAAATCTCGTACCCGATGTCTTCCGTACTATCTGTGGCATTTTTCTCATTGGTGTAATCATTACCTATAGCGTGTAGTTTTCCATTATAAATAACACTTTTGTATAAATCTCAGAGAGATCAATTTGTTGCTTTAATCTGCGATTAAAAATATTGTAGTACTGGGTCTCCCAGCATTTTACATGCGACTATTTATGTTGACCTTGCTTTACTTTTTGAGAAAAAAAGTAATCTGTTGCTTTTATTTCTTTAAATTTATTTTCAGTAAATATCTGAATTTGAAGACCAGTGTTACAGTTTGTTTGTGATTACCAATTATTGCCAAGCATAATCCCATCATTGGTAGTTCTTCATTTACAATGTGCATATCGCATGTGTATTTATTAGGCCACAAACCAATGTACAGTGTAAAAAGTTTATTTGCAATTAAAGTACATCTTATAATCTTATTCATGACTTTTTCATAATTGATATGCAAACTTTACAAGATGTAACATAATTGTAGAAAGAGTCCTCATGTTATCTAGTTACTGCACTACCTATTTAAAAATTTTTACATGCTGCTGCCAGGACTTTAATGACTTGCCACTTTCATTTGCTGTTTCCTCATAGCACAGATATGACTATTAGCAATTTAAACTAAAATAATGAATCTTAATCACTGATACAATTAAAGCATTAGGTTCAAGAGGGTGTGAAGGCCTCTTCACTATCGATAGCAGCCAGTAAAAAGCAATACACTCCATAACCAAATATTTCTTCTGAATTTGTAGACATCTTGCATCTGCTCAATGTCACAGGCTAGGCTGTAACAGCATGCATTAAATGTAATGCATTTCCATTAACAGCGCTAAAACCACATTTTTCACTCTTTTTCATTTTAGATATTAAGTCCATTTGTAAGCATCCAAAGAACTTGAGCAAATGTAATTTTAACTATTGCATGATTTTTCAACTGTCCACATTTTACAAGGTGATAGAACATTTAGTTTTATTGATAAAGTTTGATTTATAAATAAACACACTTTATTTTTATTCATAGTGACAGTCCTGTAAACTTTGCAACAAAACTGAACATTTATTTAGCAAATGTGTATCAATATACTAGCAAAAAAAAGAAACGCAAGACTTTTTTTCTGTTTGTCTATGGTTTTATGAGTCTATTCTTCCACCAGTGCAGCTCTTAACTGTATGATGGTGGTACGTTGTGGCTGGCATTTAAGAAGTAGTCTGCCCAGTTCATCCCAGACATGCTCAGGCGCTCCTGCTAGGGCAAGTGTAATGTTGGGTGTTGATGCTTGATTGCCACAATCATCACAAGTTCTGTCTGGAAACAGCCACACATGCCCAACCAAACCACATCACTATGCCAATGGCACATCCACTGTCCAGATCAGACACTGTGGTATAATATCAGCATGGAATGCAATCTCATAAACTTGGATTTCTGATTCCAGTGTCCACTAGCATTGATTGTAGACAACTGAATTATGTAAGACTTGTCCCAATTTGTATCCAGATGTCTGAAAATCTAAAGCCAACCAATGTCTGGAATCATTCTATTGTAGGATTGAAATGTTGCACTGTTACTGAATACAGTGACCATACTAACATGTGCACATTTGAGCATTTTAAGGGTATTGTGACCCTTTATTATCATCCAGATACTGAAAATGAGTTTTTCCTTGCACCTAATTATCTTTGTGCTGATTCAAAAAGAAAATTTGAGGGGAGATAGCAAACGGTATGGGGTGTAACTTCATCCCTGAACAAGATTTTATCACAAAAGTTGGCAGAGTTGACCATGGGTGTAAGGGCTACAATCCCGTGAGATCATTTTGGTTTAAATGTTTTTGTTTAAGAGTTATGAGACCCTTATTACAGATTTGCATTAAAGAAATACATTATTTTGCTTTATCAACAATAAAATCTGAACCAAGACTTAAAAGAAAAATGCTGGCAGTATTCTGGAGTACTTAGTGGTGTCATTAAATCGGCATTGAAACAGTGTTCGTGGGTGGGGGGGGGTGAAATTTTAGAAACCGATTTTTTAGTTTTTACCCCAAAATCACAATTATGACGTCACCTGTAAGATGGCATGTGTAAATGTTAATTAATTTAGTCACTGAACACAGAATACTTATCTATTACCCAAAAGAATATATAATGTAAGGCTGTGGACAAAGGCTGATGATATCCTTAAAGCACTGAGGTCAAAACAAAAACTTGCATTTTTTTTTTTTTTTTTTTTTTTTTTAGTATATTTACATCACCCAGTATAAATGTCACTGTAATTCTTCGAGCTGTATGTAGGATGTTACTGTCACTGGTGGTAGTGCCTGCCCTTCAAGATAACATGACTGTTGGCTTTTGCCATTTGTATTCATATCTTCTTCATGCAATAGTGTCTGAGAACATACATGTACATGTGCACTCTTCTTGTAATTTATTAATGGTAGCTGCTGCAGAGGGTCTTCACAAATCTGAGTTTCTTCATCCTTTTTTATTTTTTGAACTGTCTGCCCAAGGGCCAAAGTCAGCTCTGGTTTGAATGCAAATTTGCTGTAATAGTCATTGTGTGCCTTTGTTGGGATACTCTCATTGACTGCAGCTTCAGCTCGTGTGTTTGAGATCAGCTGCTTATTACTGGAACAAACAATAAAACTTACTGAAATGTATGATGTTTCTCCTCTCTTTTCTTCATCCCATTCAGGCATATTTAAGTGTCATTTTATATAATTGTGCATTAACCAGTTGTACACAAAATACCAAATGGGTAACTGATGAAAAGTATAACTTAATATCTAATCCAAACTACGATATATTAAGTGTATTGGTTGTTCCTAAATAAACCCTCACCTTTCATCAAACTGATCAGAATTCAAATCATTAATATTCTCGTCTGACTTGGCCTCAACAACCATCAAAGTGTCAGGGTTGCCAGATGAACTGCTCTCCTTAGAGTACACATGGTATGGTATACCATAAGTGCTATTTTGCCTTGAAGGAAAAGTTTCTTCACTCACATGTCCACTGTCCACACTGGTCTGCCTGATCACTTGGAGGGCAGGGTTCTGCAAGGAATAAAACCACAGGCATATGTTTTGTGCCATGCCATGATACAAGAAATGAAGTCTCTTCATGTGTAGTAAGACTAACACCCCATTTCCATAGATTAGATCGACCTACTTTGGATCGACCTAACTCCCTGGGGGTTTGCGCTGAATAGCTGTCAGCCAGGCGGACACGAAAGTTAATTGCCCCTTACGGCTTGTAGTGGGCGGGGACGGACACTTAAAGGGATAATAACTCTTCGTTTTGGCCAAAAAATGAATTTTCCTGGAGTAAACAACAATTTTCCCATACTTACCAGTGGTTAATGAATCCATTTTTACATTCAAAGTTAGTCCCTGGTTTTTTTCTAAAAGGTTTCGTTTTTTTGTTAAAATCTCTTAAAAGAGATAATAACAGAGTATAGCCATCAATGGAGGTCACGTGATCTAAAGACAAGCTCAGATATCAGAATAATAGCTATAACTGCTGTTTTTGTCGTAAAACAGAATATATTATATTTCTATGAGTTATTCACAATGTTTTTATTGTGAAATATAGATCTCATACGAAGAGTTATTATCCCTTTAAGGGGGATTATCTGACGGTAGTCTGGTGAGACTCCCTGCGGTGATAGATCGATCTAAAGTTGTGGGAATAGACCCTAACAAAGGTGACAATGAAAAATACTGGAAAACATACAGTAATTCAATTCAATTTAGATTACGTTAATATTCCTTGTTAATATTACAATTTAATGGTACAAATGGAGATTACCTCAGAATCTTGTCCATATTTTTTCATTTCTCCATCAAAAGATGCTTTCTCTTTATTACACTTCCCTTGCTCAGCATTCTTCAGTGTGAAAGCAAAGAACACACTGTCACTGTTAATTGTAGCATCATCAAAATCAAACATTTTCTCTTTCAGTAAGTCTGGAGAGGAGGGAATGCCACAACCTGAATCTGGGCGAATTTGTTTCCTGTCCAGTAAGAAATATTTGGTATTATCTTCCTGTGAGAGGTAGAAAGGGCTTGCCACCTATAGAAGATAGAGATGAAATTTTGTTAACTCACTCATTTTCAACTCTGTTATAAGGTTTAGTCATATTTTATACTTGGACCTAAAAACAAGAGTTATTTTGTCCATGTACTTTACAAACATTTTTAATTAGATTAAAAAGCATTTCTCACTATAAATATTTACAAAAGTATTTACCTCATTTTCTTTTAAACATAATTCCACAGGTTCTATTGGATCATCTGGCAATGTTATCACAATCTTAGAATACACATACTTGAAACAATGATGCCAGTACCTAGATATAATCAGCAAAAAAAAAAAAAAAATAAATAAATAAATAAAATTGAATTAAAGATAAATATTAACATTTTTTGTACAATGCACTGATGGAAAATCTGCCCCCCCCCCCCCCCCCCATAAATTGGGATAACTATAAGACTGATGTATTCTTGTGAACTTTATTTTTTAATGATGGTAACATGATTTTTAACACCTGAATTTAAAAATACATTTAAACATAAATATTATCAATAGTAAAATTATGGCAAGCTGCATTTTCCCCTTTTTCCCAGCATCACCTAAAACATGAGTAAATCCCAATCCCCACCATGGTGATGGCTACAATAGTTCCCCCTGCAAGTCCACCTATCTCTGAATTGGTCAGACCTAGGTAAAAAAAACTGAATCAGTTTAAGGCATACAATATGCATATAATGCATGCTGGACCTTCCTCTAACAAAAAAAAGGGGAGACTTGGAAACTTGTGCAGCTTTTCTTTTATCAACAAGGTTTAAAGAAAGTTATGCAAAATCCATTTAATTTACCCATGGTCATAGCCTTCTGAGGGGGCCGGCTAAAAGGACCTTTCCCAGCCTCCGAGACTGCTTGTATTCTGACACAGTAGGACTGCTTAGGAGACAAACCTCTCAGGATATATGAGGTAGTCAATTCTGACAGTACCTTAACAGTTGTCCACTTAGTCAAATCTGGAATGGTTCTCAAGGATTTTTATAAGATATTCTTCAAATGAGTGAGTGCTGTTATTACCACCTAAATTCCAATAAAACTGATAGATTTCATATCCAAAATTGATGTTATGTTAGTGATGTTTAAGGAATTCTGAATACTGCCTTTGGTTCACATCTTTAAGTGTTGTAAAACAATGAAATAAATTTTGAATAATTTTGGTTGTTACTGGAAAAGTATTACTTTCTCTATACATGATACTTTTTGAAATCATGTTTTCTTTACAGAATATAATTTGTTGATTTACAAGTAAAACAATCAGCTCTATGTACAGTCTAATCCCTAAAGATGATGTAACATACCACACATACTCCTATCTTTGATTCCATATTGAAGATTATACCCAGTCAACTGAGCATGTCCCAACTCCTGACAAGATGGAAGTTTCCATTCCAGATACAACTGGCCAGGCATGTGGCTCCCCCAAACCTTCAGTTGTGGACTTGAGGAAGGAACTGGCAAAAGGCAAGTGTTGATATAATTTTAAAAAATGTTAGTCACAAGAAAAATTTGTTTCCCAATCCATTACCTAACTGTGATAATCAATAAGAATTTAGACATTTCATTTTAACAGGGATAGTGTACCAGATTCCCAGTCTTAAGATTTTAATAAGTGGCCCACAACTATTTCAAATATTCAGAGGTTTACACTGATGCATTATATGTTTAATCTGTTCCTTTTTTCTACCAGAAAGGCATACATGCAGTTGGTAAAATGTACCTGCCATATAATGATACAGACAATCTGTCCACTGTAACCCTGCACTTCTTCCTGCCCTCTCAAGTGATGCAGCATACAGGATATCATCAGGGACTTTGGTATCCAGTGGAACTTCATAATGGCCCCTTGAGGCAGGCAGTGTTGCCCAACTCATTTCTTCCTATAACAATATTATCTAACACATAGAACACAATGGGAATGTTTGCAAAAACAATTGTGTTGTTTAAAGAAAAATAAAAATAGTGACTTCTCTTTTTAAAATTCCAATTATAATTGAATTTATCTGATTAATATTACAAAGGTAATGAATTGGGCAACATCTCTATTTCTTTTATTATTAAAGTAACTTGTTGCCATCAGTCTAATTTTTAAAACTTTTTCAGATGGTTGCTATTAACATAGCTAGGCTCATGATAAAAAAAGAAACACTGTTTGAAAATAGTGATTATTTTCTTTTTTCAATTTTTCTGTCAAAACAGGATATACATTTTGCCTTTTGCTGTGAATGCTGATAATTCCAAATATTTAATTTAGTCTCAAAACTCCAGTTATTTGATTTTTAATGTTGAAATTCTTTTAATTGTAAATTGTAAACAGTATTATTGAATCAACAACCAGGACTGAGATTACGCTTAATCTATACAATTTGTGTTAACCAACCAACATACTTTACACATGTGGTCCGCTCCCCCTCTGCACCAATATACAGTCACGTTTCCTACAGTGGGGGACCATCTCAACATAACACTGCCATTCTTCAACATAGATGCTATGTTCTTCACGTGCAGAGAATCTGAAAAAATGTTTGAAATATTCAGAAATGTCAAATTTTTATAAGGTAATTTTAATTAAAATGCTTAAACTCAAGATAAACTAAAGAAACTTGAGAGATACATGTATGGATAACTTTTCAACTTGAGGTGTCTCTCTCTCTCTCTCTCTCTCTCTCTTTGGAACGATCACCTTAGTATATAGACAGACAATTACAAAGAATGGCAGATCGATTCAATAAATATCTGCAGAAAGCACCAGAATGAAAAGAAAAATTTAATTTGTTACATATATATGTAAATAGTTACCATTATTGTTAGTACAGTGAACTGGTTAAGTGAAAAAGATATCCATTATCTTCCTTTCAATTTCTATGAAAAAATATATACATGTATATTATATATTTCAATATACTTACTTCTCCTCAGAGGTAGAACAGCCCATGATGCCTGTGGTGAAGGTCCTGCCTTGGTCCAAGCCTTCAGCAGTACAGTGTAGTGCAGCTCCGTGGATAGGTGCTTTACAGTGGCTTGAGCACCACTCCCAAAAACTTTCAAGGTGATGTTTCCTGGATACAACTCTAAGGTATACCTAATTATCCTGTTTGTGTACTGTTCTTCCATTCTCTGAATTCAGAATAGAGATATGTTTACTTTCTTTTTGACAACTATGGCTATTCTGTTTTTTAAATGACATTTTTTGGTAAAATCACACATCATTACTTCATTAACTGAAAAATTTGATGACTGTTGATTTCAAAACATGTAACAAGCATTGCCATAAGGCTAATGTAAATTTTGCTGTTTGGAAAAACAGCAAAATATGGGGATAGGTCAATTTAAATCAGTTATAAAAACACACAGTTATGCAATGCCTTGTTTCCTTTGGAACGATCACCGGGAAGTTCACATGAAAACTAGTCAACCAAAAGTGTTTTTTTAACAATTCAAGTACTAGAATGACAATTCCATCCATCAAATGTCTATCAGAAGTCATGCAAGCTATTAAATTAAGTCATGAAAGTCACATTTTGCTCTGATTTACTAAAAGGCTGGTCTATTTTGCCCACACCATTCACAATTATCCATACATTTCACTGCAACTTAACAGCAAGTGCCAATTTAAACCAATGTTTACACATAGTTTGTTCTGACACATAATGTCATCTTCAGTTTCACTGCACTCATTTGGCTCCTCAAGGTGATTTAAAACACAAACTTCTATTATAAATTCCTGAAAGAGTTTACCTTCCAAAAAAAAGTTATGTGTCTGCACTTGGCACCACATCTGGTGTTGCTGTAACTCCCAGAATTAACTACAGGTGGCTCAGTTGGAGCTATAGAGAAAAGACCAGCACAGGTCAGTTTTGGTGACCCTAACGCCTCGTATCTCAAAAGTCAAGCATGCACAGACATTAGGTTGTTGATCTTGTGACACTGTGAAGTTTTCTAAATAATTTGTGAATCATTTTTTGTTTTACTTCTTTATTAAAAGATTTGGTGTTTATACTAGAAGTTGGACAAACTGGAAACTGCATCCTAAGTAAACTTGACTTAATTTCTGTACTACATCACTGAACAATTTGAAACCTTTTTCACCAAAATAAGATATTTTAAACTAAGCCTTTGAATAAATTACTACTGAATATTTTTTTACATATTATAAATGTACATTCTATTAAGACCAGTAATTAATGCCAGCAAGTGAAGATTGTAAAATGTGTCCACATAGTTTCACTGAAGTCTTTCCTGTAGGTAAAATGCATAGTGTAAACAAATCAACTGGCCTTCATCTAGTGTGACTGCACTGAGTATGGCCTCATCACTGTCATATCCCCCACAAGATGGCACTGCTATTACAAGGATAGTGTACCTCACAGCAGGGAACAAGTTGCGGATAACCACACTGGTAGTATTCACTGTTAAAACCTGTTTATCACAAAAAATTTAGTTAAATTTTTCAGCTCTCCAATAAAATGGAAGGAGGCAATTCAAAACTAATAATCAAACACACTTACAAGTTATGTATATTTCTTGTAAATTATCAGTTAGCATGTGTAGATGGTGTATCATGAAATATTGCTATAAATTTCCCACTAATTGAATGTGCATATTATAATTATCTATTCAATAATATTAATAATACTACCTAAAATCCACTCAATTTAACCCAGAGGTAATATACTCCATTATAACCTACATTAGATGTCCTGGGAAGCCAGTTTGCATGCCCAGTATAAGAGATCCTGAAGTTGAAACTGAGGAGTGTTGCCAACTCCATTTGTGGCTTTTCCCAAGTTAGTGATATCTTTCTGGATTCTGAAACTGCTTTCAAGTTCAGCACTTTAGATGGTTTAACTGAAAAATGAAACATAATTGGATTCTAACATTATCCATAAAACTAGACAGAAAAGCTGACAAAAATACAGATATTCAACAGAAAAAAGTAACTCAAATTGCTATATTTCAACATAAACAAGACCATCCCAGTAAACACAGAAACAATCCAAATTTGCAATGATTACTGATACTTCCAAACCATGACTACACCTCTTGTACTGAGCTTGTTATTTCACACATTGATTCTCTATCTGAAGCATGTGTATAGATACAGTTCTTTGCTCTTATTTCACATTTCAGTTCATAAGAAAAAAAAGCTGCAAGTACAATATTCAAGTTAACAAGTAAAACAAAATGTGATCCAAGTTTAACATGCCACAACCCCTTACATATTGGCAATATACTGGATAATAGAAAACACTAGACAACAGGATTATGAATAAAAGAAACATGTATTTTTACCAAAGCCAATCTGTAAATGTGAAGTAAAAAACATGGTATGGGCCAAACATTGCACAAAAATCAGAAAGACAAAATGCAAAAACAAAAGATTTTTAATAACTTTCATAACAAGGCAGCAAAGCTGTCAAATGTACACACACACACAAAAAAAAACAGAAAATAAAGATGCAAAATAGGTCATTTTGTCAATTTTGATGCAATAATAAATAATGCCTATAATAGCACTGTCAGTCAACACTGAATTTTAATCATGCACAACAGGTAACATGGTCAATAACAGGAGCCAACCCAGAGATATTTTCTGACAGTATTCCAAAGTATCTATGTTGATCCATCCTCCATTTTGATGGTCTTCCAACAGAAAAAAATAGATACTGGTCAATATAAACTTAAAAACCTGCCCGTCTTCCGGAAGACCCAGAAGATGGTCTCAATCCACCCCTTCAATAAGATTACAGTTTCAGGACCATAAGAGTTCAAATTCACATGATGAAAGTCCCAATATTTGAAAAATGATGACAGTGCATAAAATAATATTACATAATGTTTAAAGACATAAAAACCAATACAACTGCTTATGTGGAAATACAGAAAATGTGCAGAGCCTCAGGCGGGTGGGAGTTAAAAGTCATAAATGCCAGTGTTTGAGAAAAAATTAAACATAACATAACACAACTAGGAAAGCACTCCGAGAGTGCAGACCTCTGCCAAGGCAGCAATTTTTGATTATTATTGATTATTGATTGATTATTGATCCGAACCACCACCAAAAACTAATCATAGTCCTCCTTGACCCACTTCTGACAGTTCCTGAAAATTGCATCAAAATCGGTCCATAACTTTTTGAGTTATGTTGATGACAGACAAACAGGGGTGAAAACATGGCAGAGGTAAATATAATTCCAATGAAGCTGCTATTCAAACTTTTAATCTTTGAGTTTGATATTTATATATATATTAAAAACTTATTTGCAATATTAAACAAAATTTACCTGCATAATTATCACTGCTTCCTTATTATTAATCTAGCAGAGAGCTTAACCTTTGGGAGTTTACAGGGAAATATCAACAAGTGTGCTTTATGTAATCTCATTTAATGGCCTATTAATTAGGCAAATGACTTTATAACTCTGAACTTAGCCTAGTGATACCCAAGGGAAATTTACAGACTGACCCTCTCAAAGGTCTTCAGGCCCATAAGTCACACCTTAAGAAAAGCACAAAACAATAATGCACAAAATAGGAGACTACCAATTCTGATGCAATAAAACATTATGTTTAACTGCACAGTCAACATCAAATTTTAATTTTGTACAACAGGTTATACCGACAAAAATAAAAGCATAAGGTTCAGGCCCATCAGAGTTCAAGTTTATACTTAGAAAAAGCCAGAATGAGAAAAATGAAAATTTCACAAAAATGCATAAATTTAATAAAAATGATAATCCAATAGAGCTGGTTTTCTAATATGAGCTGTATGTCAATCCTAAGAATCATTCTTGTAAGACTAGTTGAAAAAATAGTAAAAAAGTAACAGTTTTCTTTCCATAATCCTAATGGTGGCAGTGCACAAAGTAGGTTTTTTGTCAATTCTTTGTCAACATTACATAATGATTAACTGTAAAAATACCACCAATTTTTAAATATCTACTATTAAAAACATGGACATTACACTATATTACCCGCCTTTTCCTGTTACACATTCTACAATAATTTTGTCTTTTTGTTCATAATAACTATATTTGCCTATATTATAAAAAGTACGAGACCTGCCACTTTACTTTGGATTATCATAACTGGGTTTTGGGCTGCATGTTCAAAAACTTGTATACACCAAAACTTACTCAGTTTTCCCACATCTAGTCGATGCTGAACCTCAAGCTGTCCATAGCTGTTGTTGACCACCAGCACAAACTGATATAGCTGATTTGGTTCAAACATCCAGCCCATTCTCTCCTTAGGCTCATTACGTACCCAGCGGCAGCCATTAACAATAGGATTGGGGCAAGGATGGCTGTCTTTCCTGGAACTGACAAAAATTAAAAATCTAAGGTCATACATTAATTTCATTTTATCATTTAATATGAGGCCAGCATCTGGATAAAAATCTTTTGTGTAATGTAGAAGTTTAGAAGTTAAGGTGTATTTTATATCTTATATGTAAAGTTTACGTCATCAATTATACACTTGAGTTAGTAAAGACAGAATAAAGAGCACATGGTCTCTCAAGCCACCAGCTTCTCAAGTCAATTATATTTTGTTTTCCCCAAAAAAGTTAAATGTAGCTGATATTTAATCAAGTAAAGAAAAAGAACTTAATTCAAAACAAAACAAAACAAACTGTAGTCAAGCTTTCTACATTAGGACTGCATGCATACAGTTTGCTTAATTCACTTAGCACAGAAAATGATTTTCTTCTTTTTTTTTTTTTTCAAAATTTAAACAGCTTTGTGTCAATTTTGTCACTTCACCATCAGAATACAAGCACCTCACACTAAAAGTTAACAGACAGAATTTGCCTAAACATCACTTATATATGTGACATTTTTATAATGGCTGTTTTCACTCCAGCAGAGTTATTTAATGGCTGTTCAGTAACAAGAAAAACACTTCAGGAAACACTGGAAGGTTCACAGTGTGAAGAGTTTACAACAAACAAGTACTAATCATTCTTTATAGTTTACAAATGATAGTGGCACATTAACACATTAAATCAAAGTATTTCCTACGTTTGAAAATTCTTGATTTAACATTTAACACAATTAAGCACTATGCACTTATGTGAAAAAATCATCAAAGGCAAGTTTTTTGGTTCTAGCACTCATGCACCATGTTATCTAAAACTTTGGGAGCTATTTTTACATCATAGATGCAGAAGTTAAAAGTGAAGAGGTACTTTATCCCCAGATTAAACATCTGTTATGAAGAATCTGTATCCGGTAAGCCTCATACAGTAACTTTATATTTGTAAAAGAAAAAAAAATGTTCTTTAGTCTTAATTTTTCTTAAATGTTGATTTTAAAAACTGAAACATTTTGAAGGATATAACACTTACAGGTCTCATTTATTTTCAGTTGCCGTGGAGCAGTTGCAATATATATATATACTAAAGACAAAAAAATCGAAAATTGTTTCTCAATTTTAAAATGAAACAAACCAATTTGGAATTTAGACATCTAAGTGCTGCAAAAATACAAACAGATAGTAGTTAAAAACTTTCAACCAATCAGGTAGTATTTCAGCATTAGACTGATCATGTATACACCTTGCATTAAGTAAAACAATAGAGGGGTAAAGTACTGGTGTGAAATACTCCCTGGAAATGGGTTTTGTATTTTCAATAATTTTTCCATCATTCCTGATTTACCTCTTTTATTCAAAACAGTACGAAACAAGGCAATGCCCATGATGGCAGATGAAGTTTATAATGACTAGCCAGTCATTTCAACTAAAGTATTAAACCTAAAATAAAAAAAACACCGAATCCAAGTGCAGAAAAATCTATTTTGGCGGGAAAATCTCATGGAGTGTCCCTTTAAGGCATGCAGTAGGTGTTGTAGGAATTAGATGAACAGTGTATGGCATAAACATTCAAGATTCACTCAAACATTTAACACCAAGTCAACCTGAAACCCAAAGTTGAAGGTAAATAAATGTAAGGTTGACAATAGGAAATTAAGGTTTGAAGAGGTTTTCAAAGATAACAAACAGCAATGTGATTTGCCTGCTCATGACCAAAAGTTCTAACATATTAAATACAATATAAAAGCACAAATGTGTCAAATCAGACCAATAGCTTGAAGTGTGCAGTTAAAAAAACGCTGACATTAAAACATGCAATAAAACATCTGTTATGCCAACATGTATCATCATCAGGAGCATTTCATCACTGGGAAAACGTATGTGCAATGTACCGAAATAAATTATCAAGTGTGAAAACCCTTTCACCAGCTCCACCTTTAGATGCCATACATAAATATTCTGGTTAAATTCCTTGCATTAAAGCTATAGGCCACCATCACTCGATTCTGACTCTGAAGGTTGGCTAAAACAATTCCACCTAATCACTTAAGCAAACAAGCACTATTGGCAGGTTAGTTAAGCAGAGAGTAAATGCCCAAGCCGAATCAATTACTTGGTTTACCAAAAAGCATGCTAAGCAGCAGACTTAAATTACTTCAATGGAATTGACTTACATACTGAGAAAATTTGCTCATGCAGATACTGATGCAGCCTAAAGCAAGGTGGATTTTTTTCTGTATTCTTATTCTTTCACAAGTTCTCAGGCAAGCAAGAAAGCAAAATGCTCGAACTTTTAACATTTCACATACAGAGCAACAACCTTACGTTCCCTGAATCTCATCTTTTTACCCCACACACGTATTGTACTTTCAGAATGAGAATCATCTGAGATAGCCCAAATTCTCAAAATTTAAAGTAAAAGCAAGATTTTGTGGGATTTGGAGAAAAGTGGGCTCAGAAATAGGGGCAGACTAGTATTTGCAGTGCTGCATGGATAGAAGCCTCTGACTTTATCCATGAGTATTATTCTCATTTTCTTATCTTTTTCCACATTTTTCTGATTGTTTTTTTTAAGTTTGTAAAAGAATGGCCTTTTGCATAACAGAACTCATTACTTTTGCAATATGTTTGAAGACAACATTAAAGGGATAATAACTCTTCGTATGAGATCTATATTTCACAATAAAAACATTGTGAAGAACTCATAGAAATATATTATATTTTGTTTTACAACAAAAACGTCAGTTATAGCTGTCATTCTGATGTCTGAGCTTGTCTTTAGACCACGTGACCTCCATTGATGGCTATACTCTGTTATAATCTCTTAAGAGATTATAACAAAAAAAAACTTTTTAGAAAAAAAACCAGGGACTAACTTTGAATGTAAAAATAGATTCATTAATCATTGGTAAGTATGGGAAAATTGTTGTTTACTCCAGGAAAATTCATTTTTGGGCCAAAACGAAGAGTTATTATCCCTTTAATTCCCAGTGCATAGAGTTTCAGCCTTATTGCTAAAAGGTTAGCCACACTTTGTGTGGATTCTCATGTTTTCTAGTCTGAAATGACATCACACAGCGCTGAATGTCTCGTTCTAGGATATCTCGAATTATTTTCTATTAGGGAGCCCTGCTTAGGTGAGGGTGAAAGATAATCTTCTTACTATGGATACATGGTCCAAATTAACTTGACATCATCTTCCTCGCTATGTCTTCTTTCCCAGGTACAAACCATTTCAACTTGAGCATAAACAGTACAGGTAAAATTACTGGGAGGGACAGGTGGATCTGAAATGCGAAAAGTTAACTTGAACACATTCAAAGTCAATAAAATTACAGTATCACCTTTCCCATCATACTGCTTTCAAATGTATGTCTATTTTTTTCTTTTCAATTTTCAAAAGATCTTCAAAAGGCATTTTCAATCTCTTTTTGTGACCTTCAGTGTTATGCTTATCTACAACTACGTAAGTCAATAATTTACTTTATTTTGGTGCAAAATATTTACCTCCTCTACCTCTTATCGATATACATTGTACATCAGAAAATTCAATGTTAAATGCAGATGTCAAGGTGTAAAGGTCAAAGAGTGAAAGCCAGATGAGGGCGATCTAAAAAGACATCAAAGGCTGAATTGACAAGAGGTCAGTAAATGTTGTCTAAAAAGGTCAAAGAAAGCCTAACTGTGAAGGTCAGGTGCCTTAAATAGTGGGCTAGGGATGACCTGAAAAGGAAGTTTACAGGACAATGGGAGTAGAGATCAAACAGTGGCCTAAAATATTTTGACCAATTAAAATAGATCTGTGGTACGTACATCATATTGGGCTAACTTTAACGGAAGGGTCATTTTTGGAGGGTAAAAGCTGAATGCATGGCTTTTAAGAGCTTTAAAATGCTAAACATTATGATTAGTTTCATACCTCCAATATGAATAGTTGTGTATGCAAAATTTTGACAGTCGTCACTTGGCATTTTCCTTTCCTCTGCTGACACATTTTGTCTGCACTCATAGATCCCAGAGTCTGCTTTGGTTAAATTGCTAAATGTCTCAGTCAGGTGTCCCGTGTCTGAGCATATGTGACGTCTCTTGTCATCAACCCTGCTTACACATAAAGGCTTCTGTCCAATAGTATCATTTGCAGTGCATGTCAGAGTTAGATTGGACATCACTGGTAAATAGGGGTCAGTAGGGGTAAGATCTGTAATGTATTAAATCATTATTAGCATAAGGACCACACCTTAAAGACCATGTGCACATTTGCAAAACATCAAAAATTAGATGAAGATATATTTTGACTTTAAACACCTACAAAGTTGTAGGTTTTATCTCCATATGACATTTTGTAAATGAGCAATTTCTGCTGGAGGTTCTATAAAGATCGGACTTTGTTTGTTTTGAAAATATCCCTGCACGCTGCTTAAACTATCCAAATGAACACTCCTTAAAAACCATTCTGATTATCCTTGAAAAAAAAAAAAACAGTTCTCAGCAAAACAATCTACATGCAATCTTGCAGCAGATTGTGGGCAGTATTTTGTCATTTTCAAGCTGCCACAAGATTCACTGGCACAAAAGGACGTAATAAACTATGTTAGTGTTAAAGATACTGTATAAGTATAAAGCCCTGGAAGGCTTTTTCTTAGCCTTTTTCAAAAAAATACATTGAGCATCTCTTGATTCTATATATGTTTTGTAGTATATAAAAAGTATTGAATTCATTAAAATAATTGGAAATAAAATGCACTTACAAACACAAGACCACACCTCTGACACTAAAGCACTGGCAACCATTGAAACCGTGTAAATCAAAAGTGGCATCATGGGCTGGAGCTGATCAGCACTTTACATCATGTGTCAAGCATCGTTACACACCTGTGAAGACAAAATTAACACATGTCAAATTCAAGAAGATAGCACATTAATATCAGGGAAAGTTGTACTTCAAGACTCAATTACATAACAGAATCATCATATTGGGGAACAATTTTTTAAATTAATAATTTTCAGTAATTCTTAGTAAATGCTTCTACAAAAGAAACAAATCATGGAGTTTGCATGACCTAACCTTAAAAATGAATGCATGTACCTCACTCAATTTGGCCCATAAATGAGCGCAGCAGCCTTGTAAACAGGTACAGGAGCTGAGCCACCATGCATTTTCAACAAATGCCAGATATATATGCCTTAAAAGTTTTCACAAACAATTGATACATGTATGCAAACAAACTTGAAAAAAAAAATGTATTTCAGAAAATTTTTCCTGGAACATCTCAAGTAGCACATAAACACAAAAAGATAAAGTTTAAGCAGGGAATGAGATGATGACATAATATAACTATTTTGAAAGATTTTGTTCACATAATTTTCCTTACAATCCAGTGTCAACTTTTTATGTACAGATGCAGTCTGTACATATAGCTGTCACCTGCGTCTGTCGTCACCGTCGCCTGTCGCCGTGCACTCAGCGATAACATGATAAGTGGAATACCGTTTTACTTTTTGTATTCAAACTTACAGAACTGATGAATTATTATTATAATATGCAGGTCAAGTTAGAAAATTGGCATGATCTTGCCATTTTTATAATAGTTTGCTGTTTTTTTTCACTTTTTCAGCATATATGCAACACCTATCACACATTTTAAGAGAAATCGATAGGCCAATTGTCTTGAAATTCACAGGAGTGATCAATGTTACTGAAATACAGATTAAGTTTTGAAAATAAGCTTGATCAGTTAAGTTTTGGTGAAGTTATGCCTTTTTTTGTAAATAAGTGTTTTTTCCTCAAATTTAATTCTCAGGCATGTTAACAGTCTCATTTTTGAACTGATTAGATATGTAAAGTTGTTCTTTTGACATTTTCTGCATCTTAACAATATTGTCAGTTGATTATTTAAAAATGATGGTAAACCTGTTATTGTGTATTGTGTAATAAAGTGTCAAAAATGGGAAAAAAACTCATATCTTTACAGTTTGTCAGATTCAATCATTCACTATGTGCAGAATCTCAGAATGGAGCAAATTGGACATTTAAAATTGTTCCATTGATATTTTTCTTATGTCAACAGTTTTTTTAGTTGATCATTTAAAAATGACAGTGAATTGATTATTTTGTTTTATGTTTAAAAAAAAGGTGCTGAAAATGGTAAGAAAATCATTTCAGTACAGTTATCTCTTGTTTACATTTTGGCATTTTGAAGGTGTGACTCTTAACTTCCATGGCCTTGAAGACCTTTTCATGTCACATTTTCTGAATATCCATGATACAGTACTTTTATTTTATTATTAAAAATTGATGGTCATTATACTGTTAAGCATTATGTAATATTGCATCAAAATGGAAAAAAAACTATTTTGGACACTGATGACCATCAAGGGAAAACCATGTTACTTATGGTACTTACTGAAAAGTGCAGCTTGTGTTGGAAAATGGTGTGATCGTTTTTCTGTTTTGTAAGCAATGCAGTTCTATAGAGTGCTATATGATGGTACTGTATGGATGGCAGTGAGTATGAAATTGTCCCTTGGGTGATCACTAATTAAATTAAGGTCTATACAGTCACTTGCCTAGTAATTAATTTTCAATTGGCCATTAAATGAGATTACATAAAACACTCGTTGAGATTTTCCTGTAAAGTCCCATAGGTTTATCTCTCTTAACTGTGTCACATAATTAGGATTTGGGGATAATTATGCAGGTAAATGTTGTTTGATATTGCAAATAAATTTACAACAGAAAAAAATTTGTGTTATGCCAACATTAATGCTATAGATGAGTAACAGTGCCTTATTTTTCTCAAACTCAGTGGGGTTATTCATATCATGTCAATACAGCTAGATTAAAAGTTTGAATAGCAGCTTTATTAGAATTGTTTGTTACATTTTTATTAAATTTTTTTAAAATTATTTTTCAAATACTAGTTTTTAACTTACAAGAATGATTCTTAGGATTGAAATACAGCCCAAATTAGAAATACAGCTCTATTGAATTAATATTTATTTATTTATTTATTTATTTATTTTTAATTGAGTTTAAGCAATTTTTTGTGTGAAATTTTCACTTTATCTCATTCTGGCATTTCCAAAGTATGAACTTTAACTCTTATCAGCCTGAAGCCTTAGGGACCATTTTCAGACCCTATCACGCTAACTGTGGATCGCTTTTTCCAAGGGAATTCTCGCTAAATGCAGTTTAGCATAATACATTAGTGCATCAGAATTGACAGTATCCTATTTTCTGCATTTTTATTTTCTGGTTTTTGTCTGTATATTTGACAGCTTTGCTGCCTTTTTTTTTTTTTTTTTCTTTTTTTTTTTTTTTGCAAAACACTGAATATAAACTTTTTCTAGTTTTCAGGGTTTTAATTTTGGTCAAATTAAACAAAACCAGATCCTTACTAAGTCTATGTGCACGATCTCAAATCAATGTTAGTACATTTGTACTTCTTGATCAAATAACATGGTTTAAAAGATGCAAACATGCATATCCTGTTCAAGTCATGAGACATCATCATAAAACTTTGATTCTCAATTTCTGATACAGAAAATCTGCAACTAGTTTTTTTCTTGTTATAATACATTTCAGATATACTATATAGCTTTAATCTCCCATCAAAGTGAACTATTGGACTTGATATACTGACAAAGACTGCAGGCGTGATAAACCATTTTCCCAGGAAAAACTTCATATAGTTTTCATGTCATAAAATTACTTTTGAAAAGGTTGTAGTGCATACATGCTTTGTTGATTACCAGCTCTCCTGATAGGCATTCAGTTGTCACATTCACATCCAGGCAAACTGAAATCAGACTAAATATCATGAAAGCATTGGTTAATGAAATCAGCACAAAATGTCTCATCTCTAAGATTCAACCTATTTTATAGTGGGAAATAGAGCACAGTTAACACAGCAAGATTAATTACTGTGATGAAATTCAGATCAATTAGTCTGGTGGGAAGGAGGGGTTCACGTGCAACCCCGTGAAAAACAGTGGATACCTATATTTTCTTAACCCTTGATGTCTAAATTTTTTATTTTTAGATGTTCCCAGAGTGAAAAAATGTCCCATGGGGTTTTAATTTAATGATATGTAACACCCTGTGGCTCAAATAACCACATTTGAAATAATGGGGGTAGAGGAAGAAAATTATCTATAATTTGCAATTTAAATAAGATATAAGAATGGTTTATATATCATTATGTAGGTAAAGGGTTGCTCTAAAAACACAAGTAATAAAAGTTATGTAATACCAAACCATGTCAAAGTAAAATGGTGTCAAAGGTCAAATGAGGTCAAATTTGAGACATTTTCAGAAAAATAAAGTAATAAAGTTTATCTGTATAGAGAATGTGAGCCAACAACATACTTTTAAGGGTATATTTCATAAATCCCATCTATATTACAAATGTTTAATGGTCTATTGTGACTTAGTTTTACAGTTTGTGAGAATTATGATGGATATGATTTGGTTATGGAATATCCGTTAAATTTCAGATCAGTGGGGGTAGGGGAAGAAAATCACTCATAACTTGAAATTTAAGTAAGATATAACAATGATTTATATATCATTGCATAGCTAAAGGCTTGTTCTAAAAACATAAGTAATAAAAATTATGTAATGCTAAACGATAATGGAGTAAATGGGGTCAAAGGTCAAATGAGGTCAAATTTGAGAAATTTTCAGGAAAATAAGCCAATATAGTTTACTTATTTAAAGAATTAGAGCCCACAGTATATATTTGGAGTAAGTTGTGCAAATCCCATTTATATAGCAAATGTTTTATGATCTATTGAGACTTAATTTTACAGTTTGTGGAAATTATGATATATATGATTAACATATGGGTACGGACACTATCAGTTCAATTTCAGATCAATGGGGGTAGGGGAAGAAAATCACCCATAACCTGAAATTTAAGTAATATATAACAATGATTTGTATATCATTGCATAGCTAAAGGGTTGCTCTAAACATAAAAGTAATAAAAAATTATGTAATACTGAATTATCTCAAAGTAAAAGGGGGTCAAAGGTCAAATAAGGTCAAATTTGAGAAAATTTCAGAAAAATAAAGTAATATTTTATATAGAAAATGTGAGCTAAAAATATACTTTTTAGTGTATGTTTGGTAAATTCTATCTATATGACAATGCTTAATGGTCATTTATAACTTAATTTTACAGTTTGTGATAATTATGATGGATATGATTAGCATATGGGAGTATCCGTTAAATTTCAGATCAGTGGGGGTAGGGGAAGAAAATCAATCATAACTTGAAATTTAAGTAAGATATAACAATGATTTAAATATCATTGCATAGCTAAGGAGTTCCTCTAAACATATAAGTAATTAAAATTATGATATACTAAACAATTATGGAGTAAAATGGGGTCAAAGGTCAAATGAGGTCAAATTTAAGAAAATTTCAGGAAAATACGCCAATAAAGTTTGTTCCTTTAGAGGATAAGAGCCCACAGTATATATTTGGAGTAAGTTGTGCAAATCCCATTTATATAGCAAATGTTTATGGTCTATTGAGACTTAATTTTACATTTTGGAAGATTTATCAAATTGAATGATACAATAAAGGTTGGGGGGGGGGTCAGTTCAATTGCCAAAAATGGGGGTAGGGGAAGGAAATCATTATTAGTATAGGATTTGATTAAGATATGACATTGAGTTATATATCATTATGTTGCTGAAGGAGAGCTCTAAAACATCAAATAAATAATAAATAATAAAAGTTAAGTAACATTGAAACGTGACTGAGTTAAAAGTGGTCAACGGTCCAATAAGGTCAAAACTGAGTCATTTTCAAAATAGAATTTTCATTTAATCAGAAATTTTGAATGTAGAAAATGTTTCTTTAGAGTATGATTGGTAAATACAGTTTAAATCTTAGTTCTTTAACAGGGTTTTGGGAATTCATTTTACAGCATTTAGATCTATGTCTGATACCAGTACTTCAGAAGTGTTCAGTTAAATTGCCATAAAGTGGGGGCGGGGAAAGGACATCACTCATAGGAGGTATTGTAAGTAAGGTATGACTGTGATTTGTATATCATAATATACCTGAAGGGTTGTTCTAAACATTTAAATTGCAAATATTATGTAAAATTGAATGATGTCTGTGTAAAAAGGGGGCAACTGTCAAATGAGGTCTCATATTTGAAGCAGTCAAGTTTCTTTATTTAGAGAACATGAGTTCAACTTAGGATTTTTGAATATCTTTGATAAATTAAATTTTTGTTACAAAAATTTCATGGAGTTTAAATACTTTATTTTAGGCTGTATTCCCAGAGCTTTTAGATCGATCTATCCCCGCAGGGAGTCTCACTAGATTACTGTCAGATAATCCGGCTTATATGTCCGTCCCGCCTACTACAAACTGTAAAGGGGTAATTAACTTTCGTGTCCGCTCGGCTGACAGCTATTTAGCGTGAACCCCCAGGGAGTTAGGTCGATCTAAAGTAGATCGGTCTAATCTCTGGAAATGGGGTCTTAGAGTCTCTGATTTATGAATGATACAACTTATTAGTATATGTACTGTAGGGGGATCTTAGTTCAATTGGCCACAAATGGGGGCAGCTAGGAGAAGGAAATCATTAATAGTAAGGGAATTAAGTAAGATATAACTATAGTTTATATATCATTGTGTTGCTGAATGGTCCCTCTAAACATTTAAGTAATGTAGGAGTATAATGTATATTTTGTTTTAAAAATAAATATCAAATGATATGGATTTTTCTCCCCTACCCCTGTTTTTTTTCGACAATTGAATTAAACCCATCTGCAGTGCTTGTATAGGTTTTATATCTCACCTACTGTAAAATAAACTCTCATACCCCCATCAAATCATTGTAATACATATGAACTTAACCAATATATATATATATATATATATATATATATATATATATATATATATATATATATATATCTTAGTCTACAAATCATATTCTTCTCTGTAAAATTTCACTGCTATATTTAATTTGTTTTCTTACAAATGCCTCAAAGTTGACCTCATTTAGCATTTGATCCCATTTTATGAACACATATGGTTTACTTTTACAAAAAATGTGTTATTTACATGTTATGAGCAACATTTTGGCTGCACAGTGATATATCTAAGGTAAATCTTAATTAAATTCCCTGCTTTGAAGGGTGTCCTTTCGATTCCCTGTCTCCATTTTTTATGCAATTGAACTGATCCCATCTGCAGTACTCACTTATTGTAAAAAATCCAAATATTCCATCAAGTCCTTGTAATAGGGATGGACATGTGTCTAAAAAACATATTTTAAGTTCAAGTCAAGTATAAATAATATAAATTTTATTGGTTTACATTCCTAGAAATGCCTACAAATTTACCTAGTTTGATCTTGGACCCCATTAAGCCTCACCATGTCTCAATTTTATATAACATTTATTTCTGATATATTTTGAACAACCCTTCAGCTTCAGAATGATATATAAATCATAGCTACATCTTACTTAAATTTCCCTACTATGAACAGATTTTTTCCCTAGCCCCAATTTTTGGCAATTATGCTGAACCCCTCAGGGCTTGACACTAACTTTTTTCGATACTGGCCCGAAATATTGGTAAATATTGCAAGGATGATTTGACACATGACATTTTACTTGCTCTTTGGGCCAGTGACCCCAGCGTTTTAATGGCCCCAGGTTGGTTTTCAGTGGCCCAGGGCCAGTGGGCCACCCTTAATGTCAAGCCCTGCCCCTCTGCTGTAAGAATTGCATTTTAAATTTAACAAACTTTAAAATAAATTCCCATGAAATAATTGAAACAGACAACTTACCCTAAAGAAACATAGTTCTATGTAAAATAATTAGCTTTATTGTTTTTTTTTCAGAAAATGTCTCAAATTTGACCTCTATTCTACTTTCCTGATGATGTCTCAATTTTGACCTTATTTAACATTTGATCTCTTTTAACTTAGCCATGATTCAATGTTGCACAACTTTTATTGCTTAAATGTTTAGAGCTCTCTTTTATCAACACAGTGATATATAATCAATGTCATATCTTAAATAAATCCTATAATATTAATGATTTTCTTTCCCCTACCCCCATTTTCGGCAATTGAACTACACCCCCCACCATATTGATAAATCTCAGAAAATGTAAAATTAAGTCTCAAAAGATTATAAAACATTTGCTATAAAGATGGGATTTGCACAACATACTCCAAAAGTATACTGTGGGCTCTGACCCTCTAAATAAATAAATTTATTGCTTTATTTTTCTGAAAATTCCTCAAATTTGACCTTATTTGACCTTTGACCCCATTTTACTCCATAATTGTTTAATATTACATAATTTTAATTACTTATATGTTTAGAGGAACTCCTTAGCTATGCAATGATATTTGAATCATTGTTATATCTTACTTAAATTTTAAGTTATGATTGATTTTCTTCCCCTACCCCCACTGATCTGAAACTTAACTGATACTCCCATTCGCTAATCATATCCATCATAATTATCACAAAATGTAAAATTAAGTTACAAATAACCATTAAGCATTGTCATATAGATAGGATTTACCAAACATACACTAGAAAGTATATTGTTAGCTCACATTCTCTATACAGATAAACTTTATTGCTTTATTTTTCTGAAAATTTCTCAAATTTGACCTCATTTGACCTTATTTGACCCCCTTTTACTTTGAGATGGTTCAGTATTACATAACTTTTATTACTTTTATGTTAAGAGCAATGCTTTAGATATGCAATGATATACAAATCATTGTTATATATAACTTAAATTTTAGGTTATGGGTGATTTTCTTCCCCTACCCCCATTGTTCTGAAATTGAACTGATAGTGTCAGTACCCATATGTTAATCAAACCTATCCTAATCCATTATAATTTCCACAAACTGTAAAATTAAATACCAATAGACCATTTTGCATTTGCTGAATTGATGGAACTTACACAAAATACTCTAAAATTTACTGTGGGCTCTAATCCTCTAAATAAGTAAACTATATTGGCTTATTTTCCTGAAAATTTCTCAAATTTGACCTCATTTGACCTTTAACCCCATTTACTCCATTATGGTTTAGCATTACATAATTTTTATTACTTATGTTTTTAGAACAAGCCTTTAGCTATGCAATGACATATAAATCATTATTATATCTTACTTAAATTTCAAGTAATGAGTGATTTTCTTCCCCTACCCCACTGATCTGAAATTTAAATGATACTCCCATACGCTAATCATATCCATCATAATTCTCACAAACTGTAAAACTAAGTCACAAATGACCATTAAACATTTGTAATATAGATGAGATTTATCAAATATACCCTTAAAAGTATGTTATTGGCTCACATTCTCTATACAGATAAACTTTATTGCTTTATTTTTCTGAAAATTTCTCAAATTTGACCTCATTTGACCTTTGACACCATTTTACTTTGACATGGTTCAGTATTACATAACTTTTATTACTTGTGTTTTTAGAGCAACCCTTTACCTACATAATGATATATAAACCATTCTTATATCTTATTTAAATTGCAAATTATAGATAATTTTCTTCCTCTACCCCCATTATTTCAAATGTGGTTATTTGAGCCACAGGGTGTTACATATCATTAAATTAAAACCCCATGGGACATTTTTTCACTCTGGGAACATCTAAAAATAAAAAATTTAGACATCAAGGGTTAAGAAAATATAGGTATCCACTGTTTTTCACGGGGTTGCACGTGAACCCCTCCTTCCCACCAGACTAAATCCTGATGTTCTCTTTTGAGTTTCATAGCATCAGACCAGACAACTTCACTGGAATGCATGCACACTTACTTTTACAAATTTTACAGGAGAGTACATTATCAGCTCACTGGAGTGGTTGAATTCTGTGGTTGGAGCCAACATCCTGTATTTGTTACTTACTAAATGACTTTTCAATTTCTAAATGAAAACTACATTTGAAAACAGGGTGCCAGTATGAATGATCTCCACAAACTGTGCATAAATTTCATTTGATTTCTTTTATGAAACAGAAAACCTCTTTCCATAGCTCTCTTCATTTTTCTGTAAAATAATAATTGTTTATCCTTATGCAAACTGCCTTATCTAAGGCCATGTTTGGTCTGTTATTAATTCATAAAACAGGGGCGGATCCAGGAATATTTGAAGGAACGACAGGCCTCAATTGTGCAGCCGACCGTCGCCCCCTGGGTGTGGGATTCAGGGCTGGTTCAAGGGCCCCGAAATTTTTTTGGTGTTTTAAGAGAGCAAATAGTGCCCTTTGGTATAGCTTAGAACTATGATTTAGCTAGTCAAAATTTTAATTTCAAGAGGGGAATATTGGTGTGATATATTTTTCAGAAACCGAAGGGGGTGTCAGGACCCCCTGGTTATTAAATAAGACCACAACTGTCCTTTTGGAGACGACCTGACCTTTTGGGGGTAAAAAACACCTGTTCAGTGTAGTTGAAAGTTAACTTCCAGTAGGGAGCCATTTAAACATCAGTGTTGAAGTATCAAATGAGTTTGAGGAAGAAAACTTTAGTTCAGTTGGAGGCAAACCAGCTGAATTGTGCATGCAAGCTAAAAAAGACTGCTACTTCAGTTTACAGTTTTTCACTGAATTTTTTAAAAAGACATGAAGCATGGGGGCAGCCTTAACTGACTAAATATCAATCAATCTATCCATTCTGTTCATCATTTGATATTGTTTATGAATCTCTTACTCCTAAGGATAAAGAAGATATGGTATAGTATAAAAGCATTCAACTGCATGAATTATCCACTGAGTACATTCATAAATAGCATATACCCTCTGAGAGTTGACAGTTAATGGACATTCTATATTTTTGAACAAGTTTAATGCACATCAGTAAAATATGATCCTTCACCAAAACTTCAGGATACAATTACCATGTCCAGACACTGTATACCGACTGTACATGTATATTATACTAAGCCTTCAATTATCAGAGAAAAAAGGAAATTGCGCATTAAATTACATTTGCTGAACTTGGATCTGTTTTCAATTTGCAATTAAGAAACTGTTTTCTCTCCTTTTTGTATATAGAAGACTTAAAAATAAATACTAATATAAAACAAAGTAGCAAAGCTATCAAATGGACAGACATAAAAATGATAAATCTGACAGAAGCATGTGCAGTAACAGTAAACCTGAATGTTACTGTCTAAATAATGGAGAATGTGCAGAAATAAACTTGCCAAGCAAAAATGTTGATTGGTATTAAACGGTAAATAATTCAATTGGAAAATTACATCATCTTCAAAGTTCATGAAAACTGCACTATGATATGGTGGTGGTGAAAGAAGGGGTGGAAGTACGAATGTATACCATCCACACTTGCTCACATATGAGTGGGACTACATTATCAAATTGATCCGAATCTTGTTAATAAGCAAAGGTAAGCCAAATGAAATTAACCAAAAAGCTATTTTAAAAATATGTTAAACCTTCATTTTTGAATGCAACAATAATACCTTTTATTGAATTCTGCTATCAGGTTCCTGGGACATACAACTCCAGCTTAATTGCTGCAAGCTAGTATTACAAATGTAAATAATGAAATTTAAAGTTACATTTTAATGATAAAATTTTTAAATAGCAATAAAAGAAAATACCTCCATAGCACAATCTACTAGGATCAAGTTTATGGAAGTTCCATATGTCTAACACATGCACCATTAAATGATTTGTTTAAATATAAACTAGAATAAATTTCAGATCTCCAGGGAAAGCTTTCTCCTTTTTGTTCTTTGACTTAATTCAAGGGTTCAAGACCCCTAAAGCAATCAGCGAATAATGAAATTCAATTATTCATAATCTTCCCATAATAACATTTTTTATCTCAAGGGGTCTCTTATCTTTTCACTTAAACCTCCAAATGGGATTAACTGCATAATAAGGTAAAGCACTCCACACATTTCATGAGGCATAGATGAACTATTTTACACAGTGACGGAAACTGAAACATTAGTGGTTTTCATCAGAACAATCTCCTTACCTTATCAATTTGCATAAAAATGTAAGAAAATGCACAACCAATATGTCATGACTTGCAATAATAGATAAAACTGTTTTCTCCTGGCCTTTAATTGTCCGTATAAAGGACATTTAAAAACCATTTGTGCCCTATCAACTGCTCCACATCAAGAAAGACAAAAATCAGAAAGTCCTTTGACATTTCACTCTTAGAAAGGAACTCGCTTTCAGTGTTTCCATGAAAATCACTCTTTCAGGATGCAGGTGACATTTACTTAAGGAATGTAATGAATAAAGTTCACAGTGATATGCACTCACTGCAACTTTTATGCAAATACTTAGTAGCAGATATTTACAAACGATTAACAAGATAATTATTTATCATACTTATACAAGTATATAATGAAAATTCATGCGATATGTTGATAAATCAATATAATGAATTTAATTGTGCTAATTAAAAAGTTGTGTTGCCGTTGGATAAAAACTGGTTTTGCTCCATGTAAAGGTTGCTGTTGTTGTGGCATTGATGAGACAGGCATGTACAAACTATTCACTGGATGTCCAACTAGACAGTGAAGCTGAGAAATATACAGACACCAGGCAGAAAAAAACCATCCTCATTGCTCCATTTTAATATAAACAGGCGAAAATCCAGAAAACATTCACGGGTTAATTTCATACAATTTTGCAAAAACACATTTAAAAAAGTTCCAATAACTTCCATAAATATGATCTGATCATGCTGATTTTTTAACTTAACCTACCTTTTTATCAAATAATGCCCCCTAATAAATTTGAAGTAGAATTATGAATTCAGTTTGGCAGTCATTATGGTGAATATGGTGAGAAGGTGGCAAAAATGATACATGTACATAAGACTATGATGACACATACCGAAATAGGTAACCAAAATGTACATGTACAGACACTGTGAGAGCTATCTATCTATCTATCTATCTATCAATATCCTCTTGTTTCCAAAGTACTCGTATAATCACCAGCTTTTCTGTATTCTTACTCAGTCAGGAAGTGGAATGTTAATCTGTTTAATTGACTGCATTCAGCAAGAGTCCCCGTGGACTTGGATCGATCTACATAGACCAGGTTTCTTAATATGAAAATAATATTAATTGAAAATTTCCACCCATTCAGTTACAGCAACTCCCACTATCTTTATTCAGACACAAATAGAACTCTTCATGTCAGTCAAACATATGCCAACATATAAATTGAGGTTCACTGCAAAATAATAATTTTTATTAAATTGAAATTTATGTTATATCATCTTCACAGGAAATTCACAGCCAACCATGCCTATGTAATAGACCTCAAACAGCCATTCAAGTTGTTCACCATGGCATTAAGGCAGATCCGTCCCAGCAGGGAGCCCTTGAGAATAAACAGACTGAGGATTCAATTTAATGCACTTACGTCTATGCTCAGATGTTACAAAGAAGTAAGAACAACAACCATATTTTTCATGCTAAAGGAAAACACCAGGGGTTAACCAACAGCTATAATAAATATGTTTTTTATTGCTTTTTATGTCAAAGAAGCTAAAACATTTAGGATCAACTAAGTTCAATTTTATTATCTCTCTTACATTTAAGTAATTTTGGCAACTTCTAACAAGTTATTTAAGAGGAATTTGAATGGAATACATAATGAGTTGTGGGACATTTGGCACAACACCACCAAAGTCATGGTGATTAAATTGTATTTGAGTAAAAGCTAGATTCTGATTGTGTGTTGGAGGACCTTAAATATCTCACTAGTCAATCCTTGAGGGCAAACAGATCCCAAAAGGAGTGCATGTTTTTGTCAATTAACAATTATTTTAATACCTACATAAAATCTGCTAATACTTCCAATCAGTTAACCAAACTCTCTGCAGCACATTCACTTATTTCTTGAATATTCCATAACTCCAGGGTAAAGAGCCATCATTGTAACAAACACAAGGAAGATTAGAAGTTTGTCTTTGGGTTAGGTATTATTCACTGATTGCATGACTTCTGAAGTTTATATCCTATCAAACTTATCAAAAAATTATTTATCATAGGAAAAATACCCACTTTGACAGTATTACCTTATAAAATCATTAAGCTTGAACAACTGAGTAATATGTCTTCATCAGTTTTTTTCATTTTTTTATTGTTTCAATTCACTGTTCTAGGGCATGCTGCCAATATGATGTCAGACCATCTGCTTCCAATCATGTTTGAAAGAAAATTATATAGTTTCGATTCTTCCATAAGACTATAACTTCCACCAAACAGACTGCAAAAGAATCATTTGAGCCTAAACAACTTGAATAGAAAATAGAAAGACTAAAAATAAATTCCATTTTAAAACCTCAGCTTTTTCAAATTAATTCCATTAATTAAGATACCTAAATATCTAAAAAATATCATTATAATATATAATTAGGCTTTCTTTGAGTAAAGATGGGATTAATACTTTGAAACATATCAGTTACTGAGTTATGTATTTTCATCACACCACAAATGTCTTAAGTAGTGGTTTCCCGCAACTAATTGTCACCATGGGTGTCAGGTCTTCTCCACCAGAGGCCAGCTGGGTGATGATGAACTTGCTATGCAAAAACCCTCACACAAAAAAAGAAATGTGCTCAGTTAATGAGAAATATCTATGAATATCTACCAGTAGTAAGTTATTTGTGAAATGATGGTACCCTCTACCTTCAATATTTGTGTTGGTTTTTGTGGGTCCTGAAACCTTAATGTTGCAGCACAGTAGCTGGGGACAAAGTAATATTTACATTGTACTCCCTGGAGAACTGAGCCGTGCCTCTATGTTAGTAGCATGATAGTGGAATGTATTTATTACCCCTCCCCTACACCCACCCCTCAGTAATAACAACAATAAATAGTATTCAACATAACACTTCAATTAACATTTCACTTATAATTTGGAAGATCACTTAAGACTTTAAAAAATGATCATAAAATATTGTTCGTTGACAAAACTTCACTCTCTGAACCCCGATGAAATCTATTTATTTATTTAAGTCCAAAACCAATAATATAAATTCCTCTTTAAGCTTCTGACATGAACCTGAAGAAAAATCATTGATGATACAATGTAGCATAAGTTTACTCTCAGGTAGTAGAACCTAGCTTGAAAATGCCAATGCACGTATAAGTAATGAAGAACATATTTTCTTGTATTGTAATCATCACATCGTAACAATTTCTCCATCTTTTCCTGGCAACATCCCACCCAGTAGGATGATGTGCAAATAGCTAGCACTGTGGATTCTAAAGCTGGTCTTCCTGCATGAGGATGACATTTATCAAAAAAATCAATTTCTTTTCAGTACAACTAAGTTTGATCAATTAACCAGCAGTCATATATATTTTTACACTATTCAAAATATAAAAAGATTCCAATAAGAAGGGAAATGAAGAAAGAGGAAAACCATCAGTCAAACATGTTATAATTAACTTACTCTTGATGTAAGAGAGCTCAGCTAGTGTACAACAGCAATAAGAGAAAGTAAAACCGGAAACAATCACAATGATCCGTTGAGTAATGCAAACTATTTAAACATGCAACTTTCTTTCCCAGTGGAGATCAGCAAGAGTTCTTTTTGGCTTTTGAAATAGAACTTGGTGGTGTCTTTGCCCTTGGGATAAATCAATCCCAGTAATAGTGGTCTCTTGGGATAGTTAGGGTCTCAAGGTAGCAGATGTATTAAAAAGAGTTGTAACAGTTTGGTACATCCTACTAACCCAGTGACCAACCTATTCAATTATTGTGTACTACTAATTTTTGGCAATGCCCTCCAACTTCAGGTGTGTTATTCTTTTGTTAGAAATCTGTTGATTGGTGTTTTATCAACAGATTTGCACAACTACCTACCCAAATAATCTGAAATATTTTTTCATATTTTTATTCATTATATACAGTGTGTGTGTGTGTGTGTGTGTGTGTGTGTGTGTTAACCTTTGTGTGTGATTTTAGGTGAGTCTGCAAATCAAATAAGTATCACTATTATCAAAACTGATTATGCTATTAATAAAAATCTTTTTTTAAAGACAATATATGTTGCAACTTCTTTTTAAAACAAAATAAATGTTGTAATTTCCAAATACAATCAAATGTAGGAATGTAACTCGATCCAGAAAAAACAAGGTTTGCAGGATAAAGTATGACCACATGCACTAAATTATCTCAAATAATAATTAAATAATACTATTTTTTCATATTTTTATTCAGTGTGTGTGTGTAATTTAAAATGAGCATGCAAATCAAATAACTATCATCTTAATCAAAAATGATTATGATGTAAATCAGAATCTAATGTTAAAACAATATAATGCTGTAACTTTCAAATGAAATTAAATGTAGGAATATAACTCTGGAGAAATGATAACATGATAATAATTTTAATGTCATCAGATGCTTTTTAGTTGACATTAAATGTCACTTTGAAGAATGGAAATGTTGTTGACATTATATTGTTACAGACACACTGTATTTAATAACTTTTCCTTAATAAAGATTAAAGGTATCCTGCATGCATTTAAAGATGTCCAAAAGTCACACTTTATCTTTTCTTTTAATCCACCCCTCAAGACCCTTGATACCTCCAAAAATAATTTTTCATAAAAAATGTTTATATCTTAAAATATCCTGTTTACCTATATGAATACCCCTTTTGCTAAAAACAAAAGTGTGGCTCTGACTGATAAGTTTTAGGTAGGTTTATATTTTCAAAAATGAGATCACTCAGACTCTAAGAATTGCATATTGGCTATAATTTAGAACAGGTTGACATTAATTGAAGAAGTATGCAAAATATGATTAAAATGTTTTAAGTATTTTAGTATTTCATGATCAAATTAGGAAATCAAGTAAAAATATAAAACTACCTCAAACTCAAAATTGACAAATATGTTAACACTTAAAACTTTTATCATACATATTGCATTCATGGTAACTAGCATGACATGCCTAATTATATTTAACATTGAAATGGTTTAAGGCCAATAAGCAGGTTTGAAAAAGTCTTCAATAATCTTCATAGTTTAAACAGCAATTAAAGACACTACAGAAACATGCGGCCACTGGCCTCAGGAATGCAGTAATTTTGTTTACGCAAACAGCATTTACTATTTACCAGATGGATGTTTACAGCTACCTCAGCCAAAATTTTTTAAACTTTTTTTTTACTTCAGTCTAGGATAATTAACTCTTGCCAGTGAACAGTATGTCACAAATTAACCAAGTGGTGTTAATGCACATGTATCGACAATCTCCAACTATTGTGATATATGTTCTGAATCTCATTGTACATCACAAATCAACCCCATTCAACCACATGAAAAGTCACTTACCAACCACAGGCCAGAATGCACAGAAAACTTTCTTGCTAAACCACAAAATTGTTTCTGAACCAGCATCTGTTGATCTTTGCCCTTTGCAGAAAGATATCTCTGAAAACACTTAACAGTCGACTTAACAGTTCTCCCCTTTGTGCTTTCTGTTTGGAAAACGTGTCTATCCTGTCTATTGATCTAATCACAATGTCCAGTAAAAGCATATGTTGCCATTATATTATGGAACTGGTCAGAAGAACCGTCCCTGTGTATCAGCTGCTGCAGCAACAGCCTACTTGTTGGTTTCCAACTCCTTACTCATCTAGACTTCCAAATTCACTCTAAAGCCTCTGCTCAACCTGGGTATCTTGTTTCAGTTTTTTTTTCCCTTTTTTTTCAATTATTTAAAAGAGCTCAGTTTTAGGTATGCAGCAAGATGCTTGAAGTCTACAAGTTCTTATGGGTTCTTAATATTGCTTTTCCTCATTATGCTTCATTTACATTCTTTTACTAAGTTATATGAACTATGTACATCTGGGTCAAGTTATTATGGACATGGAGTGTGGTAGTCATGTAATATTGCATGTCATGTCCACTAGTGCAAACAACAAACTGATCCCAACTTCTTCAGGCACAATCTGGGGAACCTGCTGGGACACTACAGCTTTTCTCTATGATAACTCATGAAACATGACATCAGATCTCAGTGAGCTCAATTGGAGGACGCCCAATTCTTTACATTTATATCAAAACGATTTCTCTGCAGTATGAATTAGATTACAATTTGTTCCGTCTGTTGACTGCACATCAATTCCAGACAACCTTTCCACATTTTCTTCCTCAATAACCCAATCCTTGAAAGGCCAGTGCAGGCTTGTTTACCACAGTTCATTTATCCATATCTTCTCAGAAAATATTTTCCAAAAGGAGCCTTTTTCAAGAAAAGAATACCAAAAGGAACAAACATTCTAGGTGGCCTTGCATTATTACATTGACTGGAGTAGTCAATTCTGACTAAAGTTATTTTTCTAGTTAATGCCATCAGTGAACAACCCTAATATGGACACTGAATAACATATGTGTACAAATTAGTTATTCTTCTTGGTAAGTTGTCAAAAAACTGTTTTGGCTTGCGCATATCTTACCAAGGTGAAAATATTAATTTAGCCACTGTGAGAAGTAAAAAGGACTACATATAACACTCTGGCATGTAAGAAATACAAATAAGAACTCAGCAGATTTTTTATACTTACAGGCCCCCACTTTTTTTTAGTTTTACAATAGGAAAAAAACTATAAATCAATGAGCAGCTAAGAATATGAGGTGTGTTGCGAGACATTGAAATATTAGACTGGTAATAACTATAATTTTAACTGTTGGAATTTCTCGTTATAATTTCAGTGCAGAACACAGCTGATAAAATTCTTTGCTAAATCTATAAGAGTTGTCAAAAAATTTTGACTCACTTTTTTGAGCAGAGTAATTCATTCATGGAACATGCCTTAGGCCATTATAACACTCATGTCACACCCCACACCCCTACACAAAAAAAGGGAAAAAGAAAGAAAAAAGGAAAGAAAAATGTAACAGTTTAAATAATTTAAAATTCAGTATTCTTTTGTTTAAACAAACTGAGGATTTATACAAAACTTCACTATTTTTTCATGCACTACTCTCTTGAACAGTCACACTCGCTGCTGATTTAATAAAAATGGCTGTAAAACACTTGTAATAATCAGAGCCCTGACAATGAAGGATTTTTAGTGCAATCAACCCCCCAACCTCATCTAATCTAGGGTAAATTTTATATACTTGCAACATATACCTACTTGTGCTACTAATTAGTCCCACATCATGCAGTCCACCATTCCAATTTCTAAAGCCATTGGTGCATGCTATACATGTCAACCTGATTTTACCACAACTCCTGCTCCTTTTTTATTTGTTTTCCCACTGCAAAGGACTTGCAATGTTGATTCCTTGCTCTGCTGGGATTGTAAAAGATTTCCTCCTGTATTTGAATTCTTTTCATGTTGTGTTAGATGTTCTGAATAGCTCTGCAACTCCATTCAACCACTTCAGGCTGTGGGGATAATTTTTTAGCCCATTGCCTCATCTCAAGCTTGTTTATCAAAAATATGTGTTATGTGCTGGAATTTTCGCTACCATTCAAAGACATTTCAAGTTTGGAAAGTGTGAGAATGTTTTTTATGATGTCATTTTTACAATCCAAGCTGTTTGCTATCCGTATACTGATAATCTTATCGAATATCTTATCCAATCAAATATTATATCACCCAGTTTTTAATAAGAATAGTAATTTAATAATTATTCAAATATTAAGGGGTCTCTTTCAAAAAAACCTTCTTAGTCTTTATAAATTCATCTAAAGCTGCCTCTGTTAGTCTCTTGCATTACTAGTCAGGTAACACTAAATGAAAAATTTGATCCAAACTAAGTAACATTCTAAGTGCCAAACATAGTGTCTTTGATTGTTAAATTTTATGTAAAAGATAAATGACTCAATATAGCAAAAAGTAAACATTACACATACAGTCCAATAAAATTTATTGTTTAATAAATTAAACTTTAAAATATGACTGCCAATTGACGAGGGCAGTGTATCAAATGCTATACCTACTCTCATTTGGCCGATGAAAGACTCATCACACAATGCACTAAGAGATACAGAATATGCATCTTTCACATAAAATATTCTAAAATCTGCTACATGTACACATATCAGCACACAGCAGATGTGATCAAAACTCTGTAATGGTATGTTCATGACACAAAAGTTACACGATATTACATGCCTGCTCTGAAATGATCCACAATGCACAGATGGAGTCAACAGCTGTCAATTCAAGCACTGTACAACTCTACGCCTTCAGTTTTAACTATTACCCTAAGAGACATTCTAACATAGTTTTTAATCTGTCAATAGGACATTGGTAAAAATTAACAATTTATTTGCATACAATGCAATTCATGTATTTTATTACAAGTAAACACTTAACATACTTGAGTGAACTCTGGTGTAGGTTAAATCACTATATATATATATATATATATATATATATATATATATATATATATATATATATATATATAATTCACAATTGAATACAGGTTTTCCCTTATGAGTAAACAATAATATTTTCTATTCGATAACTTACAAAATCAGTCAAAAATTACACAGCCCAAACTTCAGATTGTAATCACAATTTTAGAGAAAATTATTTCAGGAAAAATAAAAATAACACAATAATGTTAAAATTTCTTTACATACTAGTTTCTTTGATGACTTTTTTTGAGTCAGTCCTCAGTACCTTAGGTTCACCATGTACACTGTGCAATATCAAATATGCCACATGCATTTTTCCTGTATACTGAGACTCGTGGTAAAATATCCCTTTCTGTTTTTCTTTACCAAATCCAAGGCATTTCAGCAGTTCTTTATGTGATTTCCACAAAGTTTTGATATCTGTTGTTGGTTCAACTTTTTCAGAGTCCAGTTTTTTAACCTTAGAGAACAAATACATAAAAATTATATCCAACAGTTACTTCCGTCTTCCTTCTTCACAAGTTTTTTGAAAAATCCCTCAATTTTTCAGAAATTTTACCTTCAGAGTTGAAGCTTCATATACAAAAACATTTTCTCAAAATTTTGCAAAACAATAAAAAACAAAAACAAAAATGTAATACACACCAATTCCATATATAAACCTGCATGTTGCTTGCTAAATTTCTTCACCAAACAATATGAATTCATATAACCAAGTTCTGGAAGATAAAAATGAAACATAGGAATAAAATAACCATGAATCATTTGGACCACTCACTTTAATCATACCGTAATGAAAAGCACTTTATTTCTTGCGGCTCTTGCCTCCAATTTGTCATTAATTTGCTTGAAAATTATACAAGACAGTCAAAAAAGCAAAAAGAACAGAGTGAACCATCAGAATAGTCTTGCAAAGACAAAATAGTTTTATCAGCTAGCCCAAGATTTTTACCTGTGATGGCACAGATTAATGCTAAGCAGGCTTTCACTTCACTCTTTTTTTGTTTCTCTCTTGTATGCACCTGACAATATTCCATTTTCACATAGGCATTTGGTCCTTCATATATAAACCCTAACCCATCCACTAGCTTCTGCCAGCAGTTGAAAAGAGTAGGAGAGAATGGTTTCTGCCTTAGTCTAAGGGAATGAACTTTCATGGGTTCCACTGAGAGCTTGTGCACTGCATCTACAAGCTACAAACACAATATACAACATTTTATGAATAACAGAAGTGACAACCTAACAAAAAATATTTCACAATACATGCAGAATTTATTACTGCATGTACATTTTATATGCCTTATGATGAATGAATGAATAACATCAAGTTGTAGCTTATATATAAATATGTCACTTTAAAGCAAATGCCATCCCTGCTCTCCAACTGCTCTTTCTGTCTGTCCCCTCTCCACCTGGTTACAAAGGGTTTTTTTTCTATTGATCATTATACCTTAGCGCTACAGCTGTATCGGTATGCTGAGAGAATTTACTACACAATTGTACCATAGGGCATTTTCTATTAAGTTGATATTATTAATATGTCAATCTCTCAAAATGTACCATTACAGATGTGATGCTAAGATGTGATGCTCATTGTGAAAAGGGTCCATAATGTTTACTAGAATGTGTTAGAAAAGCCACTTAAATAAAATTCTCACCATTTCTGCCAATGTTAATGCTACATGATAAAACTCCGATTCATTCTTGGCACAGGTAAAGAAATCACGAAGGTCTGGTAACCAATTTTCTCTATGTAGAACTAAAGAATCCAGAGTCTGATGTATTTCCAAAACAGTTGCTGAAAAAAAATCCTGTATAATTTACAATGGCTATTGATATAAAAGTATAATGTACAACTGTTACTGATATAAACAGCATACAGTTTTCCTAAGAATATTTCAAATAAAATATAAAAATAACTGCAAAGGAATTATTACAACTGAGTGAACAAACAACAACAATATGGTGCTACATATAAATGCATTAACAGTTTGACAAGCTCATATGTAGATCAACAAGCCAGGTCATGTATACATGTAGATCAAAAAGTACTTATGCTATTTTTGCTCACCAGGAAGAGGAAATTTTTCTCTTATTGACCTACAACATTCCTTTTCCAAATCTACAACTGCCCCCTCTTGAGGTTTTGGATTCTGATACAAATCCTTTTTCCTGTCTAAGCTGTTCAACAAATATTTAAAAAATATATATTAGTATGGAATCAGTAAGTAATGCATAAATCACTCAAATAATACAAATCCAAAAGGAACTCCTAAGAAAAAAAAGATTTATCTGTACAGAAGCTTATCAATTAATTTTAAAAAAGCTTATCAATTAAAAAACAAATACATATAATATATTAAGATTTATAAAACAATTAAATACTGAGTAGGTAGTTGACCATATACAAAGGATACAATTTTGTGTAGCATTAACTGTAAATTAAGCTAGCTGAAATGGAAACAATCTGGAATCTATATGCAGGTGGGTTGAATGAATCAAAGTAGAAGAGATGCAGGGTTTGATTATCAGGCATATACTCACGGTGCTAAAAAACCCACATCAGGTTGATCAAAGCCTTCAGCACTACCATGGTCCTCTTGTTCACTTTCATCACAGTCATCATCCTCATCCTCTTCACCTGCCTCAACCAAGATTTCTCTTCTATAGGCAAAATTATCATATCAGGGTTTTTTGCAATCACTATAAAGCAAAATATCACAATTTCTTCCATCTACGCATATATCTAGCCTTGTGAAAGTAAAGCACATCAGCAAGAGTGAGAAGATATACAGTCTGCAAATTAAAGTAGGGATATGTACCAACTTATTGATTTTGTGCTAAAGCTCTGATAACATGAATCAAAAATATTTACCTGTTTCCCATCATCTTATTCTGGTTTAAATTCCTTTTAGCCATCTTTAGTTAAACCCTTCATAGAAAGATTGGTAATAACCATGCATAGTATCTATAAGCTTAAGCCTACTTTTCCATTTAAGCATGTACATAAACCAGACTTAAAACAAATAATTTTACCTGTGTATAGAGTGATTTATAGGAGTCAGAAATCCTACGGCAGAATCTGGATGATGAAACAATTTATCTGCATTTTCACTACCACTGCCATTAATCTCAGACATATCAGTATAACTGCAAAACTCTTCCTCTGAATCACCTATAAGCAAGAAAAAGTAAAATCATAAATCATCTTAAAAAAACAGCCAGCTAGTATATAATTATCATAAATTTCCCAAAATTTCATTTCTGCTTCAACCATTTTCACTTAATACCTCTAAATCCACAGCATCAATTGGGAAGTTTTGCCCAGTACCACACTATGATAATTGGTTTTCTAATACTCATCCATCAAATTCAAAACAAAATTAGAAAACACATACTGCAGATATCAATCCCTTTTTAGGATCGATCACGAAATCTAGACAGAACAACTAACATAAATATTTAAATACTACCAACCTTCGTGAAAGGTAAGTTGATGTAATGATACCTTTAGGGATAAAATATCTGTAACCGATGTTGCTTCAAAGTTCATTATGATGGGGCCATTAGCCCTGCTGAGATGGTGCTTCCATATGATTAACTATCTTTTCTACAGTACATGTATGTGCCAGTGACCTATTTCATCCATCTCAATACCCCATTGATAAGATACTACAATATTGTTCATAAATGGGTTAATATATATTCTGTTGTGAAAAGTGTCTATTTGCCATCATAAAACTTGCATTAAAAAAGGGTTCAAAATAAACAACATAATTTGGCTTTGAACAGAATACTTCTATACCATAGCAACAATTTATATACATGTATTTAGCAATATTCAATCTAGTGACAAATAATGTCACAATTTTGATATGGAAGTGCACCTTACCCTACTGGGACCACACAAAATCCTCTTCAGAATGTGTAATTAAGTCAATGAAGTTGGTACTGATATCAAATGGCAAGAAACAGGACTAAAGCTTTTTGCATACTAGTATGAACAACACAGAGGTTCTAAGATGAGCCCTCTGCATATATATCCATACTGTAAGATGTGTGCAGTTTGGGCATTAACTCAGCTGAACAAAGTGTACTCTGTGGCAGTGTGATATCACAGAGCAAACAGAATGGGCAGCTATATAGGCATGCAGCTCACAAACACAACTGTTGATGTGACAACCCTTGAAAGGTTTGTTTTCCTCAAATGGATTATAGAAGAGCTGATATGCTTTTAAGGACTGATTAAAATTATGTACATCTCAGACACAACTAATAGGTTAATGAGTGCCATTTTATATGTTAATATATCATATATTTTCATTTTGGGACAATTCAAAGTGTCATCAATATTGTTAATATTATTACTACAGATTTGTTGTCATTGTTGAAAGAAACTGATAAAAAACTAAAATTCAAATTTTCCATTTCGACCTATTATATGTACATTTCAAACAGATCAAACTCTAAATCAACATAAATGCCACAGATAAAACTGAACATTTCACACTTATATCCACCTACACTGTCACGTGACAGTTAAACCTCAGGTTCATGTGACAACCCTCAAAAAGGAACATGCACGTTAAATTGGAACCAAAGACAAATATGAAATGAAAGTGAAAGTAATTTTCATTGTCATCAAATAGCATAGTAAACTGTTGATAAATTGTCTGGTCAAAAAAAGTCAATCAAAGAAGTTCAACTTGGTTAATTAGATTTGTGGCTAGTACTTGTATATGTTAGTACTAGAAAATCTCTTGCTGACACGATGTCAGTTATATAATATATTCATTATTTAAAACTTTTAACTGTCATCAAAATCCTTATAATATGCTCCTTCTGATAACCAAACATTACCATTTAATGTCTCTGAGTCTTTTTCAGCCAAATATGCTCACCTAAATACCTGGTCACCTCATCATAGCAGTCAAAAGCAAATGCCTGGCAGGCTCGCCCTATTCCTTGGGCTAACGGAACCGGAGACATACCTGTAGTAATGGAACTGAAGGGGAAATACTGGTAGTTGCAAACCTTTAAAATTAATATTAAGGAGAATAAATAATTGTGACATGATCGATTATACCTAAGAGAAAGCAAAAATAAATGCAATTTTAGTTTTCGATACGGTCAGTGGAAGTTTAAAAAATGATAAGATATATACTGTAAGTACATGTACGTACAGTTGAAGTACCGGCTGTAGACAGCAGTCCCTATTTCGGTGACCAATTTTCCATCGAATTAGAAGTCGATATAATAGAGTACATATCACTTTTTCACTGGTATTTGTAAATCGAAACTGTTAATTAATTCCATAGTTCTATATTAATTTCATTGCCAGTGGATCTCAATGATACGGACCACAAATCGACTGCTACATGTACTAGTTACCAGCATAATCGCCAAAAATGGGAATATTTCTGTCATTTAACAAATTTCACACGCCAACATGTGTATCATGCTTACCCTTTCTTTTTTAAATGTGACTGAGTAAGTGCATATCTCGCACTAAATATATAATTTTTCGACGCTATTATACATAGATCTAGCCCTAAAAATAATTCTCGGAATGGGTGGGCGGGATTAGGGCTAGTTCTTATTTAAAAACGTCACGTCCACCTTTTATTGAACATAATAAATACTGAATGTATGTCAAGTGGCACAGTTTCCAAAGGACCGGAAGTATACGGATTCCTACCGCATAACTGGCGTGTTACACGCGAGTGACATCTCGAGAAATAAAAGCTACAAATCCAACAATAAAAGTTCCTGCAGATCATAGGAGTGATACACTAGTGAACATGCCGAAAGGTAAACGTCAGTTGTCGTGGCATTTCACTACGTACTGTCGGCACTTGTTTCCAAAGGAAAGCTTTTTCCATCAGTTTATATGCTGCATGTTATTACCGGTATAAAGCAATTTTATGCCTTTAAAATACTTCAGTTAAATAATGTTTTTACAAAAACGTTTTGATTTTACTATAGGGAATGCTTACATTAGTAAAATAGGTATAAGGACAAAAATCCATTTGGTCGAAATTAATGAGTGATTTTCATTATCGTATGAATACCATATATTACTTGAGCAAAAATGCCCATTAGCTAAGTACTTGGGACCATAGATGAGGAATATTATGCACAAGCTGAATATTTTCTTACTACCTTTGACTTGCAGTCAACATCGTCATAGGCCTTCATCAGCATGATGCAAGTTGTTACTGTTTGGTGAGGGACAATGTGTATTGCCTCTCATATCTTAGTTGGGACATTCGATGACTGGGATTCAAGGACCTTGGTTGAATTCCAACCAATACTGTGACCAGTTATTAAATATATGTTCAGAGATGGCAGAGGCAGAGCTGTTATTGCCTACAGTCACAGATTTCTTGTGTTAGTTTATCCTGGTATTCAATTGTCTACCTGTCTCTCCAGTGTGAAAGGAATTAGACTCATGGAAATTAATCTGATATGCCACATTATTATATTTGAGGGGTCATGTCATTTGGTGCCACTACCCCAGTAGGTGTTGTTTCAATGAAAGTAGTGTTGATACTGTGCTGTATTTCCTGCACATTCTCTCTGAACTGTGAAATTCCTTTACAAGGGAGAATAACTAGCTGTATTTTGCAGACTGTGTCTGTTGGCTAACAATTGGTCACTTAGGTACTGTCCTGACAAGGTTTCATGTAACAACTCACGTTAGTACAATGAAGGCTTGCAACCATATTGGCCACAAGCTAATGCTAGAAAGTAAAAAACTCTGCTTGCGCTTAATAATTAACATCTCTCAATATTTGTGTTCTTTAAAAGAAGACATCCTGCTATTTAAATAAAAGGCACAAGAAACAGAAACAAATGTGACCAATTTCAAATAACATGTTTACTTTTATTCCTTTATCTTTGTTCTAGGACAGGAGATAGCAGTGTAATTAAAAATAAGTTAACAAAGAAAAAGTTCATTCAAGAAGAGCTTTTCAAATGTTCAATAATGTGTGGGGCAATTTTAATCTTCTTTTTTCTTTTTCTTTTTTGCACACCATTTTTTAATATAGGTTCTTTTGGTTTGGTCGTCTTCTTTTTACAAGATAAGGGGTTCACTCCTTTCTTCTTTTTTCTTTTCCTTTTCTTCAATTCATCATGGCCAAAAACTGTCCTCTTGAGCCTATTTAATTGCTCCTGTTCATGATGTGACAGTGAAATCTTATTAGCAACATTGCATTCTGCAGAGTGCCTCGACTTGTTGGAGGGATTGTCAAGAATGATTGCATTGTGTGTAATATAAAGCAAAGGTGTTCCTTTCCTGTTTCTGGCAATCTCTTGAAGGTCTTGGTCCTGAATAAGAAAATGCTAATAAAACTAATCGTAAAAGAAATTGAATAATTTTACTCTGCTTTTGACCACATGCTGTATGGCAATATGGAAACTGGTCAGGGTAGAAAAGTAACTGTTTCTTTTTAAAAATTTTCTGTATATATTTTTGTACAGATGACTTCATTTTTGACTGTGTAGAAACCTAACTTTTTAAATAGACAGACATCAAAGTGGGGTTTTAAAGCTGCTTATTTCTTATTTTTATACCAACTTCTGATAATATCTAGACTGAATATATATGAGCATACCTGTGTGGCAACAAAAATACTTTTCTTTTTCTTCATAACAGATTGGAAACATTTTGCAGCTGTCAATGGACTGTGGTGACCACAACTTTCTAAATCAAACTGTTGAAGGACCTTGAAGGGACCGTATAACAAAGGCCCTGAAACAAGGAATAATTTATACAAATTTAAAACTTTTAAACAAGTGGAAAGGAAAATTTTTTAATCGGTGAATTGAAATTATTTTTTAACCATTAATTTAAAATGAAAAAATCTTGTGAAATTTTGTATTCTCATAAAAATCAATTGCTAACTAATAACATTGGAAAAATGGAAATCAGTTTGATCTTGTTTAAACAGTATAAAAATTATCATAATCAAATAAAAAAGACTATCCACATATCAACCTAGATCTTCGCACTCAGCCTTCGCACAAAGCGTGGTACAAAGCTTAAGTTCTGACTCCAAGTATTTAGGCAATTGTTCCCTGATGTTGATTTTGAACTGCAAGGCAGCTTTGCAGAAAGTCCCATCTATCAATATGCTGAATGGAGGACAGATGTCGAAATAGCTCTTATAAAACCCTACAATTTTCCTGGCCTGTTTTAGTCGTTTAGTTTTCATTGCTGCTCACAAATGCTTAAAAACCTTATCTATACTGGTTTTCAACAACATCATGTCAGGGGTAATCCTAGAGAGGGGTGAGAAACGTCCATTGTTCTCGTCAGCGAGGCTGGCTTTTTTCAGGGTATGTACGCACAGACAGAAAACCATGTATTGTGGGAACATTACTAATGAAGCCACTGGTAGTGCTAGTAGATATCAGGCTGTAGTCTTGAACAAGCGCCTCGATGACGAGTGAACAGTTGTCAAAAACAAAAGACCCAGGTGTGGTAGTTCAACTACTGTTCATGCGTGCCACAACGACCAAACCTAATTGCTCCTCAAGGTCATAAAACAATATCCGGTACTGGCGGCCAGGCTCGTCTTAATCATATAAGTAGCGCGTTTCCACCCCCTGATCATGTGTTCATTGTGGGTGCAGACATTTTGGTTCTCGCGAATTCTCGTTGACCAGAGATCGTTTAATACCTACAAAGCCTCTCTTGGCAGAACAAAATAGAATGCATCGCAGTCAATATCACATATAAGTAATACTTTTCCGCTAGTTTTACTTAGTTTATTATTGGTGATCACTATATTTCTTAATAATGATAAAACTACTACCCGGTCATTTTTCAAGATGGCTTCGGGGCGCGAGCGCACGAGGGATCTTCCCGTAAAATATGTACAAATTGATGGTTTAGTGAGTATACATCACATTGATTCATTTGCTTCCTGTTATGTTATACAAGTCAGTACATTTCAATGTTGAACGTCGTATTTTTTATAAAGTAATAAACGGTAATAAACGGATAAACATTTGGCATATGGCCACAATGCATTGTAGGGCACAGCGAGTGGTTGTACAAATACACTACATTAGAGTAATACTAAATTTAGTACGTTCTGAACAGCAATGAACGTTTTCCAGGTTGCTTTGAAGATCATTAAGCACTGCCAAGAGGAGGGTGCTGGCGGTACTGACCTTGTCCAGGGAGTCCTACTTGGTCTTGTAGTGGACACCAGGCTTGAGATCACAAACTGTTTTCCTTTTCCTAGACACACAGAGGATGAAGACTTTGATGAAGGTTTCACAATAATTAATCAATACTTAATTTAGCACAAATGTGCTAATGTATGAAAGATAGATGTGTCTATGACGTACCCCACCTATTCACACCATTGTTGTTGACAAAGATGTGAATTAAGATAAGATTCATGAGCTTGTCTACAGTACTACTGTTTATGCTACTGTGAATTTACATGTCAGTTCAAGATAGCCGTGGACAAACTTTTTAATTCTATAGGGGTGCAACAGGGATTTTTGTCACTATCAAACAATCATGTGGGTCAAGCAATTTCCATTGTATAGGATTCTGGCATTGGCTTATTTCTTGACAGGAACTAATGTTAGGTCATTATTTTACCAAATTTGAGCATTCAGAAATCTCTCAACGCTCGTCTTGAGCAGGTGTAATTAAATTTCACAGTGGCCTAACAGGCAGACAAGCAGATGGATCTTATGTTAACACAGTGCTGTGGAGGTAAGACTTTGTGGAGGTGAGAGGTAAGCAAAAATTTTTAGAGCCATGGTGTTAACTCATGAAATTTCAAGCTGTTCTTTATTGTGAATTCACTTGCAATTGTATTTTTATGATTATATTTAATCTAATGCAAATCCAGGTTAACTTTAGAAAGTTAGAATGAAATATCATGGGTTTTTGATAAAGAGACTTAAACAAATTAAGAGAAGGTAATGGTGGTACATTTAATAATAGTTCATTTGTCACAATTGTTTACATTATTATTATTATTATTATTATTATTACTACAGTGTCAATATCATGGATTTTTATCATATTTTTTCTGAAATATCTAAAATGTGAATTTCAAACTTCTTTTAGTCCAGTACCAAATGGAGATGATGCGTAATCTCCGCCATGTCAACATAGACCATCTTCATGTGGGCTGGTACCAGAGCACATACTTTGGATCTTTCCTTAACAAGGCACTGCTAGATTCACAGTTCAACTACCAGCATTCTATAGAAGAGTCTGTGGTTCTGATATATGGTAAGATGTTAAACGGGCAAACAAAGCGGTTTAAATTGGAAATGATACACAAGAACAGCACTTTCACAACAACAAACTCTCCAAATAAACGAGATCTATTTTAAATTCAATGATTATTTAAGATAAACAATTTTAGACACCATTCTTATATCATCTCAACAACTATGATAGCACTCTCCCTTGGTTTGTTTGCCCCTTCAAAGATAGACAGAAGTCTGCATACAATGCAAAAGTAATTTTGGAATCACTATTTTTTAAGCCAAATGCTGGAATGTTAACTGTTTAAAAAAATCATCTAAGAAGGAAATACAATCTTACTATCTGATTCTGGCATACTTTTTCATATAACAGTAAACACTATGACATGACTGATGTTTCTGCATGCCAGAAGTCTGTTACATTACGATTATGCCTTTGATTCCAGATCCTCTACGAACATCTCAGGGTTATCTTACTTTAAAAGCATACCGCCTCACACCAGCAATGATGGACATGTACAAGGAAGGAGACTTTTCACCAGAGGCGTGAGTAATTATGGTCAAAATTTTGGTGAATGCTGTCTTCTTGTATTGGTTTTCTGCTGGTCCTGCACAAAACTACAAGAATTTTGACACGTCAGGGATACATAAGAATGATTATCACAAGATGTTTTCTGTATTGTTTATGCATAGTTGCATAAAAAATTGGTGACAATACTCTCTGTTATGAACTGTTGCTTTGATGAAAAAACTTCTTTTTTTTTCAGAATTAAAGAAATGGGAATAAGTTTTGAGAACATGTTTGAAGAAATTCCTGTTGTGATGAAGAATTCCCACCTGGTGAATGCCTTACTGTGTGAGATCCAGGAAATAGCCCCAGAAGCCGAGCACTATCAGAGTCTAGACCTGGCCACAGCGTAAGTAGTACTTGTAACTCATCATGTTTTTTAACAACTGTTGTGAAGGTGGTTTTGTGGATTTAAGAATTTGGGAGTTTTATTGTTTTCATTTGTATTATATTACATTTCTTTGTTTGAAACTTTGGTTAATTAGTTTATCGAGCTTCCCAATATTTAAGATCATGGAAACTTTTTTTCATTGAAGACGAGTATATACTACTTTTTACATTTAGCTTGGTATCATATGTGTCTTTTTTGCAGGTCTGTATTAGAAAAGAATGTTCGTCAGTTGATGGAAAACGTTGATGAGTTGGTTCAAGACACAAATAAATATATAAATTATCAGAGACAGTCTGCAAAACAACAACAAGCAAAACAGCAGTATCTCCAGAAGAGGGTATGTTATTGATCATTATTTATCTATTTAGATATTTTTCCCTGTATGTTAATTTCACATTTCTGGTCTGTTTGCGTTTGATTTAATATTTTCAAATGTGAAATTTATTTGATAGAAAATAAGTAAATGTTACACGGTATTAGCATAAGAGTGCTAGAATTTATTTTCAAAATAATATGGGAATGTTTGTATTTTATGTCATTGCATTTTCAAACAATCTACTGTATGTAGTTGTATTTTTTTAACAATCAGGGGAATGGTCATAGTAAATCGCTGTTTTCTGCTTTTTAGCGTATGGAGAATGAAGCTCGGGCAGCCAAGGGTCAGCCACCTTTACCTGAAGAAGACATAAATAAAGTGTTTAAACCATTGAATCCGCCGCCACGTCTAGATAACCTGCTGACCTGTGGTCAGGTGAACACTTATTGCCAACAGATGGAGCAGTTTGTGTCTCAGAGCTTTGGAAAACTCTTCATGGCAGAGTCTTTACAGAAAGATAGTAAACCATGAAATTTATGAAAACTGTACTTTAAATTCACAAGAGGCATCCAGTCAAACATGCCATGTTGACCAGAGATAAAGTAACTTTTAAACAGAAAAGAAATCAACTTGTTATATCTGGTCAGGAAATAAATAAACAACATGGTTTAGTTGGTATTCAAGACGAGGCTTCATCCACTGATTTTGGGTTGTGTGAAACGGTCTTCCAGTCACTAAATGTATGGTATACAAATATTAATGTATGAAACTGGTAAAAAAACAAACAGAATTCGAAAGTATTTTGAAGGAGCCATATACAGTGATCTTGGTACGAAAATACCAATAATTTCCTTTGAGCCTTCAATATTTTTCTAGTGCTAACAAACCATCACTGTGTTGAATTCAAAAGTGAAAAACGCCATGTTATTGAGTTTTTTAGACCTCGTTTATCGAAATTGGCTTATGTTTAATGAAGTCGCATAATGCATTCCTTGCATTTTCGTAAATCATAAAGTAATAATCTAATTACTTGACAAAAACGTGCTCTTAGACTTAATATCGGACTATTTAAAAAGAAAGTACAACTATAATTTTGCTGATCACACATTCTGTCCCTTTGATATTTTTTTCATTCGCAGTAGAAGTTCCCGAAAAAATGTAAAAATAACTTCACCCCCTATGAAGTGGCGTGTGTGATTTTCTCTTTCTTAATACGTCATAGAGATGAAAACATCTAGAAGTCCTTAAGTCATTGACAGTTCCAAGATATTGTCTTTAATCAAAATAAACAGGATCGATAACATTAGATGAGTCACAAAGCCGTGAGCAATTTCTGAGATTTATGACTAATATTGCGAAAGAAATCGATATCTTCAAGAGTGTTGTGCTTCACTGAGAACTCATTCAATCCTTTATGACAATTTTACAGAATCATTGTGTGAAATAATTCTAACCTTAAAATCTGGAAACTATACACAAAGCTGGTGTTCTATAAACTGCAGTGCCGTAGTGGTTTGTTAGTTTTAATAAAAGAGTATTGTTTAAAAATACAATGCGAATAGGCAATGCACTTTATCTGTTTTTCTCTTGATGAGCATAAACCCTTAGGCAGGACGTAAGCAATGAATCCATTTTCAATCTGACAAGAAAATGGAAAAGCAAAAAAAAAAAAAAGAAATAGGATATCTCGCTTTGCAAATTATTCTTTTTTGTTGAAAGGTCCACAATGAAGAGCGTGCTTAAAGATAAAGCCGAGGATGTCCGAATCCACTTTTGTCCCTGTCGTCACCATTTTTTTTTTTTTTTTTTTTTTTTACACTCTTTCAAAAATGTATGTTGAGCACTTGTCAAGGGCAGAAAAACAAACGTTGTCCATCCACGTCCATGTGGAAAGCCCTATGCAGAATGTATTAAAACAGTGCTTCGTTTACAGCAGAAGATTTTTCATTTTTTTAGCAAACAGATATTTCCTTATCAACCAAATAAGCGGGAAGGGTAGGGGGTCGGTAATAGGTTACAGTGACAAATTCAATTCCCACGGAACCAAGGACCTGTTGACATGACAGGAATTTGATTGACGCTGATCCCAACCAGGTCTGTTAATTGCTGCTCAGGTGTACATGCATTACCAGGAAAAGCATGCCCGTTTCCTTTTCACACGAATACACTTGTGACTTGCTTTCACACGCCATCCGACGGACAGCACTCTGTGTGACACGGTGTTCTAGATAGCGCTGTAAATTCCGAATACGGGTTGTGTATGATGCCAAGAACTGAACGAGCCCGCTTTCTTTCATTTCTTCCATTCAGTGCAACAAAATATTAAGCAATGCAAATATTAAAATCCAACATGCATAGTTAGTGGTGGGATTTCATTTACTTTACCGAAACACATAAACCATAGCCAATTAAGAGATCATGGTCCTTTGTTTGATTACTGTTACAGAATCCTACCTTCACTCATGGTCCTTTGTTTGATTACTGTTACAGAATCCTACCTTCACTAAAACTCGCAAAAGTCTTCCTTCATCTTTGAATGACTTTGGTTTTGAAGATGAAGTAACGATCGTTATTATTTAAGTGAAACTGAAGATATGCACAACTTAATATTTGTGACAAATTTATTATCATTTATATGCTTTCTAGACGTAGCCTTCATTGTGTAAAGGAAGCCCACATGCTGGTTAGCCAACATTTCACAACAACTCTTTATAACATGACTAAAATCATGGTGACTGTGAGTCATTAATATTGTTCGTGGCGAACTAGATCAGTACTAGATCAGTTGCAAAACCGTAGTTATCTTAACAGAGATATTATAACGAATTTAATAATTTATCTCTTCAACACCTGCTATAGGCTCCGTTTCCACTGCTTTTCCCTGTTGCAACTGTATGGAGTTATCATAATTACTCAGACGATGCAATCCATATTGGTATTACTACCAAGATTATCTGTCATCACAAACAGCACTTGCCTTTTATAGTACGTGTTTAACATAACAGCTAAAAGGTTAATTAGAAATTAATTCGAAATGGTTAATATATAAACACTCACACATTTTCTGAGACATATATAAACACGGAGTTATTTCAAATTTATGAACGTCTCCATTAAAATTTGATAAGCACGTTACAAACAACAATAAATAGTGGAATCAATACTACAGCTATATTAATATTGCACTTGTGTCCCAGCTGTTAGGAAAAACTAATTATCAATTAAATATACAATATATTGCACTTTTCTCGGTTATAATGCGAACGCACTCTCACGTTCTTCAATGTTCTAGGTTTACTAATGACAAATATTGCACTTTTGTCGGCCTTGTGTTTTTGTACATTTAATATTCTAATGACATCACGACAAACACTACTCGTTTTATGTACATTTTGAGACTCTGTTCCTCCATTTGTTCGACACTCGCCATTTGTACAAGCAAAACAATATACAATTTAGTGTAGAAAATTGAGTGAAACACCTGGCAATCACTATACTGTAGTCTAGCACAATGTAAAACGAACATGTTTTTATGCATCACTAAAATAACTACCTCAAAATACAGATCAAAACCAATCAATTAAGGCACTAAAATGTTTTTCTTTTGATTTTTCATAACTTAGCTGGTTAACTAGAAGTATTGGATGGTTGTCATGTGACTCTCCCGTAGAACAGGCAATTCAGAGAAATTCTTAGGAGGTCATTAAGTGGTACCGTGTACGATTCATTAAATATCTACCACACGCGCTAGTTTGCTAAAACTCAATTGACCAGAACTACTCATCCGAACGACTAAAGAAGATAAAGTCTATTGTAAGAACGAATTCATAAAAACACATATTTCTAGAATAAAAGCTTCCACACATTTGCATTATATTAATATCACGACCTGGCTGCATATTCTAGGTAAAGTATTGTTATAAACTAATGGGTAATAGAAGCTAAGAATAAGCTTTTTCTTGTCTCTTCAAATGCCTCGTCACTGATTCTGTTTTCTGGGACAAAATGATGGGACTATACAGGTATATGCAAATGCTTGTAACCAAGTAATAGATTAACCATAGGTATATAAATCTACTAATATTATGTTAAATCACATAAAAAAGATGAGATTTTTATACACGGGACATTTTCAGAACATTAATTAAAAAAGCTTACATTTCAGCTTGAGCCGGCATTATTAAGTTAGTGGCAATAATGTATAGCTAATAGCATTAGCTTATCAGGGAAAAGCGGGAGTACAAAAGATTGATGCAGATCACCAGCTGCTCGGTACTTATCGATAGATTTCTTTCTACGATATCTTCTTCTGCTTGTGTAAACGCAATATGTATATATAGGCTTCTTTGTTCCAGGTGAAATAAATCAATAGAATATAATTAATATAGACGCCATTTTGTACAAAGCTTATTGACTAAAACAGTTTTGCTCGCATTGTGAGAGATTTTTCCAGCATGCACAAAATATGTTATCAATATGCAAAAAATTAAGATGAAATTAATCATTACACTTTACTATTTAAAAAGGTAATGGTAAAGCACCAAGGATCGGAGAAGACTAGACTAAACATTCATGGCAACGCTTCTTTGATATAGCACTTAATCTTGTTTGGTAAAGGCAAGTTGTCCACTTCATTTTCATCTTGTATCTGATGTACTATGACTTCACGACACCTGTCCTGTAGGTCTACAAATGCTCGACGGGTTACACCTAACGTCATCTCAGTCTTCGCAGCAGTTGAGCAAATAACAGGGTACAGGTCTTCTTCAACTTTATTGATGCCCGTGAAAGCCACTCCTAAATTAAGACCGTCTTTCAGATATGTTAACGTCCCGGATTTCCAATCAAAAAGAAGTCCTATTGTCGTTGCTTCATTTTCTCGGAATGGTTTTGTATATTGTCTCCATTTGCCGTTGTGCCACAGAAGTCCTTTGTGAGAGAGCCCCCAACTTTGGTCATCCTCGCCCAACATGTTAACAAATGCATCGACGTGTAAACGAGTCCGCTTTGTACCAATGCCGAACATCATGCTAGTACCAAATATTCTCTGGGAAATTTTAATCTCCCAATAGTAAGATCCATAATTTAGGATACGAGTCCCACGCACTCCAGCGGTGCCATTGCTCCAGTTAGGATGAAAATGAGCTGTCATATTGCGCATTCCGTACAGTTTCACTTCGTGGGATTTATCGTATTTGTTCCAGGTCCAATGGTCTTCTGACCCGTATTGCAATGGATGTTTTTGAGCCGCCATTTTTTTGCACCGAGAACGGCGACTTTTCCCGCAAAAACGCACGGAAAACATAAGAATCGTTTATCGTGAACTATAGCTAAAAAAAGTCTCTACATAGGTAAAATCAGATTTTTGGTTATTTTCTGGTGCAATAGAACCGTTAGCAACAACCAAAACTGTCTTTTCTTTCTTGCCGCTCCTTGAAGGGAATGTTACATATATTGTCAATTTATAAATCAGAAATTTTTTATGCATCATACAATGTTAAAACACGTAACTGTCAAGCTCTCTGGGAAAACAATTTTACGGCACAAAATGCCGCTCACCCTTATCGTCAACTTTTGCTGCCTGTCGTCACGTCTCCCTCCACCTCCTTTTCTTCCTCTTATCGTCTTTTTTCTCTCTTTCATTTCACCAGATGTTTTGGTCCGCCATTTTTAAAGAGATTCTGTCGTTGTTCTTGCAATGATCAGAAAATCAGCTAAATTCTTACAGCCTATTTCTGGAGATCGTCGGTTCAAAATCATACTTTCACTGCTAGAAATCTTCCAGTTTGTATTCTGATTCGTGTGCAATACAATTCGCACTCGAATATATATCTACAAAAACGAAAAATATGGCAGACAAAGACCAATCGAATACATGCTACTAAAGTCTGTATCGATCGAATGGTTTGCACGCTGTCGTATGCGGGATTTAAATACCCAGCCTACCTCAGCAGATGATTAATGATTCGTATTGCTCTGTATTGTCTCAGGCTACAGCAGGCCACTTGAGACAAATAAGACAATAGGACAAAGCCCTGGTTTTCCCAGCCACCGGGGTGGCTTAATCAGTTATTACATTGTGTACCTACGGCAGGTTGATTTGCCTAAGAAATACCTTGGTAAACACGGTCGCATGCCAGACACGCGCCTGGCGTTCATTTAACTAGCTGAATAGTATTGAGCGTAGGTTTATTATAAAGAATTAGCCGACTTTATGAAAGCAAGCTGGTAACAGATGGTAATATGGATGCACTAAAATTCAGTTGTTGGTGACATAAGCTGAAGTAGATCGAAGTACAAGTCATTATGACATAATATTGATCTCTGGGGGTGGACATGTAACAAAACATGATTGTGTTTTGATGAGTAAGTGATCATTGCTCACACAATATAAATATATGTTGACATCATTGCTGCCCTTAGCAAAATATATGTTTAAATTAATGTTCACAAGTCATAGCAGATGATTCCACTGCAATTAAATAATAGACAAAAGGTTTATGTCGTTAAGTTTTTATTATCCGCTTTAAGCGATCCTTCTCTTCATGGTAAAAAGGACATTTTTCAGTTTAATCAATAGGTATACGGCGTACTGCGATAATATAAAATTTGCTGAATTGACAAAAAATTAAATTTCTTCATTGAAAAGCTTGACCAGGTTCTATAAGCAGGAGAACAATACATACAAAAATGAATACGTTTGTATTAATCTTACTTCATTTCAGTTTTAAACGTTTTTGTTAACATAATTTTACTTTTGATAAATCAAACATTTATGCCCCTTGAAAGATGGAATTCGGCTTATTTTCAGCTAGAGAATGCTAAAAAAGAATTTTATAATCATTTATCTATTGAGAAATAAGAATTTCTGAACGTCACATGAGACATTCTTTTGTTCTCCAAATCACCGGCCGCAAGCAGTGACCCCAGAATAACCTTAGTTTTGCTTTTGGTCCAGTAAACGCCAGCATACTATTCCCAGTATCAGATGATTTCACCTGCAACAATTAAAACATCCAGGACTTTGATTATTATTATTAAAATTTCATGCATGCTACAGTCAGGCGGGCCACCTGTCTACGTCATTATATTAGTTGTGTCAATATCACAGAAATTAAAGTAAACTTTCGTATCCTGAACCTGTGCAGCATTTTCAGCACCTTGCAGATTAAATAATTCTGAACATCTGATTTCATTTTCCATTCTTATATCTTTTTTATATCACCTATTTTTTTCTTGTCTATTTCGATTTAGCAATAACTAAGAAACAAGTGTGACATTCAAAGACACCGCCCGACGCGGCACGCGCCAACAGCTGCTCACTGGAGTGCTCTTTTGTTCACTCAGTCCTTTATTGCTGATTTTTCATATCGAGGTATTAGCATAATTTAGTTTCAAATGAAAGCAAAAGGGTGAGCGATTATTGTTATTAGTAGTAAATCTTTTGTAGCATTAATGGATTATTTTTTTCGTCATCACAGCATCTGTAGACTTCTAGAAATCTGCTGGTCATTTTTTTTTTTGTTGTTGTTGTTGTTTAGGATCTAAATGTTATAATTTGATTTCATGCCAACGTGCACCTACTTTTTCACACTCTCATCCATCATTATTTAATTTCAACAACTACAACATGAAATAAAGCTACGTGCTCACTAGAAGATATCTACGTAAAGAGAACACGAGTGGAATGGCACAAGTATACGTGAGGATTGTAATTATTACTATTATATCTAAAATGCAAGAAGGGATTATATTTATTACTATTATATGTTTGGATACAAATGTTCCATGAAGTGGTAAATAGTCGCCTGAGGGTCCTTATTTTTTAACCAATGAAGTCGCCTTCTATCATGAAGTAGTAATGTTTATCCCTCGAAGTGGTAATATACTATTATATGAAGTATCTTTTAAAACATACGCACTTGCATTAGGAAGTCCGACAATAAATGCAAGCGGTACTGCCCGTGGTACTCGTCTCTAGAAACGTTGAATAAAGGATAAGTGACAGATTTCTGATGGACTGGGAAAGTTAATATATATAAATATTTAAAAATTCATCACATTTCGGTTACCGGTTTTCTTGACCACACGTTGTTTTGAAAAAAAACTTTATTTTATGCATGATATCAAAACGCTTGGCAGTAGAATCCAGATATGTAGGGTTCATTCGTCATCGAGTAATTAAAAAACTTTCAAATTGTATATGTTGAAAAGTAAAGAAGTTAAACACAGCGCAGGTGACACTTGAAACCACATTTAAGCCATTAAGCACCCCGGATGTGTACTTCGGCATGTTTACTCTATTATATCTTTACCTCCCTTTGAAAAGAATCTAAGAGCGCCATTTGTTTGAAAAGCATTATATGATAATATTTTGATAAACCGCAAGTCCAGTGATAAGAGAGAGGAACATCTGTTGTGTAAATAGAAGTAGAAATAAAGTGTTCAATAGTTATTGATCCAGGCAGCTTTTAGTACCAGGGAAACTTGCTCAGCAACGCTCGCCACAGATGTCAGGTTGAACCAATTGAATCCATCGACACATAAGTAATAAGTTAAAGGGATAATAACTCTTCGTATGATATCTATATTTCACAATAAAAACATTGTGAATAACTCATAGAAATATAATAATATATTGTTTTACCACAAAAACGGCAGTTATAGCTATTTTTCTGATATCTGAGCTTGTCTCTAGACCACGTGACCTCCATTGATGGCTATACTCTTTTAAAATCTCTTAAGAGATTTTAACAAAAAACCAAACTTCTTAGAAAAAAACCAGGGACTAACTTTGAATGTAAAAATGGATTCATTAACCTTTGGTAAGTATGGGAAAATTGTTGTTTACTCCAGGAAAATTATTTTTTTGGCCGAAACGAAGAGTTATTATCCCTTTAACTTGTAAAATGCTATATAAAACAGTCTCCCCGAGTCTTTTGTATTCACTGTAATGTTGATTATTTTTTACGGACGCGGAAAAAGTGCGGTGGCGGATAGGAGATATTCTTATTTTACTGCACAATAGGGTAAATTAAAAAGGGAATAGTAAACAAAAATGCGCGCACATTATGTGAGATTGATTGTAAACTGCTAACTTTCACCTTGAGCAAGTTAAAGATAAAAAGTCAATTTCAGATTAAAAAAAAAAAAAAAAAAGAAATCGAATTTGTTGATGATTTTAAGAAATGTCATCAAATGGAAATGTTCCTATAATGGATGGTCTTTTATTCCTTCCCTATTTTGTCACCGTCATCACCTTTTAATCCCTAATCCCCACGAAAATGCAGCACGCAAATGAAATGTACAGCTGCCTCGTTGCATTTGGTGTGACTCTTGTGACTCTCTGAATGCGTTATCGCAGTTTATTTTATAACTGACTGGTTCTCTAAAAGTTCGACCCCGATTTGCTTTTTTCTTTTCCTTTTATATAACCACAAGAGAGTAAAATACAATAAAAGACTGTTTCAGACCATATTAATGTAATTTACGTCAAACATATTCTTTACATATATATATATATTTGTTGTGTAAGATATACTGCAATTAAAGCAAATGTTACTTGGAACAGTGTTTCTCATTAATGATGTCTGGACATGGTCATGGACACAGTCATGGCAGCGGTGGATGCGATCACAGTGACGATAAGTCTGGGATTGACAGGGGAGCAGAATTTAGTCTGTACATGAAAATAGATTTAGACAAGGTTCAGTGTCTCAACGAACAAATTGACGGGTCTGGCAAAACAGTCTTCAAGCCATGGGACCAAAGGCTAGATAAAGAAAGGGTACCCCGCAAGCAGTACTCAGTTTCAATTGGTTTAAGTAATATGATCTTAATTACATTAAATTTACAGAAGTCGATGTGATCTCTAGGGGGTAACTGAAAGATGAATGTGACAGCATAAACAAAAACTGATAATTTTTGCTATCTATAATGGTAAAGTTAACAGTGCCATTGTCCAATCGATTCAGTTGATTGGTCGATTTTGATTGTGAATCAAATACCCCATTCACACTAGCACTTTTAACCGCAGTCAAGGCCTGACCTCGGTCCTATTGCGGTTAACTTTTCTAATGTGAACGGACAACATAGCCCTGACCGCGGTCGAAATAAACCCAGATTGGGAGGTGGGTATAATCGGAGTAAACTCCTGACTGCGGTCAAGACCGAATGTCTACATATGAAGTGCACACGCACAAGTGTACTGTCATTTGAGCTCCCGCCAAGTTGCACAGATTCTAGTAAGAGCGCATGCTTGACAAGAAGTGCTGAGATTCTACCGCTACTGATCGCTGCTGGTGTCCGTGTGAACGCGGTTTGGACGCGGTTTGGTTGACCGTGGTTTAATCGGAGTAAACTTGACTGCGGTTAAAGTTCTTATGTGAATGGCCTAAATAGACTATTGGTTTAATTGAGCTTAACCACGTTTAACGTTACAGGTTGTGGAAAGCGATGCGGATGAAGAGCTCTTATTCAATATTCCGTAAGTACATCAATTGAATTTACGAAAAATGTAAAGTATGTAGTGTTCTTCATGCCAATATAATCAAGGTTATTCAGTTCTTCTATACTTCTTCTATACATTTCAATATTTTGCTTGATTTTTTCTTGAATAGTTCAATCTTAAAACCACTGAGTATCTTTCAGATTCACTGGCAATGTGAAACTGAAAGGAGTGATCGTGATAGGTGGAGAGGATGATACACACCCATCCTCCATGAAGCTGTAAGTATGTAGGTATATACCAGTATTTGTAACTAAAAGAAAATGATAAACTGACTGGATAGTTGTATGTCATTATGTAATGAAGACAAATAAAACAGCTCAGTCACTGCTTTTACCTTCTTAAAATATGACTAGTATGTTAAATTGAAAGTTTTTACTGTATTATTGTCAAAAATATTTAAAAGAAAGTGACAGAAAGACAGTATTATTTTCCCCTCCAACCTCTGATGAAAATGAAAATAGTTCATTATCCCTCATCCTGTTCATACACAAACACAACCAAGTAAGATGGAGGTGGTCAATACCTGTAACCAAATAACCAAGATTCAAGTTAAACATAAATCCGTTGCACATTTTGAAAAGAAGATGGAGACGTGGCAGGTTATTTTTATTTATTTATTATAAGTATCACATTTCCAGGTACAAGAACAGACCTCAAATGTCATTTGATGACACAGGTGTAGAGGCAGATCAGGAGTTCCAGGTGACACCAGATTCCACAGGAGTTGTAGAATATCCAACAAAGTCAGTTCACAGTAATCTTATTATATCAAGCTATAACCTTTACATAATAATTATATACACAAGGGTGGTTTGTGGAGACTGTGCTGTTGCTCATAATTTTAACATGATACAAAATCACAGAATGAGGATTTTTGTGCAAATAGCTAGCATGACAAAGGACCAGCAATAAAATTTGTTTGAAAATTGATTGGGTTTTGATGTTTTCAGCAAATTTTTCAAAGCGAATTGCTTTTTTTAAATAATTTTATGCTATTTTTAATATATATTAACAAATTTAGTAGTACCACACAAAAAAAACTTGGAATTGTGAAAATAAAACTGACATATTTTATCTCCATTTCAGAGTTGTTAGATTTTCTTCTGTGACCCATCTAACCATTTATTTCCCAACAAATTTCGGTGCTGATACAACCAAAGTTTACTACATTGGGCTTCATGGAGACTTCACCGAGGTTGGTACAGCATAGGTTGTCACCAGAATATTAAGTCACATTTCTTTTTACAACGCACAATTATGCATTTATTTTTTTGGTTTTTGTGACTGGAAAGATTTTTAAAATAATTTCACTTGGTTGGAATATAATGCCTTCTATGGAGCAAGTTAAAAAAAGTCGACATCTCTTTTGCATTCAGTCTATATATATATATATATATATATATATATATATATATTGGGCATTTAGCAGACCTTTTCTTTTAACAATGTTATTTTCTTTTCATTTATTACAGGCACAAAGACAAGAGATTCTCATAACCAATTACGAAATAAGACCGAATCCAGCTGATCATAAAGTAGACTCTTTTAATCCAATGAGCCATGAAATACAGTGATTGCATTCACATCTGGTACAAACCACTTGTGACCCAGTTATCACTAAATTTGGTTCTACTTAACTGCATTACTAAGCTGCTAGCACTTGCAATCTTTTTGCATTAAGAATTTGCAAAAGTTTGTGTGGTGCTGCCTATGTGCCAGATGCGGACTAAGTAGATGCCCAAATTGAAATTTGGCTTTCAGCAGACCTACAATTTCGCTCAATCTGCTCACTTCATTTTCATTTACAATAAATAAAGAAAAAAAAATTAAAAATAAATAAAAAATTTGGTGTGCACATTACTGCTTCTGCCGATGTTATATTCTGGTAACTGGTGCAATGTATGGAGATGTGGTGAAACTATCATAATGTAATAATTAAATCAAGTGTTATCAAAATAAACCACTTTTAAGAAATGTATATTTAAACACATGGCATGGGATTAACTTCAGGTATTACCACATGCTATGAAAATACTGCCATTTTCTATGACTTTTGCTTCAGTGGGGCACTCTTTATCTACAAATTGTTCAGCAGACAGTTAAACTAAAAGTGCAACCCCACATTAAATATTCCACAATTTTTATCATTTTAAAACTTAATAAATTTGCCACAAGTTCCTTGATGTTTGATGTGATACACATCACACAGATTTTGCTTCCAATCTGTCTTCATAATATTGTTTAATTTCTGGATCTTTAGGCTTGAGAATGACCCGATCTCTTAAGTTCACAACCCAGCCAGGTTGAAGTCCATAGAATACTTGCCTGGGGTCTTTCCTCAGTAATAACATTTCATTGTAAGGTACTTCTGGGAGAGAATATCCATACTTTTGTGAAAGTTCAAAACGTTCTTTCTTGATCAGATCTGGATCAGACAAATAACCCCTGTTCTTAGGATCACTATAGTAGTCTAACAATTCCATGGGAGGGAGCTTACAGCGTGGTATAGGAACTCCCCTTTTGAAAAAAGTTACGGGATTTACCAGAGCCCGCAAACTTTCTGGGTCATAAAAACGCGTTGTGATGACACCTCCTCTACTCTCAACTGCTGCAATGGCCGCCTCACTGGCCCACTGGACCTCGATGTTTATTTGGGCTTGGAACAGATCAAAACCCTGAATGTAGAGATAATTGTAATCAACATTTAAAGATACATGTTCAGTGAGTACTCTATCAAATTATTGCTGCTAAACCTAAACAATGCCACAATACAGCTTTCAACAGTATAATTTATCAATTCCCTGACATATCAAAAATTATATTTGCACACTTTCTGTGCTTTATGGACTGAAGGGAATATAAGTAAGTCAAATTTACAATCAGAAATAAGAAGAAAATGCAATTTTCATTTTTTTCTGGTGCTCAAGAGATTCTTATATGAATAAAGTAATTTTTCTTTAATCAACAGCTAATACCTCCAATATTTCAATGTCTCTCAGAGCATCTTCATCAGGGAATATTGGAGGTAATATATTAGCTGTCAACATTAGCTGTTGATAGAAGAAAAATTACTCTGTTCTTATAACATAACACAACTAATGAAAATCTTTTCTGATTTGCTCAAGATTATTATTATTATTATTATTTATTTATTTATTTTTTTTTGCATGTGGATTTTGTGTGTTAGAAACTGTTAACAGTAATTTATATCCTTTACAGGACATTGATTGTCACTTCAAACATGTCTTTAAGGATAAAGAAACATAATGAATGAATGAAGTGTGCACCAAACCATTCAGTTCTCTGGAGATGGGTGGTCAAAAATACAAATGCATGAAATAAGAGAACTTGAAAGCAACCTTAGGGCAAAAAAAAAAGTTAATGTAAACTACATTTCCATTTTCAAAATTGTACTCTTTTCTAATTATCTTTTTCCTTGTATATAAAAAACAATTATTCCAACCTCTTCAGTGAGATGAACTCCATAGTGCCTGAGGTCAACATCCATTTGATAGAGTTTTGTATTACACAGCACTGCTAGGTCTATGGGTTGGCTATCATCTATACGGTACAAGTCAATTGCCCTCTGGAGCTGCAGCAGGGAGAATGGAGGATATTCTTTCTTTAAGCTAGAAGGTTAAATTGATAAGTCACCATCTTGACCAAAACAAGAGTAAAACTGAAATTGATTTAGACAAAAATTTGAAATAAAAAATATATGAATTTCCAGACCAACATTTTTCTACAACTTACAATTACATAACTGCATTCTGAACTCTAAAATTCCCTTTAAATAAAAATTGACAGTCATAATTAACATTTGGTCTCAGCAAAATGAACAGTTCCAATTTTAGGATTTCTACAACTTCACTGACTATAAAAATGCAATTAATGAGCAGGAATGTTATTTCATGACTAAATAAGTTTCAAAAACCTTTCTACATTAAAGCAGTAAAAAAGGAAGATTAAAGAAAATGAAGATCTTCTATATTTAGTTCACAGAGCCAAATTCAAAATGTGTAAGAAAAGGGATTCAATATTTTACAGATGCAATTCTTCAAAGTGAAAAATTACAGTAACTTACAAGTGTCCTTTGTAATACGGTTCCTTGGGTATTCTCAAATAAAATGGGGAATTTCCACCTTCAAAACCCAAACGGGGTCGATTATTTCGTTGCCCTTGTCCTTTATTTCCTCGACCACATTTGTCGCCTCCATGCTGACCTCTCCTCATCTTAGACTGGGAATGCACAAAGGTTCAAAGTTAAACATTTTCAAATGTTTAATTACTATCTAACTATATCGATGTGTTGATGCTTTGAGAAGATATCTTTTCCTTATGTTTCTTAATAAATTAATTTTACCAATTTCTTTCTACTGTTTATGAGTTTAATTATGTTACACAGCATTATGAATGATCAAGAACCTGACCCCATTGGGGAGTTGTCTGTGGAAGTGTTTACCTCAGTTTTCAGCCTTACATGTAAGGCCAAAGGCTGAGGCAAATGGTACTTGTAGTGTGTACTTTAACGCATCATTGACAAGCTTCACCTTTTAATTTATATTAAATTCAATTAACATTTGATGCACATAAAATTGAGCGCAGTAAAAAGCCATTTGTTACTGGTACTGGCAGTACCACTCCTACTAGTCCTTGGCAATAGCAGTAGATCTATTACTAGTAGTACTAGTGTTACGTACACTTAAAATTGAGCGCAGTAAAAAGCCATTTGTTACTGGTACTGGCAGTACCACTCCTACTAGTCCTTGGCAATAGCAGTAGATCTATTACTAGTAGTACTAGTGTTACGTACAGCTTAAGTCAAGAAGTCAAATACATGTATGATGTACTGTACTCGACATGTCCCGCTATCATACTAGGCTACCTATATTGAATGTCTACAGACGGCTACCTAATCAACTGATTTTACCTTTTACCAATTATATTGAATAATGTTCGCAATTGCTTTAAACACACCTTTCTTCCTTTTGAAGTGTTATCTTTTACGTTCGTAATTTGTACACGAGGCATTTTCTTTATCATGCGAATGGCCTTTTCAACGCCGCTCCACATGTTCGCCATTTTGGAACAGAAGTTGCGTGCTCAAATTTAAAAGCGTTAAAATATTAAAACTCAAATTTAGAATTTAAAGCACCAGGTGCTACAAGCACAGTGAGAATGTTCCAAAATAAGTAATTTTTATTGCTATGCAAAACCCAAACTGTGACATTGTTTTATCTGGTGATATATATTTACTATCAATTTTTTAGCTTGCGCTTGAGCTGTTCAACGTTTTAGCGCCACCCTTGAAATGGAAAATTTAGGGATGACCCATGGCACTTGATTGTTTATCTGAACGAATAATAAGATACCAGAAATAACATGAAACCATTATTGTGAATTCACGACTTGATTAATTCGATAATAACTCAATCAAAGATAGCCAAACGTGTTGCTTGAAGTTGAAATATTTTTAATGTCAGCATATAGAAGGATATCTTATATATGTGAAACCCAAAATTTGGTGTAAACTGCAAAACTAAAATTTAACCCTACTTTCAACCTTGATAATACAAAATTATCTCTTTTTTTTTTAATTAAGTGAAATATTCCACCTGTTTTAGAACAAGAAAAACTCCACAGAGCCTATGGCGAATGTTTCAGACTGTTGGTTTTTTATTTTTGAAGTAAAATTTGTTTGTTTGTTTGTTTAAAGCTCCTTCACTGAACGGGGCCGTAGCAATAGTCCGAAGGTTAAATAGTCCGAAGGTTCATTGGTCCGAATGTTCGCTATAGAACCTTCGGACCAATGAACCCTTGATTTAAAAAAACGATGAAAAAGTTACCATTTTTCGGACCAATATGAACCTTCGGACCAATGAACCTTCGGACTATCGAGACGCCCCCCACTGAACCATACCCAAGCAAATTGTAAAGATAAGCTTTCGACCAAATTTGACATCCAACAGTGAAACTGATTGTTATCTTTATATGTTATCACTTGTTTATATAACTCAGCAATCAGTACTGGCTGGGTTAATATATATTATATTATAAATATACGTATATACGTCATGACTGGAACAGCATGTTGAGGATCTGGTAGTAGGACAGTCGGGTAACTTCTCTTTTTAAGCGCACTTAAATTTATAATGTTAATATACAGCACATGTTGATCAGCACATGTTGAAGGGGGGGGGTATAGATGCAAAGACGCCCCTCCCCCCCCCTCTTGGCATGGGATTTTGGGCACGCTGAAGGGTCTCCCAAAAATTGGTATTTTAGAGGACGAATGGTGCCATTTGGTATGGTTTAGAACTGTGATTTAGCTAGTCAAAATTTTCATTTCAAGAGGGACCATTGCTGTGAGTGTTTTCAGAAATCAAAGGGGACTCCCCTGACACCCCCCTAAATCCGCCACTGTTAATTGTCTTCTCTTTACTCAAGAAGATAAAACTGAATTTAGTTAATTAAAAGGACATTTTGAATTTGTCATTAGTCTAATTCAGGTATCTTTCTTTCTGCTATATTAGAGATAAAGTTTATGGGTCCTAGTTTTGTAAGAGAGGTGCATGGGAAGGATCACTAAAATAAAACCATGCAGCAGGACTCTACAACTCACGGAAATGGATCAACGGCGATTGATGCCAGGTTCTCTGCAAGCTTTAAATTACCACAGTGTGAGCACCAAAAATCTTTATGTCATATTTCAAAAGCACAATTTTGTTTTTGGTTTGGTATCCTTTAGATTCATTTAAAATTTCATATCATTCCAGAACTATAGATTTTAACTTGTATTATGATTCAACTGCATAACATTCAGTCAATGAAATAAGTAATTGTCTCCAAAAAACACTTTACCTACCAATATTTATTGAACATGATGATACATTTACTAACATTTTAGTGATGATAATCACTTACTTTGGAACAAAATATTTGTGACTCAGATAAGTTGGCAATTTTGGTTCACAGGTCTACCCACAGCCAATGACATATGTACATGTTTCATTCCAGGTAAAATGTTAGTAAATAGAAATCCCCTGGATGAACAATAATGTTTATTATTAATGTTATGTGTGTGTGTGTCTTTTTTTTTCAGCAAATGTGACAAGGAATGATTTTTCCAGCCTTGCACAGTCCATTGGAAACAATACTCAAAAAATTTCATACAACAGTAAGAAACTCGCTCTATCATCAAATTTGTTTTCTTTTATTTATCTTACTCTGTTACTCAGTCTATATTATCCATCATCACCTTTTATGATGCATTACGCAATTCTGATATTTTCATTCAGCTACATTTAAAGCAAATATTGAGAAAATATATATGAATATGCCATAGATGATGACTGCATGATAGTGTATAAAGTGCATTGCATTAGGTGACATCATTTCATTGACCCAATGTTGATTTGTCCAATATCATAGTTACTCGTATTGTTTCAGCCACACAGCTTAGAAAATATGTTGATCAGCTGGGCACTGAGGCTGATACTGAGCGCATGCGGGAGAAACTGTAGGTTTAATCTCTTTATATATCAAAGGTGGAGAAAACATTCTATTGTCCATAGGAAAATCTTTTCTGTATGCGGTGTTTTTAATAACTGGATTACAGCAAATTTAATAATGTTACATCTGTATCAATTATTTAATAAACCTTCACTATCATTTGCATCATGTATTTATTTAAAAAGATAATAATTAAGCACTCATTTGAAAAAAAAGTAAGAGTTTCTTCAAATTTGCAGACACCGACTTCAAAATGTTAATAACCAGCTGGCCAAAGACACAAACGAGATCTTTAAACAAATCAGTGACCTCCCAGTTGGTGACCAGAAAGAACAGGTTGTCAATTGATAGGCCCTATAGATTTAAAAAAAGACACAATTGTGGTATATGGTAATTATATTAGAGATAAAGGTTTTCCAAAGTAAAATGGCACTACATTCTAAGATAAAAGGAAAAAAGGATGAATTGAAATTGACCCTGTATTCAATCAGTTATCTTGTATTGAGACTATGCTTGATTCTCATTGATTATATTATTACTTTCTTATTTAGCAACACAGGAAAATTCACATAAGAAGATTAAAAGAGGAGTTTTCAGCTGTTTTGCAAGAATTTCAAAAATTACAAAGGGAAGCCACAGGAAAAGAGAAAGAAAGTGTAGCAAGAGCAAGAGTAAATTCTGACTTTGGGCCAGTAAATAATTTTTTACCTTTCAACCAGTCCTTTTTAATATATGATAATTAAGATCTGAATGATCTGAAATATGTCTTAAAATATGGCACTCTAAGCCAGCTTGTTAACATACCAGTGCATCACTGATGTATTTCTTGTAGTCTGGCCTATAGCTAATACAGGCCTTATAAACAGATTAGGTGTTTACTAACACAACCTGCAGATATTTTAGCACCAACAACCACCAAACCCACAAATTAACCAGCACTACCATAGCGGTTGAATGTTAGTGCTAGGTATCACTCTGTTAGTGCTAAATAATTTACTGTGTTGGTTAATTCATCGTTAATATGGGCGTTAAGATCTGTGGGTAGTGTTACTGTAGTAAACGCCTAATCCGTTTATAAATTAAGCCTGTTAAATACCAAGACAATTATGTTACTAGTTGGTTATTAGTCAACTACTAGTTGATTGTTCTCGTGTTATCCATGTACTGTTGATTTCTTTTTAAAGATGTTACACCTTCTATCATTGGTTTGCCAGTTTATTCATTTGCTTATCTTTTTTTCACATTTGTTCATGTGCAAATAGTCATCAATAACATGGAGCTATGCACCAGATGTGCCAGGTATACAGTAAGTTATTTACAATCATTTTTAAAGACATATTTCCTTAATTGATTATCAATGCTTATAAAGTGATGAAAAAATTCATGCAGTTACAAAGATGATAAAAAAGGAAAATAAATGAATGTAATAGTTTACAGCTGTAGTTTAATTTAAATTATTATTTACTTATAGTAGCAGTCCCCCAAGCACTAAGGACAGTTCACTACAACAAACTCAGCAACAAGTGTATGAAATAGAAGAAAGTGTTGATCTTGCAATTATTGAGGAGAGGGAAAAGGGAATTCAGCAGCTAGAGGTGTTTATTTTATTTTATTTTATGGTGTATTAACACTTCTATTTAATGTATATTTATTTTATGATTATTTATATTTATATATTTGTTTTAGTACTGGACATATCATGACAAATAAAAAAATGTATTGAACTTTTATATACAAAAGTCAAAATTTCATAGAATTATAATACATGTAGGTATATATTGGGTATTTTTTTAATCAGTACTTTGAACCTTTTTAATCTATCCAATATATATATATATATATATTATCCGCCAAGGAGGTTATGTTTTCACTCTCGGAGTGCTTTTCTAGTTATTTATTAATTTATTTATCCCTGTTTGTTTGTTTTTTTTTTTTGTTTTGTTTTTTTTTTTACCACCAGAAAGACATAAATGACATAAATGAAATATTCAGAGACCTGGCTCAGATGGTAAATGAGCAAGGAGAACAGATAGGTAAATTTTTCAAACCTTAAATAATGATGAAAAATTAATTGGCAAATATTTTAAAGAGAAGCAGTTGGCTTTAGTAGATACTTTTCATCATGACTGATGTTAATTATTATTCAAACAGTTTAGCAACATGTTGGCTATTTGCTAAAGGTGATTCTTAGATGCTTTTACCGTGCTAAATTTTTAATGAATATCATTTTTTTATTTTAAGAGAATCCTTTTTTTATTTTATTTTATTTATTTATTTATTTATTTATTTATTTATTTATTTATTTATTTATTATTTTTTTATGTAGATGTTATAGAAGAAAATGTGATTGCAGCGGCTGATAATGTAGAGGAAGGGGTAAAAGAGCTAAAAGAGGCCCAGTCCTTACAGGTACATTGTGGTGTGTTTGCAAGTTTTTATTGATTCAGATTTTGTTTACATTTCTTGTACATTTTTGTCTCTCCATTTAATCCACCCTTCCATCAATTTTACTGAAAATTGATTGGTTTTTTTTATTAATTCACATGCAAATATTTCAGAAGCTGTTAAATCCATTTAATATAATGACTATACATTTTACATATTTTCTTTCGTTTTGTATTTCAGGAGAAACTCCGAGCTAAGAAGTGTTGCATTATCATTACTTTAATCATAGTTCTGATAGCTGTAACGTTGGCAGTAGTTTTACCAATATTATTAACAAAAAAGAAATAAATTTTATATACACACTGGCACTTAATTTCTGAATGTGCTTTGTGTTTGACATGAAATAGGAAGTTATAAATGGAAAATTCTTCATTTTACCCAAGAATGATTAGTGCAAGTGTGAACTCAATTTTTTTTTTATTTGGACATAGTTTGAAAGCACAAATGGGCCTTAAAAATTGCCCCTTCCAATTAAAGATAAGTCATTAGTTATCTATATTTTTTTTTCTTTTTCCATCTGTTTCAACCTTTTTAGGAGGGGCAGTTTACAAGTGATTTTTAGCTTTTTATATAGTTAAAATAGTAATAATCTATGTACAAAAGAATTAATTAATATATGCATAATGCATGTTATCTGTCCCATGAAAAGAATTATATATTGTTTAAACATTACGACTAGGATGAATAAAATTTACAAACCAAATTCTTCAAGTCCTTGAGTTTGAGCTTTTTTGTAAATTATTCTGTCTTTTCGTTTGTGTATCTGCTTGAATACCTATATTTATTTATTTATATATTTATTTATGAAATATGCCAGGTTATTATTATTTTTATTTTTTTTTCTGAAAGAAACTAAAAATATTTTTAAGAATATGGCAGTTTTCATTAAAATTTTATAATATTCATTCAAATTCGTTTCAATTTGAAAAGGTGAAATTCTTTTTTTTTAATAAGACTGATGCGAGATTTTTTTTTTTTTTTTTTTTTTTTTTTTTTTTTTTTTTTTTTTTTTTTTTTAGCCGCCTTGGTTTTGTCTCATCTTGAAGGTAAGGATGACGTCACTTCCTGAAATGGTCTGATCACAGGAGGCTGAAGGTAGGCGGAACAAACGTTTTATCATAAGATTTTGATATTTCTGGTATGTGATTACAGATGTTTTTCTATATCAGTGCATGAATCGGCACACGTCTTGTTACTGAAATGTAAATATTCGTTCGTTATCTAGCTCTGGTCAATTATTATTATTATTAAATGACAAGCTCAACTTCACGTACCTTAGAATCTATCTGCTGGTGTTCGCACTGTGTTATATTGTCAAATTAGTGTACGCTGTTACCGTACTGACGTCGTTATCATTTCTAACGAAATAGAAAAACAATTGCAGTGACTGTCTCGCCCTTATTGTTAATCTATTTTAGTATGACCATGTGGTGAAGTATTAAAATGGAAATGATGTCATCATCATAGCTAGTGAAAGTGGCTTTCTATAGATCTACTGTACATGTATTATTATTAATAATCGTACTGGGAGCTAGGAATGGGATATAGTTTAATTGAGACAGGATTATGAAAAATGTTTTACAATAAATTGTAAGGATCTTTATTTCTATAGTATAAACACAGATGGTCTGTTTTAATCCTTTAAATTGTATGTTAAAGGTAGAAGAAATATAGATAAAAGGATACAAAGCAATCAGCATTCCAGATGGCTGCATCATATGGCAGAGGGACAGGGGGCTTTGAGTCCTACCAAGGAGGGGGAGGAGGTGGATGTAAGTTGATTCTTTCATGGTTAATTTTTCATAGCTGTAAGGTGCCAGTTTATATCCTATTTAATTGTTGTACAATTTCCCAAGTTTTTTTCCATTTGTTTTGTAAAGATAGATAATCATCTTGTTTTGCAAAACTATAGATCTACAGTGTGATAAATGTCATTTGTTTCAGTTTTCATTTCACAAGTTTTCAATGTGAAATTATTTTTACTTCCAGATGGAAATGACTACATGCGACTTACACAGAGCATCAGTAACAATATTCAGAAAATATCAAATAATGGTAAGTTTTTTTCCCACATGTTATATTTTCAGAAATTCTGGATTTATGCAATGGATATAGATTCTGAATTGTAGGATGGCAGTTTTAATAAGAAGTGTTTTATAAAGACTCAGATGGGTGCAAAACTCATATTAAAGTTTCAGGTGCTCCTTAATTGCACAATACAGCACAAATTAGCGCAACACAGCCCAATACACTTGAAAAACAAATGCAGTTGCAATTTAACAAAGAAAGCGATCTTTCCCGGCAAAATAGGGTGATATAAAAGCTGAATATTTGACTAGATTATTAATATCCTTTATATAACTTAACATGTGGGCACAAATTCTATATCGTCGGGTCGGCAGCCCTGTTGGTTTGTGGCTCTTCTTGACAATTTTTCCGGCCAAGAAGAGCCATTAGCTAACATGGTGGCTGACCCGAAGATGTAGAAGTTGTGCTGATTTGTTAAGTTACATCAATGTTATTAATTATTTAGTAATATATTTCACTCTTATATCACCCTATCTTATTAGGAATAACCGTTTCCTGTGATTATTGTGACTGAACCCTTTTTATTTTCAAGTGTATTTTGCTGTTTTGTTCTGTATTGCACAATTTAGGGATATCCTAAAGTTTCTATTGTTGGGTATAAAGGTTTTATTTACTTGAATACCTAAACAGTGTGTCAAATGTTTGGTACATATATCTTAATGATTGAAATAGTTATGTTAAAATAGTTATGTTAAAATAGTTCCAAATATTAACCATAAGAATTGGTATTGGAACTAAATGCTATGATTTAATCTTTAGTAAAGAACATACGAAGGATGGTTAATCAAATTGGAACACCACAAGATTCAGATCAGCTCCGAGATCGTCTGTAAGTTCTTTAGTTTGTACTAGCTAGCTTTCAGTGCCATTGGTATTTCTAATTATTGTACTTTATAATGTTTATATGAAATAAAATTTAACCTGTATTTGAATAATATAACAACATGAAGGATTTGAAAAACAGTTTGAGTTGTATAGTTGTGAACTAACTTGCGTCATTTCAGTCATGAAAGTCAACATCAGACGAATGATTTGGCAAAAAGCACTACACAATATTTCAAAGATATTAGTCATCTGCCAGTGTCATCAAATCAGTCAGATCAGGTATATTGTTGCCATTTAGATGTTCACCATTGTTGCATTGTTTAGTAAATAAGAAGTATGTATAATAGAAGAAGGAAATTTCCAAAATTTGGATTTGTTTATTTGGTTACATTGCATTAGTTGAAAAAATATATATTTGAATTTTAAAGCAGAAACATATATAAAAAATAAAATTTGAAGAGCATGGACACACAAAATACAGATATTTTAGACAGCTGATTATTTTTGTTTCAGCGTCAAAGAAAAATGCAAAGGGAACGCTTAATGGAGGATTTCACGTCACTGTTAAATGAATTTCAAACATTGCAAAGGGAAGCTGCAAATAAAGAAAAAGCCAGTGTTCGGCGTGCAAGAGCTGCTTCTGGACATGATGTAAGTTTTTTGAAAGTTTACAATCAAGCAGTATGTATACTTTTGTGTTGTTAAGACAATCATACAAATGTGAATGATTTGAATAATCAATTAAATGTCTTTCCTTTGTTGCTTTGTAGTCTGCATTTTTAGAAGGTCCACGAGAGCAACAAATTATAGATATTGGTGGAGGACCTCCTAGGTAAGGTGCAATATTTGATGATACATTTGTATTTACTTCTCTGTGCACTGTGTCTGGGATCATAATGATTACATAATTTCAATGTGGAAATGGGTGTATGGTAGGCTGAATTGTAAATTTGTAATTTTCTTTATTTATACATACTTTTTTTAAAAGATGTGTTGTCATTTCTTAATTTATTTTTCTTTTTTGTTGAATGAAATTGTGCACAATGGATTAATTAGATAACTTTAATGCCATTAAGGCAGAAGAATAAAGACATAAAGATTTTTTTCTTTTGTAGTAGACAGCAAACACTGCAAATGGAAGAAGATGTGGACCTTCAGTTAATTCAGGAAAGAGAAACTGCCATTAAACAACTTGAGGTAAAGACTAATATTGGCAAAATGATAAATCTCAAAATAAGATCTTTTCTGTGTATTGTGCTGAAAGATAGGAAAATACTTAAAAGGGAGATTTTAGAATGGAATGACAGTATGATTTTTCTAAACTTCAGAGTGACATAATGGATGTCAACCAGATTTTCAAGGACCTTGGTATGCTGGTTCATGAACAAGGAGAAGTAATTGGTAAGCTGTTACATGGTTGTATATAATCTATAAAATTTCATTTACAACTGAACATGTTTGATATGAGAGAAAAATTTTTTATGTCAACCCCTTATGTTTTACTCCCTATACAATTAGGAAAATGTTATATTTCTGTCATGTAGATCTGTAGAATTTAACACTCTTTTTAGGATGTTTAGCCTTCTTCAAAATTGAAAAAATAAAAAATTAAAAAATGAGTTTTCACATTACTCTACAGATAGTATAGAGGCCAATGTAGAATCTGCTCAGATCCAAGTAGAAGCAGGAACAGAACAACTGGCAAAAGCAAGAGATTACCAGGTACAGTATGTTAAAGATTTTCCTTCATATTCTGGCTCTTTTTTTTTAAGCATAACTGCTTAATTTTACCAAGTGTCCATCTTGTGCATGGTTAAAGATTTTAAAGGCATGCATTTGGGAGTGGGTGGCAGGTAGGTCTTAATAATTTATTGCCCTGTCTTTTGTAAAATTGGTGATGTTCAAATTTTAGAAAAATATATTTTTTAAACTTTGCTTTGTTTGTTTTGTTTAGTTGTTTAGTGGCCCTGTTTATCCCTGCATTTTTGTGATAAAAGTCAGGGATCATGTTATCCTGACCGTCTGTACAACTGTGCATTAGAAATTTCAGCCATCTCCTACTAGATCATTGGAGTAAAGAAGTTTACACCTTGGGGATTGATAGACCTGTCATATCAGGGATGTGCATGGGCACTAAGGAATTTTAGTGTGCGTGGGGGTTGGTTTGTCCCTGGGTGGTAGTTAATTCTTTTCAAATTATCATTGCTGCTATCTTTTCCTAGACCACCAGTGAGGAAGTTTTAAGGGGATTGATAGACCTATTATCAGGGATGCACATGGTCACTAAGAATTATTGTGTGCCTAGGGGTTTTTGGGCTGTCCCGGGGGGGGGGGGGGATTCTAAATTCTTTTTACATTGCATTTTCTGCTAACCCTCCCTAGACCATTAGAGTGAAGAAGTTAAAACTTTTGAGAATGATAGACTTATCATCAGGGATGTGGATGGGCCAGTTATAATTTATGTGTGCCTGATATTGGGCTGTTATTATGAAGATAAAGCATCTAGGCATTGTCATTCATACATGTATCAAGGGAATGGGGTCCCTGAAGGTAAACTACTCTCTACAAGTGGGGAAGTGCAGGGATATGCAATGACTACCAGTCAACACTATCTATGATCTATTTTACATCTGCTTCTTGGTATTCATTTTTATTCCTTTCAATTGTCTTATTTCAGTCCAAAGCAAGAAGGAAGAAATGTTGTCTGATTACAATATTAATAGTTGTTCTAGCTGTGATAGCTTTAATCATTGGTCTTTCTGTGGGACTAAAAAACAAATAGGATGGCTGTTATCTGTTACAGTAGGTCTGTTTTATTATTATTATTATCATTATTCTTATTTATTTATTTATTTATTTATTTATTTATTTATTTATTTATTTGCATTATATCTGGTGGATGAAAATGAATTAATTGAATACTAGCCTATGGTATTGATACTGAAAATTTGGTTTAAAGGCATGAGTTTCACAAAAAAGTCATGGTCCAACAATTTTATGCCATAATTAAGTTTTTCATGCTCTGACCAAATTTTATGGTTGGGACCATTTTTTACACCCCATAAATGAGGAAAAGGTATGATCCTTATTGTAGCAAAAGCTTGAGTCATATACCTATATAGAGGTGTAATTCAGTTTCACTTCATCACGCATTTTGTTACCTCATAATAGAGCATGGAAATATTCCAAGTTTTATGTGTATTAAATATTTAGGTGCTTTTTAATTTTTTGAATTTGTTAGTATATAAAGAATAAATTTAAACTATTTGAGCTTGACTACAGCAGTAATAGATTGCCCTTCTTTGATAAGAACAGTAGGATTTCATATAGCTTAGCTGTAGTCATGTAAATTGTGAATGTACCCTGACAGTAACATACCAAATAAATTGAAATTAGATTGTCTGTACTGTTTTTGTTTTCTTGCTTGCTGCCATTTCATTTCCTGTGGCTCTGTTATCTATATTAAAATTTGAAATAATGTATTCTCATACATAGTGTATTTTGCTGGAATATTAGAAGGCAAGGATATTGTTTAGAATGAATTTTATAAATAATATCACACTAATTTTGGCTCATATAAATATATTCATATATGTTTTTTATATATATATTTCAGAAGCAAGTTCGCAGACGCTATTGTTTCATTGCAATTGTAGTGGTGGTTTCTATTTTGCTCCTTACCCTGATCATCTGGCTAGCCACTGGGGCACACACTTGAATGAACAGGAGGTGACCACTGCAGCTGGCTACTTGACCAGCCATAGTGCACATATGCATATAATTTAGTTGGGTTTCATCTAAATCACTATGAACGACAGATTTTTTGCAAAGTATAATGTGAATCATAAGATGACATTAAAAGAAAAAGATTACTATGGTATTGTTAAAGTGCAGATTGGAAACCACTTATAATAATGTAAAGTATGTATAATTTTTTGGTATAGTCAACATGATCTTTCTCACATAGAATTAAATTGACACCTTCAGGGACATAGTTTTCTAAAAGAGTGGGACCTCATTGAAAGAGGATAATGAATTTTTATATAGATAGTCAGTCTATGCCCAAAACTTTTTAGACTACAAGTCCTTTGAGCTAGCAGACTCTCAAACTTTACTAGCCCGAACCAAAAAACACTAGCCCAATTTAAATAATCATTTAAAAAGTTTAAGCAGATGTTGTAAAGAGTTTTGGTACCATACTACTTTCTTATAAACCTTATTATAGAAGTAGAGCAAGTGAATAACAAAGTCAATCAGGTTAATTTCCAGTTGATGGGGTGGTAAAATTAATTAAAAATATATTTAATTCTTTTAATATTGAAAAAATTCTTTTTTTAAATTTGTAATACTGAATATAGTTACCCTTACTTTTCATATTTTATAACATCTTTTTTTCCCCATTTTTTATATGCAATCAAAATCTTTTTTTAAAATTCCTATTCTTTTTATTGACAATGACTCTTTTCTGACAATTTATTTCCAATTACATCGGTATATAATGCCACTTCTAATTTAAAATACATAGGTGCTGTAAGGGTAATTAAACAAACGTCTTACAATTTTTTTGGTTACAATTCTTTTGGTTATATATTTGTAAAAACAACTTTTCAAGGACTTTACCAGGACAAAGTGTGGAGGGGTAGCCATTACATAAACCGAACTATCCCACATTGTCAAGAATAGTTCATAGGGTATTTATGCAACTGCCAGGGTCTTATTGTTTTTAAAAGGCAATAAGCGAAGGAAAATGTATTTAGGCATGGATATTAAAATTATAGATAAAAAATATAAAGAAAAAAGGAAATAGAATACTCCACCCCTCAGTCTGCTAAGTGGTCCTAACCCAGGCCTACCCAACTACCAGACTCGGCACCTACGGATCCAGAATAAACCGGTATATCAGACCACACTACCCGTTTTCAAGGTGTGTGTCAGATCGCATTACAGAGTATCATACCCCATCACAAATTTTGTAGGCCTACCTGTCATCCGGGTATCGCGCCTCGTTTTCGTCAAGTAGGAGTTGTATGAATGCAACAACATGGTGACAGACGGTAGTCTGTGAAAAAATCGCATAATTTTATTTAACCCCCGACTGAATATGCTTCCGCTATCAAAATTAGGTATACTTAATATATAAGTTTGCAAGTTCTTATTTACAAAACATCATTGGCTATGTTCGAACCTAAATTTTATGTTAAAAAATTGTGGTATTGTTAGATTTTTTGCATAAACAGGGAAAATTGCAGCAGCGCATGAATCTAGATGAGATGCACTACTTTCCAACCCCGCTTAGGATCATGGCTATCACATAGCACACCAGGCAAAATCGGTGTGATGGCTGATACTCTGTAATGCGATCTGTAACCCAAATGTTCTATGAGATTGCTTCGGAGACAGTGTTGTTTTGACAAAACCTGTTGCTAGTACTAAGGAATTCCGATCTGATCCAGTTTCTTGATTGACAGCAATTTGTAGTCATGACAACAAACTGGTCAAATAAAAAGATGCCGACACGCTGATCAGACAGACTGCTGCTATAAATAACTACAGTGAAGTTATTTATAGCAACTAATCTATATTCAGTAGTTAGAGCTAGGTGTGAGTTTTTTCAACTGAGAGGCATATCATACTATCTAGAAACGTCAAATTAGAGGCAGGGACAAAGAAGACTGGCGACTTATATTTTTGAAATCTTACTGAGTGTTAAAATAGGTGCAAAATTACAACTAGTTCGGGCTAGTGCTTTATATTATTTCAACTTTTTACTAGCCCGGTGCCACTTTAGAAGGGCTATTGCCTCGCAGACTGGATAGTGAACCTCTCTGTGAATGCCCCTTCCTCTCCAACATCTCTCATTTCACTTCTAGCAGTTGCTGTAGTGTTGCATTGAAATACACAAATATTAATTTACTTTACACTTTTTTTTTCTATCTATTTTTATTTTAGTTATGTAATGTATTTTTAGTCAAAAATAATGTAAATACACTGGTTCTTAAAAATACAAAATGTCATTGTAGTTTTGCATATAGGAATAATTATAATTAAAAACCCCATCAGAGTCTGCCAAGATCAATTGCAAACAGTTTACCCAGTAGAATATGGACAGTAATAACACAGCAATATTAATCTTTAGAATAGTTATGGTGCTGGGTAAATGTAACATCAATTTTGTGGAAAATTATCAGAATTTTTTGTCTTTCTATCCTTTTTAGGGGTAACTTAAATACCGTACTGCGTGTTTTCACCTGACTATTTTGAATAAAATTTTTTTATAATATGCGGTAAACTCTGCCAAAGCATTCCAATATGGTGGTTAGAGTCACGGAATAAAGTAATTGCCAATCGATTCTTGTTTGTACATATGACGTCAAGGAAATGAATAGTTATAAATCTACTGTCGTTCTAATATGTGTTGTACATAAAACTGTCACTATTGATGAGTAGAGTAATTCTCCAATGCGTCACTGTTTACTTGATATGTGTATATCTATGTTAAAACCATGTTTAATTAATTGTAACATGACACTTATTGTGTATGTAATTTATATCTTCCATTAGGACGAATAAACAAGCTTGTTCATGCAACCTTCTAACTTGGGTCGTTTCCATGAACGGTTTCAAAACCAAGCAGTTTCGATTTATTAATTGATGATACACATGTATGAGGTTTTGGATACGATGTGTATGGATATTGAACATAATCACAATCTCTCTTTATTCTGCAGATCAATATTTGTTCTTGGAAGAGAACGTTATGGACAGTTCCTTGTTCACGCGTTTCGTGACTAGTAAAAGCATCCATTTTTTTTATTATGAAGTGGATAGTAGGACAAATAATTTTGTTGAAGATGGCTTTAACGGGATTTTCCCGCAAACAGCATACCTGTCTCTTATCAGTTTTTAAAAGAAATGCATATCCGAGACTTGTATGTACGCTGTATCTCAAAAGAATTCTCTACAGCAGGGGTGAAAAATTTGTAATGTACACTTTGAAGGAGTTGCTCTCAAGTGACACATGTATGAAGAGGTGTGACTAATTTTTCTTTTGCCCTTTGAGTCGAGGGCCTGCCTCTAAATAAATACACGTAAGTTTTCATGTAATCATCGATCTTTGTTTTGCAAATGCTAGCAAAGTAAAAGTATGCCAATTAATTATTTACCAATGTACTTTTAAATGCCGATCCAAAAAGCTTCCCCCAAGCAAGATAATCGACCATGAAGTACCTCCCCCGTTTTCCGTTTTTACACAAGATAACAATGTCTCTCCATTTCGCTTCACAATCAATATGAACAGAAACAAAGACTTAAATTCGTGTTTTTTAAACTTTATTCCGATCATTGAGCAAATAACATTATATGTTTATATAGAACCAATAACAAAAACAATCCATTTTACACCATATCATATCGATATAAAAACCTGAGTGTACCTAGAACCTCAATTTAAGTGCGTAAGAACATCCCGGTTAGAATGGTGCGTAAGTGCTGAAAATACACGGAATACCATGTAACTAACAACATTTAATCAAGCCTTCTTCGTTGCTATTTCTGCATCTTGAGCTCTCACTTAAAACGTGAGCAAAATATTTTTCTTATATTTAGTGATTCTCTTACTTAAATATGGCAAGCACTACATCTGACGACAGGCGGAAGTTCAGTAATATAAAAGCTTCCTAGCTAGGAGGACATTTTTTCAACTAAGTTGTTCCATTTCTGCGGCCTGTGAAGATTCTGGGTGGGGCATCATTGGAAGCAGCTTTTTCCTTCGGCGTACTTTTTCTGCGTGCTCTTCCTTAGCTTTTAGTTTGTCTCTCAATTCCTTTAGTTTTTTCTCTCTGTTTTCTGTAACACTGTCTATTTTTTCAGATGTGGTCTGTTCCTTTTCCTTAATTTTTTGTTCAAAAGAGTCTAGTGCATGTAAAATATCGCTTTTCTGTGTAGTTGTTTGAATTCTTTCCAACTTTTCCTGCTCCTTTTTCTAAAAACAATATAAGAGAGAAATTAAGCATGAAGTTGTAAAATGAGTATTTAATAAAGCTCCAATGAAACAGTTATTCTAAATATTGATTTTTAGAAAACTAATTCAATGGTAACGGCTGGCACTAATTTCGTTTATTTGAAATCAATATAAACGTAGCTACGGAATGTATTTGAAATCACCGCTTACCCCAGACATTTTTATGAAACGTGTTTCTGTTCACAAATAAGATATTTACCTTTCTTCTCCTCTCGGCTTTTTCAAGTTTAGCTTTTATTTGATCTTCTGTTAATTCCGTCTTCTTCTTCCTTCTCTCCAGTTTGGCAAGGCGGGCCGGTGGTTTCTTTAGTGCGTCAGGGTCGGGTCCAGCCATGATGATGTCAAAGCTCATGCCTCCTGCCGCTCTAGACTTCGGCCGGGCAATAAGTCCTTCATCCCTCAGCGCTGCCATGACAACATTTTCTTCTAGTCTTGCCTTGTCCTTTGCGCTGGTGCGACGGGGGCAGGCAGTTCCACTTAAGCTTAGATCTAATAAAAAAAAAGAAAATAAAGGGTTTACTATTTAATACAGTTCTAGTTTCAAAATTATGAACAAAGCGTTATTTAATCCATAAAGATTAAATTGTTTTATAACATTTAGTCACTATTCTTAGCTGGCGAGCTACTACGTACAATTTATTGTTCTACGTTTTCATGTTGAGTGACGTCATTACGTTGAGCAAGCCCCCAAGTCACTGGATTTGTTTTGATTGTTAAACACAGAGTTGACTACAATGCTAACAATACTTGGATTGTGTGGCAACTTAGCGCACCTCAATGCAGAGCCGGGTGCAAACAACTCACAAGAAATGTTGATGCTGTTAAATTGAGATTGCCAACGAAAAAATATTGAAAAAAAAACACGGAAAACAAATTATGTAAACGAAAATAAAATTAATAACAATACCAATGGCCACGCTGTCTTAACAAATATGAAAATTATATCTCTTTCGTGAAAGGCAATAATTGTTAGTGATCACTGCGTTAAAGTAACATATTATAGGCCCATGCCGCATGTTTTTTTTAATTAATTTCTTAATTAATTAATTACCTAAATCTTCTCTAGATCCAAATTCTTCTCCCAGTGCTCTTATTTTGCTCTCATCTGAGTATTCTGTAATGACATGAGCATAATCTTCTTCTAATCCGGAGTCAGTGCTGTGTTTGGAGTTCTTGGAGGTAGCTGATCCCCCTCGCTGGGAGTTGTTGGAGGTAGCGCTGTTGGGGCGACTGCCGTCACGCCGCAGACTAGCAAGTGAACTCAGACCTCTTTTCTTCTTTTTCGTTCCCTTTTTCATGTCGATTTGTTCTTGACCTGAGATGATTTGATCTGGAAGAACTGCTTTCTCAATTTCGACATCAGAGTCTAGCTCCATGTGTTCCAATGGTTCCACAGGTTGGACCTTGGTTTGCTTCACGGGTGTTCCACGCTTTGATGAGGACGTATTCTTTTCATTTTTGTCCATCTCTGCTGTCCATTTTCCACTGTTCGGTCTAGGGGTCTTGGACACTGGCTGGACCTGAATGTTCCTACTATTGTTACAACCCATGGTAGTAGTTTTCTTGTAGACTGGAGTTTACTTGGTAGCAGTGATTTCAAACCTATTTAATATATTTCTAAGTTATGATTGACTCTGCCCAGCAGTTCTTGTCTTCGCTTTTCAACACAATGCTTTCTTTGTCAAGTTCTCGCTAATTACTACAGAGTCAACCACACATAATAAATTCCCCTGACCCTCTATAGGCTTATATATGACGGTCCCAGATGTATCTAAGGTAAACTGTTATGTTTCCAAGGTCGGTAAATATTTTGCCGCGGTGACCGATAGGTGTCGCTAGTAAAATGTATACCGTATCTAAGCATGACAAGCTGCCATATAATAAAGTATGTAGTAAAAGCTTATAGTATAACTTTATTAAAGCGAAGCTTATTCATATAAGGATGATTTAACAAATAAACTTGTTTATTTTGGCAATTGCTGTTAATTCATTGTGACTGAAGCGGGAATTAACCAAGCGAAAAAAAAAACTAACTTCAGGTCATATTTGACGGCATGTATAGGCTCTAACGTTATGTATGGATCAATATGACATTCATTTATCATCATCAACAACTCTTTTCTGACTGTTTGCTGGGCAGCCGCTTCGGGTTTAATTGACTCTCTCGCGGAAGGGTAGTTTTAGTGATGATCAACGCGTCAGGGATAGGCCTACTCAGCTACATGCATGGATAGCCGGTCACTCCCGCCACACTTTGATATCTTTTATTCAGGTTATATTTTAAACATGCATTTAATTTACTAATTAAAGTACAAGTGCAGAAGGAAGCACATTTTTAATGTGTGTATGTGTGTGCGCGTGTGGGGGAGAGGGTAGAGATTTCGGCCTGCTCTTATTAAAGTGCTAGTATAAACATTTATTTGGCATAAAGAAGCGGACAGAGTCCCTTAGCCCATTTGCTTCCTGCACTTAAGACTGACATGTAGGCTGACACCCCCCCTCCCATACATTTGAACTCCTCTACCCATAGGTTCTTCCTGTTAAGGAGGGAATGTAGGTTTGAGATTTTCTCTTAAAATAAAGGTCTTGGCTTTTTTATTCCTGTCACATTCATTTAACGTATCTTCAAAATATCTAATTATGCTTGGAACACAGCTTTAACTTCATCGTGTGACGTAATATTGGGATTTTGGGGACAAAAACACCATTTTTATACACCTGATTTTCTCGGGCACCTGGACAGCTATAAACTTGCTTTTGATGTCATTATGACACTTGAACAAAGTACTACAGCATGGAGTCAGGGATTTTTCTTCAGACACTTATTGTTGATTTTATCTATAAAAACGTGAAATTACATCAAAATATTAGGGAATTTTCACTTTCAAAGTCTATAATTTAGAAAAGAGAGGATCAATCAAAATTTCTTAAAAAGCACTTTTAGAGCATACTGTTCATAATTAGCATGGTGAATTTGGTCTCCCTCAGGTGTACAGGTAGATAGTTAAAGCTTGTTAAGATAACGCTATCTCGTCAATATTGAAAGCAAAGAAAACGAGCAAAAACCATTTCAGTGAAGTTAATTGTCCATATAAGCAAATAAAATTGTTGACAGCTTTACCTGTTATCGTTCTGACGATCGCGAAGATGGGTACTCTTTTGCCGGTTGAAATTAGCTTGTTTGCATGTATTTGGATGTCAGAAAATCTTATTTTTGTATCAATCTCACCTCCTGTTAGTAACTTCAAGGGGTTACCGCTAGCACTGCCAGAATGATTGACAGGCAATCTAGTAAGCCCTAATGACCCAAGCAATCAGTGGCCACGTCAATTGCCGTCGGGGCAAGTGTTAGGGATGCGCTTTAGGATGTGCACACAAAAGCAGCATCGCATGGGGTCTTGTCCACATTCGCCAAGCGAAAAATGGTTCGAAAACAGGTGGAAAGGTTAGATATTATCATTGTTGATTTTCCTATTACCAATGGTAAGCAGAAATAAATAGGAGTTGAGCCTCGATGCTAGGGCCGAATTGCCCAAGTTGCATAGATTCAGGGGCGTAACCAGACCTTTAAAAATTGTACGCACAGATTTTTTACATTCCCAGCAAAATATAGACTAACGCAAGAGATGAAGGACAGCGTAATCACAGCATATGTACCACACACCGCAGCTTAATTTCCATTAATAATAAAACATCATTTAGTCAGAAATATTCTCGCAATTAAAAAAGTTTCAATAAACTTATTACCCAGAATGGTATATTTATTTAAAAGGAGGCTAGCTTCGCATACGTGGAACGCCCTTCGAATAATCCTGGATCCGCCTCTGAGTTGAACTAACATTAGATTTCATTAACCTTACATGTGGATGCATGGCTCCCCATAACAACCAATTGTACGACACGACAGAGCTCTGATACATCTAAGTTTTATTATATGTTTGTAAAAATTGTCCATGTCACCCTGTTAGTTTGGAGGGATAAGCTGGGTCAAGTCCGTGTCAAAATTATTTGACGCTTTGCAGGAAAAATCCTTCCTTCGTTTCTCTAGCTCCTTATGAAACCTGGTGTCCAGATTTTATCTAATGCCCTCAGGGTTGCGTGAGCTGCTCTTTGAAAATAACACACAGGTAGATTTTTACCTGAGATAAATATTGCCAGCGAGGCTTCAGGTGAGTTGTGGGCCACTGAACCCTCCAATAAAGAGGTAAAGGAAGTTCCAGTTAGATGGACGATTAAGATAAAACTTGTTAAGGTTTCAGGCATTGTTTACCTCAGTTCAATAAAAGTATGCAAGACGGGGGGAGGGGGGTGTCAGAACAATTGTGCCTATACAATTGATACAGAGGATTTGTTCATACAGGTGACTTTAATAAGCAGAGAATTTCTTTATATTCCGTGAAAAATACACTAAATTTATATAAAATAATATCATGGTTGGCCAAAAAAATGTACGCACAGTGCATCCGTGCGTATGCCTAGTTACCCCCATGTATATTTTTAAAATCTAACACTAAACTGCATCGACCTGTTGGCGAAAATGGATAGAAAGAATGACGATTGTTGTCACGGGTAGCAAGCAACGGAATTTTCTTCTTTTCTTTTGCGTATCTCAAAAAGTTAACAAGAAAATCGAAAGAACGCGTGTAACAACAAGCAATATTCAAGGGAGAACGAGTATTTCGAGCAAATCCAATGTGTCGGAAAAGATTCATCTTAGCGCTGATCACAATCAAGAGAGACTATCAAAACAGCTTAAGCGGAACAATAGGCACTGCTTTGCCGATCGCTGTTTATGACAAAGGGGGCATGGCGCATCCCTGTTCTATTGTTTCCCTAGACGTGCTGATGCTGCTAAGGTCCGCCCACCGAGTTTACCCATGCCAACGGCCCTTGACAACGAAGGCGGGGCATATACCAGGCCACCGCTGTCGATGTGTGCAGCATCAGAATAATCAGAAAAAACAAATTTTTTGTTCAAAATGTAAAAATTTTATTCTGTTAAACGTTAGATACACGTTTAACCAATAATTAGACATAAAAAACCAAAAATGGCTATTTTTAGCTATATTTGGGTACATCCGCTCCTTAAACATCTATTATCAAACCATGCTCAAATTACTATGTTTAATCAAAATACCCATGTAGACATCCTATAAGATTCTTTGTGCAAAACAGTCGATTAAAATTCATAGTATATTCCACACTTTACAATTATTCGATTAAATGGCAAAGATCATATACTTGAAGTTGGACATCGCTTGTCTGGTGTCTTGGCCCACAACGTACAATTAGCATGCAGTGACTGGTATTAAAAAGCATACCTAACATCATTTATAATCCAAAAAGAATATGAAACGATACATTTTTATTTGTTGAATGATTGTTGAAATAATTTGGCAAGAGGAGTCACCTGAAATATAATCAGATTGGTACAGCACGAAGGAGTTTTGAAGTATTGGTTGAAACAGGGAATTATATCGATATAATTCCCTTGTTGAAATTACTATTTGTTACCGAGAAGGATAAAGACACAAAAATTGGGTAACACATTGTGTAAGTTTTCGTGATCACAGGAAAATGAAAGACCTGTTTTTTTTTTTTGCTAAATGCTACATGTACTAAGGCCTACCTATCTAAAAAAATTTTCAAGATTTTTAGAACAAATAGATAATAATCTTAAGAAAGCAATTTGAAGAGTGCGAACTGTTTATTATTTTGAAAAAGGCTTTTTTAGTGTGTTATGTCGTGTGTGTGTGTGATCTGGCTCACTGTCGTTTTCTTGTGCAAATTCGTGCGTTAAAAATTCTGAAACGATTCGGAGAAAAGAAAACATTTTATCATTCAGACAACAACAGCATCGCATGACAGCGAAGTTGCACACTCTAATATTATCATGAAAGGAATTGACATTTAGCTAATGGTATTCTAATTATTTTAAAATGATATGATTTTGTCAATATTTTCTGTTAAGTTTAAACTCAATAATGTGCGGGCTGGATAACGGTGGATATATATATATTTTTTTTTTCATGCGAAAATCTCACAAATATTCTCTTTAAAGTTTAGTTTCTCCAGGTTTGTTTTATCTTTCTTTTTATGCAGTGGCGGATCTATGGGGGGGGGGGGGGGGTCAGGGGGGTGCCCCTCCCCCCCCCTTCAGTCTCTGAAAAAAATCACACTTATTTTCTCCGAACCCAACCCCAACGAGGGGGCGGCGGCAGGGCGGCTTCACATCTGCAGACCCCCCTTCAAATATTCCTGGATCCGCCTTGTTATGTCTGCATTGCGTAAAATGTTTAGTTCTATTCAGCGTAAATTTACGTGAACCCTGTAGTATATTTTTTTCATCATGATACATTTACCTGCTACAGTTCGTTTCATGATATATAACTCGATTCTTACCCCCACCCCCACCCCATCGCACACACACACGCGCACGCGCGCGCACATACACGTAAATAACGGTATAGCGATTTCATTTGAGTAAAACAGAATCATAACTGGCGGAAAACGTGTAAACATATACCAGTGTCAACTGAGGTGCTAAACCACAAACATGAATTCCTAAGCCTAGAGGTCACCTGAAATACTGTGCTGCCATCTGGCAGTTGAGTCATCAATTTACTTGTTTACGTTGATTAACAGGTGCGCGGGATACATATAAGCAGCAACGAAATACGCTTGCGTGCATTAAGAAACGCAATTCCACAAACCCAATTCCACAAACACTTAAATTTCATCAAAAATAATTTTCTCATAGATAAACTTTAGCAACTTTGAAAGCTTCATGACAAATGAACATTTATGGTCACCTTGTCACGTGACCATTTTCACCTGCCATTATTGTAAATTTGAAGGGACAAGATGGCGGCGAGGTGTGGAGGTGTCCTCGTAGGCCAAATATGTATAGTTTTGACGTTACTAGTATTATGTACACGTAAGTATTTATTCCTCTGTAGTTTTAATATTGTATAATATACCTTGCAAAAGTAATCGGACAATACTATCTACCGTACCTTGGCCTGTAAATTGCCGTTGATTGCGCGGCATGTTTGTCATACCGCGGAAATGAATCATATTGTTGCATGTTTTAATTTATCTCTGTGTCTGCAAGATTAAGAAGTACTCTCTTTGCACTGTATTCATGTGTTTTCGACTGTTTTAGGTTAAGCTCAGAAGGAGTTCTAATTGGTTCCAATTGTTTATTTGATTCCACAACCGAAACAATGCATACATGTACCTGTGAAATTTCATAAGTTGTTTTCATGATCACTGAGCTCTGAGCTCTGCCTCTTTTTTACTTTAAGCGCTCATTACCTGGTTCAAAATTTTCTGTAAAGGATAATAAGAATATGCTCGGGCATTTATTGATGATTTTGGGGATACCTGGGATCGAAACTGAAAGTTATATGTGTGGGCGCCTATTTAATTTAAAAACATTTTATTCAAATTGTTGATTTACGACATACCAGTTATGAAAGGGGACAAGTTCAGCAAGCTTTGTTTGTGAACCATAGCTAGGTGTCTCGATCATTGCTAATGAATATAACTTAAAATTGGTCATATTCTGGAGAAAGTGCTGATAAAATGTTGAGAGCCTTGAACCAGTGTCTGTTACAAAATTTAACAACTGATATTAATGGATTTGGTGAAAGAGTGGTCAGTTGAATCATCTGTTTTCTACCTGTTTTAGAGGCCCAACAGTGTCAGTTCCCAAGTGGGTTTTTAGGAGACTGGTACTCTAAGGAGAATGGTGAAGACACAGATACAGTTATTGATGGCACAGCTTTTCAAATCAATAGTAGAGAATATGGAGGACCATGCATTGCCTCAAGACGTTATAATGAAACAACTACACACGAACAGAACAATAAACTCAAAGTTTTAATAAGGAATAGTAGGTAGGTGATTACATCTCTTGCGCTTCAGATATGATTGATGGTAATTCTTTAGAGAATAACCCCTCAAATGTAGAACTGTTATATTTGAAAATGACTCAGTTATGTAAATAAGGAATAAAACCTTTATTTTATTTATTTATTTATTTATTTGTTTGTTTGTTTGTTTGTTTGTTTTTATTTTGTAATTATTATTTAATTAATTAATTAATCAATTAATTACTTTTTTGAGATATACTCTTTCATGTTGCAGTTTTTATAGTTCTCTTGTTTTAGGAATGGAGTGTCCACATAAAAAGGAATGTCACAAATAATGAAAAAAGTGGCACTATTGGTTTTGTTATGTACTTGGTAAAGCAACAATGTTGATTAATTGCTAATAATTTTTATATACATTGTATTTATTTCAGAGGTGGCAATAATTGCTATATGTGCTTAGAGTTATACTTGAGAACCCCAAACATTCTGCAGCAAAGATCAGGTAGGAAATCTTTCATTTATGTACAAGTTAAATAAGTACAATATCTCAAAAGTTTTTATCTGCTTGCCACCAGTCTGATGAAGGAGACACCACATACCTCTCTTTACTCACAATTGGAAACCGATGCTTAATATGTGGAAGGTTTAAATCAAAGCATACTGGTACTGTACTCTAACAATAGTCTGATATTGACAAAAAATAATAAAAATTCCCTTTTTGCAGCATCTTCCTGTAGATCCAGCCCAATAGCTCCTTCCCTGGAAGATGTTTGTAATGCAATACGGCCACAGGCAGGCTTGGTGACTATGTTCAGTAAGTTGCAATACCCCTGTACTTGGATGTGATGATGAATGATTTAACATGACTCGTTTTTTACCAACTAGTTTATTGAAGATATAAAATATTGTGAGGTAGTAGGTGCTTACAATAGTGTATTTTACCAAGTCACTAGATCTTAGGACACATATTGAGGTAAAGAGTAAGTCTAGAGAAATATCAGTGTTATCAGTTTTATCAACTTTGATAATCTGTATAAAAATTACATTTTAAAAAAGTTTCAGTTGATAGTGACTGAATGAATTAACTTAAATCATTACTAATTGCAGGGAAGTCTGCCATCAATGTGAACTGCAGGACAACATTTGAAGGTGTCTTCCAGTTTACATATGAGTATGATGTTGGAGGTGGTGGTATCTGTAACAGTCCTAGTAGTATTATAACTGCCTGTCAACTGCCAGGGTCAGTCTACTATGACAACCAGGCCTTTGACATGGTCTATGCTGTTTGCCCTGGATTGAGTATGTCCAAAGATGACAGTAAGTACAGATATTGATATGTTAACAATTTGAATATTGTACATGATTATTTTATTAATGTAAAAAAATTGGATCAGAAAGAATATAAAATATTTGGCAAGTGGATATTTTTATAAATGTACACATTTTCAAGATGAGCAAATTCTAATAACCGTTTTATGAAAAAGTGTTTTGTTGGAAATGAGTCTTTTATCTTTAAATTGTATGAATTCTTGTTCTTTAGCCATAAGATACCAGTGCTTAGGTTCTTGGTTGGATGATAATGGGAACATATTTGCAGCTGTTATGAACACAGGAGAAGATCGGCCATACAGAAGGTTTAGATGCATGGTATGATGAATTCAGATTAAAAACATTTGTCATTTGATGATGGTTAAGTAAACATGTTTAAGTGTATTGTACACAGTACAAGATGTAACCTTAACTTGGGGTTGGTTTTTAAAAAATATTGTACCATATAATTATGTATTAAACATTTACTTTTTAGTTAACGAGAAAAGAACAACAAAGAGGAAATAATGAGGTTCGCTGGACCATGTCTGAGAGTGCGGAATGTTCCACGTTGAAAAGTCCATATGAGGGACCTATAAGACTGCTGTTAACACCTGGTGAGAATTTTTTGATGGCCAAATCAGATTATTCAATTGTTCAAGGGCAATCATAACCACTGTACATATATAGAACAATTCCAATCTGGTATAAAATGGTAGCATGTACAGTTCGTCATGAATATATATACATTTAATCATTTGTCTGCATTTAATTTTTAGTGTAATCAATTATTGATAAGAAGCAACTATTTCAGTCAATTCTTCAATAAGAAAGCTTCGTATTTATATTTTTTATCTAAATTTTTAGTTGTTGGCAGTACCCAGTTGCGAGAAATCACTCCATCTTGCAACCTGCCTAGAAACTTCAGTGGGACCTGGTTTACCACTGGTGAATATGACTCCACTGTCACCATCAACTACACTCACATCTACTTCAAGACTAAAATTGACCAGTTTACCACCAGGGAGACATATTTCACTTGTCAACAGACACAGCAGTCCAGTTACATGATGACATCTGTCACAAGGGGGAGATGGTGAGTTTTCTGGACGGCAAGATCTGGGTTTACCCTTGAAGCTAGTTTCAGATATGGCTGAATATTAATAACTTTTTTAGGAATCAGAAAATGATTTATTTAGATAAGAGCAGAATATTTCCACTGCATGGATTATCTTGTTAGGCTAAGCCCATACTTTAATAATAAGTTTTATTTTCCAATGAAGAATTAACATTGAATGAACAGCAATACTTGAAGTATAATTCAGTGTGCAGAGGTTAAGTAAATAGATGGATTTTGCATTCTCAACATGTTTTTGTTAGTGATTTCATCTGTTCATCAATTCAGTCAACTCTAATAGTTTTTTTTTTTTGTATTTCCAGTGAGGTAGATTATGTGTGTTTTGACTTCCTTCCCCGTCATCACAACATAATCAGATACAGACTAGGTAAATAGCCTGCATATAAACTGAAGACCATACCCTTCTACCTGTATTTCAGTAATTTTGTTGAAAATATAAGTCGTACAATTTTAACTTGCCCACAGACAAAGTAATTTTTTATGAATGCACAATGTTCTTGAGATAATTGATAATAAATACTCATTGGCTATCAACTTAAAATGTCTTATTATTTCAGTAGTTTTTGTTTGATTTCTTCATATCAAGAAAAAATTACTGCACAAGATTGATGTTTTGTTCATACTACCTTACAGGGAAGCCTTTCCGTCTATCTCGACAAGAGAAAGAGCAACCAGTTGAAGATTATCTTGTTACCAAGTTCAGACAGGCGTGTGCAAGACCCTCCTATGTTTTAAATGAGCAAAACTATAATTGGAAGTACAATACTTTTATATGTAAGTTCTCTATTGAAGTATATTGTATTTTGCTTTTTATTATTTTACCCAGTTAAAAGTAGAAATGAAATTGATGCAAATTTATTTGTCTTGACTAATTTCATAATTAAGAAGAAAGATATTTGTCCATAATTTATAAAAATTACATTTTATTGCAACTAATGGTTTGAAGAAATAATATTTACAAAAACATGTCTTTATTCTAGTGTATGACCCATCTCCCATAGAATGCCCAATTCAGGGAAGGTATACATTTAAGCAGTTTGGCGCAGAGAAATATGTTACCAGAATCAGAGGTATCACCGAGCGTCCCCGTGTGCAGGTTGACTGCAGAGATTATGAGTCAGAGATTGCCATATGTCACAGTAGAGACAGCAAGGTGATTGAAGTGGATGCTGAGCGTTGCAGGACATTGGATCAGAATGCCAGACCTGTCGGAGAATACGGTTAGGGAATTGTTACATGAGATGCTAACACTTTTTAGTTTATCTGTGTTCGTAGAGACAAATTTTTGGATGTGATATAAAAGTTCAGTACCATTAGTAACTGGGTCACTTAATTTTCTTGTTCCAAAGTAGTGACCAATAGGTCAAAATTGAACAATGATTAATTAATGTGAAACAAAGTCATTATTTTTATAATATAAACGATATCAATCCATTTCTGTAGATGTTCCGGACAACTTGTTGACCTGTGTTGGCTACTGGCTGGAAGACAACAGGTCATACATGGTCACTTATGATGAGGAGGACAGAATCTCACGATTCAGATGTTGGGTATGTGGAACCTCAACAAATACAAGAAGATAAAGATGGCTTAAACAGATTATAAGAATTGTTTAATGCTATATCGCTCCTCTTTTAATTAGTAAAATGTATAAAATGCTTTCATTTTGTACCTTGAAAATGTTTTTTTATTATTTAAGAAAAATTATATAATAAGCAGTTCACATAATCCATGGAGTTTATGAAGAGATAATGAGGAAACTGGATTTCCGCACCACATTTTTCATGCAGGTTTCCTTCCTTTTCCTGTCGTTTTAATCATTGTTCTGTTTGACAGGTTTATGAAAGGCTAACGTGGCGTGATATCATCATGTCGCGGGCCGTGCGTGCTGCCTGCGGTGTGGCACAGACGCCAAGGAGTTTCAGAGCATCAGAAGGAGCCAGTCTGTCCATACAGATGTTCTTAGATGAAAGAGAGCGTAAGTTGCCATCCTAGATCTTTAAATTTAATGGTGGGACTTCTAGTTCATCTTTAAAAGGTTAATGATTGAAAATGCGGCCTGTTTGATGTAATCTAGTGAAGATGCAGGAATTTTGTTTACTTTATGTATAATTTTTGTAACTCATTTGCCCTCTTTTAATTTCAGTTTGTATTCATTTATATTTCACTAATTCTTACAGATGACGACTGTCCACAGAAGTTTGATTTTGGTGCCAACCCATGGTTGAAAGAAAATGTCATCTACGTTTTGGGGGGAAGCATCACATTCCATGGTAGTTACATCTTGGTGCTTTGTCTCGCCTTTCTTTCATTATTATTTGCTTTTTAAACACGTTTTATATCAGGAATTGACTTTTAATACAAGATCAGCTGAGTGTTCAACTATTCAAACAGTGCTTTTAGTGACAATTTTAGATAAACTATTCCATGTAACCCATTGCAAAGAAGTTCTTGGAATGAAAACAAGAACTGAACGCAGTGCATTTATGGTTGTGATGTGCATGTGAAACATGTTTATTTTAGTGCCTTCAAATGAAAAACTTATGTTTTAGTGACGATTTCAAACATACGTTGAATATATATATCGATATCATAAACTATTTGCATTTTACTGCCGTTTGACTTATCGTATTTTACTGGTTTAGTCTGAATTTTTTTTATATATCAGGCATGATAGACTTGAGTACGCATATCTAACTATAATGTACACCATTAGTGTGCCCGGTAGAAAAAAATTGAAGTTGAGAGCGGATTTGCAAAGAGTAGTGCGTTTTTTTTACATGCTCTGACACATTGTATAAAAGCTGTACAGAAATCAATATTTTTACAACAAAAAGCATATTTCATAGTATGGAAATAATAACTTCATCTTGTAGAGGATACTCGGATAACCTTGTAAATTGTAGATAGAATATTAGTGTGTTTTGCAAAAGACATCTAGTAGTTAATGAAACAATGTCAACACCCATGTAGGCGGTGTGGCTGGGATCGTTAACTTAATACTTTTACTTTTGTTGGTCAAATATTACGCACCCAGGAATAATTTTCCATTGTATAATAACGCTTCATTTTAGATGACCCAGATTGTTTAATATCGCAACTGTTTTCTTGTACAGATCAGATGTCACTTATCGTTGTAGAAAAGAATATAAATATATGTTCAGAATTTCGACTAAAAGAAAATGTTTGGAATTCCTACCTAACATTTGTCCTAGAGTATGTTTTTTATAGATTGAAACCTTTTTTGTATAAGGCATTAAGTATTTGCGTATAGTGAATAATCGCGAATAGGAGATACGAAACCCATAAATCATTATTTGTTTTTGCTGATGGCAGCATATTTTGGATTCTGTATATATGAAATTGAAAACAAAGAATATAGTGAAAGTTTGTACACGAGGTTTATTTGATTGTGACTTTAATGTCTTAATTTTCAGTATAAAAACTTGAGCAATAAAAAGGATGTACAGTACTGCTCTATATGACTTTATTTGTAAATCACTTAGCCTCCACAACTTTGGACTGATTGTCGATGGTATATTTTTAGCAGCTGTGCTTTATCTGAGCCAAGTAATATTATTTATCAGCACACAAGACGCTGGAATAATCAGTCTGAACTGTTCAAAATAATATGTATAAATTCCTGAAAAATTTCTTTGATTGTCAAAAACAGTTGATATCTATAACTCTTCCAAATAATGTTGATTAATAAAAAAAACTAGAAAAAACATGATATTGACCTTTAAATGTATATATGACTCCATATCATCGTGATGATTGTCAGTGGCACTTGGAGGTTACAATTAAAAGAATATTAATCTGGTTGAAGACCCGCATCAACTCCTACGAAGTTAGTTTCAAGCATTACACATTCATTTACATGGTTACAACTTACAAGAGACAAACACGCCGGGTTTTTTTTTTTCGGTGTTGGGCGACATGATTGTTCTATCAAAAACACCATCACCCTTTGCTCTCAACATGCTAGCTTTTTTCAATTGATAAATTGCTGTTGCTTCTTAGAATTTCTTCACATGTAAGTAGCGGTTACAAGCTTGGACAAATGATATAATTGCTCTTGAATCCAAAACCCAGCAGGTCTACCAGTAATAAGACCATACGGGAGCAACAACGAAGGCAGTGTCAATGTTTATTTGCTAACCAGCTATTGACTACCTGGGTCTAATATTACTGAGATTTTTTTTATCCCCATTTCTGCCACGACGCCAAGTAACTCGCTGATTCAACCAAGTGAGCGCAGAAATGAAGATCATGTCTGACTCTACTGTTATATAAATAAAAAAGTCCTGTGTCAGCCGTCACGCCCAGACGTATTCTATTGGCTTTTTGTAATGGGCAATCTGCCTTTCAGCAATCCTTTCCGAGAAGAAGTTTGGGTGTATAACATAGCTGTTCAGTTTGGGTGGTATCGTATGGTAGAAGTAAGTGTTGTCGTTCCGGAAATGGAACTGGAATGGTGGCGGTTTTCTGGCAATAAGTGATTTCACCTCTGTTGAAATTTTAGGGCCCTTATAGACTGGTCTGGAATGTTAAAAATAGCCTTATAGGAAAATACAATAGAAAAATTAATTAATTAATTAATAGCTAACCGGCAACGGTCTGTTCTAATAATGTTCCTTTAAAAAGGAAAATTAGTCACTTGAGAATTTACATTTTCATATAAATTAATTTCTACACTTAAATAATTGCTCTCAGATGATTTCCTTACTTTAAAGGACTTCCATGCACTTCAGCCCGCCAACCATGGATTCTCAGCGATTCTTGATATCTCTGTTCAAATTCCTCCGGACTCGGTGAGGATGTTCTGTCGTTGTGGCGATATCCTTCTGGACTGTATGACGAGGGAGTGTGAACACTGGGCATCACCTCTGCAGGCGCCGGAGTCTGTCTGACCTCGCAAGCGGACTGTACATCTCGCTTCGGAGTCGCTATTTTCTCTCTTCGAGACAACATCGCACTTTTGGAGCGAGATGCCGCCATGTCTTCCACTGCCTTGGTCGGATATTTCGACACAGGGGCACGTCTGTTTGGTAACTGGAATAGGCGAACTGGAGAGGACCCGTAAGCATGTGTGGGTCTGTAAGACCTGTGGGGTCTGCCATACTGGTCTCCTGAAAGAATGTAATGATAAGGTTCGTTATCTAAAAAATTCAGACTGATAAATAGGATTTTGGTTCATGGAGTTTTATTCCCTGTTGTAATCGGTCTTGTAGTGTTTTTTTTTTCTTTTTTTTACGTATTCCGTTTAACATGTTGTAGTAACAACGCGTCCCGACTAGTGAGACACTCTGTTTCATAGCTATTTGACAAAAGTTAAAAGATTCGTCAAATTATTTTTGTAACTGTTTTATATACATGTAATTTGAGCTATGCACTTGTGTTATCACAATATTTTTCTTTTCCCGCCCTATGCGAGCGCCCCTATTGTGACTGGTTATGTCAAAAGCTGTCTATAGCTTTACATATCTAAGTATCTAAGTAGACCAGTCACGATCCTACAATTCATTGCTGATGTATCAATATCCTTTTCCTACACAGTATATCCTTTGTTGTCTTAAAGATTCAGTAAGGACACTGTACACAAGTCGTGTTTGATATGTGCGCCAATCAAAAATTTCAAAAGTTAATTTGTATCCCTTTTTATAAACACCAAACACTTCCAGTCATACATAATCCTTCCAATCAATTTCCATTTAGTTTCTTGCTCAATAATGTTAGAATTTGAAAATTTATGAAAAAGATTTTTCAATATATGCGGTAAATCTAGGATCTGACGAATTGTTGTCGAGAAAAAAAAACTGCTTGGATACATGCAATTTTAATTGCTTTAATTGAATAAAAAGAATAAAAACAAAATGCTCTATCTAATTAAATAATGCCAATATCCTCAACCAAAAATAAGCACCCTCATGTCCCAAGTTCTTCAACTATAGATTTACGCTTTATTTTCACGTTATCAGCTAGAAGTACCTTTTCAACTGCGCCAGTCATATATCATATCAGTTCAGTAGCGAATACTTTTACATTATATCATTTATACCTAGTAGTTGCGTTAATAGCCCCTCAGGACAATTCAGTACAAAAACAAATATTCTTGTAATGATATACTTTTCCAATCACATTTTCAGCGAAGTTTCTTCTTTGGACGTTTGCTCTTTCCCTTAGTATGTATGCATCATCTATGATCTAGTGACGCAATTCAGAAACGACCTTGATCGAAAACCATTCATTGAACTTCGATATGAAAATTCTCTCCTCTATCATTACAATCAATACTATCTTCGTTACGAGATAAAAAACAAGAACAAAAAAAAAATTAAATGCAAGTTCATCTTTCCCCAAGTTATCTAAATCATATGGGAAACGCGTAGAATTAAAAAAATGAAAAGACCTTGAAAGTGAAATACCTCTGTTACCCGCTGTTGATTTTCCCGAGGCAAATACGGGTGGAAATCTCGCAGAGAGCTCCCTCATTTTCTGTGGGTTAGTATACAACTGTTCTCAGAACTAAGAGAGCATTCAATGCTGTGACACTGGGGATGGTATTCAGCTTGGCTTATCTGTAAAATATAGAATCTGTATTATGTTCGGTATAAATAACCTCTAGAATTGAAATGTTGCTAGGTGGCGTAACAAATCTTAATACCTATGATTCTGTAAAACGGTATGAATAAAAAAGGTTATAAAATGTTGGAGTCATATTTTTTTGGAAACATACACCTATGTGATCAACAAAGGAGACTGAATACTGGTGAACAAGGTTTCTTTTTTAGCAAAGTAATCCAATACACCCAGTTTCCCCATTAACGAGTGCAGGTCAATTTATCCTATTTTCAATACAATATAACACCATAAAATTGTTTGTTGAGGAAAAGGGCTCGTTCATTTTGCCTATTTGCGAACGGAATGCCTCGAAGACAGTTAGAGACCACCACAGAGCGAGTAGAATTTCCTCCACTTAGATAAGTAGCAATCAAAGACTGAACGAGAAAATAGCTGACATATATATCCTTACGTCTTTAAGCATCTCTGTTAAAAACGGAACTCTGTGAATTAATATAGGCTACGGTGGATGTAGGCCACGACAAGTTTGATAGTTTGTGATAGTACTAAGTGCAATGTTTACTGTCACTATCGGTTGCATTGCATCCGTTTATCAGCTAGAGCTGCCAAAGTTAAGGATGCAGACGACACGATAACCGAAGGTGGCGTTAGCCCCGTGTAAAACGACACCAGCTTGTGCGACCAACATGAAAAAATTATGCAAGACTCATCTGTGTCAATATATACCAAAGGTTCGCAAAAGTGGCAGAAAGGACTTTATAGTACCTTTGGCGTCGCTATTTTGCGATAAACCACCAACTTACCTGCCAACTCAGCGTCCCATCCACTCGCTACTCCCTGTATGTGCCGACTGTCGCGTTGCGAGGATGTAAGGATCAATTACAACGGCAAATGCACATGCTGAAAGAGGGGAACTAGTAGCGTCACGTGTTGCTAGGGGGCCATTGTTGTCGCCTGCAGTAGCGATCAATTAATAACTGTTGTTGTAGCCTGGATTCGGTGAATCACTGCCCATTACCCACGTTTTGATCAAAAATCAGAAACCTTTGTTGTTAGATTTTATTGTTGTTTAGAAAACGCATAAAGCATCAATAAAATGTTTTCAGCGACCTGAATCACCTTTGCTTATACTTCACTTTCCACAGATTAAACCTTTGTAATTGATTTTAGCCCCGACCAATATATAAGAAATATATTATAGTATTGAATCAAATATCAGGTATCAACGATTGGATAACATAGGCGCCCAACGTTTCCTTTAGAAAGTAAAATACCAACATGAGTTGACTTTGACAAAATGTAATAGGATACGCATGTGATTGGTGATGTTGTGAAGCGTGCATTAAAATATTTTTGTGAAAACAAGCTTGAATCTACTGACAAACGTGTCTAACAAAATACATCATTTATTTTAAAAAAAGTACATGCACTGATGAAATCGTTGCCAAAAGGAGTTGAGTTACATCCGAGTGAATGAGATCCGATGTGAAAAAATTCTACAGATTCTCTGATAATTTACAGTTTATTCAAACATTTATAAAATGGAAGAAACATGACAAGTAGGCAAATATGCATGCAGGTTAATTTTTTTTCTAAAAGAAACTAATGAGGCCTAGACAGTGATGTAAATGGTGAAGACAAAGAGGCTTCATATTTGCACGGAATGTGCTAGGTGAGATGTTTATGGTGTTTGACACAATTAAGTGACATTTCTCTTCAAAATCCTACAATAACAAATAAAACATTTGCAGCATATTTCATGAAGCTACCTGGATTCATTCACTCAGCTGTCTTGCAACATAACGTCCACATTCTTTGACTACTGACATAAATATATCCATCCTATCCGTAACCATCAAAGCCTCATGGGAGGGCATGGTTTAGCCTGTTACGTTACACAATAAAAAGAGAGATTAAGCTAAAATGCTTGTGTATTTTCGCTATAAAAAGTAGCAGATGTTGCTCTTTTTGACATTTCTTAAGAGAGGTGGTCGAGGTTTCACAGTAAAACATAACATATAATCCTTCAGGCACTGGCAAGGACTCCCTAACTCGGATAGATATATAATGTAGACCGAACATTTGCATCCTAACACTATTTGAGAACGCGGCACTTTTCACAGTAGCTTTAGTTTCCTCTTTAGTCCTTGTCTCTGAGTTGTATTTCTCTAACGTACATAATATGATATTTGTAAATTGTACTTTCAAATATCACACATAAAGGAGAAATCATTGTTAAATCATCTTCATAAATAGGCCATTGTTTTTTGAGGTACCGTTGGGTTTTTTCATAACCGAAAACACATTTGAGAAAATATATCATGAGCCTGTTACTCAATTTCACGTGGGTGTTTCTTCCTCTTTCTCTTTTTCTTCTGGAGGGTGATCCAAGACCCACCGCTGGAGAGATGTTATCAGGGGATCTTTCTTCTCATTAGGATCAATTGGTTCCTGTGATGGCACAGTAGATATGATGTCCCAGTCTATCTTGCTTCGTTCTTCTAAGTCCATAAAAACTGCAACATTTTCTTTCGCTAATGCTTGGGCTCGTTTCTGTAAAATAATTTATGAGTCGTTAGTAGCCACGTGGCACCTTAGCTTATATTAGGTTGCGAAGTCAACGTAAACTTGTCTATTCTCCATGTATATGCGACAAAATTACTGCTTATGAATAATCCAGTACGTTTGGGTTTTCATTCATACACAATGAATATTGTTTAGGCGCTTCAAATGAAGGTGGTTGATTTATCTTTCCAAGTCTCTTCATGAATAATCATTGTGCTGAGCTTGACAGCCCTATACATCATTGCTCATTCCATGTAATATGATTCTCATGATTATCTGACAAGACGATGTTGAGGGAGGGGAGGTACCCATCGCCTAATATATTAATATTTTTCTGAGGGCGAATAACATACATCCAGAGAAACACTTAAGTCTGAGTTAACAATTATGTTTAATTTTTTAAAATTAAGATTGAATTGAGTACAACTGTATGGATCTCCCGCCTCTCTTAACTGAATATATCCAGACCCTGTTTCGTAGCTTAAGGGTGGAAAGTAAGCGGACTTGAATCGATAAATACTATGTTAAAATATACAGGGTATTACCTTGGCTTCACTCTCATATTCTGTGATCTCATACTCTTCGTACAGCTCTTCGTACAGATATTGGTGCCATGTGAACCGGCTACAACTTCTCTGGACTAAGAAACCTTTAAAATACAGAAAAAATACAAAATATTGAGAAAATCGCATTGTACAGGGCAGTCATGCAATGCTGTGACTCCTCCTTGGGGACCAAGCAACCAGCGGCCAGGCGAGATCATACTGCCAAATAGACAATTGTCAAGAGATTATGAAAACCAAGATCACTACATTATCTTAATTTCTTTAATTTTTAACTTAAAGAAATTAAATTACAAATTATGTTCCTAATTTTGTTGTCATAACAAATTATAATTGTGCATTTAGGTAAATGTAAAAGATAAAAGATACAGTGGAATATATTACATTCGCAATAATATCTCTCCTTTACCTGTCAGAGCTGTTGCCACCCCGCCTACAAGAATACACCACGAAATCATCTGGGACTCGGATTTCAGAGCTTCATGCTTTAATAGTTCGGTAGCATTTTTTGAACAGGGAAATTGATGTTTAGCACACGAATAATAGCTAAAATGAAAAAGCGACAATTGTGGATTAGTTGAATATACAAAAGTGAAGCATTGCCTCTTGATTATTTTTTTATTTTATTTTTATTCATTTTTATTATTTATTTGTTTATTTATTTATTTATTATTTTTTGTTTTTGTTTTTGAGTATCAGACAATTCTTTGAAAAAATGAAGGTGGGTCATTTATATAGGGGTCATTGAGCATTAATAATATGAATTTGTAATGCAATATTGCACTGGTCTCTACAAGCTGTAATTAAGAAAAATCCCAAAGAAAAGAAAAACACTGTTTCGGCAGCAAACCCAATTTTAAGTGTTTTAACGAAGAGGATGAGACGAAACTTTATAACCTGTTATCATTATTTTTCGTAGCATCATTATTATCCGTTGCAATTTATCCTTCAATATTAATGTACGTCTAAATTGTATCGCCTTTAAACTGGCATGATCTAAAGAAATCTATATACTCAAACTCAAGAGAATATCCAATCAATACAAGTCACAAGAAACACATGTACACTGCAGTATTGTGGCTATATCAATTAATACCACTTACTCACGAGGGCAAGTACCAGTTTCATATTCATATTTTTTCTTAAAAGAGGGAGAGAGGTAGTGAGAGGGAAGAGAAGAAGAGTCAAGAAGAAAGAGAGAGTAATGTAGAATATAGAAATGTTTAGAATATGAGACATTAATTAAGAAATAATAATAATAATAATAATACCTTCCATCTAAAAAACCCACAAACAGCCAAGCAGAGGGCGCCACACACGCTTGACTAATGACACCCCACACTAGATAGCACTTGTCTGCACCCTTAGATGGCACCGTGGTTTTGCAGCACCCCGTAATAAGGCGAGTGAGAGCACGACTTAACACAAGACCTGTTATAAAAGAGTAAAACGACAATGAAATAAAGCCCCTTTTTACGGGTCTTTTACGATTTGATGGAAACAACACACAGGTGTGGTCGACCATTAAACAACAGCAGCACCATCTACTAGTACTAGTACTTCTCCCTCAGTGTGTTACTTAGCAAAAATATTCAAATGACGACCAAATCACTGATGCTATTGTCATTGACACAGTGCCTTGAGAATCTATTATATTTAATTGCAAAATGTTCCGCAAAGTGCCCCTCCCCAACAGCACTGTGTAATTCACAAAAACATCAAGTCCCAGACTATATCCACGCCAGAAGTTAGAAATAATCCACGCCCTCTAGAATAACTCAAATCTACCTGATATTTTCAGTTTCTTTTCATTAACTCTTCGTGGTAGTCCTTACCTATGGTCAAAAGACCGAGTGCCGGCGCGGCCAGAAACAGGCTGCCATAGACGACGTTTTGTGGCCATATACAAGGACACTGGAACACGACCACCTTGAAGATCTCCTGACCACCAAATGTGATAAGAATCACCACTATGTTGAATAAGGAGGTCCCGTTTTCCTTTATGATACCTGTCAACTTACCAAAACTACCTGGCAGCGACGACATATTTCTTTCTTTTCACAAGGTATTGGACTGGCATGACCTTATTTCTCGTTCATATGTATAAACATTAACAACACCACATGCGTCTGCGCTAAAATGTCGCACAATACAAATACGCTGTATATTGATCCGAAATCTCGCCGCTTCTAGCGAGAATGCACATTAACATTACTAGTAACTTAGATTATCTGTTTGGTATATAGAACATTCATTCATATTGGCAAATTGAGAAGATTTTGTGAATATACCTATGCAGAGTGTGTGCAAATTTCTTTTTAAGATGAAAGGGAGAACGACTGTTTGTATGAGATTCATATTTCACAATAAAACATTGTAAACAACTTATAGAAACATAACGAATTCTATTTTACCACAAAAATAGCGGTTATCGCAATTATTTTGGAATCTGTGCTTGTCATCAGACCACGGTGACCTTCACAGATGACTATACCTCCGTAATACAATGTAATCTCTTAATAGATTATTACAAAAATCAAACTTTTTAGAAAAAACATGGACTAACTTTGAATGTCAGTATGGATTCATTCACCATTGGTAAGTATGGGAAAAACGTCGTTTACCCCAGAAAATCCCTTTTTTGCCAAAACGAACATTTTTTCCTTTTAATTCGATACTCAAGAATATGGAGTTTTTAAAAGTGTAAAAAATCTGTGTCATGGATGCATGAATTGTTTAATGCATGCAGGTTGGTTACATAAGCATTAAGTCGTATAACTCATGATATAAAAAAAGGTGGGAAATGTTTTGTTAATCAAATTAATATTGTCTCTGGGTTCCCCAAACCGAGGTGTATGGCACGTTCAAAGATTAAAGTGATACTAACTGTTCGTTTTGGCCAAAAAATGAATTTTCCTGGAGTAAACAACAATTTTCCCATACTTTTCCCATACCAATGGTTAACGAATCCATTTCTACATTCAAATTTAGTCCCTGTTTTTTTTTTTTTTTTTTTTTTTTTTAGTTATTAAATCTGATGAGATTTGTGACGGGGGCTTTTACGGGTGATAAAAGTGCGTCACTGTATAGCTACGAACAACTACCTTTTCCGGTTGAAGGAATTTTATTTTGCTCATACTATACATCAAAATGAAGATGTGACCACGAAGTCCCCTGCTCTGTTCTCCCTCAGTCTCTCCTTTCTATGGTTCTATTTTCCCGACACACTGAATGCGGCAAAACGCTGCATTCTATAATAAAATCAGGTGGTTCACATTTCACGTCATGGATAGAAGTTTTGATTCAACATTTACTTAATTATTAGAAATACTTATTCTTGACCTTCGACTTAAACATTGTGATTTGATTATTAATATTTAATTTTGACTGAACCGGAACTGGTCATTTTCCAAGGTCTAGCGAAGGGGTTATTTAATACTAATATACGACATCGAGAGATAATCAATTACATTTTTCTATGTGCAACCGCTGTAGCTCTGTCCAATTTACTTGCAATTAAAGCGACGCGTTTGCTGACCACTAGAGGTCATTAACTACGGTACACTGGTTATTCGCTGGATAATTTAGTACTTGAGATCGGAAGGTTATTATGTTTGGTAAGTGCTTGAACGTGTAATCAGACTTTTTTGTTTCCGAAATCTTATTGAAACTGGTGAATTTTAACTGTTTTAAAATTCAAACTAAATTCTTACTAAAATTTGTAACACTACCGTGTTATATAACCTTCCGTCCTCGAAGAATTTGGCTCCGTCCAAATCAATAATAGGCGTGTCTGGTTTGGGAGGGGGGCATATTTGCAAATTTGTAGAAAAATCAATGGGGGTGGGGGAAATCAAGAAAGAGAAAATAATAATGATAATAAAAGTCCATTGAATTGAAGGCAAAATTAGTCCGTTGTGTACTCAGTTCTATTTCAGTCAAGGTTAGGCAGATCTTCGTCCTCCATCCCTGCTGGAATGAGTCTGGCATCTTGCGGGATGGGTTCATAAAGGTCATCTTCTGAGGCCGATTCCTCATCGGCTCCTACTGGGTGTTTATAAGGGACTAGAGGTGTATTGTCCTCGGCATCCCAGTCAGAGTCCGATGAGTAAACTAATCTTTGGGCGCTTCTTCTGGGTGTCTGGTGTGGGGCGTCCTGCCTTGCGAGGGACATCAGAGTTTCACTGGTGGCATCCCTAATTATATCAGCATATCGGGCTTGTCTCTGCGAAGGATGGGTGTCACGTTGGTAAATGTGTACTGACAAGTCCTGGGCAAAAGTTGTGGCCTTGTGTAGCTGCTCCTGAATGTCTGGATCGGTAGTGGAACAGCACACGTGGATTTGGGTCCTTTGGCCTAGTATCGGGGCACTCATGTTCTGTTTGAAGATGAACAGGAGGCTCAAAAGTTCACCTACAGCTTTTTCTGGTTTAGGTGGACAGTCCCTTCCTAGGAATTGGGCTGTCGTCTGGGGCATCCAGTCATCTATGATGATTAGGTTGGGCTGTCTCTGGCGCACCAGGTCAACAAGATCTGCCAGGTTTTCCGTGTTGACTAAGGTGGTCATGGGGCGATACCTAACTAGTTCTGCGCCTTCAAAATCTCTATCCTGGTTTGTTTCAGTGTCAATGTAATGAAGCATATGCTTCAGCATGGCGGCTGCCAATATTAATACTTCCATGATGATGATGTCTTGTGTCAGTGGTATATCGGCTAGAGATGAATGATCTGTGCTGGTAGAAGTTGGGGTTTTATGTCCAAAAAATTTGAGGACAGGACAAAGGCACTTCACAAAATAATCCGAGGAAGCCGTTTATGGTTTTCTAATAGTCCTTGAATACATGTAAGTCCTTTTTGTTTGATATAGGCTACAGCCATGGGAGGGGGGTTATGTCATCATTTCAATTAACAGGAGTGAAAGACAAAACAATAATTGGGAGATTGGGATGGAATTAAATAGGAGGCCCTTTTGAGAGAACACCTGTACACTTGTGAAGTCCAAGTTACATCGAAATGTGCGAAGACAAAATCTTAGTTAAAATATATAATGATACTGAGAATGTGACGATAATAAACAAGCAAATCAATCAATGCAGGTACTGCCGACATTACGTATTACTATTTTATCAATATTAATAAACTGGAAGTACAACAACTTTAGTAAGATATAAGGTATCACTTAGATATAAAGTGAATAAACTGGTCATTAAGTAAAATAATTGAATATGTTTTTCAACATCTGTCTTCTGATCCAAGTTGACTGCAGTGCATGTACAGCTGTCACGTTACTAAGTGTGTGCGTCAAACTCTGATAGAAACTAGTGTGGATATCTAAACATTTGCAAATACGATATAAATAATAAAAAATGTCTAACTAATTCATCTTCTCAATAAGAGAAGTCCTTAATCATTAGTCCTAAATGCGGTTGTGTGCATATGCATTCTTGTTGCGTTTAACATGGTTCAAGACGTATGGCAACCTTCAAGTGTTAAATAGCCAACAGTACTGATTGGGGTAGTGTGGAGATGTCCAAACATAGGACGGGGAAATGTTTTCTAGATTTATTGTAAAATAAAATAAAAAGTATGAACAGCAAGAGAAAAACCGTAGTACCTTCGATACAATATGCTATGATTGAATCAAGAAAAGTGGTTGTCAATGAAAGAGATTGGGGTGTGGGAATTCGAATGATGTTAAATCCTCTAACAGAAACAATGTTTTGTAGGGATATGAAAAGCAATTATACTTGACGGAGTTTGTGCCATAAGATTGCGCTTGTTAGGAGGGAGACACCTGATTTACCAATGGCGGTATAAGTTAAGATGTTGGAATCTGTTAAGAAATCAGGGGCTGTATCTAATATGGTATCAGTGACGGAGTGATATACTGGTTTATTTTGCTTTATATGTGGGAATAAAATTAACTAACTAGCTAATAACTTTTTCTCTACCTAATTCATCTAGTTGGCCTAAAATATATCCTAATGCGTGACCTGATGCGTCGGTCGTCAAAATAAAAGGTTTGGACATATCTGGGAATGACAAAATGGGAGGTGTCACTAGTGCATTTTTGAGAGTTTGAAAGGCCTGTTCACAATCTGTGGACCATTGAAAGTTCTTATCTTTGTGCAATAATTCATTGAGTACTTTTATGAAACGTCTGTACCAATTGCAGAGTCCTAAGAAACTGCGTACTTGTTTAACATTTGTGGGTGTTGGAAATGTTCGAACCGCTTCTGTTTTTAAGGGGTCAAATTCTAAAAATGACTGAGATAAAGTAATTTTGGAACAGCAAATGTGCATTTTGAAGGTTTCAACTCGAAACTTGCCTGTCGTAAAATGTGGAAGACGTTCTGTAGATGTGTTAAATGTTCCTCAAATGTTTTGGAATACGTCAAGATGTCATCAACATAAATTATGACTGATTTCCAGTTCATGTTTCGAAATAAATTGCTCAATAGATACAAACTAAGTCTTTTGAATTGATATTGTCCAATGTGTGTGACAAAAGCAGATTTTTCTTTTGAATCATCATATAGTCCTACTGTCCAAAAAGCTGTATTTATGACGGCTAGTGAAAAATGTAACGCTTTGGAGTCAGCTATGGAAGCAAATATGTCTTCCAGACGTGGTAAAGGAAACGTCATGGTTTTGGTGACTGCATTTAATTTACGATAATCAATCGCGAATCTAAAATAACCTTTTTTCTTTTTTGACAAGTACAACTGGACTACTCCAGGGTGATGTGGAGGGTTTTATAATATCGTGACGTAACATTTCCTCAATCTGACGATCAATTTCGGCTTTGGACTTCGGATTTGTGCGATAAAAACGCTGTGCAATTGGAGGGTGTCAATTTGTTTCAATAGTATGTTTGTAAACAGGAATATGGCCAATTTCTGATAGATCGGAAGCAAAAATGTCTCTGTTGCTACCAATGAGAGATAACAATCTGTCTTTTTGTTTGTCGTCGAGGTGAGTCAGGTCAAAAGGTATGCCTAGAGAGAGTGCTGTTTCTTTATCTTTTGCATCGACTGGTTTTATTGGAGGGGGTAGGGATTTGTCGAAGTCAATATGACTAATCATATTTGCGTTTTCGTGGTATGGTAATGGCTTTAGGTGTAACATTTGCCACGCGATAATAACAATATCGAGAATATAATATATTGACTGTAGACGCACCGAGTAAAGTCTGGACATTGTTCACCACTTCCAATAAAACAGTGGTGGGTTGCTTTTGTATGACGTGAATACGGGATACATGGACACTCACTAATTTTTCACAGTGTGGCTCTATTGTAACAGAAGATGTAGATTGGGCAAGGCCAAGTTGATTGGACATTAATAAACACACTTTGATATCGGGATTTTTGATAGCCATACTATGATCAGACAGATTGAGAATGGCAACATGTTTGTGAAGAAAATCTAGACCTAGAATGACAGGGCGGGGTAATTTTGGAAATACATGGAAATTGTGCACAAAGTTTGCTTTACCGATTCTAAAATTGACGTTGATAGTTCCCAATATATGGAGAGGTTCATTTTTGACACCTACTTTCGTTTTTAGACTGTTGGATCGGTTGATGTGAGAATCCGGAATTTCTCAATTTTGTAACTTTTGCTTTGAAATATATGAAATAGAAGCACCGGTATCTACGAGTGTATCAAGCTTTTTGTTTTTCACAGAAATGAAAATGAAATTTTGAATGGGCTGATGTGATGCTACTACAACAGACTTACTTTGATCTTGTGTTTTTGGTTGACATTGTTTTCTACTTGAGCGACAAACTCTCGCTAAATGTCCTATTTTGCCACAAGTACGAAAATTCATTTTTAAAGCAGGGCAGAGATGACAAAAAAATGTAACATACCACAGCCATTGCATGGAGGGATGTCTCCTCTTCCTCTGTTGTTCTGCTGGTTTCCTGAGGGCCTGGGTCGAATGACAGGATTGTTGCGTACTGGGGTGGTGCGTTGAAATCTTGGCTGCATGTTGGGCGTGTCGTCTAAGCGGACGATACTGCCATCGCTGTTGGTTTCTGGCGTATTGGTAGCGAGTGTTGGGCGGTGATCGCGGTTGAAAATCGGCGGCCGTAGGGTTTCTACCTGGGTGTTGTATCGGAGTGATTGGTGCTGGATTCACAGCAGATACGGCCAGTTGTGAGACCTGCGTTTTGATTTCGGATAGTATGTATTCAGCGCATTGATAGATGCAGACGATGTGGTGGGTTGTACTGCAGTTTCTGAATGTCTGGCGCGGGCAATGAGATCCTCGAAATTGTGACGTTCGTGTTGTGCTGCGACCATGTAGAATAGCCTGCATGGCAATTTTACTCTCGCGGCTTCGCGTCTCATTTCCGCTATATAATCTTGCACTGGCTGAGCATGTTTTGGCGGCGTTGAAATAAATTGGACACAGTAGCCCATTTTGAACTCTTGGTGGGTTGAAATCGTGCGCGGAATGCATTTTCTATAGCATTTATGTTCTGACGCTGATCATCGGTAAGTGTGTCGAACCAGTCTAAGGCTGCACCTCGCAATAGTAACGGAAAAGAGGCTATTTGTTGTCCTTCTGTCATACTAATATGCGACATCGAGAGATAATCAATTACATTTTTCTATGTGCGACCGCTGTAACTCTGTCCAATTTACTTGCAATTAAATCGACGCGATTGCTGACCACTAGAGGTCATAAATTGCGGTACACTGGTTATTCGCTGGATAATTTAGTACTTGAGATCGGAAGGTTATTATGTTTGGTCAGTGCTTGAACGTGTAATCAGACTTTTGTTGTTTCCGAAATCTTATTGTAACTGTTGAATTTAAACTGTTTTAAAACTTAAACAAAAAGCTTACTAAAATTTGTAACACTACTGTGTCATAGATTATTACAGAGTATAGCCATCTATGGAGGTCACGTGGTCTGATGACAAGCTCAGATATCAGAATAATAGCTATAACTGCCGTTTTTGTGGTGTTCAAAACAGAATATTTTATATTCCTATGAGTTGTTTACAATGTTTTTATTGTGAAATATAGATCTCATACAAAGAATTACTATCCTTTTAAGTTGTCGGGTCATTTTAGACCGGCGGATCCAGGTTTTTGCAATACCAAGGGTCATTTGGAGTCTGGAGTGGGTACTATGGGTTGCCGTTAGGGGTACGCGGGGGTAGCCCATTAGGGGCGGTCTATATGTTGAAGAAGAAGAAGTCTATGGTGGAGTAGGTGGGCTATGGGGTTACACAAAGTGGGCAGTTGAAATATTCATGTGTTTGTTTAGTTTCTGTCGACAAATGCGCAAATAAATGAAACATTGATAAAGATAGTGAATCAATAGCTGGAGGTTGAGAAGTCAAGTCTCCCTAAGAGTGTCTTTGATATTGTACAAAAATTTTATCTAAAAAGGGAATTGAAATGCGTCTATTAAATTCTTTAATCATAAATATCATATTCAAGAATTTAGTTTATATGTAGACTATAATAAGTTGCAATGATGTGTAAATGAGAATAACTAAATCCGTATGAAAACAAGTGTTACTTACAGGGTTACCACTAAATATGGAATATTATTTTTTGGCGAGTAAATTTTGTACAAAATATTTAATTTCTCTCTAACTACTTTAAATCCAAAGCTGAGGTGTCACTCCATGTGTAGCCAGGTGTGTTACCTAATTACCACACAACTCTCGAAACAATTGATGCATGCAGTTGCATGTTCTGTGGTCAGAAATGTGAGGGGTGGTCTTTTCGGCAATTTCTGCCCTTGTATAAAAACGCATGGGTTTGGTCAATCTTTGGAGTGTGTTCAGAGAAGCAACAAAGGGATCGCTCTGAAACTTCACAGGTACCTTAGTGAAGATATGGTTCGACAGCTAAGCAACGCAGCTTACTATGGGATTCTTGCTCTCAGAGAAAATGGCCAGAAACAGACAGCCATTGCCAGGTAATTCAACATTTATCAGGAACCGTTTGTGAAGTCCTCCAAAGAAATGCTGCTACAGGGGCACCTACTCTAATACCTCGACCAGGGTGTCCGCGTATCACACCAAGAAGACAGGATCGCCTTCTCCTTAGAGGACGCCGTGCTGGTCGTACAAAGACAACCAGTGTCCTCAGAAAAGAGAGGCAGAATGTCATTCAAACGCCCGTTTCAAGGTCCCTCGAGAACAAGAGGTTACTGCAAGCCCATTATTTTGCACGAAGGCCAGTAGGGAAACCACTGTTAACAGCAGGTCATATACAGCGACGTCTGCAATGGGCTGGGGACCACGTGCGTTTGCAGCCAAAACACTGGAATCACGACGTTTTCAGTGATGAGGCCAGATATGGATTTTTTAGGGTTGATCGTCGAATCCGTGTCCACCGACGTGTACGAGGGGCATAAAACGATGATTGTGTACTGCCTAGGGTGCAAGCAGGGGATGGTAACGTCTCTGTTTGGGGAGCATTTCATGTCGGTGCCCAGAACCAGTTGGTTTTTCTAGGAGGCAATCTCATCCAGGATTCCTACAGAGACATTCTACAGCAAACACTGCTTCGATTGGTAAGAGTCATCTTCAGGAACAACTTTGTGTACCAAGACGACTGCGCAACCCCACATCGAGGCCGCAGAATCACTGTTTTTCTTCAGAACCAAGGGGTTCAGCAACTCCCCTGGCCTGCAAACTCTCCAGTTATGAACCCAATTGAAAATCTGTGGGCGGAGGTAACTCAAAGAATTAATAGCTATGGTCCTCGGCCGGTAAATAGTGATGAACTGCGACAGGCAAATATCACTGCGTGGAATGATGTCCCCACCCAAACTCTAAAAAACGTGTCACAGGGTATGCCATGTAGGATGAGGGCGCTGCAAGCGGCTGCTGGAGGTCATACCCGCAATTACTGACTTTTCATGATTTACTGTAATGAGTTCTTTGACTGTGTAACATATCACTGTCCGGAGGCTATCATTTTCTTTAATATCTTATCTTAAAGTTTATACTGACATCAAACTGTTGATATGGTTTTCTGGGGGTGTTCCTTTCTTTTGAATGGCATCTTATATCAGATTTGATATTATTGATCAAAATATCTCACAACAGAAGACTGGATGTTATTATCACTCAGTGACATACTTTTGTAATGACTCAAGCCAAAAAATATTTAATCAGCACTCAAAAATAACAATGATAAAAAATATTCCATATTAAGTAGCAACCCTGTATGTATCACGTAGACTACAATACTTTTCAGTGCGTGTGAATGGTGCTTCTCCCCTGCAGCAATGCACATTTATCACAATCTCTTCTGTTCATGCGATAATCTTACAATAAGTAAAAGAGGAATTGAAACCGTCCATTTTCTTTATCAAATCAACAAACTACATGACAATTAATTTATACAATAGAAGTAGAAAAAATGCCAAATACCAAATTGAGTGAATAAGTATGTACGCTACTGATTTCGTTGGTGAGTCGGTGACTTGCATTGCTTTAATTTTAATAATGAAAGAGTATATCTGGGAGTGCCATAAAAATCGGAAAACAAGATAGAAAATTATATGTTCAAGAAAATTCAGTTGTTTTTATTAATGTATTTAAGTTTTTGTAAGCACTTAGCACAAAAAGTATAATTTGACAGAATCTTCAGAGGTCAAGAATAACTGAAATTTTACAACTGTGTTAAAACCTAGTCAGAATGTCTAATAGCATTAAATGATAACGACATCCCGTCCGATAAAATAATATTTTAGCGCATAAATTTCAGAAGGTATTGTCAAAAGATGTAGAGAAACAGCTTATAAAATTGTTTTTTTTTTTAATTTTCCACATCAGCAGACATTAGCTTTTTGTCACTAATGCCATCATCGGCAGTTTACCTATTGTTTAATTTATGGCAAGTGTATCCCACATCAAGGCAAATTACTTTTTTGACCTCTGGCCGGACCACTTCTCATAAAAGGCAATCAATTTTATGACCCCTCATTTTCGTCATTTTGCGCAGTGACTCGAACCGTCACAAACTGAGTCATGAGACAAAAGGTGAACGTGTGACAGGTCGCGGACTCCCCCTCACCTGTTACGATGGTACTCCTTCCGGTCTCCTCTGGGCGGTCCCCATAAACCCATGTTTACGGGGTTTGTTGAGAAAATATGGGAAATCTTCAGCTAGAGTGGAGTAGGTACTGAACAAATGTAGTATAATAATTGACCTATCACGAATCAATACCTTACCTACACCGGAGTCTTGAAATTAATCGAACAGGAGTGAAACAGTAACCACTGCTAGCGGACGAAGGGTAGGTTCACGTGTCCGTGTGTTATATTTTGATATTTGATATTGTTACCTTGAACCACAGGACTGTGAAAAGTCGCAATATATATTAGACCCATGATTTATTTTGCTTAAATCTGTTTTCATGTAAGTAAGAAATATCAATTTATTGGATTTCTGTGTTGTTTCGACCTATATTAGTAGTGAGGATAGGGATTGTATGTTAAAACGATAAAGAAACATTCATGGAGCAACAAATAGTACACCAAGGAGCAATTCCAATATAAGAAAGTAGTAAGTAAAGCGCTAGATTAAAACAAAATGACGGTTACTACATGTATAATAGTAGCATGTTGTGTTAGAACATATTTTATGCATTACCCAGATTATCTTAACAATTGTGTATTTTAATACTTAAAAGTATATTGAATAAAAACACTTTTTGCTTTTCAACCATTAGGCTATAAGCAATGGAGTTCGGCCAAATCACTATCGTAATTTTTACTCAGATATATTTGTGGACACAAATAAAAGGTAGGTCAAATGAACCTCATGATACATTGTCCAATGTGTTGAGGATTTCGTAAATTTTGTTGAAGTGAAATGTAATGTTGGTCTATGTAATATGCGGCGTCACTAGCCGTGGTGGCTTGTGCCCCTAAGGCAACGGGTTCAGGGGGGTTATAAACCTTGGAAATGGTGACAGCCTCGTGGTGGCATAGTGCTTTAATCTCTTACATCCCATATATCAAACAGTTTCTCTAATGAGTTGATGAAAATCGCTTCCACTAAGATGAACACTTTATATGTTGAGGAAATTCACGACAAAGGTGGAATGACTATGATATTAATGGATAAAATATTATAAATGATGCATATGAAGTAGTGGGCCTACATTGTACTTTAAAAACAAGTGTTATAATACAAAATATTAGAACTATTTCGTTTAAACACAAAGACCCATTTGCTTATATTTGATACGTTTAAACAAGTTTTTATCATCAAATCGCCAGGCTCCATAGTGACGGTAGGTGACACTAACATTCAGTCTGGGGATTCCTGGGCAGCCCCTAGACAAACTCGTATTTGTGCTGGATACATCATCCCCTCATCCGGGTATGTATCCAGTTTCCAAGCCTATGTGACTAGGGCTGGAGGGACCATACTGTTACAGGTATGGAGGCATGCCGGAGAGACCAAGTACTTCCTTGTAGGACAGCAGCCACTTGTTCCAAATGGACCTGGACTGAACTCTATAGCGGTGAGAACATCTCCTAGACTGTTACATAAAAATGCTGATTTGCAAAGTGAGGCGTGCAGTGATTCTCTAAATAACAGACCCTTTATTGTATGAATAAAATTTTTACTTAATGAATATTTTTTAAGACAGAAGAATGAATTTAATACCCTGTTCTTCCACTGCAATCATGCTTTCCTTTTCTCTTTTTATTGTAAAACCATAAGTATTGCACACTAAAGGATTATTTCATGCGTTGCTTTAATTTTTCAGATACCGCCAGGAATCCTGTTAGTCGAAAAAGGAGATCTGCTTGGATTTACAAATACTGTGGAGAATGTTACTTTATCCAGGAGAACTGTCGACGAAGTTTATCCTCTATATATATACGATTACGTGTCCCTGAACGATGGAAACCCTCCCTCCGTTTCCTCATCGCCGCTCACGTTTGTGCAGTCCCAAGAAATAGGTTACAGATACGCCGTCCAAGCCTCTGTGGAAGTTCGTAAGTTGTCGTGGTGTCATCCAATGAATAAATTCTGTTGTATTATTATCCTTTTCCGCCAAAAAAATGGAAATATCAAGTAACATATTTCAGTAAATTATTTTTAAATGACCTCTTCGTATGTCTTCTAAACCATGCCAATTTCTTTCATTTAGCCGACATGACGGACTTGCCTTCAAATACAGATCCACCTAGCCCACCTCAAACGTCAACAATCGTGCCATCCATAACCCCTGGCTTTGAAACCATAAGAAAAAACGGCAATATTCTCAAGAACACCAATCTTTTAGTACGTGGTGGGGGTAGACGATTATTTCTGGACACGTCACTCAAATTCTCTAAAGGTGTGGTCACTGGGTTTCACGTTTTCTTCAAGACTGCTAGCAATGTTCATATTCAAATATGGCGGCCACTTTGGATGGCTCAATACAATCAAATGATTTACCAGCTAATCGCCAGCAAAAAGTTGCAGCCTCCTAGTGTGGTTCCTAGCATTATGAATGTAAGTATTGTTCATAGGTAGAGGACGAAAATGCTCCTTTTATAGCTCCCAAATTCATGAATATTCATTTGAATGGCTACAGCCGTGGTTTAGTCAAATAAAGATTCCACTACGAATGGAATTTTGTTAGTTAATCTGATACAAAATAGCCAGTCATACAGGGTATTTATGTTCCCCTAGAAAATTCTGTGGAATGCCCCTTCATTCCTTTTCTTTCTCTAAGCAAGGTAAACGGATGGCGAATAACTTAACATTTGTGCTTTAAAACTTTTTAAAAATAGTTCATTACTAAACCACTAAAATACATCTGCCAGTTCGGATACTACAACTAGCATTTTAAATTAGGTTAACCTGAATGAAACTGACTACATTGCCGTGGAAACTAATGACGTCCTGGGTTTCTTCAATGAGGAAGATATCGGTCCTATTCCTTATGACTATGAAAGCAATCGGATGTACAAGACCTGCAGTGCAGTGACAGGGTGTTCAACCATCCCCACAGTCGGTAATATCAAAATGCTAGAAGACCTGGCACTCAATTGGGCGTTTTCATTTGCTGCCACGTACAACACGCGTAAGTTGTATTTTTTATTTATTTAAAAAAAAATTATTTATTTATTATTATTATTATTATTATTATTATTATTATTATTATTATTATTTTGTGGGGGGGAGGGGTGTCTAAAGGCCTCTTGTTATCTATAAACCATGGTGATCTGCTGCACAAATGTTTACTTGGTGTGGTTAAGAATATGCCATTGTAGGCCTACAAAAGAAGTAATGTCTATCCAGCATAAACGTAGATTCCTATATTTTCAGAAATAATCAACTGTTGCTGAAAAAAAGCCAAAGATAAGAAAACTACGTTCACTATTTCAGAGTATTGGAAGTTTTCTCTTCCTAGTGCACCTGAGCCGACGTTACCTCCAGGACCAACTGGTCAGATTGGACCAAAGGTAAGAAGAACTAATACCAGCATATTAGATGATTGATTCTACCTTACGGTTACATTAGATACCTGTACCAATGCCAAAGGCTGGGCTTCCTCACGGGGAATCTCAGCTTAAAGTTGATAACAAAATAAACTTTAGTCATTTGAAAACATAGGGAGAGGTTGGTTCAACGGGAGAGATAGGAGACACGGGTCAAACGGGTCTCAAGGGTGAGGCGGGACCACCAGGAAGTACCGGACCACCAGGACCGCAAGGTATTACGGGGCCCCCAGGACCCAAGGGTGACCCAGGTCAAAATGGACCAAAGGGCGACACGGGACTTCCAGGTCCTCAAGGCCCTACTGGGGAGCAAGGCCCACGGGGAACAACGGGTATGACTGGATCCACTGGAGAGACCGGGCCCACTGGACCCAAGGGACAGACAGGAAACACTGGTCCTACAGGAGACTCTAGTACTGGTCCTGAAGGAGTGACGGGTCCCCAGGGACAAACTGGATCCAAAGGGGATAGAGGATCAACGGGACAGAGAGGGCTCAAAGGAGACACCGGCCCTCCTGGGTTAACTGGCCCGCCTGGGTTTCCATTTAATGGTATGCTGTTGTGGCAGAGACCAACACTGAGATGAAACCATTTTTTAATACCGTGAAATGAAATTTGATGTGTAATATGCATTTACTAGGTGAATAAATAAACCACTTTTAGTAAGCAAGAGTATTTTAGTAATAAAATGCCACAGGCAAAACCAAGCTGTTTGCGTGGAAACCGAGCTGAAATGTTAGATTGTCTTTGTGAACTGTACAATTAATATTATTATTATTATTATATTTTTCCTTTCCCCTTCCTCAGAAACCAACGAATGTGCAACGGGCCTTCACGACTGCGACTCCGAGCACGGCATCTGTGTGAACTTGTATTCCGGCTATTTTTGTCTTTGTCAGTCTGGGTACGTGCTCATGTCAGATGGCAAGGCGTGCACAGGTTGGTAGGATTATTATTATTATTATTATTATTATTATTATTACTTTCTATTAATAGAGCTGCATTCAATATAATTACTGTGTAAATATATTATTGTCCCCATTTTATACTTTGTAGCATTCTGCTGCATTTTTTTAATTTTTTTGGTAGTCTGTCATTTGGCTAACCAAATGCATCTTAACAATAAACGCCCTTTGTTTTACTTTTTACCGTGATTCAGAGGATCGATACTGTAGTAAAAACAATGGAGGTTGCCAGGAACAGTGTTTATCCAGCTCCAATGGTTCCCAGTCATGTGGATGTGTTTCTCCGGGGCTGACTATGGATAAAGACGGGATGTCTTGTATAGGTACATCCAAAGCAGTTGCCTTATTTTCTTAATGGATGTTTAACAAATATGTGCCTCATTCCAGATTTGTGATGTTTAAGGACAGACAGATCACCATAGACTGAGAAGCAACTAAGTCAACAAAATGTTTTACCTATAGGTTTACCTTTACGTGTCTAAAATTAATTTTCCTGAATTTTTATAAGTAGTTCTGCATAGGATATTTCTAAGTGATTAAGGGTTAATTGCTAATATTCATATGTTTTTTATATATGAAGGTCAGATGCATATTGTTTGCCTCATATCATTTTATGCACCTTCGCATTTTCATATTAAAAGGGGGCGGTGTGCGATTCTTTTCATTTGATTCGAATTCGACACCCTGACAGTCGACTGCAGTTGTATTCATAGTCACAATCAATACAATCGGTACAATACAATCGTCACCCTTGTAAATGCATATTTTAAGTCTTCAGAGTCTTCGTTAAGTTGTCTGAGTAAATGCTTTAATGGCAGAATTTGATGTCTGCCCTTCATGATAGTTAACATTTTTGTATGATTATTCAAATTTGTGGTGCATTTTAGATATAGATGAGTGTGAGCGAGAACCATGTGATACAGATTCCGTCTGCATCAATTCCTACGGCTCGTACGTCTGCCTCAGCTTATTAAAAGATAAAGGTGAAAAACTAAGATACACAAGTTCCAAAGACAATTTTTAAACGTGATTTTTTTAAATTTCATTAATTCGTGAGGCAGCTGTGCCAAGTTTGTCACATTTGCAAAACATTATCAGAGAAAAATAACCCTGCTCTTCCTAGGATATGACAGTTTTTTCATTTAACATTCTCTAAATTAATCTTAAGATTTATCTTTATTTACAGGAAGCAGTATAGCAAGTGGGCAAACGGGAGATGATGGTCTCCCGAATTTACTATCCAACGCTATGATTCTTGCCATGATCATTTGGCTAATAGTCCTGACACTATTATACATAGTTCTGGCTCTCTGTTGTTATACACTGGTCAAAAGAGCCAAGCGTGAGAGAAGAAATTTTGAGAACGCCATGAAAATTCCGAAACTTACTCCAAATTGGTTATTAAAAGCCGGAGCCAGTGAAGAGATTACCTATGACAATGCCCACATCGAGGTTCCTCCGGGGCATATGTGGTTTGGAAGGGACTCCGAGAAACCTTTGGCAGCGGAAAGTAGCGAGCCTCTAGAGTATGACAGGAGACAGAGTCAGGGGCATCCATTGTACAAAACGCCTCCTAAATGACTAAAAGTTTGACAGACATATAGGATGTCATATTTGTGCTAGCAGACTGACAAAGACTAGCCCTTCAATCAATATACGTTCATATTAATTTACAAATGGGTGTTAATGCTTTTGTAAAACCTTTGGAGGTATCGAGTTTTGAGATGAAATGATATTACATAATGTTGCTCCAAAGTGTATTTTCGATTTTTGATAACTTGGTTCAACATCACTAAAATGTAACATTTGAAAAGTATTCTGTTGCTGTCAAACAAAGGGTACTTTACTGGAAAAGTTATACATATGCCATATTTGTTATAAATTTGTATATTTTCGTATATAAAGTCGTCTGTTTCATTATAGTTCGTTATCCATTGTTTTGTCTCTTTCTAACCTTAAAAGTACGACTAAACAAAACATTGAAGAAACGTCAAGAAAACCATGATGGCTCATCATCAACATTATTTTAGAAAGTTACCGTTAAGTGTACAACTAACATTTGCAGAATTATCCGGTGTCTGACATAATCATTTGCCCTAAAATAAACTTCCACGAAAACTTTGCCTTTAGGAAAATTTTTGGATTGGTCTCCTTATCTTATTGTGTCCCGACATGATATACGGCATGGTCGGGTGTCCACCCTTTCATTGATTCATAACACATTTGTCTTCGTGTCCCGTCATCTTTGGTACACCCACCCACACTAGTCTCTTGGCTAGTCTCAAGGCCGTGAGTTATGCATGTAGGAATCTTCAGATTTTATCTGAATCAAAAACTACAATGCTACTGTAAGGTCTGGTTATTGTCGTTTTACGCTATTCATTGTACACATGACTCGAACTGCTGTAAATTTTCAGCTTAATTGGCACATTTTTTATTCCCACGAACCATATGTCAGGTACATTGTCCTTATTGACATTTTACAGGGAAATGGATTTCTGTAAAACAGCAAATCTATATTTAATTTTGTCTTGAACAACTGTAAGAACGGTATTCAATTAACTGATAATCCAGTTGTATTCCAAATACATTTTGTACACATCAGGCAAGCATAAAGCCTACAGTATTGAAACAAGAACAAACAGGACAAAGAAGTAACAAACGAAGTAATCAAAGCAATAATTTATAAAAAAAATATATAACTTGGCCAAATTTGAAATAATGCACTCTCACTCACACTGCCACACATCGGCCATCTGATCGTGCAAATAGCAAATATAAAAGTTTCATCAAAAATAGTCTACTTTCCCTTCCATTTCAAGAATAGATATATGTCAAAGATCTTCTTTAATTTTCTGACGACGAATCCCTCTCCCTCATGCCCATGGGTAAATCCTGAAAACTCCGCTCGTGATGTCTGGGAAGCTGGGAGAACGGGAACCGAATGTAGGACGCACTGGGGTTGGCGTCGATCCATTTTGGTGGATTAGACCTTTTTATCCTACAACATTCGCAGCAGACGACAAGCAGTACAAGCAGGGTCAGCACAGTCAAGATGATCAGCCAGATAATAAGGCTCATCATTACGGTGTTGTTCAGCAGAGCTGTGTCATAGACCGGTGCTTCTGAACATGAAGATGAAAAAGGATATTATTATCATTCTCAAAGTGGCCTATAAGCTTTTTTTTATTTTCTAAGACCTTTATAAAAATGAGATAGGCATACACCTAGTGGATTCAGGATATCAACACGGAAAGCCCCCCCCTACTCCCACCCTGTCAGTCAGCTGCGAAAATATTATTTGAAAAATAAAAACCTTTGTAGTCTCATATCAAGTGATGTACGGTATACATATATGGCTTGTGCCTTAACATCTTCTCATTGTTGATTTGTAATTTGTACCAGAGAAAAATAAAGTAGATTTTACCTGTTGTTTGTGTTGCCGCTAAAGGCTGCTGTATCTGTTGTGCCTGAGCGGTAAGACTGTCTGCAGTGACAAGAAGCTGCTGTATGTATGTCAGTTGGTTGGTAGTGTCACAGGTAGCGGATCCAGGGGTATTTAGACACAACTCGGAGTCACAACGACCAGCATCCAGCTGACATTCGTCAATGTCTGTGCAGAAAAGAATACAACTTGAGATATGATCATTTTTGGAAAAATATATCATTAAGCGTTACTTTGAATAATAGTCAAGCTAACCCCATTCAAGTTGCTGTGTGTTTTTTAGTCATAATAAAATTTGTTACTTACCTATACATTTTCTCTTGTTTTGTGCCAATTCATACCCAGCCCTGCAAGAGCAGGCAAAAGAACCGATACTGTTCTCACAACTGTGTTGACACCCTCCATTGTCTTTGGAGCATTCATTGATATCTAAAGGAAACAATTATATGATTTGGTTAATTTTTGTAAAAAAAAAAGAACAAGTACTTTGTACAGGTAACATCCACCGATAAGAACCTGCGAAACTGTGGAATGCATGTAGCAGCTGTAACATAACCGAATGAAAATGTCAAGAAATTGGAACAACGCGCACATAAGAAAAAAAAACGGATAATAATAGTCCACAGAAAGATAAGGAGAAACTTTTATTGAAAAATTGGCCTTGCCGGGATGAAATGGAAAGATGTGCCACAGATAATGATTAGATTTCAATGTTTACCATGTTGACACCTGTCACCTGTGAACCCAGACAGGCAGGTACAGAAGAAGGATCTGTAGTCATCAAGGCAGGTTCCTCCGTTCTGGCAGGGGTAGGAGGCACACTGGTCGATGTTGTCTTAAAGAAGGAAAGCAATTACTGACAATCTCCAAATCCATGAAGTACATTGTATACTGTAAATATTGTACCTTAAACCCAAAGGATTTGGTCAACAAAAATTACATCGATAATTTTTGTGAATTTACATTCTGTTCTATATTACTGTCCTTTACCTTCTGTTGTGGGATCCAAGGCTGGTCCCTTTGGCCCTGTGTCCCCAGGGGGTCCCTCTGCACCCATCTGCCCTCTAACCCCCTGCTCGCCCTGGTCTCCTCTTGGACCTTTCAAACCCTGTGGCCCAGGGGGTCCCTGGGCGCCTGGAGGGCCTGCCTCTCCAGATATACCCTTTAAAGCAGTGAATACGTCTTGTGAGATATTGATAGGGGTACATTTTATGGTGTGTGCTTAACTGTAGGCCCCAGAAGTAACCAAACTTAACTCCTCAGTAAAAACCAGGGGTTATAGCGATATGCAAACACTTTCTATATCTTACCGGTTCACCTGTGTCTCCCCTTACTCCAGTCGCTCCCATGGACCCTTGATTTCCTTGGACTCCTGTGGGGCCATCTCCACCGGTGACTCCTTGACCTCCTTGCACTCCTGGGTCTCCGTGAGCACCCTGGGATCCCGTAAAACCCTTGTTCCCCTGCACGCCCTGTACCCCCCTGACTCCAGCAGGACCTTGAAGACCGATTGGTCCCTCTGGTCCGGCGAGGCCGGTATCTCCTGTAATACCCTGCAAGGAGATTTCGGGTACGATTAAATGGATAAGTTTGTGACTGCGTTTTTTACATCAAAACCGCTTGATATCTTTGTTGATAGTGTAATATGTAAGGAGTATTGTATGATGTTTACATCGGTATCATTATTAAAAACACATAAAATACTGTTACGTTGTCCCTTTTTTACTTGTTGTAAAGCGAATACATTACCTGTGTTCCCTGGGGCCCTATGTCCCCAACATCACCTGGAGGACCGGGGGGTCCAGCTGGACCTGCAGGACCTTCGTACGTTGCCTGTTGACCCCTTACTAAAATAGATTATCAACATGTTTTTCAAGTCAAAAATATGCGTATGTGAATTGAGATTTCATTTGCGAAGTCAGATGAGATCATTGTTGTAAATTATTTTATTGCAAATATTTGCCTATCAAACTGTAAGTACAGTACAAAGTACATTTACCTGTAATCGCTAGGCAAGAAGCGAATGTCAGAAACAGCAACACTTTACAGTCCATTATTATCTGCAAATAGAAAGGTTTCTGGTGATGTAATATTGCGATGCAAATGCCATTGGGTTAAATTTTGTATTATGAAATATCTATGAATGTTCTGTCAATGATTTCAATATCAAAAAGCAGTGCCCCACAAAATACTCTCAGCTGATGCACCAAGTTTCGGATTGTTTACCATGCTCAGTAAGGTAACAGCTAGAGTGTTCAAGGTAGACTTGTTTGTCAAAAATATCAATAATCTTACTTCATTCTTACATTTAACTACTGGCTATCGTTCACGTACAATGTAAAGCATTATGAAGCATTATAAAGCACCTTGCTTATACTCTATACCTGTACCCCTAACTTTCCTGGACTCACGGGTTCAAACACTCGTACACAGAGCATTCGTGATAACATGATCAACTACGTGTATACGTAACAGCAGACCCTTTGAATTTTGTAAAGAAGAACACTATACGTATTGTGACAATTAAGTTAAAGACAAACATTAAGTTATGGTGCAACAAGAGATTTGACTTCAGTTGTTCCACCATGTTCTAACTCACCCAGCTATGTTAACTTTCTCCTATCCATGGCGCTGAATAAAAGTACCTGCAAAACGACGCTTATAACAAGCCCTCAGTCTCTTTAATTCGAGCGACTCAATTTCAACATGGCGCCTGTGAAAACATTACTTCAATAGTCGTATGGAAAATACAATATTCACATTACGTTGTTTGGACAAATGAAAGAACAAAGGGGGACGGATCTAAAGTGGGAATGAAATGACCCGATTTACATGCACGAATGAAAGGCAACTTCAAGCAATAGCGACATAAAATCGATACAAAAACCAATGCGATTAGAACGTTCACATTTAATCTATTATTGATTTATTTGTAAAATCATACTATGATCATGAATGTGATTTTTTATATTAACATAACATATGAAAGATGAAAGTTGATAGATAGCAAATATGCAGTTTTTTTCCAGTTGTAAACCTCCTCCCGTGACAAAAAAGGGGGGGGGGGGGCATAAAGCTCACAGCAGGATGGTCCATTTACTCAGTACATGTCTTATATTGCACCATTGATTTTTTAAAAATATAATCAAAACGACTGTAGTGGACTTTTAACATTCTTAATGAATGAGGGATGAATGAAAAGTTTTGAGCCTCAAAGTGTTTGGAGTGGTCTTTTCATCTTTGGTGTTTTGAGAAAGCAACAATTCTCTCTTACGACAAGTCAAATTTTGACTTACTTCGTGCATGGTTTCATAATAAATGGTGTAAGATGTAAGGACAGTGAATGCAAAGACTCATATATTGGGGGGAAAAGACAGCCATGAAGGGCAGAATGTACCAACACAGACGCCCTACCTCAGGTGATACATACGACAGTATTCACCCACCTGCAAAACTTCGGCCATACTTTTGCCACCGAGGACGACATGATTCTCGATAAAAATAGGACTGGTTCAGACAAGAATAACAGAGGCCATTCATAAGCGGGTTGAACAGCAGCCTCAACAAACCTGGTGGTCTAAGATACCAACTACCTCATCTGTGGGACCGGTGTAACAGGCATGGAAGTCCGGGCACCAATATGATTAGTACAGGTTAGGGTTAGTTAGAGTATTGGGGTTAGTATATGGGACCAATGTCACCTGTACAAAGTAATGGGGAGCAGACTACGGTTCCTAGCGGACTTCCATTCTTATCACACCAGGCCCTGGGAGACATCCGGCGAAGACCGTCACCACATGACACAGGTGACGAAGGAGGCCTTGTGATAAGGTCGAAGCGTCGTGATCTCCGCTTCCAATAAGGTCCAGTTTAAGATTCAATTTTATCATTATGTTTATTCATTGTACTGTCTTTATAGAGAGTCTTCGTAACAGTCGTGGGCTGTAAATTAGACTAATTTTGAATAATTATTATCATCTAGATTTTACTTTTATAATTTCATTTACCGTCATGCATGGGATACACACATTAATTTTCTGAACTTATAAAAAAGGACGATTCATCATTTAACTGGTGTGAAATTTGGACGAAATTCTGACAGATAAAAAAGGAGAAAATAAAGGTTCTCAATTTAGCTGGTTATTGACATTGCAAATACAGTATAAACCTTCAAATAAAATATGAGCACGTTTACAGATATGTAAATGTTCAATAACCTTGCAAATTGATTTTAATGAAGTCGTCTGCATATGCATACATTACCTTACTTAAGTTAAATCTTGTATTTCGCTAAAATCTCTATATTAAGTCGCCCCATTTCAACTATAAAACCGAGAGGAGAACAAACGAGTTTTTGGATTTTGGAAATAAAGCTGCTGTGTTGTGTTGATTTTTTTCTGATTATAACTGAAGTCGGGATCGTGAGCCAAATTTAGATCATCTTTACAGAGTAGAGCCCTCGAATAATTGATTACCGTGTCACGCCTTACAGCAAACAACCCAGTACAATCTTAAGTGTTAGACACATTAATGTACGACTTCGTTTATCACTCTGAACATGAGTTATCCCCGCCTAACTCATGTTTCTTATAGGTCTATATGTAGTAGTTCTAAAATGAGCTATTCAGAAGGTGTGCATTAATCTGTGAGGGGACCGCATCTAAAAGGGAATACTGGTACATATATAATAATTCCATTTACAGAATTTCAACTCGAAATATTTGGAAAATTAAGCAAAAAGTGGCCACGCTGCATTTAATCCTACGCTATCTAAAAATCGTACACGGTAAAAACAGTGTTGAGCTCCTAAACATAATTCTAAGCGCCTGATTTGTCTCATTTCTTCAATGGGTTTAGCTCCTAAGCATGTTACACTCGTAAAACCTGAATATGTTTGGCAATATGACACGTTTCGGGGAGATGTGAAATTTATTGAATCAGGTCAATACATATCATTAATACAAGATAATAAATTTAGAAGGGAGAGTTCACTTCTTATATACCGCACTACTGATGCGTCTCAGCGCAGTTTTATTTTTGGCCCTGATACAATCTGAGTGTTTACGCTACTGCATGCCGTACGAAGCGCTGAAAACTAGCAAACGAAAATATCTTTCTCTGCCAGACCAGGAACTTTATCCTTGCTTCTAACCTTAGTGCTGGATGTCAAGCACGGCAGGTATCGTTAATGATAATAAAAATGATAATTTTTATAAGCTCTAGCACATTTTTATAAAAGTTTATGACCAAACAAATACATAAGTAGCGTACAGAAATATGTAAAATTTAGTGTACATACTTGAATATAAATGATAATATATAGAAGACTTTAAACAAAATAGAGCTGCATTACATTACAGACTGGCTTAACTATTAATATTAATGCCTAAATTATTACACATTTCTCTCATTTAGAAGGTAATTATTTTGTTATTATTTTGCCATCTCGCTAGATGTTTTACACCCAACCCAATATAGAGGAGCATTTCACATGCTAAAGTGTCAAAAAATAAAATTGAATGAATTGAAAGTTGTATTCAATTTTTTAAATCAAATATGTGTATAGAACAAAAATCCGCTACTGTCTCAATTTAAATTCAAATTTTAATTTTTACCATGTCTTTTACATTACGCAAAGCCCTAAATGGTAAAGTATGTTCCAAAAACGTGCGGTAACGTATGTTCCGAGTCATTTAATTTAAATTTTTTCCAACATATATTTTGTACTGGTTCAGTCATGGTAAATTAGACATGACGTAAGGATGCTTTTATAAACTGTAACTCAAGGTAACTAAGGGGCCTTGCATCATGGCTAATACTAGGTAACGTATGTTCCCTAGAAAAATTATCAAAATGACTACGAGGCCATAATTAACATTGATAGAAATATCTACAACGAATTGGACTTTCTGCCTAACTATTACGAGAATTTCATGACAGCACCTTATATGTCAGCTTACTTGAAAGAGTATAAGGGAGAAAAAGCTTCCTTTTTTGGGCACATGATAGGTTCGAATACAGCATCTGTGGTAACAGTTGCTAGGACCACGCTGTCGTTTAGGCATACTGGAGACATGGGTGGACTAGGAGATTACGCAGCGAGGATGGTACGGCAAAGATGTTCTTTAATTCAAAGAATGCACTACACCCAGAAGATTGCAGTCTTAACTGCCTTAACTGTCCATATATTTATTTACATTGTACTAGTCTACACATGTAAAGTCTACTGAACATTTTATATGGATTTCAGACTATGAATAACTGTCATTATTATTATTATTATTATTATTATTATTATTATTATTATTAAAAATAATATAATTATTATAGGCAGAGAGAAAACAGCGTGATAACGTATAAGTATTGGCGAGAAAACGTCTGTTATGCATTGAACAGAATATGTCAAACAGCATTTGTGATTTAAGAAAAGTGTCGTCCTATTCTGTCAATCGAGACAATGTTTTGTGAGCCGATCTATTTTTGACAACTCCTGACTTCGACATCAAAAAAACTCTGCTCTGTTTCCTGATGGAATTGCTGTTTTTGGTTTGGTTTTTATGAAGTTGATCAAAGCAATTCTACAACCATAAAAGCAGAATGTAAAACTTTTTGCATCGTTTGGTAAGATCAGTTAAAAATCCTCCAATACTCCAAGCTTCCTCAGCGCTGTGACCACTTTTTGTTGTCCACGAGGTTTGTACACAAACATAGACTTGTTCGGAAAAGAAAACGAAATCAGCATCGGTTTCTCAAATTTGTCTTTTACATAAGCACCAACGATCACCGTTTTAACACCATTTTAATGTCACAAGTTAGTACTACAAAATCCTCTCAGCGATTTTTCTTAAAAGTCTTAGTTCAGATTTTATCGTTTATAAAGCAAAATAATGCCTTTGTTCAATCAAAATCTGTATTAAGAGGCTCATAACTCCAAGACAAAAGCATTTAAACCAAAACGCTGGCACAGGATTTTAGCTCATACACTTGCGGTCCACTATGCTAATTTTCGTCGTAAAATCTTGTTCAGGGATGAGGTTACGTCTCATACCGGTTGCTAACCCACCTCAAAACAGAAAGGTTACGATTGACGGTTAAAGCTTTGAGACGCCTATGCTTATACATTGCAACGAAAAAATATAAACGCCGATATTTTATATTTTCAGGGGTTTTTCATTGTTTTGAATCGACACAAGGAAAGATGCATTATTGAATAGTTTGATGCAGGAAAAAACTCATTTTCATTATTTGGATGATGATAAAGGGTTACAATATCCTTAAGTGAGAAATGAACGACTGCGTTTATTAATCTGGACATGAGTTATGTAACCTTACAGCTATGTTTATAATATTATGGGTTAAAATGAGGTTTGTGTTAAAAGGTGCTAAAAGGAAAATTGTGCAAATACTACATGAAGTGTGACGAGAAAGCAGCTAAACATGCAGAGCAAATACAATAACTTTATTTGCAGATCTTCAAATATAATAAGAAAGTCGCAGTTCTTGGGATATTCAGCACAGAGTGGCAATACTGCAAGAAACCGTGGCAGATTGGTGTTTCGAAGAGCAAACGGTTTAGACTACGAGGGCATTATTAACATTGACGGAAATATCTACAATGGATTGGATTTTCTGCCTCACTATTACGAGCATTTCATGACATCACCTAACATGTCAGCTTACTTGGCAGAGCATGAAGGTGAAAAAGCTTCTTTTTTGGTGGCACACACGATCGATTCGAACACAACATCTGTGATAAGAGCTGGGAGGACCATGCCGTCGTTTAGGCATACAGGAGTTCAGGGTGAACTAATAGATTACGCATTGAAGACGGAACGGAAAAGATGTCCTTTAATTCAAAGAATGCGCTACACCAAGATGATTGCAATTGGCAGAGAGAAATCAAGCCGTGATTACGTATCGGAATTGGCGAGAAAACGTGTCTTATGCTTTGAACGGAATATTTCAAACAGCTCTTGTGATCGAAGAAAGGAGGTGTCGTTTTACGCAAACAAGCGAATCAAGGGAAGCAATGCTTTATTAGCCAATCTATCCACAAGAGATCTTCAACAGTTGCTGACTTCGACATCCAGAAACTCTGCTCTGTTTCCTGATGAAATTGCTGTTTTTGGTTGGGTGCCTTTTAAAGTTGATGAAAGAAATTCCGCAGACATAAAAGCAGAATGTGAAATTTTTGCATCGTTTGGTAAGATCAGTCCAAAATCCGCCAATACTCCAAGCTTCCTCAGCGCTGTGACCACTTTTTGTTGTCCACGAGGTTTGTACACAAACATAGACTTGTTCGGAAAAGAAAACGAAATCAGCATCGCAAAGTACCACATTACAAGTCACGTTCAACGTGGGCTCAGTCATGCATATAAACTGGGGGCTAGTTATCTTTTTGTCGGGTTAGTTGCACCGATGGATTTCCCAGATGACAAACTCAAGGACATGGCCTATGAGTTGGGGTTGGAATCGAGTTATGTGGACAACGGAGCTTGCGATAATTACTTGTTGGCATTAAACGTGGAGCTTGCGGATATGTTGCAGTGAGTCCATTATGTCACTGCGAGCAGATCTGTTCAACAGTATGCAGAACCTTGGTACTTGCGGCTGTTTCACAATCAGGGTGAACAATTAAATGTGGTTAATGTTACAAGTGTCTGATAAATTAACAATTTATGATTGGAGATTGCTGATAGACTGATATCAAAGACACTGTTCATAGGAGCAAAATAAAAAAAGAATTATAATAATCGGACTACAATTTACAAAAATATGGCCAATTATGTGTCCAAAAAGTACCTATTTCTAGCTGTTACGATGGGTCATTTGCAACTTAGGTCATAAATATGATGCACTAGCTCTTTATGTCAATGATTTATGGTGAATATGATATTGGTATATAATTCCCACAACATATGTCTTCTCCTCTAGCAGGTTCTTCCAAAGATATCTTCTGAGTAAAAATTTATTTTAACCATTTTGCTGAAACAGGCTTTTGTACACATTTTACTTATTTTTGTTATTGCAATGAAAAACATATTTGATAAGGCCAAATATTACTTTGAAATCACCTACGTGATCATAAGAATTTACCATGTTATGACTTAAAAATAAGAAAGGAGTTGTGCATATGTAACCATTATTATTAATGCTACGGTATTTATAATCATGAGCCCCTTGGTGTCTACTACTTTTTGTAGTGTCCGTACCCCCTATCTATTTTATTTAGGAATCACAGCATATTCTGTCTGATTTTATTATTCTATAATGTCTACACTGACACTTATTTTGCAGGAAAAAATAGCACATAACCCCTTATTATGAAAAGATATACACAAATTTGGTGCCAAATGTAGTGTCCGTACCCCTACTGTAGTGTCCGTACCCCCAAGTTATACATTAACCATTGGATAACTGGCTACATATCAATGATGATAAAACTTCAAAATATGATGCAAAATATTGTTTTAGACTATATAAAATGCATTCTTGTCTTATGATGTTTAGAAAAAACATTGTATATAAATATATATTCGATAAAGTGATACTGATTAATTAGAGTCAGGCAAGAGATTTTGCAAAGAAATAATATCAGTAAAGATGCTACTCTTTGCATTCAAAATGAACAATATTGGTTTGAATATATTGCCAAATATAGCTAATTGCAAAATAATAAATTGTTTATGGATTAATATTCTATAGATTAATGTATATGATATATTTTGAGGGGGTACGAACACTTCAATACATGAATAATTAACAGTACATTTATTATTCTCTCAGTGAATGAAGTATCAAATATGGATGACAATAAACAAAAAGCCAAACAGGAAAAGAAAAAGGGATCCTGAATATTTTACTGTCAGCAAAAAATAATTTTGAAAAAAAAAGACGTCAAAGAGCTAATATCCGTAAAGATGCTAATAATCTTGCTGAAGCACGTAAGGAAGACGTTGAATGCACGTAACATAGCATAGAAGCAAAAAAAAAAAAAAAAAGAAGAATCATCCTAGGCTGGCCCAGCAAGAAAGACTAAAGTAAAGAGAAGAAATTAGGGCATACTGACAGAGAGTTAAGGAGAAGCAGAAACCCAACAATCCTGAAAACAGTAGAACAAGAGGTGCAAATTAACGAGAGATGAAAAAGAAGAAAAGACTCCAAAAACAGGAATCAAGACTGAAACAAAAAATGAATAGATAAAAAAGGTCAAGCAACAGAAAGAAAAGTTAAAATGAATGAAAGTCACACTGAATGACACACAATCAAGCTCCAGCATCCACAGTTGTGTTTCTCTAAAAAACTCTTTGATTAATACATGTACTTGTATCCTTTTGGTTAAAGTACTGCTGTTATATCTTTAGTTTGACATTTTTTAGACTTTTGGCAAAAATAACTGGTATTTCAGTAACAAAAGCATCAGTTACTTGAATGTGTAGTGTCCGTACCCCAGATCATAGTCTAAGGGGCGTTCTGTTTATTTGAGCGTAGCACAAAAAGTAATTAATCTTGTGCTCTAAAAATTGTAGATATCATAGTTAAGATGTTATTCTTTTTATCTGTTACAAAATTAAACAAATGCATCAGAGTTCATTTTTCTCTCAATGTGACCCCTATTTTGTACCCCTGATCGTGAAACTGCCGTTGGTACTACAACGTGCTCTCAGACAGATAGTGTCTGATATGTTTTTATTTTTCATACATTTGCATAAAAATGGAAAATGTTACGTTTTTTATTTGACACCATAATTTAGAAAGAGCAGTCCAGTACTTATGTCTGTTCACTACTAACATGTATGTCTTCTCGTGTGTTGCTGCCGTAAAAACACAATGCAACATGTACTAAACTCCGTATTCGAAAACCATACACTGATCATCATCATCATCATTTAGAGCCTATAGTGTTCCACTGTTGGACAAAGGCCTCAGCATGCTTTTTCCATTGTTTCCTATCCTGAGCCTCAGATTGATAGGACAGTCAAAATATTCGACTATGATTATTAAACGTCGATTCCAACAATAATTCAGCATTTTAAGGTGAGCTACACTTCATATTGCGTTATACCTTTATAATTCTTAGTTGTTATCGTAAGGAATTATTCATGCGCGAAATCTGCTCGGATCGCAAAAATAAAATGTTAATATGAGGGACCCTCTAGCTACATAAACAACTTTTTTTTGCAAATATGCCAGACGCCTCACAACTTAAAACCACAACTGACGTCAGGGGGGACAACTTGCTCCGTGGTGGTTCACTTTATACTATTATGTGATTTTTTTTTATCTAGTAGTTACATTTTCATAAATTGACCAAGGGCCAACTTATCCCGATGTAACGTGACAGAGAATCCCTTATGATAGAGAGTCCCATATCCATCCATTTGTTCAGGTAAGCCTCGCCCCAGGTTTTGGCCCACTTGCCCTGTAGGTCAGGCTAACCCTAACCAGGGAATTATATAGGACTAACCAGAGAATTATATCGTAGACGATATAATCCCCTGATCTCCCCTGCCTTAACCATTATAACTAAATATAGGGCGGACCTTCTGTAACACGATCCTTAAGTTTCGCTACAAATTGATTGCTTTTTTATTGCAATGCATCATTTTTGTTACTTTTGTGTCGTCAAGGGAAATGTTGCTGATTTTAAGGTTATTATATAAAGAGCTAGTTTTGATACGCTTGAAATGGTAGAAAATAATGCAGTATTTATTTCTAAAACGGAATACCAATAACAACATGAATATTTGCAGACCAGATCTTTATTCTGCGAAAAAAAAAAAAGAAAAACAGTTACCTTTGTGTTATAAATAACATAATGGCTAAATGAGGTCCTTATCCTTTGTAAGGGGTCGACGGTTAGCCGTGGTAATATGGAATTAGTGAGTGGTAGTTTTAAAAATATTTACATCTTTTAACTTTAATCCTTAAATTCTTCATGACCATATACACTACAATAACAAGAATACAATGAGTTTATTTAAAAGAATCCGTTGCATTATTTTTTTTCGATCAAGTCAAACAGTTAAACCCGTAGAGAAACTGATAATTCGTTTCCATCAAATGTTTAGTCTGTAGGTTTGTAGGCTTAAGAAATAGGGCCCTATTCCTTTTTTTTAAACAATTATTTTCAAGTTGGGTCTAAGTGTCAAGGTTTCATTTGAAAGTGAATACGCAAATCGTGCTAAAACACTGTATTTATAGACAATATTCCCGGGTTGCAATATTCAGATGTTCATATTATTCTTGGTACTCTCTCATGGGGTACTCTCTTTCCGGTTGAAGCGCTAGATGTGGGAAGGAATATGCTGGATTTGGTGTGCCTGAACTGTAACGAGAATCTGGTCTGCCTCCGCCAATCAGTGATCTGTCTTTGCTACTTCCGGAAGCGCAACATGCACAGCAGACGACAAGCATAACTATCAAGGTGACGACTGTTAGAACGATGAGCCAAATGAGAAGAATCATTACCACGGTGTTAGTCAACAGTGGAGAGTTGTTTATTGCTGCGGCTAAAAGAAAATAACAATTATGAATAATAATTTAGGACGATGATATCAGTTCGTTCTAAAGTTCACGTTTCAGTTTCTTCGCAACAATAGGCCTGCTGCATAAATTACCGTATTACCATTTTCCACGCAGAGGAATATTGGCTGTTCACCAAGTATTATAAATAATACCTTACCAAGAATTATAAATAACATACGCAACGTGTGAATAATTATGTACAGCATTCTACTACATGTATATAAAGACATACGAGACAGCAACATGTTTCATTGCCAAGGATATTCAACTATGATATGCAAACTCAGTTTTATAAGAAACCAATAAATCTCAAATGCTGGTCCTTCCTACACAGAGTAATTAGCATTTTGATGGCATGACACAATATGAGCTTATTTGGTCTCGAAGTGAGCATTCTTCACACAACTTGTGTAAATTCAAATCAGTATACCTTAAAAGATCAAGCAGGAAGGTCGACTTAAGGCACTTACCCTGCTTCGCCGCGTCACCTGTCTGTGCGTCGGCATTCCTTTTGGCGTCGGAAGCGGCGTCAATGGCGGCTTGTACACCAGACAAACTGTTCACTTCCTTGAACAGTTGGTCTGCCTGGACAACTAATGTTTGCAAGTTGCTTGCGTCAACGTTAACGCAAATATGTGAACCTGGGGTGTCGATACATGAACTGGGTCCACAGTTGCCATTGTTTGTTGCACATTCATCTATATCTGGATAAAACGTTTAAGTATACATGTATAAGTAAAATTTCTAAATTAAAGAAAGAAAAAATAAAGAGGATTTACGAATAAAAAGGGGCATATGTTCATCACGAGGCAAATGCTAATACATAATGAGCACGGTCCAAATTGTTAGCTGGATTTCTTTTTTTGTCAAAAATACATTTATGACATAGGCCTACACAATATAGTTTTACAATCACGCATTAACTTTAAAGCATAACAATAAACAACGGATTTTTATTTAGTTGAATTATCACGTAATGTCGCCATACTTATGCACTTTCTGTTGTCTGCTGCAAGTGTGAAGCCCGACCTACAGGAACACACGTAGGACCCTATCTGGTTCTCACAGCTGTGTTGACAACGACCGTTGTTCACAGAACACTCGTCTATGTCTGAAAAAAGTAGGGTAGGAATAAAGATATGATTATGGAAGACTTAAGTCATGTGGACCGTTTGACAGCTTTTATAAAAAGTGTCAGGAAGAAATTCCCGCTTGTGTCTTACTGACCACAACATTTTGAGTACTTTTACACACCGTACACAGATAATCGTTTGAGAAAAAATATGAACAAGAGTAGAGGATTTTGAAAATCGACTCTAATCCCAGATATAAAATATTGAATAAATTCTTAACACCATCTAAACGTTGTGCCAAAACAGCATTTTATTAAGTTTTTTAAATAATATATCTGGATGCCTACCATACTGGCACCTCTCTCCTTCATACCCCGGGGCGCACGTGCAGACGAAAGATTTGTAATCATCACGGCAGCTCCCGCCATTTTGACAGGGATTGGACGAACACTGATCAACGAGATCTGTAATGCACAATTGGTCATTTTAGTATTCAGAACATCATCACTATCAGACGTTGTACCGATATCCAAAATAGGTAAGTTTACGGCTTACAGGCACAGCGGACTTAATAATAGCCGAAAGAGCACATTAAGTTTTTCTTTAGAATTTTAAAAGTGAAAATCAAGGTAAATAAATTTATATTATTTCACAGTAATAATAATAATAAGTTATAACAATAATTATTATCATTAGTTTATTAATACATAGCAAACACAAGGTTGAAGTTGTACATAAACAGGATTAAAATAAAAATCACAAATTAAAACATTTACATAAGATAAAGGTATACCTCTAGCAATACCATCCCCACTTGGTCCCACAGGGCCTCGTGGTCCTGCTGGACCTTGGTCTCCTGGTTCTCCTTTAGCTCCTCGAGCTCCTTGGTCCCCTGTTGGTCCTTTGAGTCCCTCGGGTCCTTGTGCCCCTGTTATACCTTGGTTTCCTACAGCACCTGATGGTCCCTAGATGAACAGGTTACACACTGTGTTACATATGTTAGACTTTTAGTGATTTTTTTTCCTTTTTTCCCTTCTTTTTCTTTTTTCTAACTTTCATTCTTTCTTTTTCTTTTCTTTGTTGATACTTTAATACGATATTCATTTACATATTTAAAGACAAGATAGATCGTCAAATATTTGAAAAGAAAGATTGTGGCCGGTAGCAAATCAAACGAAAATGTAAAAAAAAATATTTAGAAAAGTTAGAAGAAAACCAATGGATAATCAGCTTTTTACAAATCTTAACATATAACTTGCTGAGTGAAAAGAGAATCGACGACAGATAGTTTCATTGCACTTTTAGATGATTCAGTTTACATAAACATCAAATATTAACCTGGCCACCGGTATCTCCTCTCTGGCCCTGTGAGCCCGTGGCACCTTGGGGTCCCACAGGTCCTTGAGCGCCAGACCCACCCTGAGCCCCAGTCACCCCTGTGGGCCCTGGGTCACCCTGTGGGCCTTTCAGCCCTGGGTTGCCTCGAACGCCTTTTGACCCTGGTGGCCCTGGTGCCCCTTGATCTCCTGTAGATCCAAATGGCCCTGTTGGCCCAACATCCCCTTGGTCTCCTTGTGCACCCTGAATAACGAAATTTAAAAACATAGTGTTTTTCTGATATGGTTTAATATTACTAATAAGTCATGTAATATGTACGGCTTTCTTTTTGAAAAAAAAAACATCGGTAAGTGGTACCATGTTGTGTTATCAGTGCGTCAAGCATGTGCAGCTTTAACATTTAAAACGCTTTATTTTATGGAGGGACTTGAAAAAGAGCAATGAGCGTTTTGACCGAATATCCATGTAGAACATATTTTATTTGGATTAAATAAACCTTATATATTGTGCATAGTATTTTAAAAATTATCTCTTAATTAGGCCTATAGATTTGTGTGGGACAAAAATGCTGTATTCTACGATGAATTCTTCAAAACGACAGGGCTTTTTTCACCTGATTCCCAGTTGGTCCCCTATCACCGTTTTCTCCCTGAGGTCCTGGAGGCCCTGGGGGTCCAGGGGGTCCTTGCACCACTTGTTGACACAAACCTGAAAGTACATGTGTAGGTATTTCGATAAGTAGCTCATCGTCTCTTTCAAGTCGCATGTACTAAAGCAGGTTCGCAATGAAGCGTGTTACACAGATTTCGTTCATTTTCAGAACTTTTCTTCTTTCACACGTCCCTAGAATTTGTACATGTACATTGTGACCAAAAGATACCCAAAGGATGTCTTGCTGGCAAATTCTAAATAATGACCTAAATAAGCCAATCAAGCATTTTACATTATTCGTCGCTTATTTCAGTTAATACAGGTGATTATTCTCCTCCCCCAGTACATGGAAGGAAACTGTGAATTAACCAAGGTTGGACTAAAATAGACCAACATTTTGACAGTTGTTACACACTACAAGATACCTCTCCAACAATCGATGTATAGGCCTACCTTGGTATGCAGTTGGAAACATGATCCCGTGAACTAGCTACATGTATACCAGTATTTTGAAGTGAATATTGGGGACAACACCATTTTGATATATGTTGATATTAAATCTAAAATAACCTAACAGTTTAATAATAGAAAGAATTATATTTTACCTGGAGCTAGTAACCAGACAGCGAAAGAAAACAGAAACAGCCTCATTGTCTTCCTGAAATGTATAAGTTGTGCAATAATCAACATTTGGCACTGACAACGTGGGCACGCAATCTTCTGAATAATTTAGTTTGGCCGCTGAAAGTGTTATGCATGTTAAACTATCGTTAAAAAAAACCCTAAATTGTTGTCAAAGCACGACTAAGATGGCTAGGATTTTGAATCTGTTGATAAGGAGTGATAGTCATAGGTACAAAGGATCACTGAGACAAAATGTAATACCTGCACTACTGATGGATATATTTAGACACGAGAGTCGTGAGAACGTGATCATACACACTGAGTAATGTGTCATAAATAAGTTTTCAATATCTAAGAGAAGACAGAAAGATACATCAAAGTACAGGTTGATAAAGACCTGTCCAGTCATAGAATGTTAGAATCTGTCTTTTAAAGACAAAGACCTGATTTATGTTTCCCCCGAGCCACAGGAGCTATAAATCAGCTGCATCTGCCCCAGGTAATAGACACACCTTAATTGGTGATATATTCCTCACTACCCAGAGATTGCTATTTTCTTTCTCGTGTTTATGTATTATATGTCATTTTAAACAATTACAAGATCGTTGACCTTACTTTGTTATTGTTTCTTTAACTGCACTGTTGTACATGCATCGTGGCCAAATAGACAGGTGTCACAACATTACTATTTTACACACTGGTTATGGCGAAACTCTCACTGTACGGGAACTTCACATTCACATATAGTAGAATTACCTTGACGTAAGTTTATTCAGGTGACAGAGACTCCATTTTAGTACGAGCGCAAGAAAGTGTTCATACCTGAGTTAATGATGCAGCAAAGACGTAACCATCGAGAATTATCCCCTGCCACACCCTTGTCAATCCATAGGGACGCCAACGATCCCTTTACCCCAGCTTAAAACCAAAATGGCCGTGCTTAAATTTGGTATTCAATGGTAAACAAAACTCACCTGGGTATTGTTCACACACAACAGCTCTGAACAAAGCTAAACTCAGGGCCTTGAGAAACGACGGGAAATCAGCAGCTCTTAGCCATGGCTACCTCTTTCTTAAACCGCTGTCACCTCCGCTTTCCCTTCAGCAGTGAGGTATTATGTAATTGTGACATCTAATAGGGGATACTTGACGTGTGGCTGAATCACCTGAATCCCAAATGCACGTTGAAGTAAGTAAGTGTGAAGTGGGCTTGGCCGCCAGTCTGCGCAACATAAGATGCACGATCGATATATAGGCTATTGTATGCGCTCTGCGAGTGTGTCGGGAAATTCACCGCTGATTGATCTGGTGCTGCTGTTACTGGGATTTTGTGGGGCTAGGCATAAAATCATTACAGCGATACAGACCTGGGAAAAATACATGCATAGATTAAATATTCAGTGAATTTTAACTTTGTGTAGTCAAGGACATGCTGCCATGTTTTCAACGCATGTTGAGCGACAAAAAAAGAAGGAAAACACAGATTTGCTTCGAGAAAAAAAAGACATGATAATAAGTTCACTTATTTTGTTTATATAGCGAACGCCCTTATTTAAAAAACAAAATTTATTGTTTAAATATGTAGGGTGAGATAGCATTTTTTTCAGATTGTTTTGCATACCTCTTAATGTTCCATGTTCTTATAAGTCACCAGCTAATATTTATAATATAAACTAAGAATGTATTTCTATCACGAGCTCTGAAGATGAACTCGTTGGTTATAAGTATGGCCTATAAATAACATGCAGATACAATGAATTACTAAGAAACTTTAAAATTGTTAGAATAAAAACCGGCAACTTTTTGCTTGATAAAACTCTTTAAAAATCCTTTATTCAATTTAAAAATTAGCAGTATATTGGTGTTAGATAAAAATTTTAAAGGGATTATAAGCAGCATGCTAGAAGGCATTCTCTTTTTTCCCCTAAATTGCGAGTACATAACAATTCCGAGTTTGTAAGACTAAGGCTGCTGGTGGACCCTAAAGAAAAACAAACAAAAGCACATAGTAAAAATATCTCTTTACTTACATTTCCTATTTCACAAACTGTCTCTTGGCATGATTTGGCAATACCATTAGCTGTAGGTCTGTACTCGGTATACTAAGGGTGTGTTAGAGCTAGTTGTTATTGCGACAGTTGACCTCAAAATGATCACACCCAGTCATCTAACACAATGGACTGGTACATCTACACCGCTTTATGTTTTTGGCTGCCACTTGGCAATCAACTTGGGATATATTTGCCTCTTGCCTCTTGTCATCAAGTTTCTTGTCATCTAATGCCTTCGATGACGGAATGAAGTTGTAGGTGCTTTTGTAAAACAGTCTGTGATCTCTCTCTCTCTCTCTCTTGTTGAACCTGAATGAGTTTTTTAGATTTACTCAGAAAGTTATTTAAAATCATTCATGCATTTTGATGCTCACCCTATCCAACCTAATCACAGTGGGAAGTTAAAGAAGCTGAGTTAAACATGTCAGCAGAGATGTATAAATACCTACAATTCGATGCGGGAGATGGTATGTTATTCTGATCTCCTACACGGATGAACATCGATTGAAATTAATAGTCCATTTTTGATAAATTTTCCCCAATATCTAGTCCTACTACACCAGTGTAAATATCATAGGAGTAATAAGGCGTTTTCCCACAGAGAAAACTGCAGTCGGATATTTGACCAGGTGCATAGCAAACCCACCTCCCGTCGATCTAATTCCTAACATCTAACATCTTGGTTTGGTCTTTCTCTTTAACCCTTGCCCCGGGGTACCACAGTTTAATAAAACATGGTTGCATTTCGGGCAGTGGCATTCAGCAGTTCAGTTTTGACAGGTAACTTTTCAAAAGTTTCACGCCTCACTATGTAGTAGTGTAATACTGTGCCCGTGTTAGTGTGTGATGGATGAAATGCTTTGACACGCGAGAGTTATCTCACTCATCTGTCTTTAAGTGCGGTTCCTTAGACTTCCCTACATAGGAGCGGGGATGACTCTACAAATTACTTCATTCAGATCTCGACAGCATCATTATCAATGCACGCGGCAGTTCAGTTCGCGTGCTGTGGAACGTTAGGACGACGGTGAAGAAGCAGAACGCAGAACTTTAAAATCGACCAGAAAATCTGGAGAACTGCGCAAGCGTGGCACAACGAATACCTGCACTTGTAGACTGACATGGGAGAGAGACGCGGTCATCTATTTTAGTTCGTCTGAAAAGAAACATCGTGTTCAGTTCCCTACGCCCTTTTACTTCGCCTGATCTCGAAGCTAGTAGACTTAGCGGGGAGCATGGCTAAGGTAAAATATCATTTTTCTCATTATTTTATAAAACCAAGTACATGTAAGTATGTTATTTACTAAGAAAAAGAGAGGTAGAGAAGGGAGAGAGAGAGAGAGAGAGAGTTGCTACGGGCTTATTAATTCGATCAATGCGCCTGAATCGTCAATTTAAAGTATTATATCTAAAACTAGTTTTGGAGGAAAAATGCAAATACTATAGTAAAGTTTGTCTGATAGACAGCTATTATATTGACATTAAATAGTATTTGTTACACTTAAGTGGAGACGGAAAAAATGAAACTAAGTGAAGGTTAATTTCTAAATTGGCAAGAGAGGAATTCCCTCGCGAGACGTCAGATTTGGTTTTAAAAATATTAGCTAAGAAGTATATTCGGCATAATACTATTACTTTGCGATCGATTCTAAAAACAGCTAAAATTTTCTCATCACGGAGGACAATGTTTAGCTGGGAATCGTTATTTACTTTGAAAACAAAATATAACACCATTTCCCATCAAGGATGGGGATTCATTTGAAAAACTGACAGCAATAAACTTGGATTGAATACATCATTACACGTAGTATTAATTTTGATAAAAGGAGATCTGAATGCATCACAAATGAACAAAAGTGCTGTAATGATTTTGTGAGCATATGATATGCATAATGCAAAGAACAGGAATGTCACAAAAATGTCACAAATGACAGTAATGTCACAAAGGTTAGAAATGCAACATTTTATGCAACAAGATGATTAAATGGATCGAACACCAAGTGTTTTTTATTAAGTTTGTTTATTAAGTGATTTTACTAAACATTATCCGTACAGATTTTCATTTTCCAAGTTTCAACTTACGATTATGAATTCATCCTTTCGAAATTAACATATGCCATTGTGTGTGTGTGTGTGTGTGTGTGTGTGTGTGCGTGTGCGTGCGTGCGTGTAGGGCCTACTGTCAATATCCCCTACTCCCACTAAGGAATTCTATCTCTTGTTCCTCCTCGGTCCCACACAGTGCGTTCTGTAGAATTATTCAGTAGAGATATTCATGTTCGTCTTGACAAGTGAGAAGAAGAGCAATTAAAGTCGACACCTCATGCCCGGTGAACTAGGTTAAATGAAAGTCATGAACAGATGTAAGATGATAAAATATTTCTTCACATACAACGTGATCATACACATAATGCGTGATCGCCATTTGGCAAATGAAGACGGCAGTTCATTCCCACTTAAATGAAAAGTTACACCTATGGAGGTAGGACTATGATTGATTAAACCTTTGAATCTCTGAATTTTGCTTCCATATATTGCTTATATATATATCACTTCTAGGAAACTATCAGTAAGCCGCAATACCACGTCTTTTATTTTTGTTGAAGTAACAAGGAAAGACAGTATTACATTACAGTGCGTGACAGTGGGTTGCAGGCAGTCCTGGCGTGAAAAACACTCTGTGCCGTCTAGGAATCTTACATGTTTCAAAAATATTTTATGCTACGTCGAATCAGCAATAATCTCAACGAGTTGTCAGGCGGTAAAGATTGGAAAGGTCCAAAAGCCGCTCTTTTTCATCAATTTCTTAGAATCTAACGAAAGGCTTATCTTTGACAACATTGCCGCGATGTAATTTCCCGCAAGCCTGCTGAATGAATCCCGGGGATATAAATGGATCTCAATACGGTGTAGAATCGAAGCATATGTATTTGATTAGACCATGAATGCACAAAAAATAAGTACCACAGGTTATTTATCTCCCAATATTGTGAAGATAACAACAGTTGACGGCTTAGAGTATACTGTATCTTAACTAGAAAATTGTTCAGGAGTAGTTTCACAGACTTCGCGTCGATATGTTTTCGTTCAACCATTATGTAGTGTGCGTTTTCTGCAACTGATCTATTTTCCTGAATTCTCACGCCGGCCATGTCCTTTGACACCGAAATCAAGCCATCTATCTAGCGACTGTGTGACACCATGGCCCAGGTCGCTCGACACAGCGAGACGATGGTTCTCGGCAGTGGTTCTACTATCAGATAAGATATGAAAATACACCATAGTCACGAACCCTACATACGTACACCTACACCCATAATTACAAGTCTTGCCCCAAGTGACAACTTAAATGATCAATAATGTGTGTGAGAATACAAAATTGCGGTGTTTTATCATATTAAAATACTTTTTACAGCATATTTAAGATATTTATTTGCGCATTTTTTTCTCTCTGTGTTTTGATCTTTCCCCGATGCCCCTTTCATTTCGTGTCTTCCAAGTTGATCTAAGATTATCATAGATGCTGCTATTTCTTGTTAGCACAGTATCATATTTCACTTATAGAACGGGGACTATGGGGTTTTAGCTTTATCTCTGTTTAAGACATTTATTTACGCTTAATTTTTGTCCCCATGGCTTGATCTTTTCATCCTGCTGATGTGGTATTGCGGCTTACTGTCGGTTTCCCAGAAGTGAATTTGGCATCATTATTTACACTTTCTTTTTGTCATCTTCTTTTGATTTATCATCTATGCTTATAAAATTATTATGATATTACATACCGCATTCTGGAAGAAAAATCAAATTATACCGGGTAAGCCTACAATTACGTTTACTTTGTGGGTAATTTTATTGTGAAGTTATGGCACTGTCTCATATAGTTTAGTGAATACAAGAAGTTCATCAACTTTGATATTTACTAATGCAACTAATGATCCAACCCCATGACCTGAAAAAGTTGAAATTACAGATAACAGGACGACCGCTCTCCGAGTTTTGAAGAATTTCCTCTTCGATATACCTCGTTGGTTATCTTAAAATGACGCAAACTATTCTCATCAAATTCTCTCTCTTGACTTAAATCACTGAATATGAACCTCGTTGACAGTGTGGGTGAGCTTGAAATCCGGCAATTTAGAGCGCCTTAAGGACGCGGTATGCACAATTAGGTTTGAACGCCAATCGATACTCAGGCCTAATGAACCGACATGCAAAAATTTGATAACTTCCAAAGGCAAGGGGCTTGAGAGCCGTGCCTTTTTAGTCCTAAGCGCAGATATTATGACGAAATATTCTGAGAGGCCTTCTTATCGTCAATTACACAAAGCAAGTTGAGGAAAAAGCAAGCAAAATTAATCCACTTAGTCAACTGACGAAGTATAGTCTAATTACCCGAGGCAAAATAAACATACTTCCGCATGGAACTTCAGTGAAATATCAGATTCATGAGATCTAATCCTTCTTAGGTCTGCTACTGTAAGTAAATATTTTACCAAACCTTTTTCGATAAAACAGCCATGAAACTGACGACCAGACTATCATCCGCCGTTGAAAACAAGCCTTCGGGTGATGGGCAGGCGGTCAAAACATGGTGGAGCGTGGAGTTACGAACAAATAAGAATTGAGTAATTTTGAGCCAAACTGTTTACTTGCTCCTCCCTAAGGATTAGGAAACTTATACCCATACATAGCCTCTTTTACTCATTTGCACGTAGATGGAATCCCCCTGCTTCAACTCGAGTATTCTGCAAAAAAGTTGAGGTGCGTACAATATTTTGGTTTTATGCACTGATATGTAGTCGTTTGGGTAAATTGTGCCAATAGTCTGTTGATGTTCACTGTATGAAATTCAAGGTAGGATCCACTTAAAGTAAGTTTTTTGGTGGGCCCTATCTTCAAGAGAACACGCATTTATACTAGTCTGTGGGTACTGGGATGTGTGCGTGTAAGGGCGTGGATACTCTATCACCAATATTTTCTGGACAGATTGTTCGAGCAGTGTTTTTACATTTCAAATGCTAAGATAGTCTGATCGAGCAAGACGCTGTATGTTGAAAACTGGTGAGCGATTAAGTCATGGTTGCCAAAGTCATTGTACGTATTAATTCTCAAAATGCGAATATCGTTTGCTGATCGTGCTAAAACAACAGAATATTACGTCTAAATCGTGTAAAAGGAGCCTGCAGTAATCCGCACAGTGTCGATACTGTCATTGTGGGTGAGGTGGGAGAAGTACTGGGACGGGGTGATTATATTCTGACATCTTCTTGACAGATGCATTAACAGATTGAAAACGGTCGGAGGGCCTCTTGTTCAAGTTATCATTTTTCTTTTGTATAGTGTGAACAAGTGACCAGGTTGAGGTAGGAGAGACCCACCTTGTTTTGGAGAAGTCTGTAACTGTACGGGATGACACAAAGGTGTATTAAATATAATATATGTTGGCAATTAATTGGTGTACTGTTGTTAAAAAAGAGCCTTGGGGTTTCTGGCTCAGACTTAGAAAAAGCATTGATTTTCAGTGCCACTGATTACTCTTCCCCAAAGCTACCGCTGGGTGTACTCTAATCAATGAGTTGCGTAAGCAGAAATACGAAGAAGAAGAAGAAAGAAAAAAAAGAAAGGCAGATTAATCAACAGTTTATGCATGGATCTACGTCATATAAAGCTTTTAGGTCTCACGCTGTTGTGCATTTCATGAACTCAATACAGCACGCACGGTTTCAGTTCCTGTACAAACGTTAATGTAAGGATCCTAATATTCAGCAGCATTTAAAAGCAAATGTCATTTTCGTTATAAACATTGGTGCATATAATCGTGACTTTTCATGCCTGCTTATTTAACTAAATATATAGAAATTCTTTTCCGGTAAGCTTGCCGTACGCATTAAGTAGACAGACGCAATATAAAAGGAAAAAAAGGGACCTTAAATAGAACGCACTCGAAGATGTATTTTATTAGCTGTGTATAACAGACCTCAGTGACATAGCACTGTGTACTGCAAAAGCCCCAACTAATGTCATTATATTTGATAATGCTGCTGAACGAAGCCATGTCTCGAATACTTCGAACCTCAGGGCGATTTCATGTGATCATGGAAAATCTTTGTATACAGTACTTCTGAATCATTTTTAAAATTTTGCCGCTGAAGCGCAGTGACGTCAAAAGTTAGATTAGGTAATTTTGTAAACCTAGAGCTGCTTTTGGATATTTTCGATCCGCAGCATCACCGCTGATTGACACAAGAAATAGGACACAGAATAAAATCAATTGAATTTCACTTACTTAGTGTATCCAGAAGCACATTTTACGACAACGCATCAGTTAATGACGCATTTATGAAAGACATTAATTAACACTTCATCTTCACTGTTTCACTACTAAGACCATGAACAATTCATACCCATTTTTGTGCTTAAGAGAAAAAAAATATTCTGACAACAGCAGCAGCAACAGCACAAAATTTATTTGCTTTACATTTGCAGACACGATAAAAAATCTCACACTTTTGTAAGGATGCAAAATACGAATTTTCTAAACGAGAGGCTTTTTAGAGCGTAAGATCTCTGATTGAAATTGATCAATGGAGAGTATATGCCGCAGCTTCAGAATAAAATACAAAAGGAGAAGTCAAGGTAAAGGCTAGCAGCAGACGAAGCGTTGAGAAGGGCAAAGACGCTCAGTTCAACTGTGTTTGTCATCGTGATACCCTCGGCATACTTTGACAGATGTGTATTAGTTTGAGCGTTTGTCGAGTAAGAGGAGGTAGGTTTGGTTTTTTGCGTGTTGCTATTTCTTTGTGAGTTATGGAACCAACTGGTGCTAAAATATTTATGTGCTCTATACACTACGTATTCAAGCATTGGAAACATCGAGATGTGAAGATGTGAACTGCATAGTCTAGGAGTGCAGGTAACTTAAGAAAACGTGTTTTGGAGAGAGAGAGAGAGAGAGAGAGAGAGAGAGAACTAGATTACACCATTATCTTTGGCCTGAGACATGATGAACCTCTCTTGTTCAGTGAATTATTTCCTTCAAGATATTGGATTTGGCAGATATGGCAGTTGGTTAGGAAGCGAGGCGTCGCAGATCATTAGATGTAGGATCCTATTTTTATCGAATTACATTAGAAAACCAATGACGAGATGTTTGTTAAAGCTAGAATTGAATTTGATGAGCTTATTGCCAGATTATCTGATAATACTATCGTAAGGTGTTCCGTCGGCATTGTTACTAATTTTTATGCTGCAATACATTTTATATATTATCCCGTCGAAGAAAGAATCAATTACTCCAAGATCTATCGATTTGCTGTATGCTACAGCAGTTTGCTCACCCAAGACGAATGGCACAGTACGTCATGATTCAGGTGTGAAACGAGATGACAGATCATATTTCAGTATACCCCCATGCCAAACCAGTGAAAAATGATTAATGTATCTTGGGAAAACCGTGCTCATAAAAAACACTGTATGAAAGGACAATCCAAGTGATTTCCCAGCGTTTGGAACTTTTCCTCATTTTTATTTTATAAGTTGTAGAATTTCAGCGAGACTATTTTATCCCAACTTTTGCCACCGACGAGAATGGCTTTAAGAGGGTTGTCATGGGCCCTCTAAACCGTTGCTGGGGACAAAGTTACAATGAAGAACGTTGGACAATGAATGTAATATATTTCAACAGAACAGAGAGGAGCACCTGTATAGACATAAAACTTGAACTAATCTATACTGATGAGGACCATCATGAGGTGTATTTAGTCACCGTAAACGTAATCTCCCTCATTTAGGGTCATGAATGCGAGGTTGCGATCTGTGGCGTAACTAACGATAAGTGTCTTAGGAGATAGGGAAGGAAAACCTTGACTTAAGGCGAGAATAACTGCGAATCCACTAGTTAGACCAGTGAGCTAACTGAGAATGTATTGCGTTCGTTCTTTCTGCGCAGAAAGAAGCGGTTTGCTTTCGCGCTTGCCACAGTCTGCATCTTCTATTAAATCTAAAAAGTACCGCACACACCATTTCCCTGTACAAAGGTAGAGTTGAGCGAAGTGGTAAATTGGCTGAAAACTGCAGCAATGTTGAGCAATATCACAACTGATTCATATTAGCCCAGTTTGCAGTTAATAAATGCAAATAGGTGGTCATAATACTTGATAAAGCAACTGTTCTGATTCTAATTTATGGGAATGAAGATGACCCAGCCAGTCTGAGGTCGTCGATGAACACGTAGCGCCCAGACAAGCTTAGGGGTGGTTCAGTTTAAACAGCATATCGGGGCTAATAAGGGTAATTATGCACTTGAAGTGAAAATTCAGGGCAATCACTCTGATGAAAAATACAACTCATATTAGAAAGTGAAAGTGTAAAGATGGTAGCCTACTAGTCCATCCTTTGTATTATGAAAGAAATAAAGCGGTGACATGGGAATGAACGGGGGACGGGGGATACAGACCTAGGTCTCTTAAGAAGACATCATTTTTATGTATTTTTTACTCATAAGTCCCTCTTTTTGTGGAATAGAGACGCTTGCACTCGGTCGTAATTCGCGATGCTTTCGGGTTACGGAACTTAAGGGCGGATCCAGAATTTTTTGAAGGGGGGGGAGGGGGGGGCGTGACAGGCCTCAATATGCGAGGCCTACCCTCACCCCCTTGGCGTCAGGTTTCGGGGCACGCTTCGGGGCCCCGAAAAAAATTGGTGTCTTGGATTGGTATTTAGAACTGTTTCAGGTATACGTGTTTTTGTCACGTATTTCTTCAGAAATCGAAGAGGGGCTCGGGACCCCCCTGACCCCCCCCCCTAAATCCGCCACTGTGACACACCTCGTCAAGTGGTCTTTAATGCGAAATTACTGCTTGTACAGTATTTCATGATTGGATGTATAATACCGGACACTATCTTTCCTCCACCTCAACAGTTACTTATAGCAAGAACTTCTTGCTTATAGCGTCGCAGTGTCCATTAATACTGTCGCTGGTAAGGCAATGCATTGTCAGCGCTAAGACAATAATACGTCAGAGCGACAGTTAACTCAGGTGGTCGATATGGGTCGGTATTTGAAATGTCAATAAAACCCGGGCCCCGATAAAAATTGATGTCTTGGATTGGTGTTTAGAACTGTTTCGGGTATACGTGTTTTGGCGCGTATTTCATCAGGAATCGAAGAGGGAGTCAGGACCCCGTTGACCCCCCCCCCCCCCCCCCAAATCCGCCACTGACATACACCAGTTAACTCAGGAGGTAGATATGGGTCGGTATTTGAAATGTCGATAAAACCTATGAATGATTGAATGGTAATATTAAGATTACTATGGCAACCCCGAATAATAAATTGACAAAAAAAAAATCGGTGTCTAAAATCAAACTTTCAAGATTTGCCTTAAGTTACTTTTTATTTTGATTTATGTTATGAAATATATGAAAGAATCTGTCTCGCTGTTTTACTCCATGAAAAGGCACGTAATGGTAAATCAATTGATTCATTAGTCAACGTTAATCCGGACGATTTATCAGCATTAATCAAGTTCGGTGCTAAATTCACACCGCCAAGAACAACTGAGCGAGTTTTTTTTTCGTGAATACGCATTCATTATCAAATCAGACAAAAACACTCTATGCCGTCACAGATGCGAGTCCACATTAATGGGATGAAGTGATAAATGGAAAGTGAGATCAAAATTAATTTGGTTTTATTAGTGTACATTGTAGCCTCATATCTCCTTTAAGTGAAGCCCACGGAGAGAGTGAAGCCGATTTCTTACAAAATGCTCGACTGGAGACGGTTCAGTTGGGGGTCTACGGAAAGCAGATTGACGCACACATTTTTGCGGTTCAGGAAATTAAACTTATATCTCTGCACTGCAGCTAAAACACGTCAATGTGGAACAAAAGGGGAGAACCAGACCTAAAATGTTTTCTTTGATGTCAGCCAAAAGTAATTACAATTTATGAATACTGGACTTAAGGGCATTTTCACCATTCATACTTTTATTTTTCATCATAATTTCTGAATGAAAATATTCTTAGATTTTTTCTTTACCCTTTTGGGCCTCTTAATTTACGAATCTGATCAGCAAGATTATGGTATTGATTTGCAAGAAACAACGAGTGAACCAGATGCGGTTTTCCAATAGGAAGAAATTAGGTTCAAGTTCGGTAATCCTAAATTGAAAGGGAAGTTCAATGGTAAACTTAAGATATAGGAAATCAAATAGACAGTCAGTGAAGCAGCGCGGTGAATATATCCTAGATTTTGGTCGTATCAAGTCAAAGTGGAAAGATTAACAGAAGGCACATCTTATAAAATGCCAATAATCATAGGATTTGTGGCAGCCCGGTAAGGTCAAATCACGTCATTTGCATTGTCGTAAAAATTTCATGATATCACTTATAAATTAGCCAGTAGACTGGCGGTTGGTACTTGCTGTAGATAGTGATCTCATGGCTGGGGCCGCTTCACTCTGCAGAGCTGGCATAAGGTAAAATATGACACGACATGTTTCATATGCTAAGGCAAAATTTCCAATGAAATTGAATAATAAATGAATAAGACAAAATAACGTCAACTGTTAGATTATTTTAACTGAGTGATTTGACTGCGCATAGAAATCAAAGTTAATCTGACCTTGGGTCGTTATACATGAGCCAAAGGTCTCACCACTCCTTGAAAATCGAGCTGACGATCGCACCATTGACGCAGAAGGAGACAGTGCTATATTCTGTTGTCAATGAAAGCTATTCAGCGTATGTTCAAGTTCGAATCAAATAAAAACTAGTAGTAGAAGGGGATAGCTGATATTTTGACACAAACGACAGTGCATTGTTGCATTTACTGTTGTCTTTTCTATAGTCAGGATTTAATCCTTTTTCTTTAAAATAGGGAGATAGCGTGGTAACCGGGGCATCAGAAGCTCATTTGATAGTCACAGAGACCAGATTCTCGTATATCCAGTCTCTGCGATGACAAATGGTTTTCCTTGTTCCACTTGTCAGTTCGCACATTACTGACAACTAGAGGCTGGTTGTCACAAACTTCTCTCGCTGTAATATTACCTCTAACATCCACACGGGGCACGACTTATTAATTGCTCGCTTCAGAAACGCAGGTGGGCCCAGTATATCACAAGCTTTTAGGTGACTAAATGATTTCCACAGAACTGCCGGAATTAACAATGACCAGGTCTCTGGACATCAGTGGACTGGCGGTGACTCTTTTTGCATGTCATAGTATTCGAATGGCGTCAACATCAGCCTTCTAACATTCAAGTTGACAGCAAGCGTATGTATGCAGATAAGTACGAATCGCCGTCAGTTCTCTGGCACTCGGCGTGTCGGTAAGTGTACGGTGAAATAGAGAGGAATCTATGAAGACCTATGTCTTTCAAGGAGAAACCTATGTTCTAGGGTAGAGGGAAATATAAAGAGCACGATGCATCACATGTAGCGAACAATTTACAAAATACCATCAATGTGATGATTCTTTCTTGGAAAGAACAAGGCAGTACAGTGCATTTCAGGTAGACTTACATACAACAGTATTTACACTAAAAAATTAAAATAAAAAATGCATCGAGCATAATGCAGTATGTCCTTTTTTCACCTTATAGTGATAGAGGTATGACAGTAATTGAAAAATGGATGAGGTGTTTGTAATGCGTTCTGCTTGTTTCCCGTTGTTGAAGCTAGATACCTGTATCCACCGACAAATGGTTAGATAGGTTTCATTTGATAAATGAAAATCATGGCATTCACAGATAAATGAATATCATTGTATTCACAGACAAATGAATATCAGCCTATTCACAGTTGTGCGAGAATAAAAATGTATTTGTGTGTGTTTGTGTGTTTTGAGCCAGCGGTATGGGTAACATTATCCATACAAAGAGCACCTTATAGGTAATGGCATTCAGAATGGAACTTCAGAAAATTGGTTCAAGCGTTCCTAAGAAGTTATCTTGCGAGCCGACCATATCTGGGCCAATTTGGAAAATCAAAGTCAACATTTTAAGATTCCTAGGATGATGCTAGGTATTTTCTCTGACAGCAAAGTACATTTGATAATATTTTGCTTCTTTCTTTCCATTCCTCAATGGAATGCAGACGATCATTTAATGAAATATTGTGGTAATGCTTACCTTCACCGCGCTCATTAGGATGCTCTCTGACGGGAAGATTTAGGAGCTTGAATCATTCGTTTTAATCAATTTCATGATAATGGGGAAGTCATTAACACCTATTGATTTTGATAAAACTTTTGTATCAGTTCCCTCTTCCATTTTAGGAATGTGAAGTGAGCAGCGCTGCAGACGGTATGTCTGTCAGGCTGCCGGGCTGAAATGCACCGTAGCCATGCTGCAAAATCCGTAAGCCATATCCGTCGCCAGGTGGAACAGGTGATTCTATGTTTAGAAAACACTGTAGCTGAACTGAGGTTTCTCTCCCAAGACATCAAAATATTAGGAAAACAAATCGATGTGGTTACAGATCGACTGCTGGAGGACTGCCCGTTGAATTCGTTAAATGTAACAACTACTTCATTTAGAGACGCTACCATGATTACACTGCAGGACAGCAAAACACCACACAGACTGCCAACACAACCGCTAGGTCATCGAAATAACTCTCGCGTTGTTCTCTCTAAAGAACAAATGTACCCAAACTCTGCGAACTTTATGAGAAAAGAAAATACATATGAGGATACCAGAAGCGTTGGGTCAGATAAGGAGAACGTATTCAGTAGTACACCAGTCAAATCAGTCGCCTCTGCTGATCTATCTCTACAATCCTCAATAGAAGATACTTACGCCACGGAAACCTCCGGGAGAACTGTAATTGCGACTTTGCACCAGAACCCTAATCAGGTCTCAATGTCATCATTTATCAGCGATAACGAATGTCACTTTTCTAGAGCCTTCTCTTCAGACACAATCCCTAATGGTGAGTCGTCGCCAAACAATAACTCAAACGCTTGGGAGTTTTTACACAACGAAAAACTGAACAAGGATCAACCAGCAGAAACGAAACCCAGTGTCATGTATCCAGTGTCTCCAAATAATAATTCAACCGGATTTTCATTTGTCTCGGAGATTGATGAAAAGACGGGCTTTTTAGTAGGAAATGAGATATACAATGAAAATCTCAAGGCTCACAATGGCAAGTATCTTTCATGCGACACATGCATGTTGCATCACGGGGTGTTACGACAAGATCGAATAGATCTTCTGTTTAAGAAGATGGAGATTGAAAAAGCATTTGATAAAGTGGGTCTAGAAGATAAAAAACTACAAGATTCGGTCAATTTTAGTGGCGGTTTTCTCAAACAGCTTCATGAAAAATGTAACCAATATGACCAAAACTGTCTTTCTGGGTCGCCTTCATTGAAAAAGAAGGCGTTAATAGGGAAAGACATTCCAAATACTAAATCACAAGATTCCAATAATTCAAGCGCAAATGTTTTGCTAACGGCTGGCGACGAAAGTGCATCTGGGCGAGAATTTAACTTTTGCGTCTTGCCAAAGGAAGTAGAGTATAGTGGATTATATGAGTACGTGCTCGATATGACATTGGAAACCATGTCTGATGACGGTCATGACAGTAACTTTGACGAATGGAGCGAGGACGAAGGGTCGATTTCATTGGACTTGGAATATTCAGCGAGTTACAACCGAGATATGAACACATGGACGTCGTTCGCACTCGTTCATGTTGACAGCGTCTATGAGGATGATTTTGAATACGAAAATCTTGGTGCTTGTTGTGGTGAGACCTCGGGCTTGGACAACATATCACCCACTACTTCCCGCAAGACCTACCCTGGTAATTGGGAAAATGATTTGGAAGAGCTGGCTCTGACGTATTGCTCTCCGCGGAGTAAACGGAAGCATTACTTATGATCATATTAAACGCAAGCTGTTTACAGTAAAGAAATCGTTAAATATTGGTATTTGAAAACAAAATTTTATATGCTGTCCTTTAAGGCAGAACTAGATAAATCGTCAGTAAATTAAATGTAGATGCAGTTTATATATATATATATATATTCCAGCTGTCTCTTTCATGTAGTTATGCCGTCATGCAATCCCTATTTCTGGTAAAGACAACAGCCTAATCATAAGTCATCAGGCAACATATCACGTTTGATCAATTTTACCTTGCTTTGGCTTTTTTTTAATGTTTCGTCACGGAGTTGGACTCATTTCACTTACAAAGTTCTCTACTTCTATGGTCTATCAAAGGAACAGGCCAAACAAGTACGAGAAGTCCTGTGCAGCCACGACTGAGTGTTTCTGTGATTAGACAAACATTTTCCTACAGCAGACTGTTCCACGTCGCGTGTTGTAAATAACAAAAATGTTTTAAAAGCGGTGTCTGTCTCTGTGTCTTAGTCTGTCGCAGTCATAGCGTATTCTATCATGTGTATGCTTACAAAGTACAAATGGCCATAAAGATAAAAGCGTTATTTTATTTCCCAAGTCGCATTTCTTAATCTGTGCAGGGAATACTAGTTATAATTGCAAAATTCTGTAATATATGGTTTCTTTTTCAGGCGGGATAATGGTAATGGTCTTGTCAAGAGCGCACATCGTGAAATTTATCTTTTATATTCCGTTCCTAAAATAATGTCGTCTTAATTTTAAAAGTACTGAAAATATATTAAAAAAGTGAATGATTGCTTGGCTTGGCAGTGTTTACATAATGTGTATTTAGGTGTGCTAAAATAAGAATCAAGAAACACGCCTAGTCAAAATAACTTCAGGCCAGTGAAATAAAATCCATTGTTATGAAACATAATAATAATATTGCAACCTTTTTTTAGAAGTAAAAAAGCGACTTTGTAAAGGTTGCGATAACAATCTACTAATAGTCATTCTCGATGTTATATCTTTGCGTGATTCGAAATTTTGCTCTTTAAAAACCATCCTCCTTTGCATCGATTTTATCTAGAAAATGTTATCACCCCTAAATATGACCTAAAAACGACATCAATTATCGTTTTGAAGCACTCATGGCTGTCGTATTACGTCGCCCAGTCTCACATCCGTCAAGTTTCAATACAGCCAGTAATTATACACTCCGTGCCGATATTATCAGCTATGCTCGTCAACCATATCCATAACTGAAAAGCAATAGTGCGTTAACACAGAGAACGTCTTCATTGCAATTGACAGCTTGTCGGGAATTTATAGTTTAATCTTACATGTTGGTATAATATTCCTTTGCAGTTTTTGTCCTTTTTTATAAATGAAGTCCGTTGTTCCTGGAGATCCATTTCACGACCAGCAGTTTAAAGGGCACAAACACGATAGATGGGCATCTTGCGTTGTAGTTAGATGTATGCATGTGTTTTGGCACGCAAGTGCATGCATCGTTGTGTTTGTGTTGACTTGATCGCATGGGTGCACGTTTAATATTCAGGGGTAGAGATGTCGAGAAGTGTCTATTGGTAGGGCCTTTTTTCATTCCACACACACACACACACACACACATATCTGTCTTAACGTGGTGGTTTAAGACTGCATTCCCACGGATTTTAGATCGATCTATCCCCGTGGGGAGTCTCACTAGATTACTGTCAGCTTAGCCGGCTTAAATGTCTGCCCCGCCTACTAAAAGCTGTAAGAGGGTAATTACAAATAGGCCTAACTTCCGTGCGCGCTCGGCTGACAGCAATTTAACATGATCCCCCAGGGAATTAGGTCGATCCAGATGGATCGATCTTAATCTGTGGGAATGCAATCTATGACTGAGTTCCCATACCTAGATCGATCTAACAGGGTCCATCCTTCTCCAAGGGATTTCTCGCTAAATTGTTATCGGCTCAGATGCCTGGCACTCATGCTGAAGGTGATAAACGATAATTAATTGCCCCTAGAAACTTTAGTGACAGACATCTAAGCCACTTAAGTTGATTGCAATTTAGCGAGAATCCCCATGGAGATAGATCGATCCACAGTTAGTACGATAGGGACTGGGACCCCATTTCCAGAGATTAGATCGATCTACTTTAGATCACCCTAACCCCCTGGGGGTTCACGCTAAATAGCTGTCAGCCGAGCGGACACGAAAGTTAATTACCCCCTTACTGCTTTTAGGAAGCGGGACAGACATTTAAGCCGGTTAAGCTGACAGCAATCTAGTGAGACTCCCCAGGGGGATAGATCGATCTAAATATCTGTGGGAATGGTCTCTAAAATACGTATAATAAAAAGTAAGTTCAGTATGTCTGACTTTACTCTTTTATTGACATATATATGCAGTAAATGCAAAGATGACCGGATATCTAGGCGAGGCTTTATTGCATTTTAGTAAGTTGCAGTAACTGCTGTATTTATCATTGGGTCGCTATCATCAATCGTGAGGATGATTTCTGGTTAACTATACACTTAAGTTAAAAAATACCCACGGTAAATGAGAAGTATTTTACGACGCAGGTGCTGCAAGAGGTATTGCTTATGTATCCGATTGCAGCTACCTGGGGCGCTTGGAACCCTGGTTTAGAGGAGACCGTGAACAAGTTCTTTTATATTCAGGCTCATTGGCAACCCTCGTTTGTCAGATGACGAAAAGGACATGACAGCGTCAAAAATGCGAAAGTTTGACCTGAACACCTGTGGGTGTTCCGCTTCGAGAAGTGGATTAGTTAAAATTAAATTCAACAGACAGAAGCAGTGAAGTGGAATACAGAATGAATTGTTATTTACAGTCTTCAGATCTGTGTGAATGCTCAAATAAGTTGTGTGGCTATTGTACCGCAACGAAAGAACTATTTACAAACAGCATAACATAAGTTTGCAGAGAGAGAGAGAGAGAGAGAGAGAGAGAGAGAGAGAGAGAGAGAGAGAGAGAGAGAGAGAGAGAGAGAGAGAGAGAGAGACTTTTAATTTTCATCACTTCCCAGCATCACTTCACGCACATCAAAAAAAAAAAAAAAAAAAAAAAAAAAAATGGATGTTTTTAAATCGACATCTCACTACAACACAGACATCTCACTACAACACTAATATAATATTCGCTTCTTTTTGTGGCTTTCAAGTATTCGAGATGTTATGCAGCTTCAGTAACCATGTCCCCGCGACGTATAAAAAAGGGGTTGGAAATAGCTGCCTAGCCGCAAACCACGAATCACGCTTCAATAAACTGTTTAACAGTTATATAAACCGCGGTTAAAATAGTACTAAATGGCGTTTTTGCATCGCGATATTAAAACTTCTATGGAAAAGGTGTATGGTTAAAGAACATTTCTTCTAGCAATCCAGCACTACCAGTCTACCACCCCAAGTACCGTAATAGAGTGATGGCTGAGGTATCACATACCCAGTAGTATAGAAATAGCCCAAAAGGCATTTCTACTGTCAAGGGGATGCGTTGCTCTCGGTTGAAAAGTTATTCAGAACAATTGAAAATCATAAGTGATAAATTAGTGCAGTGATGTCGTTTATGATAACCCTTGGTCATGTGAGGTACAAATATTAGTCATAAATTGGAAGACGTTTGGTACAAGAAGACGGTTTTATTTCAACTCCAGGGCGGTGTCTTGTACCTATAATGGCGGTATTGGGAGGTAATAGCAACATGCACACGATAGCAGACTGTTATCATTTGCAGTGCCCGGGAAAACTTTGAACAAAGGGAAGAGAATATGGAAATTTTACATCCTGCCAGAAGTAACGTCGTTTTTTTTTTTTTTTTTTTTTTTTTTTTTGTAACAAAAGAGGTTCTGACAACAGATGTAAAATTGACATTTTTGATACTTAACGTTAATATTTCTCCATAGATATGAACTAATAAAAAGTATGCCTATTTCCTTTGTGTTCAGTCTTTATTTGCTTTGGCAAGACTAAATGTGTGGGGTTCTGGGTTATCATTTCTTGAATCGGATTTAAGTTATACTGGCTGAAACCCAGTACTTGTCTGACGTCACATAACCAGGCAAAAGACAAATGTATAAACGTGCTCATCTTCTCTCAGTTTTAGAAACAGTCACACTCTAAATAAGGGTGAACCAATACTCTATGAACCTGCATGTATTCAAGTGGTTATAATGCCGAAACCCCTTGCATCTTTTAATTACCACATTTATGAGGAAATATGCGAAATTGCACGAGCCCAGCACCTCTAGATAAGTGCACAAACGAAAAAAATCTTACAGCGCTGATTGCAGCATAAAATTGCCATATAAGCTAGGTGTCGCAGTTTATCTATCAGTAAGTCCCAGTAAAATGTACAGTTAAAAAGTTTTTCATCTCATTTTTATTTTCGACAATACGCAGGTATGCGAGTTGGGCAGGACTGGGACCCGCAGATTGAGAGTAGGCCCAAGCCTGGATACCGCAAGTTGTTTTTTGTTTTTTGTGCCGTATTGTGTTGAGCATCGCCTACTAATTATGCAAGATTTTTAAAAAACACTAACATTAATTTACTTCAGTTAAACAAAAACGTTGAATTTCGAACCAATCCTCAAGCTTTTCCTATAGGGGCTTCAGTCATTAATGAGAAAAGAACTAATTTGAGAATAAGATGCATAATGTTGGACCCTGGCCGTTATATATTAATATTCCATATTAGCACACATGGATGGTGAAACCTGCCTACAAATGCCCGGATATATAATTTTTTTATATTTTATTATTATTTTACAAAAATATCTTGCAGATATGAAACATTTGCGGGGTCTAGAAATCCAAATGTCGTCCAAGGGCCACCGTTAAGAAGTGAATGTTTAACAATGCAGCAGTACACATTTGAACGCGTGAGCTTTACAGATATGCGGCTCTACACCCTCTTTATTAATCTCAAATGTCTTCCCGCAATAAATTTCTTAACCTAGGCTTTTGCCAAGAAGCCCTAGTTAGGCATCTGAACGAGACAAGCTACTTCATATCTAAACACATATGGAGGTTAGAAAACGGAGAAGCTGGCAGGCATCGGAATCAAGGCTCGTGGTACCCAATAGATCTTTTAAAATAAATGCAATACTGTTATCAAAATACTATTATATTTTCGTTGTTACAGGATTCGCCGTGTTGGTTATAAAGGTAACCATCCAATACCAACTTTTTGTATTATATACGACAAAAAGAATATTCATATTAACAAACACAACTCTGTTATATATAGGAAAATTGTTAGGTACAGACTAAATTGTTCCCTAAAAATACTTGACTTTCCTGAATACCTACCAAATATTACTGATTTACATTTAATTTTCATTTTAAGTAGTTAGGAGAAAATAAATTACCTCTTTGTGGCTAATGCAGTAATAACTCAAAACATAGAATCAACATCTAAAACATTCCTGTTTATAAGGTCAATGTCCAGTGGTAACAAAAATACAGAAAATCCCATAATTCATTAAAGCTCTAAATGAGTTAACAGTGCAGTTAAGAGAAAATTAAAACTGTAACAATTTGCATAGAAATATACACATCTTTAAAAAATATGTACCATAATTTCATTAAGTTGAGACAACTTCAAATATAATTTAGATAGAATAGTCTTTGGCAAAATAATACTCATTCCAACTTTCCATAAACGAAAAAGCAAACAAACATAATGAATTCTTATATTCTTGCCAATTAACAATATCCCATCTAATGATTAGAAAAAGCATCCATGCACTGAAATAATGTAAACTACTGTACATCTGTAGACATAACTGTAGACAAACAAATAACAAACACATAAAACTAAAGCAAACTCTAGTAAGCAGTCCAGAAAAAGTAGTAGAGTAGCAACCTTTTTCTCTTGTCCACATTTGCAAGTTTATCCTCCAAGGACAAAGTTAAAAATTTCATAAAGTACTCCATTCATTTAATTAGGCATTCATGATGTCTCTGATAACTTTCTTCAACTGTTGATATTTCTTCTGAAACAGGATGGGAATGTATCGTGTCTTTGTGGTACTGAGGGGTAGAAATCAAAGTTCTGACTTGCCCAGTGTGGCATGAACGGCTACCTTGGTCAGCTGTGACTGGAATTTGCCATCTACATGTTTCACTGAAAGTAAAATATGTACTTTAGAAAATAACTAAAAATAATAAAAAATAAAACAACAACAAATAAAATCAAGTTCTGAACCAAAATAAGAAAAATCACTTTGGTTAAAAAAATAACTACTGCTCATACATTTTTGGTGGCACAATTAACACTTGTGGGACAGAGTCCAGGTCCTAAATAAATAACAGACTCATAATTAGGAACTTGCTAGTGTAGATTTTCCATTTTTTCAAAGAAAATAAGGGTCTTATTTGCCTTATCTATGACCGCCCTGGAAACAGGGTCTTGGTTAAGTAAAAAGGAAAAATCTTGGCTTCATCGCAGGGCAATTTGCCAATGTTTTCTCCTGGTTTATCCTACTTCAGATGAAATCTCTCCATTGAATTCCCGCATTTTTCTGCTTTATTATGCATAATTTTCCACTCTATTACTTGTAGTGGAAAGCATGCTAAAAAACTTCTTCAGACACAAAGGCTTGGTCCTTGATTAACAAAATCAATGGATAAGGCTGAGTGAAAATTGCCTGAGATACAAAGTGATGTTTTGCAATACACATCCCCTTTACATTGACTGATATGCACAAATTAAAAACGCCTTCAGGCTTCTACATTTGATTGCAGTGTCTCTTAGCATACACAATACTATCAACATAAACTACTGCAACAGTGGAATAACTCACATGTTATATCATACATATTTGTTTGACCATATCAGTACAGATAACTTAAAAAATAATTTTCATGGGACACTAATGTTAATATTAGACACATTTCAACAAGATCACTTTAAACTTTTATAGTCTTTACTTCTGCTAGATGAAAAATCTAATACTACTCAAACATTCCTCTATTAAGCCTTTACTTATCTGCAAAATGAGTGGACAACTTTTTTTCTCAACCTTATTTCCTACACATTTAGTTCTCCACCCATGTCAAGTGCATCCCTACAAAGATAACTGATTAAAAGCCAATTAAACCAGACAGTAATTGATTAAGTTATTCTGTTTTATAAAATTGTTGTTGGCAGCCAATCTTGTTACCTCTTCCTGGGGTAAAGACATCAGTTCTACTCTCTCTGACATATTTACCTGGCAAAAATTTAGTTGGACCTCATCTTAGAAAATATAGTGAAGGTTAAATACAAAGTCAAAAATATTACTATGTAGATAATTGTAGTGACAGCAAATTCCATCAGATTTAAACTTCCACATGCCTACACATACTTATATGGGGGCAAAGTTAACATATTTTACATGGCATTACACAGTCCATGATGAATGATAATGACAAAGCATTGGGACAGTTGAAATCATGAAGTAATAGAGGTCAATTACATTACATTTACACCTGCAATGAAAAAGTTAACCTTTACGGGTCACTTTTTTCAACTTAATCATTCAAATTCTTAAACATGTTATATTGAACCAAGTTTAAGTATCAATCTAATTGCATAAAACATATTATACTACATGAACCAAATATCTCCTAGAATCAAAAATGGAATTTATGTAAGTTTTTATTTACAGAAATTACTATTATATGGTCTGATAAAATGGTCCGATTACATGGTCATATCTAACCAAGCAGCAATGTGCATGCATGTATATGGTTTCATATACTTTCATGTAGCACCCTTCCTGACCTCCCTCACAAAACAACAAAGTCTTATTTTCTGGAAAAATTAAGCACTGGTTAACTTCCAGTACAATAGCAAACATTCATTTCCCACCTGCTGTCAGGTTCTCACAATCGATGAATAATTTAATAAAAAGTCTGACTGAGTAATGGTTGAAATGTTTCCAGGAAATCTTTATGTCAAATTTAAATACCCTGACGAATACATTCAGTATGTATTCATTGTACAATAGAAGGAACAATTATTCCCTTGTCCATGGTACAGTCACATTTGACTTTATCCAAAGAACACTGCATCTTTCTTCCATATAACTGGTAAATATGTAAAAATACAGATCATACAGCATTAATAAAAAATAATCTAGACATACTAAAAATTTATGAAATTAACACCTATATGTTTCAAACCTTCTCAATGGATGTATTATGGTTTTAAATAAATCAGAAAAAAAGCCATGTCATCTCCATCACCTTGGTCCAAAACATTGTGTCAGGAAAACCACAAAAGAAAGCCAATGCCAAATCCCAGTATTAAGTTTGAAAACAGGACACATCAGCCTGTCTGAGAGCTTAATTGATGCTACCAATAAATAACTTTATTTACTGACAGAAACACTCTTCAATTACAGCATTAGGCAAATAACAGAAATAATTACCACAGAAAGAAGACATCAGTCTTACCCAAGATGAAATTAAGAACACTCAAACTATCACTGGATCAAGGAATCCATGTCATCCATTAACCATTTCAAATAAAGGATCCTTGGTCAAATATGATTTCTTATACAATCATTAAATCGTCACATAGAACTGTCATAACTGTTTAACACTTCATTGGAAAGGAAGAGGACTCTAGTCTACACCAACAAATCTCAAAATTTATATTCAAAACTTACTAATACCAAAAGTGAATACACTGCCTGGAAAATAAAAACACATGAACCACCATTTTTTTTAGTTTTCATCACTTGAATGGGAGAAATGGTCTTTTTCTTTACTTGTTAATTAAGCAGAATTTATAAGTTAGCACCTGAGTTGTATAGTTATGAACAGTTTTCATCTTGTCTTTTTTTCTTTCTTTTACTGATTCAGAAGACATTGGAAAAACATCCTAATACCTATATAAACCTGAGACCTACAATTAGGTAACAGAGGGTGCAGGATAAGGTTAAAAGACAGGCTTATACGTACTGATGGACTAAGTGCTGTTTTAACATCTGTTATCTTTATTTTCCTAATGGGGTTGAATAACATAACACACAGAGATGATGCACAGACATGTTGGAAAAATTTAAATCCATACTCTACTTCCATTAATGATTACTTCATTTCAACTTTACTTAAATCTGAGGCTGCACCAGTCTGTTTGTGTGGTCTTCACTACCACAGCAGACTAACATTTACTAAAATTTTATAACACAGCTAACCTCAGATAAACATAAAGCAGAATCAGTCATTTAGCAAAATCTACTTTAAATTGTGTAGTAAAATACATCCCATCTGCAGAAGACATAATAACGTAAGTTAGGTTGTCCAATTTGTGCTTCCATCGATTGGGAGATTTAAGTTGGATTACATTAACTACAGTTTTGCTTTGGTTCATCAAAAATATCATAAATGCAATAAGAAAGAATAATGAGAAAGGGATTTCAATATTTATTTAAAATGAAAACATTTTTTTCTGTGAAAAATGAATTTCTTGTTTACTTGTGAAAATTCTGCAAATTACATTTTACTGAAGCTTTGTGCGTTGTTTTTAACAAGAGTTGTATTTATACAATGCAATGGCATTCTAAACCCTTATCAATGTTTCAAGTACTAAATCAAAGTTCAAATGAGAAATTACACATTTAACTACGGACTCATTTGGGGGTCCAAATAACACTTTAAAGCAAAAGGTTACCTTCATTTTTTTGAGTGTTGACTTCCAACTCCCCTGGTCTCAGTGGCACTTTGCCATTACCCTGGAAACACAAAGAAATCAATAAGGAATAAAACAAAACAAAACCCAAATACAGCAAAATCATTTCTTCTCAATAATTTCACAAAATTGCAGTTACAATTTTTCATAGATTGAAAATGATTAACTTTGCACTGTGCAATTGCACTAGAAAATGAAAAACATGTTAATAAAGTTATTTCTTTCTTGCAGATTTGCTTAAGTGTGATTTGCTGAAGTAAACATACTTTAGTGGAAAGATACCTCAATTTCATTGAAAAAAAACAAAAAAAAAACAGTACACTAATATTTACATGTCAGATGTAGGCCTACAACATTTACCCTTTCCTCATATAATAATGAAATAATAATAATAATAATAGTAGTAGTACAACTTCTACTCAGTTTTAAATGCATATTTTATTAGAAAAAAAGCTTCTACTCACAAAAGCTTCTCCAGATGTAACTTTTCCTCCAGAGATATGCAAGTTGAATTTTTCAAAGAAAAGGTATGATGTTGCAGAGGGTCTTTCCACAGAACAGGAAAGGGAGGTTTTGTCAGAGGATTTCTCTAAAGTCATCACCCATGACTGGCAAAAAAATGATATTTAAAACTAGTTTTGATTTATGAATTCATCCAAACAAACCTTTTCTTAAAACAGACAGCCAAGTAAGTGCTACTTCTAAATTAAAAACATTATCTCAGAGAGTGCTTTTTTTGTTTTGGTTACAGTAGGTAATGAAACACTATTCTAATGCTAGTACTATGAATGTGTCAGTTGTGAGATTTACATTCTAACTTATTGGATAAACTGTTGCAAACTGGATGGATAAAATTCTGAATGTGACAGTTGTGACATAAAAGAGAACAGTTTTGACTGCACATACAAGTGTGATGCTTCATGGGATGGGTATGCCTTTTGCTGAAGAAAAAGGCTGATAAAAAAAACAGAATTGTGAAATAAAAAATTACCTCTTTAGTGCCTCCTTGACAGGAATATGCAAAAGTACAAATAAATTCACCCTGAAATACAAATTAAAATCATTCTCCATCAAATCATACTGACTTATTAATAAAAGTCTAAAACAAGTAGTGGTTCTCATTGTTTATAAAAGGGTGACATTTAAAGATATGCATGTTAGCTAATACATGTTATCAATGTAATTGCTTTGTACTGTATGAAATTGTATGTGTCTCAACATGCCAGCATATTTTTTCTGTATGGTATAAATGCAGAATAACATTGTTAGTCCAGGGCAATTGGTCAGATTTTACAGGCATTGCATATTGCAGACTAGTAAGAGTGGATACTGTTCATTTGACTTACAGCTTGGCAAAGCAATATATTGTGCTTAAATTGATAACTTCATTCACCACTCTGATGTTAGCAGTATGTATGGGTATGTCCTGGGTTTAAAGAGGAGAAAGGGTGTGGGGAAAAACCTGTGTGGTTGTGGTGGTGGAGGAATCTCAGGCACAGAGGAAGCAGAATGGGTCATGTGTGATACTATGTAGGGTGATTGGTGTGAAAAGAAAGGTGCCCTTGGACCTGATGGTAAGGTGAAAGGAGTAGGTGTTGGGGATGAGACTGAAGGAATTAAGGGCAAGACTGAAAATGATTCTGTTCTAGGGTTTAAGGATAGAGGAGAAAGGCAAACTGGGGAAGATGACATGCTCATAGATGGTGGTGAAGCAGTTTGAGGGTGGGGATGTGGCTGAAAAAAATGTTGGAGAGGGGGTGAAATTAATTCATGATAGGAGTTTGGGAGAAGAGAAAGATGACCAGTGTCAGGGCAACTGCCAAAAATAATATTCACCTGGTACTGATAGTAAAAATATAGCAGTTATCAAAGCAATACACAAAGCAGCTTTTGTTGCTTGACAGGTAACTGCATGGCTCTAATCTGAGTTACATGCATGTTGTTTGTTTCCTAACTTTTTATTCAGTTTCATTGGGAATTACCAGGAATAATCATAAACAATCTCATGCGACACAATTATGATTACCATTTTGCTTTAATCCTTTACATTGTCAATGGTCTAATTCACTATGCAATTAGGTTTAATTAGAACTGCTTTTTCTGAACTCTGTAGTACTAGTACTTTCATACATCAAACCTAAGTTGGTATCTTAAATGTTGTGGACGACATATTTACAGGATATGTAAATGAAGGAGGCTCACACCAGGCAATTTAATCCATACTTGAGGTTTCTTTTTATTCCAATTGTTTTATTGAAAAAAAAAAGCCACATTGAAATATGAAGTCCTGAGTGTAATGCTGGCACTTTTAAGTTAAAACTAAGACCTCACTCACCCAGCTTTCTTCAAATATTTGTGGCTTCCCGCCCGGTTTAACATCAAAATTTATCACTTTAGGCAGTTCTTCGTTTAGACCAACAGACCAGAAAGAGACGAAAAACGTCAAAGTCAACACAACATTTTCAGTCCACATGCTGCAGCTTCCGGAAGTGGCGTGGCTGAAAAGTAAACACCGATCATCCAATCAAATTGCATTTCAAATATAGGTCATCCTAAGTAGAACAAGCATGGCTGACGACAGTTTGAGGTTTGATGGCCGAGTGGTGCTTGTGACGGGTGCTGGCTCAGGTAATTTGACATTAATTTCTTTTTCTAGTGATGCGACTAGTTTCATGTGAAGATGTAGATGTGTAAGTAAAACGGAATATTATTTTTATTTTTGCTGAAAACATCAGATCTTATATTGATTGTTCTTTGACAGGGAGGGCAAAGTGCAATACTAGCATAAGATAAATGTCTCTACATTTTGACTTCATTTTTCTACAATTTAACATTGGCGATTGCATATTGTAAATTTTTGTTAACGTTGAAAAACACAATTCTCTCTGGATAAAGAAAAGAAATACCATAAATACCTTCATAAAGTTGGACAAATTTAATTAAAAGGAAAATGTAGATTTTAATAGGGTAATCAGCCTCCAGCAGTCCTGTTTATGTTATGGATAGAGTTTGAATGTACAGTTATGGCAGATTTACATGATATCATCTTCAACTTCCACTGACATTGGGTCATCTTTGCTACAGTTTTTGACCTAAGATGCTACATAGTATATGCACCTGTAGGTATTTATACTGTACTAGCTAGTACTTGGCATGTACACCATGTATACAGTGTACATGTAGTACGAAAGGTCACCCTAACGAAAAAGTCCTATAGGATCCTATAAGATCCTATAGGATCCTATAGGAAATTGGCCCAAATAGAATAATTGCTATTAGGTGGGAGTGCTGGAGAGAAAAGAAATCAGAACAGAAATGTATTTGTGTTTAATTGTGTGCATGCATGAGTCTGCACATGTCAGTATAAGCCATTGTACATGGGTGCATATATACCTGTATGTAATGTAGGATTTTTTTTAATGATTTACTTACATTATGAAACCAGGGGCGGATTTAGGCCGTCTTCTGGGTCTTCCAGAAGACGGTCAGATTTTCAAGTTTACATTGACGGGTATCCAATTTTTAATGTTGGAAGACGGTCAAAATTGGAGGATGAATCAACAAAGATAATTTGGAAGACTGTCAGTATATAGCTCTGGATCCGCCCCTGGAAACTGTTATTGTTTTAAAGAAAAATATTGGTATTCAGGTTCTTTTAGCTTTATCTTATGCATATCCACAGCAATTTAATTAATTATGTAATATACCACTTGATGAATATTTGAGTATCAAGTATGTATGTTCTTATCTTTACAAAGGTCTTGGAAGGGAGTATGCCTTGGAATTTGGAAAGAGAGGAGCTTCAGTTGTTGGTGAGTCTGTATGCAGACATGTATTACTGTTCTTAACACCTACTGAGCTTTAAAAATTTTGTTTGGTCCTCACCCCAGGAGCAGTATATGCACGTTATGCCAGTGTGATCTGTTTTACAGGTTTCTGAAATAGGACACTCGTAATTAAATAGGTGAAAACAGGAAATTGTAATTCTGATTTAATCATTAAAAATTATGTGAAGCAAGTTGACAGTGAAACACATATTGATATTTTTTATATTATAACCTATTAAGATATACTTCAATCACTGTTATGTATATACTGGTTTCCTTACAGTCAATGACCTGGGAGGTGACATGAAAGGTGGTGGTAAGGGCTCTGCTGCAGCTGACAAAGTTGTTGAAGAAATTAAAGCCATGGGAGGAAAAGCAGTTGCTAATTATGGTATGGACAAATTTCACCGTTTAACCATACAGTTGTTTTTTTTTATTAAACTTTATGTTTGGACAAAACATTTCTTTATAATGTGAAAACACATTTATATTGAAGGATTTATTTTGTTTTAAACAGATTCAGTGGAAAATGGTGAAAGTGTTGTGAAGACTGCCTTGGATGCTTATGGTAGAATAGGTAGGGATTAAACTTGTGTGTAACTTATGCTATTGTGCCATAGTGGGGCTAAGTTCATTGAAGTTTATGTAAGTGATTATAGATATACATGTGGTGGGAAACGCTATGCACTTTGTCCTTGATACACTATTGTAACACTATATGGTGACTTATTGATATCAGGAAATGACAAGGTAATGATATCAGGTCAAATGTATTTATTGCTTTACTTATGTTTTTATTTAAATAGATGTTTCTTGATTTGTTTTTCAGATGTAGTCATCAATAATGCAGGCATTTTGAGAGACCGTTCCTTCCCCAGGATAAGTGATGATGATTGGGGTAATTAAGTCATGCTCTAGGGTATGGGATTTAATATCAAAGAGAGGAAAGAGGACAAGGGATGCTGCAATTAAAAAAACATTCTACATTTATTAAATATTTAAAGAGCTTGTAGTTTGTATTTTCTACAGACTGCTATCAAGATGACAATATAATATTAAAGCTTTAAAATAAAAAGAACTGCTATGACTTAACCACTCCAAAAATTTGTGGATAAAACAAACTGATCATGAGGGTCTGGATCAGACATGAACTTTTTCCACGGAAAAGTGGAATTCCCCATTTTTTATTCAATTCTGATGGTTTCTGAGATTCAAGGTTAGGTGTTGAGTCCCATAATAAATGTTCAAAGGTTTTTTTTTTGAAACCTAGGCTCATGTCTGTGTATTTGTTAAACTATGTAAAAGTCTTTCAGTTACCAGTTATCATACTTTTACTTGAATTTGTTGAGTTGTTTTTCATTCACCAGATATGGCATATTGAAATCATATTCTCTTAAGTTAAAAAATTTTATAACCAGATATCATCCAGAGAGTTCATCTACGGGGTTCATTCTCCGTCTCCAGGGCAGCATGGCCACACATGAAAAAGAACAATTATGGCAGGTAGGGATCCACTGTCATTGCACCAGTATATACATTGAGTAATGCCTTTTAGAAAGCCTTGTGTTAAAACATGATTCTTGAGTGTAGTTTACAAATGCATGGTGATCATCTATCATGCTATGCATTATGCATAGTAAGATGAACTCTCACATAACTTGAAGTATGCCATATTCAAAATGCTTGTATACAATTATGTATATGATGCATATATGTTATTTTAATATACAGATACATAAAGGTATAGTTATTCCTCAATCAAGGAAAGCACATTTTTGGTGATGTACTAGTAACTATTGCTGACAATATTTCAGGTTTATTTTGACAACATCATCTTCAGGATTGTATGGAAATTTTGGACAGGCCAATTATTCAGCAGGTATACATCAGCACAAGATTTTTTAGTACTATTTACAACATTACTCATCCACTGTATGTGATATTAAGGCTCAGCCTTGATATAATTTGCTCTTGTATGGGGCATACAGTGGAAGGCAAGTAGTTGTAACTTATATGCTAAGTGTTTGAAGTGCCAGCCGAGGTATAATGTTAATTAATACAGATCTTTTGGGAGTATTCTAAAATGTATCTTTTAAAATATTATTGAAAGTCAAGCAAATGTTCAAGTCGATTGTTTTGAAACAAATGTTCTCATTTTTTTGTAGCCAAGATGGGTCTAGTTGGTATGGGCAATACAATGGCCATCGAAGGGAAGAAAAATAATATACTTACAAATACTATTGCACCAATGGCAAGTTCTAGGATGACCAAGAGTGTAATGCCACCACGTGAGTTTCTTTTAGTAGCATGATAGTAGTAACATGATAGTCATGATGATGTTACATCTTTATGGGCAGGTTAATGAAAAATCAATTAGTTTTTAACTACCAGATCTTATTAAATTTTGTAATCTTAATCTGCTTAAGCTGAATTTGCTCTTGATAAAAACCACAGGGTTCAGAATTTTTCACAGTACTAGTGCTGAGCACTCCAGGACTTTCTGAAAACTTTCTCATATGTATAACTATATCATTCCAGCTGTATTTGAGGCACTGAGTCCGACATATGTTGTTCCACTGGTGGTGTACCTGTGTCATGAAAGTTGTGAGGAGAACGGCGGGCTGTTTGAGGTGGCTGGAGGGTGGATGTCCAAATGTAAGGAGAACCGAAGCTGGTTTTACAAAGCTCTTTTCCTGAATGAAACCAACAAAGATGAAGACATGGCCTTTTAAGAGGGTTTTTAAAGCTATTTATAGAAGGTTTAAAAAGCCATTGCTCATTGCTAATGCATTACTTAAATCTTGGGGAGAGGCCTAATGATGCAGTCTGGCTCATACATGTAGTAATTGAGTGTGCAATGTAGCCACTAAATTATGCCACATATACAGTGAAGTTTAACCTACCCCAGGTTAACCTCCATGTCATGGAGATATTAATATTATAAATGCTTCATAGGTATTTTAAAGTAATGTTATTAATTTTCTGGAGTCATTAGTGCCATTGTTTGTGAGTAGAAACTGTATTTATTTTATGTTCAACAGTTCTGCATATTAGTTGTTTTAGAAATGAGGACTGATTTTGAAAATTAAAAGTAACTAAATGTGTTCTCTCAGACAGACATGCACTGTTGTGGAATCAATAGTGATGTGCTGTTAAATGCATATGAATAATGTTATTGTTGCGATTATAATGCTATTTAATGCATATACGGTACCTTGTATGTAAAATGGTTGTGCATATCTGTTGACAGCTACTGTTACTGTTATTTCTAGTGCGACTTGAAAGGACACAGGGTGCTTTGGTGAGAACAAAGGATGGGCCACTTCCAGCAGAATCAGGTAAGCTACAGCTTTTTTCGCCTTTTTATATATATATATATATATGCACGTCCACGATACTGGTAACAGCAGGGGGTGATCATCTTTAAAAGTCTGTCAAAATATTCCTATTCCTATGCAATGTGGTTGCTTTAATGCAAAAGGGGGTGGATTTGTCTAATTATTACAGACAAATTTATGTTTCCAAATATTGCTGTGTATTTTAAATTTTTTAATTCTTAGCTGAAAATGACGCTAAAACAGCCCTTAAATCTGGGACACAGAATTACCAGTCTGTTTTGCAGCTGTACATTATGGAAAAGAAAGCTTTCAGAAAATTATTGGCATGTTTTTTGTCATATCAGGGATCATTTACGGCACACACACTAGAGAAAAACAAAAATTACTCTTCATCACAAGTTTTGTATGTATGTATGTATGTATGTATGTATGTATGTATGAATGATTGAATGAATGAATGAATGAACGAACGAACAAACGAATGAATGAAATGTTCCTATTGGTAGAAAGCTTTAATTTGAAAACAAATTGTAGTTTTCAGTTTCGATAATAAAATTGATTTCCATTTACCAAATCTGTTGATTAAAATGAAATTTATACCACTGCATACTGTTGCGTTAGGTGCATGAAATTGTTTTGGTATTATAGGTTTAAAACATGTGGCATTTGAATTAAAAAAAAAATAATACCAGGATTAAGTGATTTTTGCCCTTTGGATGATGGTCTTTTTGCCAGATTGCTACAACCCGTGTCTGTATTGTATTAATTGTATTGTGTAACTTCGTTTTTTAATAGGAGAGGGCAACTTATACAAGTTAGATATGATTGCATATGTCATATTTTGCTGTTTTTTTGTGCTTTTAGTTAGAGACAGTTGGGAGAAAATATGTGATTTTACAGATGCTACTTATCCAGTTGCAGGTCCAGGTAATATAAATAATGTTTCTCATTTGTTTTTTTGTGTTTCATCAATGATGTCATTTATTAGGTTATAGGTCTTTTTTCTTGTTCACTTTTTACTGGTGTATAGTGCTGTTACTTTGCATGAAAATTAAATTTGATGCCAGTACTTTATTATTATTATTATTATTATTATTATTGATAGCATTTGTTTTCAGAAAATACCATGCTCTTGATGCAGAAGTTAGAAGAACTGAAGGCTGAAGGAGAGCAGAATTCAGATAACTCTGAGAAAGGCTTGGTAAATATACCCTTAGTGTCAGGGCACTACAAAGCTAGTTTGCTCACTATACCTTTCTATTTGTTAGCTTTACAGTGGTATGGCTGATGTGGGTTATATATGGAATCAAGATCGAGCTGGCAATACCGGAATCTAGAACCTAGGTAAGGTAAATAGAAAAATAACCCACTGCCAAAGTGTTTACATGTTGCACTGCTATGATGTGAACAGATAATTAAGTAGATACGCCATGTTCTTTCTTCCTTTGTAGACCAGCCTGATTGGTAAGAAAATACCTGCTCAGTCCTTCACGTACAATGCAGATGATGTGATACTGTATGCACTTGGAGGTGAGAATATTAAATCGGGAACATATTATAACTTTTAGAAAATGTTTGAATTCCCAATGTAATAACTGTTTTAAATAACAATTTTAAAAATGCATTGAAGCACTGTCATGCTTCAAGGGCAGATCCAGAGATATTTTCTGACAGTCTTCCAAATTATCTTTTTTGATCCATCCATAATTTTCACTTCTTTCAACAGAAAAAATTAGATAACTGTCGATGTAAACTTGAAAATCTGACCATCTTCTTGAAGACACAGAAGACAGCCTCAATCCGCCCCTGTGCTTCATGTTTGATGAATTTGTTTCTGGGTCTTTTCTTTGTTCCTTATATTTTTATTACACACTTTGAATTGTAATGGGCCATGGATAAGGAAATTTGGTTGTATAATAAATGTGAAGAATTAAAGCTGTTTTAGTAATCTGAAGTTAATGTAGTGTTTGTCTGTTAGACTTTACTGCCTTTTAAAATATCCTGATGTATTGCTGTTCATGATCAGTGTGAGTCACCAATGCTTCTTTTATACCATTTCTTTCTTTTGTAGTTGGTGCATCTACAAAACAACCTGATCACCTCAAGTTTCTCTATGAAGGGTCTGAAGATTTTAGTGTCATTCCATCCTTTGCTGTAATTCCTGCTCAGGCAGCCACTGGGGCTGCTTTGTCATCCATTGGCTCTATGGTAGACTTGACTAAAGTAAGAAGTTTTTTGATGTTTTTTAATTATGCTGAATATATTGAATGCACAAGCTGTATCAAAACTTTCAAACACTAAAGCAAGTTCTAGGCACTGTCATTATTATATTAAAGGGCCATGCAGGGGATTTTTCTGGCGAATTTGAACACACATTTAAAAATCCCTCCAGTCATGTTAATTTATCTTAAGACATTAAACCCTTTGGATAAAAATTTATCTGAAGTTTACCTTGTGTCGTAATCATGTTCTCAGCCTCATTGGGTAGCCTTTGCCAGCTTGTAGCATCTGTATTATACCCAGCACAAGGCCACATTACAAAACACCTACCATTTTCTTGTGTAAAAACAAGGCAATGCTGGGGTAGCGCTAGCAATTTTTTTGCCTAGCCAAATTACCACTTTTTTGTCAATTTGTTATCCAAATGGCTTTAATTTGACTAAAATTAGTCAAATCAAACCCTTTTTGTTTAGCCAATTTAAGTCAGTTTTAGCATTCGGCTAAATTGACGAGTGTTAGCGCTACCCCAGCAATGCCTGTGATGGCAGATGCCATTACTATGACTGGCCAAACATTATAAACTAAAGTGTTAAATTCAAAATGGAGTAAAACATCACCTCAAAGTGCAGGGATGGGTCAATAATTTGAGTAGGGGAAAATTGTTCTATGCCCCAGGAGAATTCATATTTTCTGAGAAAATCCCAAGGAGTGAGTGTCCTTTAAAGACAGTCTCAGTGGGTTAGATTAATGTATAGAAGCAGGTTCTATGTAAAACTTTGATCAGATTTGTATTTTGTGAGATTGTTTATTATTATATTAATAAGTCTGAGTCACAAAAGTCCTGTTAAGACAACTAGAATAAAGAATTAGAAAACGAAAACTATTTATCATGATTTCGGAGCACAGCCAGAAGTACTTCCGGCTCAAGGTCACGACCTCGATTTTCCCACGCTTACGACCAATCACAGCAGGCTTCAGTCAGAATGAGACAGACGTCATGACTACACAGCGAAACTTGTCAGACATGTAAGTGCCGCCTGTCCATCTTTTCGGTACATGTACCGATCAAAAACAGAAAACGTAAAGCCCAAAACGCTCTTATACACGTAACCAACTTTGTATGAGCACAAATATTGTCATTTATTGTGAACAGGATAATATGATAATCAGTTACACTTGAGACCTGTGAAGCGCATACTCACGTGTCGAGGAGTAGTTTCGCCATTGCCTCGTATGTGAGTCCTAACTCAGCTTTAAGTGTCCTCCACCGCCCCACCTCCCTCCCAACATTCACAGTCTGAGTGCTTCTTTGTCTGTCTCTAATTTTCTTTCGTATCTTTCGAACTGGAGTGGCTATTTTCTTTCGTCCCCTTTTGTCGCTCTCCTCTTCAGACTTGACGCGCGTCTGAGCCATGTTTGCTGTTTTGGCGCCAAATAGTAACATCCGGGTCTCAGCCGTAGTACTTCATTCATAGTAAACCGCGAGACTTAGCGAGAAATTGCGCGTTCTGAAGCCGTACTGTGAGGTGGTAGCTGAGTATTTAAGACGAGTCGTCTTTTATTATTTAATGGAACTTAAAAACGGTATTAGGTAGCTTCATTTTCTGAACGGTTTTGGATAGGATATACCTTGGTCATTATGGGGAAATTGGTGAGATTTCAAGGAAAATTCATTTTCGTGCTATTTTAAGGGTTTAACGCGCTGAGACTGTCTTTAACCTAAAGCCAATAAGAATATTTGCTTTATACAGGTATGTATATATTATTTTTTGATTGACTTGAAGGATTAATAAACCAGTCTCACATGTGTCTTATATTTCTATTACAGCTCCTTCATGGAGAGCAGTATTTGGAGGTGTTCAAGCCTTTCCCCACCAGTGGCACACTGAAGACACAGGCAGTGGTATCAGATGTGCTAGACAAAGGATCAGGAGCATTGGTAATTCTAGACAGTAAGTAAGCAAAAACACTTAAGTTAAAAGTGTAAATCAGTTTTTTGTTGGGCATTTAAAATATACTAATAATAGTTCCACTTTGGATTAATAGATGAAATGTTTTATTTAATAAAATGATTTTAAGTACTAATTGTACCACCAGCGTTAGCGCTGGCGGTACACATGGTTTTAGTCCCGACCAACAAGTTACCATTACCGCTTCTCCTCCTAGACGGTAAGGGCCTCCATACCCATCTCTTGGATTTAGGTCACCTATACTCTCAACTCGTTCCACGTAAAATTTGGGCTTTGTCGGTATTGGGGTCTAGGTGTGGCACTCATTGCAATGCACCCTTGTCCAAAAATGGCAAAATTAAATGCTAATTATCTACCCTACGGAAGGAATTATGGGAAAAATTTCTACAGACAGCTTTCCAAAAGTCATATGTGTAGATTTCAAATACGCCTTTGGATTTGACCTTTGACCTTTATTTCAAGGCCAAATGGGCCAAAATTTTCACGAAAACTAATTTTTTTACGAAAAAAAATTATTTGCGCTGTTATTCAGACACCACACAGACTTAACCAATAATGTTACTGGAAAGTGTTACCCTTCGGGTCATCTTTCATCCCCGTGAATTTGGGGTCAATCAGTGCATTTTCACGGGAGTAGCGGCTATAAGATACCGAAACTGAAAACTGTCTCTAATTCGGGAACCGTTAATGCTAGAGACCCATTCTTTTTTGCATTTTGTAGAGCATGTAAAGCCCAACACTGGAGGTGGTCTCCGTTTTTTTTGTATACCATACGGTTTTTGAGTTATGCTGTATCAAAAAGTACATATTGGTGGTGAAAGCAAAATGTGCAGTACGGTAATGGATAATAAATTTTGAACCCCAGAAAAATAAAACATAAGGATTGGCGAGGCAGACAACTTGTGGTCAAAAATGACATTATTTCATCAAATTTGAACATCTGGAACTACAGAGCACCTCCCATTTCAAGAATTTTGACCAAAATGACCTTTTCTTTATTTTAATTAATTTTTTCTGTACGAAATATATGGCACATTATTGTAACTCCAAAATTATAACATTTAGTCCCTTATATCTCCAAAACTGGCAGAGATAGGTCCATAGTTACTATTGAAGTTGAATAGGAAGTCTTATACTGGCAATCTAAATGTGACCTTGAAATTGACCTTTGACCTACTTTTCATCATGAACTGAACTTTGCAATTTTTTAATGCTTTTATTTTCAAAACTGGCAGAGATATGCCCATAGTTACTATTGAACTTGAATAGGAAGTCATATACTGGCAATCTAAATGTGACCTTGAAATTGACCTTTGACCTACTTTTCATCATGAATTGAACTTTGCAAATTTTGGTTCCCTTTTATCTCCAAAACTGGCAGAGATAGGTCCATAGTTACTATTGAACTTGAATAGGAAGTCATATACTCTAAATGTGACCTTGAAATTGACCTTTGACCTACTTTACACCATGAACTTTGCAATTTTTAATGCTTTTATTTTCAAAACTGGCAGAGATATGCCCATAGTTACTATTGAACTTGAATAGGAAGCCATATACTGGCAATCTAAATGTGACCTTAAAATTGACCTTTGACCTACTTATAACCATAAACTGAACTTTGCAAATTTTCGTTCCCTTTTATCTGCAAGACTGGCAATGATATGTCCATAGTTATTATTGAATTTGAATATGAAGTCATTAAAGTCAATTAACTGTGACCTTAAAATTGACCTTTGACCTACTTTTTACCATGAACTTAACATTGCAAATTTTGGTTCCCTTTTATCTCCAAAACTGGCAAAAATACGCCCATAGTAACTATTGAATTTGAATAGAAGTCATTAGAGGCAATCTAAATGTGACCTTGAAATTGACCTTTGACCTTCTTTTCATCATGAATTGAACTTTGCAAATTTTCCTCCAAATTATCTCCAAAACTGGCAAAAATACGCCCATAGTAACTATTGAATTTGAATAGAAGTCAGTAGAGGCAATCTAAGTGTGACCTTAAAATTGACCTTTGACCTACTTATAACCATGAACTGAACTTTGCAAATTTTGTTCCCTTTTATCTCCAAAACTAGCAGAGATAGGTCCATAGTTACTATTGAACTTAAATAGGAAGTAATATACTGGCAATCTAAATGTGACCTTGAAATTGACCTTTGACCTACTTTTCATCATGAATTGAACTTTGCAAATTTTGGTTCCCTTTTATCTCTAAAACTGGCAGAGATAGGTCCATGGTTAATATTGTACTTCAATAGGAAGTCATATTCTGGCAATCTAAATGTGACCTCGAAATTGACCTTTGACCTACTTTTCATCATGAATTGAACTTTGCAAATTTTGATTCCCTTTTATCTCCAAAACTGGCAGAGATAGGCCCATAGTTGCTATTGAACTTGAAAAGGAAGTCATATACTGGAAATTTACTGTGACCTTGAATTGACCTTTGGCCTACCTCACTATGAACTGAACTTTGATTGTACCATTTTTAGTTATATATATTTTTTTGCATATTTTGAGAATTCTTGTTGATTGCATTTTTTACAGCTTGTCAAGCACAAGACTGGTGGTGGTGTCCCTTTTTTGTGTGTGTGTGGGTCTATACGATTGCGCTTACTCCAGCTGGTGGTACAATATTCGGAGGCGGTATCGCCTCTCTGATCCTCTAGTTAATCAAGGGACCATATTGTTACTGTCATAGGTTGCTGAATATCACAGTGATTTTGATTTTAAAAATTTGCAGCTGATACTTATGATGAGTCTGGAGAAAAGTTGGCTCGCAACCAGTTTAGTCTTTTCTTTGTGGGCTATGGAAATTTCGGTGGCAAACGCACATCTGACAAACAGATCAACCCAAGCAAAACACCATCTAGAGCACCAGATGCCAGCATCAAGGAGCAGACAACGAAAGACCAGGTTATATATATATATATATATATATATATATATATATATATATATTGATATAGATATATAAATGATAAAGGTAATAAGTTACATTCTTAGTTTACAGTTGTTATCACAATTTTAATATCTCTTTTACTGTAGTATTTCTATTGTGATATGGTACTGGGGTAACAGCTGTGTGCTAGCCATTGCTTAATATCAAACCAAAGCAATACTGCAGGATAGCATATTTAAATTGGACCAGTTTTGTTTGTAGGCAGCCCTCTACAGATTATGTGGTGATCACAATCCATTGCACATTGATCCAGCATTTGCAGCTATGGGAGGTAAGTGTTTTCCTAGTTAACCGAATGAATGGCTTCATGTTTTTATTAGAATTATTTTAAGGTTTGTCCATACAGAGAGTAAAATGTTTTAGAGCATGTTTTGCTTTTTGATTTCATTTTCCATTATTGTCATTTTCCAGGCTTTGACTCTCCAATTCTTCATGGGCTCTGCTCCTTTGGTTATGCCACCAGACATGTACTGAAGCAGTATGCTGGAAATGATGTCAGCAAATTTATGGCAATCAAGGTTGGTTTCATCGTCACAGTTTCTTACAAACAGATATAGTAGCAGTAAAGGACATATTAAAGGAGTCTTGCCTGAGAAAAGTATTTTTCATGCAAAGATGTTGATATCTTTTAAAAAGTAGAAGTTACTTCACAACTACATAACCTAGAGTAAATCATAAGCACAGTCCCTCTGTATTCTCATTGAAGGTCCGTATGGCTAAACCAGTGCTGCCAGGACAAACTATTCAGACAGATATGTGGAAGGATGGCAACAGGATACACTTCCAGAGCAAGGTATCAGTTATACCCATACATTTGTATGTTTTTAAAAGAATTCTTATAAGAATGAAATTTTTCAGTAAAAGTATGTCTAAGATTCTGGTTATCATGCCTTCAACAAAGTTTTCAGAAACATGTATTAATATAATATAATTATGTACAGACACAGATGTGTCTGTACATATTGCCATCACCTGCGTCTGTCGTCGCCGATGCCGATGCCGATGGCGATGGCGATGCCGTCGCCGGCGCCGTGCACTTTCCTTGTAAACACGATAAGTGGAAGGCAGTTTCACTTTTTGGCTTTATATTTACAGAGCTAATGAATATTCATAAAATGCAGGTCAAGTTCGAAAATCAGCATGATCGGGCCATTATTGTAGAAGTTATGCTGTTTTTATTTCACTTTTCAGCATATATGCAACCTTGTAAACACATTTTAAAGAAAACCGTTAGGCCTGTTGTCATGAAACTCACAGGAGTAATCAATCTTACTAAAACGTAGGTCAAGTTCGAAAATCAGCATGATCGGGCCACTATTTTAGTAGTTATGTAGTATTTTAGTAGTTTTTTCATTGTTCAGCATATATGCAACACTGTAAACACAATATAAGAAAAACAGAAAGCCCAATTGTCATTAAACTCACAGGAATGGTCAGTCTTACTAAAACGCAGGTTGAGTTCGAAAATCAGCATAATCGGGGCATTATTTTAGAAGTTATGCTGTTTTTTCACATTTCCTCAGATTTCCTCAGATTTAATTCTTAGGCATGTTAATAGCCTTATTATTTAAGTAATAAGATACGTAAAAGTGTTTGTTTGACATTTCCTGCATCTTTACAACATTGTTAGTTGATTATGTAAAAATGATGGTAAACTTTTTATCATGTATTGTGTAATCAAGTGTCAAAAACGGAAATAAACTCATATCATTGCAGTTTTTCAGATTCAATCATCCACTATGTTCAGAATCTCAGAATGGAGGAAATTGGACATTTAACACTGTTCTATTGATACTTTTCTCATCTCATTAATTTTTTTAGTTGGTCATAAAAAAATGGCAGTAAAATGTTTATTTTGTTTTATGTTAAAAAAGAATTAAAAACGGAAATAAACCAATTTCAGAACAGTGCTGTCTTGTTTACATTTTGGCATTTTCAAGATGTGACTTTGAAGTTCCATGGGCCTGAAGACCTTTGCTAGTCACATTTTCTGAATATCTGTGATACTAATATTTTATAATTAAAAATTAATGGTCATTATGCTGTTAAACATTATGTAATATTGCATCAAAATTTGAAGAAACCCCTATTTTGGGCACTGCTCCCATGATGACCATTTAAGGAAAATCATGTCACTTACTGTTCTCAAACTTACAGGAAAGAAACATGGGACTAAAATACAGCTTCAGTAGGCAATGCAGTCTGTTTGGTAACTTTTTCTGGCAGTTAAACAGTTTTTTGTGAAAATTTAATTTTTCACATGTTGGCATTTTTAAGGTGTGACTTTGAAGTTCCATGATCGTGAAGACCTTTGCTTGTCATGTTTTCTGAATGTCCATGTTACTAATATTTTTTTAATAACATTTGATGGTCATTATGCTGTTAAACATTATGTAATGTTGCATCAAAATTTGAAAAAACCCTATTTTGGGCACTGCTCCTATGATGACCATTTAAGGGAAATCATGTCACTGACTGTTCTCAAACTTACAGGAAAGAAACATGGGTCTAACATACAGCTTCAGTAGGCAATGCAGTCTGTTTGGTAATTTTTTCTGGCAATTTAACAGTTTTTTGTGAAAATTTAATTTTTCACTTCTTGGCATTTTCAAGGTGTGACTTAGAACCTCCACGGGCTTGAAGACCCATGCTAGTCACATTTTCTGAAAATCCATGACACATATATTTTATTAATAAAAATTGATGTATTATGCTGTTATATTTTCACCCCTGTTTATCATCAACATAACTCAAAAAGTTATGGACCGATTTTGCTGAAATTTTCAGGAACTGTCAGAAGTGGGCCAAAGAGGACAATAATCAATAATAATCAACAATTGCTACCTTGGCAGAGGTCTGCACTCTCGGAGCGCTTTTCTAGTTTTGTTATGTTTTCCTTTATAATTTTTTCTCAAACACTTGCATTTGTGACTTTTAACTCTCATCCGCCTGAGGCTCTGACATTTCTGTATTTCCACATAAGCAGTTGTATTGTTTTTTATGTCTTTAAATATTATGTTACTTATGTAATATTATTTTATGCACTGTCATCATTTTTCAAATATTAAGCCTTTCATCATGTGAATTTAAACTCATGGTCCTGAAACTGTAATCTTATTGAAAGGGTAGATTGAGACCATCTTCTGGGTCTTCCGGAAGACAGTCAGGTTATTAAGTTTATATTGCCTGGTATCTATTTTTTCTTCTGTTGGAAGACCATCAAAATGGAGGATGGATCAAAATAGATACTTTGGAATACTGTCAGAAAATATCTCTGGGTCCGCTCATGTTATTGACCATTTTACCTGTTGTGCATGATTAAAATTCATTGTTGACTGACAGTGCTATTATAAGCATTATTTATTATTGCATCAAAATTGACAAAATGACCTATTTTGCATCTTTATTTTCTGTTTTTTGTCTGTACATTTGACAGCTTTGCTGCCTTGTTTTAGTTGGTCATATAAAAATGGCAGTAAAATGTTTATTTTGTTTTATGTTAAAAAAGTGTTAAAAATGGAAATAAACCCATTTCAGAACAGTGCTGTCTTGTTCAGCATATATGCAACACCGTAAACACGATAAGTGAAAAACTGTATTACATTTTGGCTTGAAACTTACAGTACTGATGAATATTCATAATACGCCGGTTAAGTTCGAAAATCAGCATGATCGGGTAATTTTTAGGGAAGTTACGTATTTTTTTCACTTTTTTCAGCATATATGCAACACCGTAAACACGATAAGTGAAAAACTGTATTACATTTTGGTTTGAAACTTACAGAACTGATGAATATTCATAATTCGCCGGTCAAGTTCGAAAATCAGCATGATCGGGTAATTTTTAGGGAAGTTATGCTTTTTTTCACTTTTTTCAGCATATATGCAACACCGTAAACACAATATAAGAAAAACAGATTGGCCAATTGTCATTGTACTCACAGGAGTGGTCAATCTTGCTAAAATGCAGGTTGAGTTCAAAAATCAGTATAATCGGGCCATTATTTTAGGAGTTATGCTGTTTTTTCACAATTCCACAGATTCAATTCTTAGGCATGTTAACAGTCTCATAATTGAACTAATAAGAAATGTAAAAGTGTTTGTTTGATATTTCCTGCATCTTTACAACATTTTTAGCTGATTATGTAGTCTCCTATTTTGGGCATTATGGTTTTGTGCTTTTCTTAAAGTGTGACTTATGGGCCGAAAGACCTTTGAGTGGGTCAGTCTGTAAATTACCCTTGGGTATCACTAGATTAATTTCAGAGTTATAAAGTCATTTGCCTTAATAGGCCATTAAATGAGATTACATAAAGCACACTTGTTGATATTTCCCTGTAAACTCCCAAAGGTAAAGCTCTCTGCTAGATTAATAATAAGGAAGCAGTGATAATTATGCAGGTAAATTTTGTTTAATATTGCAAATAAGTTTTAAATAATATATATATATATATATATATATATATATATATATATATATATATATATATATCAAACTGGAAGATTAAAAGTTTGAATAGCATCTTCATTGGAATTATATTTACCTCAAGCTCTGCCAAGGAGGTCATATTTTCACCCCCGTTTGTCTGTCATCCACATAACACAAAAAGTTATGGACTGATTTTGCAGAAATTTTCAGGAACTGTCGGAAGTGGGCCAAAGAGGACAATGATTAATTTTTGGTGGTGGTCTGGAACAATAATCAATCAATTATCAATAATAATCAACAATTGCTGCCTTGGCAGAGGTCTGCACTCTCAAAGTGCTTTTCTAGCTTTGTTATGTTTTCCTTTATAATTTTCTCTCAAACACTTGCATTTGTGACTTTTAACTCTCATCTGCCTGGGGCTCTGCACATTTTCTGTATTTCCACATAAGCAGTTGTATTGTTTTTTATGTCTTTAAACATTATGTAATATTATTTTATGCACTGTCATCATTTTTCAAATTGAGAGTTTCATAGTGTGAATTTGAACTCTCATGGTCCTGAAACTGTAATTTTATTGAAGGGATGGACCATCTTCTGGGTCTTCCTGAAGACAGTCAGGTTATTAAGTTTATATTGACTGGTATCTATTTTTTTCTGTTGGAAGACCATCAAAATGGAGGATGGATCAACATAGATACTTTGTAATACTGTCAGAAAATATCTCTGGGTCCGCTCCTGTTATTGACCATGTTACCTGTTGTGCAAGATTAAAATTCAGTGTTGACTGACAGTGCTATTATAAGCATTATTTATTATTGCATCAAAATTGACAAAATGACCTATTTTGCATCTTTATTTTCTGTTTTTTGTCTGTACATTTGACAGCTTTGCTGCCTTGTTTAATATAAAGATAATAATGGTTGTACAAACTTTTTCATCGGCTATGACACCACTGCATTTTTATAAAGAGAAAACAAATATAGAAACATCTAAATAAATGCCACTGTCATGATGATGCCATTTTTTGAAGGTGGTGGAGAATGGTACAGTAGCTTTATCAGGTTCTTTCATAGACTTGGCTGACACTTCGTCGTCTGCCTCTATCTCTTCACAGCCAAAGGTAAGACTGTTGTCTCTTGATTTATGCTGACATTTTATCACAGAGTTATAAAGTCATGTTTGACAGAAACTTTAAACATTTATAAAAATATAATAAGTTTTAAATCTATATCTGTAAGAAATCTTATGTATTCTCCAATCTCTTCACTGAAATAATTGTTGTACAAATGTTTTAGTGAGATATTTTACGTCATTATTAGTACCACCAGCGTGTACACTGGCGGTACTCATGGTTTTAGTCCCAACCCATCTCATTATCAGTTATTTTTGTTTTTTGAAGACATCAGTTGGCAGTCTGCAAAGTGACATCATCTTCCAAGAAATGAGCAAAATTGTCTCCAGTCAGCCAGAACTGGCAAAGAAAGTGAATGCTGTGTATTTCTGGAAGATAACAAAAGACAAGAAGCCTGCAGCAGAATGGAGTAAGTTTTACACCAAATGAGACAGATTTTCACATAATTCAGTTCAATTATGGGTGTATTTTAATAATAATAGTACATGAAAACTTTGGTGAAAATGCCTTCTTAAAAATTGTTAGTACTTTAGCAGTTCAAAAGCTGAAGCCAACCAATTTATGGTACCCTCTACCCATTTAGTGTTCATCAGGTTTCTTTTCAGGCATTATACTATGTTTAAAGGGATAATAACTCTTCATATGAGATCTATATTTCACAATAAAAACCTTGTGAATAACTCATAGAAATATAATATATTCTGTTTTACCACAAAAACAGCAGTTATAGCTATTATTCTGATATCTGAACTTGTCTTTAGACCACGTGACCTCCATTGATGTCTATACTCTGTTAAAATCTCTTAAGAGATTTTAACAAAAAACCAAACTTTTTAGAAAAAAACCAGGGACTAACTTTGAATGTAAAAATGGATTCATTAACCATTGGTAAGTATGGGAAAATTGATGTTTACTCCAGGAAAATTCATTTTTTGGCCAAAATGAAGAGTTATTATTGCTTTAACAACAGACCTACACATTCTGACCAACTTTTTATTGGTAATATTGTACTTGGGGAGTTTTTTCCAGTGGACACCTTCCAATTAAAATAATGGTGACAAACTTGTTTATTCAGCTTTGGATCTACAGAGCAGTCCAGGGAAGGTGTACAAAGGGGCACCCAAAAATGTAAAGCCAGGCTGCACTTTAACACTAGCAGATGAGGACATGGTTACCTTGGTGAAAGGAAAACTTAATGCACAAAAGGTTTGTTATCATTTTCATCACTGAAAAAGAAATAATGTAAAAAATTCATAGATTATAAGGTGAATTCTAAAATAAATTATTAATCCATTTACTTTATTCCAGAATTTGTTTTACTGCATATATATATATATATATATATATATATATATATATTGAAAGGACACCATTGGACAATAACCATTGGTATTTTAACAGATTTATGAAGGGTTTTGAATACCTTTTTTCAGGCCTTCTTTTCTGGACAGTTGAAAGTGACAGGCAATGTGATGTTAAGTCAGAAGTTAGAGATGCTATTCAAGCAACAGGCCAAGTTGTAAATGCCGACACTAAATAGAATGCTGTCAAGTTATGCTCATGGTAATATGTATTTGAGGCAGTGCAATGTCCATAACAAATCAGGACATTTATGGTATTAGGATACAACACTAGATATGAAGTAGACATTTTCTGTTGGGAGAAAAAAGAAATATGCAAAAATCACGGCTTAAAACTTTTCCATCAGTGAATGAAAATGATGGCAGAAAATCAAATCAATAACCCTACAATAAATGCTTGTGATTGAATGAAAGGTGCTGACCTCTTTTATTGGGAAGAGGAGCTAACTGCACCATACTTTAACCTTCAGTTCGATATAAGGTAATCCAAGCTTGAAAACACTTTAAATCCAAAAGAAATGAAGGAAAAAAGAACTGGTGATGTGATAAAAAAAAATCAGACATTTACAACATTAGAATATAATTGTAGCAAATGCTTCATAAATTCAGGGTTTGTACTCATAAGGTTCAACAAAATTTCAGGATTTTTCCAGGATTATTTTTAAATTTCCAGGTGTAAAAACTTTCTAATATTTGAGGCTGTAAGTTATATTTCATGAAAGGGAGTATCAAGTTTGAGATCATAATACAGTCATATTTTATTAAGCCTAAAAGAAAACACAAAATTTTCTATAAAACATTTTAATTATTCAAATAAATTTGTAGTTTGACTATTGCTGAAACATGCCGATCACACATGAGACAACTAGCGGTCATGAGGGAAAACCAAAATTATAAATAAACCGAGCATGAACTAGTATTTACGATAGCGATCGTGAAATTTTATCAAATTTAATGTGTTTTCCAGGTGTAATTTTACATTTATTAAAAATAAAACACCTATTTCTCCAGGTTTTCCAGGACCTGGAAATTTCAAAATAAATATCCATGATTATTCCAGGTAGTGTACGAACTCTGTAAATTCTCTTTTTATTGTCAATGAAAATAACTGGTAGCAAACTTGAATGAAAATAATGTAATATATTTCTGAATAAACAATGCAACCCAGAGAAGTTCTTATTTTCTTTATTTTTCTATCATGTGAGATTTGTGAAATGTATAGAGTACATTAAATGATTGTAAGAAAATGTGAATGCAAAGATTTTTTTTTTCATAAATACAATACAAACAGATTTGTGTATTTCAAGTTTATTTTTCTCTTACATCATAGTGGACATGGTTTTATAAAAAAAATGAAATTGTTCTATGGAATTATGAACATTGCATATTAAAATGGTGGGTCTAGTTCTTCTTGGGCTTTGTGTCATATTTGGACTTGCTGCTGTACCACAACATGAATGGGAATCCTATTGATGGCAGGGTCATGATGGCAAATGTCACCCAATCAATCTAAAAGGCATTAAAATATTAAATTTTGATTGTACACATTATATGCACAATAAACTTTATTTTAACACACAATTTGTAATGCCTAAAAACATGGACTTGATTTAGTAAATAAGGATAACAAAATATTTGCTAGAAAAGAAATATAATACATCTTAACTGAACCTACCACATGTGGGGAAAACTTTCTATCATAATCCTTTCGACTGACAATTCCTTCCTCTCCTGGAGCTGTTGTGTATGTAAGCTGGAGAAAAAAAGATGTAAAAATAACTGCAAAATGCCAGAGGCAGTATTTAAGAGTTGAAGCTTAGAAAATAGGAAGAATTCAGCAACTGTTATGTAAGTGCAAAAGTATAAATGAAAAAATGAACTAATACCAATAACCAATAAAAACATTCACAAACTAATCCACTATCACTTCAGTTTTTATTTTTGTTTACCCAGTGAAGAGCCATGTTTAAAAGGTACTTTATGGATTTGAAAATTCCTCAAATAATAATTTTTGCCATCCACAGCTTCCGATAAAATCTTACATACACCTTAATAATGATATAACCCCTTAAATTTTTTTCTAAAGCGTACTTAATGCTGATATTTACATAGGAGCATATAGGAAGATGGTTGCTGGTTATAATGACTGGCCAGTCACTTTCAGTAAGGTTCAAATCTAAGATCAGAGATAGACAGATACTAGTAAATAATTCGCGAGTACAAGAAAATTGCTTATTTCTCTGGGAAAATCCATTTTGCCAGGAAAATCCCATGGAGTTGCCCTTTAAATGCTGAAAAACCTAAATCTTTTTCATACTGTATAACATACCTGAACTTCACTGTTTTCCTCACTTCCCTGATACCTGACCTCTGCTGCTGTGAAGTTGAAGTAGCCTGGCTTGAGAGGACTGAGGATAGCTGCATGGGAGACATTGGTCCCTCTTAACACAGGAATTAAGGACAAACACTTCCAAACCAACTTTTCAACAATATAAGAAAATTATTTGAAGTACTCTCTTTAGTACTCGACTATTCTTTTCAGTATTAATAAACAAACAGACATTATAATATGTTTGTTTTTTCTGAGCCCCCCCCCCCCCCCCCCCCCCCCCCCACACACACACACACACACACACAGAAATGCTAAGTGGTTCCTTTCTAGGCTGGAAAACACTGTGCACTGTCTCCATTTAACATGAATATTGATGGATCTTGTTAACCATGCACTACTGTTAGTGCTTGCATTTCTGGCAACATAATTATTTCACATCTGTTGGTTACTTAACATGCCCCTTATCATAATACCTGAAAATTTATATCAACTATCTAAATTAAAATCTTATCAAAGTATATATGGCTTGTGATTTACATAAGAAACAATAGAAAAGGATACGGTGCAATTCTTTCCCATTTGACCCTGAGACTACCTCTTACTGTTTCAAAGTCACTTTGTGGAAAACCCATGTCTACCAGCTGGACATCTACTGCAGTGCTGAAATGATCAACAACATGGTCAGCATTCATGACCTCATTGTATATTTATTGTCTCAAACTATAAAGTATCATAGAAAAATCACCCTGCATCCTTTAATACCAATATCACAAAGGCACAATATCAATAACAAAAAATGCATAGATTATATGAAAATTTGTTATCATTCACTATCTTGTGGATTTTTACAAAACATTATTAGCAACACAATATCTTACCTTTCTCCTACATTGTAAATATTGTATTCAACTGTCAGGTCCTTCCCCTCTACCAGGTACTGGTTTAAAATGGTTTTAGAGGCCAGGAGCCTGGCTGGTTTGCCATCTTCTGAGTTCACAAAGGAAAACAGACACACTACACTCAATACTAGAAAGGTCTTCATCTGAAAAATAAAATAAATGTTTTTACATTATGATACCTATCCACTTGCTCAACAAACAGTATAGGTTTTATCGTATTAAACAAAGTTTTTAAAAATGTACAAAGTCAACCAGTTATAGGTCTAACAGTAAACTATCTAGCTCTACAGTGTTTATCTAGTTGTGGATCACATTCAAAATTTATTTTCTTTTACCAGTAATATTTTCATTTATATTTTGAATTACGAGATGCAGGCTCTAGCTTCATTTGTGATGGTTCTAATGTTATGATATTTATTTCTAATCCTCAAGAATCTCCCTCAATCTTTAAGAAGAACAACCGAGATTGTAAGATGTATTGGTCATTCGCCAGTGTACTAAGCCAACGATAGCCACGTCGGCAGTGCTTCTTAAACACAGACTTGTTCAACATAAAATAATTCGGTTTATTTCTGAAAATTTGCTGAAATATGATATTATTTAACTTATGAGTACAAATTCTTTCTAAAAGGACGATCATAAATTTACATCAATGAACGAAACGTTTTACTTTAATGATACTTTAGCCCGTTACTTACCATGCTATCCTTGTGCTCTTCAAGCCGGATGTGAAAGAAGGTTGGAAGAGAATTATGGGAATACCAAACCGGAAGCACGTTGTGCTTGTTTGTAAACTCACAGTAAAGCTTAGTAACATGTTCTTACCTACTCGTATATTTTACCTTATCCTTTGATTAATTTGGTCGGAAGAGCGCTGTACAAAAGAGCAGATTAAATGACTCTCGAGGTACGTACGTTGGCACGAAATAGGAGTGCTACCGCATGGGTTTCGTGAAATACACTGTATATGCATGTAGGCTATTGTAGGAAGAAATGGAAAAAAAATTACACGGTTGCCAATCACTTATGCTAGCACTCTTCTTCAAGGCTTTTGCCTCAGTGTAAGGCCCTACGATGAGGCAAACTCTCATTCAACATGTAAATGTATATGATAATATTTTATAAGGAATCGAATTACATAGTACTAGTACATGTATATTACTTATATTAATATTTGTGCGTAGCAAATTATACATGTACATGTATTTTCCCTTACATTTCAGATGGATAAACCATTTGTGCCCTTCTCGCAGGAAGAATTGACTGCATTATACCAGCTGCTTTTAAAAGATGTCCAGAGCATTACAAGATACCAGGTGATAAGGTTACTGGATATTCAAAGAACAATTGACACTGAAACCAAGTTGCCCTCATCAGTAGAAACCTTAATGCTTCTTCAGTTGACAGATTTGAAAGTGCTCTTTGATAAATGCAGGGGACATTCAAGTTTGAGGCAGCTTGTAAACAGTGTCCTGGTAGAGCATGGGATGGTTTTGCAAATACTGGTAAAGTACAAGGGGCTAAATTTGGTAATAGGCTTAATGATTGAAAATTTATTTTGTTATGCAGTACAGTACATCAGATAACATAAATTACAGTCTCAGTCATTGAAATTAGAATCAACTTGTGAAAGTGCTGGTAAATAAAAAGTAGATAAGATGCTTAAATCATTAAATAATTTAGTTGTGCTTTTGTTAACCATAAAGTAATTATATAAATGTTGTCTATCAAATATTCTAGGATATTTACTCAATTACTTAAAGGGACCATTCACATGAAAAATCTATTTTTTTAAAATCTAAAAATCTATTGGAGGTATCTAGTGATCACAGTCTGTGCCCTGAATACTCCGCTGTGTAATTAACTAGCAGAGGGAGCGAGTTACTTCCAAAGCTGTAATTAATTCTTGGCTGCTCTAGGAGGAGATTTTCATACCTTGACACATGCGCAGTAGGAAGTTAGAAAGTAAATGGCGGTTGCAGTTGTTTTGAAAAAAGTGTTTGTCGATTTTGTGCAACAACAAGCACTAACACTAGCCATATTATGCGTCTGTATGCTTGAGTCGTCACAACTAAACTGATGAACTCCACAGCTTAGAGATATTACTGCACATGCGTCAAGGTGTCAGAATCTCGTCCAAGCGCAGCCAAGAATTGATAACAGCTTTGGAAGTAACTGGCTCACGCTGCCAGTAATTACGCCGTGGGGTATTCAGGGTACAGACCGTGATCACAAGATACCGCCAATAGATTTTTAGATTTTTAGAAAATAGATTTTTCATGTGAATGGTCCCAAAGACATATAAAATTATGCAAACATTGGAGCATATTAGAATATAAAAGAGTTTGGTGAGTTAACATCAGTCCATGTACACTCTGCATCTTTAGGTATTTTTTCATTTCAGTCTAGGTTTTTAAAAAGTCCAGACAAGTATATAAGATATGCTGCCAATAATGCTGCACAGTCTGCATTGAAATGTCTACCAGCCCAGGTGTGTCTCAAAATTTTGTGATATTGCTTAGTATAAAATTTTAGAAGTAAGAAAAAATGAACAGGTATCTGTTAGAATCCTCTGAAATATATTTTGATATTTTAATTAATCAAAATCCCTTTCTTTTCATAGTCAGTCTTTGCAGGATTCTTTGAAGCTTTAGATGCAACACTGAAAGCAGAAAGTGAAAGTACAGGATATGTATTTGAATTATTTCATCGTTTCCTGTCTGATTGGAAGAGAGGCCTGGAACTACCCAAGTCAAGTTTAATAAGAACACTGCCAGCACCCTCAAAAGGAAATTTTCCACTCTGTCAGAAACAACATACTCAAGAATCCGATGGCATAAATAGCATGTTAGAGATTGACATCAACACTGTGTCAAATTTATTGACCATTGTCGATAAACATTGGAATTCTGTTGTACCAAACCTCATGGATAAGTGGCATAGATGGAATAACCTCACACAAGAATCATTCTTGTCTTTGTGGCTTGCCATTGTAAAATTGAGTCTGAATTCCAAAGTGAAGCAGATTTTAGGCAGTGGGATTACTGAACACAAGTGTCTGGTGTTTGTGTATACAGACCCTGACATCCTGCTTGATGCCTTAGTGTGCACTTCCATGAAACAAAGATTTATCAGAAGAAAAATTATAGACATATACCTCTGCTGTCTAGGTCACCCTGATGGTTTGGACAATCAAGCTAGAACTGAGAGTCTGGCCTTGATGATTCAGCAGAGGGTAGCTGAAGGTTGGTTAAAGAAATTACACTTGCCTAAAGGATTTGCTGGCTTTGGTGGAACCAGTATTCTTGCTAGTGAAGAATATTATGGCTCCAGTGACATTTCTCTTCTCAGATACATTTGTTTACTGGTGTTGAAATCATCTGCAGCATTGGAAAAAATAGCAGGTAGACTAATGCAGATGTTTTCAAACCAATCTTTTTTTAGTAGAAAAAGGTCCATTAGAGACTTTATATCAAGTGCTAACAGTGTTTGATTGTTTTATCAAACACATTCAGGGTTGAACCTGTTATGCTGTTCAAATCATTAAACACCATATGTAATTGATATTTTTTCTACAAATCTTAGCTACAGTGGAAATTGTTTTCATCTTGCTACATTTAAATTTCAATGTAGTTGTTGTTTGTAGTATTCATGCTAAACTTGTCATGTGTCGCTGTCTATAGGTACATTAATTTGGTAATTTTAGCAATTTTTGTGATATCTTAATTGTTCTTCTAGAAAAGGTGCACATTATTGAGCTAGTAGGAAAATGCCTTGACAGTGTACTCCAATTTTCAAGTGACACTCTCCAAACAGGAACCACTTTTACATGGTGTCAACTGTTACAAGAGATATTTATAGATCAAGATGACTTAATGGTGGAAGCCATGCTCTACTTGTTGGTGGTTTATTTAAGGTCTCAAGACAGGTAAAATTGACCATTTTATATTATATTTCATAATTTTTGAGAATTATTTCTCTATGTTTTATAGAAGGTAAAGATAATATAGTCAGTGTCTCTAGCATAAGATAACAATTGTTTTATTGGAGTTAAATGCCTGCTGGGATTTTGAAAGTCTGTGTCTTATTATTTATGTACACAGTTATTTTAATTTCTCGTTCCTTTTATATTGCAGCTCTCCAAACCCTCACTTGATCTTTTCTTTGTTCCTGTCCACCATATCACATGACCATACTGTCCTTCTGGACATGTTAATATCACCAGAGACATGCTTCTTGGTCTATCTGGTGAAGTATCTAAAACTAGTTCAACATGATTGGATGGGATTTCAGTCAAGTCTTGGTAAAGACTCTACCAGCAGTTTAGCAGACATGCTCTTAATTAGTAAAGAAAGTGCAAAGTCTGGTAATTGTAGTTTTTGGACTTCAGAGGAAAGCCACAGTTCTGGTAAAAAAATAACTAATATAGTTGGAAATGATGAACGCCATGAAAAGACATCAGCAGACAGATGTAAAACTGTTTCATCAAAATCTAAAGATACATCACATATGGAATCAAAATGTGGATTTACTGCAACAGTAAATCTTGTTGATTACTCGGATAGTGAAAGTGAGCAAGACTCCGAGGGTGAATTGGAAAGAAATAGCATGCTTTCAGTGAGAGAAAGTGCACTTGACCAAACATTAGGTGTGTTTATCAGACTGAAGATGTCATTAGAGAGAATGTCTGTTCAAAATCTAATTCCTTTCAATGTACATCCATTACTAAAACTTATTTCACAAGTGGAATGCCTTTATGAAAGATAAGATAATCACAGTTATACAGGTATTTCCACTTAAATATTCCTGTTATATCAAGCAATAGTTTGAAATGAATTGTGGAAGGTGTAGGGGTGTGCAAATAAATAAAATGATATATTGAAATAATAAAAAACAAGGCAGCAAAGCTGTCAAATGTACAGACAAAAAACAGAAAATAAAGATGCAAAATGGGTCATTTTGTCAATTTTGATGCAATAATAAATAATGCTTATAATAGCACTGTCAAGCAACACTGAATTTTAATCATGCACAACAGGTAACATGGTCAATAACAGGAGCAGATCCAGAGATATTTTCTGACAGTATTCCAAAGTATCTTTGTTGATCCATCCTCCACTTTTGATGGTTTTCCAACAGAAAAAAAATTGATACCAGTCAATGTAAACTTTAAAATCTGACTGTCATCTGAAAGACCCAGAAGACGGCCTCAATCCACCCCAGCAATAAGATAACAGTTTCTGGACCATGAGAGTTCAAATTCACATAATGAAAATCCCAATATTTGAAAAATGTTGACAGTGCATAAAATAAAATATTGTTTAAAGACATAAAAACCTATGCAACTGCTTATGTGGAAATACAGAATATCTGAAGAGCTTCAGGTGGATGGGAGTTGAAAATGCCAGTGTTTAGAAAAAAATTAAAAAGAAAACACAACAACAAAAAAAAAAAAAATTCCATTAAAGCTGCTATTCAAACTTTTAATCTTGCTGTATTAACATGATATGAATAATCCCAATGTGTTTGAGGATAATAAGGCACTGTTATTCATCTATAGCATTAATGTTGGCATTACACAATTTTTTTTTCTTTTGTAAACTTATTTGCAATATTAAACAACATTTACCTGCATAATTATCACCAATTCCTAATTATGTGACACAGTTAAGAGAGCTTTACCTATAGGACTTGAATGGGAAATCTTAACGTGTGCTTTATGTAATCTTATTTAATGGGCACTTGAAAATCAATTAGGCAAGTAATTTTATAGCTCTGAATTTAGCTAGTGATTATCCCAAGGGACAATTACCACCATTCATAAACAGTAGCCCCATATAGCACTCTATAGAGCTGCATTGCTTCCAAAACAGAAAACAATCACACTGATTTCCAACACAAGCTACACTTCAGTCCTATGAAACTTTTCAGTAAGTTAGAATATCATAAGTAAAATGGTTTTTCCTTAATGGTCATCCCAGAAGCGATGTCCAAAAAAGTTTTTTTTTTCATCTTTTATGCAATTTAACATAATGCTTAACAGCACAATGGCCATCAATTTTTAATAATAAAGTAAATGTATCATAGCTATTCAAAAGATGTGACTAGCAATGGTATTCAAGCCAATGGAAGTTCAAAGACTAAGTCACCCCTTGAAAATGTCCATATGTGGAAATTTTAATTGTAACAAAAAACTATATAATTTCCAAGAAAGTTAACCGATATAACAGGTTTTTCAACTGAAGCTATAATTTAGTGCTATGCTACATTTCTGTAAGTTTGAGAAGAGTAAGTGACTTGGTTTTCCTTTACTGGTCACTATGGAGGCATTGTCTAAAATGGGGTTGTCTTCAATTTTGATGCAATATTACATAATGCTTAACAGCATAAAGACCATCAATTTTTAATAATAAAATAAAAGTATCATGGATATTCAGAAAATTTAATATGGAAAGGTCTTCAGGGCCATGGAAGTTCAGAGCCACAACTTCAAAATGCCAAAATGTACACAAGAGATAACTGTTACTGAAATGAATTTCTTTCCACTTTCAACACTTTTTTTACATACATCAAAATAATCAATTTACTGTTGTTTTTAAATGATCAACTAAGAAAGTTGTTGACATAGGAAAAATATCAATAGAACAATATTAAATGTCTAATTTGTTCCATTCTGAGATTCTGAACATGGTGAATGATTGAATCTGACAAACTGTAAAGATATGAGTTTATTTCCATTTTGACACTTTATTACACAATGCACAATAACAGGTTTACCATCATTTTTATATAATCAACTAACAATATTGCTAAGATGCAGAAAATGTCAAAAGAACACCTTTACATTACTAATTAGTTCACAAATGAGATTGTTAACATGCCTAATAATTAAATCCGAGGAAAAAAGACTTATATACAAAAAAAGGCACAATTTCACCAAATCTGAACCGATCAAGCTTATTTTCGAACCTAATCTGTATTTTAGTAAATCTGATCACCCCTGTGAATTTCAAGACAATTGATTTTCCTTGAAATGTGTTATCGGTGTTGCACATATGCTGAAATAGTGAAAAAACAGCATAACTTCCATAAAAATGGCCCGATCAGGCTGATTTTCGAACTTGACCTGCGTATTATGAATATTCATCAGTTCTGTAAGTTTCAAGTCAAAAGGTAAAATGGTTTTCCACTTATCGTGTTATCGGTGCTGCATATATGCTGAAAAAAGTGAAAAAACAGCATAAACTCCATAAAAGTGACCCGATCATGCTGATTTTCGAACTTGACCTGCGTATTATGAATATTCATCAGTTCTGTAAGTTTCAAGTCAAAAGGTAAAAGGATTTTTTCACTTATCATGTTATCGGTGTTGCATTTATGCTGAAAAAAATGAAAAAATAGCATAACTTCCACAAATATGGCCCGATCATGCTTATTTTCGAACTTGACCTGCGTATTAAGAATATTCATCAGTTCTGTAAGTTTCAAGCCATAAGGTGAAATGGTTTTTCACTTATCGTGTTATCGGTGTTGCATTTATGCTGAAAAAAAATGAAAAAATAGCATAACTTCCACAAAAATGGCCGGATCATGCTGATTTTCAAACTTGACCTGCGTATTATAAATATTCATTGGTTCTGTAAGTTTCAAGCCAAAAAGTAAAACGGTTTTTCACTTATCGTGTTATCAGTTTGCATTTATGCTGAAAAAAATGAAAAAATAGCATAACTTCCACAAATATGGCCCGATCATGCTGATTTTCGAACTTGACCTGCGTATTATGAATATTCATCAGTTTTGTAAGTTTCAAGCCAAAAGGTAAAACGGTTTTTCACTTATCGTGTTATCGGTGTTGCATTTATGCTGAAAAAAGTGAAAAAACAGCATAACTTCCCTAAAAGTGACCCGATCATGCTGATTTTCGAACTTGACCTGCATATTATAAATATTTATCAATTCTGTAAGTTTCAAGCTGAAATGAAAAACAGTTTTCCACTTATTGTGTTATCGGTAAAAGTGCACGGCAACGACGACGGCGACGACGACAGACGCAGATGACGGCTATATGTACAGACACATCTGTGTCTGTACATAAAAAGAAACGGGAATATGAGGTTTATTTACTGAAAGCATTTCTTCTGTACTTGTAGATATAAAACGTGCATTTTTCAATTTCAAAGATTAATGGGCACGACATCGATGTCAATAGCAAAGTCATGATAGATCAAGATGTATGTTACATTTTTTGTAAGATTCTGTGTATCAAAATATGAACAAACCTCATTGCATCCCTAAGATATGACTGTTGTTGTAGTAATACAAGCGTTGATGTGGAATACTTTTAAAACAAGCTAAATGATTTGGTTAAGTGCATTATTGAAAATGAGATATAGAGGTTTTATTTTCAGAAAAGTAATATCCAATGACTTGACATATTTTGATTAACCTAGTTTGCTATTCCAAAATGTTTGACTTCTGCCTACTTTCAAACTGTTTGGTCTATGTTTCAACCGGTCTTTCACATGAACTATTTTAGAAAACTTCCTCCATCCAAATAATTACCAAAAAATCATCGCTATATTTTATTGAGGAAAAGGATAAATTTAATCCTTCTTATTTGTCTTTATTCACACCTGTACAATCTGTTGATAATGCCTTCATTCCTACTATAAAATATATATTATTGAAGCAATGTTCATTAACTTCTGTAAATAGATAATTTTTTCTACAAGAAGGCATAATTCAAGTGACATTGAGTTCAGTAACTTTGTTATTTCCAAACTCTTTCAATACATTCAAATCTAAAAATGAGAGGATAGTGCTGATCCCCCAAAAGGCCCACCACAATATTCAGTTCCTGCAGACATGTCCATCACCGCCTGTATCTGTACCGTTTAAAGTGGAACCACAGTTGAAAAATGTTATTATGGAATTGACAACGGAATCCCTTCTTGTATGAACATTCCCACTCTCTGCTTACTATCTTGAAAGCTATATCCTAAAAAGAAATTTTAAAATTATACATTGGTGAATAAGGACTTACATAAACTGAGTAATTCACTCAGATAGTGCGAGGGCAATTTCTTTAATCAACAACTACAGTGAAATTATTGTTTGGATACTATTTTGCAGGCAGAGTCTGTATTAACAACCTGAAAAGGTGATTAAAACCACTGGCATATTGGCTCTCAAGTTACTAACTCTAAGATAAATAAGGACTAGTTACAATCTACATACATTTGTGTGGAATGCTTATACTGCTATTAGAGAAGTTCGTATAAAACTTATAAATCTTACAATTTAAGAAAAGCACTTCCATATTTTACTCTTTCAGACAGTTAAAATTCCTATAAAAGCATGCACTGATCTCTACCTCATATGGTGGTCCTGCACTGAACTTTAGAGTAGCAAAGTCCTTATTGTCTGCACATGGTGTCTGGAATACAGGTATTAAAATTATGAAAATATTTTGGAGCAATAGTTACCAATTTGTATTTATCATGATTTAGGAATGATCCAATTAAAATCTTCATTTATTTAATTTTGGGTTTTTTTAATATAAACCACAACATGAAGTAGTAAAAATACTTACCAAACTAAATTGTGGGGTTTTTGTTTTATCTATTAAATCTGGGTAGAAAATCTGAAAATATACAAAAGAAGATAAAAAAAAAAATATATATATATATATATATATATATATATATATATATATATATATATATATATATATATCTGTGTATAGATACAACATTTCCCACTACAATTGGCCTGACCTGATAATTGACAATAAAAACATGATTGAAGTAAAGAAAAGTCAACAATACTACATGTCTACTATCAAATTTTGAATAAGAGTGTGACTTACATTGAATTTATATCCTTGGACAATCTTTGGAGGTGGGTTGTCCATGTCATAATGAGTCTGGTTGTATTTATTCCATTCAAAACCCTATTATAGAAAATAAAGAATTGGTGAAAGCATGTATCAAAGATAATCAAAATTTTCAAGACAATTAAAATTCCTTTAACAAAACAAAACAAAACAAATTGGATAAGGTAATTTAAACTTTAAAAGATGCATTTGGAGTAGATTTTTTGCTATAAAACTCAACCGAATGCCATCATATAGTTTCAGATAGCATAACTTATGTATTTATCAAAAATGATTTTTGAACAGGTATTTTCTGCTTTGTTTCTGTGGTATATATAATTTCAGTGACTCATTTGAATAACTGTGCATGCAGCAGTAATGGGCTATACATTACTCTTCATTTGGCAGACTCTTATGTACTGGAGGGATGGACAAGTAGGTCAATTTATGACCAGAAATTTTAAGAAGGTGCAGTTTAGCTCCTTTATGACTGACTGAGTAATTAATTTTTTTTTTTTTTTTGCCTTGGCAAATCAACTTTTTTTGCATTGTATAAGAAACAACTAAAAGTTGTTTTAATGTCTTACAGAAAACCTGTGCTTGCTTCAAATGTAACTTTAACAGAAAAGCAAAGTAGCAATTATTATAATCAAATGCTTCATAAAACTTACTGTGTGTACTCTGTTAAAGAACCTTGGTTTCCTAGGTCTGTATTTATCTGACCAAGCCATGGTCTGTTCTAGCTGTACCTCCACACTGAATGTAGCTTCATCATCATTCATCCCCTCTCTGGCACGCTTTTCAAACTCACTTTCTCTTTCTGTGTCAGTCTGAAACAAACAGATCATCATTATGGGAATTACTATTATTACTGTTTAAACATTTTACAAGAATCATTCTTTCTTTTGAAAAAGTCACTGTTTTGGTAAGCCTTTGCTACAAAATATGTTCCCGTATCACTTATATGTCAGCAAGAAACTGGTAGTGCACAGTCTTGTTTTCATTGCATGTAGTCTATAAGTAACTTTCAAAATACACTATTAAAGGAATTTACAAACAACATTCATAGGGCTGTGTCAATATGAAAAGTTTATCATCTACCTGTGCTTTCCCTGTTCTTCTAACTTGTAATCTGAGATGCTCCAGTCTTTTCATATCATCCTCAGGATCATATACAATGGTATCTGCCTCCAGGTCAGAGTGTTTTAGCAGTCTGGGTGAATATTGTCCTAGTTGGTACTCTTCACAGCTCTGCTCCAGCAAATCTTCCTCAGTTATAAGTGCTTCAGACCTATTCACAAAAAAATAAAACAAACAGTCAGGCAAATATAAGTTGGTTTCAAGCAAAACTTCAAGAATTCAGACATCCACAATATTGCTAACAGAACTTCAATTTTATAAATTACAATTCTCTGGAAAAAAAACATACAATTCGTCACACTTACTCTTCTTCATCCTCCCCGTACTCTTCATTTTCTTCTTTCCCTTCTGGGTTTTGTTCAGTGCCTACCAATGGAGCAGGCTCTTTAAATTCACTGTTATTGTTTGTTGCTGTATCTTTAATTTCAGTTGAGCAACTGGGTCCTGCAGAATCCCTTTCAGTTGCTCTCTCACTGGAACCAGCATCTGTCCCTGGCTCTTGTTTAATAATTGGAAATATGGGATCACTCTCTATTCCTTGCTGCAACAGAAGTATTGAAAAAGACACTAATTTTGAAGAAGGCAAGACATAGCTATGAATATCTGCTTGAATAAAATATTCATTATGGGATACATTATAAATCTTAACAATAAATGCCAGAATCAGATAAAGTCTTGATTTAACCTGAACCCCACCTCTTGCTTTAACCTGAACAGTTTACTCTTTAAGACATCTTGATGTCTCTCTCTCAACCTTGTTCTTGCCATGTGTGCTTTGAGCTGTTCAAGGAGGGATTCCCAGTAACCTAAAGATACAACAAATTCTATGTGTAGGTGTTTGCCACTTCTATCTCTAAAATCCTCAATAAAGATAGTAACAAATAAAATGTGAGTAAGAGGCCAAATATGAGAAGCTTTTGACATAGGTGCTTACAAACGCTACATCATTAAGGTATTAATTTTTATGTACACATATGGGTAATAATTATTTGGCCAAGGTATAATTAAACAAAGCATTTTGGCAATAAAGTGTATTTAAATAGGTAAATGAACACTGAACCTCACCAACATCTATCCCTTCTCCACCTTTCAGTTTCTTCTTGATCTGCTCTTTTAGTAATAATAGCTGGTTGTGAGTTTTGCCCTTGAAAACACTTGACACATCAGAACTGACAGCTTGGTTAATACCTTCCCTTCTGTCACCAACATAATCTGAAATATCAAAAATAAACTGAATCCAACACTCAACATAATCTTAAGTGAGACTGTGCAGCTTCTAAGTGATTAGTTATGTCTAAAATCATTAATTTGTGTCAAAAGGGAGCAGCTCTATGACCCACTTTACTCCTAATTATAATCATCCATAAACATATTTAAACAAATACAATGCACAGAAATATACTTTCATAACTTACACTGACTGCTAGGGTCTATTTTTCTCAGTTTACTGAGTTCATCATGGGTTACTATAGTAATGTCTCTCCAGAAGTCTGCATTCTTGTCCTCCTCCAGTTCTGAATACACCTTGATGTCTTCCAGTAAATCTTCCAAGTCTTCTATCGTTAGACCCTACAACAAACACAGCAAATTATTATATTGGAATAGGCAGCTTGATGGAATATATTCACTGAAAGCAGTTTTTGATAAAGTTTTTGACTAATTTACCTAAATATTAATTTTATAAATATTAGCATCATATCTAATAAAATGGAGAAAAATAATAGACCCTGTTTCATGTGACAAAGAGCAATATAGAGTACATGTGCAGGTAAGCTATCATGTACATCATATTCTAAGCTTACATATAGTAGCAATCCATCCATAGTCACTTACATTGAGATATGTGTAAGGTTCATGCATTTCCACAGTGAGATCATCATCTTCGGCACTAATGTATTTGGCCAGCAAGTCTATGGGTTTGGCTTTGGGGAGAAAATAAAAAGGAAATAAATTAAACAACAAATAAACATTTTTTATCTTATCATTTCTTAAAGAATATCATGTTATCTTACTATTATTTATAATAGATAGATAAATAAAGTTATATCAAACCTAAAGGACCTCAAGTATCGTGTAATCATCTGGACTTATGATTTTTCTTATTTCTCAAATATTAATAGTAAATAAAAATAAAAATAACAATTCTGTGATCACTGGTTATTAAAATTACTTCATCTCTTAGAAGTTTCACTGCTGTCACTGATAGATTTGATGTAACTAACAGTGTATGAAAGTACAAGGAACACTCTCCTCTGGTAAACTTAAATAAATATTAAGATTTTAATTCTTTTCAGAAACTGGAAGTTGGTTAGGTTCTTGGAGAACTGATGTGATATGATCATGATGGAGAGTTTTGATAGTAACTATTTTGAAGTCCTTAGGAATAACTCCATTATGAAGAGATGCACTGAATAATGCATTGATGATAGGGCCCAGTAATAGTATACTTGTATGCTGGGTCCTAGATAGCACATTGATGTAATGTAACACCTCACAGAATGTAATCTACAGTGAGATCAGTAAGAAGAATATCAGAAAATATTGGCTTCAATTCACTTATCAGATTTGAGATTGTCATCATTTAACAACTACGTAAAGGGGTTCAAAGGAAAAGTTTGTGATAGTCAACTTACCTCTGCCATCCTCTATTCTTATTTTCGACCTCAGCTTAGCTTGTTGTAAGTGGAACTGCAAGACCAATTAAATCAAATTTTAAGAAAATTTAACAAATGCAGTTAGTAGTTACAGCACCATTAATTTTAAATAAAAAACATCACTTAAGGTGACTAATTTCCCTCTGGTACAGCTTTGTAAGCAGAGAAAATGAAGTGGCCCTAACCTGTTTACATGTTAACACCTTGACTAACACACACACTATTACATAATTATAGAAGAAGGGCAGATTAAGTGTATGCTCTACAGGAGTTAAAATCTCTCTTTAGAAGACATTTTGACACATTTTGTTTCTGGCAAAAAAATACTTTTTCTCCAAATTTATTTTAAATGGATTAACTGATCAATTTAGACCATTCTGTAGACAATGTTAAATTTTCAACAGTCAAAATAGCTTTTCTTCAATGAAAATTTATTAAGCTGGCACTAGCTCTTTGCTGTTCTATTTGGTTAATTAAGGTAAAAGTTGGCCAAAATCAGAAGTGCTCTATCAGTGTAATTTTATAAAGGTATTGTAAATCTATGCTGGTATTCCACACTTACAGTATCTTCTTGTCTTTCCCAGGCTTTGTAGTAGTCTGATTCTTTGTCCCTCTGCATCATTTCCTAAAAAACAGCACAATTATCAATAAAAGCTAATAGAGGATTAAATGTTCTTTGTGATATTTCTTTCGAGAGAAATGCCAAAAAGGGGACAAAAGATAGACCAACATACCCTTTCTTTTTCTCTTTCTTCTCTTTCTTTTTCTCTTTCAAGCCTCCTCTTTTTCACTTTTTCCAGCTCTCTCTACAATGTAAACATGAATATCATAAGTGCATACAGCACTGAATATTGATTAAGACAAATAATACAGGCACAGTAGATTAAGTGAGAATTATCTTGTGTTTCCATTTAAAAATATCAAATAAACCAGAAATGCTGATTATTAATGTAAATGGTTTAAGACATGTCTAACAAACTGGTTGATATTCTTTATCCAATATATTTGCTCATCATATATTAGGTTTCTGCTTTTGTGTACATTAAGTCTACAAATTACTTTAGTGTCTTCCATCTGTTGCCTCTGATACGTATGAAACTCTTCATCCTTCTTTCCAGTTTTCTCTAGTTTCTTCTGCCAAACAAAAGTATTCAAGAGACGTTCATCACCAAAGGGGTTGTCCTCATTTGTGTATCCTAGATATTCCTCATCCCATCCCATTTGCTGCTTCATTTTACGTGCCTTTACCTCCTACCAATTTGATGAAAACGTTCAGAGCAATGGAATATAATGACCTTTTCAAAATTATTTTTTTTGTCAGTTACTGAGCAACAGATGTTGGAAGCATGAAGATATTTATCTACTATTATAGTTATGTAAATGCATTACATCTACTTGCAAACATACAAATTCATATCGTAAAAATTAAATCTATCTATTACATTATCTAAAATTAAAGCTTTTTGGAAATTATTACCAACTGTTTACCTTTTTAGCCAATCGCCTAGCCCTTTTCTCCTCTGGAGTTTCTAATGCTTTAAGAAGTTCTTTTTGCTTCCTGAAACAAACATCTTTCAAATAAAATACAAATAAAGCATAGGGATTTGATTTGTCATAAAATACAACAATGAACATTGTCAAAATTTTACTTTGCTTCAAAGAGGAAAAGCAAAATGTCATACTGTTTCTCTTCTTTTGTCATATTGTTCCAGTTCGGTTCATCAGGTTCCCTCTGCTCTCTATTATTCTTGCTAGATCTACTCCTCTCCCTTGACCTTGATCTTGATCTTCTTTTCTTTTTGGACGATTTTTCATGTGATCTGGACCTTTCTCTGTGTCTTTTGTGTTTTCTGTACTTTTCATCATCTGAAGACATGTCTGAAGAACCATCAGATACCTCTGAAGAATCAGATCTGAATGAAAGAGTTCAAAGAAAACAACTGTAAAACATAAACATATAATTTGCAATCTGGGCATCATAATGATAAACCAAAATGTTAATTTAATGAAAGCATCTGGTACACAACCTTAAATGAATTTTTAAAAAAATTCAAATATGATATTTATTGGGTCTAAACTAATTCTTTTTAAAAGTATTTTCAACCCTTTTTAGCCTTCACACAGGAACTCATGCAGAAACCCTGCAACAGATTGATTAATGAGTGTGAGGGAAATAGGATCTCATACATGCGCAAGAACAATCCAAAGGAATTTTTCAAGAAATTTAGAAAAAGGACAAGCACTAACAATAATGGACTGGAAGCAGACGACTTTTTCCTACATTTTAAAAACCTTTGTCAGACGACCAACCTGCCAATAACCGTGCTCTGAACAATGCAGATGAATACTTGACACGCGCTATATTCGAAGAGCTTGATGAAGAATTTACTAACAAGGAAATAAAAGCAGTTGTTCAAAACAGCCGAGGTCTAGATCATACTTTCAATGAGTTTTATAAAAGATTCCAACACATAAACATACCACTCATTCACCAAACTATTTAATAAGATTTTAGAGATTGGTATCTTTCCGACAGTGTGGAAAAAGCCATAATGGTACCTATATTTGAAAAAGGGGATCCTACAAACGCTGGCAATTATAGAGTTATTTCACTTCTAAGTCATACAGCAAAAATATTCACCTCTGTAATCAATAATAGACTAATGAAATGGAGTGCCAACCATGATGCAATATCTGACAGTCAATACGGGTTTAAACCAGGGAGTAGGACATGGGACGCCATTTTTTCCCTGTGTGGAGTAATTGCTGACATGCTTAGAAGGAAAAAGCAATTATATTGTTGCTTCGTGGATTACGTGAAAGTGTTTGATTCAGTTACTAGAAATTTATTATGGGGAAAACTAATAAAAGAGGGACTTACTGGAAAGCTGCTAAAAATAATTGTTAGTTTATATACTGAATTTTAAGCATGTGTTAGAAATAAGGGCCCGAATAGCACTTACTTTGATGTTGACATAGGTCTACCCCAGGGGGAGGCACTATCACCTCTGATGTATTCTATTTAGGTGAATGACCTTGAGAGCTTCCTGTTCTCAGAGAAGTGTAATGGGTTGCAGTTAAGGGATTTGAATCTGTACTTATAGCTCTATGCAGATGACCTGTATTATTTTCAGAATCTGTCACAGAACTCCAAAATATGTTAGACAAACTCAAACTATATTCAGATGATTGGACAAATCTTATATTGTAGTGTTCAGAAATGGTGGCTTTGTGGCAGACCATGAAAACTGGCATTATAATGGTAAAAAATTGGAGGTTGTGAATCATTTTTTATACTTAGGACTGGTCATAATTATAATGGAAAATTCGGCCTCACTCAGAAGTCTATTGCAAGTCAAGGCACTCCAAAAGCTATGTATGGAGCAAGAAACTCATGTCCGAACATGAAAATTAATGTCGAAACAGAGATTTTTCTTTTTGACACTTATGTATTACCAATTATGTTCTACTCGATTGTGCAAGAGAAACATGGGGTTTTCACAGGTCTCATGAAATAGAAAAAGTTCATCTGCACTTTTGTAAATTACTATTGGGGATAAACAAAAAAGCTACAACGGCAGTGGTATACAGTGAATTGGGAGGATTGCTTCAAAAACTCAATAGATACATTAGTATTGTGAAATATTGGCTGAAACTCTTGACTACTGACAATTGCATTTTAAATGGTGTTTACTTGAATCTTCTTGAGACTTGTACTGTAATGACCATGAAAATTGGGCTACAGCAGTAAGAAGATTATTATCAAATCTTCATATTCACATTCATTAAGACCACACTAACCACTACACTCTCCAATGTGTAATTCATTAAGTGTCTGCTCTTCTGCGGCTGGAGATAGTTGTTGTTTAATTAAAAACTTTTTAAAAAGGAAAATGCAACACACGTTTCCAAAGTCTGTACAAATTATTAAAATTGTGTGCTTCTAAAGTTTCCAAGATGCCCCAAGGGCTGACAGTGGTGATGGTACAGGGCATTTAATTACAGTTGTTGTTGAATGGCGATGTATTAGGTTTATGATTGTTTTAAGTTATTGAAATTCAAATGAATCTTGTATTGTAACATACTAACAATGCTAACAAATCGGGGACTTTGGTAAGCCATTGATTACGTGTTTTTCAAATTGCCCTTATATCTACAGACCTTTTTCTCCTCTTTCTTTCTATTGAATCTCGTGATCTAGATCGTCTCCTTTGTTTCTTCTTGTCTCTGTTTCCCATTTCACAACAAAACAAGATCAGGCTAACTAAAACGTTGAAGAGATGAGCACGCCGGAAGTTTTCTTTCGATCGAATCGCAATGCATTGTGGACATTTCCGGTGGGAAAAAAATTTGGAAGGGTAACCAACGACGCTGACTGATGTTCCCTTTCAACGCCTTTACCATGTAATAAAGTCACAACCACGAACATTCGAGTAGAACAGATGTAAAGATTAAAAAAGCAATCTGACTTACCGAACAATGGCTTTGCAAATTGATGATCAAGATTCAAAACCGACGGATATGGCAGACGCAGGCATTCAGGCAACGAACACCAACAAAGTCGACATTCCAGCAATGGATGACTTACTGCAAGACCTAGAGACTCTAGATCTGACTGAAGAAGAAACTGAAAACCTGTTAGGAGAAGCACAGCGAATTAATAAGATATTAAAAGCCAAATTAAAAGAACAAGAAATGCAAGAAGCTGAGATACAGAGTCAGAAAAGGAGGAATTTACCACCGATTGAAAGAAGTCAGCTTTCTTCTGCAAAAAAGTTGTATGGAACCTCAGTTACGAGAGTGTCGAAATCGGGATCTAGCTGCTCAAGGTCAAGCCCAAGCAAACTGTTGGGGGTAATTATATGACATAATGACATAATTTGCCCAATATTGGCTGAGAAGAAGCAGTGCATTAAGAATATTGTTAGCCTTTATTACCATCCAGGCACCGATAACGAGTTTTTTCCTTCATCTAATTATTCAATAATGCATGTATCTTTGTGCTGATTTAAAACAATGAAAAAACTCTTGAATATATAAAATATTGTTGTTTATGTTTTTTTTTCATTGCAATGTTTAAGCATAGGCAACTCAAAGCTTTAGTAGTCTTTTTAACACCAATTTTGAGGTGACATAGCAGGTATGGGGCGTAACTTCATCCCTGAACAAAATTTTATCATGAGAATTGGCATAGTGGACCGCAAGAGTATGAGCTACAATCCCGTTTTCAGCGTTTTGGTTTAAATGTTTTTGTTATGGAGTTATGAACCACTGGTTATAGATTTTCATTAAACAAAGGCATTATTTTGCTTTATCAGCAATTATATCTTAACTAAGACTTAAAAGAAAAATTGCTGGCAGGGTTTTGGAGCACTATATGGTGTCATTAAATTGGCATTGAAAAGGTGATCATGGATGCCCAGGTAAAAGAAAAATTTGAGAAACTGATTTTACAGTTTTTACCCCAAAATCGCAATTATGATGTCACCCAGAAGATGACATGAGTAAATGTTACTTAATAGTCACTGATCACTGAAGATTTATGTACATATTACCCAAAAGAATGTATGTAAGGCAGTGAGTAAATAAGGAGTTTTGGGCAAAGGGTGACAATATCCTTAGCACTATTAATGAATTTAGTATATATTTTTCAATTAAGGAAGTATGTAATTCCTTGGTTAAATGCATCACTAAATATTGTGTATGATGAACAAAGCATATAAGATTATTTTTTTCTTGAGACTAATCCAGAACTTTGTTGCAATTAATTGAGAATTATTTCAATTGTCATTATTTGTAGCATTATTTAGTATTCACTATACATATCCTGGTTTGATAATGCTTTTTTTTTAATTTTCAGGAACAAGCTAGACCCAAGTCGTTAGATAGTGCCAGAGTTAAAGCTCATTCAAAGACTGCTCAAAAGGGGAAAAAGCAGGAGTCTCAAGGTGGAAAACAACCTTGGAATGACAGATTTTCATATGAATGACAGGGTGGTGCAATAGGTTTCTTGAAAAGACCAATTTTTAACTCTTAACATTCCAACCTCATGTAAAAAAAAAAAATCAAAATTGATATTTTTCAGAAATTATTTTTAATGGTTTATATAAAGCCACTTGTTGCATTACTGGACTGCTGTGAACCAAGATGGTAACTTTCTATTGGAGTTGAGGTGTGACTATTTCTTTGTAAATTTCATGTACACAGTCTTACTGTAACAATAAAATGTATGGTGCCAAAGTATTTCAAAAGGTTTTATACCAGACTTTTGTCTCAAAACTTCCCTTTTTAAACAATCTGTCCCAATTCCCAAAGGCATGCCACCATTAAATTTAAGAAATCTCTAGCCTTCTCATTAAGTGAAAATCAAATACTGCAACTATGCATTTCCTCTAAATGATATAAATTGACTTAACTTGACTTTTTCTAAATATTTCAAATAAAAATGAAATTTTAGTACTCAGTATAAGCAAAGTTTATTATTATGGGTACAAAACACTGTACATGAGTTTTTACAATTCATTAACCGAAACAATTTCAGCCATACCACCTCAACACAGCATTGGTCTGGTGCACGGTTTCCATTCATTTCAAAACACCCAAATATAATAATACATAAATACTACTTAACTGCACATGTATGTTCATAATCCTAATCCAAGTCCTGCCCAAAACTTGTGTACTTATATTTGCAATTACAATGTGCTCTGACTGAAATAATTTCCTCACAAGACAAAGATCACAAAACATTTTTGCCAATTTTCAAGTAACACACCCAGTAAATGAAATAAAGGTGGAATTTACCTGTATTTCAAACTTTCATCTGGTATATCTAAAAACACACTATATCCAGTATCCTGCAGTCAATTCAAGACTACCCGCTGCTGTCATTCATTGCATTTTGACATACCCAGTAGCAGCAATGAATATTCTTTATGACAAACACAACAAAAAATATATATATATATATATTGTACCCAATACTTGTATCAAATTGAACTCTAGACTGAAGTCCTGGGTTCTAAATTTATCTACATGGAAAATGTATTTATTAACATTGCTATGACTTTTTTTGACAAAATCAGCAATCGGCCAAGCAGTACCAAAGCCTCTACTAAGCGGTATTGAAACAAAAAGAAAAAAAAAAGAAAGAACCTTTTTCCATAAAGTAACATAACCAATAGCCTGTCTTATATGTAAAAGGGTCATCTAATAAAGCCCCTGCCCACCCCTTCACTTAACAGCAGGAAGCAAACTTATGAAGAAATTGTGAAAGTGAATACCCCCCCCCCCCCCAAAGTGGACCAGTCCAGACTGGATCAATTAAGTATATAGCTTGATGTGAAAAGGGCCTTTGTCTCTAGAAAATTTGGCCCAGCCTCTTTCATAGACAAGATGCATTCCTAATTTATCTATTGCTTAATATCTGTATCTTACAGCAACTTAGAACAAGATCTCATAACAGGTAAATGACGTCCCTTATAAAGAGACATATCAACAACTAGCAATTTTGGATGAAAATACTTTAAAAACAGCACTGTATTTTGTAACTTTGGCTATAACATTAACTATCCTTTGATCTACATCCTTCATTTACATTAGTCTTAATGGGAAACATTACTATTTTGTGGTCTGCAGACCTGTTACTTCATTGTTACAATATTAGACCCATCATAGAATGCCTAAAACACTGTTTACAATGTTCATCCTTGGTTCAAAAAATACAAAAAATAACAACTTGAAGTTTAATGTGACCTAAACATTCACTCAGCCCTTTAAAGATTTTTTTCCTTGCAAATGAGGCCCGAACTTTTTCATATGTTGATATTTAACTTCTTGCTCATAGGAAGAACATTAATACAAGGGCACATATGGATGATATACAACATGATATTATTGGTGAAACTACTTTGGCATCTAAAGGATTGCAACAAAAATTATATTCTAAGGTACACATTCTTTCCTTTGTGAAGTACCATCTGTGAAGTAATCATCTGTGACCACTACTAACAATGTCATTCATGAAGAATGCTAAATAAGCAGCAAATAAAGAAGATTGTGTAAATTGTAAACATTCACATATTTGAAAATGCAAAATAATCTCCAATATGTACTGTTCAGAATGAGAAAGAAAAAGTAACATACAAATGTAAAAACCAGTTATGTGTCAACATCTTTTATGTCTTCCATGTAACAACACATCCATCTATATTGGTGTTCTCTGCAAGCTGTTCTATTACTGACACAAGCTTTCAAACATACAGGTTGACAGTGTATTTGTAATCAGCAATGTATTGTCACAGCCTCTGCATTGACAAATGTTCCAAATATTCAGTGCTGTTTCTCATGATGTTGATACCAGTTTACTTTGCACCAAGGATGACTTCCTGTGTGGGACAGAATCAGGTGTTGGAATCTCATCACCAGTAACTTCCTGAAGTAGTGCCTGTTTAGTTTCCTCTGCTTGTTGGGGGGCAAGGACTTTCTTCTTATTCACTATGGCCTTGGCCATATTATAATCTCCAGAGTCAAAGTATTTCTGCAAACAATAATTAAAATGTATAAAACATTCAATTACTGTTATAATTTATTATTTTTTTACACTATATTTTTAACACTAAGGTAATTTACTGTTTAATATTATGAAGTTTCATCAAAATCCATCACAAATAATTTCATTGGTAAAGCACCCATTTTCTGCACCATTAAATTAAAGAAAAATACATTTATTTTAGACAAACCAATTAGTTAGGTACAACTAGACAGCAAAGCTGGCAAAAATACACACACCACACAGGAAACAAGGCAGCAAAGCTGAAAAATGTTCAGACATTCAGAAAAGAGTGCACCAAATGTTTTGGCCAATTTTGATGCACTATTACATAATGCTTTAAAACAGCATAATCACTCTTAATCTCTTACATCATGTACTACAGGTAACATGGACACTGAAAAACTAGTAAGTGATTCAGTTTCATGGCCAATAAAAACCATTTGTCTGTATATAAAAATGACACACACACACATACACAAAATCATACCGCTTTGTGTAATCTTTTTTGTAACAGAGCTGAGGCCCCTCCTCTTCCTGCTTTCATGTTTGGATATTTGGCTTTTAATTTAGCCTCTTCAATCTGCATCAGTGTCTGTCCACTCTTAAAAATAAGACCAAACAAATACATCAAAGGTGCAGTTAACACCATATTTTTTATCAAGAACAAAGCTGTTGTTTTTAACCCAACTGATGCAGAAATGCTCCAGGGTGTGGATTTTGTTTACCTTTGACAAATTCAAGAATAAATGATAAATGATAGTTGATTACTCCCTAAAAGCTTCAGAAGACATCAAGCCAGACATCAAGGTCGCTTTAGTGATTGCAAGTAAGTGAGAATCCCCTTGGAGATGGACCGATCCCGCTAGACAGTATGGGAATGTGGTCAAATACACTTGTCACTTTCTCTACTCATTATCACATATGAACAGAGTTGGTTTTTATATCTACTTTAATATCTATGTTATTGACAAACAAATGCCAAACAGTGAAAATTAATGAATCATTTTATTTCCCATCAACTGATTTAAGAAGGGCTTAAATCTTGCTTTAAATTGCTAAAAGTCCATGGGTATAAATACTGTGATCACACTGAGTTAGAAAGGACAGCAAAATTATTTCAAATAAAATAGCTGCACTATAATTAAAGGAGGTCGATCTTTGATGCTGCAAGCATTCCCTGGTTCTATAACATAAAACTAAAAAAACACCGAAATAAAACAATTTACTGTGAGCCAAAAAATTGGATTACGATAAGGTCTTACCAAAACAATTTTCCACACTAACAGATGAACAAGAAGCTCGCTAATTTGCATTCATCAGGTTGGTTCCAACCAGTTGATAAATAGCTAATCGAAACTATACTGTTAAAAACCAACTCTGTACACATTAAATCTTCCTTAAATTACCTCTTGGGAAGAATCTGAGGATACGGTAGAGCTCCTAACCTCAGCCGACGGCTCCATTTTACTTCTAATCAACGTACTTCACAAGACTTCGTACTCAATATGGCAGCTATGGAAATGACGTCAGATAGTTGCTCAAAGTACTTCCTGTAGAATATTAACCAATGGCATTTTATAACTTTCAGCATTCGGCACAGTGAATCCAACATGTCGCTGTCGTGAGAGGTCTTTTTAAATTTTGAAGATATGAAAGTGTAAAGAAGTAGATCAACTTGTGACCATGGGACTAAAAGCAAGAATGTGGATATTGTTCATCCTTATTTCAATAATATATGCGGGTGGAATATTAATATTCATCAAAGGCTTTCTTTTAAAGCGATCAGTTGTACTGAAAAATAACACTTGCCATGTAGACTTCACGATGAAGGTGGATAATCACGAGGAAGAAGGATGTTGGATGCATAGGCGGTTTCAGAAGGCAATTGTCATAATTATAGACGCTTTAAGGTTTGATTTTGCTTATTATAATACATCGATAATTAAGGGCCAAGAACTTCCTTTTGAAAACAAGCTAAAAATCATCCACGAGAAGCTAATTCATTCTCCTCAGAAATCACGACTGTACAGATTCATAGCAGATCCCCCAACCACAACCTTACAGAGACTCAAAGGCTTGACCACAGGCAGTCTTCCCACTTTTGTTGATGCTGGATCAAATTTTGCTAGTTCTGAAATTACTGAAGACAACATCATAGATCAGCTGAGACGACAACAAAAATCAATTGTCCAAATGGGAGATGATACATGGGAAGGTCTATTTCCCAATAGGTTTATTAGATCTTACCCCTTTCCCTCTTTTAATGTGAAAGACCTGCACACTGTGGACAATGGTATTATAAAGAACTTGATTCCCGAGCTAAAGAAGTCTGGGTGGGACATGCTTATTGCCCATTTCCTTGGAGTTGATCACTGTGGACACCGCTTTGGACCATATCATCCAGTAATGGGAGAGAAACTTACACAGATGAATGATGTATTGAGGTAGATTTGGGCTTTTATGATGTGTTCTTTCATTATGGCTGATCAGTATAATTGAAAACTTTAACTTCTTAGTTTGATATTTTAAAACTTAGATTCACTATCAGATGGATTCTCATTGTCATAATTTAATTCAGATCTGTGATAAAAACCATGGACAATGACACTGTGTTGTTTGTGCTTGGAGACCATGGAATGACTAGGACAGGTGATCATGGGGGAGACAGTAAAGATGAAGTTGATGCAGCATTATTTGTGTACAGTCCATCAAAGTTAACAGAAACTGTGGCCCCAAAGGTATGAAATTCTCTCAGAGATTTTCAGTTTTCTTAAAATATATTCATGTATTTTTTGTTTTGTTTTGCAGTTGACAAAAAATTCTAAGAACATTGATTAAATATATATGTGTGAGAAATGCAAGTGACAAATGTATTTTTATAAAATTGCCATGTCTGTATTTTAGCATCTTGATTACATTTTCCAGCTAGAAGATTCCCCATCTGTTTCACAGATTGACTTGGTTCCTACTATGTCTTTGCTTCTTGGAGTGCCAGTACCATTCTCCAACTTAGGAATGATCATTCCAGAATTATTTGACCACGGTCCCTGGGCTCAGGCAGGAACATCAGAAGTAAAGCAGGTGTTTCACAAAATAAAAGCTCTAAGGTTGAATGCACATCAAGTGAAAGAATACCTTCACGCATATTCTTTAATATCTGAAGATTTTCCCAAACACCAATACAAAGATTTAAATACATTATTTAGCTTGTCAGAAAATGAATTACAAAGACTGATCATGAACATTTACCATAATGGAGAACACGAGGATCTACTATCAAGGCTAGAAAAGCTGGAGACAAACTATAAATCTTACCTCACCAATGTAAGAGGAATGTGCCAAGGTATTTGGGCCAAGTTTGACACAACATCAATGTCTTTAGGTTTATTCTTGACATGCTTCAGCATTGGCATAACTGTATTCCTGCTATTCCACACAAACAGTCAGGAAAGATTTGAAGTGGCTTTCTGGACCAGCACAGCTGTTTCAGGATGGAGCTCAGCATTTGTTGCTGTCCTTTGGTTCTCACTAATGGAGGCCAAAACTGCCATTATGCTAGGAACAATGTTCTTTGGATTCAGCATTATCTTGATTGTTGGATTCATTATTTACAAGTTAATGATGGCGAGGGGAAGTGAACAGTCCAGCACACCAAGTTTATCTGGGTACTTTTCCATACATGGAATATGTGCAATTTTGATAACTTTCATGTACTTCTGTGGATTTTTTTCAAATAGTTATGTGGTTTTTGAGGATAGTATGTCATCCTTTCTACTTCAGTCATTACTGTGGATTCAAAGTACTTTTATTTATGCACAACAATGTGGAACTGAACCTTCAAAACAAATATCTGAAAAAAAGAGAGCAAAATTTGATATTTTTAGAACTTTGACAAATAGGAAGATGAAACCTTTATATCTAGCACTAACTTTTAACCTCTGTGTACGACTTTCAATGAACTTCAGGGCATGCAGAGAAGAACAGTGGACCTGTGAAACCTCATCATTTTTACTTCCTTTGTCAAGTTTTACAGACAGCATACCATTGAAAAATGCAAGATATTTCTTTTCTGTTATTGCTATTATTTTACCTTCCATAGGACTGAGATGGTTCCTTAAACATTATGGAAACCTAAATGGAAAGTCTCTCTTGGTGCTGAGTACAAAGTACTGTATTCCAATAGGCATGTTATTCATTGCATTATACTGGGCATTACAAGCTTTGCCACCACAAGTACTAGATTCACTGCCTGTAACTCGACTCTTTCCAAGAATTGTTTATGTGGCCAGTTTGATTACAATTGTAGCAGTTTTTGTGAACCCCCTCAGCATTTATATTTTACCAAAAGCAACAATGGAGTCCCACTATGAACCCACTGCTAAAATTTCCAACAATATAATTCCACAGATGTATAATCAAATGAAAGATTCATTGAATGAACTGTCAGAAAATGAGCACAAAACTACCAATGGTGCAGAAACTTCAGATGACGTTGAACTGCCAGTTGTGTATGGCTTGGCCACTGTATATTCATCTGCTATGATAATATTTACTGCTGCAGTGACAGAGATATTGTACCTCCTGCTAGGAGATGGTGTAGCAGCAAGTTTATCATTGGCACTATGTAACATATTCATAGGGCTTGAAATGTATACTTGTTGGAAATGCTGGATGAAAGGTAAGTTTTGCTTTGATTGAAATAAAAAAACCTTTTAAGCTGGATAATGAAGACACTAGCCATAACCCTGTAACAATCTGGGAAATATTTAAAGTCATTTGTTTAAGACCACCATCCAATCGAACACTGACTTCTGAGTTGTGCGATATTCAAAACTGTGTTAAAGAATGTTGCCAGGTGGCAAGGTTCGTCAGACGATGATTTATTAGTTTATTTTTTGTAACATTTATTTATGGCATTTATCTATCATAAAAAGATTTAAAAATATTACTGGACCAAGTTGACCCTTAAGAAGAAGTGATTTATATGCTTTTAAGTAAAAGATGTATTTAAAATCTTACAATTAGTCCCTTTAAATGAATGTATATATATAAAAACATAAAAAGTGACCTGTGTTGAATAGTGTCAATATTTGCTGTGAATCTCTTAGATTAGATTGCGTTTCATCTAAATTAATTTTCTGTTTTTTTATTTGTTAACCTTTCTGGTAATATATGTATATATATGTATTTCAGACACCAGCTGGGATGTTCCATGGTCAGTGATAGTATTGTGGGGCCTTATGTCATCTCAGTATTTCTTTGCCACAGGCCATCAGGCTACAGTGCCCACTATCAAATGGGAAGCAGCTTTCACTGGATTCCATGGTGACTTTGAAAGCCACATACTCCCAGGCTTGCTCATACATCTCAACACATTTGCATCAGAGGTTTTAGTGTCCCTGACATTACCATTAATACTGAGTTGGCCATTGTTCCGTACCAGTAGGTACAGCATTAGGAAAGGATCCAGTGATAATTGGAATGAAGGAGCAGATAAGGGAGAGCTGGTGCTAAGTGAAAATTCAGTCCAGTTTCAGCTGTGTGTTTTCAAACTGGGACTGGGATATGTGCTATTTCATGCAGTGAAGGTATGCTAGGTAACATTTTCAATCCTAGGTATGTTAAATTATAAAATGTAATAGTAGCTATAACCATTATGAATTTCTGTTACTCAGATTTCCATTCCGAAACCCCAAGAATAGTTGAAACGTAATTTATAAAAAATTAAGAAAATGGTAATTTTACTATTGTGCATTATTGAAGTCTAATGCACTGTTAATTGTACCACCAGCGTTAGCGCTGGCGGTACACATGGTTTCGGTCCCGTCCGGATCGTTCCGCCGGCTCCGCCGGCTCCGTTGGCTCCGCCGGCTCCGCCGGACGGCTACCGTTACCGCTTCTCCTCCTAGACGGTAAGGGCCCCCGTACCCATCTCATGGATTTAGGTCACCTATAATCTCAACTCGTTCCACGTAAAATTTGGGCTTTGTCGGTATTGGGGTCTGGGTGTGGCACTCATTGCAATGCACCCTTGTCTAAAAATGGCAAAATTAAATGCTAATTATCTACCCTACGGAAGGAGTTATGGGAAAAATTTCTATAGACGGCTTTCCAAAAGTCATATGTGTAGATTTCAAATATACCCTTGGATTTGACCTTTGACCTTTACTTCAAGGTCAAATGGGCCAAAATTTTCAAAAAAATGAAATTTTTTACGAAAAAAATTTTTTTTGCCCTGTTATTCAGACACCACACAGACTTAACCAATAATATTATTGGAAGGTGTTACCCTTCAGGTCATCTTTCATCTCCATGAATTTGGGGTCAATCGGTGCATTTTCACGGGAGTAGCGGCCATAAGATACCGAAACTGAAAACTGTCTCTAATTCGGGAACCGTTAATGCTAGAGACCCATTCTTTTTTGCATTTTGTAGAGCATGTAAAGCCCAACACTGGAGGTGGTCTCGGTTTTTTTGTATTCCATACGGTTTTCGAGTTACGCTGTATCAAAAAGTACATATTGGTGGTAAAAGCAAAATGTGCAGTACGGTAATGGATAATAAATTTTGAACTCTGGAAAAATAAAACATAAGGCTTGGCAAAGCAGACAACTTGTGTTCAAAAATGACATTATTTCATCAAATTTGAACTTCTGAAACTTCAGAGCACCTCCTATTTCAAGAATTTTGACCAAAATGACATTTTCTTTATTTTAATTAATTTTTTCTGTACGAAATTTAAGGCACATTATGGTAACTCCAAAATTATAACATTTAGTCCCTTATATCTCCAAAACTGGCAGAGATAGGTCCATAGTTACTATTGAAGTTGAATAGGAAGTCACATACTGGCAATCTTACTATGACCTTGAAAGTGACCTTTGACCTACTTTTCACCATGAACTGAACTTTGCAAATTTTTCTTCCCTTTTATCTCCAAAACTGGCAGAGATAGGTCCATAGTTACTATTGAAGTTGAATAGGAAGTCATATACTGGCAATCTTACTATGACCTTGAAAGTGACCTTTGACCTACTTTTCACCACGAACTGAACTTTGCAAATTTTTCTTCCCTTTTATCTCCAAAACTGGCAGAGATAGGTCCATAGTTACTATTGAACTTGAATAGGAAGTCATATACTGGCAATCTAAATGTGACCTTAAAATTGACCTTTGACCTACTTTTCACCATAAACTGAACTTTGCAAAATTTGCTTCCCTTTTATCTCCAAAACTGGCAGAGATAGGTCCATAGTTACTATTGAACTTGAATAGGAAGTCATATACTGGCAATCTAAATGTGACCTTAAAATTGACCTTTGACCTACTTTACACCATGAACTGAATTTTGCAAATTTTGCTTTCCTTTTATCTCCAAAACTGGCTGAGATAGGTCCGTAGTTACTATTGAACTTGAATAGGAAGTCATATACTGGCAATCTAAATGTGACCTTAAAATTGACCTTTGACCTACTTTACACCATGAACTGAATTTTGCAAATTTTGCTTTCCTTTTATCTCCAAAACTGGCTGAGATAGGTCCGTAGTTACTATTGAACTTGAATAGGAAGTCATATACTGGCATTATAAATGTGACATTAAAATTGACCTTTGTCCTACTTTTCACCATAAACTGAACTTTGCAAATTTTGCTTCCCTTTTATCTCCAAAACTGGCAGAGATAGGTCCATAGTTACTATTGAACTTGAATAGAAAGTCATATACTGGCAATCTAAATGTGACCTTGAAATTGACCTTTGACCTACTTTTTATCATGAACTGAACTCTGCTAATTTCTTTCTCTTTTAACTTCAAACTTGACAGAGATAGGTCCATAGTTACTCTTGAACTTGAATAGGAAGTCATATACTGGCAATTTACTGTGACCTTGAAATTGACCCTTGACCTACCTTACGAAGAACTTAAATTTGATTGTACCATATATATATTTTGCAATAGTTTAAAAATTCTTGTTGATTGCATTTTTACAGCTTGTCAAGCACAAAACTGGTGGCTGTGTCCCTTATTTTGTGTATGTGGGGGTCTATACGAATGCGCTTGCTCCAGCTGGTGGTACAATATTCGGAGGCGGTATCGCCTCTCTGATCCTCTAGTTTTATTTTCTATTCATATTATTGGATTCCCATGTGAGATTGAGATAAAATTGATTAAATGTATGATGTTTTCCATAATTTTAGCTCCTTGGATCCATGTTGGCTGCAGCAGTATTAAGAAGGCATCTCATGGTGTGGAAAATATTTGCTCCGAGGTTCATCTTCCAAAGTGTTTCATTTATTACCATATATGTGGTGGTTATCATGTCTGTGGGACTGATGCAACATGTACACTCACATCTAGGGGGATGGTTGAACAGACTAGAGAAAACTAAGTAAAATGAAACTGATATGTTTAAATTATTATAATACAAATAATAACCAGGCCCGGTTGTCATTTCTTCTTAGTCTAAGTAGGTATAGTGAGGTAACTCGGATTTAAATGGCAGATATTATATTTCAAAATATCAGAAGATAGTTATTTTTACCGTAACATTGTGAAAAAACCATCAAAAGAATTCTTTTTTTTATAACCAAGTGAAGTATAAAATTGAAGCTCCACAAATATATTATTTTAATCTAAATAAGGGCATATTCTCATACCAAAATCATTTTTGATACAAAACTTTATTGAATGAAATAAAGAAATCACCATATTACAGAAAGTTTTTAAGTAGGACCATGTAAAGCACCCAGAGCTTCGGACAATGGGAATTGAGATGATAAGGAGGAATGGGTTCCTTGCTAGACATACCCTTTGTAGTTGTCGGAGTGGGGCAATTTTATCCCAGGTGTTGAGTAGTGCACATCCCTATCCGTGTAACGTAATATATTGATAGCTGTAAATATTAGGTCAAGCATCACCACAGACTTATTCCTTATCCAGATACCCAGCTGAGGGATTGCACACAATCCCACAATTATTCTCCTATGCTGCTAACCCAAGTTTAAGGGGCAGGTAGATGAGGGATAGTTATGGAAAAGAAGTCAGCTTGAAAGGGTGAAATCCCACAGGGGCCTCTTTATTAACTCTTTGTAAACTTTTCTAGAAGCCCTTTTGATATTAGAGCGTAGGCAGATTCAGTTCAGTTGGTACTAGGAATTGGACAAAGTATGATAGCAATCAGATTTTAGGTAGCTTAAAGACCTGAGGCAAGGATTGTGGAAACAAGTGTTGGGATAAAAACTAGGCAAATGTCAAACAGCTTGTTATGCAGGCCTACCCAACTACCAGACTCGGCACATAAGGATCCTGAATTAACTGGTATACCGGACCACACTATCCGTTTTCAAGGTGTGTGTCAGATCGCATTTTAGAGTATCAGTCAGAACACCGACTGGATGAGCCCGCGTTGTCAACAGAAAAAGAATTTTAATTCATTCATTCATTAAAATGAATTGTATCAAGGAGACATCTCAATGCTTGTGTCTTGGAAATCTTTGAGATGAAATGTTTTACAAATGAATAAACGAATAACAAAGTTTTGGTGGATTATTTTCTTGGATTATTCATTTTGCTGAAATATATTTAAAATGATGAAGCATAATAAAGCAAAGAGAACTTTTAAAAAGTTAAAAGTAATTTTTTAAAGCAGCACACAGGTAACCATATCTGAATTTTTTATTACACATTGTAGAGTCCAAAAATAAAGAAAGAAAGTTACTACTTTCAACCCTGGTTATATTTGTCATAAAATTGGTAACAAAGGAGCTAATGTATAAATAAAAGGGCTGGCAACTCTTCATTTTGACAGGAAAGGTGCCAAAAAATGGAATTTCCTTGGGTAAGCAACAATTTATCAATGTAAAATGATTACATTCCATTATTCAAAGTTAGTCCACTTTTTATGTACAGACACAGATGTGTCTGTACATATTGCCATCACCTGCGTCTGTCGTCGCCGATGGCGATGCCGTCGCCGGCGCCGTGCACTTTCCTTGTAAACACGATAAGTGGAAGGCAGTTTCACTATTTGGCTTTATATTTACAGAGCTGATGAATATTCATAAAATGCAGGTCAAGTTCGAAAATCAGCATGATCGGGCCATTATTGTAGAAGTTATGCTGTTTTTTCACTTTTCAGCATATATGCAACCTTGTAAACACATTTTAAGGAAAACCGTTAGGCCTGTTGTCATGAAACTCACAGGAGTAATCAATCTTACTAAAACGCAGGTCATGTTCGAAAATCAGCATGATCGGGCCACTATTTTAGTAGTTATGCGGTTTTTTCATTGTTCAGCATATATGCAACACTGTAAACACAATATAAGAAAAACAGAAAGCCCAATTGTCATTAAACTCACAGTCATGGTCATGAGTTTGAAAATCAGCATAATCGGGGCATTATTTTAGAAGTTATGCTGTTTTTTCACATTTCCTCAGGTTTCCTCAGATTTAATTCTTAGGCATGTTAATAGCCTTATTATTTAAGTAATAAGATACGTAAAAGTGTTTGTTTGACATTTCCTGCATCTTTACAACATTGTTAGTTGATTATGTAAAAATGATGGTAAACTTGTTATCATGTATTGTGTAATCAAGTGTCAAAAACGGAAATAAACTCATATCATTGCAGTTTGTCAGATTCAATCATCCACTATGTTAAGAATCTCAGAATGGAGGAAATTGGACATTTAACACTGTTCTATTGATATATTTCTCATCTCATCAATTTTCTTAGTTGGTCATAAAAAATGGCAGTAAAATGTTTATTTTGTTTTATGTTAAAAAAAGTGTTAAAAACGGAAATAAACCCATTTCAGAACAGAGCTGTCTTGTTTACATTTTGGCATTTTCAAGATGCGACTTTGAAGTTCCATGGGCCTGAAGACCTTTGCTAGTCACATTTTCTGAATATCTGTGATACTAATATTTTAGAATTAAAAATTAATGGTCATTATGCTGTTAAACATTATGTAACTTTGCATCAAAAATTGAAGAAGCCCCTATTTTGGGCACTGCTCCCATGATGACCATTTAAGGAAAATCATGTCAATTACTGTTCTCAAACTTACAGGAAAGAAACATGGGACTAAAATACAGCTTCAGTAGGCAATGCAGTCTGTTTGGTAACTTTTTCTGGCAGTTAAACAGTTTTTTGTGAAAATTTATTTTTTCACATGTTGGCATTTTTAAGGTGTGACTTTGAAGTTCCATGATCGTGAAGACCTTTGCTTGTCATGTTTTCTGAATGTCCATGTTACTAATATTTTATTAATAACATTTGATGGTCATTATGCTGTTAAACATTATGTAATGTTGCATCAAAATTTGAAAAAAAAACCTATTTTGGGCACTGCTCCTATGATGACCATTTAAGGGAAATCATGTCACTTACTGTTCTCAAACTTACAGGAGAGAAACATGGGTCTAACATACAGCTTCAGTAGGCAATGCAGTCTATTTTTCTGGCAATTTAACAGTTTTTTGTGAAAATTTAATTTTTCACTTCTTGGCATTTTCAAGGTGCGACTTAGAACCTCCACGGGCTTGAAGACCCATGCTAGTCACATTTTCTGAAAATCCATGACACATATTTTATTATTAAAAATTGATGTATTATGCTGTTAAGCATTATGTAATGTTGCATCAAAATAGAAGAAAACACAATTTTTGGTGCTTCTGCCATTATGACCATTATGGGAAAACCGTGTTACTTATGATTGTCAAACTTTCAAAAAAGAAACACAGGACTAAAATGCAGCCCGAGTTGGAAAAGCAGTCTAATTGGCTTCTTTTTCTGAAAGTTATGCATTTTAGTGAAATATTCATTATCTTTTTGGCATATTCATTGTGGGACTCGGAGCTCCCATGGACATGAAGCCGGATGGTAATCAAATTTTCTACATGTTCATGCTATTTATAGTCAATAATCAAAAATTGGTGATAATTATTCTATAATTTATTATGTAATGTTACATCAAAATTGACAATAATCTTTTTGCACTGCTACTGCAAACATTATGAAAAGAAAACTGTGTTATTTATTATTACATTTAACTTATGAGTATGATTTTTAGGATTGGCATGCAGTTCAAATTAGAAAGCCAGGTCAATTGGGTTATCATTTATTATTGAATTTTATGCAATTTTGTGTGAAATTTCATTTTTCTCATTCTGGCACTTTCAAAGTATAAACTTGAACTCTGATGGGCCTGAAGCCTTATGCTTTTACTTTCGTTGGTGTTACCTGTTGTGCAAAATTAAAATTTGATGTTGACTGTGCAGTTAAACATAATGTATTATTGCATCAGAATTGGTAGTCTCTTATTTTGTGCATTATTGTTTTGTGCTTTTCTTAAGTTGTGACTTATGGGCCTGAAAGACCTTTGAGAGGGTCAGTCTGTAAATTTCCCTTGGGTATCACTTAGCTAATTTCAGCGTTATAAAGTAATTTGCCTAATTAATCAGCCATTAAATGAGATTACATAAAGCACACTTGTTGATATTTCCCTGTAAACTCCCATAGGTTAAGCTCTCTGCTAGATTAATAATAAGGAAGCAGTGATAATTATGCAGGTGAATTTTGTTTAATATTGCAAATAAGTTTTTAATAAATATATATATATATATATATATATATATATATCAAACTCAAAGATTAAAAGTTTGAATAGCAGCTTCATTGGAATTATATTTACCTCTGCCAAGGAGGTTATATTTTCACCCCTGTTTGTCATCAACATAACTCAAAAAGTTATGGACCGATTTTGCTGAAATTTTCAGGAACTGTCAGAAGTGGGCCAAAGAGGACAATAATCAATAATAATCAACAATTGCTACCTTGGCAGAGGTCTGCACTCTCGGAGCGCTTTTCTAGTTTTGTTATGTTTTCCTTTATAATTTTTTCTCAAACACTTGCATTTGTGACTTTTAACTCTCATCCGCCTGAGGCTCTGACATTTCTGTATTTCCACATAAGCAGTTGTATTGTTTTTTATGTCTTTAAACATTATGTTACTTATGTAATATTATTTTATGCACTGTCATCATTTTTCAAATATTGAGACTTTCATCATGTGAATTTAAACTCATGGTCCTGAAACTGTAATCTTATTGAAAGGGTAGATTGAGACCATCTTCAAGGTCTTCCGGAAGACAGTCAGGCTATTAAGTTGATATTGCCTGGTATCTATTTTTTCTTCTGTTGGAAGACCATCAAAATGGAGGATGGATCAAAATAGATACTTTGGAATACTGTCAGAAAATATCTCTGGGTCCGCTCATGTTATTGACCATTTTACCTGTTGTGCATGATTAAAATTCAGTGTTGACTGACAGTGCTATTATAAGCATTATTTATTATTGCATCAAAATTGACAAAATGACCTATTTTGCATCTTTATTTTCTGTTTTTTGTCTGTACATTTGACAGCTTTGCTGCCTTGTTTTTTAATGTGAAGAGTACGTAGATCTCTGAAGGTCCACATGGTGCACTGGTCCAATGGCAAGCACATATTCCAGAATAATTGTGAGCACTGCTGGTTTGATGGTAAAAATGAAATTCATTATATTCCTTTGTGTTGGTTAAAATGTATTTATTATGGAATTTTGAATTTTGTACGCATTTCAACATGACCAAGTAATTTCCCATTCTGATTTACCAAAACCCATAAAGGGGGCTCAAATTATTACAAAGCACAGAACCAAATTTGATGACATTTTCTAGCATAAAAAGACATAAAATAGTATAATTCTGTGTGTTTCATACGAGACATTTTGTAATTTACAATTGTGGCAATCTATGAATCTATGTGGGAATTTTAATCAAAAACTCCCCATTTTCATCATAAATGACATTGTCTTTTTGGTAAAACCTAGCTTTAGAACCAGACACCTTAATCTTCATATAAGAATCTCTAGGAGTCACTTTTGTTCCAAATGGTTTTTGATATCCTGTCTCATAGTCATATACATATGGGTCTTTGTCATATTTTATTTTATCCAGTATCTCCTTGCGAGCCTTTTCAACTGGCTTCTCGTAGGGATTCATTGCAGTTTCTGCATTGTTGCTATGTAGTTTATCTGTTGCTTTCAGATTCTCTTGTTCCATTGACTTTATTCTGTTGGCAGAGACAGAGGCTGTAGGGACAGGAGCACCATCTGAATCTTTACTTTCTGACAGTTTCCTTGTTCCTTTGTATTGATATTCCTTTAAAAGAACACCCAGTTCATTTTCATCTTTCACGCTGGTGAATTGTCCAATTTTATTATCATAGTCAATGCTATTTCTTAATCGTCCTCTGCCTCTTTTAAATTTTCTTTCTAAAGGCTGGTATGAAGGACTTGTTGCATTTTCTTCATTTTGTACTTCGTTATAAATGTCTTGATGGTGAATAGAATCGGTATCATTTTCATCAAACTGACTGAAGTGCCCTCTACTTCTGTAAGCCAGATAATCATCCTTTACTTGTGCAGGTTTATAAAGCTCCTTTTCCATGTTACTTCCATCAGTAGTCTGTCCTTCAGGAAATGCTACTTTATTAAGTAGGTCTTTTACCTGATCATCAATTACATACACAGATGTCCCACTACCACTTTCAAGCTTTTTTGGAGCCTCCATCTTCATTTGACTATCTTCTTTTTGGACAAGTGCCTCAAATGGACCAATAGTCCTAGAAGTATCTGTGAATTAAAGGATATGTTTAATTATTAATTAAGAATGTAATGACATGCATCACATGTACCATTCCGGAGACAAATGAGATTTCTACATAAACTCATCTTGAGTAAAAAAAAATCACACGTCTTCATGTCAATTTACAGCATAAAATGAAAGACAAGGTTTTGAATCTAAATGGGTATTACAACATACCTAGTTTGACTTCAGTTTCAATTTGTCAAGATGAAGAACAGGTGATGGTGATTAATGATGTCAGAGAAATGTAACGTACCATATTCTTTAAGACCAGATACAAGCATCTTTCTCTCTGGAACAGGTAAACCTGGAATTCCCGATGCAGTTTTCATCTTCTTAATGTTGCCACTTTTCACCAATTCTTCATACAACAGTGCAACAGGCCCTCCCTCTTTGCCTCCTCCTTCAGTCAACAACTGCCAATTTTTCTTTACTCTGTTGTCATGTTTAGTAATTTCCTGTAGGTCACGGGGAACATATGAAGACTTGAGAATTTGGATTATACCATGACGGCTCACTGGAAAACTTTCACTCAGTCTAGAAAATAATTCATTTATAATTTATGGCAAAACTTGTACACATACATGAGCTTCTTAAAATGTATGAAAAATATAAATTAAAGCAGTATAATAGTTCAAAAACATCAATACCCACTGCAAAGATTTTCCTTATAGATGGCCACAGTGTACAAATAATATAAGAAGTATATTTATTATAGGTATTTCATTTGGAGAGTCAAGTGAAGTAAAAAAGAAGTAAGAATACAGACCACCAGTCTGTTCTTAGTACTGCAACACAGTCCTTTTTATCCTCAATTTATAATGAATGTGATTTGCATTTTACCTCCACTAAGGAGGTTATACTTTAGCTGGCTTTGGTTAGTCAGTTTACACCATTTTTGAAAAGGATTTTGGAATTTTCAGGAAAGGTTCAAAATTGCCAAGTTTACTAGCGATTCATTATGGGGGACACTCGGGTTCAATGTCACCCTATTTATATTGGTAAAACAATGCAATCCAAGTTACCCAAGTCAATCTCTCGGATGATGATCTGGTGTCACTCATGTGTCATAAAACTATTCCACAATACTACTACCCTATGCTCAGCTGTCAACTTGATTAGTAAGATTAACTGACTCTATGGGAGCCTAAGGGGATTTAATGACAGTCGTTTTGAATACTTTAACAGATTTTGATCAGGTTTTTTGCTTGATGGTAGAGTAGTATGTCACTCTCAGGTCTTTTATGTAATTATTAAGTTTGTGCACAGGTATTTAAATCATTTAACTATTTTACAACAATCATTTTCTAACCAATCAAGGTGACAGCCAAGCGTGTTCTACTCTTTACAATTTGACAACTAGCAAAATCATGCAGGCAACTTATATTTGAGCCATCTTGGCAGTATTATGGGCTCTCCGAGTGCCCCTCTAGCTGTCCCATTTTTTTTGTCCACTGAAACAATTTCATTTATTCAGCAGGTACAATATACAAGTCTTTGGCTATTGTTTTTTCAATATTGGTAAACTTAAATTGTGTTTTATGTTGTTCACATGTCAGTGCCCACATAGTTTACCTGTCTACAGTCCACTCTTGAGGAAATTCACGGTGGAGATAACGTATCTGCTCTTTAGCATCCCAAGTTAATAAATTAGTTTCTGGTGGTGGGCTGAAGTACTTCCTCTTCAAAATCTTCCACTTGAGAATTTTTCTAACTTTTTCTTCATCACTGTAATGAATAAAAACTTACAGATAACCATTCTCCTCTTCCAAAGCATCACTGACCAAAGCATAGATATTCACAAAAACACTATCATCACTTAGAGGGGATAAAGCGACCTCTAATCAGATCACAATATAAAATACTTTTCTTTGTTAAAAAACACTCTCTCACTAAAATTATTTATATAATTTCTTTCAGTGACAGTAACAGAAAAACCTTATTAATGAAGATAGATGTTAATGATGGTGATTAAAAAACAGCTTTAAAGGTGGTAAAATATTACAGAAAGCAATTGAAAAAAATTAAACATAGTTTCAAAATTTGACAAGATCCAAGTAAAAGAAAAACAGCATTCGCAAAACAAAGCAACACTAGCTAAAAACAACTGTAAGTGTTGATACCACTACCAAATAAAGGGATTAATTTAAACTAAAAGTCTCAATAAAAGTCCTTGTCCTGTATGGAAAAAACAGAGCAAGCTAGCTTAATACATACCCAAAACAAGATTATTTACTATAAAAGCTACTTGGCTGTGGCTGTAACTAAAGGCCTTTAATTATACATGGTAGAATCACTTAAATTGTCTCATATTGTCTCATGCCATTTTGTATCTTGACTGACAATTCTGGACATCGAGCAATTCCTTTGAGTTTGAAGCAGAACTGCAACGTGGCTTCTCAGTTTTGTGGTAACAAGAAAAGTGAATGGTACTAATGTGTATGTAAATTAAACCGAAATAATGACACTTAGAAGGATAATTGGATCAATCCAGTTCTGTTTTTGGGATGCATTTTAGTCCCATAAATAACTGCAGCAGATTTCTGCATAAACAAAAGTACCATATGGATAAAACAGTGTCCACAAAGGACACTTATAGAGTAAATAATACTGAAAAAAAAAAAAAAAAAAGATCACGGCCATTTTCAAACTTGACAGTATTTTAGGACAATGAGTAATCCTGCTGAGTTTGAAAAAAATGGCGAAATTACTCTCTAGTTATTGTGGTAACAAATAATGTGCACAGCTTCTGCTCTAATGAGGCAGACAGACAAGGGTAATGACATTCTATATGGACACTATTGCATCTATTCATAAAAATCAATCCAGGAGTAGAGCTAGGATAGAACATACAAGAAATGAGAAAATTACCTTTTAGTAACCAATTTGTTATAATGTCTGTTGTATGTATCTGCCTGGAAATCATCATGGTTGTTTTTGTCTAATTCCACAAACTTCTCATACAAATCTGTAAAGAAAAAACATTAAATTTAAACAAAAGTGTGCATACATCCTCCAAATAAATATACAAATGTTATTTGCACAATAAAATGTCTTCTTGCACCCCCAAATTTCATTTGTTGACCCTACAAACTATGGCTCTATTCCCATAGATTTTAGATCGATCTATCCCCGTGGGGAGTCTCACTAGATTTTCAGATAATCCGACTTAAATGTCCGTCCTGCCTACTACAAGCTGTAAGGGGGTAATTAACTTTCGTGTCCGCCCGGCTGACAGCTATTTAGCGTGAACCCCCACGGAGTTAGGTTGATCTAAAGTAGGTCGATCTAATCTATGGAAATGGGGTGTATAAGGTTATCAAACAAGATGATTATCTCAGCTGAAAAATTCATACTCCATCTTTAAAGTTGAGTTTTGTGGTTGTGTGGACATGAACCTCAGCAATGTATTAATATATGCTTACTTGATCATTGTTATAAGTATATGCATCCTCATTGTAGTCAAACCTGACAGTTTGATATACGAGTATGTACTCACATACAGTTCTATCGTCTCAACAACCAATCACGTAATGGAGTACGAATATGTACTACACTCATACATTCTTTTGATAGACAAAACTGAAAGTCTTGAGTGCTTAGAACAAACACTTACCTGGTATAAACAGCATAATTATTTCTGCTATAAATATTTTATTCTAAATAATCTGTCTTTACATATGTTATGTCTATATGCTTCTGCAAGCTACTATGTTAATAACGATATTACAAAGTAAGTGATTTATCACTGTTAGCTTTTATATACTTATTAAAATATCAGTACAGTTCTTGACCACTATAAACTGCAACAAATAGCTTTAGGCTCCGTTCACATGGGAAATCTATTTTCTAAAAATCTAAAAATCTATTTTCGGTATCTTGTGATCATGGTCTGTGCCCTGAATACCCTGTGGCGTAATTACTGGCATGCGCAGTAGGAAGTTAGAAAGTAAATGGCAGTTGCGGTTAATTTGAAAAATGTGTTTGTCAATTTTGTGCAACAACAAGACGAAAAAGATGAAGAAGCTATACACACGACAGATATGAGTGCAACCGTCATGATCCCATGGCAAGCGATGCGTTAAGGTATCAGAATCTCCTCCGAGCGCAGCTGAGAATTAATTACAGCTTTGGAAGTAACTTGCTCGTGCTGCCAGTAATTACACCGCGGGGTATCCAGGGCACAGACCGTGATCACAAGATACCGAAAACAGATTTTTAGATTTTTAGAAAATAGATTTTTTCATGTGAACGGAGCCTTACAGTTAAGTACAAGTGTGTGTGTACATGTGTGTGTGTGTGTGTATGTATGTATGGGTGTGGATGTGTGGGATGTGCACATGTACGTATATGGGTGCGCATGCTTTAGTATGTGTGCATATGTACACATGTACATATTTATTCTCATGCTGTAATGATATTTGTATGACAGAAATAAACTTACAAAAAAAAAAGAGTTTTGTGGTTGTTCATCATTATAAATAAAATATGTATGATTTACTTAAATTATCTAAACTGAATAAGATATTAAAAACAAAGGTCTTTGAGAACATGCCAAAAAAAAAACAAAACAAAAAAAATTTTCTTCCAACCAAATGAAAGAAACACACCGACAAAAGAAATCAATACTAACAAATGTAATGCACAGTCAATGTGATGTATAGTACATACGTGTATGCATGTAGATCAATTTGAATTATCTTTGATAGGTATATCACAATCCGCAAGGGGCGCCACAGTAGTAACTATCCAGGGGCAGTGAAGTGCAAAACTGAGACCGGCCTGCTAACAGCTCGCCTATGACATTCCTTTTTTAAATCTCTCTTTTAGCGCCTTGTAAATACACTAATACAAGCCATTTACTAAATAAGCTGTAAATCAAAGAGTAAATTCTGGTCACGTAATTTTTCCGTGTTGCAGTCTTAGAGAACTTTGATTTGAGGACGTTTTGAAGTTTTGCCTTGACAAAATGTTTAAAATTTCATATAAGTACTGCATGGAAGTTTTTGTAATTTATGCTGTGTAAAGTTCATGAAATTTGCAATATTATGGCTAAAAATCATGAAAATTAAACCATGCAAAGTATAGTTTATTTGATGCGCAATATTTATAGTATATGATCTGCACGGAAGCCATGTGCTTGTGCGGTCACCAATTTGGTTTTGTTTCCAGGTCATTAGATTAACATAGAGTCCTAATTGCCCTAATTGGTCACAAGCAAGTATTTTTCGTCTTGTCACATACAACTGAGTGATCACTGCTGGTCAGTGGTCACAGGTTTTTAGCTGAAAAGTGTAGACACTTTTGGTGAATTTTTGCAGTTAAAAAACTTCAATATCTTTGTTGCTTGTGAAATATTTTAAAAATTCCAAAATAATTCATCTTTTTTTTTTTTTTTTTGTATTACCTTTCAGAAGATATAAGTATAATAATTTTCTGATCAGTTTGAAAAATTTTCTGATATACCTATCATTGAAAAAGTATTGAAAATGTGATAAAACATCTTAAAGGTGTATTCTTGCTGGAAATAAATAAAAATAAAAAATAAACACTGCCCTTTCAAGTTCCACGCATTTAGGTGAATATTTATCTAAATTAATTGAGTGCTGATCACAGTGACACATAAGGGTCCCTACCTCCATTAGACTTCCATGACATGGCTGCTCTAGCCGACAAATGAAGCTCATGCTGCGCAATAAAAGATGGAATTCTGAGTGCCAGCCGCCCCTGGTGGCAACTAAACACAACAGCTGCACTTAACATATCTGAGGGTGTTATAAGCCCACGTTAATGTGTTATATCCACGGATTGCTTCCTGTAGGCACGATGAAGGAGACAATCTGGTGCAAAACACGGGCGATCGTGGGAGCTGCCATTTTGAATCTCGTTTTAAGCATTTGTTTTCCTTCTATTTTTGCTACAGCATTTGTTAGCACTCATAATTTAAGTTAAGTTATTCTCATTACTCTTAGACTTTGTTGAAAAATCCACGCCTTACAACTTTACGTGTTATTAGTTTCTTTTTTTTTTTGTGATTTTAATCAGACATCTCGCGAGAAGATAAACGAGAGTTTGCCAATGAGAAAATGGAAACTGATGAGGCTCAAAATCCGCCGGCGGCCGCACAAGGTGCCACTACAACCTCATCATCGAGTTTTAAAATCCCTGTGTTTATATTAACGGATCTGTGTAGGTATGATGTAAATGAATAATAGCATTCATTAGATCTATACTATTCTCCATTCCAAATATCTTTCAACTACTAGTCGTACCAGTAGTACGAGATTCATAAACAACTTGGAACTTGCAGTTAAAATGATGATTGAAACTGTTTTATTTTTGAGATTTTAAGGTTTACTTAATATAATTTAAAGAGAAACGCTGTGTTACACCTGTTTCATATGCCAACAAACGTATTGTCCAAAACCCAGCCAGACTCTGGCCTGGGGGCTTCAGCAGAACGCGTCGTTCAAACCTCCCCATCTACACATTAACTACCAGAGGAGAAACGGCTGTGCCCAGTACCACAAGTACACAGCAGTGGGGCCGGAGGAAGAAAGTACTAGTGTATGACAGCCAGTGATGGTTAGAGGAAAGATGTTCCAAATCAGTATGAAGGTGGAAATGAGAGATGATTCCCACCTTAACTCTCTCTGGATTATCCAGGCTTATAAGGCCTAAACAAATGTGAAAAAAAATGTTTTTTGCTGTTTCAGCCGTTTTATCATCAACATGCCAAAGGAAGAAAGACAAGATCTCATAAGGATATTCTTTCAAATTGAACTGGCACACTGGTTTTACCTTGATTTTTACTGTCCAGAAAACCCAGAGTACAAAACATGTGGTATCAAAGACTTTTCTGCTCAGAATATCCTTTCATGTTGTCTTCGTGCTACATTTGGATATTAATGTTTATCCACACAACAATAATGGATTTAATATGTATGTATTCAAAGCGGTGTAGCTGAATTGCGCAACACAGCACGATAAAAAAATAAGTCCAGTTGCAAGTAAACACAGGGAAGGGTAATTTCAAACTAAATGTGGTGATATACAAGCTAAATTAATTACTTAGTAGTTAATATCATTGATGCAACTTGACAAACCGGCATGATTTTTTCATCATGGGGTCAGCCGCCATGTTGGCCAGTGGCTCTTCTTGGCTGCTAATATTTCCAAGAAGAGCCACTGTGATTCGCCAACATGGCGGTCGACATGACGATATGAAAGTCTCGACAATTTGTTAATTTATATCAACAATATTACTTACCAAGTAAAATATTTTGCTTTTATATCACCCTAATTTGTTGAGAATTACTGTTTCTTTTGTCGAATTGCAACTGGACTTGTGTTTTTTTTTTTTTCAAATGTATTGTGCTGTATTGCGGTGTATTGCGCAATTCAGCTACACCCTATACAAAGTGTTATAATTTGTCATTGTGTGTAGAAGTATGCCATTGTTTCTCAAATTTCCTTAACCTGCGTCACTTTTCAACCACTGTCCTTTTCTTATGCCACATGCTGATAGCTTTGAAAGGATTCTTGGTGACTGGAAATCCTACAAGCTTGCTGTGCCCACCTATGGAGCCATTATGCTAGACCCAACACTGCAATATGTGAGTAACATGTAGGGTAATGACGTTATTGTGCATAGGGATGAAGTTCAGGCACTATCTTACATATTGAAATATTTGTACAGACATGGGAAAAGCTGGAGACACTGATGGTACGGAGTACCTGCATTACAAAAAATCTGCAGGTTCTCCTGATTCTGTGCAGGTTCAGTAGTAGATGTTTACCTATGATTCATGTATATCTATTGTACTTGCACATAAATCTTGCTGGTTCAGACAACCTGCATTATCATAAATCTTGCTGATCCTCTGGCTTTTCAGGCAGTCATGAATGGTCGAAATTGCAGTTTCCCTATGTCTGTTTGTATGAAGAATGTTGAACATTATATGAACATGATTTAAGAGCATTGTTGTTTACGACTGCTGCTTGTTATTGATATCAAAAGATTTAATATGTGCACATGCAGTAGTTAACTCCTGGGGTTTAAGCATTGTGAAAATTGGTAAAGATCATACTTCTGCTGCTTTTTATTATAATTGAGTGTTTTATTCCAATTTCAGTGCATTCTTGCTCAGGGCTACTGGCAGAAAAGTAGTTGGACTTTTCCCAAAGGCAAAGTTAATGAAGATGAACTGCCAATAGATTGTGCAGTAAGAGAGGTATAGTTTTGTATTACTGTACCAATTGCAAATTTTCATTTGCTGACTCTGTTTGAAAACCTTACTTTTTAAAGCATAAAATTGGTAAAAAGAATTTAACTGTGGATATTACTTTTTATTTGTCAAACTATATTACCAATATAATTCGTTCAGCCATATAGATTCAGTGACCCTGGCTTGTACAAGTAAAACCACATAATTGAATCAAAGTTTTCTTTATTGAAACCAAAATTAATTCATAAAATACCATTGCAGGTGTTAGAAGAAACTGGTTATGATATATCAAAGCAGATTAACAGCAACGATTACATAGAGCACAGAGTGAGTGACCAACTGGCTGGGCTCTACATCATTCCCAACATACCACTGAATGCAAAATTCAAACCAAAGACAAGGAATGAAATAAAGGTTACTCGATTTTATTCTTGGCAGCCATGTATTACAGTCTGTGTTTTTTAATATACCAGCTTAAACAGTTAAAATGTGTACGAATGCGATTGAGTTTGTGATTTCCATTACTTCATGTTGAAAAAATCTTTTATGTTAAAAAAACTCACTTAAGAATAGTAAATTTGTTTTTCTTATCACAGAGCTTGAAGTGGTTCAAAGTTGACCATTTGCCAGTTCACAAGAAGGATCAAACCCCAAAAACAGAACTAGGTCTAAGTGCAAATACATTTTTCATGATTATTCCATTTATAAAGTAAGTTAACAACCTTTCTGAAAATATTTGTAGGTGCAAAAATTGAATATCAGTTCTTTATATTTAAATTATATCTTTGTATTTAAATATATATATTGCCCAATTTCCTATAATGACAACTTTTGTTGATAAGGGAATTTATATTTTGGTAATTGTTTAGTTGTTGATTTGTTATAATTAAGTACTTCAATAATGCTTTTTCTTTAGGAACTATGGCTTTTGCTACATATTAATGTACCTCTGTTATGTACATTTTCAGTTTGATTTTCACATATTCTGCTATTACTCAATTCTGTGTTTGGCGTTTTACAGGCCCTTGAGAAAATGGATAGCATCCAGGTTACGGAAAACCCAGCACTTGTCAGAATTGTCTGAATCCCAGGGTCCATCAAAAGCTAACAGACAGAGAACACAGAAAGAAACTCAGGATGTCAAACCTTTGACAGAGAAACAAAGACTTAAACAACAGCAGTATTTTGCTCAGCAAAACATGTCAGAGTATCAGGATTTCATGAAATTTAAAGACACTAAAGCAAAAGGCAGAGATGACAGTAAAAGCAAAGTGAAAGATGACAGATCGAAGACAAAAGATCAAAGACTATCAGAAAAACCAAGTTCTCATTCACCTACTCCAAAGTTCCAGAAGCAGATGCAGACCACCTCTCCAAAACAGAAGAAACAAGTCACTATTTTGGTAAGCATAAAATAATGTAAATTTGTTCCTGCACGTTTAGGATAAGAAATAGCAAAAAAAAAAAAAAAAAAAAAAAAAAAAAAAAAAAAAAAAAAAAAAAATCTAAGTGTTGAATCAAATTGCTTTTAAAAGTAAAATGTTGTCTTTGCTGCATCTTACAGAATCGTGATGGCAGCATATCAGGAAAAAGCCCAGATAGTTCTAGGATTACAAGGAGGTCTTTAGCTACACAGTTTACTCGTAAGTACAAAAATTATTTATTGGCTGAGAATTTCATTAATTAGCTGGATATAAATGTTGTCGTAAAATTATTTCACATTTGTCTAAAACCCAAAATAGAAATAAGGCAAAATTATATAGATGAAGCAGTTAGAGGTTAATCATTTTCTTTTCCCCTCTTCAGATACCCCTGTATTTGCTATTACTATTAGCATAATGGAAAAAAAATATAGAAATGCCAGCTAGCAAACTGCTAACTGTACAGGTATCTCAGTTGTCTTTCATGTTATGGATTCTATTCTTATTTCATAATCAGTTATTTAAATTTTATTTTAGATCCAAAAACAGATGGAATGCAAAAATCAAGTCAGCGAAAATTCAAGAAAGGACTATTACATTTCTATTCTGAAACTTGGGCTAATTTCCAACTTGACAAAGAAGCCTTATTAAAACTAATGCCATGATGACAACTATTATTTTACAGTAACTGTTGTAGGAACATTAAGAGTGAAACAAGTATTTATTATGTTTCAGGATTTTAAGCAATACAATGCAAGGAACTTGCCTCCACACTAAGATTAAACTATTCATAACAGAAAGTGTTGCTGGTGAATTCGGCAAAGACATTGGTTTACTAGGCTCAAAATTTGTTGTAAGATAGAATTTTGACTTGCTCATAAAATTTAGTATGTTGATTGGTTGATTTTTCCAAGCACCCATATTATTATTATACCACCAGCCCAGCACTGGTGGTACCCATGACGTCACCATTATGACTTCTCCGCTTCCAGACTACAAGAGCCTGTGCACCCATCTATTGGATGAAGGTCACATATATTAATCTCAACTCGGTCCAAGTTAATTTTGGGCTTTGTTGGTGCACTGGTCTAGGTGTGGCACTTGCCACAGTGCACCCTTGTCCAAAATTTGCATAATTTGCGAAATCTACAAAAAACCTAAATAAACAAAACTCCATCTGCAATACGATAACAACACTAACATAAAAAAAGAACCCCTGGCTTTTCTAACATTTTCATCTCTCATTCAATATACACTCCTTTCCTCTTCCAATACAACTCTACCACCACAACATTCACCCTATACTACTTCCCCATCTACAAAATAATAATAATAAATAAATAATAAAAAAAAAACTTCCTTTGAACTGGCAAGTACTTAGTCTCCAATGTTATGAATTTGAATTCACCACCCGTAGATGTTAGTCCTCTCCTTTCTTACATTCATAAAGCATATACAGTAAACATTACAGTTGCTCTCCCTTATTGGTTTTCATTACAAATGCCCTTTATTCAGCTGGTGGTACAACACCTGGAGGCAGTATTGTTTCTCTGATCCTCTAGTTATCAATGAATGCCCTATCTGGAGAAACTTGGCAAGCTGAAAGGTCTTCACCTAGTATCAGTTCATTACATCCGTCATTAAAAAATACAAAATCTTTTTCAAATTGTGTTTTGCCCATGTAATTGTTAATTCCATGATTTTCTTTTTGTATAGAGACAGTAAATATGGTCTAAATGAAAATCAATACGGTTCCGGCACCAATTACCAATCTACAGAAATATTTTGAAATCTAAACACAAACAAACTAATAATCAGACCAACACACCTGCAAAAGTTTTTGCAAGTAAAAACAGAAATTCATGACCTTGCCATTATAACAAGACCTCTGAGCATCTTGCAATAAAAGGAGTGAGATATTTATTCAACTTCAATTTTTTTTTTAAATAAAAAATATTACATTTTTACTACAAAGTGTACAGGCTAAAATTGAAGCTCAACAGGCATACCTTAAACTAAATATGATTTTTCATTTTAAAACCTCTTGGTCCTCCTGTATAAACTCCCTACAATAATATGTACAAAGGAAGACTACCCCTGCCCCCTAGCATGAAAATTCATGCGTTAGCACTCCTATTGACGATTCTGATATGTGCTATCTGTGCTGTTAGCAATCGTCAATAGGAGTGCTAACGCATGAATTTTCATGCTACCCTGCCCCCCCTGAGAGGAACATAGACTAACAAATGTCATGTTATGTTGAAATTTGTCATTCTCAATTTCAAATTTTTCATTTTCAAAATGACTAAAAAATGACTTTTAAACATCTACCATTCACAACCTTGTTCATTTTAGGTCAGACCTTATAAAAATGTAATGTAAAAAGAAATATTAGAATAGTGTGCACTGCCACTGCAAAATGATTACATTTTTCCAATGTAAGAAAAAGGTAAAATAGAAAAAAGTGTGCATGGTAAACGCCCAGTTTCTTTAGATACATAGTTTCTGAATACCTGTATTGAAAAACTTGGGGCAATACTGCAAAAACAAGAATTGTGTTTGGTTACAAAAGTGACATATTTTCAGAATCTTTAAAAGATTTTCTGATCACTAACACCATTTCATTTTGAAAAAAAGTTAATGCATTGGTAAATTGCACCAATTCTTCTACCTGCAGACCCTCAGATTTTACAAATCATTGCATTTCCCCAGAAAACTGCCTCGGGCCTATAAAAGAAAAAAATTTATCTACCTAACAACATTTTGGGGTTTGTAGATTTGTAAAAATGATACAGATATTGAAGAAAATCTCACATACATTGGCTGATTTTTTTGGCACATCCAACGAACCTACTTGTATTTTATGACGGAAGTTATCCATCAGCAAATTCCATCTATGGGTCCTAATCATATTCTCTCAGACAAAAAATATAATTGACAAAAAATTAATGACATATTTAAGGTTAACCAATTTCAACTCACAATAAAAAAACTATCTGTTAAATTAATATAGAAATATAAATGGCTATGCTTTGCGTAATTTTTTGCTTCAAATGAGCACTTGAGACTTATGCCACTTCTATTTTCTTTGCTAGTTCCTGGATATCCTCATAAACCAGATCAAAATGCATCCACTGGTTGTCCATTCCATCCAGGTACACTACAGGAAAAAATAGCAACATTTCATATTCACTTATTTAAATAACTCAAGATTTTCTGCATCAATAATGAAGAAGTAAAAACTGTCCGAAAAAATTAATCTGTCACTTTAAAAAAAAGTTTTGTCAATAACAAATGTTTTTCAATAACTTCTACACTAGGCTATACTTAAGGTTTCTTTCTTTAAAAATTAATATTGCACAATATGCTCAAAAACTGAAATTTTGATGCATAAAAAGAAGAAGAAATGGCCCTTTCAGATACACCCATGAGTTCTTACCAATATCCTCCTGGTCTTTCAATTCAGCCTTGTTTTTCAAATACATTGGCCAGCAAATCTTCTCAAAGTAACCAGGAGGATCTGGAGGGTGGTAACGCCTTTTGCTAGATAAAAGCAAGCATAAACCTTATGATGCCTTTTCAGACAAAATATTTCATTCTAATATATATATATACACAATTAAAAAAACCTAAGACTATGATATGTGAAAATCAGTCGGGGGAAGGGAGTTTGTCTTGAGTTTTTGGGGTTTTAATTATATATATATATATATATATATATATATATATATATATATATATACCAGTAAGTGGGAGATGGTCAATTGGGTGACCAACTTGAGGAAGGAATTTTACTTTATGTCCAATCTTTTATAAAATGATTTTGAAATGTTAAGAAAGTGAAATTTCATATGTAACAAATTTTAAAATTCAACAGGAACTGAATTCATTGATTGTCAGATCCTACACAGTTTGTATGAACTCACCACCTTCTCTTAAAACATTCCTCTTTGGGTAAAGTGAGGAAATATTTCTTGTCAAACACCTCTGCCAAAGGCCTGAAAGTATCGTGTTTAAATATATAATACAACAAGCAAACAAAAGATAAAATCACTTAGGATATCTTGCCATTTTAGTAGCTCACAAATTAAACAGCATCTGAAGGGTAAACACCAAAATCCATGAATTCTATTACAAAAGAGTGACTTAACTGATTTTAATACAACTTAGTCATAAAATTGAGACAAATATCACTTTGAATACCTGTAATTGTACAGTAGAAAACCTTCTACAAAGATAAGAGGTGGAGTCCCATCCTGACTGTGATAAGTACCAGGATCATTGATGGACTTCTGTACAACATTCATCATTTTCTCCATGTCTAATGCTGCCAGTTCTGGAAAAAAGTCATAACTTACCGTCCAGCTGCTTTCAAATTTATTGAATGCCACAAGGTGGTGGTGGTAACAAAAAAAAAATGAAATGATTCTATTAAATAAAAGATGTTTTCACTAGAAAAACACTCAAGGAGTGAAGACCCCCCACTAAGGCAAGCCAATTCTCATTATTTCTAATTAATAATTGCCCAAATCATAGACACAGAGTCAAGATTTTACTGTTAATAATTTTAAAAAATCAAAAGCAGAACTCAAATCTTGGACGTCTCACAGATCAGCTGGCTATTCTAACCATCTAGCTACATTGTCCATGTGCCAACTTTTCAATTTAAAATGTGTACCAATAAAATAAGTCAAGCTGCTTTTGTAGCTTAGGGGACATTCAGAATAGAAGATTCGAGTATCAACTGGTCCAAGGCTCAAATATGGTGGACCCTACATGAAAAGAAGAACGCTTAACCCTGTAATGGCCTCTCCGCCTCTCACACGCCTCCCCATGCGTCGTCCCTGCAGGGGCATATTAATAAAAGCTCCATTCGACCAGACACATGGGGAGGCGTGTTAGAGGCAGAGAGACCATTGCAGGATTAGGCTGTCTTCTTTTCTTGTAGGGTCCGCCATATTTGAGCCTTGGACCAGTTGATACTTGGATCTTCCATTCTGAATGGCCTCTTAGACCCAGTGCATGTGTGACAGGATGGGCGGGGGTAATAATGCATTTGTGACAGGACAGATAGAGGACATAGATGCAAAAAATTCCTGTACAATGCCCCATTTTACTAGTATAAATAGGTATAAATGGTAATCTGTATCACCCTCAAAATCTAATTTTTCCCTAGCCAATTTGTGACTTATCCTGAAAATGTCATCAAAATCCCTTTATAATGCTGTTAACAGACAAACAAACTAATGTTAACTACTAATGGCAATGAAACATTACCTTCTTGTCAAAGGTGATAAATAATTCATAATTCATGAGTACATAACTTTGTAACCAGCTTTACATGTTAAAGATTAGTGATGAATTGTTTTCACATGGGGCTATTACAGAGAAACCCTTGCACCCAAACTATCTGGGGATCTGATCTCATACTTCCAACAGACCTGTAGCTAGGGTGGGGTTTAGGGGGTTTAAACAAACTACCCTTTTTACCAGATGTCTTCTTAGGGTAAAAAATTGATCTACATAAATGAAGGTTTCATGGAAAAAGGTCCACTTAAATAAAAAAAAATTAACATTGCTGGCTACCAGCCTATGTGATCAGAGTTTTTGGTTTAAAATAGCCCCAATGTGAACCAAGCTATATTTACCATCCCAATTGGCATGTCCCAGCTCTGGGTCAGTGTGGAGACCTGCATGGTTGGGTGGCTATAGTGTTGAAACGGGATAAAAGTGAATACTAGTAACATAAAAAATATTCATCAAATCATATTTTATAGTAATACAAAAAAGGACAGTAAAGACAAAGTCCTAACTACTGTAGTTGGACTTTTCATACAAATAATATATAGTGTAAAACTAGAACACTCGGTTGGCAGAGATCACTGTCAAGGCAAAATGTAAATAACAAACTAAAACAATGAATTGTGATTCTTTCAAAAAGGAAACCCAGGTTCAGTTAAAATTGCAATTACTTTTTTCTCTTCTTCAATATCACTTTCCTGAAAATATCATCAGAATTTGTGAACTTTTTGAGGGATAAAAAGAGATGCTGATGAAAACATACTCTCTTTTGTTTGCAGATGTAAACATTTACTTTCCACAAGCTTGAAGAAGTATTTCCTAAAATTTTTAACATAATGAACGTTGCCATGTAATTATATAAATTTTTAATCTTGGAAAGTCAATCACCTTTTATAAAACTTACCAAAAAGAATTCGTCTTGATGAATCACTGGACATCCTGGAAACTTCTGTTTCAACTTATATACTAATGTAGTTTTACCACCATTTGTTACCCTACAAAATAAAATAACCAATAAAGTCTGCTTTTTTCTTGATCGAATTGGCATTTCAATACATTAGTTCATAAAATCACCATATACATCCCAGCGCGTAAACAAAAGAAACCCTCATTTGCAAGCAAATACTAGCATATATAGCTTTACTTAACTGTCGACGATGGTGGACAACCCAGCAATACTATTTCATACCCATTTAATTGTTAAGAATAACTACATTAATAACCTAGTAATATGTTTTTATGTCACCCCATTTTCTTGCAAATGTCTGTTTCCTGTGTTTATTACCTCCGCCAAGGAGGTTATGTTTTCACCCCTGTCTGTTTGTTTGTCATCAACATAACTTGATCAAAAAGTTATGGACCGATTTTGATGAAATTTTCAGGGTAGGTGGGAAATGGGTTAACTTAGAAGTGATTAGTTTTTGGTGATGATCCGGATCAATAATCAATCAAAAATAATAAAAAAACGCTGCCTTGGCGGAGGTCTGCGCTCTCGGAGTGATTTTCTAGTTCATGTCTGGAGTCATTCTCACAAGTGTACTGCACTGTATTGCATATTTTAGCATGACAGACTATGCGAGTCTCTTTGGGACATAAATGTTATGAAATTTGTTTCAATATCCTAAATCCATTTTAATCTTTTTTGTGCTATCGCAAAAGAGAGTAGTATTTTAAAGTATTTTTGCATGGTTTTTATGTTCATTGACCATTTAAGGTGACAGTCGAGCGTGTCTAGAAGGAGTACATGCATGTACAGGAATATCTGTAAAACTTAAATTCGCCCACCCGCTAATTCCGATAACAAATGGTCTGGTCATCCTCGCAAACGTCCTCACGCATCTGTTCGGAATTCTACTTAAGCAAAAAATATATTTAACGTTGAATCTACTGTGAAACAGCATCGAAGTCGTTGTCGTTCTCCTCTAAATCTTGTAACTGTTGATCATCATCCACTGGGGTCGGACAACTGGTGTTCAATCTATCTAAAAATGAGTCCAAAAGTTTTTTATTCAAATGGTCAGTCTGCGAAATCTCACGCACTGGTTCCTCCTCTCCACCTACAGGACAGTGATCGTTGTTAGCATGTGCAGGAACATTGTTTGTTATCACATTTTCTTCTTTTGCACGGTCGTCCATACTTTTTGAAATCTCGTTCAGCTTCGCGAGATTTCACATGGGCGACTGACAAGTAATAAAAGACGTCAATGACATGTTGAGATATACTTTGGTGAGCTATGAAAACATAATCAGTTCAACACATATGTGTGTAAATAGTTATCCATTTCGTTCTTAATCACCTGAAACATGTGTAATATGTGTAATTTATTAGATTCCCTTTTGTAACAGATTTCACCATGTTGCTCAACACTGACAACAATATACCGTCAACCAGGTGCTCTTCATCCTCCAGTTCGAAATTTAGTTATCAGTGTAATCACGGTCAGTTTCTTTGAAAAAATCGTCACCACTTTATCTGCACGCGTGCGTGCACACACGCGCGTGCTTTTAGTACGTTGTTCGTTTGTTGTTGAAAAATTGACTACCTAAGATTTGATTGTACATGTACTCTACAATTATAAACAATTTTATTTAATTTTTGATGCACATGATATGGACATGGTATATGTTCAGTTTTAGGTCAATATGCCAAAGAAATTTAAAGGAGAGAACTCCAAGGCAAGTGAGGCCCGAGCTCGCAAGGCAGCTGTACAACATGCAGCCCAGGCAAAGAGAGAGCAGGAACTAGAAGATGAGTATTGGAAGGATGAAGATAAACATGTGCAGAAGAAGCAACAGAGAAAGGTTGTGAAAAACGTTTCAAATAAGTAATAATGAAATCATTCTTCTAAAACCATTTCTTTCTCTTTGTGATGATTGAAGGGGATGGTGGGGAATATCAAATTGTGGTAAAACTGTAATGGTTTCTTGCTTGTGTAAAAGACTAATGTGGCATTATGATGGTTTCATGATGATCTGCTTTATATATTAAGATACTGTACAAGTTTTCAAAATGTTTGAAGGTTGTTAATCTTTATTTAAAAACTAGTAATACTGCCATGTGATATTGATAAATCCCCTTTGTATTGTAGGATGAGAAAGAAAAAAAGAAAAATGAGCTTCTTGAGAGGAAACAGCAGCTGAAACAGCTTCATGATGAGGAAATGAGTGCACTGCCTGGTAAAGCAAGTGCCAGACCTAGCAAGTTAACCAGAGCCCAGGTAGAAGCAAATGTAAAGAAAATGGAAGAAGCAAGTAAAGGTAATGTTGTCTCATATCAGTTGATATTTATGTTGATTTCTTTGATAAAGATCAACAATTAGTGTTTCATGTACCTGTATATTTAAGAATGTGGATGTAATCTGATTTGTACTTATGATTTTTATCAAGTTTTCTTTGCGCATTTGATTACTGTTTGAAATACTGGTAAGTTCATGGTATGAATTGCTTCAAAGTCATCCATTTTTTCAGATGTTTCATCAGTATTCAGTATCCCATAGACTTCCCCCAGGGAACTGAACTGAATACCTGACAACTTTGACAATGAGTTCAATTCCCTTCAAGGAACTCTATGAGATAGATGAAACATCGCAGCCCATCTGTACATGAATGCCCAACATGTGATTTATTTGTATTTTTATTTGCCTAAAACTACAACTGGATGAATCAAAATATACACTTTGATATGAAGTTTGTCATGTAACATTTCATTTGCAGCAGCTAAGAAAGAAGAGGATTTGACTCACATTGAAAAGCCATTGGAGGAGAATGTAAATGTAATTCAAGTGGAAGGAGTTGAGGCCAGATCTGTGGAGGATGCTATCGCAGCATTAAGGTGAGGAGTGCTGGGATTGTGCTAGTTGTGCCAGTAGTTATGAATTGATTGTGTTGCTTGAGTTGAATATGATGAAAAAAAAAACCATGGAAAAATATCAGCCTGGTTTAAATACTCCCAAGTGGCAGTATAAGGAAACATATTGCTCAAAGCAGTTCATTATCGTTATGTCAGGGTACCTTATTTGTGGCATGATATCCTGTTTTTGGATGTTTTTTTTTCGTGCACAATATTTACTTGAATAATAAGTCTCCTTTTCTCTTCACTTACTATTACATGTTCACTAATTTTTCAGCCAAACAATGGATTTAAGTTTAATCTATCGAAGTAGGGTTTACACCAGATTTTAAAACAACCCTGAGAACCAAGAACTTATGGTCTTCTTACAACATTAGGCCATTGTTGCTTTTGTCAATTCTGTTAAATGTTTTATTTGTGCTGTAAATAATGTTTGTTTTAGTTGTGCTATGATCAGTGTTAATTGGGTGCATGTTTCCACCAAACTGAAATTAACTCAGATTATTGATTACATTGCCAAAGTGACCCCCCCCCAAAAAAAAAAAAAAAAAAAAAAAAAAAAAAAAAAAAAAAAAAAAACTGATGGAAACATTGTTGTGCAAAGTTTACAGAAAGAGCATACAGTGCTCATGTCTCCTTGTTAGCTTTCACATAAGGCCTCTTGCTGAAGTCAGTAATGGTTGTCACCCTCTGGTTGTATGCATTCAGTGGTGTAAAGAGTGGCCTGGGGCTACAAATAACTGAGTCAAAATATTTTTTTTAAGATATGAAACGTGTGGAAGCTGTTAAGGTGTAAGATTGACATGAAGATTGTGAAAAATTAAAAAAAAAAACTATTAGAATTCAGAAGTGTTGTACAAGTTGTGTACTGAACTGTACTTGATTTGCAATTAAATCCATGCAACCTGTTGATGACTTCTGCAGGGTTATAATTGCTAGAAGTGCAAAATTTCAGAAGCACTTGTTGTTTCTTGAGGTATAAAATGGCTTATTAAAAAGAGTGATATATTTACATTTAAAATTTGACTAAACATTGCTTTTGTGAAATAGCTTTTCTTGTTTTGTTTTCTAGTACCAATGATACAGAAGCAGTAGAGAGGCATCCAGAGAGGAGAGTCAAGGCAGCATATGCAGCTTATGAAGAAGAAAATTTGCCTCGTCTGAAACAGGAAAATCCAAATATGAGACTATCTCAGTTAAAACAGATGTTAAAAAAAGACTGGCAGAAATCTCCCCAGAATCCTTTGAATCAAAGGAGCTTAGCTTACAATGCCAAGGCCAGCTGAAATTTCAGTGTCGATTTGGTAACAGCTTGAAACCACACATGGTTTTAAATATTTCATAAAATCATGTCCAGCTTGCACTACCTCCCAGCTTGAAGAGTTACCTGGTCAGGAAAGATTTCAGTTGGTACATTTTAAAGTAAAAGTGGTGCTTATCAAGATGTATCAAACAATTAAAGAAAAGTTATAAATCATTCACCAAACTTGTTATTGTGAACCACTAGTGTAGTAAGATACAACATATTTCAACTCTTTCGAAAGAGTCATGTTTCTTGCAAAAAAAAAAATAATAATAATGAAAATAATAAAAATTAGCTAGGCTTTTAAATACATAAATCTAAAATTCTCTGGGTCTTTAATAAAATTTAATCACCCATTTCTGTTAAAGATGAAATCTGTGTGAATCTGTGTCTGATTTTGATCTTCTGATGGTGTCAGTTCCCCATCATTTCATCATTCCCATCATACACTGGTCAGTATAACTCAAAAGTTTTTGGAGAAAAAGTTTGTGGAGGGTAGAAAATTATGTAAGATGATCTGCTGCACACAGCTTTATGACATTAGCTTTATCAAACAGACTATCAAATAAACAAATAATAATAACTTATAAATAAAATAAATGTGGACTATTAATCATTGAAGCATTCTCTGTTTATTTTTATTTCTAAAAGTATGTTTATAATCACGAAAAAGAATGTACAATTTTACTTTCATTTTTTTTCTGCATGATCAGTGAAGCTTGTAAGTTGATGATTCTGGGCAGCCCAAAGTGCTGGTGTATTACAACGTTACGTAGTTGGTGCAGTGGTGTGTGGAACGCATTTATGAATTACATGACTTTACATGAAATAAAACATGGCACAGTCTATTGTCTTTTGATGGGCTTTAAGGTGTCATATGGTGTAAGAAAGGTTATATTATGTACTGATTGCAACACGAGTCATCTACTGCATGTAATATACGAGAATGTAATTATCTAGGTGCAGGTCAAACTGTAGTTTCTACGTAGTTTACGTACATTAACACCAGCACATAAGACAAGGTGGCCAGACTACTTGCCCTAACTAGTCACTTCACATTCGGCCACTGGATTTAGTCCATTTGATTTGATATTTAAACAAGACTGCCTATTGATTCGATGCTCAATAATCCAGCTCAAGAGAACAGAACAGATATGTTTGGATTGTCATCACAGAGAAAGACTTCAGGAAGGTTAGAAAAGGACCACTGAGCAACTAGAGGCTAACATTGAAAAAAGGAACCACTGATATGATAAATGATAAATGACACAAGAGGACATGCTGCAAGTTGGGGAATCACATGCACCTTAACATCTACATACTTGGCAGGAATAAGAATGGTGATGCTTGGTTATCTGAAGTATATATAATAAAAGAAAGGTAAAACAATACCACCCACATAGTGGATGTGATGGTTGGGTAAAAAAACCTGTATTAATCCCAAAGATTTGAAACTTTGTGTACTAAAGACTGTAGGAAGTTATTGAGAAGAGCAAATGACAAAGAAATGTAGTCAACCAAAGAAAAAAGGGCTTTCTATTTCTTCTAAATCTGATAGTGACTATGAAGTAGGAAAAAATTGAGGACTGTTTCTATTTCTTCTGAATCTACCAGTGACAGTGAACTAGGCTTTGACATTCAAATGGAAATGCAATAAGAAAGTAGTTCTGAATTGGAAAACATGCCATCCACTTTGACAAGCATCAATCAATCAATGAACATGGAAAAAAGAGTCTGCCATGTACTTCAGCCACCACAACCTAAATCAGCACTGCCAGCTACTGTGACATCCTGGTCTACCTTGGATGAGTCCTTTCCCTCCTCTGGCCCAGTACCAGTAAAACCCCTAAACAGAGATAAATCAGGACAGCTTATTGACACCACTTTGACCATTACCTTGCCATCAGCTGTTAAAAAAATAATTTGCAAAGCTGGTAAAAAATTTATATATAAATGTGACTTTTGTGTCATTAAAATGTGTTACATGCAGTTGTATTTTTCAATTTGCAGAAAAATATGTAATATGAGTGTTCTGCAGACAGATGATATGGATTAAAAGGATATAAAATTTCTGTAACACCTTTTGTGAAAATATTTCCAAAATAGTCTTCCTTTTTTTATTCGAGCATGTTTGGGATACCAGTATGGGTAAATATTATTCAAGTGTGACTGATAACTATGAACCAACTTGTGTACTGGTAAATGAAATCATGAAACACAGTGCAGTGTATGAAAATACAGGCAATTAAGCCTGTATGTGAAATACCAATGCAATTATCTTATTGTATGAAGTGCCAGCCATGGTATAAGTATATTTTTAAGCTGATTTCACTGAGACCACTTTAGCAAGAAACCCTGTAGAGTTAGATCTATCCAGCTAGTATGATGGGTGTATGGGGATGCAGTCTTAAACAAAAGTTGGCACCCCTTCAAGAGTAACAGGAAGATTTTGTCAACTTGACATATGTTTTATGGTCAGATATCATTTAAAATGACCTTGCAAAATTAGAAAAAGATTTTATATCATTGTAGTTACTGGATGTAGTAATCTCAGACATGATGCTTCATCATCCCATGGCAGGTCAGAGGGTTATGAAACTGCTGAAGATTATGGGAATTCATGCCTTTTTATGAATATAATAAAGTAAATATATAACACAGTTATCATAAGATATAACTTTGAGGAATTAGTAAGAACCAAAATCATACTCTGATGATCTCATGATCAGTTTGAATGCCTTTAATCCAGGTTGTTTTAGTACATTTTGATTGTATATCCTAGTAAAGAATTTTGGTTGATATCAAGAAGGAATGTGCTTTGTGGCTGAAAATTTTTGGTTTTAATATAATACGAATGCAACACCTGTAAAATGCATTAACATGGGCGTAACTAGGCATACGCACGGATGCACTGTGCGTACAATTTTTCGGCCAACCATGATATTATTTTATATAAATTTAGTGTATTTTTCACAGAATATATATCGAAAATCCTCTGCGAATTAAAGTCACCTGTATGTACAAATCATCTGTATACGCACAATTGTTCTGACCCCCCGTCTTGCATACTTTTATTCAACTGAGGTAAACAATGCCTGTTACCTTTACAAGTCCTATCTTAATCGTCCATCTAACTGGAACATCCTTTACCTCTTAATTGGAGGGTTAAGTGGCCTTCAACTCTCCTGTTGTCATGAGAGTAACGAATGCACTATTGCTGACGATATTTATCTCAGGTAAAATCTACCTGTGTGTTATTTTCAAAGAGCAGCTCCCGTAGACCTGGGGGCACTAGATAAAATCTGGACACCAGGTTTAATAAGGAGCTACAGAAACAAAGGAAGAATTTTTCCTGCAAAGCTTCAAAGAATTTCACACGGACTTGATCCAGCTTAGCCCTCCAAACTAACAGGATGGCATGGGCAATTTTCACAAACAAATAATTAAACTTAGGTCGCATTCACAACGAGTTGAGCCAGGCTTTACAAATCCTGGGGACTAAATATGGCGGATGTACATGAAAGAAAAACCGCCTAATCTTTTAATAGTCTCTCCGCCTCTCACACGCCTCCCTAGCTGTGTCGTCTCAATGGAGCCGAGATTTAATGACTGTCCCCCTGCAGGGACGATGTGTGGGGAGGCGTGTGAGAGGCGGAGAGACTATTAAAAGATTAGGCGGTTTTTCTTTCATGTACAACTGCCATATTTAGTCCCCAGGATTTGTAAAGCCTGGCTCAACTCGTTGTGAATGTGATCTTAGATGTATCAGAGCTCTATTCTGTCATATAATTGGTTGTTTTTGGCAGCCATGCACCCGCATGAAAGCTGGATGAAACCGCATTTAAGTTCAACTCAGAGGAGGATCCAGGATTATTCGAAGAAGGGAGGGGGGTCTGCTAATGCGAAGTTAGCCTCCTTTTAAATGAATATACCCTTCTGGGTATATAAAAATATTGAAACTTTATTAAATCGCGAGAACATTTTTGACTTAAATGATGATTTTATCATTAATGGAAATTTAGCTATGATGTGTGGTACATATGCTGTGATTACGCTGTCCTTCATCTGTTGCGTTAGTCTACATTTTGCTGTACATGCTGGGTATTTTAAAAATCTGTGCGCACAATTTTTAAAGGTCTGGTTACGCCCCTGATTAAAGACTGAAAAGGTTAATTAATGGAATTAATTTTGAAAGAATACTGTTCTATTCATTCTTACGTGTATTGGCAATAACACAGTTGAGCTCATATTACAGTATATAAAATTGTGAATGCATGTTTACTCACAAAACTTGGAATGTCAATTTAACAAAGACAATGTATAAACTTAACAAAGACAGAAATGTAAAATTTACTTAAAACAATGGATATTTCACAACTCAGTTTTAGGATGCTTATAAATATTTGCAAGTTTCATCGCATCAATTACCAGCTTTCTGAACTCTTTTGTTTCCACAGTTGTGTCAGAGTTGGCTCTGTACACATCTCTTGGTGCTTCAACTGTTAGTTCTTTGTGAGAATTATGCCACTCCAGGTATCCACCTCTCGCTTTTAGGATTTCTCCAAATTGCTTAAAGTTTAAAGAAGCATTGTATGGAACCAACTGTACAGCGACACTGCCCTCCGGGAGAAAGATACCATTCATGAGACCTGCTCCATTCATGCCTATGAGAACTGCATAGTTCTGAACCAACTGTAGCTGTTCTTGAACAGTCTTACCACCAAATTCAATCAAGTACAATTTTGTGATATCTTTCACAGACTTCACAAGCTCTTTTTCATTCAGAATCCTCCGTCGATTTGCCCTGAAATGACCATGGAAGCTGATTAATGCAGTCTTGAATAACATTCAATAACAAAATTCAAAACAAAGATGAATTGCAACAATTATAACTATGTCTGACCTATTGCTGGCTCCCAAACTTGAACTGGAACATTGAGTATACCAGTGGGTGACATTTTGTCTTTTTTGTATACAAAGACAAGAAATCAAAATTTTATGTGCATGGACTACTTGTGGTAGTTCTCAGTAGAGTCCTACTGTGCATCAAGATGATGACAAATTTTGTTTGCAAAAAAAAAAAAAAAATTACTCTGCCCGATTTGCCACATTTTTGTCTTAACTTGTCCTGAACTACTGTAGTGACATCAACGGGTGGGTGGAGTCCATCACTTAGTAAAAGGTCAATTACGAATCACACCTCATCATCTCTCACACTAATTTGAAATGATAATTCCTACATGCCTACCTTGATATCAGTCCTACTTTCCTTGGTTTAGTTGGCGTTGTCACATGGAGCATGGTTCTCATATAATTGACATAATTAAAAACCAAATATTTATCATTCCAGTCATACCTGGGAGTCTGAAAAAAAAAAAAAAAAAAAAAACAATATGGAATTTTATTTTCATTTTTTTTTCATTTTTAAATGGGGGGGTCTTTGACAAAAAAGCAATGCAGATTTAAGATTGAAGCATGTCTCGGTCAACTCTACAGTGGTGTTTTAACAAAATTTAAAAAATGCGATAAATTGGCAATCCCATCTTCCGAACTTGTTTTTTTTATGCAGAACATACAATTTACACTGTAGGATTATCTGCATGATGTCTTTTAACCTGTGTTAGTAGTGATAACAAGGTTTTGTATGTTTTGGTGGCAGAGACAGCTAGCGAAGCCAGTGACAGCTTCAGGGAAAATAAACTGGCAGTATATTTAATCATGACCTTACCCCAAAATATATTTCCTTAAAACAGATCTTGGTTTCTTTCTTAACAAAATCTTTCTGGAGTGGTTTCATGTTATAGTCACCTGTTAAAAGCTGTAAAAGATTGTTAAATAAATTAATTGATCACAAATCATTGTATTTGAAAACTAATTTTATGAAAACATTTGTTGGATCATTAAATCATGCTTCAAACATCCATAACATTTTTAATTCTTAATAAGCACAAAAAAGTAAAAATCACCAATCTGTCATGTTTAAGTGATTCTTCATGATTCAGCATAGATGATAACAATTCAAATCAAAGGTTAAGAATAACACACTACTATGTATATATAGTAACTATTATGCATATATACTATAATACAGTACCTGCATCAACTGCATCCAATACTTGTTTTCATTCTGAAATGCTGGGGTTTCCCAATTAATTTTCTTTAAAATAATGGAGAAAAAAAGAATTTAAAATAGCTGCTTAATTGTGTTCTTATTTTCAAATCACCCTCAACTCTATCCATTATTCAAATACTGTGATATATGTAAAATTGGCTCACCCACTCAGCATAGGTAAAATGGCAGTATGTGTATTATTTTACTGTAACTTTAACTTTTTTAATGATCTTTTCTTCTTTTAATTCAACACCTATTCAAAAATTCAAATAATGCAATAAATCTGCATCTAATGAAAAATGACATTTTTATGCCCCCATTTATCAAAATACCAAAAGATGTGTGGCTATCAGATGTATTATTGATCATGCCAACAGCTAGACCACAATGTGCAGTTTGAAGCATCAAGGTCATGGCAGTCAGTTAAATTTCCTTTTGTTAAACACAGGTGTCAGACTATAATGGAGAGTTAGTGTATTAAGGTAATTATTCTTTCCAGGTGTCTGCAGATCATGTCAAAAACCCTCTTCAGATGTGACATATTTATTAAAATTAATATCTTCATCAATATGCCTGTTATACAGAGGTACAGTGTACTTGAGATTGAACTCAATGTTTCTTTATCTTTATCAGACTTAACTGTTAGCTTACATTTACTGTCCAGGTAATCTTTTCAAAAGTTTTATTCAGTGAATAATGTAAAATTCCAAAAATCTAAAAAATAAAAGTCATTCTGAGGTTTAACAGTTCAAACATACAGGTGGACACAGGGAGAGAGGGGGGGGGGGGCGGGGGTATCTTCAAACCAATTAAAAGGTTCAGCACTCATCTGTCTCAAAATGGAGAGAAAAGACAGATATCATATCCACAGAACTATTCCAAAATGCCCCAAAGTGTACCATACTTTCCAAAATTTATTTGCAAGAAGGGTGAAGAGTATTCTCCTTTCAAATTACACTAACACATTATATTAAATATGTAATCTTTATAATTACCATGATACATTTATATGATTAGATATTCAACATTGGTCAAATCGTGAAAACAGATAAAGAAAAGTTCATGCACTTCTGACAGAATGATGAGGTTATTTGATAAGAATATTTCAACTGATTTTTTAAAATCATTTGGCAAGATATGAACAGTTTTTCTATTTTGGTATAAACAAGTTAATGAATTGACTGAATAAGGGAAACCTCTTTAACATGTAATAAATGAAACTCACCTTCAGTCTTGAACTTTCCACAGAAGGCATCAACAGGGTAGTTTTACGTCCAGTTTTTGATATGTCATGATACATTACAGAAAATAATGGTAACATCATGTCCCAGTGTAAATGGAAGTAGTTACTATTGCCTCCATAAAAATACATTGTAAAGACATAACCTACATCATACGTTTCTGTGCAAGTTATATCATCAATCTGTCCATCAAATGCTTGCACATCCCAAACTAAATCTGTTATTGAACAAGTTTTCTTGTATGTATTGATCACATCATTTCCACCATCATTGATGAGAAAGGACTGTGAGCTTCCATCAAGTACCACATTTGTTATTTTACAAAATGCTCCAGGATAGTGTCCATAAGAAGCTGAAACTTCTGAAGGTCTCAATATTACAGCAACCCCAGGGTACAGGAATATCAACAGCTCCAACAAAAGAACCTGTCTGTCTGCTCTGCTCATCTTAACTTGCACAAGTGACTAAGCCGTATAGAGTGAAAAAGTTGATGGGCAGTCAGTCTGAGTAAGTCAGTAACATATATATATATATACATATCAAGGCAATGCTTTAGACTGGGTTTCCACAGATTTAGATCGATCCATCTGGATCGACCTAACTCCCTGGGGGTTCACGCTTAATTACTGTCAGCTTCCAGGAGCCGAGCGTGCACAAAAGTTAATTACCCCCTTACAGCTTTTAGTAGGCGGGACAGATATTTAAGCTGGTTAAGCTGACTGCAATCTAGTGAGACTCCCCAGGAGGATAGATTGATCTAAATATCTGTGGGAATGGTCTCTAAGTGTAGGCAATGTGTGGCTAAGGCACGGGAATTTGAAATATAAAAGTGTATATTGTAACTATATGAAGTCTTTTGATGCAGGTATGATTTGCATATTTCATGCAGCCATATTAATAAAATGTTCAATTGATTTTTTCCTTAAGTCCATCAAGGTATTTTTTTCATTTTTTGAGAAACAAAGAGACTAATTCTAATTCTAACAAGGCAGCAAAGCTGTCAAATGTACAGACAAAAAGCAGAAAATAATAATGCACAAAATAGGCTACTGTCAATTCTGATGCAATAATCAACATCAAATTTTAATTATGCACAACAGGTATTACTGATATAAGTAAAATGTGTAACTGGCATAAGGCTTCAGGCCCATGAGAGTTCAAGTTCACACTTTAAATTGCCAGAATGAGAAAAATGAAAATTTCACAAAAAATGCACGATTTCCATAAAAAGATGATAATCCAATAGAACTGGTTTTCTAATTTGAGCTGTATGTCAATCCTAGGAATCATTCTTGGAAGTTAAAAAAATAATAAGTAACACAGTTTTCTTCACATAACATTAGTGGTGGCAGTCCACAAAGTAGGTTTTTTGTCAATTTTGATGCAGTATTACATAATGATAAACAGTATTATTACCACCAATTTTTAATTATCTACTATAAATAACATGGACATTTAGAAAATGTGATTATCATTCAGCCTCAAGCCCATTGGAGTTCTAAGTTCTACACTGAAAATACCAATATGTGAAAAATGAAAATTTCACAAGAATGTATAACTTCCAGACAAAGAAGCTAACTTGACTCTTTTCCAACTCAGGCTGCATTTTAGTCTTATGTTTCTTCTTTGTAAGTTTGAGAATCATAAGTAACATGATTTTCCTTTAATGGTCATGGTGGCAGTGCACAAAATAGGGTTTTCTTCACTTTTGATGCAGCATTACAGAACATAATGCTTAACAACATAATGACCATTCATTTTTAACAATAAAATATAAGTATCATGGATATTCAGAAAATGTGACTAGTAAAAGTCTTCAAGCCCATGGAGTCACACCTTAAAAAATGGAAATATGTGGAAAATGAAAATTTCACCAAAAAAAGTATAACTTCTAGAAAAATTAACGAATCAGACTGGTTTTCCAATTGAAGATTTATTTTAGTCCTATGTTTCTTTCCTGTAAGTTTGAGAAGAAAAAGTGGCATGGTTTTCCTTTAATGGTCACTATGGCAGCAGTGCCCAAACAGGGTTTTCTTCAATTTTGATGCAATATTACATAATGCTTAACAGCATAATCACCACCAATCTTTAATTATGCACTGTAGGTAACATGAATATTTAGAAAATGTGACCAGCAAAGGTCTTCAGGCAAGGAAGGAACTTCTAAGTCACACCTTGAAAACGCCAAAATGTAAACAAGAGATAACTGTTACGTGCTGAAATAAGTTTATTTCCATTTTCAACATTTTTTACATAAAACAAAATAACCCACTTACTTTCATTTTTATATGATCAAATTGTTGAGATGGGAAAAATATCTATAGAACAACTTTAAATGTCCAATTTGCTCCATTCTGAGATTCTGAAAATAGTAAATGATTGACATCCATGTCTGTACATAAAAAGTCGGCAAAGTAAAATACAACAAATTAAAGCATGACATCAAAAGTAGTCTATTCAGTTTCCACGTGTGCAAGTATGGCAACAAACATTTTTATTTGTAACAGTGGGGGCTGCAGATTAATTATGCAAGTGGCAAGTACATACATCATCAACTGCATGAATAAATAGCCTCAACTAGAGTGTACCAAGTAACTTACTAGTAATGACAAGCAACCAGCTAATGATATACCTCTTAGACCCCATTCCCACGGATTTTAGATCGATCTATCCCTGTGGGGAATCTCACTAGATTACGGCTTAAGCGTCTGTCCCGCCTACTATAAGCTGTAAGGGGGTAATTAACTACCATGCACGCTCGGCTGACATCAATTTAGCATCAACCCCCAGGGAGTTAGGTTGATCTAGATGGATCGATCTAAATCTATGTAAATGCACTCTTAGTATTTCAATTGTAAGGTTAACAACTTGTCAATGGGCAAATTTATCAATTTTTATATACTGATAGCATTTGTGGTGCTTTTACTGACTAGAATAGAACTATAGGGTAGCCTGTTTTTCAATGTTGTTGCTGCATGTACCAGTCGCTAGAGATGTTCTTATTTAAAAATCGGTCTATAAAATTCTCATTGCCCCCCCCCCCCCCCCCTTCTCCCATTGAAAAGATCAAGTCACTGCCATAATTGCTTCACAGGACTCCCACTGTGTATCAAGGCAATGCTAAAGTAAAGGCAATGTGTGGCTAAGGCACAGAAATTTGAACTGTTTTTAATCTCAAACAGATCTAAGACTTAATGTTAGATTTCAAGTTGCTATGTGCCATATGTATATAAAAATAAATGATCATGCTTTCTTTTAAAACAGGCAACAAACGTTTTAACATGAGGTTTTGCCACAGGATTGCAGAAGAGTATGTGCACTTATAATTTACATTAAAAGATGCTTTGAGAGAAATTCTATTAAGTTATTTATAGATTATTTGTGGGTTTTGTTAATGTCTACTTTTAGATATAAATTCAATTTCCTGATTCTAAGCTACTAGAACAGATACATGGAAACTTTTTAGCAATTTACGCTTTTTGAGGTCCATAATTGCTCTCATGCAGTGGCACATCAGATGCATATCAGAAATCGTAAATTTGGGGAAAAACTAATTTTACAATTTTTTGTTAGGCCTTCCCTCCTCTTGTTCCCCATTCAGGACTAAAATGTTTCACCAGCATGTCAGATTTTTTTGAGGAAATTTGGGGAAAAACTAATTTTATAATTTTTTGTTAGTCTTGTTCTTAGCCCTCCTCTTGTTCCTCATTCAGTGTATGTTAGGATGTCAAGTTCTATTGCATACCAGTATGATTTGGAAGATATACATTGTATTAATTTGTATTTTCCCATATTGCATGCATCTGTGCCCCAAAATTCTTCACATGCACATTTACTCTGCTTGGGAAAATCCTGGCATCAAAATGTAAACTGTGTGTTCATGCATTCTAGCTCCTTTTCTTATTGTGTAACAAATTTCAGGTTCTTGTGACATTATATATAGGGGGTGAAAACCAAGTGGGGGTCTGAAAAAAAAAAAAAAAAAAAAAAGACAGACATGGTGGCACTAAAAACCTAAATGAGACAGATCAAGAATTTTAACGGTTTATTCGGGGGCAGGTATGTAGCTATCTGTGTGTAAAATTTCAAGTCTCTAACTTATTAGGAAAAAATCATGTGCGGACCCTACCAAGCCTCGGTCTTTCGAACTGACGGGACGCACCTGTCGTTGCCACAAACAGTCACACCAGTCGTGTCACTTTGTTTGGCTGTCCTGACCGTGGAGTGAACATTAACAAAGAGTCTAAGCCATTATTAGGAGCAGTCTTGTTCTTAGCCCAGAGTGAATGAAAAAGATCAACTGCAAAAATAAAAATAAATAAAGTAAAAAATAAAACGGCGTCTAGAGAGCAAAAAACGGAAACTGACACAATTCTTCCTCCTTATTCAGAAGATTAAAACCATGCTCTACAGATTTAGGCTGAGAAAGTGTCCTGCTTAGTCCGTGTAATAACCATGTTACTTTAACTCGGAGGAGACTGATGAAACTCTGCACTAGGGTCAGTTTAGGGTCACCTTGTATCCTCGAGAAATGCTTTTATAAATGCAAAATACTTATAACGTCAACAGTACCCAAAATGCTATCCTCAGTGGGTTGTCTTCAGTGGGTATGGACGCCCGCTGAGGCTAAAGAGCTTATAATATGTTTAGGGTAATATTTGTTCGAGATTAGTTTCCTGCCTGGTTTGTTTAAAGGTACTTGAACTCTTAGCAGGGGTACATCCCTGCCCTTTTCAGGCTAGGGTAATTATATCTATGAAACTCTTTGAAAGATATGGTGGGGGAAAGCTGAGGTAGCGCTAGCAATTTATTTGCTGAGCCAAATCACTATTTATTCATTACTTTTTTCTTTCTCTAAATAGACTAAAACAATTCAAATCAATCATATTTTGTTTAGCCAAATTCAGGACTTGACAGCTCCTAACATTTGCATCACTTGCTTCGCACAAGTGATTTCTTTGGTCAGGCAGCTACAATTTCTAAAAGTCCTACTTGCCCAAAAAATGTGACTTGTTTGGACCCTTCTGTACTGTATAATGTTACCATCACTTCAGCAGTATTTTTTAATTAGTACCCCATGAGTAAGAGTGCATTCTGAACAGTAGACTTACAGATCTGGGGATCAAATATGGCAATTAACCCACTGAAAAGTTTGCTGCTTAATTCCCAATCAGATGCTGAATAGATTTCCCACAGGGATTATTATGCAACAAGTATTCAAGTGGGCTGGCCATATTTGATTCACAGATCTGTTAGTCCGCTGTCCTGAATGTGCTCAATAAGGCATTTTGTGATGTTTTAAGTTCAATCATTATCACTTGTACCTGATTAACACATGCTTTTGAATTCCAGTTTTTTCATAATTGCAGGTGAATGCTGTTTGGTGCTAAAATGATGGAAGGATTTGGTATCAAAGATGTTGGATATGTTGGGCCTGTTACTTCATTACAGTTTTATAATGAATATCTCCTTGCAGGTTGGTTAAATACGATCGATTTGGTCATTGTAACCAAAAAATAAGCATCTCCGTTATTTCTGCTTGTCAACCAGTTATAATATGTGCTGAAATCATAGACCCCTTGGAGAAGGCCCTACAGTAAATGGACTTCTGCAGAAGTAGGAGAATTATTGACATGAGTTGTTTGCCATTGCATAAGATAAAAACTACTGTCCAGATATGTATTTAAAGTGGAAATTTAAGTGGAGATTTTGATCTCAAATGTAATTGTAGAGTATTTTGGGCAGGTAACAAGCCGGGACATACTTGTTACATTCAGAAGTTCTATAACGGTGGCCTTCAAACAGGATTTAACAGGATCAATCCATCTCCAAGGGTTTTTTTTGCTAAATTGCTTTCAGTTTAAGTGACTTAGATATCTGGCACGCATACTGAAGCTGTTTAACGATAATTAATTCGTTACCCCCTTAGCAGCTTTATTAGGCATGACGGACATCTAAACCACTTAAGTTGATTGCAATTTAGCAAGAATCCTTCGCGTATAGATTGATCCACAGTATGTATGACAGGGTCTGGGAATGGTTCCTTAGCATTGTCAACAGCAAAAAAGGTCAGCATTTCAGCAGTGTGTGCAACTTGGTGAGGTAAAAGAAAGATTTAAGAGCTCCAGGATTCAGGTTGACGTGCTAACTGAATGCTGTTTAACAGTTACATGCATCTATATCTACATCATTCATGCATTAGCACATACAATGCATATCAAGAGTGTAAATAGGAGTGTTATGCATTTATTGTTTTTATATAGTATTGTTCAAAATATATATCACATATTTAAAATGTTGATGGCTATAACAGTATATGTGATTTTAGGTCAAGGACCAAACATTTTGGTATTTGACACAAAGATGAACTCCATGGTTTATAAAGAGCAGATGCTTTTCCCTGCTGTAGTACATGGAATTCAAATAGGTACAGTACGTACATGTGAAATGTATTACATGCTGTTATTGCAAATTAGAATAAATTCAAAAGTTTTAAAGAATTTATGCATACTAATAAATGAAAAAATAAAATATTGATTTTCTGACTTTATGTGGCTGCATGGATTGTAAATTTGACAAAATTATTTAAATATATAAACTGTAAACTTGTTTTCTGTTTGCTCTATGACCAGAAAAAAGAACCACCTGTGTGTTTGGTCAGAAATCGTGCAGAGTGCTTCAGATATCCGGAGAAGAAGATTATATGTTGAGGTGAGTAATGTATGTATATATATATATATATATATATATATATATATATATATATATATATATTTCTGAAAGAGAGTCAGATACTCTCAGTACAGAAAATATATCTTGATTACAATCATTTTATTGTCTGAAGAGCCTGAAACAGGTGAAAACGTTTATGATGATTAATTAACTTTTCCAATCATTATGTGACTTGTTTTGACTAAAAAAAAAAATTATATTATATTATATTATATTATATTATATTATATTATATTATATTATATTATATTATATTATATTATATTATATTATATTATATTATATTATATTATATTATATTATATTATATTATATTATATTATATTATATTATATTATATTTTTGGGGTTCTGACCTAATCCCTGGATGTATTTTCTCTGTGAAGAGGAGAAATAATTAATTATGCTTTTAGAAAGTGAAGATAATGAAGATTTCACAACTTGCAGAGTTTTCTCCTTTAAATTACTGGCTTAGATTATATAATTTTTTTTAAAGATTGGACAAACTAACAGATGTTTGTGAACTTGAAGATTGGATCTGGGATGTGGCATGGATGTCCAATGGTAAGGTAAGGACTATGCAGGTGGATTTGCAGGTAATCATGAGTTTTTATAGTATGGTAGATGTACCACTACAGTTGACAGTCATGATGTGTGTAGTGTGGTAGATGTACCACTACAGTTGACAGTCATGATGTGTGTAGTGTGGTAGATGTACCACTACAGTTGACAGTCATGATGTGTGTAGTGTGGTAGATGTACCACTACAGTTGACAGTCATGATGTGTGTAGTGTGGTAGATGTACCACTACAGTTGACAGTCATGATGTGTGTAGTGTGGTAGATGTACCACTACAGTTGACAGTCATGATGTGTGTAGTGTGGTAGATGTACCACTACAGTTGACAGTCATGATGTGTGTAGTGTGGTAGATGTAACACTACAGTTGACAGTCATGATGTATGTAGTGTGGTAGATGTAACACTACAGTTGACAGTCATGATGTGTGTAGTGTGGTAGATGTACCACTACAGTTGACAGTCATGATGTGTGTAGTGTGGTAGATGTACCACTACAGTTGACAGTCATGATGTGTGTAGTGTGGTAGATGTAACACTACAGTTGACAGTCATGATGTGCATAGTGTGGTATGTAGATGTACCACTGCAGGTGAATTGGCAGACAGTCATTACTAGAGAATAATGTGACAATTAAATGATGACAGTGTAGATATTTACCATGAAAGACTTTGCTATTTCCTGTTTAGTATTTTCTTCATTTAATTGAAGCATTCATTGTTAAGTTATTTTACATTGAAATTTGCTATACAGAAGGGCTTGATGTTGCCTGTTTTTTCCCAGATCAAACTGTTTTGTTTACCATTCAACCACTTCATTTTAGTCAACACTTACCCTGGCACTTGCTCTGGGACATAATGTTGTTCTACATTGGGACTGGCAGAGGAACACAATTCTTCACAGGGTGAAATGTGAAGAGAAATGCATTTTGTATCCTTTTTTTAAATAAAAGATCATAAAAATCATGCAAACATTAACAAAGAATAAAGAAATTTAAGAAAACATAAATTTGCAGTTTGCAAACTAGAAAATGATTTATTTTCCAGTTGAAAAAGGATTTATATGTGCATATTTAGACACCTTATTTTTTAAATAGGTATTTATAATTCATAGAAATTGAGAGGTTCTTAACAACATTTGAAGATATTCTGCTAGATTTATCGGTCACACATGGAGTGACCTGGTCTTAGCAGCAGGTACAGTGTTTAACCAAGTTGTCCTATGGCCAGTCTGTGGTCAACAAAATAAAGAGGGTCATCAGAAGGTCATTCATAGACTATCTGGTCATGAGGTAAGTTAAAAGATTAAAAAATAACTTTTTTTATCTTGTATAATAAGATTAGTTGTCACATTTCACTCTTGTACTAAGGCATTTAACAATATCTGTTAAGAATTGAATGTCATGTTAATTTTTTTCTTTTAATTGTTTGATGTTTTTCTTCTTTGCAGGGTGTCATTTTCTCCATTGCTTTCAGCAACCATAATATGTGTCTTTGTTCCGTCTCTGATGATCGCAGTATCAGGATATGGCAACTATGTGTAATACCTGAAGGGCAAACTGACGGAAGATTGTCCTTAAACTCTAAAGGTCTTACAGGTGCAGCAATAGACCAGAACTCCAAAAGATGCACAGATGGAAATTTGACTATGCCAGGTCATTTCAGAAAGAAGGAAATCCCCATGGATGTCTGGTGCAGGATGCAGTATGAGTTGAAACATGTTATGTATGGCCACAGTGCACGTGTGTGGGATGTCAAGCTACTCAGGGAATTGCTGGTCACTGTGGGAGAAGTAAGTTTGATGGTTTGAAAGTAAGGGTGATCCATTTTGGTTTTAAATGAAGAATTAATGTATTTGTGATATCAGTTTCCAAACTTGGAGATTTGTTTTATGTATTTCAGAATCTTTGAAAACATAAAAAATCATTGACATTTTTCTGTTAATGTTTCTGGTTTATTTTTAGGATTCAACCTGCTTGGTTTGGAATTATGAGGGCCAAGTTTTACAAAAATTCAAAGGACACAAGGTGGAATATTTCAGATTGTGTTTGCCTGTAAACTGTTATTACACAGCATTTTAAAAACCACATCAAGTAACACATAATGTGAATGTGTTGCAATACAGCTTGTTAATTTTGATGAAAAGTTTTGATCTGGATTTTTTCAAAAATTTAGGTGTATGTAAGCTTCTTTTGTGTAATAATCATTTGTCACTTAAATGCATTTGTCATTTAATGATTTTTTAAGGGCAAGAGCATATGGAGTTTGGCAGTAAATGAGACAGACTCTTTAGTGGTATGTATTCAAGGCAAACCTAAATCATGGTAAATAACATACATGTAGAATTCGGCCAAAACTATTAAAATGAGACACTTTCTCCAATTACTGAACATTCTTTGCAGTTAAAAATGTGTCAGTTTTGCAGGGAAGCTTTTGTTATATTTTAAATACGGCAGCATATGGGCCAATAATTATTAGATTTTTGTCTATGGTGACCTAATTTTATTTTGACAGATTTCTGGGATGGGTCATACGGAAGTTAAATAACTTAATTTGACTGGAAAAAATTCTTGGTTCAGTTGCTCCCCCATAGTGTGTATGAAAACTGAGATGATTAAAACCTTATGATGGCCTGTAAATAAGATTTACTTATATTTTACATTTCTGTTTTGTTTCAGGCAACAGGTGGGGGTGACTGCAGTGTCAGGTTGTGGCACCTAGCATCTGTTAGCTCTTCAACAACCAATGCCATCACTTCGCACCCCGTCACTGTATCCTCAGAACTCAAGGTAATGGTTTTGTGGGTATGAATATTATATATAAAAAGTTTAATCACATTTCAATTATTTCCATCAATTTCTTATAATATATTAGTATTAAGAATAGTTTACAGTATGGCAGGTTTTAGAACTGATATCCATTTTATGAGGCATATTGAAAAACCTTGCATGAATTGATATCCACATTTGATTAAATGGATTTGAAATGATGCTTTCCTTTTTATTTTTGTTTATATTTGAAGGAAGAGGACTTCCCAAGATCTGTTGCACTATTAGATGACAATGTTGTTCTTATTATGACAAATGAAGGGTAAGGAGGCATTAAACCAAATTTTGATCCTAATGCATATTATTTAAATAAACAGTCTGTATTTTGTAGACATGCAAATGAAATACAGTATCTTAATACAGTTGAATATTTGATATGTTTATTAGGCAATGCATGGCCATTCATCTTTTTTTCCCACTGTTGATGCGGTTGTGCTATAAAGCCATCTTCTCTCTTTTTTTTTTTACCTTGATCAGAAAATTGCTGTGTCATACCAGTGGTAGTGGTTCTACAGTGTGGATGCAGGATTCAAGATACAGGTCCTACAGTCTGCTCTCTGTGTCCCCAAACAAAACACTAGTTGCTGTTGGAAATATTCATGGAGATGTCAAAATATTTCATGTTGGTATGTAGATAATTTAAAACCATTCTAGGTTTATACTGGTTGATACTAAATGATATTTGCCTAGAACCCTGCAAGTATCTGTACAAGTTCTGTGAGCATAGAATAATTTGTGTATAGTCAATTCCATATTTGTTTAACAGATTTAAGCATATTGGACAAAGCAGGCATTTTTTTTTTTTTTGTTTCTTCATAGATGGAAATAGAATTGTCTGTCAGGAGGCTGAATATCATGTCTATGAGGGCAAAGTAATGAGTATCTTGTGGTTAGACCAGTGTACCCACTTCATCACATCTGGACCAAGTGGAGCTTTGGTAGGATTATACAATTATACATATTTCACAAACTAAGTTTGATGTATGAAATTCAGATGCTTTTAAAATAATTTTTGGGTTTTTACTGTAAACAGTTATGTTTTTTAATTATTATAGCTGTTGCTCTTGTTATCATTAGGATCATTATATTTACTGTCATTATTTTTTATTAAATCAACATCTGGTGCCTTAAAATATGCACATGTTCATATGTATGTGAATTTTGCCAAAATTGGAAAATAAATGGAATAAGAGTAACGCCAAAACTATATTTACATAAAATTGATGTGTAGTTATATTTGATATATGTTGAATGAACAGTGCTAAGTTGCACTCTGAATACTTCCAGACACTGTGGGAAGTGACACCAAGTTCCACTAACATTAGGTACGCAGCTGTAGAACACTTCATACTCCCTAGCTGTAAACAGCGTTGGATATCAGCTGCAGCAGTATTATGGGATAGCTGCATCTTGGTGTGTGGCGATAGAGGTGGCTCTGTGCATGTGTATCCAATGAAGAACACTGAGGTACTAAATATGGCTGAATAGGAATATATAAACACCGCTAATGAGCAAAGTCTGTAATAAACAAAATACTTGACATTTTTTCTGCCATAGCCTAGTATGTGATTGTTTGTATAAGTAAGACTTGGAGTGTGATTTGACTTTTGTGAGAAGTGTATCAAAACACCCCTGAAATGTATTTTAGTTCAATATTAGATTGTTCACATAGTTAATGCAGGAGAATGTGATTGCCTCTTCGATATAGAATTTTTTGCTTTTGGCTTACAATTCTCTTCATCATCAACTGTCATATGTTGCAGCCAGAAGCCTTTCCTGCCCAAAGTTTTGCAAAACTCCATGGCAAAGCAGGTGTGACTGATGTTTGCATCCATGCTGATTATGTCTATACTTCTGGGAGAGATGGTCAGTACAGGCAGTTCAGAGTGAGGGCTGGTCAGCTGGAGCTTATGACCAGTAGTAAGGTCAGTGGAAGTTACTATTTACTGATTTCTTTTAATCATATTAGATTTATTGGCTGTGCAGGGCCAAAAAGAAAGCCATAATATCCTGTGTTTTCTAAGAGAGATGACATTTGATTGTTTAATGTCTTTGATTTACCACCAGTAATGAAATGAGGTTTCATTAATGGAAATACTATTTTGTTAAGTGTGATTAGTATCATAGGTCACCCCTTTTTGCCTTTGGTTTTAATGCACCTAATCGGATAGCATCCTATTTCACTGTTCAAAGGACTGTAAAGTGGCAATAAATCTCAACTATTCTTTCAGGTTTTCAAGGGATTTGAATGGATTGACCGAATGATTTTCCAAGACCAAAACATGATTATACTAGGCTTCCACACAGTAAGTGTCGCTCACTCATTCTTAATATGTTGTTAAAATAATGTGATTTATTACATACTTTTTTTACCAAACCGGTCACATGGTATAATATCATGTGAATGATATAAATCCCTCAGCAGATAAATAGATAAAGTGATGAATATATAATAACATCAATGTATTATTGTTTTATTCAGTCCAAGTTTGTTGTCTGGAGCTTGAATCACAACCAGAAACTTCTTGAGGTAGAGTGTGGAGGTGGTCACAGAACATGGGACTTTGACTTAGGACGGGAGAGATGTACATTTGTATACCTCAAAGCAAAGGAGGTGGTGATGTGTAAGGGGGCTATAAAACTAGAAGAACCAATATTATTGGTAAGTGAAAAATAAATTCCTTGAATTTCTTGAGGTGTTTTACTGTCATTAATATTTTGATTGGCAATCATAAGGAAAAAATCCTTAATTATTTTTAGTTTAGATAGCTATTATAATTGTCATATTTTATTATTTTGTCTAAGAAGATACTTGATGATTATTGTAATTGTTCTTCACTTTTTTTAGCCAAGTCTGCATGGCAGAGAACTCACCAGTGTACTGCATCTGTTCTCTTATAAAGGTGATTATTAAACAAATATTTCATTATTTTGTCTTGGAATTTTTGTTCAAGTTAATGTATATCTCACATTAAGCTCTGAATTAACCTAGTTTGCACTATGCTCGACTTCTTTGAACAGATATCTTGCATGAAGTGAATGTGTAATCTTTACTATCATTTAAATTCTGTTATAGATAAACACATATGTGCAACAAGCAGTGAAGACACCATGGTCAATATTATACAGCTTTCATGTATCCTTTTTGAGTGAGTTATGAATGAATTTAAAATGAAATATAATATAAGTAAAAGTTTATGGTCATCGTTATAAATCAATTATCCGGTTTTAACTAATTAAAATCGTTATAAATCAATTATCCGATTTTTTGGACTAACGATACCTGTAGATATAAATATTAAAATATTTATATATACAGGTATCGTTAGTCAAAAAAATAATATAGATTATGAATGTATTAAACATTTACAATCACTACAAAATTATAATCATAGCTATCTAATATTCTGTTAATGTGTTTTGTTCAGCCTTAATATAAAAACACAGCTCCTGGAACTACCATATGTAGTGATCTCAACATGACAGTGCTCAAGACATTGCAGGGTCATCTGTCCAGTGTCAGGACATTAACTTCAGTCAGGTCATCTCATTTGGCAGGAAATATAACACAATCAAGACTGCTGTTTTCAGGTGGTGGAAGAGCACAGGTGAAGTGTTGGAAGATTACAGTTTCAAAGCGTGAATCATGTGCTGATTGTCAACTTTCCAGTGCAGTAGTGAGTACTGTCTCTGGAAGTAACATGCCATGCCCCAAATGTGCCAAGAATAAAAAAGTGGCAGATTTTAGTCAAAGTGCTGATGACTGTGAAGTGGAGTGCAGTATAGAACTTGTCTTTTCTCACATGTTGGATGAAAAAGGAAAAAGAAAAAGGAAGTCACAGATCAATTCTTGTGTGTCATCTAACCCAGAAACCAGATTCATGTCTCTCACTGCATTTAGAGCAGGTGATATATGTTCTGATTTTCAAGAAGATGTAGTTTTCATTGCTGCTGCTTGTTCTGATGGACTTGTAAGGTTAGTAGAAGAATGTCTGTTTGTAAAAACTACATTTAGTTCATCAGGGTATTGTTCATTAACTATTGCTTGTGAAATTTCCTGATGATTATGTTTGTTAAAATTCAGTATTCTACATGAAAAAGTTAGAATGTCAAAGTCTGTTGCATGTGTTTGTGTGTGTGTGTTATTTTTTTCCATATTTTTTGTATCATGCAGCATTACTTATGGTTGATATATTTTTTCGAAGTTTGTTTCTTTCACAGGTTATTTGCATTCCATGAAACGAACAAAAGCTTCATCGTCTTGGCAGAATCCACTTTCCATGACCACTGTGTCTTATATATTGGACACCTGCTGATTCAATTCAACTCAACTTCTGAAGTTGTGATATACTCAGGTGCTACAGATGGGAAAATTGCTTTCTTCAATGTTTCAAAGATGGTCAAGGAATATGTGGCCAAATGTGTACATGTGAATTTTGAGGAGAACCAGTTAAAAAGTGAACATCGTGCAAAACAAACTACAAATTTATCATACATAAGTTGTACAGAAGAAGACGGTGTAATACCTGACTACCTCAGAAAACAATTTGCAAGAACAAATGAATATTACGACCTGCCTGCTTCCATAGAGGAGCCTTTCTTAGTCCTCCCTTTGCATCAGTCTGGTATCAGTGCTGTGGATGTGCAGTTCATAAAAGGCAAGATTATAAACAGATGGTCAACTTAATTAAACTGTATTTATTTTATTTACCTTTGGAAGAGAATGTTGCAATGAGTTGTTTAGCAAACTTGGTACAGTACTATAGACCAGTGAAGTTGTTTCCATATTGAGAAAGAGAGACACTTAAGAAGAAAACTGTATGTTATGCCTTTGTATATTCAGAACCAATAAAATATATTCATGTCAGTTTTAATTTTACACAAATGTTTGATCACTTCAGAGGAAATGCTATCAATATAAAATCAAATTAAGCAGTAATATTTGTACTTACAGGATTGCTATCTTTTCTATTTGCAGCTGGAGAATACATGGTGGCCAGTGGTGGAGATGATAATGCCCTGCATGTCACACACATTAGGCTTTGGAGAAACCAACAAGATGACAACATCAGTGGTGAAGAGGTCATGAGAGTTTCCATGGCAACTGCCCATGCAGCACAGATGACAGGCAAGTGATTTATGTTTTGTCTAAGTTGTTATACATCACTTACAAGGTCGGAAAGCTAAAGAACTGTGAACAGTATTTAATGGTAAATATTCAGTTTTCACTTTCAAATTATTTTTAGTTATGAGACCATAGTTGGAGAGTTAGAAAACATGGAAATTACATTTCCTATGTGATGCCTTTCTAGGTGTTCATTTCCTGGACTCTACCCATGTTTTGACTGTCAGCATTGATCAGAGAATGGTCATTTGGACCCTGCAAGCAGAGACATTTCAGGTGAGAACTGAAGTGTGGTTTGTGTGATGAGTGAGGCTGAATTGGAACCTGGTGGGTGTTATAGGTGACTTACAATTTAAGGGGTGGTAGGTGAGACTGATGGTAGATGGTGCTAGGTGAGACTTAGAACAATTTTGACTCATTTGGCAGCTTAAGTTTTTACATTTTTGATATCTTCTTATACAGTGTTACTTCACAGCAAGTTATGCCAATTTTTTTAAATAGAAGGGGAAATTGATACAGTGATCAATGTTGTCCTTAGAAATTTGTCTTGATTTCAGTTCAATGTGCTTGCAGCAAGGTATGTGAGTGTGTCTGACGTTGCAAGCATGGATATTTGGAACAAAAGGTACTTATTTGTAACGCAGTTGTTACATAAGCAATGAAAAAAAAATTGATTAGCTTTTTGAAAGCTTTGTTTTTAAAGTAAAGTTCAGTGTTGAAATATGAACATCTTGTTACTGAAAGTCAACTGGATATCAATTCTTTTCATTTTCCTCCACTAGTGAAAAAAGTTGCAGTGCAGCAGTAGTTGGAGTAGGAATTCAACTATTTGATGTATCATGGAGATGACACCTCTTTCAGCTGCAGATCATTCTAGGAGGCCAGCCTGGTTCATTTGAAACCTTTGGACATGGCTGTGTTGCATAGGTCAAAGTGTCATTTGAATCAATATTTAAAAGACAAGCTGTATAGTCACTGGATATAAGTTTTTATTTTAAAATTTTAACAACACATTTCTTTTTTATAAATATTTATAATAAAGCTAACTACAAAATTGAAAATGTGAACTGTTACCGTAGCTGTTTTCACTTTAAAAGGATAACAATAAGTAACAGGACGGAATATGAGAAGCTGGTAACAATATCAAAGCTGTAATAACAAAACACCTGTGAAAAGTGCACAACCTTGATTAGCAACTGAAATTACTCAGCACATATTTTTAAACAAACTTCATATATCAGATTTCATTCATGGAATGATGTGCAACTTCAGTTCAATAATAGCATAACTTGTTTACAGTGGGTGTATGGAAGATTATATGCATATTGCACTGAAAGATATAATGATATTCATCCATTATCTGTTGAATGTAATGGAAGAGGCATTAACTTTTCAAGATTAAATAGGTATACCCACCTAAATGAACTCGTGATAATAAATATTATATACAAATGAATGGTGGTAGAGCAAATCATAAAAGGAGTTTCATCTTATTCCAAATTAATTTTTTTTTCAATTGTAATGGTTCTTTGTTAAAGTGCTACCTGAGATGGTGTGAAAATGCCATGCTTTAATATTAAATATATGCTGAGCAAAAATATAAATGCCCCACACACTACTTAAAAAATTTTATCAGGATCATAATAATTTTGTTTGATCATAAAAAGTGAATAATGTTGTTCAATGTGCTACAGATAAAAATTACAATAATAAGACAACATCAGTTCATTTAAAGTTGCCCATTACGTGCTAAATAATTCACATGGGGGATTTATATTTTTGCTCAGAATATTTTCTACTGGAGATTGGAATGATTAAATGACAATTATATCTGTGTAATTTATCTTCTGGTTGGTCCATACCCTGTACCCACAGGACCAGAGGGATTAGATGGCCTGAGCTGGTCAAGTCTCTGTTGTAAATCTTCAATTCTAATGTCTTTGAGATGAAGCAAATGCTCCAACCTGCGCACTTTCGCATTAAGGATCTGGAAAAGTTAAGTGCAATACCGTCACAGGTGCTATTTATTACAGGGACGTGATATACAATGTTTCTCCTGCAATGACAGAATATATTAATCATTCATAACAAGAGTAGTTTTTGTGAGTTACACACACACACACAAACACACACACACACACACACACACACACACACGACTACCTTTATACTATACAAGACTACCATTAAAAAAAATCCAATTTGTATTTTTAAAGAAATTTGATAATAATCACATGATATAAAGTATTAAATACGCACATGCAATGAAAATACTGAACTGATCAGTTTAATTATGGAAAGTTGGTATGAAAGTTGTTTTCTTTGGTTTTTAGATTAATCTATTAAACAGTGTGACATCCTTGCAAGATGGTTGGAGATGTATGCACCAAATAATAATAATAATCTCTGTGGCCTCAGCTAAAGACCAAGCTGTAGAAGTAAATTGGTTTATTACCTGTATTGTTTCATCTTTAGCTAAACATTCCTGCTGTTTCTCTTCAAACTGTACTTTTGATACTGTGTCTGTTGCTGGATAGACCTGAGCAGTAGGTTGTAATTTGCTGCAAAATGAGAATAAAATGTTTTGGAAGTTCTTTTATAGTGAACAAAAAATATATAAATTTCACGAAAGGTAAAGCTGTGGTGACATTTTTTATAGGTTTAAATTGTAGTTGCCAACTTTCAGTTGAAAACATCTCACCTTTGACTTCCGTGGTGTTGTGGAACTGTGGGAGATTCTTGTTTGGAAGTATTTGGACCTTTCTTAGCTGCCCCAGCAGCACCAGTAGCTCCCTTGACAGGGGCACCTTTTAACCCTGTTTTGCCTTTATTTCTTCCTCTGGGAGAGGCTGTAACAGAGCAAAATAATGTGTTATTGGTATAATACTTCTTAATTTATATCACGTGTTTAATGGGTTTCATTTATATCTTCCTTTTTTTTGGAGGGGGGGGGGGAAGAATTTGAAAAAAACAAAACAAATATAACAGTTCCTTAATTTAATGCCCTTTCAAATTCCTTATCAATATTACTTGTTACAAAATAAAGATGCTATAAAAACTAGCCAGAAGCTAGTAAAATATGATTTAAAATATCAATCCTCAATAAGGTTTTCAATGAAACATAACAACTGTAACGGTCTAAGGAAAATAGATTTGTCTTTAAGCTTACTGACTTCAGATTACTTAATCAGCTTATTTTGCTTTTTTTTTAAGTGTAGCTTTTAAAATAAATTTCAAAATCACCCAGACAATAATAATTTAAGATTTAGTGCATAGATAAAAAGTTAAAAGAGGAAGGTTTCAAAAAATGTACTTTAGTTACTCCAGTTATTTTGATATATCAAAATACTAAGATTAGTGATGAAGGAAGTCTGATACTCAAATAATAAGAACTAGTAAAAGATCATGCTACATAAACTGGATGCTATCACAGAGAAACCACTATATTGCACTATTAGTTTACTAATTCATCCAAATGAAGCATTTTTATTTACAGAAAAGTGTCTCCAATCCTATCCTAGTAGAGAATCACTAAAACTACACTGTGCATGGTTCTATGATGCACGTGCCAGACTCACCTGGGGATGCAAATGAAGCCACATAGGGACTTTCTATAACAATATGACAGAAATGTTAATTAGATGAGTGCAAGTGTATTCCAAAGAACCACACAATGCACTTCATATTTCCCTCAAAAAGTGTTACAAATCATTCAATAACATTCTAGGTTATACCAAAACACTGTGCAAGAATGATTTCTTTTTTCTTCTCACTAAAAGTCAGTTGGAGTAGGGGTGTTCTTGATCTCTGATTAGGAAAGTGTTTTAACACATTTAAAAACATTTAATATAACTTACTCTGTTCCTGGTCTACTTCAGGCTTTTCATCCTGCTTTGGTGGAGGATGATCCCTTTCCCACAAGATCCTGTCTATCTTTGTTCGAAGTGCCATCAAAACATGTTCTATCACCACTGGTTTACAAGTACATATAGCCCTAATCACATCATCTGCAACTTCGAAGTTCAGCTTTTTGAAAACTTTTCTGGAAAAATATTGACAAAATTTTCAATCTAAGTAAAATATCCTGAAATCTTTGTCAATGTGAGAATAAATTGGTTGCAAAAGTACATAATATCCTGTTGTGCAGGCTTCAAAGGGTTTATTGTTCTAAAGAGAACTCTTTTATATAACAATTGGTAAACTTTAAGTTCGACTCTGTGACTATAAATTATGAACAAATTACAATTATCCACAAAGATAAAGAGTGCCTGAAATTTGAAAATGATGAAATTAGCTGTTTGTTATCAAAGATTGTTTCCACTAAAAATAATCATTTATTAAAATTGTCTATGAAAAGGGTTTCAAAATAATAGCTCAAAAAATTCAAACTAAAGAAAATTACTTGGCATGAACAGCAGAGAAGTTAAAAAACAAACAAACAAAAGTAAAGAATAGGGCAGGAAAAATCCAAAGATAAAGACCACTGAGGCAGTACATTCAGATAATGGCAGGGACCAATAAAATTAGTACTAGTACAAAGATCACACGTGTACACAGTATTGTGTGCAATTGCCTAACAGAAGGTCTCTCCACACTTAAACTACCTGTTAAGCACATGCCAGTTTTCCATCTTCTGATTACATGCACTGGCTACTGGATAGTTATGAAGCTCAACATAACCAGGGAAAAAGTGATTCACTACCTCAGCTGCCATCACTAAAATTCAATTGGGAGTTTAAACAGAAATGAACTGAGCAAGTTTATGGCTGTATATTATTAGCTTCCCAGTGTTTATCAAGTCACACACAAAAAGCCTTTTGGATATTCTGATTAGCACGCTGCATTCCCTGTTGTTCAGACAACACCACAACACTGTCAAAACAGCAAACTTGTTCATTTGTCATCTTGAAATATTATGTATAATTTATGTTGGGACTCTTGTGAACTGGTCTAAACATTTCAGGTAAATGATACAGCATGTGCAGAAACATACCAAAGTGCATGGTGATAGTGACTAAATATAAACACTTCCAAGCAAAAAAGCAATGCCTGCAGCATTCATTGATTGGTATAATAGGGGAGATTAATAAGTTATCGATACATATGACCTAATTTAATACCTCTGCATTATCACTATTATTATAATTGATTTTTTTGCCAAAGGGAGGTTTTCCAATCAATAAAATACTGAGTCATTACTGGAGATAGCAATCATCCTTATGGATTTTATACCTGTTCATTAACCTCCAATTTGTTTCTTTCTGGTCAGTTGCATTTGATGCAGGATAATTATGTAAATCCACAAGTTTAGGAAAGAAATGTTTTACTACTTCTGCTGCTAAAACTGAAAAATACCCATTACAAATAGTTGATTAAATATAGAGTTTTTCTTATGGGCAGTAACAAATAAAACCTATTTTATTTTATCCGTTCATTACATTTTGTTGAAGAGTACACAGATTATATTACCACAAAGCTATGTGTTAGCACTCTTATTTACAGTTTCTGATATGTAGTATTTATATGCATGATAGACAGAGGTGCCTATTGCTACAGAATGAGGGCCAGCTTCTAATATAGCATGCCCAACACTATGTGGGGGCTCTCAAATCACTCCTTGACACTAACAGCATTATAAATAAGTTGAGATACATGTAAATCTGCTTTCCTATCAGTTATGCTGCTGTGAAATCACACACCCATTGAAGATCACCATGGACTTCTGAGGTGAGAGGTACTAGTAGCAATTGATTTGAGAGCTCCCAAATGGCTAGTTAGCCATCACTTGGCTATTACATCCACCTTTATAGATTGAGTGTAAGCACAGTAAGTACATATCAGAAACTGTAAATAGGAGTTGTAATGCTTTTAATTTTGTGCCATGTTGGGTTACATATAAACATCTTAAAACATATCGATAAAACTGTACCACTAAGATATGCTTGATGACAATGCTTGATGCAATGCTATGTCTTGTGAATGTTCATAAAAAATCTCTTAATAATCTCACAAAAAATAGATCCATGCAAGAGACTCATAAGAGTTTTTTTGTTTTTATTTGGTGTTTCAAACCATGTTCAACCCTACCTCAATATATAATATTGCATCCACAACAACAAAACAACATTATTAAAATGACAAAAAAATAATGATAGTGTTGGAGCCTTTTTATAGCTCCCTCACCAAAGTCACAGGAGTTAATAATTGATGAAATAAAACTAACATTTATGACTGGGTTCCCATACTTAGATTGATCCATCTGGATCGACCTAACTCCCTGGGGGTTCATGCTAAATTGCTATCAGCTCAAGATGCTTAAATGTCTGTCACGCCTACTGATAATTACCCCCTAACAGCTTTACTGGGCGTGACAGACATTAAAGCCGGTTACGTTGATAGCCATTTAGTGAGACTCCCTAAGGAGATAGATTGATCCAAATATCCGTGGGAATGGTCCCTATAATTTACATTTCAACAAAATATTCAGCTTTTTTTCCAGATAATCAAAAAAAGGTAACAGATAATAGCTTATTACATTAATAAGACACGATAATTTTCTATAGTTTCGATTTCTTATTTTCAATCTCTAGGGTATTTAATCAAAACACATACCTCCATCGGAGAAATCTCTAGTTATATTTCGTTTAGGACGCGAAAGTGGAATGCCATCAATCCAACTGTAAAGTTCTTGCAGAACTTCGTCGTCAATTTCTGCCGAGAGATCTTCGTTGCCCTTCATGTGTAAACAATTGAGTGATGTTATTTGTATTAGTCTTGCGTAACCTTAATACTTTTGACAAAATTATAACTGACAATTCAGATGAGACAGCAATTATCTAATTTTTTTTTCTGAAATTCTTCCTCTGCGACTTCCACTGTTTACATTTGTTATCGAAACGGAATCTATCCCACAATTCATGACGTCAGCTCTGCAGTTAAAAGCTACGGAAATGCAAAAATGGTAAGGTGTTTTTTTTTGTTTTTTGTTTTTTTTTGTTTGTTTGTTTTTTGTTGTTTTTTTTGGGGGGGGGGCTTTAGTATAAAATGAACTTTTACACCGAAACATGCGACCTTTAGAATGTAAGGTGCGAGAAAGTTCTCTGCGGACTAGTTTAAAACTCTTCTGCGTGAAAAGGAAATAAACCAGGAAAAAGCAGGAAGTATGAATCAGACAATTTCTGAATTGTGGACATTTATTCTGATAACATTTAAGAATTTGTTTTTTCCACACTGAAACGGTTCTTTGACACATAGTGAATGGTGATTAGTTCAGGGTAAAGTGGCATAGTTGTCAACAAAATCAGGAACTCGAGGAAGTAAAAATGCTGCACGTTATATTATAAGTTTAAGATTCAGAGTGAAACTAGGTTATGGTGTAAAAAGACTAACTTCGCCGAACAATATTCCTCTTTTAAAATAAGGGTTGAATTAATACAGATATCTAGACAACCTCTAGATACATGTACATGTAGGTGCGGGTCAATGTCAATTGGAACCTGTTAATATAATGAATATTTTTGTTTGAATGATGCAACTTTTTATTTTTATTGAAAGCTGAACCAAGTACTATGAGAAAATGATGGAAGGATTTATTATATGCCTCATAAGTGTAGCTGCTGCTGCATTTTTTATCCACCTAACGGATGGTCAATTACAGTGGCAACAGATACAGCCCCACCCTTCTTCTCCATTACCACCTACCAGAAGAGATCATGCCATAGGATATATACCACAGAAAAACACACTGATAATGTTTGGAGGACAAGGGAATGGAATTATATATGGAGACACATGGGTTTTTAATTTCAGTAATTGATACATATGTCGAGACACTTGATGATAAAGACATTAAAAATAATTTACATTAACAAATTGTCATAATTGTAATGGAATACAATTTTATTTAGATATCTAAGACAACAGGTAATTATCCTGGAAACTTATTGAATCATAATAAAAATGCTTTATTATTATTATTATTATTATTATTATTATTATTATTATTATTATTATTATTATTATTATGTATTTATTTATTATTATTATTTATTTTTTATTTATTATCATTTTATTTTATTATTATTTTTTTTTTTTTTGCTATCAGATTCAAGCAGATGGAAAGAATTTAAAAAGATGCTATCCCCTCCTCAGAGATACAGTCTGGTTTATGGAGTGTACAAAGACTACTTCTATATAACCACTGGGCAGGATGACATAATGACCTTCAGTGATGTTTGGCGTTTTGATATCAGGTGTTTATTACTTGAAAATTTTTCATATATAGCCTCTGCTTATATCCCAGAGGCATATCACATACTTTTAGAATAACACAATTTCAACAATTATTCACAGCCAAGTCTTTAAAGGTTATCTCCTCTCAGAGTTAAGGACTTTATAGGATGGTGATCAGCAAGTAGTAGAACATCTGTTTGATTCTTCTTTTTTGTGTGCAAAAACTGTGTATACTTGTAATTCAGGGAAAACAAGCAGGTAGATTTGTTTATGTTTTAGTACATATATTTCTCTCCCTATGTGAACTTAGAAAAATAATGTGCTTACAAATGTCTTTATAGAACTGAGACCTGGGAGGAAATGTCTCCAGATGGCTCCCATGTCCCTGCAGTTTATGGTGCAGCAGGTGGTGTAGCTGATGGTGGTGCCTACTTGTATGTCAGCCATGGTTTTGATATGGACAGGAGGTACTCTACCACACACAGATACAGTATTGAAGACAACTTGTGGGAGGAGGTGTATTCTGGTGGACATCCATATAGTCCTAATTATCCACATGCACGGTAAAACAGCTATTGCAATTTTAAGTATGTTGTCTAGAATATTTTTTTAAAAGGCAGAATAGGATTTTAATCAGTCTTAATGCTTTTCATCTCTCTAGATTTTGTATGTGACTTCTTAATTAGTGTTTATGATTTCTGACTTGCATCCATGGATGCTTTGTTTTAGAAACATTCTACTGTTTTGGAAGTATTTGCATTCATGATCTAATGTAATTTTTCAGATGTTTGCATGGAGGCGTGATGACAGCAGAACATAATTTGGTGATTTTTGGAGGATGTTTGAGGTAAGAATTAAAAAAAGTTTGAATTCATTCAAAACCTTATTTGCTAAGTCTTTTGAAAAAATGTGTTTTATTATCCATTATAAATAAATCAGAATGCATGTTTAAAAGTGATGTTGCATCGTGTTTGTGTGTCTTGAATTAATGAGACATCTCATACATAGTGCAGTGTTTATTTATTATTATTATTTTTTTTTTTTGGGGGGGGGGGGGGGGGGGGGGGCAGTATGCTTCTTATCATGCACAGTCCTAAAATATAATCTCTGGCTCTACATAATTTCAGTGGTGGAGGCACAGGTGGCCCCTGCCCTAGCCACGACTCTTGGTTATTGGATGGTAAAGCTGGGGAATGGACTAAGCTGCCTGACTGTTTGTCCCCAAAAATTTATCCCAGTCTTGCTCTTCTGCCCAATGGGAATGATGGTCAAGTGGTCATTTTGTATGGTGGAATGGAGACTACAAGTCAAATGCTTAAGGTTCATATACTGTATTCTATGAGTCATAAAAATAATAGATTCTGATATATGTGACTTAAATCTACCTGATCTAATCATCTTGCAAAAGCTTATGGAATAGTCTACTTTTGATAGACAATTGTTATGTTTCATGTTTACAAGCCTTGCTGTTTTCTTTTGTTTTCTCAGACATATGTCTCTCTTGAATCAGACGTTGGAGTTCTGGAATTGGAAAGTAACATTTGGAGTACCAGGAAAGTTTTGGTAAAATTCTTTCTTAATTGATTATTGATTTTAATAGATTAGATTTGTGCTTTGCACAAATATAAAAATTTCTTCGGGTGCTGTTTTTGTTAAATATTCAGTCAGAATAGTATTGGCTGCGTTCTTCAAAAATGACCTTTAAAGGGAAACCAAAATATGAAAACATTGTGAAATAATCAATAGGTATATCATATTTTAGGGATCATCCTATCCAGTGAAACGATATAGTGCTGCACTTACCACTGCACAAGTACTTGGGGGGGTTGTGCTGTTTGGAGGAGAAACAATGACAAAGTATGTTAAAGAATTTGTACAAGCTAACAGTGTTATCAATTTTAAGTGTCTAACATACAAATTGTTCTGTTGGTTATGTAGATATATTGGGCGCACTGTGTATTTGATGGGACTTTTGCAGGTACTTAGTTTCATTTGGGTTGAGAATTGAAGCCTTTGCCCCCATAAAAATATTTTATTTTTGTTAGTCTCTTCATGAAACAAACTTTTTCTTCAAGTGGGACAGTTAATGACCTTTGGCTACTTCGTGGAAATGGTTCATCTGTCACCAGCCTGGAAGTTAGTACCAAGTGTGGAGGCCCATTTATAGTGTTCTGGAACCTGATAGTCCTCCACACAGTCTTCATGTTCGCTGGCTGGGGCATCTTACTGCAGGCTGGAGCATTTATTGCTAGGTATTTCAAATGGAAAGGTCCCAAGTGGTTTCTCATTCATAGGGTATTGCAGGTATGTTGAACAAAGGGGTCTTGGACTGGATTCAGTATGACAGCATTAAGGGTTTGATTGTCTTGTTATGTCATCTGTACTCCACCCAGTTTGGTGTTTTATAAAATGAGGAATATGGCATGGTATATTTGTGAGAATGATTTTATGCACCAGTTGTGGCAAGTGCATTTTAATAGTAAAAAAATCACTGTAAGGTTTGATATCAATGTAAGATTCGATGGTTTACTTTTGATAATAATGTTGTATTTTTATTGTCAGAAATTATGCATATGGTATGATGGGTTACCTATGATTTAATATACATGTTGTAGTGTCAGTTGTGTTTTGTTTATCAAAAGTCATGGATAAACACAGAACTGTACACTGTGTAATAATCTTTCTGGTCTTTTTTCCATTCAGTCCACAGGATTATTTTTTGCATTAGCTGGGTTTATCTGTGCCATAGTGTCTGTGAGATTTGACCACTTTTCCTTTGCCCATGGGATCATTGGGCTTATAATTATGATCCTAGGGCTGCTGCAACCACTCAATGCATTGATGTGAGTTAGTAATCTTGTATCATATATGCAAGAAGGCAAATTTTTATTAGTACCACCAGCGTGTACGCTGGCGGTACTCATGGTTTTAGTCCCGACCCGTCTCGTACAGCTCCGCCGGCTCCTGTGGCTTCGTCGGCTCCGCAGTCGGGCGCCAGAAACAAGTCGCTGTTACCGCTTCTCCTCCTAGACCGCAAGGACCTGTGTCCCCATCTCTTGGATTTAGGTCACATATAATCTCAACTTGAATCCCCTGTTTTTTTTGTCTCTGTTGGTGCATTGACCTGGGCGTGACGCTTGTTGAAATGCACCCTTGAAAATTCAATGCTAAATATCTCCCAAACCGAAGGAATTATGGGAAAAATTTCTATTGATGACTGACCGAAAATCATATGTAGCAAACATGTGCAAACATGCCCTTGGATTTGACCTTTGACCTTTATTTCAAGGGCAAATGGGCCAAAATTTTCTAAAAATGAGAAATTTTTGCAAAAAAAAAAACAATTATTTCTGCTTTTTTCCAGCAACTGTGCAGATCTAATCTATAATATTATGGACAGGTGTTACCCTTAGGGTCATCTTTCATCTTCGTGAGTTTGGTGTCAATCGGTGCATTTTCATGGGAGTAACAGCCATTAGATGCCGAAACTGAAAACTCTCTCTAATTCTGGATCCGTTAATGCTAGAGACCTCTTGTTTTTTGCATTTTGTAGAGCTTGTCAAGCACAACACTAATGGTGGTATCTGTTTTTTTGTTTTCGATACGGCTTAGGCATTGCACTATATCAAAAAGTTCAACATCTGATATTCAGTGATGAAAATAAAATGTGGAATACTCCAAAATTAGCAGAGATATGCCCATAGTTACTATTGAACTTGAATAGGAAGTCATATACTGGTAATCTGTGACCTTGAAATTGACCTTTGACCTACATTTCATGATTAACTGCACTTTGCAAGTTTTCTAATCTTTATATCTCCAAAACTGGCAAAGATACGCCCAAAGTTACTATTGAACTTGAATAGGAAGTCATATACTGGCAATCGAACTATGACCCTGACATTGACCTTTGACCTAATTTTCACCGTGAACTGAACTTTACAAATTTTCTAGCCCTTATATCTCCAAAACTGGCAGAGATAAGCCCATAGTTACTGTTGAACTTGAATAGGAAGTCATATACTGGCAATCTCACTGTGACCTTGAAATTGACCTTTGACCTACTTTTCACCATGAACTGAACTTTGCAAATTTTCTGGCCCTTATATCTCGAAAACTGGCAAAGTTACTATTGAACTTGAATAGGAAGTCACATACTGGCAATCTTACTGTGACCTTGAAATTGACCTTTGACTTACTCTTTATGATGAACTGCACTTTGCATGTTTCCTGGCCTTCATATCTCCAAAATTGGCAAAGAAACGCCCTTAGTTACTGTTGAACTTGTATCGGAAGTCATATACTGTGACCTTGAAATTGACCTTTGACCTACTTTTACGCCACTACTTTTTGCCCCTCATATCTTCAAAACTAGCAGAGATCTGCGTAGTGTTGTCCCTAGGTTTTTTTTTTTTTTTTTTTTTTTTTTTTTGCATATTTTGAGAACTCTTGTTTATTGCATTTTATAGAGCTTGTCAAGCACAAGACTGGTGGTGATGTCCCTTTTTTTTGGGGAGGGGGGTCCATACGAATGTGCTTACTCCAGCTGGTGGTACAATATCTGGAGGCGGTATTGCCTCTCTGATCCTCTAGTTGAGAGTGAGAAGCAATTTACAGGTGTAATTTTGGGGAATTTCTCTTGCTTTTGGAAAAGCTGATATATGTATAAAATAGTCCAATGGGGATAGTGGATTAAATTTCTGGTCCTGCAAGAGGTGACAACCTGACATTATACTTTTTTTCACTTCATCTTTTAGACGACCTCACAAGGAGCAAAATGAGGTCATATCTAGAAAGAGATGGATCTGGGAACTTATCCATTTGAATACTGGAAGGCTGGCCCTTATTTTGGCATTGATAAACATGGTTCTTGGTGAGCATTTATTTTCTGAGATACTCAGTTATCATTGTAAGTAATTTGATTAAACCAAAGATATATGCATTGATGTTAGGATTTGTTTTAATTATAACCTTTATTAAGATAAAAGATGTATTTCAGGGGTGTATTTGGAAGTATCTAGCCTGGGAACACAGATATTGACATATGTTTACATTGGCGTAATTATTGTAGCCTACATTGCCATGGAACTATGGACAAGAATCAAAGGGAAAGGAAGAAGTGAACAGATGGAGTTGAACAAAATATAATGGAATTCAAATGGTTGTTTTGATACAGTCAGCATAATGTTGTGCAATAAAAAGATTCTTCAATACAATGAGATTATTTACTATAGCACGGATCAGATGTTTAAATATTTACCCTATGAGGCCACCCTTTTTAAAAATTTTATTAAAAGATTAAGTTGCAATATTAGGGGCTGAATTAAAATGTTATTTTCAACAGTGGAATAAATATAGTTACACACTACCAAGTTATAATAAAAAAAGTCTATTTATCTTTCTTTTTAAAATTATTCATTAATTTTTATGCACAGACACTGCAAATATCTGTATATTTTCTGATTGGTCTGTCTGTCCACTTTCTTGCCATCACTGTCCAACACATGATATTTGCCCCATAACTGCCAAACCATATTTTTGTTTTACTTTTGATTTACTGAGTAGTTTTGTTTGGTAAAGAGACCAGTTGCTTTTAAAAATCGGCATAATTGGTTTACATTGGTTTACGGTAATTATTCTTTTTTTTCCACAATTTTGGTGACGTTCGCCCCATAACTGCCAATTGAAACTGTATTTTTGTTCTACTTTAAATTTACCGAGTGGCTTTGTTTGGTAAAGAGGCAGACTGCTTTCCAAAATCAGCATGATCAGTTTACACTTACAGTAATTAGTACCACCAGCGTATACGCTGGCGGTACTCATGGTTTTAGTCCCGACCCGTCTCGTACAGCTCCGCCGGCTCCGCCGGCTCCTGCAGCTCCGCCGGCTCCTGCGGCTCCGCAGTCGGGCGCCGGAAACAAGTCACCGTTACCGCTTCTCCTCCTAGACCGCCAGGACCTGTGTCCCCATCTCTTGGATTTAGGTCACATATAATCTCAACTTGAACACCCTGTTTTTTTTATCTCTGTCGGTGCATTGGCCTGGGCGTGACACTTGTTGAAACGCACCCTTGTCAAAATTTTTGAAAATTCAAGGCTAAATATCTCCCAAACCAAAGGAATTATGGGAAAAATTACTACAGAAGTCTGACCGAAACTCATATGTGGAGATTCCAAATATGCCCTTGGATTTGACTTTTGACCTTTTTTTCAAGGTCAAACAAGCCAAAATTTTCTAAAAAATGGGAATTTTCTGCAAAAAAATATTTGTTTGTGCTATTTTTTGGAAACTACACAGATCTAAGCTCTCCTGTTACAGTGAGGGGTTACAATTGGGGACTCCTTTCATCTTTGGGAGTTTGGGGTCAATCGGTGCATTTTCACGGGAGAAGCAGCCATTAGATCCCGAAACTGAAAACTTGTTTTTATTCTGGAATGGTAAATGCCAGAAACCTTTTGTTCATCGCATTTTGTAGAACTTGTCAAGTGCAATACTGGAGGTGGTGTCCATTTTTTTTGTTTTCGATATGGTTTAGGCATTGCGCTATATCAAAAATTACAACATTGCAATATTCAGTGGGGAAAATGATAAATATTCCAAAATTAGCAGAGATATGCCCATAGTTACTATTGAACTTGAGTAAGAAGTCATATACTGGTAATCTAACTGTGACCTTGAAATTGACCTTTGACCTACATTTCATGATGAACTGCACTTTGAAGTTTTCTGATCTTTATATCTCCAAAACTGGCAAAGATACGCCCATAGTTACTATTGAACTTGAATAGGAAGTTATATACTGTTAATCTAACTGTGACCTTTAAATTGACATTTGACCTACTTTTCACCATGAACTGAACTTTGCAAATTTTCCAGCCCTTATATCTCCAAAACTGGCAGAGATACACCCATAGTTACTGTTAAACATGAATAGGAAGTCATATACTGGCATTCTTATTGTGACCTTGAAATTGACCTTTGACCTACTTTTCAACATGAACTGAACTTTGCAAATTTTCTATCCCTTATATCTCGAAAACTGGCAGAGATAGGTCCAAAGTTACTATTGAACTTGAATAGAAAGTCATAAACTGGCAATCTTACTGTGACCTTGAAATTGACCTTTGACCTACTATTTATGTTGAACTGCACTTTGCATGTTTCCTGGCCTTCATATCTCCAACATTGGTAAAGAAATGCCCATAGCTACTATTGAACCTTTATAGGAAGTCATATACTGTGGCCTTGAAATTGACCTTTGACCTACCTTTTTACCACAAACTGAACTCTGCATATTTTCGTGCCCTTCATATCTTCAAAACTAGCAGAGATCTGCTCAGTGTTGTCCCTAGGTTTTCTCTTTTGTCAGCATACTGGTATATGCAATACTGATAATGCATTTCAAGGAAAACCAATAGGCCTATTGTCTAGAAAATCACAGGAGTGATCAGTGTTAGGAAAATATAGGTCAATTTGAACATCTCCTTGATTGGACCATTTTAACTGTTATGTTTTTTTGATTTTTTTTTTTTTTTTTTTTTTTTTTTTTGTGCATATTTTGAGAACTCTTGTTTATTGCATTTTATAGAGCTTGTCAAGCACAAGACTGGTGGTGGTGTCCAATTTTTTTTTATTATTTTTTTGGGGGGGGGTGTCCTTACGAATGTGCTTACTCCAGCTGGTGGTACAATATCCAGAGGCGGTATCGCCTCTCTGATCCTCTAGTTATTCTTTTTTTTTTCACAATTTTGGTGACATTCGCCCCATAACTGCCAAACTGTATTTTTGTTTTACTTTAAATTTACCGAGTGGCTTTGTTTGGTAAAGAGGTAGACTGCTTTCCAAAATCAGCATGATCAGTTTACATTTACAGTAATTAGGTAGGTTGCTTTCGAAAGTCAGCACAATCTGTTCACATTTATGGTAATTATTTATTTATTTATTTTTTTGTGAAATTTTCATTTTTCACACAATAGCATTTTCAGTGACTTTTTTATCACATGGATTGAATCACTTGTTAGTTTTTGGTTGTTCATGTTACCTGTAGTACATAATGTAAGAGGGTAAGAGTGATTATGCTATTTTATGTAATGTTGCATCAAAATTGGTCAAAACATTATTTTGTGCAGTTTTATCTAAGTAATGTCTGAACATTTGACAGCTTTTCTTCCTTGTTTCCTGAATGGTGTCTGTATATTCAGCAGCTTTGTGGTCTAGTGTATTAATATTGTTTTATTTATTGTATTTATTGTAATTATTATTATAATTATTAAATCATTATATTTATTTTTGAAAAATATAACTTTTGAAATTTTGATAATGCAAGTAATTAAAAGGGGTTGCTTTAGTAATTTAGATTTGTAAGCATTTTTGACAAATATACATTTTTTTGCTTTTGTACGAAAAAATCTGTTAGATGCAGCTTATTGGTGTATCACAGTGTGATATTCAATTTATATTTTAAACTCAATTTTGGTGCAATTGACCTTTTAATATAGGGTGCCAAACAACATTTTTTCATGGTTTTGTAAATTCTGGTTATTAAAAAAGGTGGTATATTTTTTAACATGTTAATTAATACCAGAATGTGGATACTTACCCCGTATGCCACCCAAAATTACACACCTGATTTTCAGTGTTTTTTTTTTTTTTTCTTTTTAATTTGGCTATGTGGTGGCTTTTATCAAGGTCTCCATTATTCATTAAATTAGTTTGAAATTTACTGTATGATTTTTTGACATTTCTACCGGAAACTTCAAGCTCATTCAAATATAACAAGAGCGAACATCATTTCAGGGGAGAACATCAAAATATCAGTAAATAAATTCATTTGAATTGCACTGCCATTGATTAGTCACCACATAATACGTGTGTACGAGTTGGGGGCATCCTGCATATATACCAAAATTTGCATTGTGCTAATCATTTTCATATTTTTACTGCACAATTGTATCTGCCCAAATTAAGAGCAACAGAATGCAAACAAGGCCCACACTTATATCTGCAGAATACTCGTAAAAGATTTTTGTACTTTCTTAATATTTATTCAACATTAAAATAGTTTATATTACCTTCCTTTGCATTTTTATTAATAATAAAACATTACATTTTAAGGTTGGTCATTTTTACTGTGCTAAGCACCAGTGTTTTGTATTGGACTTGTGCTTTAATATGGTATTTGTAAGTTGTTGTAACTGTACATAAATATTACCTTCATTTAACAAAGAGGCATACAGGTTACAATTTTGCACATACCTAAAATGCCAGAAAAGTAGTATTTGAATCATGGAAATGAGTTTTAAAGAAAGCCAGCCCTTTAGAACTTCAAGTATTGCATGGGTTGCAAAAGCCAGCTGTAAGGAATTACACTAGTATCAAGTCTTATTATTTATTAATTAAACAGTTTTATTATGCATTGATTTAATGCCAATTTCTGTTTGTTAAACTGATACGCCTTTGGACATGAAAATTTGTCATAGTTAAATTCAAAGATAATGAAATGATAAAAAATGCAAGCACATCAAAACTGGCTTAAGACATGCATAAACAATTACTCTAAATTGTAACCAAAAATACATAATGCTGCATTATGTAAGATCATCTGCTAATGAACATACTATTTATAAAACTTACTACACACACACACATTCCTTCTACTCTCACATCCAGACTTGGCTCTTCTCACCCATATGTTTATGTTTGTATGTCATAACTTGCTGAACCTATATTAATGTTGACTTTTTTATGAGCACCCTACTGCCCAATTCATAATGTCCCTTCTTGTGTGATTTGCGTTCTTTTCTTCGTCTTTCTTTGTTGTGAACTGAATGTTCATGTCTATCCCTGTTTGCATCATTGTCCAAGTGTCCATGTTTGTCCTTGTCCAAATATCCATTTCTATCCCTGCCTTTGTCCAAATATCTATTTCTATCCCTGTCTTTGTCCAAATGCCTGTTATTATCTGTGTCGGTGTTGCTATGCTTGATCTTATCCCCTGCTGTGTGACTACGTCTGTGCCGCCATTTGTCAAATGATCCAGGTGACAGTTGGACAGCCATCGGTTGTCTGGACCCGGGCGTCATCAGTACTGTTTGCTGAAAATGACAATGAAAAAACAATTCATAAAATATGCAATGTATTGGACATCTCAAACCTGTAAATGTGAACTGTTAACACTGGTTTAACAAGGAAGTAAAATAAAATTCCAAAATAAAAAAATGATAGCAATTTAGTTGGTGACCAACAATGATTCTCAGGACAGAAATTATGTGTTAGTTAATGATAACAGTACACTGAAGTATTAGAGCAAATACCAACTACTGGTGAAAGGCTTTTAATAGAATTATTAGAATATTAAAATATTCTCATTCTCTATTAAATTAAGGATTTCTGTTGATTGCAATTAAAGAACAAGTTGTTAAAATACGATAACTTTGCACATAATTTTTACAAATTCAAGCAGACAGTGATGAAAATAAACAAAGGCCCTTTAGTTATAGGCAACTATATTAGGAAAAAATGAATCAATGAACATGCTTTGCATGTATAAACTGTAAATGATATAAATGGGAAATAAGCAGGTTAATGAGGACCCTTTTCCTATCCACATGCCCTGAAGTAAAAAGCAACAATATAATAGATAAAGTGTTATGGGCATAACAGTAAATAACAGTGCATTTAAACAGTAAAGAGTGAATTATCAGCAGGGGTACTGCCAAACTGCTACAGCTGTCACCAGCATAGTGTCATACAATGCTGGTGACAGCTGACACAGTAGGTGGCTGGGTCACAATATGCTTATGCTGTGAGCTCTTTCCAAACATGCAACTCCCCCATGCAAAGCAGCTGGAGATGAAATACCTGCCAAATTCCACTCATCAAGAAGTGGAGCACTGCTGGTCCTGCTTCGTTTACGTATTGGCTGAAAGGGTCAGAACACAAGGTTGAATTGTACAGCAGCAACATATCAAAGCGAAAAAAAAAAAAAAATAGCCAGGGCTGTAGATATTCTTAAAGCATGAAAAGCAGGCTAAAACAAGAGTTCATGAGCCCATCCCTGAAGTATTTTAGTCATCATTACCTGTGTCTGTCTGGAAATCTTCTTGGAAGATCTAGTCAGGGGTGACACAAAGTGTGATAGCTGTTCTTTCTGAGGAGTACTAGGACTGTGGCGCTTTCTAGGAGGGTATTCACTGGTGCTAGGAGAGTGAAAAAGGTTCATATTTGAATGTTTAAGAAACAGGCATAATATAGCATGCATTGAACGATCAAACTTTTCTTTCCACTTGATAATAAAATATATTATTAAGACAACAGCTAAAACAATGTACAGCATCTTACTACAACTCCCAGTTTTTTCCCCCATTATATAACAAAGATTGTAAAGGATATGTAGGACTTTTTCTTGAAGATATTTCCTTTCACTTTCAACATCATCTCACCTGCTGCATAATCCTGCTGCCTGGTCAGATGGAGTATTGGTGATATTGGTCAGGTTGGTCTTGCTGTTTCTACGTTTTCTAGGTAAGTGTGAGCCGTCCACCTCTTCCTTCAGGTCAACCACATGTACTGCTGGACTAGATGACTGAAACCGTATAAAAACAACTTAAATGCATGTTTATTCAGTTTTCTGCCTACAGAATTGGATCTGATGCATGCAGATAGTTGAAGAACTGAAAGCTGAAAGAGAATTAAGGCAGATAAAGAGCAAATAAGCAACCAAAAGCATTTTATACCCCAAGATAAAAAGGGAGTTCAAGTCACAAGTTTCATAAATACAAAGTCAACATTCAATTTTTTATAGTAAATTTAGTGAGAAATGCTGTCATCACCAAAATAAGTTTGATTTATTTTAAAACACTTTAACCAGGTATGTAACATGCAAAAAGGAAGACGGACTGTCAAGGTGATTCATAAAGTAAAGAAGGTGATTTCATCTACTGGTAATTTGTAGTTAGTCAGAGGAATAACTCTCCAGATTAACATTTCCATGCAACTATTGTAATTGTATTTTTTAATCTAGGTCAAAAGCTACAACATTACAATAATTTCAGTAATTTGGCTTTATGAAAGGATTCAACTTGAAGACTACAGTAAAAGATTAGGGTAAGAATCAACAGAAACTAGGTACACATGAGGCTTGACATTTGTTAAGTCAGGGTAAATTAGAAACAAGACTTCAGAAATGCAGGGTTGTAAGGAATAAGTAAATTTGAGCATAGTGCCCTAATAGTAGTTGTTGTGCAACTTGGGTGAAACTAGGGTCAAAATCTACATCTTCATTGTTTACACTTACTCCTTTAGCATGCTGCTTTACAGCAAGTGTTAGCTCCTCATTGAACAGCTTCATCACCGGTGTGTTTGGTGAATTAATTGGAGTGACACTAACTCTGGGCACTATTGTTCTAGGTGGAGTCTGGTTCAGATAGAGAAATGAAAGCAGAAAGCCTTTTGCTAAAGGTTTTAACAGTTTTGTTGCTCAAATCAGTCACAAAAACATTTTGAGGAAACTAAAAGTTAAGGAAATGTCTGAAATCTGCCAATAAACCACATGTTAAGCATAATAAAACTGACAATAATAATTTTAGAGTTTTGAATTGGTTATGGTTTAAACATAAATGTCACTGTGAAATATTAATGAACTACACTGCTAGAAATTGCCAGTCCACCATTTCTAGCCTTTTTATAAATATTAAATTTGACTCCACAACCCAAGTGTAAAATTACTGCTGTATTAAACGGTGAAATTTTATCAACCTCTGAGCAGACAAAGTTGTAAGATTGCTTCCTTTGCCTTTAACACTTACCTCTAGAACAGGGTATGTGACTGGGTTGCTTGTTTCTCTAGGGAGACTGAGAGCACCACTGTTGAAATGTGTGTCATGGCTGGAACCACGTCTCTTGTGCATCTTCAGCAGGTGTTTCTGAAGACATAAAAATCACACAAAGTATTTAAAAAATATGCACATAACACAGTTTATAAGAAAAATAACTGGCACTAGGAATACATGTTAATTTTCTCAAAACTTTATGAAATACAGAACACACATTTACAGCACAATAATCAAAAATTTATAAGCATTTTTTTGTTAAAAATATCAATTAAATTTTTTAACCTATAATAATATCAAAAACATAGAGCGATGAACAACTGTACAAAGTCTTCCCTGTTGGTAATAGAAATAAATGCTGAAACTAAAAACAAACAATTGATATTAGCAGTTTCAAACAGTAAAAGTGCAAATGAAGAGGGAATTTAAGCATAACCATAACATGAATAACTTAGGGTGTTAGGTAGGCAGCAAAAGATTGTTAGCCCACCACTTACATAATCTGCAGTGCTAGAGGGTGTGGCAACTAGAGATTTCTTTATGCTCTGCAATACTGGACCTTTAGCTTTAACAGCACCCTGTGACTGGAAAGTGAGTGGCAGCCAAGGTGTTAACAAGAATATGTGATAATGTTTCATAGGGATGTTATTGAGGCTAAAGACCATATAAAAGTCTTGCTGGATATGAAATCCAAGCTAAAACCTAACTAATTGTGAAAACAGCTGTGTATATCAAAAGAGCTACCACGATAATACAAAATGAGACAAGAGAAAGCCAGTAAGCCCACAACCTCCCATTACAAAACAATGACAATAAGGCCTACAAAATGAATGCTGTAAGTGTCCCTACAATTGTTATTAAATCGCATCAGTTATAAAGATTGTGTAAAATTTTCCAGGATAATATATCTCTATGAAAGATTCCCCTATGTGCCTCTAAGTCTTACTTTTTTGTACCTGCCCTGCATGAGCATAGCTTCTGGGGTAAAAGATCTACTATGCTGTCCAGATTCATCAGAACTCACAAGACTGAGAAGATTATCTGTAGAAGCCCTCAGCTTCTTTGAGGCATACATGAAAGTGTCCTACATGCAAATGGAACATCCAAAAATTCAGAACATGCTTCATGCAAATTATACAAAATTAATAATAAATTTCAAAGATTGAGACTTGTTCTGTAGAAGTAAAAAAAGATACTTGAGAAAAGAGGGGGGACATGGAGAAAAATACCAATAAATAATTAAATTGTCAACATACACACCTTTATTGACTGTCCTACTGACTTACTTCTCCTGTGCTTGTTCTCGTCATGTGGGGTTCCCATTCCATTGGCTTTGTTAAACTGAAACCAACAGAAAACATGCCTGTCTAGTGAGCAACATCACTGATGGAAGGATAAAATAACATACACACAGATACTGTTAAATGAGATGCTTTTTATATGAATCAATAGATAAATCAAGATTATAGTGATGGGGAAACATATTGGGGCAAACCCCATTGATTGTACCTGCTTTAGTAGCTTTCTTTTCTTGGTAGAGTCTGGCATATTCTGCACATGAGCATATAACTGTGCCAGCGCCACCTCGGTGTCTGAAGCTGCACCAAGTTCCTTTGATTTAACTCTGTCCACATATGTAACTGTTGTCTTCACAGCATCATCACTGTCTGGAGATGTCTAGTTAACAATTAATATAATTGACTTAATAACTAAATAAATGTATAAGCTACTAGGGATAAGATATCTTTATATCAAAACAAATACTTTTCTAGATACTTCTGCCTTTTTGATCAAAGAAATGCTTTTGTTTCCCTTCTGGAACGATTATTATATCAAGCAAATATGGAACTAATACATTAGTCTGTACAAAAGCACAATTCACCCTTCTGTGATCCAGATCATCCTCACTGTCCTGCCCCAATCTCTGCCTTTCCCTATAGTATATGTCAATGTCATGAACCAAATCTTTAGGCACCTGCACAGAAAGACAAAATTAATACATAATATTGTATACGTTTTCTTTTTTTTTTTTTCAAGCACTGAATTTTAATTCTGATTTTCTGATTTATAAATTTACTATAACTGGATTACAAGAACAAATTTGGAAAACGTGTTTGAAAAACTGTTTATCAGTCTTACCATGAATAATTGTGGGGAGTGCTGAATCATAAAAGAAACTGTATTGGACAAATTCTGTGCTGCCTGTTGGAGCCCAATGCCAGTCATCTAAAGAGAAATTAAAATCATTCAAAGTGTTTATCTGATCATGAAAGGACTTCCAACTCTTTTCATCTGTTTGATTGTTGTAAAAATCAGAAGAAAAAACTTTTGAATTAGTAAATCTTTTCCTTAGAGACAGAAAAGTTACTGAATTTACCATAAAACATCTGAAAACAGTACCCTATTACATCAATGTTCCCAGAGTGTAGTCTTAATATTTCCAAGAGTTGGAAGAACTCGTGTCAGGAGAGAATATATTATATGGAATTTAAACCTTAGAACACACTCAACATCAAATGGCCCATACCTTCTTAGGACAGAGCAAGTGTGGGGCAAACATTGCACCTAAATTCTCAGCAGTCATTTTGTTCTCCTCCACACTGGCCACCTGGTGCAGCATGGTTAGCAGCTTCCTCAGCAGAGTGGCATTCTCTACTGGCAGCAGAAGGAACAGCAGCTGTACTGTCTTGATCTGTTTGGGAACCACTATGTTATCAATTGTGACCTGGTCCATGCCCTCACGGATCATGTCTGGAAGGTGACTAGACTTACAACCCAAAGAGCAGAAACAGCATTTAAAAATAGCAAACCAGCCAGCAAAAATGTGGCTTTATTGTATTATGAAATACGTTAAATATACATTTAACTTCTTTCAAGTACAACATAATGCTTTCACAAAGTTGTTTCTCTAATTCCAATAATTAGGAATTCTACACAATTTTAACCTCAATATACCATTACAAATTTTGAACAAATGATTTGTAGAACAACCTGGCACTTGGCAATATGCAGCATATAATCTCTCCATGAGTAAAGGTTCTGGTAACTCTCCCAGGAACCACTTTAGAACACAGGCACAGTCATGTGCATTGTAAGGACTGCTGTCCAAGTCAAGGGTGCAGCCTTGGGTCAACTTTTCTTTCAGTTCTTTCTGTCTTGTACAGTTTCCTGCTTTCCTGAATATTCCCTCAAGGGCTATATCTGGAATTTATTTACAAATAATGTATCTTTTAAAACTGCATCATAGAGTTAATTTGAAAAAAAAAAATTGTTTTAGATAACATGCAGCTTATTATCACTGTCCAATACATTTATAGTTTTCATGCTAATGTTTGTATCAATAAACATTTTTATTTCTACTAGTAATACAAAAGGAAACAAGAAATTGCACTCACTGTCAGGTTCAGAAATAAAATCAATTAGTTCAATAATACCAGAGTTGCAGGATGAAAGATCTGTGTAGCTTGAACTGCTACCAGTTTTATCTAAAAATATATATACATATACAAAAATATCAAAATATTTGTGAAGAATGACCTTACTACTGTTAACAATTAAATTATTAGTTGATGCATCTAAAATGATGTAATTTATAGTTTTCCATGAAAAGAAGTATACAATATACATTTCACACTTTTTCTTTTTACTTAACCTCTGTTAAAATTATACTGACAGTCTGTTAGTTGATGGCAACTAAAATGATGTCCTTTAAAAGTTTTCCATGATAAGAAAATACAATAAACATTTCATACTTTTTCTTTTCAGGAAAGGCGTATGACCTTTCTTAATCTTGTTCTCTTCAGATTTTTCAAATAAATCGTCCAAAGTGGGCATATCAACCATGAATGAGAGGTGCATCTTGATGAGGGCATTGAACTGGTCCGTGTCTTCCGTTTTCAGCTGGTGGACGAGAGCCTCGGCATCCAGCTCGCGCCTCTTTAAGCTCGATTTTGACATGGTTAATGCTACTACTGAGAAAGAAAAATATTTAAAAAAATATATTTACCAAAAAGGTAAAAACACTTACCGTGCCCAAGAGATAATGACAATAAATGGAACATTTTTTTAATTTTATTTCAAACTGAATTTTAAACAAGGTGAAGGCAGTTGCGGAACAAAATCTATATTGAACTTGATCAAGGACCAGTCGTCAATCTACCAAAAAGGTCATGTAACAGAGTAAATCAAACTTGCCAATTAAGACTGTGCACAACTATTATTTAGTTTTTCAATTGTAATTCACCTACCAGGTCATATCACTGCATTTTGCTTATTTGCAGCCTTCAAATATGGCGCTTGTTTGATTCGTTTGCTAGGCTATCATTGGACAATGGTTTTGTAAACTGCCGGCCCATTGGGCAAAAGATTAGACTCGATTTGAAATTAGGTCATTACGGCATGGCTATGTGATTGACACACTTGCAAGGTGACAGGTAACTTTGCCGGCAAGCAAAGCGGTAAGTCGTTAATGCATAGATCGATGAATGTCGTATTTGTGTGTAGCTAAATCAAGCAATTTACTGGTATATGTGTATTTTTGTAAATGAGGTAAATGTAGCAGCACCATCGACCCGAAGACTACTTCACCACATAGTAACATTTTTTACAACACATGTGTTACTAAAGTACTGTAGTGTAGCACATGTAGTAGTAGTAGTAGTAGTAGTTGTAGTAGTTATTTATAGAAATGCTTCTAGGCAGGATAGACTCTCCGGCATAAACAAATGTATGCCTGTGTGTTTACTGTTTTTATTACTTGAACCAAAATTGGCACTATAACAGCAGAGAAAGGGAGAGTTTATACTATTATAAAAACTTCAGCTATGGTACCGAATTACAGCAATGCAGTAGTACCAACATCATTGAAATGTTTATAAATATTAGTAATATGAAATACCATATTTTGTTGTAAAACTGGGTGGCACTTTTCTTACACAGTGCATGCATTACAGCTGTAACTTTGATAATTTATTCTTAATTAATTTGGTTGAAACAAAGGACTCAAGATAACTTTATTGTCAGTAACTTAAAGCAAATAACAGATGAAAATTTTCATCATTTCTGTTCTCTGTATTTCCCAGTCAGCGACTTGCATTCAAGTTAAATTTAGAGATTTGAGGATAATTTGACTTTATTTGAAGATGTCGTCCCAGTGTTCATTTCGTCAGACTGATGAGAAACATGTGACAACAGAAGTGGAACTAATGGAATGGTCTCCAAAAATGGACCTTTTGGCAGTGGCAAATATCCAGGGAGAGGTATGGCATTCACCCTGAATTGTAATGTTGTCTGCTTTTTGTAATCACTGTTTAATTTTATTGTTATTCACATTCCAAGGATGTCATAAAATCCTTATGTCATACTTGTATCATATTTTGTAGACATGATAAAAGAATATATGAAAAAAAACTTTCAAAGGTTTTTTTTTAACATGCAGAGTAGAAATGCCTACAACTTCTCTCCAATAATTAATGCACCGTTTGCACGTGTCATTAGTCCAGATTATGTTTTTTTTTTTTTATTATTATTATTTCAGGTTTTGTTACACAGGCTATCATGGCAGAGGGTATGGAGCCTGCCACCTCCCACTGAGAACAGCAAAGTTAAAGCAATAGCATGGAGGACTGATGGAAAAGGTTTACTCCTTTATTTTTTTCTTCTTTTTGTGCTGAAAGAAATTCTGTTATCCTGGGTATTCTTAATGATAGTTGTATTTTTTTCATTCAGTCTGTCTCAAAAAAGATTTGAAAACTTTTATTACTTGACCTCCGATTTAATTAAAAGTGTAGTAATGAAAAAATATAATACAATAAGAATATATAGACACTCAAAGGATTATGAAGGATTGTTGAAAATTGCGACAATGAAAGTATAGAATTTTTAAAATTACACTGCTGTCAAAAATGATTTATGATTTATGATTGACACAAAGGTGCTAACTTTTGTTTAGACAAACATAGTATTTGAAAAAGGGACAACTGTCATCGTACATGTATGAATTATTCAAGTTTTTTTTCAATCTTTATTCAATTATCTTTTTAAAAAAGCATAGCAATAAAATCTGGCAATTTAAGTAAAATGCCACTTGTCCAATAACATTAGTTACAAGTTTTAGTCTCTCTTCAGTGTTAGCAGTTGGTTACATCAGTGGTGAGGTCCTGCTGTGTAATGTTGAGAACGCAGCCATCTTGCACACCCTTCATGTCCAGGGTGAGGTGTGCAGCATGCAGTGGATGTGTGACAGCATGGCACCAGCTGCAGGAAAGAAGTGCTATAAAGACAGATCTGCAGAATACCTACCAAAGATACCTACACTTAGCAAAAGGTATTTCAAAAATCTTTTGTGACTTTTGATTAGTGTTTTTGTTTAGTAGGAAAATATGTTTTGTTTTTATTTGTTTCTTTTGTAACAATTGTTGTAAAAGAAAACAATGAAACAATAATAAAAAAAAAATATTTTTAACATGTAGGTAAGAATGATTAGTTCTTCAGAAAAAAAACATAAGTCCAGGGAACATAAACATCACAGAATTAACATACTATATTTTCAGTTATGGATCCCTAAGCAAAGGACACAGGTAATTACAAATGTGCATAACAAAAGTATAAATATTTGTTTAAAAGTTTAATAAAAATAAAGCAGAAGCTTATCTTGTAGTTATGTAGCAGTGGTATTATTTTGAGTAATTACATGCATACAAATTTGAATCTGTCTACGGATCTGCACCTACTTTTTTATATTGTTCAGCCACCTGGTGCATTGTTTTTTTTTTTCTCTCTCTTTTTAAGGTGGGGTGCAATATTTTTCATACGTTTTGTCTTGCACTTAGATGCTCAATTGATTAAGTGAAAAAATAGATTAAAAACAAAGTAAAAGACTAGAGATGATTAACTTTTCAAATCATTTTCTAAAAAGGTAGCAAAAGTATAACATATCGCCTAAGTTTTCTTTTTCTTCTATATAGCGAGGAAAATGTTGAAGATATGAAAAAATTAGCAGATCAAATTGGGTATGTTCATTCATATATGTGTATTTTTTAATCATTATACATGATTACTTCTAATGGTATATCACAAGCATTTATATGTGTTGTTCATAGGCACTGTGATAGCTATGATGTAATGCTGTTCATATGTACAATATATTGAGCCATTTGTAGTTATCATGATTTTCAATTGTTTATTGACATGTAACATTGACTGCCTATCTGATATTTGTCAGTTGTACTTTAATAGAATTATACCTATAAATTTAGAAAAAAATATTGTCAAGTAAAATGCATCAGTCTGCTTTATGATGTATTTGCCTGAAAAGAAAAATGAAACTGACAATGATATCTTTCAGATTAAATATCCTTCTAATTGGAAACAATGACAGTATTGTAGAACTATTTGCCTATGGCATATTCCCAGTTGGAGCAGTAAATCTCAAACAGCACAAGAATACAAAGGTAATGGTGGCAAATAATAAAACACTGCATTTTGGTATTGTAGGCAAGTTCTTTTTAAGTGCAAAAGAGTTTTGGATGTTCAGGAAGAATTGAGAAAGATATTTTCTGTATTTTTTTTTAATTTTTATTTATTTATTATTATTATTTTTATTATTATTATTTTTTTTTTTTGCATTGCTGTGTTCCTACTTCTGAAGTGACCACAGAAAAATTACACAACAAAGGACTAAAATATATAATATAATAAAAATGTGATGTGGTCTTGTGATGTGATGTTATTTAAGCAAGCAGGATTGTAAATGGTTATGTTTCTGCTATGATACAGGCAGGCAGGATCATATCACTAAGTCTGTCTGAGGATCTGCACTTATTGTCCTTGATTGTACAGTCACCAAAGATGGAAGATCAACAAGACCAGGATGTTTATCTTCTGTCTGTGAGTCACCATATATCATTATGGTATAATTTTAGCCATTGGAGAGAACATTGTGCTTTATTATTTTGATATAAAAGGACAGGAGTCTAACTGATGTTTTTGTGATCTCACTACTTACACAATCTTCAACATACCATTTTGAATTGCATCAGGTTTCTTAATTGTTAAAGCTATTTTTTAAAAATTTCATTGCAAAATAAAAATGTTTTGTTTCGGATTTAATTCTTTTTGTGTCACAAATATACCAAAACTATATGTTTATCATGTTTGTTGTTATTAATAGTATTATTATTCATAATTAGTTTGAGTCTACCCTTCTGGCATCACGTTATGAAGAAGTGCAAGCTTTGGCTTTCAAATATGGGCATGTGGTTACATTACTCGAAGTAAGTTGTACATATTTCTTTAAACAACTAAATAAAATTATTTGTTTGCCTATTGAATCAAGTGACCTTATTCATTAATATGAGAAATCAGCTGAACAAGATTAACTCAGATCAGTAATTTTACAGAAAAATGTGCTGACTTAAAGCCATGGGTGTACATGTAGCTATAGTCTTTCTTTTCTTCCCTGCTTTTCTTGAATTTTTGTTTATATCAGCATTTGAGGGTTATCATCAAACAAATGTCTGAGGCCTGGGAGGATATTCTGCTGGAAATGGACTCAAAACTGGTGAAATTTGCTGAAGAAAAATATGTAAGTTCATATATTTCACATGTCATGTTGAGCTTAGAAATAGTGTTTGAATTACTAACATAACAGCATATGTGTTCATTAACTTGCTGACCCCGACATTTGTTTCTCTAGCAGAGATGTGGATTCTCCAAAGGCAGCCAGAGAAATCCAGCTATTAGTGTGATTAAACAAACTCTTTGTTAACAGTACAAAATATTCCCTATATACATATATTAAACACAACAAAAAATGCATAATATATCAAAAGTGATTCTTTTAGTAAGGAACATTGAAGCCAATTAAAATACATCTATTAGACCTTCAACACAATTAAACTGAGGCTGATTTTATCTTTAACCAAGGAGATGAAGCCATAATTGATGTTACTCAATCCTTTTACAACTGAAAGTATCCTTAAAAACTTAATTACAGTTCTTTCAAATGAATAACATGCATTCAGATATTCAGGCAATTTTATTATTACTTTTCTGAAATTTCTTAGATAATTTTACCAAACTTTGACATAATTTTATTGAAAACAAGTTTCTCAAATTATATATTTTTCCTTGAAGTCCTTTCTATGATATTACTTAAAAACACTAAATATCTGGATGTTAAACATGGCTCTTCACATATTTAGTATTTTTGTTACAATATTTGCATTGCAGATGTTGGGGACAGGTACTGTGAGCAATGATTTCCTTGAGCTATTGCTGTTTGGAACTCCTAGGTGATGTATTTTCACTGTCTATTCTTGTGTGGCATAGATACTTGATTGACAGTAAAGTGACATGAATATTTTAAAGGATGTTTCTCAAACAATTTTTTAGTTCATTAAGCAGTTTTTATTGCAAAGATTTTTATTTTACGAGCTGATATGAACATTTTAAGCATTATTATATTGTGTTTAATTTTAGTGATGAGTTGCAGTCCTTCCTTCTTCATGACTTGACAGAGAAGGTATGTCCATAGTTTGTAGTTTATAAATATAAGCAATAAGTAGTGGATTTTGCTCATTGTCATTGATGTCCAAAAGCATGTTATCTTCATTAATAAAAAAAGATGACTTGAACTGAAATGTCACTATAGCACGCAAGGGCTATACAGATAAATTATAAGTCAAGGAAAAGCATATGTTGATTTGGTGACAGGGTTTCTAGGTCGTAGTAATGATCTGCTTTGCGTATCAATGGACGATCATTCACTTCAGCAAGTACACTAAGTAATGTCTCGTCATCCACTAATCTATTCCCCAAGATTGAATGCATGATTTTCCGTACTGATCTGATTTAACACTCCCATACGCCGCCTGCATGGCTTGCACTTGGAGGATTGAAATGCCATTGAAAGTTGCGTTGTAACAGAGAATCGTCGATTTTTTCTTGATTCCACTCCTGTAAAATGCGTTTAAGATCTGCTTCTGCACTTCTGAAATTGGTCCCGATATCACTGAATATTTCACACAGTGGTCCTCGTCGACTAATAAAATGCAAAACCACTTGTATGAATGAATCTGATGCCAGATTAAAGGATATCTCTAAATGCACTGCTCTTGTTGCCATACATGTAAAAATGCAACCATACTGCTTGTTTGTTCCTCTTCTGCATTTCATTAATAGCAGTCCAAAGTAGTCTACATCAACAATGAAATGGTGGGTTCCCTGGAGTCACACGACTTCTTGGAAGTGGGGCTTTTAGCTCTTGCTCACGGTATCGACCCCTTAGTTCGGCTTCTGCTTCTTCAAATTCCAACTGAGCATTAGCCATAGCAAGTGCTGCTTTTGTCTTTTGAGATTACGATACTGAATACAAACTGTTGGTTTTGAATTATCTATGGGATGGTCCAAAATCAACTAAGCTGCCGTGATAAGCCATGGTGGAAATTTCAGTGGGATGATAGAAGTGTTTTTACTTTATATAGCACGCAAGGGCTATACAGATAAATTAAAAGTCAAGGAAAAGTGTATGTTGTTCACTGGTCCTTGGTTTTATTTCACGCAGGAATTCACAAGACACGTAAAAACTAAAAAAAAAAAAAACAAAACAAAAAGAAAATTACAATAATGCCCTCACTACCAGTTATTTACGTGCTTAAATTTTTACATAAAAATGATAAATTTCAGTAATTATCAATAGTCAATAATAATCAATATTAACAGTATTAAAAACTCACCATTTCTGCCATTCCTTTGACTATAAATTGCAAGTAGCAAAAGTGAAAATAGCTGATCAAAAAGAAAGAGTACACTATGTGTTCCTCCTACGGAGACACTGTGCTGAATGAAATAAAAAGCAAACTCGTGGGGCACCACCCTGAATGAAAAGCTGTCATATGCAAATGAATGTTTATTGCATTAGTTGAGCCAGTCACCTGGCTCCTCAACCTCAATAAAAGTAAACTAAACATTACAGTCACCTTTGTTTGGCCTCATCTTGTTATTCTATGAATGTTTTAAAGTTTGAGAAATTCACACTTTATGTAATATTTAATACTTTTTCCTTTAACTTCTTAGGGTTTAAAGAAATTGGGTCATTCCATAGAAACATCCTATTCTAATATACAAAAACTGGTGTTGAAGCATTTACAGAGGTAAGTGAAAGCATAGTAGAAAAATTAAATGTCACATGTACACGAATAAAAAGCATCACGGATTTCTTTAAATATATATCTGAAGTGTATTATAATGCTTCTAATTATGCCTTATTATTTATGAAATATTTGCTCTTGTTTTCCAGTGTAACCCAAGCACTCATTTACCATTTGAATGAGATAGCAGGGATGGCTAGTTGGTATGATAGATTTGGTCTGCTCGGCTTGTCCAGTCCCAGCGTACAAGAGGCTGTTCAAATGGCAGGAGCTTTTATGCTGAAAGCAGTAGAACTGCAGCAGTAAGTTGAAACAGTCATTTCTGATCACTTTTTCTATTTCCTTTGAAATAGGCAAAGATTGATGAAACTCTGTTAAGTTATAGTTATGCAAAATATATTTTATTGTCTTATTTCTTAGGGTCATTGATGGGAGCATGAAAAATTTCAAAGCATTCTTTAGATGGCTGTATGTTGGTATGTATATAAGTTGAAAATATGAGGCTTGATTAAACTTCACTTGAAGTCCTATAATTATCTTCAAAATATTGAGGCAGAATTCTTTACAACATCCACATATTTTATCTCTTGTTTGAATCCAATTATGTACTTTTTTCATAAAAAAGCATGTAGCTTTTTTAATTACTACCTGTAGTGTTAGTTATGATTAATTAGACTTAAGGAATATTTAACTGAATTACAAACTTAACTTAAAATATGTATTTTTATTTATTTAGTGATTCAGAGGCTGTCCCAGGAAGCTATCCCAGCAGAGCTCAGCAAAGTATGGGTGATAGAATATAGATTGTAAACCTTTTTGACTGTTAATGTTTTCTTTGAGAGATTTTTAAATATTATTAATGAAAATGTCTTTGCCATGTAAATGTGTGTTAAACAAATATTTTATAAGTATTCAAATGTTACTTTTATTGAATTTTTATTATTTTGTCCACTTTTACCTAATTACGATTGTCTTTTCTATAGATGACTCAACAAGATTTGAACTTTGTCACAGATTTCCTAAAGGAATATTTTACTGAGGTAAGTTGTTCAGTGTCCAAGACAAATGGTGGCTATAATATAATTCCAGAATTATTTGAAGCAACTTCAAATGTAATGAAATTGTCTGTCACCCATTATAATGTGATAATGTTAAACTGATTTTACCTGGAGAGGTCTATAAGTCTGAAAAATTAATTTTCTTCTACTTATTACTTTTTGCAAAAGGGCAATTTCCTCCACAGGTTAAGCTAAGTCTGGACCATTTGCTTATTTTTATAATCAATATAGCGCATTATGTCCATAATCCTTATTTGATTTTAGGAAATGGATGGCAGCTGTAAATCAGGATTCAAATTAGAAAAAGTGGGGCAGGTAATTATTTATGTTTTCTTTTTTATTATGATAGATTTTCTCTCATTCACATAATGTTTGGAGTATTTTTGAAATAGTTAAAGGGATAATAACTCTTCATATGAGATCTATATTTCACAATAAAAACATTGTGAATAACTCATAGAAATATAATATATTCTGTTTAACCACAAAAACGGCAGTTATAGCTATTATTCTGATATCTGAGCTTGTCTTTAGACCACGTGACCTCCATTGATGGCTATACTCTGTTAAAATCTCTTAAGAGATTTTAACAAAAAACCAAACTTTTTAGAAAAAAACCAGGGACTAACTTTGAATGTAAAAATGGATTCATTAACCATTGGTAAGTATGAGAAAATTGTTGTTCACTCCAGGAAAATTCATTTTTTGGCCAAAATGAAGAGTCATTATCACTTTAAGTACAATAGTGAAGTTATAAAAACAGAACTTTAAACTTAAATTTAACTTCAGTACTTGAAACATGAAGAGCTCCAGGAACCTCTTCCAAACACAGATAATCCATGGCTGAAGTTTGTCAATTCTAGTCAGCTGTTGCAAGGTGAGGTTACTTTAATTACTTTGACTTGACAGTAAATTACAAATGTAAGTAATTTTTTGTTTGTTTTAATGTTTTTGGCGCTCAAAACTTTTTATGTAATGCTTTCTGTCATTAATTGTTTTATTTTATTGTCAGTATGTTTTAAAAATGTTGTTTATATTATCTTTGACATTTATTTTAGAAAGCCCAGTGCTGTTCAAACCGCAAGTCAGACAGTCCTTGGTCCAGGTGGAAGATAATCTAAGAACTGCGATAAATGTTGCTCTTACTAAACCCTCTGTAAGTATTTTATACATTTTTTGAAACTGCAACAATATGCTTGCACGCGTTTGCAGATTCACAGCAGTGTATGTCACTATTATTTAAACAGGTCTACTATTCACATTACTTAAGCAGTGGTAGAAATTATTATGATGCAAACAAACAGCTTGTGCATTGATTTCTTTTCCAAAGCTGCTTGACATAATAATGGTGTGAAAAATGTAAAAGTTATTTTATATTACATATCACTAGAATGCTTTTAAAATTGTGAGCAGAATTGACATCAGATATGTGTTTGACACTTAATTTCTTTTCAGTAATATACAACATTTCTGTTTTAGAGTGCAATCGGGCAATCTTTACAATGCAGTGGATCTTCTTATCTGTTCACATATCAAAATATGTAAGTATATCAGTAACAGTAGCAAACAATTTTGTTGCATTACAGAAATAATTATGTACATGTATATAGCAGAAATTATGGTTGTTCATTCACTTAAACCTTAAGTAGCAAGTTTATATTAATTTATCTGTTTTATTTTTATGTGTGACATTTTCTTTTACAGGGATGAAAAAGAAGAAAAAAATAAACTACTCAAACCAAAGTTTACACAGTGAGTTTTTTTTTTTTTTCTCTTTTCTTTTGGCAAAGGCAAGTTTCAAAACATAGTTGCTTCCTCATGCCCATAAATTATGTGTAATTTGTTACCAAAAGGCCAAAGAAAACCACTTCTGTCATTTGAACGGTTTAAAAACTCCTTTCATAAGAATCTTCTTGTATATATCTTCACAAAAGCAATAAAAGCTATGTATTTGCCTTGCAGCTTCACTGTTTGCAATCAGCAAGCTTACCAGTATGTGGTGTTTACAGCATCTTGCTCACCATCAGATTATCTATACCTTGTCAGACAAAAAACACATGCAGGGTGAGTAGCCTAGTTGGTGTTAACTGTTAAACATTGTTTCTGTATAACTCACTGAAAAAAATAAGATGACGTTGATAAATACTTTCTTCTTGCTTTCATGTTTCAGCTGCATTTGCATTTGTTATATATTTATTTATTATTTTTTAACTGAAGAGTTACCAATGTTCTATGTTTTGTAGATCTGATGGAGCTGACATTTCTATTGTGAAACTTAAGTTTGGTTGTCTAGGCACAACTAACAGGGAAGAAAGTGGTAGGGATGACAGGTACTGTATACCAAGTTATCATATCTGCTTTGTCATGCTGTACACTTTATGTTAATAAAAATTATAATAAAGGGATGGGAGTTTACATGAGAAGCTCTATGCTTATCGTGTTAAACGGTAGTAGACAGACTCTATTTACCCTGCCATTTTGGGATATTTGACAATGAACCTGAAGTATTTTTTATGGTTTGATTAATCCTTCTGTGCCATATGTTGAAGTTCGTTATTTTATAGCTGTTCATTAGTCATAAAACATGAAGTTAATTGTTTACCTACAATAATATGAGATATTGATCCTTTTTTAGCAGGGTTAACCAAAGGTGATATTTTTAATATTATCTATATGGTGATTTGGTTCGTTTCATCTAATTATAATAGATAAAAGCCAGGAGAGAGGCTAAACTACAGTTACTTACTACTGTTTGTCTAGACTCCACTTTGTAGATATGAAAGTCATAAAAATCCACAAATGAAATATTCATTCAGACAGAGTCATCATGTGGATTTGAAATATTTAAATTTTATTATGACTGTAGAAACTTCACAGTTCTCAAAAATGGTTATAGAAAAGAAATGCAAAAATATTTTACTATTAATAAGCATGCTAATTGTACAACAAATCAAATCACAATCAGCGTTTACATGCAACTAAGTAAGTACACGTGTGCAAGGGTTTGAGAGAGAGAGAGAGAGAGAGAGAGAGAGAGAGAGAGAAACCACAGCAGTACAGAAAACACTTTGCATCACCAATAATTCCCCTCTTTATACATGGTTTAAGGGACATAATGCAGATATCATGCTAAATGAACATATGTATTACAATGTTGCCTGTGGTAGAAAATGTTAGTATTGCCTAGCGAATAATGACACATTGCTCAGAGGAAGCTCTTTGAAATCACTACTAGTTTTCCTGTTGGTTGTATTTATGGTCAGTAAATGATTATACCTTCTGGTCATCTAACTCCCCAGATGACCAGTGGCTTACTGATCAAGGCAGACGCATGTTAATGTCATAAGTTAGAATGAATATAAGGCTTCATTCACATGGAATGTCTATTTTCAAAAAATCTATTTTCTATTCGCGCTATCTTATGATCACGGTCTGTGCCCTGAATATCCCGCGGCGTAATTACTGGCAGCGCGAGCCAGTTACTTATAGTAACTTATAGTAACTGGCTCGCGCTGCCAGTAATTACGCCGCGGGATATTCAGGGCACAGACCGTGATCATAAGACATACCGCAAATAGAAAATAGAATTTAGAAAATAGACATTGCATGTGAATGAAGCCTAACTCACTGAATAATGCTTATTAGCATAGTTCTGGTCAGATGACAGAAAGGGATGCAGAACAAACAGAATGACTTCTTTAATGTTATGATTTTAGAATTAAAGATTGCAGTTGGTCATGTAATTCTATAAATATGATACTTGGGTATAAAATTGTTTTATATATTTTCTTCTCCATTGCCATTTTTTTTATTTACAACACTGATTTCTTTGGCGATATGCTAATAAAATTTTATCTCCCATGCTGTTCATGAGTAAGTTACAAGTTAATAACAGGTGTGTAACAGTGCATTTTATCATTCATTTATCATATAAGCAATAATGCTTTGTACTTGATTTCTTATCATATAAGAAATTAATTGTAAAGTGTGAGAACTTTAATTATGGGACTAGTTCAATTGAGAATCTGCATATTTTAAGATACACAAATCTCGTCTGCTCTCCAGGAGCAGTTTGACTGGTCAGTTTATATCATTGTCTGCATCAGTGTATTTTCGTTTTCACTGCCTTGAATGAGCTCTGTGTTTGAAGTGGTGTTTAGGTCTGGTCTTGCTCCTAAACTTGTAAGTGGTGCTGTTGATGTGCACTCTGGGATGCTTCTTGTGTGTCTGCTTTTTCACAGGACAGTGAGAATCTGGAAGAGTAAAATAAGTTATAACAAATGCATAATTATCATATAGACACTTGTAGTATTGAAACTTGGTATTAATCAGGTTTTTGTTAAGTCCAAAACATTTTATAATCAAACAATAGGTTAATTACCTTTAGATTACTAACTTATTTATCAAATTCAATTAATTACTCACACATATTTTTTCCTATTAAAAATAGTCATTATATATTCATTAGAAATTTAACCCTAAATACTTCATTTAAGATATACATACTTTACATTGATTATTTAAAGGTTTGTGTTAAAAAGAGCAAATATGATATGGCCATACAGGAACCTTGGATTATACAAAGGCATGAGTTTTATTGATGTATCACTTACAATGTTTCTACACAAACTTCATTTATCACATTAGTTTGAAGTTACCATAAGGTGAGAAAAATTGTTCAAGGGCCTCCTACCTGGATATCTAAGTGGATAATTAGGGGGATTTTGTCATGTGGTTATGAGTGGATTGCCTTATCACTTGGGCTTTAAGTGGTAGAGGACCATATGGTGCCCTTACCTTGGTTGAAGATTAGATACCCAAGTATTTGGTAGGGTTAGTGATTAGTCTACCTGTGTAGTGGATTTATTGCTACTTTTCACTTATTGACAATGGCAGAGTTTGTATTACTTCAACTAATTTGGCAATATGTTGAGTGTAGTGGTATTTTGTGAACAGAACATCTGTTATATTTTTCTGGAGGTATATTGTGATGCAACTATGATACGGGGTTGAGAAATATTAGAACAAAGGGAAATGTACCTGTAGCAGGTTATGGTCCAGATGTTACTTTCAACGGATTGAAGATTTATAGCAAAAATTCAAGGGATTTCATTTTTTTAATGTTTGGTCGTGATGATTATGTGATAAAGATATTGTGAAAGTCCTATCAGACTATTATGCAGTTTAATCAAGCTGCTACATTCCCACACTCTCCTTATCTTTGCACGTGTCACACATTTTACCTTTCATGTTTGGCACAACAGAACCACAAGTAATATGTTGATCACCAGGATTTAAATATTCTTAATGGAGAAATGCAGCTCTTCCCCTTTATCTTCAAAGTTTATTTTCACATTTTGGTGTAAACAAAGATTATGATAGCAGAAAAAAAGATTTTTCAAGATGAAATTAAAGACAATATATTGAACATTTCATTGTTTAAGATGTAAGTTACAAAATAATGAATCTAATCAAGTGAATCTAATTCATCCAGAAGTGCCAGAAGTGGTTGTCTTTGTTGGGATGACACCCCAAAAACTTTATATCTCCAGGTTTACCAGATGTACACCTTTTTAGAAAATTGAGTTTTTTATCTTTAGTCTGTAGTAAGCCAATGCAAGTTTAAGTGTCTGTGGATTGTTTTGGTAGCATAAATGCACACAGATAAAGAATGTGGCACGTGCCACTTCGCAATGAAATTTACATTTCAAAGTACACAGTTAAAAGGGACAGCTGTTTTGGCAAACCCAAATTACCATTAAAAGATGTCAGTGCATTGACTGTGTGCAAGTCTCATTTCCCATGTGAAAAATGACCTCACTTTAGCTTAACTGTCAGATAGAGAGGTGATAGCAACATATCTTGCATTTGATTTTCACCTGCAAATGTCTGCCTCTATTGTTCCTATGTGGTATTATCTTTGATTTGTGGCATCTATTCACCTGCACAATACTAGTGCTCTCCACTTGATTGACACTAGGCTACATTTCAGATAATTACTTACATCATAAGGTTGGTTGTATGATTATTTAGACATTCTATATTTTCATTGCATTTTGTATTTGCCATTCAGTTCAAACTTTTTTCAGTCAAAAAAATGGCTAATCCATTTGATTTCTTGAGGATTTGAAATTTTGGTACCTTTTTTCTCTCCTGGATTTTGATTCAATTATTGCTCTTCTATTATAACTTAGTACATTTGACAAGGATGCTGTCTGGTCTTATTTTAGTTATGCAGAAGTTGCCACATGCACATGTGTCCTGATTAAATGTTTACTTCAATGTTTCAGTAAATAGTTAGCTCCAGTTTGTAATAATACTGTAACATACTGTATTCAGGGGCGGATTTAGGCCGTCTTCTGGGTCTTCTGGAAGACGGTCAGATTTTCAAGTTTACATTGACAGGTATCTATTTTTTTCTGTTGGAAGACGGTCAAAATTCGAGGATGGATCAACAAAGATAATTTGGAAGACTGTCAGAAAATAGCTCTGGATCCGCCCCTGGTATTCATAGGGGTGTCAGAGATGACCACTTTTACTTATTTAAACTGCATAATTAAAAACGTAATTTGCAGTTAATCACAACAGGTGTCATGAATACACTACACTAAATATACGCATGTAAACAATGACATGAGACTCAAATCATCGATATGTTATCAGCATTTTAGGGTTCCTCACACATTCCTCATTTCCTCTCACAGATAATTACTTGTTTTTATTGATATGATATATTACTGGCATTGTCTTTCTTTTTTTCCTTGTGTTAATTTAGAATTTTTACCATAAACTATGAAGTTGGTCTATAATGGTGAGATTTTTAAAAACTGATTCAAAAATAGATGAGAGGCATGCCCCTCTTAGCAATTGTTTGCCTTAAATTTCTCCTTAGTTACATCCGCATTTCCTCCTCTTTCACTTCTAACAGCCAACAGTTATTTCCTTTCATGGGTCATAAATGACATTTTACAGTTTCATCACATCCCTGGCATTCATACATTTTTCCCTTTCTTACCTGTAAACTTGAAAGCATGCCAAGAGAGAAAAGGGCTCTCTATGCTTCCTACACCTGTGGCATAGGAATGAACTTATAGATAAGCTTAAGGCCTGGAGTTTTTTAAACTGCATGCAAATATTCACCCCCAGCCTATTGACCTCTCCTGCAGTATCTTGTTGTTGTAGTTTGAAAATGCCTGAACCCTGACTGAGACTTTGTTAATTTGTGATGATGCGCCTAAGCCACTTGTGTTTCTCGAGGCTTTGGTGCCACTGAAGTAGTGAAAATTTGGGAGAAGAAGTCGACATTAATGGGCTTTATTGACAAGATGTGCTATCTGGTGCCAGTAACATTAAGTAGACCAAAAACTTTCTGATTTGGAGCTCTAGCTGGTACACGTTAAGGTTTTTAGGCATATTGGCTCTAGGTTTGAATAGCAATAGATGTATTTATTTGAAGGAGAACAAAGTTTAATAATATGTTAAATTGTGTAGATGTTTACTACTGTATGTTTATATTAGGTTATCATTAATAGTCCTATAATAGAAAACCCCTCCAGGTATTTTTTGTTTCTTTTCTTCATTTTTCATTTGTTTTTTCTTTTTTCAAATTTTAAACGCACCTATATAAACTTACAAATAGCAAAAACAAATCACCATTTCTAATCTGTTTTCATATGAATGCATGTTATTTAACAAATTGCTCATGTGCTATAAATTTTTTAGCATACACAGACAATAAGCCTTTTAACCACACTAAAATGCAGAATCTCAGCAGATGTGACATCGTGTTGGGTTGAACTCTTGTCATCTGCTACTTACGCCTTTAGCTTGCCACATGTTGACATTTTTTCCAGCTTTATTCTTTGTTGTCAAGGTTGCCAACTTTACACTCCCCAAACTACATAGGTCTGCAAAACCCCAAAACAACAGGAATTGATCCTAGAAAATGCATTGCAAACCCTGTGCTTTTGTGCAAATAGATAACTCATGTAAACTCAGTGAATCTCTTACCTGGGGTTTGCCATAATTCCACAGCAATGATATGGTGGCTTCTGGAAAAGTCTTTAATTTGATGAAAATGGTCACAGTCCCAAAGGGCCATATGACCATCAGCATGCAGAGTCCTCTCTCTGAAAGTCAGCAGACGAACAATACCTTGTTTACCCATCAGAAATTTGGCAATAACATCAGGCCCACCACTGTGGAGCCTCAGAATGACAGGACTCTCATATTTTGCCGCTAGGAATGGTCCACTAGCTATGGCTCTGAATATGTAACGATGATTGTCTTTTCCACGTATAGTTTCATTTTTTTGCACAGTGTAAGTGGGAAGATGGTTGACAACTGCATGTCTTCCTCCTATGGTATTGAGTGTATATGAGAGTCTCAGGCTGCTTGTGTTGTGTCTCCAGTGTTTAGTTTGTCTTCCTATTAAGGTGTAGAGTTCTGTGTCACTGTACTTCCCACCATAATGTCTGTAGCCTGGATAGTGAGCCTTTAGGTCTTCAAACTTTGGCAGTTGGAGCTTTTACAAAAAATGAAAAAAAAATTAAGGATTTTTGCAATTAGCTGTTGAAGAAGTGAACATAAAAGGAACTTTTGGTACAGTTTCCTGAAACCAAGTTATTTCATATTTTAATTCGATTTAATTGTAGAAATGCTTATAATTTGCTGAATCTATGAGTTTGTTTGATAAATCTCTTTGTTAGATAACATAAGAAGTGTAATTACATTAAATGCCTTTAAGGCTTCAAGGTGCCATAAGTCTTTTCTTACATGGTTAAACATAAATACTTACAGAATTTGCCATTGCTATAAAAACACTCCAAAAAGGAACAATCCATGTAAGTTTCCACCCCATCTTTTTTCCTTTTTTCTCCAGACTTGTATTTTTAAGTTCTTCTTCAGTTCATGAATATCTGCTTACATATGTTTAGAAAACTTCATTAACTGAGAGTTTTATCTGTCCTCTGTGCTTCAACCATAAAGTGTTGTTGTATTGGCTGTCCCCTCCCTCTGTCACCTCTTTCTCTGCCTCTCACTCTATTTATGGAGATTGTCAGCTGCCTGCTGCCTTTCTGCCACGTGCCAGGGCTTTAAGCCTGAGTCGCTCAGGTAAAATAATGGCACGCTCCAGCAGATTAACTACAATTAAACTCAGTTGTGTTGTGTTGCTGGGTTGTAAACTTGGCCTCATGTAAGCCACTGACTGGTGTATGACTTGTGCATCTGTTGGCTTTCTGTGTCTGGTTGGCACGCGTGTGTGTAAATGAAATAGTAGGCCAGTCTGCTGTGGGGGTAGCATCAGATGTTAGAGATAAGATATTTGCATGGGAATTTTGTAATGTCATGAGAGAATATGATTGTTTTTGATAGAAATTATTTGGATTAGATATAAATCAAAAGTATGCTGGGGTCAGTTTAGATGGGACAAAAAAAAAAAAAAGAAATTTAGGCATGCATTTCTTTATCCTATAATAGACAAAATGTTGAAATACAGATAGATAGGGGTATCAGAGATGTGTTCACATGACTAAGGGTCATTTATGTGTTATCTCTAACTATGCTATATTTATGCATCATTATTTCATTCACTTTACTTTATGATTAAAGACATTTAGCCAGATGAATAAAGCAATTAACACCTCTCCTCCTTTAATTTGAATGGACTCTTCTCAGGTATGGGCAGTTTAGGTATTTTTGCGATTCTCAACATCTCTGAAGATATAAGTGAGGAAGAGAGAAATGTTGACATTTACCAAGTGAAATGTAACAGATAACTAGAGCTGATATTTTTTGCAATTGATGAGCACCTTTGCCTCTCTGCTCTGTATGAATCTGTTGGTTAGCCCTTGTAGAATGGCATTTTGTAGGACCCCCAAGTTTGTATTAGTGCATATAAGTGGAGCTCATTATTTTTGGTTACATATCCAAGTATTTGCATTTATGCAGACAAAACAGATGCCATTTGTTTGAGAAATTTGATAATAAGTTTTTAATGCAAAGACAAAACATGCCATTTTCATTACAGCAAGCAGGATGTAACAATTTTGCAAATGTTTTTCAATTTTCTGAACATATTGTTGTCTTAATTATTCAGAAATCCTTTATGCATTTCAATTTGAAAAGTTCAATTCTTAGAAAAGAATTCTGCTGTCTTTTTTTTTCTTTATGTTTGATTTTTTAGAAAATAATTGGAAATTGATATTTTCTTTATCTGCTTTTCTTTCTGAAAAATAAAAAATAATAATAATAAAAGTTGTTTCCTTACTACCTGTACAGGAATTAGTGAACACGATGGGAAGGAAATTGCCCACTGTCACTGCATAGGTTCATTTATGTGTAAGAAAGTAAAGAAATTAATAAGATGAGAAAATAATAAGTTTTGCCTGCCTCCCTGCTGTTTAAACAAAATAATATGATTAAGCAGTGTGCCCAAGAAATGAGCAGGGACCAACACAAAAGTCTGGACCATTGAGGTGTGGGGCCTTGCCATATGGTCATCTTATCCAACAGCGAATGAGTATGGTGTATTGACTGACACTGAGAGCCAATCAGTGCAGTTTAAAGCACTGTTGAACCAACACCATTGTTTGTGTGCTTTGTTCCTGAGATTGTTTGATTTAGCAGTTCTGTCGACAACCTTCCAATCTCGGAAGTGATTAGCCTTTGTTAGACTTGATTACACAGGGGGGATTGCAAACTTTCCTATACTACAGAATGATGAGAATTTATCAGTGTGCTTATGTATTTATTTATATATACATGATACAGATGTTTGACAGACCAGAGGATTTTCATAATCTATTTCATTTACAGGTTAATTAGCTATATTCTTAATTCTAAGATATTAATTAAGCCTAACAAAGATGAATTATCAAAAATATTCTGCCTGGCCATATGTTATGTGATCACTTTAGGCTTTGTGAAGACTTGTGAAAACACCGAGCTCGTGTTAACAAAGAAATTAAGGTGTATAGAACTTCACATAAGCAAACAGCGGAGCGTGCCATGTAATGCCATAAAGGTATACATTATGAACAGAGAGCCTAGTTCTTTTATCCCTTTGCTTCTTCACTAGATTGATGCGAAGTCATAAATGCCATTTAACAAAGCAATAGCCAAAATGTGAAGAGGAATTTTTTTAGCTGTTAATCACATTGAAGAAAATCCAAATGGAGAAAGGAGAATAATGAAAGGAAGTGGCTTAGAAATAATCAAGTTTAGGGAGTGCATAAAGGCTTAAAATAGATAGAAATAGATTTCAGAATATATTTAGGCCTTTATCATACAATATCTTGCCTTGCCCAGAACCTTGCCCAGTTGGACTTTACTTTTGAAGTTTGTATAGTATGACATGTGGAGGGAACATAACTGAACATCAAAGTTCCACCACTTGATTACAGCTGGAGCTAGATTCACTTCATGTGTTTAGTTTAGCATTGTCTTCCGGTAAGCAGATGTTCCAAAGGCTCCCGCCAAAACTGTCCTGATTAATTTGATATGTAAATCTCTAGTTAAACGTTCATAGGCAGCTGATGATGGAAGGTCTTTTACATACATGAGTTATTTTTGGTCCTAGTAATTTATCTTTTATCCTTTATCATATTAGGTTTTCTTTTGATTGTCATATTGTTCATATCTTAAGGATGAAAGATTAAATTTTGTAAATGAATGCTGTTCTTTGTTTTATATAAGCAGTGGCTATCTTAAAATAACAATCAGCTGTTAATAAGTTTTATTATTATTATAATCTGCTACGATTATATCCTAGTGAATATTAGACAGCTGATAAAATAGTCTAGTAAACTGCTGTTTGTAGCTTTTTTATTTGTTACTTAAAGTTACATATGTCACTAAACTGCCCAAATGCCATCACTTAAGGCCCAGTCACAATGTCGGCGATCTGTCGGGGATTAGTTTTGGCCGGGGGTCGTCGTAGAAAATAAAGAATCCTTGAACAATCCTAGCAATAATCCTAATAAAAGTGGAGCAGTCACATTGTCTGAGATTTTTTCAAGGATTTTGACCCGGTATTGTCGAAAAATCGTGGGATTAGCCTCCGATCGCCTCCGATTGCATCGGAGGCGATCGGAGACGATATCTGCGAGCGTCTTTTCTTGTATTTTTTTTCCCCCTGGGTATATGTGTATATATCTTGCGACTAGTCTCAGATTATTCAGATGATTAATCGGAGGGCATCGTAGGTCATCGGAGATTGTGTCTGGGATGCCCAAAATGGGTGAAAAATCTTGCGAGCAATCTTAACATTTTAAGTTCAAAGTTGGGGACCGCGACGGGTGTGGCGATGTCTAAAAAATCTGCGACAACCCGCAGGTGTCCGGAGAGTGCCTCTGACGGGTACAAAATCGTGAGATCTGTCTAAAGATTTTGTTCAAATTTCCCGGGTTTTACCCATCCCCGACGCATCGCAACTGATTTGTGACTGGGCCTTTAGTTTCAAATAGTACAACTTAAAGAAATACCAAAAGGTGTTGTCCCATATTCATAACTATATTTGAACACATCTTTTCTGCTTTCTTGCTGTGCTATATATAACTCTCAGTTTTTCCTTCAAGTCTTATTTAAATATTTCTGTTATTTGCACATGCAGCAGTTACATGTCATACATAACTATGTCATTTGGCGCACTTTATGAACCAAAAGAACAGATTAAAAGGTCAAGTTTTAAGACCAGCAATTTGAAAAAGGTGCATTTTAAAGCTGATTTTTGGTTGATTGAGGGATTAATTTGAGTTGATTACCAAATGCATTCTGAGATGCAAAATCACTGTTGGTGAGAAAGTTATAAAACAAATTTACAAATTGAAATATCTGCTGTCATCAGATCACATCTCCAACAAATGACAAAAAGATTCTCTTGTACATCAAGATTTGCCTATGACCATAGAAAAACTTCCACTGTACAGATTGGATAGGACATGGACAATAAATGGATGAATGAAGAAAAAATGTGAAGCAAAAGTAATGTACTTTTAAGGAAAATGCTCAACATGCCATAGAAAGCAAAGAAAACAAAGGGATAAGTTATAATTACAAACTAATATCAATATGCAAAGGAAAAGCAAGTTCATTGTTTTTATCAAATGAAAAAAATTACTGGAGAATTTTGTGATAACATAAAAATTGAATATGAAAAAAATCATAAGACAGGGAGAAAATATTGGACAGCCTCTCAGAATGGACATACTTAAAAAGGCCTGTAAAGCTGCTATATACTGAGTTGGCTTGACATAAAAAATGATGGAGAACCACAATGACCTACACCAGTCATCATAGCGCTTGATGATATTGTTTTATATATTTATGTTGGTGACTCAAATGAATAGTAATGTTAGGGTTTTTCATTTATTGTATTTATCGAAATCTGATAATGCATGCTTTTTGTATCAGTGCAACATAATTATTGATAAAAAAAGGTTTTTTAGTAGATTTTATTTGACCAAGTGTAAATTCTACAACCGTGAATATCACAGAATAAATTTTGAAAATATAAAACATTCCTATTCTTTTCAAATTCTGGTTTTTCTGGACTACAATGAGATACTAGGAGAGTTGGTGCCATCTGTGCTAAAGTTTGGTACTTAGGCCACCCCATCCCCAGCCGCTAACAATGGCTGCCAGGGATCTTTTTTTCCCACACTGATAATGTTACTTCACCACAGATTATATTCAGTGTAATTCATGGCCTAGGATAAAATTCATTGATTTGCTGTAATTGAGTTTGAAAAGGCCTAGTAGTCAGTTGCTGTTCTTCTGATATGCATACAAATGTTGGATATAATTAATGACTCCGTTTCACCTGGTCTTGGATAAAGAACAATGTGTGATGTGGTGGGAATAGTAAGCTTTTTGAATAATCTACTGAAAATGATTAATAATCATGAGAAAAATTAAGCCTGAGGATCTTGTATTTCCCAGAATCTAACATCTGATTTTTTTATTTTTATACTGTGCTTGTTCTCTGAGGAAATATTTCCTGTATAAAAGTGTCCATTTCATTCAAAAACTTGCTTCTCAGTATATTATCCATTTGTAATTTTTTGTAATTTGCTTTGAGATTGGACATTAAAGTTATTTGGTAAGAGTAGTTCATACACAGAGTAGTAAAAAGAAGCAGCTAGATGTTATGTTTTCATTCTAATACGTTTTGCAGTATTTAGTTAGATAATTGAAAATGCCATCAAAAATAAAACTTGTTATTGATTTTTTTTAAATTTATTTTTATTTTAAAGCTGAGAATATTTTTCCATCCTTGATGAGAGCAGCATAAAACATTATCTTAAAAGCAGTTCTTTTGGTACTTAGTTGAGAAAATTTGCACTTCAAAATTGAAAACACCATCTGCAGCCTGAAATTCTACCAGCCAGCTGCATTGCACTACTTTTATAGGCAGCTGTTCTTTTTATGAGGCAGTATTCATAAGTATTATGATAGTAAATATCGGACTACCATAATTTTATCACTAAAGTGTACCCACTATAATTATTAAATTGTGGTAAGCTATAGTTTTTTATGAAAATACACATTTGGATGTGTCATCTTTGGGTTCCAATTTTAAGATTATCCGGAGAGGTACAGTGTGTAACCTGACCCTCACAACTGTGCTACTACATGGATTATGTTGTTGTATGATAATCAGGTTTCACTGTTCAGTTTTCATTACTCCAAGTCAGTTGAAATTCTGCATTAGTTTTTTAAAATCTTTACTAGAATTCTCAATTATTGAATATGTAAAGAAACAATAAAATTGAAGATTTACAACTAGTATTGATTGAGGGGTGTTATTATTAGCATTTTTATTTTAGAAAAATAATTACAAGAAATAAACAAGAAAAATCCAGTTTGTTTCAGTCCTTTGTACTTTTGTAAGGTTTAATTTTAACATTATAATGTTTTTCTTTGTCATGTGAAATTGACCAGATTAATAGAAAAATCATAGACACATGCCACAAAGAAAATAATAAGCGCAGTTGTCATGGGCAGTTAATCACAGTTGATGGCAAGGCAGAAACTGAACATGTTTAAGTGGTCAATTATGTTAAATCATCCATAAAAATGCTATCATCTGTGATATGTCATAATGAACACGTTGTTTGCCCAGGGAGATAGTCCCAATGGTTTAACCTGCCAATCATTAGAGCTGTGTGCACCTGCCAGGTCTCACAAGATGAATGGGAACACTGATTAATGCATCAAGTGGCTGCCCCCTAATTTTCCCACTGGATTCAAAATTGCTTAGTTTGTTGTAAATGAAAAAAAACTCTTTTTTTAAGTAAAATATTTATATTTCACAATGAATTTTAATAAAATTAAATAATTGTGTACTAGTGACAGTGCTCCAAAATCCATGTGTGTGAAGAAAAAAAGTAAACAATGTTGCTTTAAAAATTATTATCCTGTACAAAAAATAAGATTACAGATTTTTACTTTCTGGTGGATAGAAAAGGAGGTGCCCTTTGATATCTAAGCAAATAACTGTTGATTTTGCACTTTACCTATGATTTTGCCCCATAGGGATTTGGAACACAAATATTATTTTTGCTTTAATATTTTGTTCTTCTCTCTTTTAGTTGTGATACCCATAAAATACTAGATGTTGCCTTCTACAATCAAGAAAAACTGTCTGTACTACTGCTAGAGGACCAGCTGGATGGGTTGCCTGTGTTGGCACAAGTTTCAATTTCCAACATAGAAGATGACCAGTTTAATCTGGTGCCAAGTGGACAAGAGGATTGTTTAACACAGAGAGATATGTAAATGGAATTCCTGAGCCCTTGGTAGCCAAAAAAACATCCAGTCATTTTCAGTTGTGTCCATTTTTTCATTAATTGCATTCAATGAAAAGTATGTTATTTTCACACAATTTCTCAAATGATTTGAAAAAAATATGGATGTTATGAGAAATTACTTATTTGCATAGAAATAGGTGATAGCTAATACACCTTACTTTTGTTTTTTAGTCCATTCACCATGTCTGCAGTTTTGAAAACAAAACACTCATTACAAAATATTTTAATTAATTTCTTTGGCAGTGTTAGGTAAAATGACAATAGCTACAAAAGTTTTAGCACATTGAATTGTTTCTCTATCAGACATTGTATTGATGCTGGACCCCCCATGGAGCCTATGTACTACAGAAGACTGGAGAACATGAAGGCATACTCTTTTGCTGTTAGTGGCACCAGACATGTTGCCTGTGTGGTAAGTTTATACATCCTGGATAGCATAATTATTTACCAAAGGCAGTGCACATTCATTAACTTTGGATAAAAAATTAAAATACGAGATTTTATTGAAATTGTAGGCATTTCCTTTTTTTATTGTCTTAAAAACAAGATGTATACATCTGTTGCAGATCCTCGATAAATTACACCTTTTTAACTATTGTAACAATCATCAGATCAAAAGAGGGTCATTATCTTCATAATATTTTTTAGTTATTTTCCTCACGTCGACGTGTCCGCCTGTTTTTGATGGATGCTGAAGATGATGAAGACGAGGATGATACAGAGCTGAGCATTCAAAGCACACAGGACATAAGTACTATTAGCAGAGACACTACGGAGGAAGATGACAAAGAAAATACTGACACATCTGGAATGGACGGTTGACATCATTACTATATATATAAATATATATATATATATCAGTATTCAGAGCACACAAGTCATCAGTACTGTGGACTGAGATGCTATGGAAATGAAATGACAAGAAAAATGCTGACACATCTGGAATGAAGGGATGATACTGGGTTATGACAGCTGGTTAGATATTGCGTCATTCAGTCATTCTTATGACTAATTTGCAGTGGCATTTATTTTTTTCTTTTTGAATCAATTTGAATTGATATCAACATCTTGATGGAACTTGGGACTTTTCTCAATACTTTTACATCTTTACTGCTGTTATTTGGATGTCAAGTATATAATTTGTCAGGCAAGAATGAAGCAAGTATTGAGAAGGCAGCAGACATGTTTAAAAATTATTAACTAAAACAATAAATGCACAAAATATTTATTCCATGTAAGTTGTGAAAGTTCTCTATTGGAAATATAATTTTCAAACGTTTTACAACAGAGAAAAGTTCCTGAGCGAGAAGACAAGAAGATATTGGCTAAGAAAATTCATATATAGTCAATGTTAACAAGTAAAAGATGATTGTAAAACTGGAGTTGCAACTGGCCTTGGAGGTAGAAAAAGACTTTTTAAATTCTTTGATGTAGATCTGATACTCTGCAGCAAGTGTATCAGATGGAGTTTGTCCCTCTACATGTTTAACAAATATAGGTGGGTTTTCCCAATCAAACAAAGGGATAGCCACTCCTAAAACTTTACCATTAAATTTTCTTATAAATTCTAAATATGATAAATGTCTGTACACAGGTTCCACTCCATATATGGTCTTTAAAACTCCTGTTGGTTCCATAAGAAACCTATCAACAATTTCACTTGGGCGAATATATGAAGATACATTGTCATAAGTTAATCGAAGTAATGTTTTCTCAGGGGTGTATGAGATGTTAATAATTCCCAATCCTGAATGAACATAAACTCCTGTGAAAGGTTTGCTTTGTTCAAACAACAGTTGGCTGCTTTGTAGGCTTTGTCGTTTCCACTCATGCTGTTGGAGACTTGATTGCTTCTGTTGAGATCGCAACACAATGCACGCTTCACGCTCATTAATCTGTTTAGGAAATCCCAGCACAGCGTCTGCCAGCAGGCTATGTAATAACTTGTGTGCCACTTCGCTCACACCACTCCCAGCAGGTCCATTGCTATTGGTGAAAATACCTAATTTGTATTGAGGCAGGATGGTTAATTTTGATGTGTAGCCAAAAAGGTCTCCTGAGTGTGTCAATACGGGATCGCCTGCGAGGAAAAATGTGTTAGATGTGAACTTTCACTATTACTTCGTATTATTTTGCAATGACAAAACAGTTGTTGTTTTTCTTACTCTGTTCTTAAGTTAACGTTTATACTTTTAATACATAGTGACAAAACGAATTGGCTTTTCGAGCTTTTGAATAGGGTGTAAATTACTTGTTTATTTATAGTCTTTGCTTAGTGTACCAATTATGCTCATAAAGTAGACGTCGCACGACAACTAACCTCTATAATTTCCCGTTCCCCAGCCAAGTCCGTAACCGTCTTCCACCATTTGTGTGAATTTATCGTTTTGCCTCACTTTCGACATCAGTTGCTGACTTATCTGCTGCGTGTGTGTATCTTGCAGCAATTCGGAGTTAATCAGCTGATGGCCATCAAGGCTTTTGCCTGCACTGACGTGAAATTTCAGCCATTTTACCATGTCGGCTGCTGTAGAGCATATAGAGTCGGCACCATCAAGGCTAAATTTTCTAAAACGAAGAAGTTATATTAAACTTATACAAACTTCCACCGATGTTTAACGTTATTCTGCAGTAATTCGCGAATTTTAATTCAAAACAAGAATTAGCCTAGGTACGTGTTTGAAAATGTCCCTAAGTCGTATTTTTATGTCAAGTAGGTGCTATAAGGCCACTTATTTATTTACCACTTTATACCTTAAAACTATCAAATCCTTAAATCCTAATCAACATTTCCTTCTGAACTGCGACTAATGGGTCGAGCAATGATTCGTGAGAGAAAATTCGTTAGAAAAATTTTTTTTCTCGAGGAAAATTAGATTTGGTGTGAAAATACTGCATAGAATGCGTTTGATCTTAATTCTTTTTTTAAACATTCTTCGTAGCGTTGTTTCGTGTTCGTGTTAACTCTGCAAAAAATAAGCCAATGAATTGTAGGCCTACTATAATAAATATAACAATGAATTGACACATTTCAATGAATCAGTGCCCTATCCTGAACCATTAAAGCTACCCTTTTTAACACAGCAAGTACAAATAATTATAATTAGCTATTTATTTACCTATGTAGAAGTGGGTCCACATTTGCCACTGTTTCTGTCGTCCTAATCAAAGCATGTACAAATCTTACTGAATTTGTATGAAGCTTACTGGTGAAGGTCGTTGACGACATTTTAAGTGGATCAAAGATACGCTGCTGCAAAAGTTCTTCCCAAGGTTTCCCTCCAAGTTTCTCAGAGACGCGAGCTGCTAAGAAGTACATCCAGTTGTTGTAAATAAACCTATGCCGCAGCGGCGCAGAGGGGTGGAGGAATTTTAAACGCCTGAAGTAGACCATGATTTGTTACACAATAAAATTATTCATTGAAAAAGTACACAATCTTAACAATAGCATGAGAAAATTTGAGACTATAATAAATTTATCCAGAAAATGGCTTGGGTGAAAAAAAAACTGGTGCAGTTGATGAGCAAGTTATGTCCTGTCTTATCATTTCGCCAATCTCATGAAATTCTCATGGAACAGAGGCGACGCTAAAGTAGACCTCTGAGGCTGACATCGATATTTCTTCCTAACATCCTTTTCAACTCAATTTTTATTGTTGATTTGCGTAGTACGTTAGTGGATACATGATCTATTTGCATTTCATACGACTGCCACACACTCGTTTTGTAATGTGCCACACTTTACTTGATTTATGCCACGTTACGTGGATATTGTCACTTTTACAGTTTTCACGACCCACTTCAATATCTATAAGACATAAAATTGGGATGTTAATATAGATAGAGCACACTGGTTTTAAATAGAAATACTTTAAACTAACTTGTAAAATTCTTTCCTAAAAGATGTAGAGAAACGGGCAAGGTCAAAGCGTGGTAAACCCATGCGGTGTGCGAGTAGGTCACGAAGTGACGCAGTCTCTGAGCTGTTGACGTCCTCTAAAGAAAAGTCGTGACCGAGGATGGCTCGAATAGGAGTGTCCCATGTAACGCTGAAGACAAAAATAGATGAAAATAAAATAAACATGGTATCCTAATGGTCACTCTGCATTTGTTCTAAATTTTTTATCAGAAACAGCAATTTAAACAATGGACAAAATTTTGTCCATTATTAAACAGACCTGCTGTTATAACAACTTATATTGTATTTTCATTCGCTACCACTGCAAATAAACGGTAAGATCTTTTTTTAGAAGCCGTGCAATACAGCAAAATTAATAGAATTTGGCAAAATTTCTTTCTTTTTTTTTTTTTTTTTTTTTTTTTTTTGTGATTTATAACGTCTTTTAAGGAAAATAGGTCAGGTCATTGTCAGTTTATACAAAATGACTGTACCGGAGTTTTGTATTATATAAATGGCATAAGTTTGCTATAAATCGTTGGTAAATCAGGAAACACCTGGAATCGATATCTTTTGAAGTAAATGTAAAGGGAAACCGAAGGGAACGTAATTTGTGCATTCAGGAACAATACAGGTGATCGATACTTGTATTTGATAGTTGGAAGTTGGCACATAACGGCGCTAAAAGACCGCTGCATTCGCAAACTATTAAATAATCTACATGTAACACCACCTACTGCATGTCTCCTCTTTCATTTTTTTTTTTTTTCAAAGTACAAAGCAGTTACTCACTTTTTAGCGTTATCTCCCAACAAGCTTGCGATAAGAGTTGACGTAAATGCTTTAGTCAGAGATGCGATGCAAAACACAGACTCTTCGTTCACAAACGTCTGCCGTTTCTCATCACTATACCCAAGTCCTTTTAAGAATACTGTCGTGTTTCCTTTTACGACGGCAATGCTAAGTCCGGGTATATCTCCGCATTTCATAAGTCGCCGTACTCTTTCTTCCAAGATAGATGTAAATCGTGTTACGTTTTTCTCTGAAAACCATTTCTGACAATCCACTGCCCTAGTAATGAAACATGAAATACATAAAACCCAAGAGAAAATGAACTGTGCTTTGAATTGTTTCATTTCTCTCTATGAACTGGTGAAAACAGAGCAAGTATGTATAAAGTGGGTTGTTCTATTTTTCGCGGTATGTCAAAAACATTTCCTGACCCGGAAGTTCCGTGCATTTGCCGAGAAAGTGGGTAGCACGCGGAAGTCGTCGAACCGCTGGTGCCACCGCAACTTTGTCACCGATAAATATTGATTAAGCATAGTTTCCGGCGGCTCGTGTGTTGGGGATAATAAATATCAAGAGGCTGTTTATCATATGCCTTTATTCACACTTGATTTATCATCCGGATGCGCGACGAAACAAAATTCGTACCACAACAAAAGGAGCATTTTAAATGAAAGTTCCACTGGGTTCACTGTAGATGTTTTAATCAAGCAGAGAGTGTTTAAGTATACAGTACACGTTGACTTCCAAGAAAATTTATCAAAAAATTTGGGAAAATTTTGTAATTTCTTTTAAAAGTGATTTCGAAATATGCGATAGCGTGTTTTCAGTGTTTTGCGGAGAATCATTCTTGAATGAATGGACCCATGCCCCTTCTCGACATCCTGGATCTGCACGTACCTGTACATAAATTCCTCTAAATGTAGTTCCACCCTAGGCAAAAGCATATTTTTTTCGTGTATAAATTTCATTTTTCTGCATTCAAAATACAGCAATTATATTACGTGAAGACATACATACAATCAATTGTATAGTCCTATTGTTTCTAGTTAAAATGAATACTTATCATGACTTATAGGCACTATTTATTGTCTAAAACATAAAAACTCAAGTCATGTAGTAAGTTTCCATCGCACCGTCTTTTAATAAGGGCAAATTTGTGAGACCGACGTAGATACAGCGGAAAATTTCACTCGCTTATGAGAAAAAAATCCACTTTTTTTTTACTTCTACCTACACACAATGGACAATAGAAGTGTCACCCCCTGAACTAGAGTAATCAAAGTAGGTAGATCTTGAGTAGTTATAATGCCTGGTCTACTTATAATGTGACTAATGAGTATAAAACCGCTGTACCATGGAATTGTATTGTTGGTATTTTTGTGAAATTTGATGTTAATAAAATGATACCAGGAGCATACCATTCCACAGTAATTTATCTCCCCCAAAGTATTGGTTCAGTAGGGGTGACACTGGTGACACTTCTATTGCCCACTGTGTGTATTTGGTTAGGCCTACTAGTATAACTGACGTTTCTTTAGAGAGACAACTTAAACTTTTCATGAATTTTATATGCCACCAAATATGCATTAGAAAAAAAGATGTTAATTTTTTTAGTATTTTTTTCGTGCTGGGGGCTCTACTAGTACTATCCCTCATTCAGACTGGATAACCGCATACCCCACTATAGGTCTATTAAGTAGCATTTTTGAAAAAAATGTTTAAAAAATCACACATTTTTTGATAAAATATCACAATTAAATGTAGTTAATTTTTAAAAAAAAATCAATATAAATGATTTTCCAAAAGCTTTTTAACTTTTAAAAGAATTGTCTAAACGGAATTGTTCACAAAATAAATACGAATTAAATTTATTGTTCTTGTTATCAATGCCCTGCACTGTCATGTTGATTAAATTTCAGAAAACAAGCAGCTATATTTTCTGAATTAGAGTCTTTCAGTAGGCCTAAAACACACTCAATTAATTAGTCTCGTTATAATTAATTATTCAGTCGGAGAAATGTCTTCGTGGCCAACATTTGAATGTGCTAGAATACGGGCTTTTCAACCATTTCTCTTTGGTGCCAACGTGTACCATTAATAATGAACGATGGTAATTGGAAAATATCTGCCGGCACTGCAGTAAGAAAGACCTGTTAGTCATAACGCAACTGTGTTTACCGTAGCTTGTGTAGCCCTCTATCTAGTTCAAGGTCAAGGGTGCAACCTCCATTTGACAAGCTTCGAACAGGAGTGGGTTTGAGGTAAGACGGCTATAATCATCTGTTGGATTTTGGCAACAAAATGCATTTTCCCGGTGTTTAAGCAACTCTCAATAGGTACTTATATTCTGGAATTTCTTTTGATTAATCTAAATGTCTTGTATGTGAACAGGGCGCCACTGTTCGTAATGTAGCTTTAGCTGAGTTTAACTTTAAGGAGCCGTCTCCAACGAGCAAGCTGAAGAGTAGACAAATGTCTATTTTCCGTCTCCAACGAGCAAGCTGAAGAGTAGACAAATGTCTATTTTGTGGTCAGAATACAGTGCAGATACGTTAACTCTGAAAAACAATTAAACCAAATCTTTAAGCTGTAAAAAGATGTATGTGAAGTCTGACAGTATATTTTAGTGTTGTGATTACAACGTATGCCGGCCAGACGTGCCAAGTTTCGTTAGTTGTAACCCTAGAGCTGAGCAAAACTAAGTGGTGGATGTACATTTAACACCTGATTTGACCATAGTACCCTCTGTTATATATCTTGTAGAGGATGGTGTGTGTTACTATTTTGATATTAGGTTGAATCTTATAACCCTGTTGACTTCTATAGTGACACAATAGTAACAGAATTGTTGGTATTAATGTTGATTTGACTTGTGGCTTGATGATAAGGTATAATGTTATACAATAGGTGCTTATACTTGGCGTCAATCCTGCTTATACATGGCGTCAATCCCACTGGCCAAATTAGCCCAGGCGTTGAGGTATAATGTACTACCCTGTGAGAAACTGTGAGTTGGAATTGCACCAATATTTCATGGCACAACCAACTACTACTTGCTCATTTGTTACAGAATGGATCCTTGAAACACACACACATATATATATATATATATATATATATATATATATATATATATATATATATATATATATATATATCAATTGGATCAATCTACCTAGTATGATAGTTCATTGTAAATATATCTTAAGTCGTAATGAGTGACATATGCACTACATCCTATACTTTCACATGTATATAGTAGTGAACATTAATCAGTAGATATAAAATACTACTACGGAAAGACCCAGTATCTGCCTCAGGAATTAATGTCTTTATGAAACCCAAACAGCAATTACCATGTGTATATTTAAAAGTGGATCATTTTTGGGATCTCAGTACATATATAAAGAACTTTGCTTATTGATCCTTCCCACCTGTGTATCTGAGTTAATCTGACATACTAAGATAACTCTTCTTATCCTTTGCATAGAGGAGGATAGATGAGAATACATTGACAAACTTTCAAGTTTGCCAGCAGTATCAAACTCAAAATATGTAGCACTATTGAGATTGGTGTGTCACCCCAAGTAAAGAGAATCATTAATTTAGTAAAAATATGTAATCTTTAGAATATTTTAACATGTTGGTGCTTTTATAATGTGTTGATCTTATTTCTGAGCCAATAATCTGGAAGAGGGGAGCTTGGCTTTTGAAATTTATTTAATTCAAAACAGTTCTTCTCTGCCAAGAGCATTAAAAAGGCTAATGCAGCACTTTTTTTCTTTTTTTGGCACAGTTATTCATTAAAAGATTACTTAGACCTCTTTGGTCCTAAATTGAGCTTAAAGATGCTGATAGATGTCTAAAATAATGATAGATTCACTTACTGGTAACCAGTTTCCAATATGTTAGAGCTTATATGATAATTGTAGCTCCATATTTCAACTTTTTTGATGGGAATCAAAATGAATATGGGGCATTCTGTGGTATTCGTTTTGCATTACGGACGGAATTTTGACACTTTAAAAATAAATTCAACAAGAACTATAATACATACATTGTTCACATTTGGCAGGAATATTGATAAGTGCAAGCCTAAACTTGTGACCAAAAAACTTGAAATAACATCTATTAGTTTTTGAGAAATATTGGTTATTGATCACCATTACGGACGGAAAAAAATGGACAAGCATTTTTATTAATCAACTTCAACTTCAAAACTCTGCTCTGTTTGTGGCTTTTTAAAGATAAAACTGCTTTGACATGACAATTTCAGTATTCTAGTTACTAGAAATGTAAAAGGTTATTTAAATTTTTTTTTTGTTAGGAAATTTTTGAAGTGTATATATCATTGTAGAACAACCTGTGGGCGCAGAGTGCAATCCCAGCTTATGAAAACATCAAGACCGTAATCAGTAATATATTTGGAAACACATCTTAGTATTGACGTAGGCCTGTCCTTAAAAAGCCATGTTATTTGGCCAAATAAAAAAAAAATGTTAATTAATCCATGATCCCATTTTCTACATCATTGCTTGTCATTTGCCAATGAACTTTCAAAATTAAAAGACTAATGAAAATTAGAAGAAGCAATTTTAAGATGCCCCAATAAAAAAGATTCTAAGAAAGGTGAGAAATCATTATGTTTTGGATTTTATCATGGTCTTATGTCATACTCCGGTCATGTCACCAATAATCACAGGTTAATCTTTTTCCTGAGGAATAAGATTGATTAAATATATGGGTACTGTATTCTCTCAGTAAATAATAAGGATAACCAGCTTATTTATGAATAAAACTGCATTGAACATTTGTGCATACTAGTTTAATGGGCCAAGAGATTGCCAGTGTTGATTCAGGCCACTTGTGTCAGGCGTTATTCCAATTCTTACTTCTCAAGCAAGCAAGGCTTTCCCCCAGAGAGCCAGCCAGCCATCATTTGGATGGCCACTGGCCTCAAAATTGCCTATATGGGTGGACGCTTTAAGAATTTTTTTTGGAAATGACCGGTTGGGGACTTGTTTGGTTTAGACACCCTGTAAATTGGTGACGAAGTTAAAGATTTGCAATTAGGACTCCCAGTACCCCAGATCTTAGGGAAAATCCTGCAAGCAAGTAACCATATTATACATAATTGTTGTCAGAGACACGGGAAAGATGCTGGTTTGTGCCGTCTCTGAGTTACAATGAGTTTGGGGGTATTGCAGGCTCTTGGGTCTCCTGAAAACGAGAAACATTTTGAAACAGTTACTAGTAGGCTTTCTTTACCAATGATTTTTTTAAACAAATACAGCACTAGAAATTTGAAAAAAAAAAAAAGAATTGATTGCTAAAAATTATTAAAGGCATCAAAGGGATAAGTTTGAAAGCATTAATTGTACATTTGGCTTGAATAATACCCACATTTCATTTGAGTTGCTGACCCGTCTTCACTAGTGCTTGGAATGAGACCAGGACCCAGCAAGTGTCTCTGTGACTGATGTATTTTTGGTTTGTGTTTGACTCTTGGTGGAAATTTGAACAGGAATATCATTGAGATTAGTTCGGAATCAGCCTGTTGCTAATAAAAGTCAATTTAACAACAGCTTTCCTATGGGAATGATAAGAGGGTATTAAAACCGTATGAACATATACAGACCAAATTACTTTCTGCCACAGTGATTGAGGTCCTAGGCTCATGGTTAAGCTATAGTTGAAGGTAAGATCCATCATATATGGGGATAAGCAGTAAGATAATATCTTAGACCCCATTTCCAGAGATTAGATTGATCTACTTTAGATCGACCTAATTCCCTGGGGGTTCACGCTAAATAGCTGTCAGCCGGGCGGACACAAAAGTTAATTACCCCCTTACAGTTTGTAGTAGGCAGGACGGATATTTAAGCCGGATTATCTGACAGTAATCTAGTGAGACTCCCCGCGGGGATAGACCGATCTAAAAGCTCTGGGAATACAGCCTTATATTACCAGTTATGTAGAAGCCACTTTATATAAGGTGACCAGTTATGTAGAAACCACTTGGTATCATTTATAAGGCTTCGTTCACATGCAATGTCTATTTTCTAAATTCTATTTTCTATTTGCGGCATGTCTTATGATCACGGTCTGTGCACTGAATATCCCGCCGCGTAATTACTGGCAGCGCGAGCCAGTTACTATAAGTTACTATAAGTAACTGGCTCGCGCTGCCAGTAATTACGCGGCGGGATATTCAGTGCACAGACAGTGATCATAAGATAGCGCGAATAGAAAATAGAATTTAGAAAATAGACATTGCATGTGAACGAAGCCTAATACTCATACTGTGGGGCTTATTTCAAAACAAAAGGACTTTTACAGGACCTATTTTGGAAATGACTGTGAGATGCATGTGGTGTATAGGGAGCCTGCCAACTACTATCGGAAAACCATTGATAAATGTGAATATTAAGTTAAGACCACATGATTTAAGCAACTGTTTCCAGACTATCATAGTGTGAGAGGCTTTTGCAGGAATTTAGAGAAAATGAATAGGGTGTGTGTCTATGTCATACTGAGCAACAAAACAGAAATACTAGTGCCAGTCTGCTGTGGAGACTAAAGGTAAATATGCTTGCTCTTGGTATTGTAATCTTCTTCAATACTGCGATTAGTGTCTATACAGTGAGTACATGTTACCATCACCCAAGTGTGTTCACATCATCACATTTTCTCCGTACAATGCATGTTCGGTTAAAAGCTAGTCCTGGATTTGTTCTGAGGCCTTCCATTGTTTTTTTTTTTTTTTTTTTTTTTTTTTCATTTACATAAATATAAATATACATTAAAGGATCATGTCTAGTTGTGATAACTATGGCTGCATTCAGAGCAGATGATATGCGGATCTGTTAGGCCGAGGATAAACTTGTTCTTAAAGTAGCCTATGTTCTTGTTAAAATTTTAAGGCGTGACAGGAATTTTTAATTTATTCTTTTATTTTTTCAGTTTTTATGGTTAAACTGATTTAGGGTGACTGTGCATTTGTCAGCTTTGGCTGGCTTGTTTGAAGGATTGTTATTTTATGAAGTTTTATTATGACTTTGATAAATAAAAATATGTATTACAATGTTTCTACTTTGTGGTCATTATAATATTTAAAAGCACCATGGATAACCTGAGATTCATTCTAGAGCAGTTCATCACTGTTGATGAAACCTACTGTTCCTTTTAGCCATTTGAACTTGTGTCCCTTCTGTTCCTAGTTTTATTTCAGTTTAGTTCAAGACATTAATGAATGTAGTTGCTTATTTTCCTTCTCTTTTAAATTGTACAACAGAGGTTCAAAGAAGAGAAAAAACAGAGGGCAAAATTAAAGGGATAACTACTCTTCATATGAGATTTATATTTCACAATAAATACATTGTAAACAACTCATAGAAATATGTTCCATTTTACCACAAAAACAGTTATAGCGATTATTCTGAAATCTGTGCTTGTCATCGGACAACATGACCTCCATAGATGGCTATACTCTGTAATAATCTCTCAAGATATTACTACAAAAAAAAAAAAACTAACTTTGAATGTAGAAATGGATTCATTAACCATTGGTAAGAGTAGGAAAATTGTCGTTTACCACAGGAAAATTCAGTTTTTGGCCAAAATGAACAGTTGTTATCCTTATAAGTAAAATTATTATCAGTTAAGAAATTAAAACTACCTGAAATTAAAACTATCTGGAAAACCGACCCCTAGCATTTCATCCACTGAACATTGTTATCAACAATTTGTCATTCTAAGGGAAAAAGTATCAGTTTCTATATACATTTGTCCTAGTAAAATTTAATGGAAATCTGTTGAAGCCTTTGAAATGTGGACAATAAATGGAGTGGGTTTTGGATGATTAGGGAGGAAGATTATACATTGTGTGTCTTTCAATGATTGATGAGTCTACAAAAAAGAAGAAAATAATGGAATAAAAAAGAAGGGATGGTTTAATTAGTGGGCCTTGTTGGTTGACAGGTAATACATTTTCATGGATTGTTATAAAGATAAGGCATAAGGTTTGTGGCTTTAATGTGAGACGCCATGTGCAGCAGAAAAAAATGTGCCAGTAATTCTGTAGGAATTGAAACACGAGTTTACAAATATTTTTATGTGAACTAAGATTGCATTAAATTTTTTTTCAACTGGACATAGGTAAAACAACTGTTTAGTGTTGTATATAAATAATGGTCACCGGTGCCAGTCTGTGCTTTTGCAATCTTTGTCACCATTGTTTCCCTACAAATTTGTTTACTCTATTACTACTTTACTTTGCAAGAAAGTGTAGAAATCACAGTGATACACAATGAGTGACAGGAAAAACACTGATTTAACATTAAAATTGTACAAAATGTGTAACTTAGTTAATTGTTTTAGGTTAATCAAAAAGGCATGAGACCATGTGAAGTTTGCAGTGAAAAGGCAGCATTGACTTACATTTCTTTTTGCTTTAAAATTCAGATAAAGAGTAAATGCAAAATCACATTTTTGTTTTAATTAAAATCTTTTACTGTAGTTCACTGTGGATAAAATGCAGAACAAATCCAAAGATAAGCACAACTGGATTTTTTAAAAAGGTTATTGCTTTTTGTGATATTTACTGGCACTTTATTGTTCTCCATTTAACATCCCAATTTCATTTCTGTTTTAGTTGAGATTTTCTGTGATACTGACTTTATCTAAAGCCTGAAGAGAATGGACAGGATTTCCTTCAAATCACATGCAGGTGAGATTTAAAGATGTTTACTTCTGTTTTTGTTAGATTCTGTCATTTGCTGTGTAGCAAAATAAAAATCCCTTATGGTTTTTAATGCATGCTTTGATGCAAGTGGTGAAAAACAAAGGTAGAAAAAAGTGGTTTTGTCTCTTAATATGTTAACCCATAGGAATGCTTAATACAGGTGTGTCATTCCATTATGAGGTAGACCTTATATTTGTCCTTGATTTGAAAATCTTACAAGAAATGGTTGTCATGCTGATTCATAGCTACTTTATTATGTCTAGACTTCAATGAGTATGTACTGGCTGTGTAAAGGTAGTTTATATGCATATACGTCATGCTTGCACTGATGATACAAATTATTGATCATTAAAGGGTAATTTCTCCCTTTCAGGTTGAGGTCCTTCCTGTGAACATGTAGAGGGGTTCTTGCAGTAGAAGCTTTTCACAGATATAACAGATCTGCTGGTCAATTTGATATGGAGTTCAGAACTGCATGTGTGCATTTTAGTAATTCATTACCCAGGATGTATATGATTTAGCAGTTAAAACAAGGACAGATGGTATTCACGTGATGGTAAAATCCAATCAAACAAAGCCTAGAATATGTACACAGTAGTTGAGGTACCTCATATCTTGGACAAGTTTCTCAGCTGACAGAAGACAGCCTGGAAGGTACCATATTTGTGGCCTGCTGAGAAAGAATGAGGATCCACCCTTCCAGAGTAATAAGGGCTCTGCTCTCTGCAACAGTTGTCCTTTTTATAATATTTAATGTTCATCTCTTTGTGTATCAGCATACACATCCCATGGATGGAGCAGATACCTTGCAGGGTGGTCAACGTGCCACATTTTCTCAAGAAATCCGCTCTGTGGTCAAGGCTCAAAATGCATTAACTGGAGACAAATTGAGCAACCAAAGGACTAATGTCTCAGACATTACTAATATTAAGGGAATGGTAACAAACAAAGCCAACAAGAAAATAGAACACACTTGGGAAGATATAGATGAAAGCAACAAAACAGCTATTAAACTTGCAATGGACAGAGTCAACCAGGAAGAACTTGTTTACAATTTAGACAAATTCAAGCTACAGTTCACCCCAAACAGTGTTGTAATTGTCGTGCAGGTTCATGACAGGATACAGTATTTGAAATTTCTCCTGCGTTCTTTAAGTGAAGCCTATGATATACATAAGGCTTTGCTGATTATCAGCCATGATTTCCTGAGCAATGAATTGAACAGAGTAGTACAGAGTATAGATTTCTGCCCTGTAAGTAAAATATCCTCAGTTCATTTTGTTGGAGGTAACTGTTGAACAAGCTCATGATAGATGCAAATTGTTTTTGGAGTTAGAAATTATAACTAAGAGAGCCATACATTTTATTAAAATGACCATTTTGCTTGGCATTACTTGAATACTAAAAATGTTTTAATTCTCAATATTCCAACACTCATCCCTTGACTCTTGAACAATGATGATTGATTGCATTATTATTATTATTATTATTATTATTATTATTATTATTATTATTATTTTATTGTGACAGCGTTTCTATAAAATTGATTTGAAAGCCACTTAAATGTCAGTTCCAAAATATAAGGGTTACGTAGGCTTCTTTATCTTGTAGGTGGTGCAGATCTACTACCCCTATTCCATGCAGGTCTTCCCAGATGTGTTCCCAGGAAAGGATCCCAAAGACTGCCCTAGGGATATAAAGAAGGAAAAGTAGGTGGATTTGCTACACTTGAGGGGTTGATTCATTTGTATCTTAAAATGGAGAAGCAAAAGTCCTTACTAACCTTGGTAATGACTGATGCGAAAAAGGAAAGGGCATTTAGGGAGTTAAACATTCATCCCCTTTTGAAGACCAAGTTAAAATTATTACAAGGTTTGCATTATTTATTGAAACAGCTGGATAGATAATGTATGAAAACTGAAATTGTTTTCTAGGGCCAGAGAAATTAAGTGCAATAATGCTGACCATCCAGACAAGTATGGTCATTACAGGGAGGCCAAGTATGCACAGACTAAGCACCATTGGTTCTGGAAGGTAAATATTTATGTTTAGGTTTGTTACATTGTATTGAGACGCCATGGCCAGGTGTACTAGCAATTCTGGTTCTGAAAAGAAGCACACTTTTAGAAACTACATGTATTGTCGATTAAGTTGAAATGACAGACTTCATTCCACAAAAGAAGTGAACATTTGAGTCACAATGATGACACACATTTTATGTAATATTCACATGATTTCAATAAACAACATTATTATTGCTGCTGTATTTCCCTCTGATTTACAACTTCTGATGTCATTGGTATGTTACTAATGCATAAATTATTTTATTCACCTCTCTATGATTTGATAGATAAATAATGAATAATAACAAGAATTGAGTTGCTTTGGCAAAGGTCTGCACCCTCTGAGTGCTTTTCTCATATGTTATATTTTAGTTTTCAGTGAAATGATAGTTTTGGTTGGTAATAAGATAAATCCATACAGTATGTACCACAAAATGTAAATTGCAAGTGTTAGAGATAATAGGTGTACCTGGGAGTCTGGTACCTGCCATTCAGGTTTAAATTAGTATTTATGCTGGGTTTTCAATGCTGCATGTTGGTTAGTGGTTTTTTCAATGTGTATTAATTTTTTTTTTTTTTGCTATGTTAGTTAAAATACTGGCCCTGAATGATGCTAAAGATAATAGCTTTTATTCCTATTTATGTGACTAATTCACCTAAATGTTTTCTGCAACAAGTTCTGAAAAATTTTTTTGGTTAACCACTTCTTTTAATGTTCATGAGGTTGAAATTTTGTTAATAATTGTTTTGCCTGAAAATTTTATTGAATTTTTAAATCACATTTAACATTATTCTTGACTAAGGCTGTTATTCCATGCATTTTTGAAAATATTATATGAAATAAAATATGATAATTTTCCATATTTTTTCCAGATTAACTATGTGTTCGATGAGCTTTCACTTACAAAGGGCTTTGATGGCTTAGTCTTACTATTGGAGGAAGACCATTACGTAGCTCCTGACTTCCTACATTCCCTCAGTCATATGAAAAACATTAGAGATGAGTAAGTTTAATTCCACTTTAAATATAAAACCTGTTTTTTTCACATCCCATTATGCAGTCACAGTCTGATAATGCAGCCATTTAGTGTCTTAATTACTTAGGCTGAAGATTATAACACATTTGATTTCCCCATGAGGACTAAGCACTTAAAATTTTTATGATCCTTATGTTCATTTGTGGTTGTTTCATCATGTTTATGTTAGGGCTCATTCCCATTGAAACTATCGATCTACCTCGATGGATCCAATTCTTGCTTAATGCAATCAGTCTAACAGATTAACAGTTGGCCTCTTGTTCCAAACATACTTTTTTTCCTTTATTTTACACAAGGCATGATAATCTGTTAAACTGATTGCATTCAGCAAGAGTCGGAGATGGATCAGTCTTTGTAGACTGATAGTTTCAATAGGAATGAACCCTTAGTCTGCCTCATAATCAATTTTACAATTTTCCAGAAGATTCAAATCGCTTGCTCACAGGTAGTAATAGACTACCAAGTTACTTGGTATGCATTATTGTCTGGTCACATTACTTTTGAGGAATATTTCACTTGCAAACATTGCAGTTTGGTGTAAGAGAAAAATCGGTGACCAAAACAGAGAATTTCATGATCACCATGATTGTGAAAGGGTCACATTCTGGTGAAAGGGAGGCTTTAACAATTTTTGAGACTTTTATTATTATCATAAAGAAATGACTTTTATGCATTCCCAAATGAAGAAATAGTTTAAAAAGAAAAGTTTGCCCTCATGATATCAGTTAAAAGTGAACCCCACTTCATACAAATTCTCACACTTATTGTTTTGTTTGATGTCATGTACAGTTGTAAAAATCTATTAGAGTATCTTGGATGTTGCCCATATAGCTTGTTAAAAGCCTACCTCTCATGTACATAATGCTTAGGGTTTTCCACAGGTGGTATACAGGTGCTAGAAATTACCTCCATGTCATACAATTTTATGTAAACATTATTTGCAGCAGTCTTCTGTGAACAAATAAAATGGTATGTGTTAAATATTTATTTAATAGAAATAACACACAGCTGTATCATATCATATTGGGTAAATTGAATATTAAAAGAGTTACAGCAATCCATAATAAAGAACTTCCTATCATATTTATACAATAGTTTGAGAATTTATTTTTTGAAATGGTATGTTGTCTCAAAGTAATTTGATATTATTATATCTTAACCACCAAATTGCTCATTTTGAACAGTTAAAACATTCTTATTTTTAGGAGTCAAAAGTCTGTGGGTATTCTTACCCTGGGTACCTATGACAAGAAGCCCACCTATGGTCCCCAGTCCAGGCAGGTAAGTAGCCAAGATGGTAATTAATTGATGCTATAATGTTTTGTAATGAGCTATAGCCACCTGTTATTGTGACAGTTAGCATCCATTTAAACAGCATAGCAAAACCCTTCGATTTCTCAAAACTTGATGAATTTAACTTGCATGTCCTTTATATCATGGAAGTGAAATCTGTATCAATGGCTACTTTACTTTTGCCATGATTCCATATTTGTCAATTTAGAATGCTTTCATATTTTCCCCATTTCTCCATGTGTGATATGTTATGCCTGTTAAGTAAACCCATTTACAATGGAATGATTTAAAATTGATATAAATCTTTTTTAATGAATACACTTACATAATATTTTATTGCGATAGATTTGTTGATTAAAAGTTCTGTGCTTTATGCATTTCTTATGGTGTGCTTAGTAACTGCACTTTTATATTAAAAGATTGCTTTGTCTAATCACCAAATTGAATCTCTTTTTAACTGCTTTTAATTTCTAGTTATTGTAGTTGTCTCTTTTTTTATGTAATACTCTGTGCCTCGAGGCAGATTCTCAAGATTTAGCAAGCAGATTCACAGGTTTTAATGCCTTACATAACAATTCCATATGATAAATGTGAAACCAAGACTATACATGTAAATTTATTGATATAAAGCTGTTTACTAATTGTCAGTGATGGGATGTAGCAAGTTGACAGTAAACCATTTCTGACCATGAAATTTTTGTCCCTATATTTAATCTGTTAGTAATTTTATGACAATTCCATATCCCATCTTTTCTCCACAGTAGAAAGTACTAGTATTACCTGTCATATGTCTACTGTACACATTTTACTCAGATCCTGTACCCATTATAGTCTCCATTACTCTAAGATGAATGTAACACATTTTTCTTACCTGAAATTTATTTATTTATTTGCTCATCAAAATTTCAATGTGATAAACAATATCAAGATAAAAAATCCCAATGCTTCACAATGTTTAATCAACAATTAATATTGGCCAACACTGATAAACTATGCTCCACACATTTGCATTTTGAGCTTTGACTTTGGATTGACCATTTCTACTATAGGGTTTGATAGTCTTCCTGAAGGAGTTATTTGGTTATGCAAAACCTGAACATCTTCAAGATGTAAGTCTGATCTACTGCATGCTTATACGGGGACCTTGGGGGTTAATTATAGCTTTCTGTTTAGTACATGGTGTTTGGACATGCTTAATATCTAACAATTGTGAAGCTCATTAAATTTTTCTTTGTATCAGAACTGGGCAGATGGATGTCCTGCAAGCTACTACACATACGGTGTATCCTGTTTGCTTTTTTGAAGTGTGTTTTCTTGTGTTTCATATGACCCCCAACCAAACATTGATTTAGATTATGTTGGTGTTTTGTACTAATATTGTATATAGAGTTTGTTATTTTCAAGCAGTGATTCTTTGTTCTTATCCCACCAAGTTTTCTTTATGATTGAAGTAAAAAGAAAAAATACAGCAATATCTGTGTGTTGAAATATCATTTTCACAAGCATGACACCAAACTGTGAAATATTATCATGGTCATATATCATTAATTGCATGAAAAATTATCAACAAGGTGTTGGACAATTAACAGTGCAGTATTTGACAAAAACATTCAATGGAGCATTCGACAACAGTTGTCAGTGCATTAAACAAAAAAGCCAGTGCAGCAATAAATGGCAATTATTAAATAAAGCATTGGACAGCATTATCAGTGCAGTATTGGACAGCAATTATTACTTAAGTGTTGGATAGCAGTTATTGTACCACCAGCGTAGGCGCTGGCGGTACACATGGTTTTAGTCCCGACCCGTATGTTCCGCCGGCTCCTGCGGCTCCTGCGGCTCCGCCGCCAAGTCACCGTTACCGCTTCTCCTCCTAGACGGTAAGGGCCTCCATACCCATCTCTTGGATTTAGGTCACCTATAATCTCAACTCTTTCCACGTAAAATTTGGGCTTTGTCGGTATTGGGGTCTAGGTGTGGCACTCATTGCAATGCACCCTTGTCCAAAAATGGCAAAATTAAATGCTAATTATCTCCCCTACGGAAGGAATTATGGGAAAAATTTCTACAGACAGCTTTCCAAAAGTCATATGTGTAGATTTCAAATATGCCCTTGGATTTGACCTTTGACCTTTATTTCAAGGTCAAACGGGCCAAAATTAAAAAAAAAACAATTTTTGCTGAAAAAAAAATTATTTGCGGTCTTATTCAGACACCACAAAGACTTAACTAATAATATTAATGGAAAGTGTTACCCTTCGGGTCATCTTTCATCTCCGTGAATTTGGGGTCAATCGGTGCATTTTCACGGGAGTAGCGGCCATAAGATATCGAAACTGAAAACTGTCTCTAATTCGGGAACCGTTAATGCTAGACACCCATTCTTTTTTGCATTTTGTAGGGCATTTAAAGCCCAACACTGGAGGTGGTCTCCGTTTTTTTGTATTCCATACGGTTTTCGAGTTACGCTGTATCAAAAAGTACATATTGGTGGTGAAAGCTAAATGTGCAGTACGGTAATGGATAAAAAATTTTGAACTCCGGAAAAATAAAACATAAGGCTTGGCAAAGCAGACAACTTGTGGTCAAAAATGACATTATTTCATCAAATTTGAACATCTGGAACTTCAGAGCACCTCCCATTTCAAGAATTTTGACCAAAATGACCTTTTCTTTATTTTAATTAATTTTTTCTGTAGGAAATTTATGGCACATTATGATAACTCCAAAATTATAACATTTAGTCCCTTATATCTCCAAAACTGGCAGAGATAGGTCCATAGTTACTATTGAAGTTGAATAGGAAGTCATATACTGGCAATCTAAATGTGACCTTAAAATTGACCTTTGACCTACTTTTCACCATGAACTGAACTTTGCAAATTTTGCTTCCCTTTTATCTCCAAAACTGGCAGAGATAGGTCCATAGTTACTATTGAACTTGAATAGAAAGTCATATACTGGCAATCTACATGTGACCTTAAAATTGACCTTTGACCTACTTTTCACCATGAACTGAACTTTGGAAATTTTGCTTCCCTTTTATCTCCAAAACTGGCAGAGATAGGTCCATAGTTTCTATTGAACTTGAATAGGAAGTCATATGCTGGCAATCTACATGTGACCTTAAAATTGACCTTTCACCTACTTTTCACCAAGAACTGAACTTTGCAAATTTTGCTTCCCTTTTATCTCCAAAACTGGCAGAGATAGGTCCATAGTCTCTATTGAACTTGAATAGGAAGACACATACTGGCAATCTAAATGTGACCTTAAAATTGACCTTTGACCTACTTTTCACCATGAACTGAACTTTGCAAATTTTGCTTCCCTTTTATCTCCAAAACTGGCAGAGATAGGTCCATAGTCTCTATTGAACTTGAATAGGAAGTCATATACTGGCAATCTACATGTGACCTTAAAATTGACCTTTGACCTACTTTTCACCATGAACTGAACTTTGCAAATTTTGATTCTCTTTTATCTCCAAAACTGGCAGAGATAGGTCCATAGTTACTATTGAAGTTGAATAGGAAGTCATATACTGGCAATCTAAATGTGACCTTAAAATTGACCTTTGACCTACTTTTCACCAAGAACTGAACTTTGGAAATTTTGCTTCCCTTTTATCTCCAAAGTTACGCTGTATCAAAAAGTACATATTGGTGGTGAAAGCAAAATGTGCAGTACGGTAATGGATAATAAATTTTGAACTTCGGAAAAATAAAACATAAGGCTTGGCAAAGCAGACAACTTGTGGTCAAAAATGACATTATTTCATCAAATTTGAACATCTGGAACTTCAGAGCACCTCCCATTTCAAGAATTTTGACCAAAATGACCTTTATTTTAATTAATTTTTTCTGTAGGAAATTTATGGCACATTATTGTAACTCCAAAATTATAACATTTAGTCCCTTATCTCTCCAAAACTGGCAGAGATAGGTCCATAGTTACTATTGAAGTTGAATGGGAAGTCATATACTGGCAATCTAAATGTGACCTTGAATTTGACCTTTGACCTACTTTTCATCATGAACTGAACTTTGCAAATTTTGCTTCCCTTTTATCTCCAAAACTGGCAGAGATAGGTCCATAGTCTCTATTGAACTTGAATAGGAAGTCATATACTGGCAATCTACATGTGACCTTAAAATTGACCTTTGACCTACTTTTCACCATGAACTGAACTTTGCAAATTTTGATTCCCTTTTATCTCCAAAACTGGCAGAGATAGGTCCATAGTTACTATTGAACTTGAATAGGAAGTCATATACTGGCAATCTTAAAGTGACCTTGAAATTGACCTTTGACCTACTTTTCACCATGAACTGAACTTTGCATATTTTGCTTCCCCTTTATCTCTGAAACTGGCAGAGATAGGTCCATAGTTACTATTGAACATGAATAGGAAGTCATATACTGGCAATCTAAGTGTGACCTTGAAATTGACCTTTGACCTACTTATTATCATGAACTGAACTCTGCTAATTTCTTTCTCTTTTAACTCCAAACCTGGCAGAGATAGGCCCATAGTTACTATTAAAGTTGAATAGGAAGTCATATACTGGCAATTTACTGTGACCTTGGAATCGACCTTTGACCTACCTTACGATGAACTTAACTTTGATCGTACCATTTTTAGTAATATATATATCTTTTGCATATTTTGAAAATTCTTGTTGATTGCATTTTTACAGCTTGTCAAGCACAAGACTGGTGGCTGTGTTCCTTATTTTGTATATGTGGGGGTCTATACGAATGTGTTTGCTCCAGCTGGTGGTACAATATTCGGAGGCAGTATCGCCTCTCTGATCCTCTAGTTACTACAGTCTTGGACTCCGACAGCAGTACTCGAGGCAGTTATGGACGATGGTCATCATTATTGCAATATATATATATATATGTATAGCTGGCAAGGCAATGTTTGATGATAAAGATTCCTGCAAAGTTCCCTGCAAGACAGTAATGGACAATTTTCAGTGTAGTATTACATAGCACCTTTTTGGGATTTATGCATGTATCAAAAACATAACTATACTAATCAGGGGTGGGTTGTGGGAGTGAATAGGTACTAAGTCTAATCATGGTTAATCTGGATCCAGACTAGGTTTAAGTGATCATGGAAGATCAGAGCCAATCAGCTTTGAACATTCTGGTATTAAGTAATAGATAAACACTTACCCTTTATTTCTTTGCAGCTGGTAGTGTGTTTTATTTTACAGACCTTAAATGGGTTGGGACCAGTCTAGTCATATTATCCTTTTGCATGGATAGATATTAGTATTACCCTATAATCTTTGTACTGCATTTCAAGTCTTTTTACCTTACTATAAAGTCAAAATCTTTGCACATCTCTTAATTTAAAGTTGAACAATTCTGCAGTTGTCTTTACTTGTGTTTATATCATGACAAAACTTCTCTTTCACTTTTTACTAGTTTTTGATAAATGCATGTTATTTTTAGTTCTTGCCAAATTTCCACTGCATCAATGTATCTCGTAGCTACCTTTCCTTGGTTAATACTTTAAGGAATTCAGCTATCATCTTCTATCAGGAATTGCGAAAAGCTTGTTAGGAACATATCTATATGGTGTATCTCTTTGGCTTACTGGCATCTTGAATGGATCTGGATTACTAGCATCCTGAATTTATAATCAACTACCTGTCAATTAAGATGAAACAATTCTATATATACATAATGTATACACAAAAAGATTATAGATAATATTTGCATTAGTTATTTCTTATTTTATGATCCTGTATTATTATGCTAGGCTGAGCCAACCTAACTTAAATTTGCCTACATAAAAGATGTAGTTTAACACAATATGCACATTAAAAATTAAAGAAGATGCTGGAGATCTTTCTTTGAGAGCTTTTGTTGCCAGAATTTTCGGTTAAAACACCATAAAGATCTGTTGCCCAAGGTTTTTCTTCACAACACTGTCAGAGGGGATGGTGGATGTTTGGGCCCCTGCTTCACTATGCATTTTACTTTGCAGGTTGATATAACAGAATGGATTTCATCCAAACACAACATGGGAATGGCTATGGACAGGAATTGGTGGGAAATTATCAGAAAATGTGCTCAGGTAAATAATAATTATTATTTGTAAAATTGTGTGGTGTGTTGCTTCGTTAATTGAATGTGAGATGTCAAAGTTAAGTTTTAAAAATTAACAGCTCTTCATATGAGATTCAAAATTTCACAATAAATACATTATGAACAACACAATGAAATATAATAAATTCCATTTTACCACCAAAATGGCGATTATCGCAATTATTCTGAAATCTGTGTTTGCCAGTCCATTGGACCACGTGGACCTTCATGGATGGCTACCCTCCTTAATAATCTCTAAAGATATAACAGAATGGATCTGGATCTCTAAAGAGATTATTTCAAAATCCACATTAAAAAAACCATTGGAAAGTATGGGAAAATTGTCATTTACCCCAGGAAAATCTGTTTTATGGCACTTCTCTGCTGTCACGAAGAGTTGTCATCCCTTTGAGAATATTGATATAGAGCTTTGTGAGATATAGGGTATGCAATCAGCCAGGGTAATGTATTGAAAGAAGTATCGTTTTTCTGGAATAAATGAAGTCTTTTTTGTTTTAGGTATTTTGTAAATTTGATGATTACAATTGGGACTGGAGTTTACAGTATGTAAGTTCTACCTGTATAGCTGGAGGACTGAAAGTGATGTTAATGAAGGGGCCAAGAGTGTTCCATATAGGAGAATGGTAAGTGCTGGTGGTAATCCATGTAGAGAGAACACAGTATTCTTTATGAAAAACATGAAAGTCTTTTTGTCTATTTGTAAAGTATTGAAATTGCCCACATATTGACTCCCTCATTCTGCTTTATGAAGATTTATTTAGTGATGCACATTCAAGTGCTATCACAAGCAGTTTTTAAAATTAAATTTTGATCCCTTTAATAAATCTTTTTGCAACAGTAGTCAGCAACAAAGCCAACATTTGTAGTCAGATATAGGCTGCATTCAGAACAGTGAACCAACTAGTCAGCAGGCCAAATATGGTGACCCACTAAAAAGCTTGCCATCTAATCCGCAAATAGACACTGAATAGATTCCCTGTTGGGAAGTATTCAAGTGGGTCAGCCATATTTGACTCTCATACTAGTTAGTCCACTGTTCTGAGTGCAGCCATATGAAGGTACATTTGCACCAAACATTGGTGGAGTATGGATTCCCAGTAACACATTAACCACTTCTACTAGTTTCTGAAAAGGGCTCAAATAAAGTCAACATGCCAAGGGATAAACCAAATGAATTATTCGATCAGCTGTTTCGATATATTTGGTCTATTGAAGGCATACTATTGAAACTTAACTGGTATGGTGGCATTTGGTTGGCTTTTGTGGCAAAAAAATATACTTCAAATGCATCTTTAAGTCTATCCTGTTTCCTTTTCAGTGGTGTTCACCACAAGGGTAAAAACTGTGATCCTCATGCCAAGGTGCAGCAGATCAGTAGCATGCTGGCAGCCAACAGACAGCACCTGTTTCCAGATAAACTACAAGTATCCCATGTCATAAATAAAAAATCTAAGTCACCAAAGGGAAATGGAGGTTGGGGAGACATAAGGGACCATGAATTATGTTTAAGTTTCCTTGAGCATCAAAAGCCAACAAAAACAACAAGGTAGCATACTTTGACTAGGGATCCAAATGTATGGTGTCAAGGCCTCCATAGGAACATATGTATCGTGATCCAGTTGCCAGTAGAAGATGGATGATGAAGGAGATAGTGTGTTAGCTCGAATTATCACTAAAGAGGGGAGGGCAGTGAGTATAAAAAGGATCTGAATAAGCAGTGTCATTAACTTGGAGTAGTAGCAGTAGAAGTTGTCACTGTATTTCCTTAGGTGAATGTAAATGCTTGGTGGATACAGATTACGTGAGCTCAATAGGTTATGAGCATGTTTGACAACCAATTTCTGTAGGTTTTCTCTGGATTATGCAAGTTTTACCTAGCTATAACTTTTACTGAACAATGAACATGTTACATTCTTGATATCTTGATAATGGGTAAATAGTACAGTGGATTCAAAACATTACTCGGGAGGTTGAAAACGTACAGTAGACTTTGCCTGCCACTTTGAAAGGAGGGTTGACTCCATCTATTGTACATGTATATCAGGTTGATCATGGCAGAAATTAATTGATATCAGACCTCAATTACTTAATGTTTCATAAAAAATTTAATATTGTATATTACAACATGTTGAATTTGGATGAATGGACACTAGTCTATGATTAAGATACATCACCTTTTGTAAATTTGCAATTGCTTCTCTTTCAAGTAACTTTTTCTGCGTGATCATTTTGTCAAAAGGTGTAGAACAGACATGGAATTGATTTAGTCAGTTTTCTATAAACATTTAGAATGTGTATATAAATTTAGTAATCAAAAGAGTAGTGGGACATGAACTTATTAGTCAATCATTAAAGCTTAGCATTTTTTTTGGGCTGTTCGAAGCTGTTTGTCTCAGTTTTAAATGCACAAAATAACCTTACTTTTTGGTGAAATGTAATTGAGCCATATTACTGTATATCAGTTTATTTTTTCATCCATGTTATTTACACTGAAAAACATGCTTTAAATAAAAAAAAAATACTTTATATGAAATCCAGTTCCATTTAATTAAGCAAAAGCACTTATTTGTAGTATAATTTACAACGCTAAAACTAGTTTGACACATTTACGTGTGCATTGGTGACTATTGCCAGTATCTCATTTTTCAAATGTTTTAAATTGAAGCAATATTTCATAGATTAATTCTTTTATTTAATATTTGTATTAACTAATAAAAAGATGATTTCTAAGATATGGTTTGGTATTCATTTATTTGTTTTTGCTGGTGAAGTAGACCATTATATGCTATACTCTTGGAGCTTATGGAGACCTGTTTCACTTACATGCACAAATGAGCACCAAAGTAAACATGGTTTAATATTAAGACAGATTTATAAATATACATGGGCAAGCAAATTACAGACTATGAAATGTTGGAGGAAATGCACTATAATTTGGCTAATTAAGTGCGTACCATTGGTGTGGCATGTAGAAATATCATGAGCGATTCTTATTAAATTATTGAACTAGATAAGCAGATTTGATTCTTCAATCCAAAAGTTAGATTTTATCATGCCTTATTTGAAGGCTGGTATATGCTTGTCATTTGTTTAAGTAGAGCCTCGTCTAAAAAGAAGGCCACATAGGTAAACTAAGCTGACTGGACCAAGGTGACATTGTGTCACATCTATCGCTGGTAATTATTTTCAATCCAGAAATGCTTGTGACAAAAGGATGCAAAATTTTGATTCCTTTCAACCATCTACTTAGTAACATTCTGTAAGATGCTGATACATCTGTATGAGAAGGAAACCCAAATCATATTTCAGTGTATCAAACAATGTTACAACTAATCACGTCAAAATGGATTTGAAATAATATATTGCCAAATGAAGAGGGGTGTGCCATATGTTATGAAAGTGAAATTATATGAAAAGTCTTTCAAGTGCAGCACCACAAAAACTAAAAAACTCATAAATCATAATATAAGAGAATGCATGTGAAACTGACATGCATTCTCTTAATATATATATAATATATATTATCATTCTAAATACAATATTGCACCCAAGTTGCAAATCAACACAAAAGTGAAGGTAGACTTAACCTCAAACAACCACTGGTTCTATCTACTTTAATGCAAAGCCCGTTTGAGCTATCCTCAACAACACATACTATCAAGTCTAGAAACTAAGGCCATTTTCACATTGAGCAGTAGTTTTCTGTACCACACCAGTTCAAATTTTCTTAGCATAAAATTTCAATCGGGGGGAATGTAGGTACCCCCTTTCGCAAGCCCTTATGCATCAGTCAAAATTCACTGGGTTAACTGGCCTTGTTAAGCATGGTGGCTCTGTTTAAGTGCATATTGCATAATTTTCATACCATTATTAATTTGCCAATCTCTCTAACTACAGCAATGCAGAAAACTATCGCTCTGTGTGAAAAGGGGCCTAAGTGAGAGAGAACCTTACAATTTGCAAATGCAAATGTTCTCCACATGATGCAAAAAATATCACTTGAAGCACCAAAATCCCATAGATATATGAAGTATCATAAATATCTGTATGCTAGGTTATGTTTATACATATATGTGGAGCATTTTGAGGTGCTTACATATATAATGGTGGATAATGTGAAAAGTGGTTATAGCAGAACCAGACAAAACACAAAAAAAAAAAACTTTATTCTTTCTGTTGCACAAATTCAGGTTTGCTGTTTGATAGGGGTACTCATATACAGAATTCAGACTAAATCATTTGAAAGACATCAGCAAATGCTGGTGACAGGCAAATTTTTCACATATTTCTGAAAACACTCAAATACTCATTTCCAATAAAAATACAGGTCAGGAAGAATGAACATTTCTAATAGCTGTGGTGTTGAAAAGACCATTATTATTATTGGAAGAAATGTGTTAGGTGAGACGGTTGCTTGCAAATACCTTTCCAACAGGCATCATTTACATAATGAACAGCACACACAAAGGTTTGCATGTTCATAATCAACACCAGTTTAACCACCTTACTTAAATTCAGAATGAATCCATGTACTTTTCAAATAAAACAGAGGTATATGATACAAAATGAGATACAGCGTATATACTTTACATTTTGGTTGCATATCATCTTGGACAAACAATAAATGTATGTTATGAGGTTATGATATACAATCTATTCCATGACTAAATCATTTAACTGGTTATTCTGGTTACTTAACATGTTTTACCCTCTTTAAAGTTTATTATTATAATTATTATTATTATTGTCACAGTACTTTACTTTCTCAATAATAATAATAATAATAATGTTGATGGCTTAAATTTGCATACACAAAGTCAAATATCTTTATATGTATTCTATTATATTGTCAAATGAAAATGTTTCGGAAGTGGGTTTTCTATAAGAAACATTACACTGTATACTGATAATTAATAGAAAACAATGTAAATTTACTATTAGTCTTAGAACCAAAACATGCAACTGATATTGATGTAGATGATATTTGCAAACAGATCACTATAGTCCAGTGCAGTCTGCTCTCTATGAAGTACAGCAAATAATTTCAATGTTACAATGATTTTGTACATCCTACTACAGTAATGGTACATTAACGTTCAAAGTGCCACTAGGCTTCCTTTAGACAATGTCAGGTCATAATGCAGCATGTAGCATACATAACCATTCAAATAAATAAAATATTCTAACATGTATAATTCCTATGATTCTATTATGTTATACATCCAAATAATGGGATAAAAATGTGAAAAAAAGCATTGTGAAAAACATAAGCAAACTAAAAAGTGGTACTGCGATCCTGTACACAGATATGAAACCTGTCAATAGTTAAAATGTATCCCTGTAATATTATTATTTGCTTACTGGAATACACACATCATGTCAACTACTGATCCAACAGTATTAATTGGTGAATAATCAAACCTATAATCTAAAACTGTCCAAAAACCACCAATCTAAATATCTATCAATAACAATTCCTAGCTCATTTTGTCATTGTTGAACAAAACATTGCCAAAGCACCAGACTTAATTAATCTCTGTCCATTCATATGCACTGATGTATTTGAATCCTTATTGAACCCTACTTACTGAACCAACCCCCAAAAATGAGAAATGTCAAGAAAATATTACTGTCAATTGTTTCCAATCACTTAAGATCATTATAGCAATAGCTTTGCCACAACCATTTACAATACAGACATCACTGAAAAAAATAACCCATTGGGTAAAGAAAAAAATTGGTTGTCAAGAACACTTAGAAAGTGATTCTTTTCAGTGAAGAGCACATCATGCCCAGGATGTATCAACCAGAAAGCTGCCAATGATGTAAGACCCACTGACTTCTCCCTCCATGATAAAACATGCCACAAACTTTCTTGATCTGAGGCACAAGCTCCCCCATTTTCAAAATTTTACAGCTATCATGAGAGCCATGCATGGGTCTAGGACTCTTTATTTTTGTTAGAAAATCTGAAGACACCCTTCACTCGTCATCAGTTTCTCCATCACTGGATAAAGTCTGTTGGCACTGAGATCTTGTGGGAGACTGAACAACATGAGCAATTTTCCTATAGCGGTCCAGCCATTCGTCCATCATTTGGCGAACCTGTGTGGGCTGCTTGCCAAACTTCTGCTGTGCAACAAGTAATCCACCATCAGTGACACAACAGTCTAACCAGTCCCTGAGAATGGCTTCCTCTTTACCAGTCTGCGTGAGAGGAAATAATAGAGTTGACAAACAAATTATCGATGTATAATCTATCATGCAAAATGCAAAAAAGCTAACTGCATTACGTCCCATTAGATGAACTGCTTTTTATGACACATCCTATTTGAGAAGTTTCAACTAACACAACTACATATCAAGTTAAAACATACCAGAAAAAAACTAATTGTAAATACAGTGGCAAATCAGGTACCTTGACTAATGGCATATTGCCACCTTAAAGCTACCATGATAACAATTTGAAGGTAAAGCAACTCTACAACAAACATAAACAGGTTCAAAAAAGATGTGTGCACGGAGCAATTACTTACCTCTGAGGCTGTGAGAAAATGAACAGGGAGAAGCTTCCCTTCACTGTCTGTCAATGGCAAGTAAGCAGTTTGAGCATCCTCATTGGTATCTATATTAGCACCAGCTCCTACGTTCTCATCTGTGTCTATCTCCATGGCAACTAAGGCAGAAAAATGCCCCCTGGTGTAGCCCAGAGCAATGGGTGTCTTCCAACAGAAACTCTGCTCCCACAACAGAGGCAGGTACACACCTAGAACATGATATAAAAATTCAATTTTACGTCACAAAGAAAATATGCATGATATGTACATTTGAAAAAACTTGACATGGAATTTTAAGTCACTTATGCTTTCTAAAAGTCTTCAAACTGTCCCAGTGATATGGTACAAAATGCAAGAGTCAAATGAAGACTTAAATGAAAATAAGTGTACAAACAAACACAGGAATTATTCTTCACATGAGATGCATTTACCTTGAAATCTTGCAATTCCAATATTTTCTCCTCTAAAATTCTTGACAAATTTAACTCCATAAACAATTATAGGTCTCCTTAGGATATGTGCCACTGCAAAAATATGGATCTGTTCCAGCGCAGCTCCTAAAGGATAAGAATACATATAAATTGTTATAGTAAGAAGATAACGCTTTTTTAAATGTCTACAACTCAAATTTGAAATCATCCTGGCAATAGTCTTCATTGTGAAACATTCTTTCAAGATATTCTAACCTGCTTTTTTCCCATGCTTTAGAATTGACTTTAAGAGTCAGTATAATATCACAACAAAAACTTACCTGGTTGGCCAGCTAGACTGAGAAGTATGGCCCAGTCTTGCTGCCACTGGTTCTCCTCTAGACTGAACTGCATGGTCTGGGCCTGTACAGACTCATACTCTTTCCATCTTGGATAGAATCTACAAACAGCAAGGTCATCCTTACAGATTACCAGATTTCCCAATGATATCATATGAAAACTTAATTTTCAACATATAAACACCTAAGATGATTATTAATTTCCCTTGATTTTAAAAGTGATTTTCTCAAGAGAACAAAAAAAAATTTTTTTTTAAATATTGTTCATTTGAATGTTGTGTATTTTAGCACAACAATCCTGTATTCCTGCTACAAATACAATAATAATAATAATAAACAATACTTGTATTTCCAAATATTCTTGACACAGGAAGGGTTAGAGTGTAGAGGTCACTCACGTGCAAGCTCCCTCAGTCAAGCTGTCTGACATGGCCCTCCGTAATGTGTTGTCCCTGTCAAAAATTCCCCAAGTGGACTGGAGCACTGAGTCTAGGAGGCAGTCCCCAGCTGTACGGTTCCACAGAGCATACAACCTACTGCCAAGCCTCTCTGTAATCTCATGGCTCCAATTGATGATTTGCTCTTCTACTTCCAATTCTACAACATATGGTATAAATGTGTGAAAAACAACTAGTATATGCAATTACACAAAGACATGATCAATTCTGCTTGGGTTTACTAAAACTACCCATAACATTTTAAAAGAGCTTTTGCAATATAAAATTTGAAGTTTGTTGAACAATACCACTTCGCACAAAAGATAAATTAATACAATATGCCAACATGTAAAACTACTGCATGTGTTAGCAAGAGTTTGTAGTTTTGTGATTGGCAGATAAAAACATCCAATGAAGTTCAGTTTTAGGTCCATAAACTTTACTTTGTTACTACATTAACAAATGAATTGTAAATTGAAAATATTACAATGATATCTTTTCATGCCACTTGTCTTGTTAAAAATAAACAAGAAAGAAATAAAACCTTACAGGTCCATAAACTTTATGTTGTTATTACATTAACAAATGAAATGCAAATTGACAAAATTACAATGATTTTTTTATGCTACTCATCTTGTTGAATATAAACAACAATGAAATAGAACCTAATGTGCAGCTTTTACACCTGGTGTTTACATTACCAATTACACTTGACATATTATACAGCATACCTAGCAGATTCTTTATTAGGGAAAAATCCATATTCTCGTCTTTATGTCAGTCATAGAAATCTCATTGATAATTTATCTGTTGTATATTTCACTGTGATTTATACATACATGGGCATCTGCCATGAACATATAATTCAGAACAGCAGTTATATTTTGCTTTATGAGTGGATCATGTTACAACATTATATACCTGTTACATGAAATCACTGTAATGCCTAGACCAGCATCTTATAAACTTGTGGTTGTGAGCTTAACATGGCACTATAGCATTGATTCTTTACAGATTATTTTTCCTGTGAAGGTGAATAAAAAATATCAGACACTTTTTTCACCTCAACATTTGGCATAGGTTTAGACTATAAAATGAAAAAAATTTATGTCCTGATATCCCGCATTCATGTTGCTTCACAATACTCTAAAGGAAATATGAAACATGAAACCATCCTGTTTCAACAGGTTGTTTTCAAAATCTGCTGTTGCTGGTAATATAACCTTCCCACAGCTGGGGTGTAGAATGGTTTTCTTCAGCAAAATGAAATCCCTGTTTTATTTGCATGCTTCACACAAAATTTTGGCCAGTGAAAATTGACACCCGTTTCTATGTCAGTGACAGTCACTGTTTCAGCTCAGATATGACTTATACTAAATTTAACAAAAAAAAAAAAAAAAAAGTATGCCAGAATGAGTCCTGCATACACCAGACTTATAACAAATGAAGATAAACTGTACATGTAAATCACATCAGTGATTTTGTAGAGCTAGGTTTGGGAAATCAATACTACAGTACGATTCTTATGGAAAGACATACATATCTGGTCAATTGAGGACATGTAACCTGGGGCCAGGATGGAAGATGATAACATTAGCATGGAGGGCAATCTCATTTGTAATCCAGACTTAGAGAATGCCATTATAGCAGAGCAGGCAGTTCAACAAGCTTGATGAGCAAACCCAAAAGGTAGTTTGGCATACTTTTTAAATTTAGGAATTTCCCCAAAGCAGCCATGCCACTATATGCCTTAAAACAGATAGGCTTACCTTGTGTAGTTGGCTTTTTGTAAAACCTGACTCAAGGCTTTACTTTCACCTTGCTTTACAGCTGTTCACAACAAGGAAGTTTGAAATGTGTCTGACAACATTATGAAGCAGCCGACTTAAACAAAAAAGGCAAAACTTACACAAACCATACCTTTTTGAACATCTCTATCTAATAATTCATCAAACAACTGTTTTTGGACAGGCCTTGGAAGATCTTCAATGTCTAAAATGATAAAAAAAAAATACATGCTCAACATGGCAATCTTCAAAATCCAATCTTCACAATATCATCAATGTTAAAATCTAAGAATGGATGCAATTTCTAATGCACTTTCTATATATTTTATAAATTTCATTATTATTTTTTTATTTATTTTCATTTATGTTAACACTACCACATATTCTCCAAAAACTATTTGCAACTCAGGGATATAAAAAATTAATAAATGGTCAGGTTAAAGCAAAAATTATTTTAAAATATCTAATTATTCAGAAATGTGAAAGGATCCAGATAATGTCTGTGGTAACTACTGTAACTGAATTTTAATTTCAATGTAAAACATTTGAATATTTCCACTTTATCTTGTATACTAGCTTAGGTACTGGTAAGCAGATTACCATGCAAAAAAGTAACAAGGTTACAACTTGGTTACGATATATATATATATATATATATATATATATATATATATATATATATATATATATATATATATATATATATATGACCTTTGCCCAGTGGGCACTGATATAGGATACATAACAGTTGGTCCTGAAATAGAACATACAGCACACAGGCATGCTGCAATTTTCCAATTTTTGGCCTCTCTCAACCTCCATCCCTTCAGCAGATTTGTCAACAATTGTGATCATTGGCTACATACTTCTTTCAAATATTTGCCTAAAAGTATTTCATTTTTTTTCACAAATTTTCATTAAATTGCCTTAGAAAAATATACTAGTAATTTGACTAAAATACGAACCATCATATGGTGAGCTCAGCATCATACTATGTTTCCTTTCATATTCCAATGTTTTCAGACTTCAGTGCATCCCACATATTATTAACTGCTTCATGCCGAGCAGTTATTTAAAAAATTTATTCAATTAGGTTTCTGTTTTTAGCCTTTCCTTCAGTCTACACAAACTAAATTGTATTGGTCAAACAGCCTTACTTTTATGTAATGAATTAAAATGTTTCGTGTTGAAAAGAATTATTTCAGGTACGAAATCAATAGAACTATTGTCCTGCTTAATTATCAGTAAGAATGCATGCCAAAATTATTTAGGGACATGGTGATTTAATTAAATAAAGATTTATTTTTGACATTTTAACATATATCAGAGTTATTTCAGGTATTCAGTAGTTAAATCAGTTCATCCTCTATACTATCAATGCGTACAGATCTATGGCTCAGTCATTTCAGGTAAGATATGCTGAGGTGAATGCATTCATCTGGACTATGGCCAAAACAACCAGGTTACTCAGCATACAAACTAGCGAACTTACCCCATTCCTTTGACTCAGGAGAAATCATTTACTGCTGAATATAGCTCACTGGGATCATCACAAGATCCAACTCAATAGTCATTAGTGGTTTGGTTTGCATTTATAATACACAGTATTATGAAATAAACAGTTAAAAAACTTATTAGGGATACCTTAAGGGTAAACTAACCCATAAGTAACAGAATGCACCTCTATGTTTACAATTGGCCAATCCTTCTTGTGTTATTGTGTCATTAAGTACTCCAAACATTTTATGATAGTACTTGTTTCAGCTTATAAATCACTATTTTTATCCCAACAGAACAGACAAACAATCTCTGGTTTACTATAAGGACAAACATGTTTTCAACTTTTCCCACCATAGAGTAATTCCACAGGATTACCTAGTCTAAAACATCTTTTACCCTGGAAAACCTTCAGTGACATCTATTTATTCCATTTCAAGTAATCCGAAGTCAGTTACTACTACTCTATATATGTCTATTTTAATTGACATGCACAAAAAACAAAGGGGTAATATTGTGAAATAGCCCAATAAGACCAGTTCAAGTTCAATAAGACTAAAATGTATGCAATGATCTATGAGGCCATTTAGAACAGATCTGAGGATCTTATGTATTTCAGTTGATCTTGTATCAAATGAAATCCTGTACATTTCCAAATTAAGACAGTCATATTGTAGAGAGTAAAATATAACAATTTTCTTTCTTATTGCCAAAGATGACACACACTGGGCACAATTTCATAGCAAATGGTATAAATGTATCCAGCCTGCATCTGGGGCAATTTTTACTCACTTTTAACTAGTAGCTTACCTGTTGAAGGCTTAGAAGATTGCCAAGCTAAAAGTCCAGATTATTTGTGGGAAACCGTGTGGGGAACTGAACAAATGTTCCTTATATGTAAACAATACAACACTGTAGTATAGGTACATGAGGTTTCATTATGCAGGGCCAGCTCTAACACAGATAATGTGCTCATGTTGTTTGGGTGTTCTGACCACCTGAAATTGCCTGTAAACCACAGACTCGAGAATGGACAGAACTACTTAATAAGCTTTGTTCTTTTTTCATTTTTTTCATTTGTTCATCTTACAACTACACACTTACATATACATGTTATCTGGTCATCTAATGCCAAACAATATTATATTTTGCAATCTAAAATATCCCTGTCTGAACTGTCCTGTCTGAATGAGGCCTCGCATATCATACAGTAAGACAGTAATCTTACCTGTAGGGAGTGCAAAGGTAGCGCACTCAGTGAGGAAGTAACAAGGAAAGTCTCCTTTCCTTTGACGGATGGAAGATGAAATCTCACGCAATATTTCTGCTGCCAGATCAGGACTGACATGTGAAGGCATGCGTTTAGCTGCTTTACTGGCTACATCTGTGCTGGTTAACAAAACTGCTAACATGTCCTCTCGTTGAAAACGTATGGCTAGATGAACGATAGTGTACCCTGGCACAAATGCACTAGGTCTATTTAGTATAGCCACCTCATCAGCTGTCAAATGTCTTGCAGGGTCACCCCCTGACTGAATAAAAGCCTCCACAGCCTGAGCATCTCCTTCTACAACACCAGAACAGGCATTCAGCCACAACCAGTCACTCTCACACATGCGGTTCCTTATCTGCTTGAGACGCCTTCTTTCCTCTTTATTCTTTTCTTGATATATAGTGGGTGAAGGAGCTGAAGCAGAGGCTCCTCCTGAGGCCCCAGCTATCACCTCAGCACTACGAGCAGCAGGAGGAGAGCGAGGAGCACCTTTTGTGACTGCAGATATGCTACTTGTTAAATTTGAACCACTACTAGAACAACTGGTACTACTGCTGCTGCTGCTATTTGTGTTCTTATTATCACAAGCAGCACTATTCTCCTGTATAGAAGGTGAGTCTATGTGTCCATCCTCTGCACTTGCAGTCTCTGCTGCTGATGTACCTGAAGAAAAACGTCCGCGAGCTGTGCCACATATGACACACTTCTGTGAACGAGGCCAGTTCTCATATGTGCAAGCCTTGCAGCACCATTTTATCAATGCTGCAGCAACTGCTTTATTCCTGTCATTGTTATGCTCCTTTGTTGCCTCTGGTGAGCTTGGTGAGTTCCGTCTGGCAGCATATCGAGATCCTGAGGGTTCTGATATATTTACATTTATACTAAGAGGTTTGGTAAAACTATGAGTAGGAGAAGTTGGGGATGGAGACTTGAGTCTTGGGGTAAGACACTGTGTACATTTAATGGCTCTAGGCCAGTTGAGATAGGTACAAACATGGCAGGACCATTTTTTTCCAATGTCTGAAGAGGTCACCCCTGAGGTACTACTACCACTGCTTATGTTCCCATTGTCCACATCTTGGCAAATCAAGGGAGCCATTTTGTAGATATCTTGTTCCACTGTCTCATCATTGATGAGCTGTGGTGGGCGCAAAGCACGGCACAGAGTACAGCGTTTAGTAGCTGGGAAGTTTTCATAGGTACAATATTCGCATGACCACTTCCTCCCCTCATTCATGATGGAAGGCTTTGGGTACCAAACAAAATTGTTCTCCTAAAATAGTAAGGAAAACTATTAGTGACAGTCATAAACATAAAAAACTTGCATATAACTGAAACTGACATTTGGTATTATACTTTGCATTAACGAATATGACAAAATCAATGTGAGCAAAAATAACAAATGCAGAGTACAAAATACTATAAAAATTTGTTACTGGCAAAATACTAAGGGCACTTAAAGGTACATACGAACTGAGCATCGGTGGAGCGTGGATTCCCAGTAACACATGTAAACCACTTCTATTAGATTCTTATATGACTCAAATAAATTCCACATGCCAAGGGATAAACTGAATAGATCACTCAATCTGCCATAAAAGACCTTTAGACTGCTCCTTTCTTTAAATTTTTGGTTGTAAATTTAACCTACTTCGGTGACCTACTTTCCTGCCCCATTGACATACAGCTTAGAATGCCAGCAGAAAAATCTGTTCAAACATCATTTTCAGGTAATATTAAAAAATGCCTTTTGGTAATTCTCTTAGTTATACTACTTGAAACTATATGCTGGCATTTATTTGGTTTTTGTGACAAAAAATTGACTTTGTATGCATCTTTAAAATGTTTACAAACAGTAATGTGAGACTTATAAACCTTACCTGGGGAAACGCTAACACTCGCCAATTTAGCCAAATGCTAAAAACTGACATAAATTGGCTAAACAGAAAGGGCTTGATTTGACTTGTTTTAGTCAAATTATAACCATTTGGATAACAAACTGACAAAAAAATGGTGATTTGACTAAGCGTATCATGACCAATCAGTTTACTGCTTTGTTTGACAAAGGGTATTGATGAACAATTTAGAAAAAATTAAAAAAATATGTACAAACTGCATTTTGTTATTAGCTGCATAACTTCTCTGTAATCTGAATACTTATACCAAAAGCAATTCAGATTTAGTTTAATGAATTATTGATTTAAGAATTATGGGTACCATAATAGTGTAATTTTCATACAAGTACCTACTTGTAAATGGTTCATTTGTCACAAAACATCATCCTATTTAACAAATATGTTGTCAAGCATCATTTGGAAAAAGTCCACTGAGACCAGTACTTACAGATCCTAATATGGAAACTCACCCATGCTGATATTCCCTAGAGCACAACTCATCATAAAAAATATTGAACCTAAAGATTAAGGCTTTTCTTCAAGATAAAGTGAATATTCAAGTGAGGGTTAGCCTTTCCTTACTTAGTACCTAATACATACTATTACTATTTGGAATTGCATACATATAAAATCAAATATGTACCAGATTATAATTGTGTGATATAATGAGAATCTGAGAAAGCACCATTCTTTGTTGAATAAAGGTATGATACTATTAAAAGCTAAAATACTGTGATGTACAAATCAATAACAGACTGATAAAAATAATTATGCTCGTTTTCTTTAGTCAAAGTAACTTATATGTTACTGAACTGTCAGCATTTTAGTTATGAACCATATAAATAGCAATACAGTTTTATCTCCATCCCTGCTGATATATCATATTTCTCATATATACATACAACTTACAAGCATTTCCATTACCCATATAATAAGTTTCCATACCTCATAATCATAATACACCATAGTAACTTAAAGCATCTATTCATCTTAAAAAGAATTGGGATATAATATTATATTGCTGTACTTGATGCCCATTGCATTAAAATGGGTTCTTACTTGACAAACTAGAGCCAATTTAGATACTTTGATCACTTCCTGATAACTATTCTGGATTTCTGGTACTGTTTGTCCCTTCTCTGGCAGCGATACTGCATGATTGACCTTTAAACAACCTTACCGTGAAAAATTGGGGAATAGACCCTTTAAAGTGCTACTGATTTCAAATCATTAACACGTGTCCCTCTGCAATGATTGGGGGGAATCTAATTTTGTTATAAAAAAGAGACATTCTCAACTTATTACTTTCTTGAAAAGCACATCCGACAAACATTACAGGAATCTTTCAAGGATTTATGAATAATAAATATATCCATGCTTACCATGATCTTATATTAAACAGTGGTGCTTTTCCACAGTAATAAACAAATCCTTGTATTCCGTAAGTAAACACCATCAAAAGTATGCATGGCGTCTTGATATCACTTGTACTTGACTGTCGAGACGAGCTTTCTGCTCAGCTGACAGATGAAAACAGATAATGATGTACCTCGAAATGTAATGGCCCCATATCAACCACACCTAAACCCACCACTAACTAAATTTAAAACGACCTACCTTAAAGAATCAATATTATAAGCAGGTTGAAGTTAACCCCGACGAGTATTTTAGAACCAAAACAAACTCAGAACATGGTGTAGAAATGCAAACAAAAGGTTCGTGACGTCATTAACGGAAGTGGTAACGTAAGATGGATGATAGCCCACGCAAAAAGATGAAGTTGCGTATTTTCATACGATGCCACATATTGTGCTTTACTTATAAGTGCGCATATTTTGTAGTGACACTCCTTAACTTTACTGTGATATGTTTATATAATGTGCAGAACATGTGTTACCTAGGGTATTTTAATAATTAAAATGCTATCGTCTTTACGGTGCGCCTTGCAGTAGTTGTGAAAAGTGAGATCTAACGAAAGCATGGACAGTTTTGGAAAAGACGGAGTAGTCCCTGACGTAATTGATGCTGCACCAACCTCTCTTTTGCAAGTACGACAATTATTCTTAAAGATACATATAAAACATGACATGGGCTTATTTTATGTCCATGACACACATACTGACAGACAAAGCAAAACATCCTAACTTCCAATTTACTCATTGAGTACAGTACGTGTATACTTACCGACTTCCTAAAACACATACGTGTACTTGATACATGTACTTTCGCTTCATGCTCACAAGAGAGGCCCACAATGTTTTTTTTTTCTATCTGCGGTGTTGAGATAATCGTTTTTCTAATACTTTACAGCTGACCTACTCTTTTGGAGATGTTCAGCCAGGAATGATCTTGACACCAACCCAGGTATTACATGTATAATTTATAAACATAATATCCACCCCAGTGTTTACAATGCAGTTATACAGAGCATTTTTTGTAATTTCATTTATTAATTTATTTTCTGTTAATTAACTTATTTATTTTGTCTTTAACTTTTGCATTTAAGCAAGTATCTGCACTGTTTAGAAGCAGAAACAGCTTGTTGATATACAATGTACAGTACATTTATGTGGCTCATTTAGTTTATATATAATATAAAGCATACATATTTAATGTTCCTAGAAGAAGAAATGTATTCATATTGTATATTTGCAGGTAAAAGATCAGCCTGCTGTGAAATGGAATGGTGATGATGGAGCATATTATACACTAATTATGAATGGTACCTACATGTAGGCTTGTAATTATAACAAATAATATGTGGAGGGAAGGAGTCTACCTAAAATGCACAATACAGAGCAATTCACTAGAAAATACTACTCCGGACCCGAGTGAACACAGGAAAGGTCATTCCCAAGAAAGTAGGGTGATATAAGAGCAAATTTTAATACTAGTTGCCTCGGACATTATTTTCTATATTGCATTGCGCTGTCTGCAGTGTATTGTGCATTTAATGAACACCAGAGGGAAGCATTTAACTGTTGGATTTGATGCAATTACACTTGGATCTCTGTGAAAAATTATATATTAACATCTGGAAAGACAAAAGAAGGCTATTTCTCTCGTATGTCAAATATTTGGAAGTTTTGCTTGATAGCAAAACATAATATAATGTCAACTAATATTATTAAATGTTCATCTTTTTTGGCTAAATATGATTTTGTTAAACAATATGTTGTTAAAGCTTAAACAACAACTGACAGGCCCATAGCCAGCAATTTCAAAGGGGGAAAAAGTGGACCTTTTACCATAAAATCCTCAAGTACATAGTTCAAATTTTACCCAGAGTGGACCTTTTCCTAGCAAAAAGGGTGGTTCTTTCGAACCCTTGAACCCCCCCCCCCCCCCCCCCCCCGGCTACAGGCTTGACTGAACATGTTAAGTTACACATATAAAAAGTTGATTTCACATACAATGTGATTTATATAAAACATGTATGGTTATGCCAGAGATTTGAATTCATTTTTACCTCACTTTGTAGACCCAGATGCCCCATGTAGGGAGAATCCAAAGTTTGGGGAATGGCATCACTGGCTGATTACCAATATCCCAGGCAATAGTGTCAGCCAGGGAGATGTCATGTCAGAGTATGTTGGAGCTGGCCCCCCTAAAGATACAGGTGCAGCATATTTTACTTGCCTTTATCAATGGTCTTAAGCTAGGATGTGGCTGTTTGAAGTATTTGAATCATTACTAGAAAAACAAATATTTAAATAAATTTAAATGTTTGAATCAGTCTGAAGCACTTGTTATAAAGTGGACCAGATAGTCACATGTGGTCAGAAGGGGGCTAATGCATTGGCTGAAAAATTATAATTCTCATACCCTTCAGTGTTCCCATTGCACAGGTCGAACTACAGTACTAGTAGATTGTTTGCATTGCCTTTGGTAATTAAACAGAGGTCTAGGTGTGTGACATGTAACCAATGCACTTCATGTACATGTATATTTCATATTGTTCTCTTCCCATAAAGAAAAACTTGTATTTTCAGGGTTGCATCGCTATGTCTTCTTGTTGTTTAAACAGTCTGGAGGGAAACAGACATTTGAGGGTCTTCACAAGCTCACCAATCGATCTGGCAACAACAGAAAATCCTGGAAGGTGCGAGATTTTGCCAAGAAATATAACTTGCAGTTGTTAGCTGGGAACTTCTTCCAGGCACAATTTGATGATTATGTACCCAAGTTACATCAGCAGCTATCTGGAAAATGATGTGAACATCATCTTGAAAAGAACATACTGTAGAAGAGCACTGATCATAAATGTAATTGAAAAAGGGTCTGTTGTTTATTTGATAAGATGGATTAAAATTAGAGTGTGAATTTTATGAACATCTGCTTAGTTTATACATTAAAGTTTAAACTTTAAAAGATTGGAGATGCTTTATAATTTGTTTTCTTTGATGTTTGTGCTTTTGATAGATGCATTAATGTGTATACATTTTGCTTTAATTTGAACAAATTAATAATTTCATTATTTGTTTTAAATTTGTCCATTCCTATCTAGAATGTTTTGTTACTATTGAAAGGTTGGAGGATGTAATGTTTGTGTAGAACTGTGGTAAAATCACCACAAAGCAAAATGAAAGATGATATTTTCCATAAATCAGGGCATGGTTCCCATGTGAAAATTTGTCTCATTTAACGTTCCCTTACGGCTCTCAGTCTATTCTAGAACATTTGGCTTTTTTTTTTTTTTTTTTTTTTTAGTTCTAATGTTGTTCTGTAATTAATATAACAGTTCCTTAACTGTTTTTGGGAAGTCCTTCAGTATGTCCTAGAACAGATTAAGAACATTTTTCATTAAAAGAGAAAAATGTTCTAGGACAGCTAATTGAGAGCCATAAGTGATCCTTAAATGAGACAAATTTTTGCAGGGGTTGTTTTCTGCATTTATATTCTGAGTTTGATATTAATGTGTAAGGCAAAAGTCTGCAGAGTTTTCATACTGTTTTAAATGTTTAACAGATTTTTGAAAATATTCAAGTCATTGTATTTGATTTTGTTGTTGTCATTCCCATATGTATTGCTTGAATTATTGATGTATTGTCTTGGTCTTTAACACCAACTGTTGCTCCTGCCAAGTATATGTGGAAACATCTGCTTGTTGACTAAAGTGGAATCCAGCCTTTGAAAAAATAAAGGACTAGAAGTCTATTGAATGCATTTTCTCTTTAATTGCGAGTATGCCTAACTATACTGAGGAAAATTAACCGATTGTGAGCCATGAACTCCCCTTCCATTGATTATTCTTCCATCTTCTTGTCCCTGAAGTTCGGAACTGAAAAGGCACCGTGTTTTTATGTACAGACACAGATGTGTCTGTACATATTGCCATCACCTGTGTCTGTCGTCGCCGTCGTTGCCGTCGCCGTGCACTTTCCTTGTAAACACGATAAGTGGAAGGCAGTTTTACTTTTTGGCTTTATATTTACAGAGCTGATGAATATTCATAAAACGCAGGTCAAGTTCGAAAATCAGCATGATCGGGCCATTATTGTAGAAATTATGCTGTTTTTTCACTTTTCAGCATATATGCAACACTGTAAACACATTTCAAGGAAAACCGATAGGCCTGTTGTCATGAAACTCACAGGAGTAATCTATCTTACTAAAACGCAGGTCAAGTTCAAAAATCGGCATGATCGGGCCACTATTTTAGTAGTTATGCTTTTTTTTTCACTTTTCAGCATATATGCAACACTGTAAACGGAATATAAGAAAAACAGACAGGCCAATTGTCATTAAACTCACAGGAGTGGTCAATCCTGCTAAAACGCAGGCTGAGTTAAAAAATCAGCATAATCGGGCCATTATTTTAGAAGTTATGCTGTTTTTTCAAATTTCCTCAGATTCAATTCTTAGGCATGTTAACAGTTTCATTATTTAATTAATAAGATACGTGAAAGTGTTTGTTTGACATTTCCTGCATCTTTACAATATTGTTAGTTGATTTTGTAAAAATGATGGTAAACTTGTTATCGTGTATTGTGTAATAAAGTTTCAAAAATGGAAATAAACTCATATCATTGCAGTTTGTCAGATTCAATCATTCACTATGTTCAGAATCTCAGAATGGAAGAAATTGGACATTTAACACTGCTCTATTGATATTTTTCCCATGTCATCAATTTTCTTAGTTGATCATTTAAAAACGGCAGAAAACTGTTAATTTTGTTTTATGTGAAAAATTGTTAAAAATGGGAAAAAAAACATTTCAGAACAGTGCGGTCTTGTTTACATTTTGGCATTTTCAAGTTGTGACTTTGAAGTTCCATGGGCCTGAAGACCTTTGCTAGTCACATTTTCTGAATATCCATGATACTAATATTTTATTATTAAAAATTGATGGTCATTATGCTGTTAAACATTATGTAATATTGCATCAAAATTTGAAAAAAACCTATTTTGGGCACTGCTCCCATGATGACCATTTAAGAAAAACCATGTCACTTACTGTTCTCAAATAGTACAGTAAATATGTACAGATGTGTCTGTACATGTTGCCATCACCTACGTCTGTCATCGCCGTCGCTGTCGCCGGCGCTGTGCACTTTCATTGTAAACGCGATAAGTGGAAGGCAGTTTTACTTTTTGGCTGTTTGGTAATTCTTACTGCCAGTTAAACAGTTTTTTTGTGAAAATTTAATTTTTCACATATTGGCATTTTCAAGGTGTGATTTTGAAGTTCCACGGGCTTGAAGACCCATGTTAGTCACATTTTCTGAAAATCCATGATACGTATATTTTATTATTAAAAATTGACGGTCATTATGCTGTTAACCATTATGTAATATTGCATCAGAATAGAAGAAAACACAATTTTGGGTGCTGCTGCCATGATGACCATTATGGGAAAATCGTGTTACTTATAATTGCCATACTTTCAAAAAAGAAATACAGGACTAAAATGCAGCCTGAGTTGGAAAAGCAGTCTAATTGGCTTCTTTTTCTGGAGGTTATACATTTTCAAAGTGTGAACTTGAACTCCCATGGGCCTGAAGCCTTATGCTTGTTACACATTTTACTTACATTGGTATTACCTGTTGAGCATAATTAAAATTTGATGTTGAATTTGCAGTTTAACATAATGTACTTTTGCATCAGAATTGACAGTAGCCTATTTTGTGCATAGTTATTTCCTGTTTTTTGTCTGTACATTTGACAGCTTTGCTGCCTTGTTTAGTCTTACAATTAAAAGCAGCAGTGTTCTCACACGCAATATTAGTCCAGGCTAAGTTTTTGTGGAAAAATACGTGGAAGTGTGGTGGCACAGTTTTTGATTAACGGATTGCAGCAGTTGAGCAGCTCAGCTTGTCATCAAAGGCGAATGTCATCTCGGTAGCTATTTACTACCATTTTTATTATTCCAACTCAGCAACAGCATGTTTTTGTGAGAGTGAATTATTTTGCCTGAATTTATCACATACAGCGGCAACGATGATACCTGTGACGGACTTTCAAAGTAAGTTTTCAAACGGTGGATAATCAACAATGAAAAGTGATGTTATAGCTGGCTTATTTTGCAGAAAAACAATTATTATAACTATAGTCACGAACATACTGTATGAACACGTCGACTTGCTTACCACTACAGTGTGGCATTTTCAAACAGCATATTTAATAAGCATACAGAAATTGCAAGGTTTTTTAGCCAGTGTGAATACATTAAATTATGTTTTAGTTACTCTTAGGATTTATCGCAGAATTATTTATAAGCAAAATATGATCATAAACATAAGTCGAACACTTTAAATAATGATAAATGCAAATTTTCGTTGCTTAACAAATGACGAAATGGACTGTTATAAAACTATTTTTAGATTGAGTTTTTAAAGCAGTTTTGTTTCAAATGCATATATCTTAGGTTGATTTATCTGCACATTTTTCTTATTAGCTAAATGTTTATATATAATGTAACTGTTTGTTTATATTATATAATGTGTTATTGTTCATGTAATAATATTAAAAGAAATTCATTTTGACAGTATTTTATGATAGGTAAATATACACACATGATATGTCCAGATAATATATTTTTCATTTTTAAAAAGTTGACTCATAGTTTATGAATTGGTTACTTGAAGCTTTGAACAGAGTGGTTTTCTTTATAGTAGGAGGGTATCTCTGCCCACAGAGATGTTCATATTGTTCTTGGCATTATGTAATTGGATGATGGGAAATAGTTTCATTATTTAGACTGAAATAGTTGTCACAAAAATATGAATTATTGACAAAGCTACTCATTGAAGAGAAAAAGGATAAAAATTCAAGACATCACATTTAAACATTACCAAAGTGTTTCACAACAATGTACATTTGTCATTATGCTTGAAGAGACTTTCATATTTTATATTGTCCCAGGCCAGTAACTAAATGACCAACCCAGTAATGTATGATCTTACATGCCTAAAGGGCTTGTAATATTGTATCTAAATGTCACATGACACTAAGCTTTTCAGCTTGATAAGGCCACAGAACTTGGCTGTGATACAAAGTATTTAGTTCATTGGCAATTTAATGTGATATGCTGCAGACAGGTTTTTGTGCAAAATAATTAAGGCATTGTTTGTTTTTAATATATAGTAACATGTCAGTTGTTTGTTGAATTTTAAAATCTGAAATTAATCAATGATTTCTCTTGAGATATATCCCCCAACAGTTTCTCTTGAGATGTATGGCCCAAATGCTCTGCATTCCTAACTCTGTTCATATAACTAAACAGCAAAGCTGACAAATATACAGACACCATACTGCAAATAAGGTAGCAAAGCTGACCAATGTTCAGACATTCAGATTAAAAAAAAAACAAATAAAATAACACCAAATAATGTTTTGGCCAATTTTGATGCACTATTATATAATGCTTTAAAACAGCATAATCACTCTTACCCTCTTACATTATGTGCTACAGGTAACATGGACATTGAAAAACTAGCAAGTTATTCAGTTTCATGGGCCATAAAAGCCACTGAAAATGCTAATGTGTGAAAAATAAGATATTCAAACAAACAAAAAAAGAAAAAAACAGAATAAATGTAAATGTAAACTGATCTTGCTGCTTTTTGAAAGCAACCTGCTTTGTTGCCAAACAAAGCTACACAGTAAAAATTAAGTAAAACAGAAATACCGTTTGGAAGTTATGGGGTGAATGTCACCAAATTGTCCATAAAAGCTGAATAATTACTGTAAATGTGAATGGATCATGTCAATTTTCAAAGTAACCTGCTTCTTTACCAAACAAAGCTACTCAGTAAATTTAAAATAAAACTAAAATGTGGTTTGGCAGTTATGGGGCAAACATCATGTGTCGGACAGCGATGGCAATGTAATGGACAGACAGGCCAACCAGAATATCTGATGACTTAAATCAGCATCCATGTTTTATGATTATATTCCCATTTATTTCAGAGATTGGTGTTGGCCTGGCAGGATTTGGTGTTGCCTTCTTAATTCTTGGGGTGCTATTTTTCTTTGACAAAGGTCTTTTAGCTATAGGGAATGTGAGTATTGTCTTGACCTATGTACTTTTTACAGTTCAGTACAGATGGCTTACAATTTTAGAATTGAGAAAAATGAGAGATATCACATGGTAAATGTGTGTATTTGATTTTGCCTTTGATTGCTTAATTATCTTACTTGCATAAGAATATAGCAATGCTGAAATCTTAGAAAGCTTTTTTGTTCTTTTTTCAGATTTTATTTATATCAGGCCTTGCATTTGTAATAGGACTAGAAAGAACATTTAGATTTTTCTTTCAACGTCATAAACTCAAGGCTACAGGATTCTTTGTTGGTGGCATGGTTGTTGTCCTCCTTGGATGGCCCATTATTGGAATGTGTGTAGAAGTATATGGATTTGTTCTTTTATTTAGGTAAGTTGGAAATAAATGCATACTGTAAAACAACTGTATGGACAGAAATATTTTCCAATCAATACACAATCACCTGAACAGAGCACCTTGTTAGGTGCAGTAATGGTTATTAAACTAAATGTTGTGTGAACTATTTTTGGGGGGTTAATTTGCTGAACACAAAGGACGACCTCCTTTTATGACACTGTGTGAAATGTTTTTCTTTTCAGTGGATTTTTCCCAGTAGCAGTAAATTTTCTACGAAGAGTTCCAGTTATTGGAACAATTCTCAATATGCCAGGAATTAGTGGTGTAAGTATATGCAGTAGATTATAGAACCATCTCTGTACTTTTTCCATAGAAGCCTTCGTGTAAACAGATTAAAGCTTTTATATTCACCTAATATCTTTACCCTAGACACATATCAGAATGCATTTATGCTGCACCTTTGCAACTAGCAGGTGTCCAGACAATGAAGCATAGTTATCAGATGGACATTATGCATGCAAGTTAGTCAGTTTAGGATTATGATTGCTATTTCTCATGCTATATATTACTTCATATAATGTATTAAGTGTGCAGACTAATTCTTAATGTCACTGTGTCCATTGTTGATCAGAGGACAGTGGGGTCAGTGTTTTTGCATTCAAAGTTGTATATTGCTGTTTTAAATATGCAAGAAGATTTTGATTTGCATATATGTATAAGTAAGTATTGAGTTGACACATAATAAACTAAGACTATAGACTGAGTAAAAAGTCTGTTCTTTGTGAAGATACATTATTGCAGGACCTTAAAATGCAGCATTCTTGGGGGGTTTACGCTGCTAGTTGTCTTACTTGTTACAGTATTTATCTTGGGTATCTAAAAGTTATATCTTTACATTCTGTCAGTGAGTAATGGTTATGTTTGAGAGATTGGCTATTTTGAAAGAAAATCTTCTAAATAAACCTCCCTGCATTGCCCTAACGAAAAAGTCCTATAGGATCCTATAAGATCCTATAGGATCCTATAGGAAATTGGCCCAATTTCCTATAGGATCCTATAGGATCCTATAGGACTTTTAGTAAGGGATGGACATGGCCAATCAATTCTGGTTGGCACATATAGGCTTCTAAATAGAAGAGAACTTCTCAAAACATACTGCCACATATGGAACATAAGAGCCTGGATGTAAAAAGGGGCTTGAATTATTTAATAATAAACAATATTTAACATTTTTACCATATAACAATTTGCTAACAAAATGTAATATGTTCTGTTTTAGGCAATAGAGGTTTTTGCCCAAATCTATTATCTTTACAACCAGGTATGTATGACTAATCATTTAAATCACAATTATTTCCTCCTTCTTTCAGCTTGCAGACAAATTAGGAGCATCAAATTCCATGGTATAGCATAGGACTTGCTGTCACATTCGATTCATCACCTTACTGCACACCATGGTATAGAACAGGAATTGTGATAAACCATGAATCTAAGATGTTATAAGAGGCAATGGTTACAGGATGCAATAGCCAACGGCTGTGATCTTTATATCAGCCATAGTTGTAACCGTATCTGCATCTACTTGTGTGTATGTTGCTGGCAAGAGGAATGAGAACTTGGATGTTATGATCAAAGAGAATTTTGAGTTCAAGTGAATGAAGATGAAACCTTAGGATTCTCCTAAAGGAAAGTTACTTTGATAATTTTGTTGCTGTTTGTATGTTTGTTGGAAGGTAAAAAAGGTTTCTGCCAAGGTATATCATAATCTATTATAACATATTGGTGTTTAGTTCACTTCATAAAAACCAGGCACTGAACTATTTGGTCACAAATATCAAAATTTTAGACTGCTTTGATTATGTAAAGGCATATTTTTGTCATCAAAATAAAGCAAGATTTGTTATAGATCAGCATATGTTCTTCATTAAGGAACATAAAAAACAAGCTTACTTTATTTCTAAAAATTAAAACATTGCAATATTTATTGTAGTTTTTCATGTGAAGTTGCCCCTATGTCTTTAAAACAGAGGATAGTCTAAATTTTATCTAAAATATATTTAAGATAATTTTTTAAACTGTAACTGTGTTTTATTTACTTAATTGTAATTTATTTATTTTTGGGGGGGTGGGGGGGGGGGGGGAGAGAGAGAGGTTTCACTTTAATACTTCCATGCATGTGTAATAGTAATGCAAGTATTTCAAGTAATTATTACCTATTATAAGTTGTCCTTTAATGTCATTTTGCACCCATCAATTTACTGCTATGCTGTTAGAGATATTTGCTATAACTGAGAATATAATTGTACATATTCAGAGTCAGTTTTATACATATATATTCACTTAGATTGTTTTTTGTCAGTCATTTTGCTTTGTTCACATATTACATAGTGTACACAGTTGTTTGATGATAGGTGAACTTAGCAGTTCTCATTGATAAGTGAAAAAAGTTAATAAAAATACCATATTATAATCATTAGTTTGGTTTAATTATAGGCCGCATTCACATCAGCCGTCTAACTAGTCCGTGGATCAAATATGGACAACCACTTAAATGCTTGTTGTATATTCCCACAGGGAATCTATTCAATGTCTATAAGTCACAAAGTGGATTTAACAACGAGCGTTTAAGTTGGTCGCCATATTTGATTCTTGGACTAGTAAGTCTGCTGATATGAATGCGGCCATATATTCAGCTGGTAGAATAAAGGAATGGATGACTGAAGACTGGATATACAAGTTTAGCCTCCAGGCATAAGTGTGTATTAATAAATAGTTCTTTGTCAAACATCTTATCTCTAATCCAGTTTAAAGTTTAATTGGTCCAAATTTTAATCTGAGAAAATTTCAGAACAGTGGAGATATAAAATATACATTTATTGATATCACTTTTCATAAATATAATTATATAATAACTAGAATATAAGCTGAAAAGGTATTCACATGCAACTACATTGCTCAACATTTCTACAATTTATTTTCCCAATAGCCATTTCCTGTTTTTTAACACGAAATATCTGACAGCTAAAAGATGAATGGAAGAAGGCAATGAAAAATTCTACTTTCATGCTTTCCCCCAAAATCATTATGTAATAGACAAACCACAAGTCAATGAGGTGTTGGTAATATATACGAGTGTAAAGCATGAGTGGATTTCACATATGCCTCACTGACAAGTGGCATATATGATATATCACAGAACTCGAGAACCAGATATGGCATGCCCTCTGTGCTATATGTCAAACGTTGCCTTTTCTTCTTGATACCTTTCATGATATAAAATGAAATACAGGGTTTTAATAATTCTTATACCTGCAGTAAAAGGGATTTCCAAAAATAACACACATTACTATATCAGGTTCACTTCTCTATAAATGAGAGCACCAACCTGAAGTATAAAATAGTTAAATATTGTTTACATGATATTAATTATATTTAGCACTAAAATAACAATAACAGTCATCAAAACTGAATAGCTGGAAAGTATCTTTAATAAATTTGTATCAAAAAGCACAATGCATATTTTTCCTGAACAATAACAAACAACCACTTTATAAAGGTCCATAATTTGTAAATTTGAAATACATATAATAAAAGCAGAGTAAAGGTTTCATGACCTGACTTCCTAGCAACCCTTTCCCAGAAAGAAGAATGTCCACAAAATGTAAGTCTTTTAATCCTGGAAAAGTAGGATATGATTAAGTTTTTAAAAATATGGCAAGTGTAATATAATATTTAAAGTTTTTCCATATATTGCACGTCACAGTGTAATGGATCATGCTCTTAGCACAACGGGGCCTAAATATCCATTTTCAGTCCTTATGTGAAAGATGCCCACATAGAATAGGTAATACAAAATGTATGACCTTTTTGTAGAAATATTGTCCCCAAAATAGCAATGTGAAAATTAAACAAAAAGTCAACAATTGTTATAAATTCATATAAGAGATATGATACTATCAAAAATACTGATCAAAAATGTTAAAATCAGGTTAAATAATTGTGACCAGAATACTATTTTTCACTCTTTAGGAAAACTTATCAATATGTGTACTTGAGGAAAAAGGGAATGAAAAAAGACGTCTGAGACCAACTGTGCTGGTTATCATATATTACTTTCTTCATATTAATGAAAAATTGTCTTAAATATTCTTTTTTTAAGTTAGCCTGCAATAATGTCACAAGACCATGTAACAATTTTTGTAAGTAATGCTTTCATTCTCCCTCTTTTGCACTTTTGTCTCAGATTAAAATGCAAGTAATGGATGTAACTCTTCACTCAGCTGTAGACAACTACAAAAAGATATCCTAAAACTCAAAGGGAATGATTGAGTTTGAATAGAGCAAAGGTCAGTAACTATTAGAAAATGCTGATGATCCCATACATATTATAATAGATAATAAATAAATTTGCATTTTCTTTGTGACAAAATTCTTTGTAGTGTCCCTTAAAGAAGCCATCTAAGATACTAAAATAGAACTTGTACTGGAACATTATATGAAAACCTTCTTATCATTATATTAAAATAACATTAACCAGTGCAATGTCTTCATCACTAGAATAGCACATACTTTCTATACCTCTTAGAAATTCTCAATTACAGCTGACAAACCTCTTCCCCTGTTGCATCCTCTGCATAACATGCACTACCTGGGACTGGCTTATATAAATACCATGCCAGGAACATCAGTAAGGAGGACACTGCTTTAAAGCTTGCCGATAAGGCAACAAAGTAGTAACTCATCCTTTCGTTGTCATACTGATGGCAGGAGGTCCTCTGGCCACACTCCTCACCCCACACAATACATGCACTGTCTAGTATGGCACCAAAGACAATTGGACCAGGAATCAAACCTGAATAAAGAAGAATATTTCTACAAATACAGCTCAGACAGAAAACTCCAGTAACATATATTTGGTGTAACAGACTTAACCACTTTAGCAACTACTATATACATTTCTTTATTCTGTATTACATTAAAAACCACTGTTTTTGTAGCCCAAGATAAGCTACAAATTGACACACTAAAAGTTAGGTACAGTACCTAGCAACCTCACAGCCACCCATCCCACTCCTGTTGCCAGGGACTTGTCACATTCTTGGACACTTCTGCAATGAAGGATACAAAATATCAAACATGCTGCAAGGTAAATGATTAATCATCAAACAGTTAATTAGCACTCTAATTCATGAAATTTTTACTTACTTCTAAAACATATCCTAGACATTGTAAAAATATTCTTTATTTTCTATTTACTTTTATAAATTAAGTGGCTTGCAAAATGTGTGAGAATGTGTTAGGTGTGAAAATCATCACCTGAGAATAGCCTGTACCGTTGGAGTGCTAGCTAAGAAGGTGAAAGTGATTAGAAACAACAGCACCACTTGATACAATGGCATCAATGTACACGAGGTTGAACAGGGACCTTCCTTAGCCTTTGTCATGGAATTGTTCATCAGACCACTGCTGTGGAACTGTACACAACTGCAGTTGTTATAATACTGAAAAAAAAATTATGATGCATAAACAATGGTCGATGCATAAGACAACATCTGATTTATACTTTATAGACAGTTGATATATTTCCTCATCTGTTTGACAAAAAAGCAATTATCTTTAGCATGATGTGCTGAAGAAAGAGATTTTCACAAGTTCTTTATGAAAACATACAATGAAATTTCTGGGAAAATCCATAAAGCAAAACTTACATTGTCTGACTCCCATATGTCCTTAGTTAAGCATCCTGCGTAACAAGGTGAGAAATAAGTAACTCCATTATCTCCACACACTGGGTTGTAGAAATCTTGAAGACAACCACAATGTATATTGCACTCCAATGTCATGTTTGAAGCACTTTCATGATAACCACTAAAACAAAAAGTGGGGTGATATACAATACACCTAAGTCATGTATATAATTCAGGCAAGTCTGGCAAGATCACTATTGGGTAATATTTCCTCTGAACAAAATGTTATTTTAAAGCACAGAGTTGATTTGTAAAGATGTGAAGTAAAAAGTCTGAATCGAGCAAAATCCTTCCTGATAAAAGAACTGTTCCATTTTATCTTGTCAAAAGTACACTTAATTTAGAAGATAATACCAGTATCATTCACCTACCCAGGTCGTAAGGCTCCTACTCCTGCAAAGGGCATGTTGTCACATCTAACAAATAATCCAAAACAGCAGAAGAAGGAGATGAGTAGCACTATGAAGCCAAACTTGATAATGTTTGCACATGAGAAGGACAATTTCCTTAACAGAAAACCACTCAACATGGCTGCTCCCCCTCCAGCTGGCACAACAACAACACCTGGAAAATATTTTTGCCCTTCAGGAAATATCTTTCTTTCCTGCTAAAATATGTGACAATAATTTTGTTTTTTAAAAATCAAATGTCTTCACTGATCACTTTAATTTTTTTACAACACTGTTGGGCTGACATAAAATTATCAGTGATTGTATCTGCCTAATATCTTAAATCTGGAAATTGTTTTGGTTAGAAGCTATAATGAGATTGGTGAGCAGAAATGCTTAAAAAGTAACCCTTACCTGTTAATATTGATGCCTGACTTGCAGACATACTGAACTGGTTTTCCAAATATTTGGGCGCAAAGGCTATAAACCCTCCTACAAGAAATCCTTCCACTGCATCGCATATCACTATACAAACAAAAGTTGCATTGTGAAAGAGACGCTTCATAGCAGCACCAAGATCCATGAGGTTAGAATCAAAGGCTGTGGAGTTGCTTTTTTTCTTTTCTTCTTTTATTTTCAGAGCACCTGAAATATTAGAAAAAAATTTGAATATCTATATTTGGAACAGTTTGATCTACAGATTCATGACTGTATTTTACTTCATTTAAAAATCTTTTAGTGACACTTCATAAATTTTCAATTTCACAAAAGAATAAATGAAAATTAAAGAATCATTAAGATCTGATATTATATATAATATTATATATAATAAATGAGCAATTTATAAAATAATAAATGAGCAATTAAAGAATCAATAAGATCTTATATTATATACCAGTAGTCAAGATCACAGAAAGAAAGTACCCCATAATATGAATTTTAATGTAATGTTTTGATATCCCCCCCCTCCCCCAAAAAAGTCCTAGGTAAGCTTCATATTTATTCATTCAAAAGTTTTAAGTTCATCAATACCATCTCTTACCACCAAACTTATTATTTTCAATTATTTTTTTTTAATTAAGACATATCAAAATTGTATAATGGTTATCAATCATAAATGTTTTTAGTAAATATTTTACATTTAAAAAATACCCTATGGCCTTGAAGTATAATATCAAAGAAATAAAGATCCAGAAAAAAAACAGGCTGTGCTTAATTAGTACCAGGTAACTCTGCAGCAAAACCCAGCAAAGGGAAAGCTATAATCCATGACATCACAGCAGTCCCTAGAAATCCCAGCCACCAGGCACCATACCAACTTGGGGAATCTGGAGATATGGTGACACTGAAATAAACAGCACAGCATTGAAATTTATTTTAAAATACCGCTAAAATTTAAAATGCCCTGTCAAATTGTACCCAAAATTAACCTTGGGTGTAGCTTTATATTTCACTCACTCACATATTGTACTCAATTTCTTCAACTTTACAGTAATAAACAAAGTCACTTTTAATGTTTATCCAAGATTTACTACATATAAACATACAGAAAAAAATCAAAGCTTCAAAACTTTTTAAAGTGGGTTTTATAAACACACACACAAAAAAAATTATAAATATATATATATTCTAGCCTGCTTTACCTGCTGATATCCACCTGCCCAATATCTCCATATAAATTGAGCAACACTCCGCCTAGCACATAGCCCAGAGCAGGCCCTATCACAGATATCCCATAGTATATACCTAAAGACAACATCATCCAATGACATAGCCATGCACTACTATTTTGGATATAAACAATACATACCATGGCTTACTTTTAAACTTGAAAATATCACCCTTACACTACTTTTAACCAGTATGATAAGTGTATATGAACTTCCTTTGCCTTTTTTATGCATCAAAGTCAAATTAATTTTTCTTTTTCAACAACTGATTAACTATAATTACAGCACCTACTGAACTCCTTTTCGCCCTCTAAAATATGAACAATTTACAAACTTAAAAAAATTCTAATGCTTGCCAGATTATAACTCTAAAATTTTCACACTTTGAATAACCATCTGTACCTGTATACAAAGGGGATTCTTTAGTGGACACATTCTCATCCAGATAGACAAAGGCCAAGGTGAACATGGGAGAGCACCCAAACCCCTGAACCATTTGTCCAAGGAAAAATACATAGAAATAATCAGACAGATGGGCATCTGGACTTTGACAAAAGTCTGTTTGATTGTTGTTTGAATCTAAAACATTGACAAAAAAATATATTAACATAACATTAACAGAAAAATAAATAAAATAATAATTTTGAAAAAATTCTACAAAGGCTGGGAATGAAACACAATCATGAAGGTTCTACAAAGGCAGCAATACAACATAATGTACAATTCAACATACATGGTGCATTTTTAGATTTAAATTTGAATTACCTAAAACACAAACATCTTCTCGTTCTTGTGCTGCATAGAGGCCTGTAGTAAACTGTGGAATTATAAAAATAACAGAACCAAATCCAAGCAATATTGTACCAACACCTGGAAAATAATAGTTAATCAGTGTTATAATGATGTCAAATGAACTCAAAATATAATTGAGTTTTAAAACATTATGAGAAGGGTTAAGTCCTCATTACCACAGCATATACATAGTCAAAATGACAATATGGAAAGATAAACAAAGTTCCTTTGAAATAAAGCAATGTACAGTTGGGCTTAAAGCATTTTCTGCTTTATTTACTAAACTACATAAAAACACATTTTAACAAAATGCCACTTAAACAAGGGTATAAAATGATGCTTAAAAGATTGAGTATTAAATCAGCAGGTTACACTCTCAAAATTCCGAGGCTTACAAGATGGGGCAATACTTGTCTTCATCTTTTTTTTGCCATACTTTTTATGTTTAATCAATCTATCTTAATACAAGCAAAAACAGACAATTCTGTCTGCAAAATTTACCTATCCATTTCCCTTTATGTCCTCTTCCTCCATAGTAGCTTACAAAGACCAGCACTAGCACAGTGGCTATATCATAGCCAGCATCTATCACTCCAGCCTGAGTACTAGACAGGTTGAATCTCTTCTCCAATGTTGTTATAGAAGAACTTACAAAACCATTCACCACCATGCCTAGATAAAATTAAGATATACTTTTTTAGCAATCAAACATGATAAGAATCAGTTTAAATCCTTTTTTCCTGATTAATGAAACATAAAACATTTTGATCCAACACATATCAAGTTTTAGGATTAGGCAAGTTCCAAGTGTTGTATGCTAACTTTATGACTGGGTTCCCATACCTAGATCAATCTAACAGGGTCAATCCATCTCCAAGGGGGTTCTTGCTAAATTGCTTTCAGCTTAAGCGACCTAGAAGTCTGGCAGGTCTACTGAAGCTGCCAAACAATATTTAATTAACCCCTAGCAGCTTCAGTAGGCACGACAGGCATCTAAACCACTTAAGTGAATTGCAATTTAGCAAGAATCCCCTTGGAGATAGATTGATCACAGTTAGTACAATAGTCTGGGAATGGTCCCTATGATATGCCTCATGTTTATCTACCGATGGGAATTGTGTTCATATGTCATTCCAAAATAGGCACATGTGTATTTCTATGTTTGTTCTGCAAAGTTTTTTTTTCAAAAACATAAATGAAGCTAGACACATGAAATGGGGCAGTAAAAATGGGTGGACCGCATAAGAATTGATTATTGTTATAATTTCAAAATATGCAGTAACTCAAAAATCTGGTTCCACACTGAAAAAAAATTGTTTATATTATACCATCTAATTCAAATTTGTGCATGCTTTGAACTTCAAACAATTTTTCTGTTGTTTCTTTTGTAAATAAGTTTCATTTTATTTAGAAGTTCAAGTATCAGTAAAATAGACATCTGAGAGGTATTAGGCAAAGTGCATACTTTGGCAAGACACATGTACCCACCAGTACAAGTAATAACATGACAACACATGCAACAAAATTATCTTAGTTCTCAATCATATTTAGTATTACACACTGCACTGTGTATTTATATAACATGTATGCATTGCTCTGTAATTTGTACCTTGTATGGTCACCATGAAACAAAGGCAAAATAAAAGACACTTGGCATTGTGGCATTTCTGCACACAGTCAGGTTCCAGTTTTCCCCACCCACACTGATCTTCTGAGTTCTCCTTACAGCCACACTCCAATGTATCTAGTACACCACAGTCTTTGCATACAGTGGGAAGGTTCTGAACTGTCTGGTCAGCCTGCTCCTGGGGCTGATCTGTGGGCTTTAGGTGAGCATCACCATGTCCATTACTAACACTAGGTCCATATGAGGCTTCTGCATTTTGTGTGCTATTGTGATCTTCAGCCATAGTGTTGGGCAAACAAATTTGTTATACCATAAAATCTTGACATAGGGCGTATGTCTCAGCCACTGCACCCGGCATCACGCAATCAGTCAAAGTGGACACATAGGTGAGTCACCTTGACCAGCAAGTTAACATCGTCAGTCACTTTCAATCTTAACGTGCATGAATCTGCAATGAAAGGACAAAAGCAATTAACTATATACCAACTCCCACTCAGGCAACTAGGTGATTCAGGTACAATAAAAGTGCTAAATGATGGCCTTTAAATAGCCTGGGCTTATTTGTAAAATTTGTACCAGGCCGTTTAATAATAATAATAATAATAATAATAATAATAATAATAATAATAATAATAATTTAAAACGGGAAACATGCACAAAAACAGTTCACTTGTAGAATATTCTGTTCTACTGTACCTGTTATTACCTTTTTTTCACTTTAAAAACTTTAATCACACCCAAGTTCTGTCAGATAACAAGCCGACGATCCACAGGTGTTCATACGAAGGCTAACGCAAGGTAAAATGTCGTACATTTATTTTTCACTATTTTAATAAATATGTATTAAATAAACATTATTGCTTATAAGATATTTTTAATTAAATATGAACATATTTTTTAATATATTTTGATATAAAATCTGTCATGTAACCTCTAGTAACTTCGTTATACGAACACATACATAATGTCATCAACGAAAATTACTTCACGCTTTAGAGTTTTCACAAAGGCTCACGGGTAAATTCCAATATGGAAGATAAACTTCAACGCTTTACCGTAGTTACAGCAGAAAGACATTGCTTTCATGCCACATTTGTTAGGAAAGCGGTATGAAGCAAAGATTTATCCCCATGAAGATATATTCCAACATTTAGGTAAGCGGAAAACGAATATCGTGAGCATGTTATACTCACCCAAGCATTGGATCGAGAACGTCGAATTTTCACATCATTTTAAGTTTTGTCAATCACTACTACAAACAACTATATATCAGTATTCCACACATCAATAAACGTTATATTGAAAGAGGTCCGTGAAATACATGATATGTATAAATGTGCCTCGCTTGGAATTAATAATTGATGGTAGCAAACATACAAGTATTGTACAACAATGGATCTCTAGAGGACATTTCCCCGTTCTCATCAGTAAACTACCAGTACTACTGTACATGTAACATGGTTTCAGCTAGTGATGTACACGACTGAATCAGTGGTTGACTGGCACCCATATTTATCATTTGATAGTTCTATTGATATTGAATGTATCATAAAATTGCATGTTAATGTTATTGTTAAGTAATCAAAAGTTAATATATACTCAAATTTATAATTTTATGTCAATCACAATTTATCAGAAATTAATGCAAAATATAACTGGGTCACAATGACCTCAAACCCACATCAATGGAGCATCTTCAAATGCCCATCGGCAGTGGAAATTAGCAGACAAGTAGTTGTAGTGTACCATAGAAATATTAAAGTCGAAATTTCAGTGTTTCATAAATTGATGTGCAATACACATGATGAGTAAAATAAAATGTGTGACAGAAAAAAGATCAGAATCATTACACTCTCAAGAACTGATGCACAGATGAATCGATTTAGAATATGCAGCAGCAGGTAGTTCTTAATAGTTAATATAAGGATTATTTGAAATTTTTCAGCAGTATGAGCTCTGAAGAAGAAGAGGCCTTGATTGAGGCTGAAATACAAAAACAGCTAGATTTAATTGATGAATTTGAGGCAAATGAAACCATAGAAGATGGGGGTATTGAAGAGGATATTACCATTGCAGGAGATGAGGTTGAGCAGAAGAGAAGACCTGAGGTAAATTGTCTCACAGGATTGTTATCATTATTACATAATGGCATATATAATACAAGCTGAGAACAAACAAGTATTTATAAAATGAGACAGCCAGTCTTGGAACATGATTTAGAAAATATGCTTATTGCATACACACCAAAACAATAGCTAGTTATGTTACATACTAGTAAAAGTAATTTTTTCATAGTTTATCTTGCTAGAACCTTCAGAGGTCTTTAATGCGCTTTTATAGATACATGTATAAATTATACTAAGCCAAGTTACTAACATATTGAAATGACTCCCATTTTTCCAAAGATGTCAAAAAATTCATCTTGAAGTTCACAAAATGATTGAGCGCAAGCATTTTTTTAGTAAGCATGCAAGTATTTGGTGTTTGAATGACTGCTTTATTTTGCCAGTTGCTACGTGTACGTTTCATTGTAGTATTAGTATATCAGTCAAGCAAATGAAGTAGTCAAGAATTTTTTTTAATTACAATTCAGTAATTTCACTCTTCTTTAAACTATATACAGTCTTTGTATTCATATATACTGCAGCTTGAGGCACCTGAGTCACGGTTGGACTTCTTTACAATAACATCTGAAGTCGAAAAAGAACTGGAAGAATGTGACGAGATCCTGAAGGAAGCAGATGGTAAGCTACTGTACACATGTCATGTTAGGTGATACTGAAAAGTTAATTGATAAAATTACTTTATGTAATGAAAACAATGGCTAAAATTTAAATATGTCACAACCTTGTAATAAAAGTATTTAGCCAGTTCAAAAGGCAGTGGATTGCTTGATGAAATACTATTTTTTGGTGCTCAGTTCACATTTTACACATTGCATTTTATAGAAAAGAAGAGAGATGACTTTAGGGGCATTTCAGTTGTGTTGGCAGATCTTGCCAGTGAAGCAGGAGAAGATCCTGAAGCTTTCAGACAAAAGGTACATCATTCTGAATAAGTAAATGACAGTCTTGTAGTGCTCTCTTGTTGTAGAGAAGGCCTTTCTCTGTTATATATCATATTATGTAATAGATCTCCTTTTTTGCTAACACACAAACTTTAAAGGCTTACCCCAAAAGATCTGTGTTAAGTGGACAGAATGCCCTTTTAAAACTTTTTTTTAACATTTAAGAGTTTTTTTTATCCAATATTAGATGTTAAAAGAGATTGAAGAATATGAAGCACAAGAAGTCAATGGTGGTATGCAGCAACACTTTGAATTGAAACCAGGTGAGTAAGGTGCTAACCTGTCTTCTTTAGAAGCGTGACTTTTTAAGGGAGGTTGTTGCAATGTAATGACTTTTCTTATAATATATTCCATTAAATATGACTTATAATGGAACTTATGAAATTACATTTTTGTTGCTTGTTGGTTCAAATTCTATCCTTTTTCTCATCAAACAGAAGAAGCTGTTGTCTCCTTGATCTACGAAAGTGACATTTTAGAAAGTCAACTAAGGGAGCAAATCAGAGAATTTGAGGAAAAAAGGATTCAGCAAGAAGAAGAAAGGAAACAGGTAAGTGAATAAGTGAATAATATTTATTTATTTATTTATTTATTTATTTATTTATTTATTTATTTATTTATTTATTTACTGTAAAAAGTCGTATATGGAAACAAGTTTTATGCATGAGGAAGACTACTTTTATAACCCTAGGTAAGCTGTCTATGCTACGAACACTAGTGTATGAAATAGATTGCATCTATTTACTAAAGATTTTGTTACAAAATTTGCAATAATGTTTATCAATTACCATGTTATAGTTTGGCTACTTATCTTTATAAAGATTGAGACAAAGATGAAACAAGAGGCTGACAGAAGAATGGCACAGTCAGATGCCCAAAGAAAACAGAAACTGGAAGAGATAAAAAAAGAAGAACAGCTTTTCCAAGAGAAAAATGTTGTAAGTTTTCATGCTGTATGGCATGTAGTGGGTTTCTACACATTGAATATCAGTGTCATGCTTTTATTGATTTAAGTTTTGAATTTGTCAAAAAAATGTAGATTTATGAAATATATTTATTCAATTTTGCAAACAAAGCTTGTTTTATCCTTAGGTTTGATCTCAGCTTAGTTTATAATACCAGGGAAGTGTTTCATAGTCTATGATATAATTCCCTGATCATACAAGGGAGTTACTATTCATGATATATTGTTTACTTGTATGCCATCAGGTAAAGTTTTTATCTATTTTCATTTTTTAGGTTAAACAAGCCGAGGTGAATTCTACGGTACAAATGGAACAGAAGAAGTTTGAAGAATCTATGAAAAAGTTTGAAGTGAGTGTCACTAATATAATAGTAAAAAGAAAAAGAATGTGCATCAGTATGTAGCAAGTAGTTGATTTAATTCAAAATGTAATAAAAATTCTGGTTTTTATACTTTAATAATTGCTGTGGTTTCACAACCGCTTTCTTTTCATATACAGGAAGAACTGCATGAATTAGAGGTGAAAACAAAGGAAGAACAGCAAGAGTTGGAACACACTCAGAGACTTCGTGCTGAAAGAATTGAACAGCAGAGAAACAAGGCTGCAATAACACTACAGGCTCATTTCAAAGGCTACAGGTAAGTATTGTGTGTCAGGTGTTTTCTTTTGCTTCCCTTCAGAGGCTATAGGCGGGCCAGGTGTAGAAAGCCCCCCAAATTCTATTTACATGTCATTGTCTTTTTATGAAGTCTGGTAATAAGTATCTGCTCTTGGATAGGATGTAAGTTCTCTTATTATGTTTCGGCATGATGCCATGTTTTAAATTGGCCATATTTTACATGACATGTTTTAAATTTAATGCACTTGCAGAGTTAAGAAAGAACATGCATCACATCTTCAGCATGTTAAAGAAGAACGTCTCAAAAAGAAAATGGAAGTTAGAATAAAAATAGTGGAAGAAGAAAGGAAACACAGAGAAGAGGTGAAAAAACAAGAGGAAAATGAAAAAATAAAGAAGCAACAAGAAGAAAAGGAATTGCTGGAAAAGAAACAAAGAGAAGAACAAGAAACAAAGAGAAAAATGATGGAATTAGAAATGAAGAAAAAGATGGAAGAAGAAAAACAAAAGCAAGAAGAGGAAAGCAAACAACAAGAAGAAAGAGAGAGAAAAAGAAAAGAAGAAGAAGAAGCAGAGAGATTAAAGAAAGAAGAAGAGAGACAGAGACAAGAAGAAGAAAAAAAGAGGAAGGAAAAAGAGGAACAAGATAGGATGAGAAAGGAAGAAGAAGAAAGACTACAAAGGGAAGAAAAGCAAAGAAAAGAAGAAGAAATGAGGAGGAAGAAAGAAGAGGAAAAACAAAAACAACTGCAAGAAGAAATTAGAAAGAAAGAAGAAGCAAAACGCAAATTAGAGGAAGAAAATAAGCGACTAGAGGAAGAGAAAATAAAGAAACAGTTAGAAGAAGAGAGAAGAAAGGCTGAGGAGAAGAAGAAACTGGATGAAGAAGAACTTAAAAGAAAGAAAGAGGCTGAACAAAAGAAGCTTGAAGAGGATAGGAAGCCCAAATCTCCTGTGCTGTCCCTTCCTCCAGAGTTGGAAGAGCAGAGGCTGGCATGGATACAGAGTTCTATTCCTTGGAGGTAACTCACTTTCACATAAAACACACTTGATTTGAATGAAATCATTTTATACTAACTGAAATAAATTGTTACTGGTGAGTGTCTAATAGGATGTGATTTTTTTATTTCTTCTATATGTTTTTATCATCATATGATATTGAAAATGACAATGTTTAAAGTCCAAATTTTTTCATCATCCTTTTTTTTATAATTCCCTGTATTTAATCAACTCATTATAATATTCATTCTGTAAAAAATCTTAATTATGTTATGGTTGCATTATTAATTATTATGATTATATTGTATTTGTGTACTGTGATTGTTCAAATTATTTTGTTTTTAGTGTAGTAAAATAAGCATGTTTTGAGTTCTTCCATTGGGTGTCATTCCAGCAAAGTAGCTGGTGAGTTGAAGACTAAAAAAGTAGCAGCAGCCAAGAGAGCTCCAAGGAGGCCAGTTTCTGCCAAAAACCTATCACTTCTTGGTGAAGACATCATACTTAATGCAGCTAAAGTCAATGCACTGGCACAGGTATACACATATTTTGAGTAAAAAGGGTGACTGTTAATTAATCTTACATTGAAATACACACACACACACACACACACACACACACACACACACACACACACACACACACACACACACACACATCCACCCACCCACCCACCCACACCCACACCCACCACCACCACCTCCTCCTCCTCCCGTGTTCATGCATAGATTTCATACAAATTTGTTTGATATAACCAACAATCCCCAACCCCTACCATTATTTGTTTAAGAGACCAAATACATTTTGAGGCAGCACCCAGCTATTATTTATACATTTTTGAAACATAACATGTTTTTGATAACATCACGAAAATCATTTTGATAATATTGTTAAAACAAACATTTACATAATGTTAGGGCTAAACATGGTCAAGATACCGCTATGATATACTTCATCAGTTAACACCAGTAATATTTTTATATTAATAATTATATACACAATTTATATAAACTCTGCACAAACAGTTTATTGTTGTTCATTTAAAATAGAAACATTTTAAAGACATCCCTATGATGCTTTAGAAAAAACGTTTTTTGAAAACCCAGAAATAATTATGTTAATACATGAATACATTTAATACATAATACATTTCAATACATTATGTGTTAGCTGGACAGTGATTTTATTGCTGTTTCACACTGATTTTTGAGTGTGTCTTTCTTAGGTGACTACAGTTGTCTTGAAGGATCTCCCAGGCAGTGTTCTCAACACTCTCTCACAGTGTCCCAAGCTCAAAGCTCTGTCCATGGTCAACTGCGGGCTGGTTGCCTTGGATGGACTGGAGGACTGCAAGGAGTTACAGTACATTGATTGCAAGGCATGTTTGTGAGACAGTACACATCTGAATAAATTGTAGTGTATTTTATTAGTTATGGACCCCAATATGAAGACCTGGAGTTTTTGTTGTGTGGTAAATCATAAATTGATTGTCTGCATTATAGATTAAATATTAGAAAGTTCCATTGTAGTGCTCTTCTAATAGGGGTTTTCAATATTTTCATTTTCCCTTTTATATTTTATTTTATATCAAGAAGCTAGTTATGGAAATTGGTCAAAGACATAAAAGAGTCAGTTTTTATAAAAGCTAAGGCAAAGAAGGCCATTTTGTATCACCCTAATGTGAGTGCTCTGATCAATTTCAATTTCAATTTTCAATTTATTTCTGTACTGGTACATAGATTGTCATGACCTTGTACAATATGATATACAAATGACGATACAATACAGTTAGTGCATTACCATCTTTATATAATGAAGATAAGTACTAGTAAAATTACTCATAAAATATTCTATCTAAGCAATGAGATAAACCTTGGTGTGATTATAAATTTACCATAAACATACTATAAACATGTTACACAAAAAGAATATGTTTATAAAAAACTTAAAACCACCGTTACATAGCTGTTTACATGGCTGTTCAAAGCCAGTTTGATGACATTGATAATTACGATTGATGACAATTACATAAGACAGATAAGTAAATAAGTTACACAGATATAAATATTGTGCCATGTTCAGTCCCACTGCCGAGTCACTTCGCACAACAGTGGGACCATACACTGACATTTTAAGGGATATGCTAAGAGTTACCAAGCAGAGCAACCACTTCACTTCTTTTCTTGAATGATTTGATTATAAAGTTGGAGAGGGACACTAAAGTATCTTTGTTGGCACTGTTAAATACATGGCATAATTGACTGTCTGGTGACCTTGAATCAGCTTTTAGGAATGAGGTTTTACTGAAAAAGGTGACTCGGTCTGTTTTGTACATTGGGCATTGGAATATAAAATGGTATTCATCCTCAATTACCCCTTGTGTGCACAGGCGACAGATTCTGTCGCACCCTTCAGTTTTTGGCCTGGTTAGCCGCCCAGTTTCGATGTGGAGTTTATGGTCACTAAGACGTAGTTTAGCAAGGGTTGACAAGATGTCGTAATTTGTTATTTTATCAACATAAGTTGCCCTTTCACACTTTTGATTAAATATACGGAAGAGAGATAAATATTTGAGAGATCAATGTAGTATTTAGGTATGGCATGTTTTATACTTTTCAGCTGTAATATTTGTAAAGAAAAATATTCAAATTGGGCATCAGCATGTGAACTCATGGACATTTGGTCACCCAAATGAAATTTAAAAATAGATTGAGAAAACATACATGGGAAAGATTACTATGAAAAAGAAATAAAAGACACAAAGCATTATGGGGAAAGTTTTTAAAAAATCAAATAACTAAAACCATTTCGATGGAGCATTTCATGCCAATAACAATTCTATAACTTCTATTAAGATGCATGCAATGGATTATTTCATGCCAATGACAATTCTATAATTTCTATGAAGACACATTCTTACTTTTCACTTTTTCCAGAGTAACGAGTTGGAGATGGTAAACCTGAAGGACCTAAGTAATCTCCTTTACCTTGACATCTCCCACAATTCTCTTACCTCCATCCATGGGCTAGAGGGCTGCTCAGACCTACGCTACCTTAACATGTCCAACAACAAGATAACAAGAATAGGTAAGAAAAGCTCACAGTTACATTTTACTGGGATGCTTTTTATAGGAGGAAAGTTTTTATGCAATGTTCAAGCGTATTTATGTTGGTACACACTGTGCAGAATAAATAACTATACGCAAATATGTGAACAAAATGTTATTACTGTAGAAGAATAAAATGAAATACTAGTGTGTAGTGTAGGTGAATACCAGACAGATTTTTATTACCTCCGCCAAGGAGGTTATGTTTTCACCCCTGTTTGTCCGTTTGTCTGTTTGTCTGTCATCAACATAAGTCAAAAAGTTATGGACCAATTTTGATGAAATTTTCAGGATATGTCAGAAATGGGTTAACTTAGAAGTGATTAGTTTTGGTGGTGATCTGGATTAATAATCAATAATAATCAAAAATTACTGCCTTTGCAGAGGTCTGCGCTCTCGGAGTGCTTTTCTAGTTGTGATATATGAACAATTGTAAACATGCATGTGTAAACTTCAATGTGTCTAGTCATTATAGTATAGCATTTTTAGAGACAAGTTAACATATTTGACCATAGTAGAGCACAACAATTGTTTCAAACCCTACATTTTCCTTTCAAAAGTGTACAATTTCTTTTTTGACAATAAACAAATATAAATCTGGCTTCTTTCTAAAATGATAGTGTTTGATAACCCTAGGACTTTTGGTCCTTTCATTAATATATTGGGACTGTTAACAGATATGTTATAATTGTCTTTTTTTTTCAGGTGGCCTAGGTCACTTGAAGAGGTTACACACATTATTGCTGTCCCATAACCAGCTGATATCAACCAGGGGCTTAAGTGAAGCTCCCACAATACAGTGTTTAGACTTATCCCATAATCATCTTCCAACTGTAGAAGACCATGAGAAACTCTGTCTTCTACAGTCTTTGAATTTGAAAGGAAATAACATTCTTGAGGTATTTATATTTAGCCAATTTTGAAATCTTGAATTTATTTTTGTGCACTGAGTATGTCAACATCATTATCATAGGTGTATGTTAACAGTAATTTGCCTTCTGTACAATTATTTAAAAGCACGCCTATGCATCACCTTTTCTTTACGAGCTTTCTTGGTTTTGCCATTTTTATTTTATAATCATTTCTTTATGAAATACTTTCAGGTCCCAAGTCTTAGTAACCATGTTCTTCTTTATTTGCTCATCTGCGAAGATAATAGCATATTCTCCATGAACAGTTTGTCCGAGTGCTGGCTGCCACTTCTGAGGACATTATCCTTACGGCAGAATAGGTTAGTGAAATAAAATTGCCATAAAATAATAACTATCATTTATGTCTTACCACATAATGTAATTGCTGTTTGTTTCTGTGAAGAAAAAAATAACTGTATATTTGAATTCAATTGCTTATGAGGCTCTTCTTATTTATAGCTTAGGTGCAATTGGTTCGCTGAACAGATGTGTTACTCTGACATTCTTTGATGCAAGTAACAATGAGATCTTGGGTAAGTTTACTACCAATCAGTCACATTTTGTAAGACAGTATGCTCAAACCACTTGAAATGATTATCACTTCATCCTGTAATCCATTAAAGGCTATTAATTGTTTCTCTGCTTATTCTAATATATTAGTGTTATGAACAGTTTCTAAACTTTTCCCTGTCTTGTTCCTAGAGCTTGACAGTTTTATTCCTGGCTTGGCAGAGTGCAATATGTTGACCGATCTTAAGATGGAAGGCAATCCTGTAACAGAGGAGACAGAAGTCAGGTATGTCGCAAAAGAAGGGTATTTACTGGAAAATTCATGGCATTTTTCTCTCATAATGGTTTGATATAGTTTTCCTCTGACAGTAAAATGTTACACTAAAATTTTATTTTCTGATATTGTATTTTCTTTCATGTCACTTTGTATAGACATTTTATATCATATAGTTTTGGTCATCCCAAAACATTATTTATATTTATATTATAAAATTATTATTATTATTTTTACATGGATCACATATACTGAAGTTTAAGATTCATTATTATTTGATGTCAAATGACAAACTCAACATGGATTGATTGATATCTGGTCAGTTAGGGCCATTTTATTGTGCCAAACCCATATGAGATTTTAAGTTTTTATTTTAACTAATTATCCATGTAATCAAAATGGTTATCCAGAATGATTTAAACTAGCTCTAATCTATATTATTGGTAATCAGTTACTTCTATGAACATTTTTATACACCTTCCCAGGTCTTCCCTACTGTCTTGTTTGCCTCGTCTACAATGTCTTGATGGTGCTACAGTCTGCAGCTCAATGAAGTGTCCACCTAGAACAGTGTTTGATATCATGTGTGAAGCTCAAGTGAAACGGTTCTCTTGTCTAGAGGATGGGTACCTGAAATCACTGCGGTAAGATGGGTAAATTGTCTGCTGTAATTATTGCATTATTGAACAACATTTCTATTTAATATTATTAATCATATTTGTTAATAGAACAGTATGTTTCACTTTTTCCCTCTAATGTTTTTGTATGATTTGCATTAAATGACAAAAATGTTTATATAAGGAAAGAAATTGTGTATGATTATGAAAAAAATAATTTACATGATTGTGTACTGTTTCAGGTCCTGTCATGCTAACTTTGACAAGCTAATCCAGACTCACAGAGAATATTTTGATGCTAGTCACCAACTTGCAGTTGATATTAGATACTGCCATGAATATGGTGAGGTTACTCTTCCATCTGAACCTGTATTGGCTCAGGCTGAGGATAAAACGCTTCATAATCACAACTCGACTTTCAACAATGCAGGAGAAATTTCTCCCAGAGACAATGCTACAATGCATAATGGGCCCAGTGCACCTCAGCCTGGCTATTCTGTGATACAGTCCAAGAAATCTAGTGACTTCAAGTCAAACTTAGTACCGTCCCCACCGACTTCTGCTAAAAAAACCAATGTGAGACCTTTCAGTGGAAAGAACAAATTTGAAGCAGCACTAAGTAAAGCCCAACAGGGTGCGAGTGGTGGAAATTCTGATCTTAAACCTGGGGTCTCAACTGATTTGCAAAATGTGACTCATAACCAGACATATGATCACACAGTTAAAGCCTCACCTCACTCAGTTGCTGAATTGACTACCACACAGGAGGCATGTTTGACCAAAAAAGATGACTATGCTCTAGCCAGTGGTGGAGGAAGCTTTAATAGAGATGAAGCTGTCTTTAAAAGGAAAAGGTTTGGATTTTTTGTTATTGTGAATAGTTCTCTTGGTACTTTTATTTGTATGTTATTGGTTTTGTGCTGAAAATAGCCTTTTGCTTCATGCTTATTGAAAGTAGAAATTAATACGTATAAAAGTATAATGGGCTAAGTTTATTATTATTTGAACAATACAAACTATTAAAATTTTTTTAAGTCATATTGTGAGTTAAAATTAGTAAAAAAGTAAGGTTTTAGAATGAATTTGTAAAATGCAGCTTGCAAGAGATAGCAGCCACCAAGGTCCAAAGCCTGTGGAGGGGATATGTAGTGAGAAGAGATATTGACAATCAAGTTCAGTTTTGGCTGGCTGCAACAAAGATCCAGGTGAATAGAATTACATTCCATACTTTCAACATAAACTGTAGACATAAATGTTTTAAGCATGCAGCTGTCGATTATTTTAAAGTTAGTTAAAAATATCATCACTTACAAAAATCTTTAATATGGTGATGATTTCTTTGTTTGTGCACATTAATTGTTCTAGGCATTATGGAGGGGTTATAGAACCAGAAAGCTACTGTCCAATGCCATCAACTATGCCAGGCAGGACGACTCTGATGAGGACTTTGCTGAAATTGACCTGTCTGCTTTCGACTATCAGGAGGTAATACTATTAATTTTACCTTCTGTACTGAGGATATTGGTTCATTGTCTTATACAGACTCTACACCTTCCTTCATTGTTCGGCTTATGAGTTTATTTGAACTTACAGTGCAACTTCCACTATAAAAGCTAGACCCCCCCATTGATAATAAGTCATATCACTCATCATTGCTACTATTACATTATAATATTTTTAAAACACCTTTACACATTTAATGCCTAGGGTTAAATGCAAAATACTCTTTAGAAGTTTTTTAAAATATATATATATTTCTTCCTAGATAAGTTAAACAACAGAGGTATGCACATGTATATCAGTTTTCTATCAATTATTGCAGGCTGATTTGGATGCACCTTGGAAGCCACCAGATACTCCACAATTACCTGGAAAGTAAGTTTGTCTTAAAATTTAAGGTGTCTTCTAGCTGTGAGATAATTCATTTGTAAACATTTAGTTATTATTTTTTTGCGTTTAATCTTGGTCATGTAGATAGTAGTATAGACATCGTAGAAAAACTATGATAGCTAAAACTCTCAAATTTTTAACATAGTTGCAATGTCATGTAAGAAATTAACATGCCAAATTCTAATGTAAATGATTGATTTTGAAATAGAACATTTCAAATTTGATGCAAACCATAAGGATAAGACCTTTAACATCTCAATGAAAATTGGATATATGTCATGATGATACTCAGTTGTTTTGGGGAAGCTGCTAAATGATTATCTAATGAGAAAGACTTTATAGCTTGATATGATAAAAAAATAATCATATATTATAGTAGATTCAATAACCAGAATTGTAACTACATAATTAGCCAAATGAAATTGTGTATTTCTGAACTTGAATTGACAGTATGAACAAAGACATTTTAAAACAAGTACGTAAATTCCGTGTTCAATACTTTGTATCAGATGCTTCATTTTATTGACAATGAAGAGTGTACACTTGTGCTTCTGGTTTTCATTGATTTCTCAAAAGTGTCAATTTCTTGAAGGGCGAGTCTAAAACTTAACACAAATCATTTGCTTACCTATATCTATTATTTAAGTCCATCTTTTTCCAGCCATCCAGTACTTGGTAGACCGTGGTCAGGTCTAGATCCCCACCCTCCACCCAGGCAGGCATGGAGGAGTGCTGACTCCCCTTCAGTGGCTGGGGAACCCCAGGGTAAACCACCACGTCCTCCCAGCTCCAGCCTCAGTGGTGCAGAGACACACAGAACAGGAATGTCCAAGATGTCCAAAAAAGATGAGCTCTCAGAAGAATGGTGAGTGGAAAAATGCACATCATGCTGTTTAGTAAACAAAGACTTTTTATGTTGTTTATGTTGTTGACTTTTTATGTACTTTTTTTAACTTCATCATTTGATATCATGACCTCTAAGGTCTTTTTTCTTTTTGGTACAAGATTATTTCAAAAGGAAATCATGTGCAGAGTAAGAGAATCATAACTGTACAATAGATTTCTTTAATACCACATATGAACTGTAACAACATGTTATCTGTAACAATGTATTGAATGCCATGTATTGCCTTTCACAACTGTGTAAGTTTTTCTAATTCCAGGGGCTTCCATGACAGTAGAACAGCTGAACTCATGCTGCAGAGAGCCAAGAAACTCAAGTACAATGCAGAGAAGAGAAAGAAGCTAAACAAGCTAGGTAAACAAGAGAGATTTAAAAGATTAATCTGAGTTTGTAACTGAACAATTTTGACGAAGAGATATCACCACATTCATAAGTATTCAATCGTCAGAAGGTGTTTATTTGAAAAAAAACAAACAAACTAATAAACAAATAAACACCTCCTGACGATTGGGCATATCTTCTGGGTATGCCCGTGAAACTCAGAGTCGGGGTTGATACATGTCTCTTATTTTTTAAATTTATTTATTAATTTTAATTGTGTGTGTATGTATATATTATATGTATGTCAGTTTTTTTTATACACACTTAAACAGTGATAGAAAGTTGAATGATACTGATATGCTGAGTTTAAATATATTATGTATTATTTTGATGACATAAATATTCTATTGCATCATTGTTGCTAAAAAATAAAAATTTCCTGTGTGGCATTTTCATGTTGTTTCAGATCCTAAGCAACGTCTGGCACTATTCCGTAAGGGTGATCATCATGGAGTCAAGACCCCTGTGCAGAAACCTGTGAGACCCATGGTGCAGAGGAAGGAATATTTTCAAGGTCTGTGTGCAAGAATTTGTCTAAGTACTTGTTTACATGTTTCTATAATTTGTAAGCAGCTGTTGGCATTTTTTAATTGTGTAAGATCTGGATAGTTTTTTAAATATAAGTATAACATGTTTTCACTTCAGCAATGCATGAAGAGGCTGCAAGGAAGGAATATGAAAAGCAGGAGGAAAATGAAAGTAAAGTGCAGAGAACATTTGAGTGGTTACATACCCAAGTGGGTGAACATGATGTTTCAGATTCAAAAATATATAAAAGGTAAGGTTGTTGTGATATTGCTTGTCTATTTTAAAGCCCTTGGGTTATATTTCCATTTAATTTTTATTTCAGTAATTTTTTTTTTATATTTCAGTTGGAAAATTTGGAAAATTTAATCTGATTAAAATACCAATTTTTGCAATCTTTATAACGCACCATTTAAACCACAAAATTTGTATATTGAAAATGTACTTCTAGTTCATTTTTACATTCAACATCTTAGGCCTGTTCGTTTTGGCAGTGAAGGCAACCTTCCTCAACTGCATCAAGATGTCTTGTCTGGTGGCAGAGTTTCATTGGTGGTAGGTCATATTTGCTCACTACTTGTCCCCTTGAATGTTCTCATACATAGTATGCTAGTAGTAAAATCAGCTAAAAATTATATAAAAACTTGAGGACTGGTATGAATGTTGCTGTTGTGAGCACAGGCCTTGTTATTGTTTATGCACCCACCCACACTCACCCACACATATCATATAGTTAACTATTATGATACACATTGATAATATAGGCCAGCCCTGCATCTATGGAGCTACAGTCAGTCAGAAGTGCCAGTACAACTGGAGACAGGACAAAGAGCAGACGACACTCTGTGGAGGAGACAAGCCCAAGAGGTGAACTTTGTGTGTACTGACATCCAGGTTTATCTGAACTTTTGTTTAAAACCTGAATTCTCAGTAAAGGGGACAACTTTTTGATTGGGTTACTTAGATAGTCTGGCATATTTTAAGATACTTTTATCTACATTGCAGTATGTTTTATTTAAAATACATATAACTATTAAGAAATATTTGCCTACCTGCTTTAGTAGAGGCTATTTACAAAGAAAATAAGTAAAATTTAAGGAAATGTTAAGTATGTCCATGATGATTCTTTTACAGGTGGACTGGAGCTTCCAGCAATAAAGACTAGTTCAGCGCCAAGTATGAGAGTCAAAGAGAGAATTTCCTGGCGTAACCCAGAGGTGAACAAAAGCTCTGGCTGGGGAAGTGGGAAAAGAAGAATAATTAAGTGATGGTTAACTGATGTCCCACCCAACAAGGCTTTGTTCTACTGCCTAGTGGTGCAAGACTGCTCTTTCTGTTCCTCAGGGCGACTGTGCCCTTTACAGTACTGAACCTCATCCTGTCCATGCCATAACAGGACTCTGTGTCCTTCTTCAGCACTGAATCTGATTCTGTTTAGCAGCTACTAGTAGTGAAACATGTCATCATGATGGTTCTTTCTTTTTTCATAAATAAAAGACAGATGATTGAGGAAGGCCTAAAGAGACAAGTTCAGACAGTCTGAGTTAGCAATTGTGGCTGTATGTTCAACTGAAATAAATAAGAGCAAAATACCATTACTGATTGGAACCATGGGAAAAAAATTATCCAGACATTACATATCATGAGGATAACCTTGAATTGTTAATCTGTGTGAGCCTCAGTGATGAATGCCACTCTGATTCTCTGAAGAATATTCTGAGTGATAATTTTTGTGCAAATCGCCTTCTTGAAATTTACATCTTCATCTAATTATAAGGAATTCTTAATTTTTTATCCATGGAGTAAATCAAACCAGAAGAAATATTTTCAGTATGTTTGCATTGTTTTACAAAAAATGTTGATTTTATGTACAAGAAAACTGATTACATCTTAATACAAATTTAAAAACTTAACTCCTGAAATATTTTTATATTTCAGTTATTAATGGTATGAGTATGTTTTAAACAATTTTACGTTATTGATTTGGAATGATTGTTTTTACACTCCACATGTGTTGACATGTTTTCGAGCCAGATGTTATGTAATGATCAGCTATATTTAAAATTCAAGTGCTATTTCAATTGACTTATTCCTCTTATTCTGGCCCTGCCTTTCCTATCAGTACTGCCTATTGTGTATGTGTTAGCCTTTGCCCCTGCGGTCAATGTAAACAGAAGTGATGAAGGAAGACCACTCGGCACATATTTACAGTCCGTCAGTTTTCACCAGTGCATTCTGAGCCTTTTTTAAATATGTTGTGATAGACTTGTCATATTTTACTGCTTAGAAGGTTTTTTACTTTGAATTATTAATTTATATATACAATAAATTTTAAAAAATAATAAGTGAAAATTTAATGTCATAGTATTTTATGATGTCTGTGGGCTACAACATTACATGGAAATACTTTTACATGGATAGAATGGTACATGTCACAGATAGTAAGGGGGTTATTATGATCATTTTGTTCTTTTCATAGCAATTCACGCTAAAGTCTTATAATAATTGAAGCAGAAGTACAGATTTGAAATTATGATAAAATTTGGCCATTATTTGTAACACATTTGTAACACTGAAATAACAATTAAAATTTATCTTGGGGTGGGTGCAACATATACAGTTAAACATCTTAATTGGTCATCTGTCTTATTGCCTCCCTACTGACTTCTCACAAGAACCTTTTGTTCAACATTTTGCACCTATTTTCAAACTGAACATGTGGGTTCATATCTCACAACTGATCTCATAAGTATCTAGAAGTATCTACAATGTTAACAATCTACATTGGCAGATCAATATATTTCTTGATTATCAAAATTTTAAGTCACGCTTTTATAGACAAAATGGGTATTTATCAGTTTAATTTTTAAAAAATTACAAGCATTCATACAGTATATTGAAGCGTGTAATAAGTTGGAAAAGCAATGAACACGGCAGCAAACCATCTTGATGCGTTCCTTAATTTTATCATAGCATAACTTCATTTTAACTGGTGATTGAACCCTACTTTTACATTGAAGATCCATATATGTAGGCAACAATTTCATTAACAGCTACAGGGTGAGGTTTACATTTCTCGAAGTAAGGGCCGAACGTAACCGTTAAAGCAAATTTACAGATTAGTTCCACTTGGATGGAGACACCTAGACGATAAACAGAGAGCGGAAAATTTAGACTCCAGGATCAATTTGGTTACCCTGACTCATAAATGCACCGATTACTCCCCATCTGGTATTAGAACCATGTCGGAGAAGAAGTTCGTGGCGGCGTTGTGCATTATTGCTGCGAGTCTTCAAGGTAAGCCTAATTGTTCAAAATTCATCCATAAATAAATCTGCTCTTTATTTTCGATTTTTTTTTTTTTTTTTTTTTTTTTTTTTTTTTGCATTATGATCAAATGAGCGTATTCAGGCAATTAAACCAGTTAGACTTTGAGCACTTCGTTTCTTTCCCATCGTTTGACATTTCTATACAATGATTTCTAAAATAACGAGAAAAAATCCTTTTGATGTAGGGATTTTACCGTATTTCTATTCAATTCCAAATCTATGTCAAGCATGGGTAAAAAGGAGACAATACCTACAGTCCCAGAAATTCTTTTTTCCTATTAATTACTGTTAGCATGGCAACGTGCTTTTTTCATTAACTAGCATTTGTCTGAGGTGGTATATAGTCCCCTTCTCTGTCAACTTCTCACGACTAGAAAGTTTCTGAAACATCTGAGGTAAATTATCCTCATGAAACTGTTAGGATGTATACAACTGTAAAATATACAGCCGAATCGGCGATGTTATTTAATTAATTGATTCGTTAATTTCATTTTTAAAACCTGGTGCGTTTTTATAGTTCTGGTAAATGATATATGAAAAGGATACAGGCCCTTCTGTATCTGAGTGCGACACAGTGTAGGGGACGCGGTAGCGCACCTTAGCATGTCCCACGTCATCTCCTTTTCATTCTAGTGTCGCACAGTGTAGAATGTTACAGTTGCTACTACCCTGCGGACAGAAATTGCGGAGACCCGTGGAGCTGGGCCAACACCATTACCAAACCACACACATCAGTATGTGACGGATGGTGTACGGTAAGTAAAATAGTGTCCTTTCATCTTGCTTTACACAGGTCTTTTTGTTCAGACGAACAGCTAACAGATTTGGATACGCGTTTTACATCTCCAAAGGCCCTATAAATAAAAAGTCAGTAAATTTCGTTTCTGACATTTGCGCTGTCTGTTGCATCTTATGCCAACAAAAACTAACTATTCACTCGATAGAGAAAAACAATCAAATCGACCGGCTTAAGATTATTGACTATAATTTTTATTGTAGGTATTGTCAAAACGTTGAAGTGCATTTTTCAAAAATACAAGTTTAAAAGGGAAACAAAACCAAATTCATTAGATCCCTAACAAACGCTATAAGCCCATGAACAAAACAAAATCCAGTTAGATATTGGTTTTAGTTGTAAAGTTGGCAGAAACGGTTTTTACCCCAGGCATTTGCTAAGAACGACAGTCGAGTTATTTGATCAATGAGGGAAGCTCTCTCATCAACTCTATTACAGAACTAATATTTTCTTTCTCATCATTGTGCATCTGCCACCAGCGAAAGCTCAATCAAAATCAACGCGAGCTCTGATATTGCATAAATAGACAATAATTAGATTAAAGGGATAATAACTCTTCGTATGAGATCTATATTTCATTATAAAAACATTGTGAATAACTCATAGAAATATAATATATTCTGTTTTACCACAAAAATGGCAGTTATAGCAATTATTCTGATATCTGAGCTTGTCTTTAGACTACATGACCTCCACTGATGGCTATACTCTGTTAAAATCTCTTAAGAGATTTTAACAAAAAACCAAACTTTTTAGAAAAAAACCAGGGACTAACTTTGAATGTAAAAATGGATTCATTAACCATTGGTTAGTATGGGAAAATTGTTGTTTACTCCAGGAAAATTCATTTTTTGGCCAAAACGAAGAGTTATTATCCCTTTAAATAATTTTGTGATTATTAGAATATCGTATTATGAAAGGTCTTAATATATTGATCATAAACGTAATCCGTTAAAGTGCTTACTTACAGAAGTACGCGTGAGTGCAAACAAACTGCCGAAAATGTAGAGTTATTGATATTGAAAATCGCCCCTCTTCCCCCCCCCACCCCACCCCACATACATACACACATGCATGCAATGTTTATTCCATTAACAAACAATCTGAGACCAGGAATAGAGAGAATCATGCAAACATGCATATTCTGAAGGGCTTCTGAATGAATAACGTATCCAGACTTTCAGACTGTTGTATTTTTAGCAAAAAAAATTTTTGCACAATGAGCTAAAGAATAGTCAATGATCTATATTCAGTTCAAATAAAAGCACATACACAATTAAATAAATTTTTTATTAGCACTTGTATGGTATTTTTGTTTTAAATATTTGTTCCCAGTAAATTACCGATCTTTGTCGAGGCATCACATTTGACAAATATGACAGATTTTCTTAAGATATTCCATGAAATTATATATATGGCAATGTTGTACTCATTTTCAGAAAGTCATCACTGGAGACACCATTGGCCGTGGATGTTCTCTCGTGTGTGCATCATCCACTTTGGGATCGAAGATGGAGTGCTGTAGCCATGACCTGTGCAATTCTGCCGGCATTGTTCAAACAAGGATTTTCCTCTTGTTGCCTGTTACAGCCATTGTGTTCATCGTCTTGAAACTACAGTTATGATGTTAGTAGCAGAGAAGACATCGTTCGTCTTTTTTTCTATGTAAATTTTAGCATTAACGGTTGCAATGAAGTTAAAATACAGTCATGACCTTTGTGAAAATTTTAATGAATAATATCACTTTTGTTAGTTTCGTTTGTTCAATGTTAACCTGGTCACTGCAGCGGACGTAACAAGAAGTTTTGTGGTCACGTACGTACTGATAACAGCGATTAGTGTAAATTAAATTGAAATTATTTTGATAGAGACATAACAAGTGGTTTCTTCACATTTTTATGAATAAGATTAGTTCCAATAGGCCTACTCATATGTCTATAGCAGTCTTTCTTATAGGGTCACAGTAATGGTAAATGTGGATCCACCGAAACTTTTAATGTTTGAAAATGAACTGAACTGTCACTCGCATGAAACTAAATACCAAAATGGTTCTTTCGAAGCACAAAATGGTAAAAAATTCATAATCTCTCAAAGATACCCTATCTTGAATTTTGCGCCAAATCTTACTTCCTCGAGAAAAAGTGATTTTCCCCTCTTCGTGAGTCTTTCTTATAGGGTCACAGTAATGGTAAATGTGGATCCACCGAAACTTTTAATGTTTGAAAATGAACTGAACTGTCACTCGCATGAAACTAAATACCAAAATGGTTCTTTCGAAGCACAAAATGGTAAAAAATTCATAATCTCTCATAGATACCCTATCTTGAATTTTGCGCCAAATCTTACTTCCTCGAGAAAAAGTGATTTTCCCCTCTTCGTGAATCATGTATTGCTCGACCTATCCCTGCACTTACATTGGATGTTTTGTACCATTTTTAATTTAATTATTCACTTATGAATTGCTCCAGAGTCATTTGGACTGCCTATTTTGCCTGACATTTCAGAAAAAGGTATCGACACGAGATGCTACTGTTTGAGGTGTTTCATCATCTGGGAAAGAAAAGTACTGGTAACTTTGCAGGGTACCGGTATTGAGGCATAAAAATTACTTTTGGACATTTTCGAATATTAATTAGTGGTAAGCCTCTGCTATCAGAGTTGAAATACGTCGTTCTGAAACATATATGTAGAAACTAACAAACACAACTATGTAATAAACCAATGAAACATTGTCGTTCAAGTGAAAACATATACCAATCATAAGAATAAATGTGTATGAATAAAATATTCTCAGCTAAATCAAGACAATTGAAACAATGAACAGAATTGAATTTTATGCCCAATACGCCTCATCGTCATGTCTTTTTTTCTGTCCGTTCGTCAACAGCCTAACTCAAAAGGTTACGAATGGATTTTGACGGAATTTTCAACATAGATAAGAAATGGGCTAACTTAAAAGTGTTTAGATTTTGGTGGTGATCCATAAATTAAATTAAGTACTGGATCATCAATAGTTAATTATCTGTCTTGGTTTAGGTCTGCACTCTCTGAGTGCTTTTCTAGTTATCAAATGTTGAACATTATGTATAAAATATTCAGACTTGCTGTGACGCAATTTCACAAAAGTAATAAATTGATAGAGATGGAATTTAGAATGTGTGTTAGCCCAAGGAGTTTTAACACTAAAACACGAAATCTCACGTTAAAGCTCCTTGGTTTGACTGGAATATTACCCAAGCATGCAAATATGGTAAACAGTACGTTGTCATGAGCACTTGTAGCATGCATATTGATTCAAGAAAATTGCACATCGATCACAGCAAGTGTTGCTTTAACTCATAAAAACAGTGACATCGAAATCCGTGCTATATATCGCGACTATTGAGTTCTTCGTGACTGTTTCCAAAAAACAGCATTGTAAATATAATATTGCTTATTGTGAATATGATTAATTGGACATGTGTTTTTAAAGTACATACATTAAAATACAAGATGTTCTGGAGAAAACATTTAAAACAAACTGTAATGTTATTTGTCATTTTATTTAACTGAGCAGAAATCTCCCTCTCTCTCTCTCTCTGTGTGTGTGTGTGTGTGTGTGTGTGTGTCCACAATTTCTGATTTACCCCAGCACCATCCTCCAATTCAACTGTCCTCACTCATATGGAAAGCATCAACTTGCACTGTCACATTACTCGGATAGATTTAAAGCATGTCCGTTTCTCTCTCTCGCTCTTTCTCGCTCTCTCTCTCTCTGATTTTAATTGTGCCGACTATATATATAAAATTACTCCAATACATTATTTTTCAGTGCACATTTTAGTGTACGGTGTAGTGTGTTAGGGAGACAAAAGGTCGGGGCTCATCTACCGACTCAACGCACTTATTTTCGGTTTGGGAATTGCAGAAATGAACCCCTGGTATTTATTCAACTTATTTCTATTAATCTTTTCTGGTACATGTTTTCATTCTAAAATCTTTTTTCTGAAGGCAGTCACACACAAAAATACTCTAAAATGTAACGTAAATTTGTCTTCTGAATCTTGCACAGATCTCTCTCGGTCTTACGTCTAGACTAGTCAGGTCTGTGATTGTGACCAAATGATTCATTCATCTTTTTGACACTGAAAAAAAACCCAATAGTTAAAATAATAATAATAATAATAATAATGGGGAAAATACATTGGGTAGGCCTAAATGACCCCCAGGAAAATCGTATGCTGCTGTAGGGTAGACCGGGGCTAAACGCCCCCCTTAAGCAAGAAACGTCACAGTTTTCCCTGCTGAAGTTATAGACCGTTCAAAGTGGGTGTTAACTATGAAGGGCTGCCTAGACTACAAACTGATACTATCACTTTTGGAAACAAACAAAAGAAAAACCTTATAGGTGAAAAATAAGTGAATTATAAAATCGGCCTTTTTGCCCCATTGCTGGGGCAATACACCTCGCGCCACGGGGCTAAACGCCCACAGTGGGCGTCTTGCCCCAAACTATAGGCGTTATGCCCCGCCTTTGTACAAAGCAAAATTAAATCGAATTATATTTCTACGGTGGACTAAATAAGCCTTTAAAAACAACAGATAATATTTGTCGGGGTATTGTTATAAATTGAGAAAAAAATCAAACGTATTCAAAATAATACAAAGTTTTATTTACTATGAAACAGTAGGGCCTATAACTCTCAAAACTAACAGTCCATTGTCTTTATAACGTTGAAGTATTCTTTGTATCCTTTAATCATTATTCCATTCGCTAATATGAGATAGAAAAAAGTAAAAAATTGGTTATAATTAACAGTTATTTTATCTTTAAACAGTATTACTCTCAAAACTAAAATAACTTTTGTATCTTTAACTAGTTTCACTCTGTTTCTCTCACTATTTCTCTACTCTGTAAAGACAGGAAACGTTGGCAGAACAAACTGCTAAGTTTATTATAAAACAATAAAACTATAGTGTCTGTAACTTTCAACCAGTCTTACTCCGTTTTTTTCACAATTCTGATTCCTGCTTCTTTACTCCAAAAAGACTGGAAAACGCTGGTAGAACAAACAGCCAAGTTTATCATCAAACAGTAATCTCTCTCTCTCAAAACTAACTTCTAACAATACTAACGTCTAACTATTCTCTGTAATACTATTATCTTAGTAAAAAATATCAATATTAATCAGAGTCATCTGATTCACAGTTTGGACAAATAAATGTAGGGAGTCCTTCAGTGCATTCCTCATGGGCCCAAAGAAGACAGGACTGACACTGAACCCAAACATCCCGCGGTCTTGTGCGACTATAAGGTTCGCAGCAGATGAGACACGGCCATTCCTCATCGTCGCTCGTTTCATCATCAGCTGTTTGCTTTCCTCTCCTTTTGATATTTCCGCTTTCCTTTCTTTTCTGCTGTTTTGTTTGCTTTTTAGAGGCGTTGTTCTTGGTTTTTTTCATTGCGAGAGCAGCCTTATACGGCGACGAGGTTAGCACTGCCGCAGTTTCTGTTTTTCGCGTTCTTGTCCGCTTTGTTTGCAGCTTTGGAAGAATGGAAGAGGGGAAAGGTCGTTAATAATGTTTCTGATTCCTTGGTTGTTTTGTAGTGGAGGAAGGGTAGGTGTATCCGATACGGGAATGTCGCCTCCATCTGACTCCATGGGTTGCAGCGGACTGTGCTGAAGTACGCAGTCACAGTGGCCAACTAAGTCTACTCTACTCCGCCTCTAAGAAGAAAAAAAAACTTCTGCTGCCATGCTCGTTAAACATGTTGAATAATAATAATAATAAATAAATAAATAAAAGATAAAATGCGTCAACCGAGCCTGTTTCATGTTTACTTTCGAGTCACACCTACCACATTCTATTGACAAGTTGCACATGTTTGTTCAAGCTAACCTAGTTTTCTTTCAGAGCCAAAAATGGAGCTGGTTCTTAGAAAACAATCACAGAGGCAGTATACGTAGTTACATTATATTGCAGGTTTGGTTCAAAACAAACAGATAAACTGCAGTTAAAAGGTGAGCTTAACAAATTCTGATCTCGTGCGAGATCAAGCTGTAGAAAACGTAGAAAATTAGTAAACGAAATGCTATAATGCCGAGTGTCATTTAGCGTTATGCTTATAATAGATACACTGAATGACGTGATCCACAGATCCTACGTACAGTCATGGTAGTTCGGGTAGTTTCTGTTTTGTAGCTGGCGGTGAGCGATGTAGCGGATGAAAAGAGGACTCTCAAGGTAAATGGAGCCGCTACAATTGGCGTAAGTTACAATTTGTTAAGTTGTAATATCATGATGATGTGATAATATCATAATAATGAGCGGATACTCAGCCCCGTGTTGCACGAAGTTTCATGCGTTAACACTCTTACCGAGGATCCTATTAACGTCTCCTCTGATATGTGTGTGCTAGATAAGCTTAAAAGCTAAACAACAATTTGTACACTTAAACTTGTCAAGGACCCAAACCACAGAAAGGGGCAACCACAGCTTTTCTTATTTTGGTGGATATTTTTTATAGTAGCAAGTGGTCAGTCAGGGGCGTCTCGATTGTCTGAAGGTTCATTAGTCAGAATTAAGGTTTATTGGTCCCAAAAAACGTAACATTTTCATCACTTTTTTAATCAAGGGTTCGTTGGTCTGAAGGTTCTATAGTGAACATTCGGATCAATAAACCTTGGGACTGTTGAACCTTCGGACTATTGCTACGCCCCGGTCAGTCACTTCATTTAAACCAAATTTCATGATCGTCAAGACTGAAGACATTATCTTATCAGAGTATATGAGCATAACATTGACCCTTGGTTAAGTGCAAACATGAAACTATATTGCACTGACATATTTCACTTCAGAGTTACCTTGTCAGCAATAATGTGCTAGATGATAAAGATTAAAAATGAAGCAGTATTTATTGTTTTTTAGTCTACAGTGTGCACATGATATGTTAAAAAAAATTACCTAATTAAAGCAGAAAAAAAAAACAAAACAGTTTATAGATGTGAGAAAAGTTAAATATGGAAATAAGAGCAACCTCAGTTATTAACTTTCCATTCATGGCAATATAATAAATAAAATATCTTAGTATAAATATTGATTTAGATTATATATATACAAGGAGAATTTTACAGAAAAGTACTACAAAAGAAAAATATATTTGTATTATCTAAAATATAACAATGGGAAATTATGATAAATATAGACCTCAATAAGAATAATGTTAAGCTTTCCATCAAAAAAGGAAATTGGTATCATTTGTGGGGGTGGGGGTAGGGGTGGGGGGTTGGGGACGTCTTGATAGTCCGAAGGTTAATTGGTCTGAAAAACGGTAACATTTTTATTGTTTTTTGTAAATCAAGAGTTCATTGGTCCAAAGGTTCTATAGTGACCAATGAACCTTCGGACTATTTTGCTATGGCCCCATTTGTGGATAACCTATATATCTAAAAAAGGCATTTATTGACTGAAAATGCTCCATTAAAAGATTAAGTCCTTCTGATAATTTCATGACAATGAGTGTTTCACCTCTCTGTAGCAAAATTTTCATAATAAATTTCAATACATATTCCACTAATATGCAAGGTATATATATATAACTATTCAAAGGTTCCATTTTTGAGTTCCTTATATGTTCTATGTGTTAGTTGCTCATAATGGAGTTAGAGACATGGATTCACTACTGACAGAAAAAAAATTAAAATTTCAAAAATGGATTTATAGATCATAATTTTCTTTATGGTTTTGGATAGGGAATACATTAGTGATTAAGAAAAAAATGCTGAAATTATCAGGAAAAAAATCCAGACCAGTTGTTTCTCAGACTAGATGATGAGACTGATAGACGATTCTTATGAATTATAATCAACCAGGATAACGGCAATGCATTGCTTTTTAAAGGAGTGATATCAGTTTAAATTTTTCATTCCTCTCTGTATGCATGCATGCACAAATAGCTTAAAAGGGCTTTGTCATCGTCAGACTATAGCCATTAAAACCTCTGTGCATCATTTTATTTTTAGGATATTTTTAGTTACGAAATCAATAGAGTGAAATAATGAATGGAGGCAGTTTTCTGCTGCCACTCATTATTTCCACTATAACGTGAAATATATTACAGCTGTTATCAATCTTATGAAAAAGGAGTTTAGTCTATGACATAGTGTATTGTTATAACAATTATGTGTTGCAAGAACAAAACACAACCAAACTATACAATATATATTAGTCAAAGTGAATGCTGGAAGGATACACAATTACCAGAGATAGTTTTATTTTCTTCTATCTTGCTATAAACTAAACCCTAAGAAAAGCTAAAAATTATTTATGGTTTTTTAACAACCAGTTTTAACAAGTCATCCCTACTCCCTCCCTTCATCCCTAGAAACTTTGTGGAGGTGGGGCAAGTGGGAGACTACCCATGTTTACTTCCTGTTTCAAAGAAGCTGTGCTGTTGATCTGAGCTGTGCATGACGTAGATAAGCTGGGATTTGCGTACACTTGAAGGTCACAGGAGTAGCAAGCATGCTCTCAGTTTCTCCCCGAGCTGGCAATATTGCTTGTGGAGCTTGGTTTAAACACTCAAAGCTAAATAAATGCAGAATTAACTGATTTGAAACTGAGCTGTTCTGCAACACCAGTGTTCTGTATTTCTTACAATGTTTATTTAGAGGACTGCTGTTATTAACTGGGACATTCTATGGCTGTGGCACAGAGGGCAGATAGGTGCTGAGGGCTTGTGGAGGTAAAGAGAGTATTGATTATATGATTTGTTCAACTTAACATTAGATGAATGAATATTGTGTATTATAATATAATGAACCAGAGTTAGGGTAATTTTGTTCTAAAAGGTAATATCTCTAGAAAGGATGATTATTATATTGTAAGAAAAGGTTGGAACCATAGATTATGTGTTAAAATTATGGCAGAGATGTGAAAGTCTAACAAAATGGACAAGGTAGAACAGCAGGTTAAATGTGTGAGATGATGACTGAGTGTTGGTGGAATTCATGGATGCAATGTCTGAGATCTGTACCACAGCAACTAGTGAAGTTAGAGTGATGGTTCTTTATGCCTGCTTGTCTAAGATCATATACCAGTATGCACAGAGTGAGGAATTCACTACCTTACTGTTTATATATTTGCCAGAAGAAATGCCAAAACAGATTATGCAGCTTCATCAAGGGTTAATGGTGAAATGCTTTAGTTAAGGAAAATAAAAATGCCCAACTTGCTAATTCATAATTGATATTAGCAGATACATTTAAATGGGAATATTTAGGCAACATTTCTTTTTATTTACGCAGGTACTGTATGATATAGCAACCAAGTTTACTGTAGATCTGTCTTCTTTGAATACTGTGGTCTGTACACATAGCCCTCATCTGCTTCTGTCATTGCTGTCACCACTGTTGCTTCGCACTTTCAGTGGTATCACGATAGGTGGAAAACAATTTTACCTTAAGTCTTCGAACTTGCTTTAATCTTGCAGGACTGATTCATAGGAATAATAATAATATACAGATTTAAGGTAAAAAATAAGCTTGATTGTTTTATTTTTGTTGAAGTTATGCTGTTTTTGTGTACATGTAAGCAGTTTTTCCTCAGGTTCAATTCTAAGGCATATTAACTGTCTCAGTATTGAACTCATTAAATACATAAAAGTGTTCTTTTGGCATTTTCCACATCTTAACAATTTTGTTAGTTGAATATATAAAAATGATGGTAAATCTGCTGTTGTGTATGGAATAATAACGTCAAAATTGAAAATAAACTCAAATCTGTGCAGTTTGTCAAATTCAATCCCTCACAATTTTCATAATCTCAGAATGGAGATTGGACATTCAAAATTGTTCTATTAATATTTTTCTCATCCTAACAATTTGGTTAGTTGAACATTTAAAAATGAAAGTAAATTGATTTTTGTGTATTATGTAATAAATTGTTGAAAATGGAAATAAACTCATTTGGTACAGTTATCTCTAGTATACATACTACGGTAGTATTGGCATTTTCAAGGTGTGCCTGCATAGCATAATCAAAAATGGGTGATTATTACTAGTATGTTGTAAAGCTTAATGTAACATTGCATCAAAATTGAAAAAAAAACCTATTTTGAGCACTATAGTGACATTTTAAGGAAAACCATGCCATCTGTGATTTTCAAACTTGCAGAAGAATAGTACTTAAATACAGCTGTAGTTGGAAAAACAGGCTGATTGGAGTCTTTTTTTTTCTAGAAGTGATGCCATTTTTTAAATAAAATATTAAATATTCACATGTTGGCATTTTGAAGGTGTGACTTTGAACATCCATGGATTTGAAGACCTTTGCTAGTCACATTTTCTGAATAACTATGATACTTATAGTATATTGTTAAAAATTGGTGGTGATTATGCTGTTAAGCATTATGTAATATTGCATCAGAATTGATGAGAAAAAACCATTTTGGTGTTTTGCTGCTATAAATGCTGTAAAAGGAAAATTGTTCTACCCATTATTATGTAACTTACAAGAATCATTGATATACAGCTCAAATTGGCAAACCAGGGCCCCGTATATCGAAAGCATTGCGCATTGTGACGGAGTGCAAGCGTCTCGATTTCATAATTCGCCCATACCCGCCCCATATAATACACTGTAGCCTCTATGGGCGCATTCCCATAGATTTTAGATCGATCTATCCCCGTGGGGAGTCTCACTAGATTACTGTCAGATAATCAGGATTAAATGTCTGTCACGCCTACTACAAGCTGTAAGGGGGTAATTGACTTTCATGCCCACTCGGCTGACAGCTATTTAGCGTGAACCCCCAGGGAGTTAGGTCGTTCTAGTTGGATCGATCTAATCTCTGGGAATGGGATCTATGTGATATCGCTATTCGCAATGATTGCTATTCGCAACGATTGGATTATTTTTCTTTCTTACTGTCTGCACACACACACACACACACACACACACACACACACACACGTGAGTGTATAAATATATATATATATTTTTTTTTTGCAGGGGAGGTTAGGGATTCTTTTACTATGCAACTTTAAAAGTCTTTAACTTTCAACATCTTTGTCCTTGTATATTTGTGCAGTAAAGTGGTTTGGCAAATTGTTCATATTTTTTCTTGACCCATATATGTGTACCTGCAAAGTTTAATTAAGACTAACAATATTGTTTGCATGAACTTTCAGCTAGTACACACTATGTGCTGGCTTACAGATCTTATGAAAGACCTTCACATATGCTGACAAGTGTTACTATTACTGTTTTGAAAGATTGAAGAAATGTTTCAGGATTTAATTGAAAGACAGTACCACCTGGCTGCAAAATGACTCTAATTGTTTGTAATTTTATGAATGTTTATGAAAGAAGAAATGCTCTGCTTTACTGTAATGGAATCAGTAAATAAACTGTATCATACAGGGAAGTAAATTTGGACTTAAACTCTACTTTATACAGACCCCCTAAGGCTGACTGATGTCACAGAGAACTGATCCATGTACCTCATGCTGAAACTGTCGGTCCGATCGGTCATGACCGGGAAAATTTGTCTGGACCGGTAAAAAATTGGACGTGGTTGGTCCAAAAGACCGACAAGAGTTTTAAGAGCTGCAGTTTTGAATTTACAGTCATCATTCAACATATGTCACTAACAAAATTATATAAAATCCAAAGCGTTTTTTCCCTTCTATTTCAAACCTATCACATTCACAAACAAAGTAAGCTACCCTAATCGTACTAGTAGTATCTGTTTCAAACGAATAGAGTGATTTTCGGTCCGACAAAATACCATTCGGTCTGGCAAATTTTTCATTACTGCCGGTTGAAATGTCATTCTGAAATCTTTTCAGCATGTCTGGTACCCTGTTCTCCATTCCTGGCTGTGAGTTGTTGGAGGGGTTTAGGAAACAAGTTATTAAAAAACTGCTTAACTTACATCATCTTTTACCTGTGTGCAAGGTGCAGCACTGTTACTAGTATACTGCTGTTTTGAGAACATGTAAGTTACTAATGCAGTATTTATTACTCTGCCTTCAGTGGGTGTAGAAGCATGCCCTTTTCCACATTTGCTGGCAGAAATTACTGCTACATTGTACTGTACATCATGTGTACATTATGTTTAAAAAATATTAGCTGTAGTCTCATAATTCAGTAAGGTATGATTTTATACCTTCTACCTAAACATAGATGACTTTGATTTTGTAACAAAGGACCCATTACTCTTTATTATACTACAATATCTTTTTTTTTTTCATTTCTAAAAAATAATAACAGTAGATTCTGGTATAGTCTTCTTGTATAAATTTCACTAAAATTACTGTCAAAGAAGATGTACAAATATCAGTGTAATTCCCATTTGTTAAAAAATTGTTTGTTATCCTCTAATCCAAGTTTGTCTTTGACTTTTGTCCCTGTGTCTCTGCATAGACAGGAATGGGAATTCAGCAAGATCTGTTACTTTTTAACAGTCATTTATTCTGTTGCTTGTTCCTTCTGCATGTCTCTCCAATTATTTCTACCTCTCCAATTTACTGCACATTTTTTGTCAATAATCCTAGTGGCTACTATGCACACCCTAAGTTCTTTTTAAAATCCTCAATGTTTTCAAATGTTAAGTCATAAAACAACTGCACTACACAGTGGAAAAAAAATCAGTAGACGGAAGTTCAGTTAATGTGTCAACCTTAATATGAGAAGATTTTGATAAGGAGACGAGAAACCACATTGGACTGGTTCTATGAAAATAATTGCTTTGGAACCAATTTCAAATTTAATCAAAAACAATATATATCACCCCATTTCCATAGATTAGATCGACCTACTTTAGATCGACCTAACTCCCTGGGGGTTCACGCTAAATAGCTGTCAGCCGGGCGGAGACGAAAGTTAATTACCTCCTTACAGCTTGTAGTAGGCGGGACGGACATTTAAGTCAGATTATCTGAAAGTAATCTAGTGAGACTCCCCGCGGGGATAGATCGATCTAAAATCTATGGGAATAGAGCCTAAGACTGAGCTTTAATTGTCTTTGTATTCGGTATTGGTCATTGCTTTGTTGTCATATACTCGCACTGCCACATCAATCACATTAATATTTATGACCACCGGTGGTCTGAAATAAAAGTCTGTATTGAATATGGTCTATGAATAATTACCACACAGAAGACATGCACTATGGTACATTATTGCAGTTGTAGTTTTATTCTAGCCATTGTTTCAGACTATGCATTGACAGCTATAACTAAATGCCTTAGACCTCATTCCCATAGAAACCATCAGTACGGATATGTAGATCAATCCAACTCTGCGGGACTCTTGCTGAGGGCAATAAGCTTTTAAAACACACCTGTTCCTGATGTGGAGTAGAATGCAAAAAAAAAACTTGTTTTGTAATCTACTCAATGCCAGGAGAAAGTTTGTGATTCAGTTAGGCTGATTGCATTCAGCAAGAGTCTCCGCAGAGTTAGATCAATCTACATAGACTGATGGTGCCTATGGGGATAGGTTGATAGAAGCACAATACAAGCATAGGTGCCATTGAAAAAAACAAAAACCATTCTAAGCATTGTCATTGTGAATACAGAATACATTCAAAATTCTATGGCCTGATTTAGGTCATTGATTTCTTTGTGCTCATATGTTTAAGCTGCTGGTAGCATTTAAAATATATTGGTTGTGCTTATGTGTTAGAATACAATTATGTGCAGTGTTGCTGGTAGGAATGCTGGGTATTCTGGTATATTTATAAAGATACAAATGCCAGCTGTTATCCTTGGGCCAGTCTTTTGCTGTTTGCTTTGTTAGAACTTTTAAAAGTGAATTACATTTGAGAATGTTTCCGAAGAAGAAGTAATGAATATACTAGGTAGGTAACTTCTTTGCAGCTATGTATATGTTATCTATATAAATAGTTACAACTACTTTGATACAATTTGTATGGTCTGAAAAAAGTATAAGCATGTGATTCTGTTGGCAGTTCTACTTTTAAGATTAGGAACGATCCCTTTCTTCTTATGTTTTGGAAAGATTTACCAGTTTTTACAGTTCTTAGCAACCTGCAGAATAGCCTTGATCCTAGCAAATATACTGTTATTCTAGAGAAAACAACCAGAAAAATATCCATGGATAATGTTTGTCAACTTTTATTTACTGTTGCTTCAGACTTGTTCATCTGACCTTTTCTTCTCCAAATCCAGTGGATGATTCCTATTGTCTGATGAGTGGTTAATGTTAAAGCACTAGTAGTCTTAAATAAGAATGTGGAGGGCACCTGAAGAAATGTTTAATGAGCACTTGCCACCTGCTATACATGTATCACAGAAAATGTCCTAGAAATAGTGTGGCAAATCTATATCTGTAGAACTGACATGAATAACGCCTACTGAAGGATGGTGATGTTCTGCTGGCTGTGGCTTTTGCAAACACTCTCCCCCCGCTAAACACACACACACACACACACACACACACACACACACACACTTATTCTTCCCATTTTTTCACTAGATAAAGATTTTTTTCTTACTGTAAAAAGTGCATACATAGTCATCCCACTCACTATGGTAGTTGTAAAAATGATAACATATCTCTGGTAGTGTATAATCTAAGATCTAATATACCGTTTATTAGATCTTAGGTATAATATGATTAGAGTTGTATTAGAGTAGTACTCATCAACATATTTGACCTTGATGAATTTGCAGGTAATAATTGAGCATCCTTTTTATCAGTCAGATTTTGGTTTCTGTGTCCATTAAGATGGTAGAATGGTATATGTTCAGATACATGTAGCATCTGCAGTTCAGAGGAATGGGGGGGGGGGTCTGCTAAGCATGTGGCTTTCATGTAGCCAAAGTAAACCAAAATACTACAAGCTATCATTCCTCCTCTGATTATTACATGTACGAGCCTTTTTTCTCTTTGTTGAAATAATACCAGTAGGAAGATGATCTTAACTTACAAGAGTTCAATTCACTATTCAATTCACTGTTTTTGAAGGAGAGAAAGGGGTTTATACCAGGGGCGTATTGAGGCCGTCTTCTGGATGATGGTCAGATTTTCAAGTTTACATTGATGGGTATCTAATTTTTTCTGTCGGAAGACGGTCAAAAGTGGAGGATGGATTAACAAAGATAATTTGGAAGACTGTCAGAAAATATCTCTGCATTTTCAGATGAACATGTAAGTTAAAGGCATGTGATATCTATAAGGTTTGATTAAAATGTCATAACTGCAAATTGTCTAGTTAGTGTGCAAGCTTGACAGCTGTCTTGCTGGCTTGTACTTGTCTGCTTGAAACCTCAAACCTTCCTACAGGCTAATGATAATGTTAGCTCAATTCTACTTTCTAAACTTACAGCTTCAAAAATAGGATTGTGAATGGAATGGTCAGTTCATCATCCTTGATTTAATTTTAAGAAAAATCTACCAGAATGTTTGAATAATTTACTTATTTCAGTATGTAATCTGCCATCTAAGTGGATATTTAAAAGATTTGATGTATGCATGATACAGGGAAAAAAAGCAGAGACGATCAAAAATAGAATCCAGTGCCATGGACAACTTTAAAAAGTTAATATTTCGACAAATAAACCACCTCCATGTGGCATTTACACATCCATCTCCCAGTTATCTTATGTAACCCATGAGAGCCCTTTAGGGATATGGTATTATAGGTAATCATATGATAGATATATATCGAGCTTAAATGGTGGCATGATAAAGCAAATAGCAAATGGGTGCACTCCTATAAAGTCCAATAAATGTCAGTAGCATTGCTACTCAATAAGACTGTCCATATCAAAGTATAAAGCTAATGATAAGTTCTATTCTTATTTTGTGCTACATTGAATATAGTCATTCATAAGATTTAATATTAACACCATGGTTTGTTTGCTTTTCAGACTGGTCTTATCTACATGAAGTAGTCATATTGTGAAGGGTGGTCACTGTCACCATGCCAACAGCAGCATCAACAACAATGGAGGAGATACCCAGTATTACCAAGGAACTTTTGTTTGCACATGCTCCCTATGATGTCTGGTGGAAACTTGCTACAAGGCTAGATCCTGACTCCACTGTCAGTGGGAATGACTGGAGACTTATGGCTTCCAAATGTGGTTTTGATAATACACAAATTGTGGTAAGAGTTTGTTAGTAGTTTTTTTTCTTTAATGTACATGTACACGTGTGTATTATTATGAAAATAATGTTTTTTTTTTAATTTTTTTTTGCTGAAGAGCAAATGGGCGGTTAATGGCCTTGCTAAAGGTTGATTGTATTTTTTTTCTTTTTAGCATATTAATTCACTTCAGCGAAATCATGGGAGCAATACTATAAAAGTATTTGAAAAGCTATGTACAGAGAGGCAAGAGATGACAGTTTATGAAATGTTAGCCATATTCAATGATATGGAACGGGCTGATGTCTTTGAAATACTGAAAGATTCTGTCACAGGTGAGGGTGCATGACTACCTTATGTTGCAAGGGGTAGGACATCTCTGAGGGAGAGACATCAAATACATTTGTTAAAAAATAAAGCTTACAGTTTCAATGTTGTAATATCAACATTTGAACCACTCGGCTATGAAAAGAATATATTTTCTCCTGTGTAACTGTTGATTGATGATGAAGGCAATTTTGTTCAGAATTTACTACCAATGATGGAGAGGTTTGATAGACATGTCCTGTGACTTGAATTATTTTTAATGCAGAGTTCATTGAATTCATATTTTTTCATCCGTTCATGGTATCATATTCAACTTATATTTGATCAACATTGATTTGCACAGTTTAAGAAAAAAAATTGAGAAAAGAATTCTTGTGATATGTTTCAGAAATCAAGAAACAAAAAGAAAATCGCTCATCACTAAATTATCTTCCATCTGGTCAGCAGCACACAGAAGCTTGTACATGTCATAGTGGTCAGTTTGCCAGGCCAGCATGTGAAGATGGAATACCTATACCACCCAAGAGAAAAAAACATCGGGGGAGTTCTCCTCCAGACCAGTTGGGTGTAGTCAGCAGCTCTGTGGACAGTGATGGTGATGTTATGATGGACAGTCTGGGCAATGATGTTTCAGGTATGCAGCAACATCACCATCAGCAGCATCAACAACAACAACAAGACATGGACATAGACATTGCAATGATGCATGATTTGAGTAGTTATGGTGATCCTTTGCTTAGTGATTACAGCTTGCATGTGTGTTCTAATGGAAGTTTGCCTCCTGTCACCTCTTTCCTGTCTGGGCCTGAAAACATGGCCTTAGCTCCTTTAGAATCTGGCAGTATTGTACCCCTGGAAGTTGGCCTGGCACGCACAGCTAACAATCATCAGCCAGACAGCTACAGCAGTGAAAATACAAGTGAGGTCAAACCAACCTCTTTGAACCGTCCTATAGAGCCTTGCAAGCATCCACAACAATCAGGACCTACCGGTACCAGCATTCAGTTTGATTCCACCTATGTCCAACCCACTTCATTTAGGAGGCCTCAGGTTGTTCCAAACAGTGATATAACCAATGGCAACAAGCCCCCTTTTACATATCCAAGGAGACACAAGCCTAGTAAACCTGACTTGAAGCCTCTTCCTACCTGGCAGTGTGACATGCGACATAGGACTTTGACTCACTCCCTTTCTGAGCCTAAAGATATGCAGCCGAAAGAATACAAGACAGGTAAACTTGTCAAATACAGACCTTATGGCTGAGTAGTCATTTGTTATCTCAAGCCATGGGTATGTGACTGTCAACACCCAAACTAATGACTCCAATCATGATTTCATGGCGCGAACAAAAAACTTGTTGTTGCATGCAAATTGTGACCTGTCAATCACCTTCCTGTTCTGTATGTGTCAGAGCTTGTCAAGAGTGATTAGTTCTGTATTAATAGTTTACAGTTGAGAAAAAGAACTTGTATGTTAACAGAAAAAAACTGGCCCAGGGATAAAAGCTGGCCAAATTTTTTGCACTCTTTTATGCAATGCTCTCAACAAGTTTTTATCTTCACGCCATGAAATTGAAGGGGCATTAATTCAACATTCGCGATCACATATCTCTGGCTCGAGATCACAAATGCCAATTACTGTTTATAAGGCCTGAAATAACTTCTGAAATTTCTTGTTGCATATTTACAAGAGGCACAGGCTAGCAGATAAATTTTACACATTTCACAGGCTTAAAAAGATTATTTGGCTTAAATTTAAAATAGAAATATTGAATGCTTTTCATAGTTGAGTTGTTAAAATTTTGATATGAATGGGGGTTGTATGAATTTTGAGAACAAGCATATGACACAGTTGAGGAAAAAAACATTGGCTGCACATTTAATGCTCTTTCTTTTTTTTTCTTTTTTTAAAAGAAATACCCAATATGTGCATGAATGAAACTCTGAGTGATTGTCTGACAACAGGTACATTGTTGTGAAGCAAACAGTCGGATATCATTTATTCAGTATTTATGTTATGATTTGCTTGCATATGGCCCTATAAATCTTTTTTTTTTTTCTTAATGTATAATCATATTTTCAAAAAAATGAAAATTATATAGTGGCATTATGCATGCAGTTATTGCCATTCCCAATAAATATTGTTCTAAGTAGATCAATCCAACTGCACAGGGACTTGCTGAATGCAATCAGATAAACAGATTAACTCAACTCTTGTTTCTGTCATACTCGTATAATCACCAACTTTTCTGTTTACACTCAATGCCAGGAGGCATGTTAATATGTTCATGTGCTTTTATTCAGTGAGGGTCCCTGCATAGTTGGATTGATCTACACAGAACAATAGCTTCACTGGGAACGAGCTCATCTAGTTTGAGTTGAGTTTGTATGTGTTTCTGTTCCTATTACTCTCAAAATGATTCTGATTGAAATTTATGTTGTTTTGCCTGGTCAGTTGATGTGCCCTAAATGTTTTTCAACACACGTGATCATATACATATAACATACACATGAAAGTTTTTTCATCATTTAATGCAAACCGTCACTGATATTTCCTAATTTGTAAAACTTCATCTAATAATGGAACATACATAGTATTGTTTTCATAATTGAAAATGGCTTCTTTATTTTTCACTTGAGTCATTACTATGTATTCATCATTAAAAAAAGTTTCACAAATTTTAGTACAAATAAGACTACTGGTAACATTTCATTATGGTTTAAGGGTTTTATTTCTTAGCATTTTTTAAAGGCAAACATTCTGTTTTCATAGTATTATGATGCATTTGTTATGCTAGAGGTACATGCTGAACAAGATAAAAATATTATAAACCGTTCAGTAATTTAGCAGTTATCTCATGTTCTCCCAGTTGTTTTCATATGATTAGGTGTCCTCAATTCTGGATCATATCTTTTGAGAATCTTGGAAAATTAAAGATAAAGCTCTTGTCACATATTAAGTTACAGAGTACTTCCTTGAAAACCAACCATCTGGATCTTATTGAATTGCATCAAATCAAGTGGATACCTGTATTGCCTGTTAAAACTTCCATTATATTATAGCCACATAGGAAGCTGTTGGTTGGAGAGGGGGGCTAACCATTCAGAAAGATTAATGAAGGGGATTCTCTTAGGCCCACCCCCATTCCTGTTCATATGACTGAAGTGGTTGAAAATGGAGAGGGGGACTTCTTCTCATACCATGTTAAGCCTCTGCCTCATGGAAATTCAGTTAAAAGTTAAATGAGAATCCAATTTGATTGAGAGTTCACTTTATTGAGAATTATTGAGAATTCAGTGCATTCATTCAATTTTTAGAATGTCATTGACAAAATACTTGTTTTAATTTGTTTTGTTTTGTTAATTTGTAGAACATTGGATATTTTCTTTTTCTCAGTTGAGAGGAAAACCAGAGTCCTGGTGACATACACAGATGACAATGAAAAACACCTGAAACACATGATAAGCCTAGCAAAGTGCCTCAAGGACAATCAATTTGCAGTGATAATGGACATCAATAAAAGAGAAAATGATGAACTCTATGATGATATGTGTGGGAAAATTGACAAATATTTTGAAAAGGTATGTGTGTAGTAACCCTTTCATATTTATTTCAATTCCTGAACATATGTCAGAAAAAAAGAAATGTATATATTAAAATGGATAATCTTATTCAATAACAGTCCTGAGAAAAATGTTTTGAAATGTTTTTATTGAAATAAGGCATTCTGGATCTTATACGTAATTATCATTTCTGTTAGATATTCTTGAAGATTTGCCTCTGAATAATAGCCTAAATTAAATTTTTGCATTTTACAGGCAAATTATATATTGATTTGCATAAGTCCAAAGTACCGACAAGAAATGGAAGAAGTAGATGATGAGGATGACCAGTTTCTGAGCGGTAGCACAGTATGCCATAGACTTAACACAAGATACATCTACAAACTGATGCAGGGAGAATTCCGCAACAACAACTCACAAAACAAACGGTTTATCCCAGTCTTGTTTCCAAATGCCACGAAGCATGACATACCAGGGTGGCTCCTAAACACTCTTTATTACCGCTGGCCAAATGAATGGATGGATTTGTTCATGTTTCTTTGGCGACCTGATCGTGAGTTTTTGGACAGTAAAATTTCATCAGTCAAGTCAAAGTATGACCAGGATGAGTCATTGCAAAGTGTTCCTCTATCCCCACAGAGTACAAGTAGGAGTGGCAGTCAGTCCAGTTCCTGTAGCTCCCCAGGTTCAGCTGGACGCTTACCAAGAATTAAGAAGGAGAACACTTGATGCTAACTCACTGTTTCTTTATTCCTAGGTATGAAACAGTTACTGCAGTACACCTCCCCATAGGAAAGATAAGGTTCAAGAGTAGAGAAGGAGACCACAGGTATTAACTTGCTGTTCCCTTCTCTTCCTTACTCTAAGTATGAAATACTATCACTTGTACCTGTATGTCCTTTGAGGATGGGAGTAATGGTTTCCCAAAGATAAGGAGAATATGTAATATTGATCAAATTGATTCAAATAATAGTGAATCACATCCTGGGAAGACTTAAAACAAAAATGTCAAGCTTTTAGCTACAGATGTAATAAGGATTACAGGAGTGATGTGATAGACCTTTCAATTTCAGAAATTGACTTAAAAAAAACATTTTATTTAATATCAGTTTTACACATTTGTTACCTCCTAATCATTATGTCCAAGCACTGGTGAACTATAAGCATTTTATAGTTGTTGTGTGTACATATATTTTGTGGCAGCAGACATTCAAAACTGAAGCAGCAAGGCCCTCAGTATACAGGTTTTACTTTAAGCGCCAATGCATATAGATATGTTTTGCTTCATATGGAAATGATACTTTGATAACTTAACCTTCATTTGGGTTTTATTTTCATTTGTTCCATGAAGAGCTCTTTTTTTTGTTCACTAGAAAACCAATTTATTATTAATTTTCTTGGAGGAACTCCTTCACACCTGAAAGGTTTTTAAAGGGTTACCTCCTCTGTTGAAGTTTATATTATCTATTTAAATATGTCATAGCTCGAAAAATGTTTATTAAGATCAATAAAATCTAAGAACTGAAAAAGAAAAATCGTTAAAAGAAAACATATTTTTCTGATCACTTTTTACATGTGGTTTGGGGGTTTATGTTTTCGCATATTGTGACAGAAGATGTATGTGCAGAGTACAGTTCGGACAGTTGCATCATAGACTAGTTGAAAACTTGAAAATGCTCTCTTGCTTACTGATTAGTTTACAAAGGCCAATTGTTGTAAATGCATACTTTAAGAATATATAGCTCCATAAGCTAAAATCAGGCTGAAAAAAGGCCTTTATATAATTATTGTTGTTATGATATTGCATATAATGTTCATGGACTTTATTTGTCTTCACTTAATGTATGGTTATTTTGTCAGTGATGGCTTATCAGTGGTTTGGGGGCAAATTTGAGATATTTGGTTACATGATTTTTTCTATTACCTGGCCTCATATCAGAAAAAATTCCAGAGGCTAATACTGCGATAGTGACTGTGCATGAGAACTGTACAAAGGGATGCAAGTGATTTTCTAACTCAGTTAAGATCTTAGAATTATACAAATTTTCACTGGACCTTTGTAAATTAGACCACCTAACATGGGTAAAAAAAATTATTATAAAAATCTGCCACACCAAGTTGTTCTTCATACCTTATCAGTAACTACAATTTTGGTGATTTCCATCAGAAAGCGGCTATTGAATTATCCCCCAAACCATTTGTTATTTACAGCCAATTGGTATTATATGGTTCTAGGCACTTCAATAGATTTAAATAACACCTGAAGACAATGCCAGCTCTATCAGTTATCAATTTTTCATCAGCATAGTCCCCACAATGAGTAACCCAATAGCATCACCTAAATAAGGAGAAATCTTGGATTCTGTGTATTATTTTGCACTTCAAAACAAACTTCCCTATATTAGGGTATATATTCTTAAGTAGATTTACTCTCAATTTTGTTGCTTTTCGCTAATCATTTACTCTACATTAATTTTCCAATTGATTAAAATATAAGGGTTCCCCTAAAAGATCCAACTAGCTGGATTTGAGGGCCTTTGTTTTGGACTACCCTGACCACACCCACTACTGAAATACGACAGACTACGATTTTCATACATAGGTAAGCACGTAGGTTATTGCCAGGTACAAGAAAATTGGTGATTTTTTTTATCATGCTCAACCCTCTGAGATCCTGGACTAATAAGGAATTATTGACTAAAGAGATGTATTTACTTCTATGCATAACCATCTTACTTGCAAGAGGCTTGTATTTTATGACAATCAGAATAAAATGTTAATATGTGGCACCTGGTGTTTTATGTATCATTCTAGAAAGAGAGGTTTGCTTATTACTATGCATGTATATAGGTATGTGTATTGTGTTTATTTATTTTGACATATTAGCCAAACTGATGTCAATAAAGATAAAGTTTGTATTGATGTGTGCAGTAATAGAACTTGGCTTCACATGTAGGACTTCTATTAGCTGTCTCCTATGCATTTTTTTTTTATTATTATTTTGTAAACTGTGTTGTGTTTGAGGGCTTTTTTCTTTTCTTTTTTTATCAGCAGAAAATTAAGGAAGTGTATAATTGTATTAACTGTAGAACATATTTTAATAGTATGAGCACAAGTATATTTTACTAAAGATGGCGGTATAAAACTGTAAAACATTGTTTGCATTATAATTGTGTTTACTTAAATTTTCCCTTTTTTATGAATATATGAAAGTCTATTTTCTATTGTTACCTTTATTGTACCTGATAAACTGCACACTGTTCTAAAAAAAAGCTGGTTTATTAAATGTACTATAGTGTCTTTTAGAATAAAAATCTTCTGAAAAAAATTAGTTATTTTTATTTAAAATATTTGCGTGTTTTGGTTTACTTCTTTTATGTCAAATGCATGAAAATGGAAACTACAATGGATTTGATTTCATAGGTCAGTCATATAACTAAGGGTAAAAGCCTAATTTTGGTATAAGGGGGTTGTGGGGCGTCAGTTGCGGCTTAGACTACAAGATGCACAGCACATGTAGAATTTAAGTCCTTACTCATATGAGAAGATTAAGCGAGATCATTTTGTGGTCTTTTGGATATATTTACTATTCTGTTTACTAGAATTTCTGTACCTTTAAGCAGTAGACCTATCATTTTAAACACAGGGACCTAATGATATATCAATCGGACGTCGTAACAGCACCATGATTGCGACTGTTGAGAATACTACATTGTGACTTCGCTTTTCTCTGTTTCACTGTGTTCGTAGGATTGTGATAGCAAAGACCCAGATAATTAATTAATGATGGTGAGAAAAGGAATGTCATGGCTAGGGAGTGGATGCTTAGGTAGATGGATTTAAGTACTATTTTGACCGCTGCTGCAAAAACTGGAACACGTGTTGGCATGCGTTTGCACTCCTATATTTACGTTTTTTGGTATGTGCTATTACAGTAAATATAAAAAACGAAGATAAAAATGCCAATGCGTATAGAAACATACGTTAAACGTAAATGAAAGTGTAAACGCATGATTTTTAGTGCTAAAACACGTTCGGACGACACGTCCTTGATAATAAAATGAATGCAAAGAGACACAAGACTAAAGCACATATAAAAAACGTAAATAAAAATATTGAAGCATGACATTTCTTGTTAGGTCGACTCAAGCCTTATTAATTGCACTTGTATTAAAATCAACTTAACAAGTCTTATTGAAGATAACACGATACAGTGGGGGTCATAGCTCCGATCAGGCTTCTGCACATTTTTATACAATCACTGAAAATTTCTTAATTTTTAATGTGAATACATCATTGATTAATTTGATCAAATTTATATAATTTGTGTTTTTATCATGGGTGCACCAAACAGACTAAATGGGGGAGAACGTCACTTTTTGGGGCATATAATGACTAAAATGATCATTTCTGTAGTTGTTCGCAGTGATTTTCTGCGTATTTTCATCACTTCAGGGGGTTAACTAGAGAAGCGGCAACCGGATTTACTATTTGTCACTTTAGATCGACCTAACTCCCTGGGGGCTCACGCTAAATAGCTGTCAGCCGAGCGGACACGAAAGTTAATTACCCCCTTACAGCTTGTAGTAGGCGGGAAGGACATTTAAGCCGGATTATCTGACAGTAATCTAGTGAGACTCCCCGCGGGGATAGATCGATCTAAAAGCTCTGATAATGCAGCCTAGAAGTTATGTAAGGCTCTATTCCCATAGATTTAGATTGATCTATCCCCGCGGGGAGTCTCACTAGATTACTTTCAGATAATCCGACTTAAATGTCCGTCCCGCCTACTACAAGCTGTAAAGGGGGTAATTAACTTTCGTGTCCGCCCGGCTGACAGCTATTTAGCGTGAACCCCCAGGGAGTTAGGTCGATCTAAAGTAGGTCGATCTAATCTATGGAAATGGGGTGTAAGCCTGTCAGTCGCAACTGGGGCCCTTTTTTCGAATGCTCACTTATTTTGCCACATTTTATATTTCTTTCACAAATTAACCGAACATTTAGCAGAAGCTTTCATATTGTATTTTCACAGCAACTACGTAGTAGGATAGCCTTTTAGAAACATCGGAAGCTTTTTATATAAAAGAGAAGTACATTAAAGATATCATATCCTAGATTTTCCCGTCAAAAGACTTTTTCTTGAAAAAAGTAATTTTCACCGAATCTCGAATAATTGTCCTTGCACTAGGATATGCATGTAATATACTGACAGTCAATGAAAACGCATCATTTATTTATCAAATAATATTTTAAGTTCCTTTGGCACATTTAGAAAATAACAGTTTTCATGTGAAATATGAGCCATTATTCAGTCACACAAGGTGAAATAAAGGTCAGAAAAGATAATTAAAAAAAGATCATTAAAATGCAAAGTTACGTGATCAAATCTCTTTGGTTCCGCCCAGCCTCCAGTATCCCCAGGGCCCGCAGTCGCTCTTCCAGTGTCAGACGTGGCATCACAGAACTTTTTTGTCATGTGTCATACTGGATTTGGTGACTACCTTAAATATGCTTAATTAATCACCATATAGTGAGCCTGATTAATTCACACCAATTAGGAAAAACACATGATTTTGTAACAGCTGATCACAAAATCACTGAAGCGGAAATTTTAAAGATCCGAGTAGCCAGCCCACTCTCTTATGACCAAACAAGTGCATTTGTAGTTTTGTACAATGGTTGGAATCGATTCTCGGTAAAAGTACAAGACTACAAAAGTACAAGAAAGTTTTCTGATGCGTTTTCATTGACTGTCAGTATAGATGCTTAAATCCAAAATGTTTTCGCCATATCTTCCTGCATATTCCAGAAGGATATATCAACAACAGATACTTTCATATTTGACGGGTTTTAATATTTTTATATCTGAATTACAGGACATAAAAGATACACACACTGGACAATGAATTCACCCCCTGAATCAGAGTAATCAAAGTTATTAACCTGAAGAGGCGGAATATAAGCAATGTCAGAATATCGAAACAGTTGAATTGTTCAGTCAGAACCCTTTTTTTTTTTTTTTTTTTTTTTGGTGAAATTTGATGTTAATAAAATGATACCAGGAGCATATCATTCCACAGTCATTTATCTCCCCCAAAGTAATGGTTCAGTAGGGGTGACACTTCTATTGTCCAGTGTGTATAGGAAACATGACTTTGGGACGGTTTCAAAGGCGGACATTATACCTTTTAATCTTAATTTAGTGGCGTTTTCGATTTTTTCACTGACAAGCAAAAGTCCAGTTCTCATCAAAAAGGATTCAAAGAGCATTTAACTTTTTAAAAATTCGGCAAGTCCGAACCGCAAAGCATCTCTGAATATGAATTTTGGCATTATTTCCATCTTTTATGATTAAATGTTTTAAAGGTGCCAGGTTTCTAGTTATATAAAGCTAAACGCTAATGAGTAACATAACATTTGTTCCTAAAAATGGCCTTCTTTACTTTTAACATTAATCGCTCGCTGGAAAATTTTATATTTTGGTGTTTTGATTAATATAAAATATAAATACATTAAAATGATACGAACAGTACGTCATTTTTTTGCATTTTATTTGAGCACAAATGTTTAGTTTCGCATCGGAGCTTTCATACAAGATGCCCTGCAGGCACCAGTCTTCACACTTGGCTTATCAATAAAAGAGTTGTTATTCATTTGAATGATTCCTCCAGGGCAGTCACGGTTGTAGACTTGTAGTCATTGGCTCCGCTTGTTTCCAGCCAATCCGATTGAAATCAAATCATATTCCAAACCATCAAACAGCTGGAAATACTGTGCGACTTAAACACTGTTTGCGGGTGCTTGGAAAAGTTCAAACCACAGAAGGTTGTCAATTCTCCCAAAACTTCCCTCCGCCCATATTCATATTTTGTCACATTCATTTCTTGGAATAGCAATTGACAAATAAAATCACTTAGCCATTAATTATATTAGATAAGTCATACTAAATGGAAAAACAAACTATTGTTTTAAACATTGAGACAATTAAGCCAATAATCTTTCAGATTGTTATTTTGATGCAAACAAGGCAACCAGAAAGCTGCAAATGAGGATGACTAGAGACAGAGTCCAATTGACGACTGTCCCACTAGTGGTTGCCTCCAGAGAGGAGGCTGTAGTTCCGGCATTGGGATCGGTACCGTTGCTAGTATTATTGACTTGAGCTTTAGTTAAATCTGAAATAATATATAGTATTTATTGCATAGTGTACAAGTACGCCAATACAGGATGACTTGTACGTGGCTAATATAAGAAAATAAATAACTATTAACTCCTTTTTGCCAACCTCCGTTTGCTTTACTTTCGGAATACAACTATTATATTTTTTTCTTTACAGTTCATAACGTAACAGCTTCTAATCATTGTATTTTGCACCAAAAAGGAAACGTTAAAAAATACAAACGCTTGAATTTTTGCAAGCAGACAACTTACCGCAGAGTAGCAGTAATGCAAAAGTAAAAGTAGCCAGGACCACAAAGTTCTTCATGATGTTTCTGAAATGATAGAAAATTGTTTTATCACACAACTAGTTTATATCCACAGACGTAAATAAGGTGCTTGAAACACGATTGTCTTGGAAACAGGTAAAGCTTTTATTTTTTGGAATAAGTGAAAACCATACTTTTATATGTCTTTGGTCCCCAGTCAGATGAATTCTCTCTCTGTTGGAAATGTGAGGTGACCGACGCAACACCTGAAGGAAAATATAAGAAAACTGCACCACAGTGATCTTTAAAATTCAAAAGGGTGTAAATATTTTCTATTTGTGCTTGGAAACTATTAGGACGCACATTTGATAAATTTCTCTGACCATTGTTTCTTATCTTAGTCAAATTAACATGGTCTGAATAAATTTGTAAGATATACATTATCGTGAAATCTTAAGTGTTGCTAAGAAGATAATAATTCGGCGTCCTGTTGCAGTTGTATGCATTTTGTTGACCTCGTTAATGTCTGTCTTACTTGAAAACTCAAATTAATTTGAAACACCAATTAGTTTGAAAATTGAAATTTGCTTTCATTAAATATGTTTTAACCAAGGGTTATCGTTGAAATGACTGGCGATCACGGATTTGTTTCTGCTTCCTCTTAGTGTCCATTAGTTGAAAAAAGTGTAGATATTCTTTTCTTTTGCTGAGAGATATGACGGGATGCGTTGTGTGATACTTAATTATATCCTTATTGTTTGTTTGTTTGTTTGTTTGTTTGTTTGTTTGTTTTAAAATGACCTATGAGGCTACAGTACAAAACCATTTCAGTAAAATTATATATATATGAAAGTTAATGAAAAAAAAAACAAATACACGGCGTATAAATTAATATATTTTTTGTGAATTGTAGTCTTATTGCGCGTAAACTGACTCGTACATTATTTGTTCGCGATAAATAGCTCCTTTCTGACTCGACCTTTATCTTCTAGCCAGTATTCAAATTGTAGACATATGAGAAGAAATATAATTAGATATCTACGGAAAATGTGTTTATTAGTTTTTCTGTCTGTCCGTAGACCATAAAAATGTGAGGCACAGACGAACAGTTTTATGTGGTATGTGTTTTCAGTAACAGCTAGAATTCCCTTTGTCATTAGCTTTAACTGAGATTCACCAGCCAATATTACGTCTGTTTACCGTCAGACTTAATCAAGGAAATAAGGGCTGTGATAAATATTACAACCTATCACCAATTAGACATGATGGTTCAGTCCCCCCCCCCTCCTCCCCCCCCCCCCCCCCCCCCTTGAGCAGTGCAATTTGGTTAGGGTAACTCAGTCACATCATTTATATTGGGTTTTAAACTTCAAGAATTTTAACCGGGGTGTCACGTGATTCCTAGTATAATATCTTAATGTTTTCTTTCCGTTTTTCCTGATGCTGCTTAGGGCAGTGTTCCAGATAATTGACAAAATAGTTTTTAAAATTCGGGTTACCCTGGGACATGTTGTTCCTGATGTTGGCTTAGGGCAGATGACGTGTAACTGTCAGCAGACGAAATATTGGCTGGTAAACCTCAGTTGATTTTTCCCAAAGCAATCAACAAATGAATCTCCAGTTGTTTATTGGAATTATTGTCTTGCAAGTTGACATGTTCTGTAGATGGATTTACGGGTTCACACAATCACACGCACGCAAGCACGTACAGATTAAAAAATAACGTCTATACCACAATGATAACGAGAGAACAAACAGGATTTATAACCCATCCTGTGAATATGCTTGAATTTTGAATTTTCTTTTTGGAGTTAACATTTGTTTGTAAGAGAAAGAAATTAAAAGCTAAAATAATCCTCTTAATAAAGTTTTGAGAGTCTATGGCATAAGAGGCAAACTTAAGCCTAGATTACATTTGAAATGCGACGCCCGTACGGCACACGTATAGGGCCTACTGCCCGTAATACCCTTTTCGTACGGCGTCTGAGCGGAGGTAAACGGTGGCCGTGCGAAATCGCACGTAATGTAGACATACTCGGCGTAGCCTGTAACTTCTTCTTCTTCTTCATGTGCCAGGTCTGTTGCAGACATCGGCAATCATGGCCCTCCATTCCTCTCTGTTGTCAGTTCTCCTGATGAGTTCATTCTTGGGGGATTCTTTCCTCGTTGCGTAGCTATTCAGACTGTCTGTGTATTTTGTGCGTTGTCTTCCTCTGCTTTTGGTACCACAAATCTTTCCACACAGTATTTGCTTTTCTATTCCATCAGCTCTGATTATGTGCCCAAAAATTGTAATTGTCTTTTTCTGATGGTTCTGAGTAGGGATCGTTTGTACCCGTCCATTTCCATTACTTCTTCGTTTGACTTCTTTTCAGTCCATGATATTCTCATAATTCTTCTGATATACCACATTTCTGCTGCTTCAAGTCTTCTTTCGAGGTCTTTTGTTAGCGTCCAGCATTCGCATCCGTACAGAAGGATGGACCATATGAAGGCTTTCACAGTGCTGATTTTGGTGCTGAGTCTTATATTTCTGTTGGTAAAGATGGGCTTCATCTTGGTGAATGTGTCTTTAGACAAAGCGATTCTCTTCTTTATTTCTGTGTCGCATCTGGCATCTGGAGTTATTGTGAAGCCCAAGTAATTAAAGGTGCAAACTTGTTTTATTCTTTCCCCTTTGCATAAAATGTTACATACAGGCATGTCTGACTGTTTTGAGATTACCATGCACTCAGGAAAGATAAACGGCGCCCGTGTAAATATAATCTAGGCTTTAGACATCTATACGTAGCAAAATTCCTAAGAAAGCAAGCAAGCGTAACTTTTTCCTATAGCAGAAAATGAAATTTTCTGCCTTTGATACCACAATTTTCTTTGCGGTTTAAGATATGCTACTATATACTGGATTTTAAAAAAATGCTGAAGTTACCAGGGGTTTTATTGTTTACTTACTAGTATAAATGTATAATGACTTAAAGGAAATGCGTTTGGTGAGACCAATTTGTTTGTAATGTGAGACGTTCATTTTCAGCGCAAATCGGCTCCCAATATGCGTAAAGTGGCGATCCATTTTATTCAAATTGATGGGACAGGCATTGTTGCTTTTTATAGAATTAAATATAGAGAGAAAGCCAATAGAAAGGCGAAAGTACTTGTGTAAACAGTTAAGTAAATCAGGCCCGTAGCCAGCAATTTCAAAAGGAGAGTTCTTTTTCTGAATAAGTGGACCTTTTACCATGAAACCTTCATGTACCTAGATAATTTTTTACCTAGGGGGGAACTTTTCCTGGCGAAAAGTTGGCTTCTTTTGAACCCCCGAACCTCCTATTAAAGAAATGTGACTATATAAAGATGTAGACACATTAATACATTTTAACGCCTTTTAATAGCAACATAATAATACTACAATTTCATGCCAGGGTATGTTCTTAAAGGGTTACTTATTCTATCAGTAAAGAAATAATGAAATGATGCCTTTATTTAATGTAACGCTTTAATTAGGGGCTCATTTCTTCTTAACAAACAAACGAACAAAAATGTAACGTCAAACGATGGCACCGGACTGTGAGTAGGGGAAAAAGCTGTTAAGAAATAAAACAACAATAATTTTTTTTTACCCTAAGTGTTTTATTGTTATTGGCCTTATATTGAGATAAGTATTTAATATAAAAGAAACGAGGAAAAAGCTATTTTGGTTTATATTTTCACATGTATATAGACCTTTATAACCTATCGAACCCTCTAATGTCATTGCAACTTGATCATATTGTCACCATCAATTCCTTTTACGTCGTCTGGCGTCTAGGGCACCATCAAAGATCTTCCACTGCTCTCTGTCACGAGTCAGGTGTTGAATGGTTCCTCAGCTTTCTCCTTCTCTCATGAGCTCTGCTTCAACGGTCCTTCTCCGTGTGGTCTTAGGTCTGCCTCTTTTTCGGGGTCCCTCTTGTGTACAGTGCACAGCTACTTTTGTGGTGGAACTTGGGTTCCTCTCAGCACATGTTAAAGTCGTTTTTTTTTATTTATGAAATATATATAGTGATGATACTTAGGTGAAATACTCAAACCCCAGTTTTAGCTTCTTGCTCGTGATACCACATCTCATAGGAAAAAAAATAATCAAAACCTTTACACATCGTCGAAATACGGTTACATTTAAGATTTAGAATGGAAAGGCTGTTTATTTTCTGTTTTGTGTGGAACTAGATTAATTTTTTAAAAATTGTTTTTGTTAGGCAAACAAACCTTTCTCAATTTTAACACTTTGCTATTATTGTCAGGCGGCAGAGATCTCTGACTAAACATCACTCGTCACATTCGTTAATTTTGTTCATTGCATTAAAAAAAATGAATGTGTTAAACATTTGGATTTTGTTACAGACTCCTTTTCGAATAAATCCGTCAATTTTATAAAAACGACAAATAAATGCTTTTAGCCATATTTGCACATTAGTGAATAATTAAAGGCGGCACATGCCATTGAAACAAGTCGATTTTTCCACTTGATACATTTATAATGCTTTTAGCAACCAGGAAAGATTTGAGAGATTGTGGATTTTGCAGCCTAGTGGGGGCGACCTAAATTTCGAAAAAACATGATATATATATGCTCCAACTGCGAGGGAAATATTGAGTGCAGACCGGAGCCTTCTACCCTAGTGATCTGCCAACTATCGGTAAGTTAGGCCTACCTGTGTACGTCCAGAGCAAACCCAAGGCAGCTTGGTCTCATTTTTAAATGACAGTGAAATTTTCCTAGACTGTAAATTCTTGTGATAAAAAAATTGAGTTTCTGTTTAAAAAATTGTGGATGATAAAGCCATACCATGAAGGCCATACCTAATCGTACATCTAACGCAGGTTGTTTTGATTAGATTAATGAATAAAGTAAACAAAATATTAAATACTAAATACATCCATTAAATATCCGTGTGAATATGTCTTGTAATTAGAAATAGCCTACTACCATTTCTTTAAAAGAGAGCTCATTTTTACAAGGAACTCTTAAAGCTATAAAGAACGTACACGGAGCTGTTTTGTAATGGCGTGTTACGTCTAGAAAGTGCTGAGCGACAAATTGTTGTCATATTCTTCAGTTTTTTCTTAAAAGTTACCCAAGAAAATATTTTTTCTGAGAAGAACTATTTATTCAACAGTTTACTATAGGTTTTTTTCCATTTGCTATTTTTAAAGCGTATTTAAGCCAAAATGTTTGATATCACTTTATTTCAGACCACTATGCACCGCAGCACTGCAATCTTGTTTCACGCTATACTTCTCTCAGTTTTCCTCAATACAGTCAAAGGTTAGTCAAAATATTTTCCGTTTCATTGATGAAGTCTAATCTCATTTGTACTAGAAAGTAACGGGAACGAATAATTTGTTTCATTTCTTTGGTTTTACATAACAACATGATTTGAAATATTCAAGAAGTTTATTTTTACTAAATCATTAGATGTTGGCAGTAGCTTTGGGGGTCCTCAGACACCGGACAACGATGAAATGACTACAGAAATCAGCATGGTAAGCGATGGAGCAGAAGACGCCTCAGAGAATGAAAACTCCATGAAAACAACATTTTATCTAACAACGCAATTAATTCCGACGAGTACTCGAATGCCAGCAGGAGAAGACGCCAAAAACAGCGGGATCGCGTGCACCAGTGTCAGATATTTGAAGGTCATTTCAGTTGCGCTAGTGCCATACTTAACGGTTACACTCTGGTTGCTTTATTTTAACTAAAAACTGGCCAGATTTGAGCAAAGTGAATGATTAATCCATACAGCTTTGGCACAGTACTTAAGCGCGCAAACTTCTACAAGTAAGATGTACACAAAGTGCAGTTGCCATAGAAACTTACGTCATTTCAATCACTCTGACAGAACTTTCACAATCACAAGTTACTTGGATTTCGGTCGGTTTAATTTTTAGTCAGTTTAATTTTCAGTGTAATTTTTTTAGAAATGATAATAACATTAAGCATATGCTCCCAACGTCCGGTTAGTACACAAACATTAAAATGCAGCAATGTTCACTGTAAAATCTTCTATTAGTCATACAACAAAGGAAAGTCAGGAAAACTATTCAACCATGACTACAACGTCTTTGGATGAAATACCATAAATGGTTTATAGAAGGGAATGTGACAGCAGAAGCGTTTTGTTTACAAACATCAAGTACATCTCATTTTTACATAGATATGAATTTATTAATTTTTTTTATATTTCAATGTTTATTATATAGTTACATGTAAAAATAATAATTATCGATAGTACATTTCGTGGCATTGGTAGATTAACTGATAGAACAATGATTGACAGAATAATGCTATGTATGTTATGTAATCAAGTGCTGAGTCTCTAAATTTACTTTAGAAAACCCACTGAAATAAAATCTCACATTATATGTTTTCTTAGTGTTTGTCTTACATCTGTTTCCATGCACCTACTCCATACAGAATATTCTTGATATCACATATAAGAGAATTTTTCAACTTTGTTCCAATACAGACAATTTGACAAAATAGGTTTTAAAACTTGGGTTACTCTGGGACATGTTGCTTATTTTCTTGCCTATCCTGTTCTTCTTTGATACCTACTATTTAATCACAGTGAACAAATTACAAATGATAGTTCTCAATGATCATTTCTTTTAGAACAAATTTCAATATGTTATTATATTTATCTATTTCTTTCCTTTAGATGCCACAGATGATAACTGGTCCCTTATTTTACCAAGTCCATCTAACATGGTGTCTAGTGTCTCTTTAGAAAGTTCAACATTCATACTAGTCACTTCTGGCACACTATCAATTTTAGTGGAATTTTCCTGGACCTGAAAGCAGACAAGATAAAATGTTTTTATTACTATATCACTTCAAAACTGAAAAAAATTGATAACGATGCCCTGTTTCAGAAATTCCAATGGTAACTTGATAAACAAAGCAATAGAAACCTGTTTACTAGGCCATACTAAAGATTCAGTTCATTATTCTAGAAACTGTCAGCTTCAATTTGCCATTCAACCCTGAATTTCCAGTCTCAAAGGCATGTCCAGCTGTCACTACTTTTACAAATTTGAAAAAGTGAGAAGAATGTCACAACGAAATGCATACGGTAATTATTCGATTTTTTCAAAGGGCAAAAATTATCAAACTTCTATATATACTGTATATGATTTTATAATCACAAAAAGTATATTTCTGTATAGCATTTGCGGCACTTTTACTGCATACAATAGAACTTTTGAGAAGCCTGCTTTTTAATTTTGTTGCTACCATTAAAGAAGATTGATCTAATTTTAAGTATCTGTAAAATTCATAATTTTCCCCAGTGAAAAGTTTGAGTAATTCTTGTATTTATTTTTTACAAAATTTTCGAAATTTCATGAATCAAACCACTTAAACCATATCTTGTGTAATCTTATACCTTCAACTGCATAATACATGTTGGAACTGACATCCTGCTTATGCTGTCAGAGGAGGTCTTGATGTCTATTCTCCAGTCAAAGTCTAGAAGCCTTGGCAAAGAAACTGTAAACAAAATATCATTGACAAGTCAATGTTTATTCTAATGATGGACAGTGATTGAGTTCTATATTATTTTTAAACTTAAAAAAAATGATTGAAGTTTTCTTCTTAATTTTGTGTGTTTATAAAGGCACATACCTTGATTGTTAATTGCATGGTTTTTCCACATTGGCAAGTTCTCAATGATAATTTTGGCAAGTAGGTCCCTAAGGTTTTTGTGAAATCCATCTGAAAATCAACATATTTTTACCATTATTAGCTATATGTGTACTTAATTTTCAGCAATCATTAAAATAATATGAAAAAATTAAAAGGTTTATCATGAACAAGTACACTTCAGTAGGGAACAAATATTAATGAATTTTTGAATTTCACTGCAATTCTTGACAAATGTCTAAATATTAAAAAAAAAAAAACTCTTACTCTAAAATGCATTTTAAATCTGGAACATGTCAATATAGTTCTATGTTATCTTGTAAAAAAAAATTTAAAAATTGACAATTTTGTATAAATTTAGTGAAATTTATAATTTTATATATTTTCAAATACTACATGCTCCCTGCAGTTAAAATGATAGCGTCATTTATAATATGAAATAAAATATGCATTCAACACACTTATCAGGTAATGAACCACGAGTGTAGATGTCATTAAAATAAGAACAATGGTTTAAGCGAGAGTTAAAAAATAATTCCCAATCTGAGGATCAGGAGAGAGCTATTTATTATTTTGTGGCAAATTCCTGCCTTAAAAGTGAGGGTAAATTCCAATGCTTTGACATATACCCCCATCAGGCATATAAAACTAATGTAGATATCCTGTTGAATATGGTTTAATATAAATCTGTATTAACATAAAAGTATGTAATTCTCTTTAAGTCAAGTCTCAACATAGTGGAATTTTATGAGAACCTATACACTGAGGGTAACATTATTCAAAATGATAGCACAGTTACAATGTATACATTAAACATGTCCTTTTTAGTAAAAACAAACTGCAGTACTAGTACTTGCATTTTGTTATATAGCCTGACAGGAAGCAACATAGCATATATGAGAAAATATTTGAAATAAAAATGGAAACATGAGAACAATGAGTGGTAAAACTTTACCTGGAAATACTTTAAGCACAGCAGCTGGTTCTGTTTGACCTTGAAATACTGCCTTTTTGGTAAGAATGCTTAAGTGATTTAGAAGCTGAAATGTTTGACAAAACTGTTATATAACATAAATATTTAGCATTGAATAATTTAACTACTTAAAAAGATGAAATGATAACCTCCAAACTGGTTATTAGAAACAAAATGCCTTCAATCAAAATTAATCAGATTAAAATGTCGTCAATAGTTCTTTATCTAAATTTTCAATGGTTTAAATAAATACTTTTTTAAAAAAATTAATACACTGCATGTTTGGACCAGAAACAGGGTGACTCCAAGGTTCTTTATGCATCAATATAAGTCAATTTAATTAGCACCAATTTTCAAGAGCTTGCACAACTTTGCATACAGCCAAAGTCTAAAATGATTAAAAAGCAGATCTTGGGTTTCAAGATTTCCAGCACCTCAAATTTTGAACTTCCAGCAAAGAAAAGAGGCTGAGATTTATTTTCCCATACACCTTTTCTCTCATAATCTGAATAGAAATAAGTATTTAGGATATGTGTTTTGTAGTAGATTTCATGCGCAAATCCACAGTAATCCAAGTAATATGGAAAGAAAGGTCAAATGTAGCTATTAATATATTTATTATTGTATATGGCTTTATTACCTCCACCTGGTAGGTTATGTTTTGGGTTGTTTGTCTGTCTGTCTGCCTGTGTGTGTGACCGTCTGTCTGTCTGTTGGCAAAATTATGCAAAAAGTTGTGTATGGATTTTGATGAAATTTTCAGAAACTGCCTGGAGAGGACCTAGTAATAAATGACTAGATTATGTTACATTATTTAATAAAGGGTTAATTATAAATTAAAGGGATAATAACTCTTCGTTTCGGCCAAAAAATGAATTTTCCTGGAGTAAACAACAATTTTCCCATACTTACCAATGATTAATGAATCCATTTTTACATTCAAAGTTTGTCCCTGGTTTTTTTCTTTAAAGTTTGGTTTTTTGTTAAAATCTCTTAAGAGATTTTAACAGAGTATAGCCATCAATGGAGGTCACGTGGTCTAAAGACAAGCTCAGATATCAGAATAATAGCTATAATTGCCATTTTTGTGGTAAAACAGAATATATTATATTTCTATGAGTTATTCACAATGTTTTTATTGTGAAATATAGATCTCATACGAAGAGTTATTATCCCTTTAATCATTTTTCTAGCTGTCTGTTAGCAATATTATGGAAAAAGTTATGGACAGTTTTTGATAAAAATTGTCCAAAACTGTTGGGAGGGGGCAAGTAACAAACAATTACATTTTGGTGGTGATTGGTTACAAGTAATCAAATAATTAATTAGTTCATTAATAAATAGGTCATAGAATAGGTCAACAATGGGCTTGATTTTGGTGGTGATCAAACAATTAATTATTATCAGTTAATATTTTATACTGTCAAAAATTGAGCTAATTTATAAATAAATTAATGATGAAAGTAAGTTAATCAATGAGTTAATTAATAAATAATGAACAATAATGAGAACTGAGCTGCCTTGGTGGAGGTTTGTGCTCTCTGAGTGCTCTTCTAGTTGAAAATACCTGTAGGATCTCCCTATACAAGTTTACAGCTAATCAAGGCAAGTAGATAATGTTTAAGTTATCAATATTATCCATTTGAAGTTGCTGGGATCCAACAGATGAACTTTTCTTCATGTATCACAAAAAGTTTACTATGGGATTTAATTGAATTTCTTTATTGAAAAAAGTCATGTTGTAATGTGACAAATCACTGAGAGCTTTTCTAACATTGTCAATTAAATTATCCTCAATTTTTAAGGGCTTGCACCACTTTAAAGTGAGTGGGGGTGGCCATTACCTAAATTTTAATATTTGAATATTATTGAAACAATCAATAACCACATTTAGGGAGATGTAAGATTGATTTACTCATGAGTATAACTGTAGCTGGTCATAACTAAATTGAATGAAAAGAAGAATGTGAACTGATGACAAAGTTTTTGGATACATCAAATCTTAAAACATATAAATATTTCTAATAGTAAAATTACATGTACTAATAATGAAGGGATGAAAATAATTTTTTCCATTCAGATGACATAAGAATGTCTAATTTTAGTTATAAATACTAAACCATAATTAACTAAAGGAATTCTTGTTACTTACATTTTTACTCTCTTGCACTTCTATGGAAAGTCCTTCTGATGTTTTCTGAATTAAAGCCTCAGGTATAACTACAGTGTCTCTGTATAGGAAAGCCTCATTGCACAATTTGGCCACAAAGTCTTTTGAAGATGCCTGTAATGAATAAATACAAATCAACAAATAGAAGCAACCATAACTGACAGATGCACTGTGTAACATGCTGTACATTCATCCATTCCAGTGAATTACACATTTGTTTCTTACCTTGCTTTTGCTTTTGTGACCTAAGCAATTGGGGTTTAACTCAAGATTGTGAAAATATAAGGTATTGGCAGTGGTGCTTGATGTTAAAGAATATTGCATCAAGCACCACTGCCAATACCTTATATTTTCACAATCTTGAGTTAAACCCCAATTGCTTAGGTCATGAAACAATTGACATTCAGACCCAACAACTCAAATTGAGAGTATTTAAAAGAGAAAATAGAACCTTTTCTCATGTTTAGTTGTGACTGGGCTGTTTTTTTTTTTTTTTTTTCAAATGTATTTCGCTGTATTGCGCAATTTAGGAGACCCCGGGATGGACCTGGTAGAAGAAATACACTTTAGAAAAATGCAGTGGCGGATTTAGGGGAGGGGTCAGGGGGGTCCTGACTCCCCCCCCCCCCCTTCGATTTCTGATAATAATAAAAAAAACACCAAAAAACAACTAGCTGAATCATAGTTCTAAACCGTACCAAATGGCACCATTTGCCCCCCCAGAACACCAATTTTTTACGGGGCCCTCAATCGTGCCCCGATCCTGACGCCCCACGCCAAGATGGTGAGTCGGCCTTGCAATCAGAGGCCTGTCAATCCCAAAAAACGGACTCCCCCCCCCCCCCCCCCCCCTTTAAAAAATATTCTAGATCCGCCCCCGAAAATATATTTGATTGGTGAAACTAAAAATGACATGGGGTGATTTTCCATATTATGTGTAAGCGTAAATATAAGAAAACACCTCAATTGTGCAGAGTTCAACCCGCCCAGTGCAACTTACTTTTAACAATAACGATAACACTTCCGTATCGACAGTCGCCATTTTAATGACCTTCACCTAATTTTCGAGTTGTGATACACTTTAAGTAGATGTTGAATATACAATGCATAGCCTCAATTTTCCTGCAAAATTCAGATATTTATGTTAATTAAAGTGCAGGTTAAAATGGGCATACAAAGATAAAAGAAACCATAAACGCACTAAAAATGTTGTTGATTAGAGTAGAGATTAGACGTACGTGATTGGACAACACAGATCACATGAGCAGGTGCGAGTTCGTCTGCTCTCAGTGCCGCCTCTGCACAACTGAAAACAGGAGAAGCTGCAGAAGTTTGTGGAGTTTGTGAATTAAATTTGAATAAGGTCGGTCTGTCAAATTGCCATTCATCAAAATATGTAAAAAGCGATTATTATTGGTTGGCACATTTGATTTGTAATTTTTGAATCGTTTATAATATTACATATAGTTCAGATCATCATTAACAGCCTGTTTCCAGTCATCCCGGTTCTTCACCTGGTACATCTACAAATGAAAAAATTAAAATGTCGGGGTATATGGCTGAGTAAACAGAAATGCAAATATTTATAAAAAGGACTGAAAACATAACGTTACACAGTTTTCTAGTTAACTTTAGATTGTTTTTCATCTAATTTGGGAGAGGTATCGAAAGGAAGTTGGAATGCGTTTTGGGCGACATTTTTTTGTGGCTGGGTAGGAGTTGCAAAAATGTGAAAGTACTAAAGCTGTGTTTTATATACATGTATTTTATTCAGAATGGATACCCCAAAAGTCCAAATTCAGGTTGAAGAACATACACCATTGGAACCAACTGCACCAAGTATAACTACAGACATGACTGAGGTAAATTGCCCATACTAGTACTAGTAGTACAGGTATATTGATACTAAATTTTCCTGACGCATTTACAAAATGTACAAAAAGTTTTTTTTATCAGATTTATTCACATGCACTTGATTTATTAAACAGTTTGGTAACTCATAATTAAAGTTTACTTTGTGTACAAGAAGTGTGATATACTTTAATATGTAAAAAAATGTTGCAATTATCATTTTGTCTTTAAATTATTGGAAATTGACCTTTTTATTCTTTATAAAGCACTTTAAACATTTCTAGGCAAACCCCAATGAACAAATTAGTGAGGAGATTAAAGTAAATGAACCCCAAGCAAATGAAGAAGTGGAGAGTCCACAAGATTCTAAGGTTCACAAAGAACCAGAAACTGGAGAAGTGGAACAGGAGGCTGTGGCAACATCTGACAAAGAGAATGCACAGAAAGGTAAAAGTAATGAGTACAATACAGCTGTACTGATGTTGAGTATGTTTTTCAAAAAATAAATCTTATCAGTTTGGATAACTGTTATATAACTTAATCTTATTGTAAAATTGCAATTTTGTTTTGCAGAAGTAGAACCTGTTAACCCACAGAAGAGATTGTCCAGTGAAGTTTTCAGTGAGAACAGTCAAGAAACCAGCCCAAAGAAACATAGGTTACTGGAATCATCTGTAAACCAACATGAAACTGCAGCTTGAACTGATTCTGTGCTAAAAAAACTGTAGCAAAAACTGTAAAAAAACTTTAGCATTTATATTTTGGAAAAAATCTTTTAATAGATTTTTAATGGAGCTGTTCTTTTTTTATGTAGTTTAAGTTATGATACTTATATCTGCACATACTTTGTAACTGGGCACTTTATTGAAGATTTTAAAGTCTCAAAATTTTCTAATGTAAGAGTGATTTGTTCTCTCCAACCCTTCATATTTTTAACATTCAAATATTTGTAGCATTAATTGATCATTGACTAATAAAAACATATTTCCAATCACGTTTTGTTTTAGAGTAAAATTTGGTGATAAGTAATTTGAAATATTATTGAAATAAGTTTGCAGTGGAATGTGAAATCATGTTAAAGAGCAACTTATGAAGATGTGCTGGACAAAAAATTACATGAAACGCCTTTGTACATCTGAATGCTAATAATGCCCTTTTTTGTATAATATTGGTTCGTGATCATTCCAATCTATTTATTTCGTTTGGATGCAAAAAAAATGTTTCGCTAGATTGCACAATATTTGCAAGAACGGCCTCCGGGTAGATCAATGTGCTGGTTAAAGTGGTGACAAATGTGTTAGTTGAGACGGGTACCACCCAGAATTCAATGTCACAATGTCTGCTTCCAGGCCGAGCTGTCTGCTAGTGCTTAGCTCTGCAGAACAAGGTAAATAATGGTATAAAATCACAACACAATTATAATTAACCTGTTACAAATAAAGCAGGCAAGTAGAAGTAAAATAAGGGCTATTGATGGCTGGTATTGCGGATTGTATTATTGCTTTGGGAACAAGTTTTTTTCCAGTTTTAATGTTATTGGATTTTCAAGAATCCAATCCAATTATTTTTCATTTTTAAGAAGCTTTTCTTCTGACATTATTTCGTTGCAGGTGTGTCAGCTCAATCTTTCATCCATGCTTTCACTCTCACAAACACAACATTTACCGTCCAGTTGGCAGCGCCGAATGTAGGTATCAAATTGGGACTTAGGCCAAATATATAAGTCACATTAATTATATAATACGCTTCCTGTTTTTTCTCGGTCCTCACAGTACATGTATATGTGGGTGCATATCTATATTCTGATGATCTTTTGTTCCAAGGGACTTTTGCTCGGAAGGTTTTTTGTTCCGAGGGACTTTTGCTCCAAAGTTTTTTTTGTTCTCAGGGACTTTTGCTCCGAAGGTCTGCTATTCCGAAACCATAGACTTAGCAGCATCGAGAATCAAACATGGGCTGCATATACTGCTATCAAGAATTTGCTCTATATACCTGATATGCTAACTGCATGTTGGGAAATAACAGTTGAAAGCACCTGTCTGCACATGCAAGTAACAACACTGCGTTTAAAGCAAGGAGTTTCAACAGAACTCCTTGGTTTAAGTGCAGCTATCCTCTTTCGGTACAGCGGATCCTTAGACTTAAAATCATTCGGAAGATCAGGCCCTCTAACCTTTGGAATATTGAACCCTTGGAACAGCGGTCAATTTTTGAACTTGGCTCCTACAATCTTTAGAATATCGGACTCTGGGAACAAGAAACTCTCTGAGTATGAGGCGTACCCCGTATATGTAACAGTGACATTATTCTGAAAATATTGAACATTTTATTATTGATTTTTACATTTTGTTGATAACGTATGTGTTAGTGTTAGTTCAACGCTTTGTCAATAAGTTAAATTATGTGTATTTTCAGGGTAAGGCAACAGAATATGTTGACCAGGATGAAAACAGTAGGCGATGGCTGAATGATTTTAGGACAAAAACTTTCGCACTTCCTCTAGAACTGGAAAAGATAGAAGGTAGAGGTTATGGTGATCCACCTTTGTAAAGGGCATTTGTTATTGATGTTTCATTACTCTAGCTTTTAGACTTTTAAGTCTATTAAAATTGCATTTAAACTCATAGTTTTAGCAATAAGGCTCATATCCGGTACATGTATGTTATTTGATTTTGAAAATTGGGATTGAAAATATCAGCACCTGGGGGCATTGTTACAAACAATACACAGTTATTTTATTTAATTTTTTTTTCATTGCATGTAGAGATTATCAGAGTGATGGTCCCTCTTTTAAATACACTTCGTTATAGACTGTTTAGAAAATTCTGTGCAACCTTTGATTTAGGGTTTGATTTCCATAAGTCTTACCAGATAATTACAATCTGTCAACTTTACCAGTATAACCAGTGCTGTCGAATGCTTTAATATGACATATCAAAACATGTTATGGTTATTCAATCACGAAGCTGCCATATTTTGATGCCAAATTTTCACCTTAATGATGTTTAAGTTGTTAAAAATTTCAACAACTTTTTCAGTGAGTAGATATTCTTGCCTACTGATACCACATGCTCCGGGTGCTGTTCATGACTTGGCCAGGGACAGGGAACTGGCCAAAATAATCAACCACTTTATCAGAGAAAAAAGTAAGTCCTTTGATGAATATAATATTGCCTTGGTACAGTAAGTTTTGACATTCACAAAATGAAGTTTAATTCTTTTGAATTAAATTAAAATACTTAAATATTTAAAGAGGGCTTGAGGTCTAAGAAAGCATCTGACAGAGATAAAGGTATGAACTGGCATTTTAGAAAAGCTAAATCTAAAGCTAAAGCTCTCAAATTTTGCAAATGGGTGGAATGTCATAATTATTTATGTCCCAAATTTCAATTCAAAATGTTGCATATATTTTGAAATAGAATACATGTACTTCACATTTGGTGCAAATCTTTAAGTATTTTGTATTGTATTTTAATAATTTTAAATTGTTTAATGGTTATAACTGTAAAGTGCATTGGAATGTGCTACGGTGTATATAAAAAGTATTATTATCAGCTATTCTTTAATAGTATGTAATTTCACTAGTTAAGTTGACATTCTTTGTGTAGAAAAGAGAAGGAAGAGGGTAATAACTTGATATTTATATATTTGGAAGTAACTGCTGTGAAAATTGATATGCTTGAGAATGGAGTTGGAGGTGTGTGTGACAATTATCTCAGTGTAGAGAGCAGACAATTCAGAAGGTTTATTATTTCCAGAACCAATATGTGCAATAGGAGCAGGTATAGCTGCCTTGTGCTGTGCAAGGATGGATGACAATAAAACCTGGAGTTTTAAAGATTATAGCATGACATCAGTGAGTACCAGTATAGCATTACATTGTAATTTGATGAATTGTACTGAACTAATGGGTTTCATCTGAGATAGCTCAAAGCCTAGTGATATGGCATAAACAATGCAGAATTTCTTGGGATTTGGAGGAGGGTGCAGTCAGAAATGATGGCAGACTATAGCAATTGCGATGGGGCATTGAATCAAAAATGTCAGAATTTAGCCACATATATGCTTGTGGTTTTCTCTAAAAGGCACTGAAAGGGATAACAACTGTGTTTTGGCCAAAAAAAAAACAATTTTCCTGGGGCAAACGATCTTCACATACTTACAAATGCTAAATGAATCCATAAATGAATCAGTTCACGCTTTTTTTCTTAAAAGTTACGTTTTTGTAATAATCTCATAAGAGAGGTATAGCCATAAATGAAGGTCCACGTGGTGTGATGGCAAGCACAGATTAGTGTTGCAGTACAAGTAGATATAGAAAACGTGACTTAAATTGGAAATTTTTCTTCGTGTACAGTATCCCTTTAAGTTGTTTGGAATAAACGTCTGTTGCATAACAGTATGAATTCATCATGTTTTGCAGGTCACTTTTTTTTTTTTTGCTTTTAAAGATGACATTTCCAGCATAGAGTGGTACCCATTGTCATCTAAAAGTTGAATGTAAGTTGTACTATTTTTTTTTTTTTTTTTTGTGATATCTGCAGAATTCAGTTTTCGAGTTGGCACGCAGCCCAGACTTTGCTAGCCTACCAATTGTCATGGAGGACTTTATCAAGGAGAATGGTGCTGTATACAGTAGTAAGTCTGAATTATTGAAATTAAAGTCATACAGCCTTGTACTAGGAAGTGATGTTTGCTTATTATAATGTGTTTTCAGGACATAGCTTTTATATTACCACTTATGAATTGATATAATAGTTAAACAATTTTGTGAAGACTTAAAATATTTAATGAAAACTGTTTTGTAGTTAAAGCATATATTTTAATGAAGACTGTTTTGTAGTTAAAGCATAAAAGCAGGCCTTACAAATGGATTATCCATTAGCAAACTCAAGCCTCAGATGTATGAGCAATAATGCCCAAATTAAAGACTCTTAGCAGACATATAAAATTAGCAGCCATGAGCACTGTGCTAGAAAACACAAATGGTAAATCCACTTACCTACCGGTATATTCAGTATATGCTGAAGATTGTCGAAAGCGCATTGCTACTACATGTATATATATATATATATATATATAATGGATATTAGATTATTGGAAAACCTTAGTATTGTTTGTTTTGAGACATTTTATTAATTGTTTCTCTTTCATCAAAGAAGTATAAAGAGGAGAAAATAACTCTTTTATGACCAGGAGTTTTCAAAAGCTCTGCCATGCTATTTCTCATATTTTCAGCCATTTTGAAATTACGTAGTCCTTGGTTGAAATGAAGAACCCATACCATGTGTCCCGCCAGAGACCCCGATGAAAGCTGGCCAAAACGTTTGTGCTTTTTGATACTTTGCGGGAGGCTACTAATTTTATGATTGTGCACTGAAATCGTGGCTCAAGTCGTTAATTTGCACATTGGTGCTCCCAAATATGAGGCTCGTGATAACAAACGGCAATTATCGTTTTTTTATCAGGGCTGAGAAGGCAAAGAACTATATATGGCACTTGATTTAAGCTCTCATGATTTACAAATAACATCCTGACTTTTACTCTTTTTCAGGTAGTGAGCCAGATGCTGTCCACATTGTTGTAGACAGACACCTCATCACTGGACAGAATGAGTCATCATCACTGATTGCAGTGCAGAACCTCATACTCCTGTGTAATCAGAAGTAAGCGGTGTTGTTGTTACACAGATTGATAGCCATAAGCATTTGACATATTCTGCATATTCATAAACCTTATTGCCTCAGTTTATGGGTATTAATCTATTGTTAATACCTCCAGAAACAATATATCTGGACATTTTTAGAACTATAGTATCAGCTGATCATAAGTATCTGTTTTAAATATATCAGTAGATAATCGAAGCTACTGAAGGTCTTTTTCAGCATTTTGAACTTCTGAGATAACTTCAAAACATGGAAGTGACTTTCCAGGATGCATTGTTGCAATAATTTATAGAGATTTGAGATTTAATACTTGTATTATCCAAACATAGAAGCTTTAATCATTTTTATTCATATTTCAGGCAGGGAAAGCAGTCTTCAGCTCCAAGATGAAATACGAGTACTTGTAACAAATTGTTTTAATGAAAACAAAAGAGAAAAAGCATTTCTTTCATCCTGGAGTATTTGTCATTTAGGTTAAAACACTTGGACACTGTGTGTGTTTGGACAGTATCATGATCATGCCAAAACAAATTAATCTCTGTTTAAGATAAAAAAATGTAGTCTAGTGATCAAACATTTAATTTTATGTAACCTTTATTTAGTTTGTCTGGAGTAATCCATGTGTACCTCTTTTGAAATTTAGATCTTTTATATAGGTCATTTTTATTTTTACATGCTATTATGTTGCAGTTGTAAACAGATGTCACGTTGTAGCTTTTACTGTGATTGTCTTTATCATAAATCAAGATACTCATTCATAAAATTTCTGGAAGATCAGGTGGTTCTATCAATCATATCAGTCAGAAGGGGGCCCAGTTGAATTATTGGATCTCCATGTTTAAGTCCTGGTGGAAGTTGTTCTAGATACAAGTGCCCCAAATATTTACTGGTTTAAATGACTCTCAGTAGGGATGCGGATACTCTACTTAGTGCTATTTGTACTAAAGATAATATTATTTTTTAAATTTCAATTTGTATTAGTATTGTATAGTTGTAGTTTTAATAAGGCTGAGCATTTCTCACAGAAAGATAAATGAATTAAAAGAAAAGAAAAAAAAACAGTAAGGTCCTGTTTGTGCTGTGTTGCTAACAAGACCTTTTTTTTAATGCTGTCATTTAAGCAACATTTAAATTCATGCGTATTGCCTTCTTTGCACTCACCAAGGTTTCTTACTGTGCTTGAAAAACTGAGCTTAGAGTCTACAGACACAAAGCTCCCCAAAATCCGAGTGCTGCCTTCAATAAATTGCTTAAATAAGTGCTGCTTTAAATTATTATCTACTAGACCCTAAAGGTGTAGTTATTTAAGAACCTAAACACCAGGTGTGTTATTAGCTTTCCACCCTCTGGTTACCGAGATGAAGTCAGTGTTAGTTCTAGCTACAGAAAACCATCAGTTTCAAGTAACAAAGAGAAACATAATGAATGTTTTAAAAATGTATTCTCTGCCTTAATTACAGAATTGTTTATGCATATAAATGGCAATCTGAATAGTAAACAAATAAATGTCAGTTATAATATTTTGTCTAAGAGTCAGCATTTTACCAGATTGTTAATGAATGATCTGTTGATACATCACTAAAGACATAAATACTTCTGCACATATGCCAACTCATTAAATGTCACGAATATGGTTGGAGGAGAAAGGAAACTTTGTACAAAATGATGTCAAATGAGAAGCTAATTTGAAACTAATGTCCATTTCATTGTTGTCAGCAAATGCCACCAACCATATTGGAACCCCCAATTTGGTATCAAATGGCAATATTTTTTTTTAAGCACTACATATCTACATGTAGAACAAGTAACTGCAGGAAGAGAGGCATATGCAGAAAATGACCGAGAACAATGTTATATGGCACTTGTTTTGCTCTTAAGTGACAATACCTTAAATATATTTAGTTTTTAAGAAACAATAGATTGTTCTCCTATGCCCCAATAAATATGATGGAATTTTATTTAAAGAAAACCTAATATTTTGTGAACACTGACTAGAAGCCACATTAAGGCTTGTTGATTACAGTAATGCCTTTGCACAAATACCCTTTAGGCTAGTAGCTCATCTCAAAAATACTATCTCATAATATGTCTATTACAAGTACAGAGACGTCTTTTGCAAAACTTGCCTAAACAGTTCAATGTTACATACACAGACTTAATATAAATATACAGTTTAGCATTGTTACCAACATCCCTTAAAGGTATAAAGTTGATCCACCTCAGTATGACCCATTTTGGGGGCTGTCTAATAATGATTAGCTTGGTCAATGCAGCAAATCTTAAAACACTGTTGTCCATGTCAGTGTCTTTGTATAGCTATTACACCAGCTTTGCTGCTGATTTAGATAGCCTGATGAAGTTATGCCAGTAAGACCATCTCACCTCAACTGGAAACACCATTATGTTGAACAAAATCCATCCTCACACATGCTAAATTATAAATATTAATTAATCCATATGTAAAGGCCTTGACAAAAGAATAAATACACCTTGTTCACAGAAAATGCAGGTTTCATACTTACTGACAAATATCACAGCATGTTGCTGCAACACACCCTGGAGCAACATATGGAGAGTAATAATAGACCTTATGCCATTCATATAATTCTTTCGTAAAAAAAGTTAACCTATCAAACTGCCTAAAAATCTGCAACTCCACTAAATACAGCTTATCTACAACAAATTCTGGTTCTAAAATCTAATGTATTTTTCAAGTAAATTGACAAATTAATCTCTTGTCACCATTTTACTGTGCATAAGCCATCTTCAAATCCAACATTGTTACATGTGACCCAAGTTTATGAAATATCATTATCGCTTCTTACACAGATAACAAAGCTTTTTTCACAACCAATTTGAACTATGTACACACAACATATTTTTGACATGTAGACTAAACAAGATTTGCTAAAAATTGCCTCTGAAAACACCAGTTGTTAGCATCTGTAACAGAAAGACAAGTGCAAATGATGTGCAGCAAAAATATCATATCCTTTTTTTCATTCTTTATTACCTTGAAACCATGGTTTGATTTCTGTGCCTGAGAATTTTTTTACTGTTGTTTTTGAGGCTGCTCCTGCTGTACTTGCCCATGTTGTGCCTGTTGCTGTGAATTTTGCATTGGCTGTTGCTGTTGTTGGGCCTGTTGCTGAGCCTGTTGTTGGGCCAGTTGCTGAGCCTGTTGTTGGGCCTGTTGTTGGGCTTGTTGTTGAACCTGTTGTTGGCCCTGTTGCTGGGCTTGTTGTTGAACCTGTTGCTGAGTCTGTTGTTGGGCCTGTTGCTGGGCATGTTGTTGGGCCTGTTTCTGAGCCTGTTGCTGGGCTTGTTGTTGAACCTGTTGTTGGCCCTGTTGCTGAGCCTGTTGTTGTGGTGATGCTTTTTGTTCTTGAGTCTGTGCAGTTTTTTGAGGCTGCTGAGCTTGTTGCTGTACCTGCTGTTGGGCCTGGGCATGTTGTTGGGGCTGTTGCTGAACCTTTGGTGGTTGTCCTACCACCACCTTGGGTTGACCCTGTTCTGGTTTTTGTCCTTGTTGAGGCTGTTGATGTCCAATCTGTGGCTGTCCAGCATGTTCACTACCTATCATGTTAGGGTGCCCTTGCTGAAACTGATCAGGGTGTGGAGGCTGTTGAAACTGTCCTGGGTGTGGTGGTTGTTGAAACTGTCCTGGGTGTGGAGGTTGTTGAAACTGTCCCGGGTGTGGGGGTTGTTGAAACTGTCCTGGGTGTGGGGGTTGTTGAAACTGTCCTGGGTGTGGAGGTTGTTGAAACTGTCCCGGGTGTGGTGGAGGTTGTTGAAACTGTCCTGGATGTGGTGGGGGTTGTTGAAACTGTCCTGGGTGTGGTGGGGGTTGTTGAAACTGTCCTGGGTGTGGTGGGGGTTGTTGAAACTGTCCAGGATGAGGGGGTTGTTCAAACTGCCCAGGATGTGGAGGTTGTCCAAACTGATCTGGATGGTGTCCAGGCTGAGGCTGAAAGGGTATCCAATATAATGCATGTTACCAGGCATATCTATACTACCCTTAATGAAGCATTTAGGCATTGTTCAAGTTAAACCCAACACCAAACCCTACACAATAGGAGTCCAGACCAAAGCATGAAGGGTATTGCCAATAACCAAGACTACTTTAGATGTAAAGAAATATATAAAACAACTTTAAGATGAATAATACCATCTATCACCAAAACACAGGAAATCTAACAAAAATAGTTTTATTCACATTATAACAATTATAATATACAAAATACTCAGAATTGGGATAAAAATGATAATTATAAAAACTAATTACTGAAAAGATTAAAATTCATGTCCAGTATTCAGTTTAAATATCTAACTGAATATCTTTAACAATAGGTGCCAGCTTAAAATAACTACAAACAACAGTATTAAACTACTTTAAAGCACAAGGGGCAAATTATTTGACAAAAAAAAAAAAAAAAAAAAATTGAGATTGGTAATCATTTGAACTTAATTGTTTGTAAATATACACCAAAATCCAAGATCTTGTAAGGAGGCTTAAAATGGCTAGAGATAGATTCTTATTTTGGAGAGGAAGAGTAAAAGTAAATAAGTGATCTAGAAAATATGTTTGGATATAGAGATTGAAATGAAAGAGTGGCAGTTGATGTTGACATTGGGCATGAAGAGAAAACCATCTACAGCGCAATCAAAATCAGTTTCATTGGAGTATTTTGCATCAATAATTCGCCCCTATGCCTTTTAAACATGGGATTACATTACTTATCCCTTAAAACTAATACCCTAACAATGCAAACATTGATGATGGAAAGCTCCCTCAAACACTTTAGCTGACACCATAAAATGGGATTAGAACAATTCCAAATAAGTATTTCAACTGCAAGTTAGTTCTTGACCAAGTAAATCCTGCAATCCTAAATTTCTACGCGAGATAAATTGCACTTAAATTCCATCTCATAATATAAGAGATGCCACCTCTACCTTCACACATGCAAAACATCCTTACCCTCAGAAGCTACATTGTTGCATATTCACTAACTTTTACTGATTAGTAGAATAATTTTTCTGATTTCATACTTATTATATTACACAGTACATAAATCCATAAATTCTATAAGCAATGACAACACTTTTTTCCAGCATCAAGGTATTACCTTTAAACAAATGGACTCTGGAAGTATCATTTACTACACCAGATTGACCATAAACACTGCAGCAGTACAAAAATTCAAAGAATTTCATAAAAGCAAATCTGGAGCAAATTTAAGCAAAAATACATCAAGAGAAGAAGTTGTGAGCACTACTGTGCAGGGTGTGCTGGCACATCTGTGGATACCTGTTGTCCCATGTGCTGCACTCCTTGCTGTTGTGCATGATCCATTGGTGGGACCTGAAAGAAATGGGAAGACACGACCTTAGTATTAACACATCTCAGGTAGTTGTGGAATAAAGGCCTTTCTTTAATCAGACATTTTATTTCACATACCATAAGAAAATGGTAAAACAAAATTACTCTAAAACAAAGAAAATACCATGTAGTCCAATGGTTGTCATTACAAGCATGCAACAACACTACATTTGAAAACTACCTAAAAAGTAATGTAAGGAATAGCAATTCTACCATTGCATATATTAATGACAACAAATTATGGTTAATGCATGAATTTTTTATCTGTGTAAAGCCAGTTCCTAATTTTTCTCAAGCATCTAACATACCCCACCTTAAATTGTCAAAGTGAATGTCACTGCGCAAACCTCTGCTTTATATCACTTACATTGATTTCTCCTGGTTGAGCATGGTGTCTTGCTAACTGTTCCTCATACTCTCTCTGGAACTGTTCTAACTCTTCCTGTGAGTACTCTGGCTCCTGCTCATCTAGTGTCTAAAAACATATATTGCCATTTATTGCGGCAAATCTTAATTTCACCAAAATACATACAATAAAGCGCAAGTTATGAATACCTGACTTAATGAAAATTGTGCTATCCAACAAACTCAAGCCTGTAATTTTTCTATATTGGAACTCCTTCTCTAAGGCAGACTACTGACTAAAAGCACAGTTGGTTATTTTCAATTTTGGTGCTTATGTTACCTTCCACCCCTCATCTTTTTGAAACTCTGCTTGCTTGGTGCTGTCAAGAAACTCATCCATGGAAATCATGGCATCCCTATTCTTATCAATCTCCTTGTAGACATGCTCTCTCATACGTTGCATCTCCTCCTCTCTCTCCACCATGTCATCCTCTGGGGCATTGGGATCATAGACTTTGTCTAGCTATAAAGAAATGGTAATAAAACATAACTGTTTCTGTTTGCCTTTATGTCTCCTGACAAACGATATAACATTTACCAACAACAACAACATGTGACAAAAAAAATGTGTCTTTTTCTTAAAAAAGGATATAAGGCTCTAATCAATTAAGAAATTTATATTTTGTGAAGCAGCTAATTCTTTGGGAGATTTTCATGCATTTTATATAGGTTCCTTCCTTCAATAATAATAAAAACAAACAAATGTGGTAGCATTGTGAGTGTCATAATGATCTGACACAAACAAGATTAACACTGTTTCCCACTTTAATCTAACACAAAAATCACAGTATAATTACCTCCTTTTGAAAAAGGGCCTCCACTTCATCAGGTGTCAGCACACCGTCCCCATTAGTGTCTGAAATGTCATCAAAATTGTTTACATAGTTTACAAGTCCTTATTTAGTCTGTTTCCAGCACCAAGTGAAAACAATCAAAAGAATCTTATGGCCACTGATGTAAATACATCCTTAAGAGATTTTTGATGATTGTGAACAAATTTTTCAATCAAAATGCTGTATCCGAAGAAAATATCTTAATTTCATTTAATCTGAATGATATCCTTTACCAACTTTTACAATCATCTGCACTGATGCTCTACATGGAGTTCAATGTCCATTTTCTAATTAATGCTGCTTACTGTTGTAAACATAGTATCCTCAAATCATGTAATAGATATCAACTGCAATTCTGCAAAGCTTGCTTTTCTATAATACAGAAATTCATCACAGTGCTTTCTAGATTTTAAATTTAAGAGGCTAAAGTCACACAAGTTCATAGCTATGGAACTTTACATATCTTTATAGCTAGACATCAAATTTGTCAATGAATAATCATTATGAAGATTTTGAAACACTTCATATCCACTGTTAAACCCCAAAGTGTAACATAAATGCATGAATTTTTTTCTGGGCATTAATATCAAATATTGCCCTACCATGCATGTGGAAAAATGTTGCCGGGTCAAAATCATTTGGATCCATGTGATCCTCTTCTTCCCAAACTTCTTTTAGCTGTTCTTTGCTACCCTGTCATGACCAAAAAAATAAGAAACTTCATTCCATGAACTAGAATTTTCAAACATTTTTATCTATTTTGTTACTCAATTATGTTTGCAACTAATGACTGCAGCACTCTTATTCAGAGAAATGTTAATTTTTCTTACAAATTTCATTCCTTTTTTGAATTATCAATGGTTTACTTTTTGAATTCCCAAAAGGCATGAAATGAGATTTCACTTTACAATACTGGTTCTATAAAATATGCCCACTCTTCAGTCAAAAGGCAAACCACCACATATAAAAGCTTGACATATCTAAGTTTAGTGTCTTACTTGGATTCAAGATTTCCCAAATTGTTACAGTCAATATAATAGCATCTTCTTTATCAGTTCCCAAAAATGCTTTATCACTGGTATTACAATTTTAATTCCTTACCGGATGATGTACTTTAGGATGTTCCTTATGTTTCTGTTCCATCTCTTTTATTTTTTGTTCTTCCTTTTTCCTCTCTTCTTCTGGCATATTTTTTAATTTTTCTCTCTCCAAAACTTCTTTCTGTATTTCATATTTCTTGAAATCCTCTTTTCTCTTCTTGTCTGCTTCTTCTAAATCTGTGGTAGCCTGTGAATGCAATACAAAATGTGTGGTAAATTAATATTTATGGGGACTCAAAGAGACCATTTATAACATTCTTACATTATTCTCCACTGCCATTAGATATCAGCAATAGCTATTTCAACTTAAAAGCCAAAAGAGAATTGAAAAAATACACAATGCACATGGATATTTATTACTACACAACATACTTCTATGGTTCTTTACCTGCTTGATCAACTTGGCAAGATCTTCCACTTCAAAGGTGTGTGGATTTTCATGGTCTAAATGTTTTTTATCATCAAAATTTACCTTGCCAACACCTACAACACAATAAAATGACTGAAAGCAGTTTTTAATGTAAGTACAGCACAATTTTACCAAATCTTGCAGTCCCAGACCCTGAAAACAAAATGCACATTAAACAGGTCACACGCTACATGGCACATTCAGTTTATGTAGGTCAATAAATCGCTTTGACACATGAACTGTTGTGCAATGCTTTGATCTGTTTAGGAAAGAAATGCTACGAATAAGATGAACAGCTTGGCAGTATTTAAAGAGGACACGATAAAAATAAAACAAGCATAATGTTAAGTCAGAACTCCATGCATAATAGCATGCAGTTTCTGATGCACTCTTTAATATGCACACTGTAGCTCTCATGCTGATACCACATAATCCTTAAGAAAGCCACCAGTTATGCAGATGTCTCTTTACTCATGGTTCTCATTACAGACAAATAAAATTAGTAAAAAACAATAAACCAAAATATTTATTATCTAAAGTAAATTACATGCTTAATCGTAGCCACTTGATTGAACATTTCAACAATTATAGAACAAAGAAAACATGCCTTTCATTTCAAAAATATATCTGCCAAGAAACAGCTTTACTTAATTCAAGTTCTCTTATGTGACTGATTAGTAAAACTACTGAACATTCAAACAATAAGGTGTATGACTGGACATGACATATTCATCCGAGAGCACAATTATGCTCTAACTGTTTGCTTTACAAATCTGTTAGCAGGCCAACAAAAAATTGATATGAACAAAAAAGTTCAAATGAAGAATCAAATTAAACCAAATAAAACTAAACTTATGACTGGAGCTCATCTATATCAATTTATGACCATTCTACGAATGCAAAAAGGATTATAAAATTTGGATTTCTAAATTTTTCTTATTTCATTTGATAAAATTAAGGATTTTACAGTTAGTGATTAGTTTGCAAGACTATTTTCTGACACAATTAGTAAAAAGTTAGTTTGCAAGACTATTTTCTGACACAATCAGTAAAAAGAGAAGCCAAATTCAATTACATGGGATAGATATTATCATAAATATATTAAATGGTAGTATATATAGTATAATACGTAGTAAGCACAGTGCATCACTTTTAGAGCTCAATTTTGAAGCTCAAGTCATACTCCAGATTAAAAAAGCTTTTACTGTAACAAAGCTGACATGCTTTATTCTGTACATATCAAAATACATCCTAAATTGTTCAGTCATGTTCAATATTTTATTTGGTGCAAAAGTAAAATAAAGATGAAATTAAAGTAATAACATAAAAAATATAATTCAGTAACAAGATATATAAGGCAGTGAAAAGACAGGTTAACTAAAAAGAAGATGTCTTTCTAGCAAACCATAAACTTATCATTAATAAACAAAACAATAAATCTTCCTTCCAATAAGCCCATCATACGTTTTCGTGAAAAATAAATAAAAAATTAATCATTAAAAGTAATGTTATAGGTTCAACTTAAGTGTGATATGTAATAGAAAAAATCACAGTAAAAATTAGACTAGAAATTCATATATTTATATCAAATAAACCATGGCTGATATATAATTTATAAACAACATCTTAAATAGCATCATATATGATCGGCTTAGTGAAGGATAAAGAAATATAAGTAGGAGATAAAAAGCATACTTAACTGTAGTTACAGGAGGAAAGGCAAGCAACCTAATCTAGACAAAGCAAATTACAGGTGGGTGGTTCACTGTAGCCAGACTGTGATCTGATGTCAATGTCCGGTCATCACACTGCAATCTTTACACTCTTCACATTGCCCTTCACTGAAGTTTACTGTTACCAATACTTTGTCTCAACTTCAATCAAATGACTCAATGGAATAGCATGTAACAGCCATTACACGTGTTAAGTGACTGAATTCTTTTGACATTTCATAAGTTGGAAGATTTGTGAAGACTTTGTGTCAATAAGAGTTTCAACAATAATACTGAAGTAAATCTCCTTCAGAAAAAGACTACACTCTTTAAAATAGATCTTAACTGCCACTGCTACATGGGATATTTTAATTAGTTTTAAGTGCAGTGCAACTTTGAAAGTACTAAGGTACTGGTAGGTACAGTGGACCTTCAATGCCAGGGCTATGTGGGGTTGTGACAAATTAGGTTCATGCATAGCCTACCTCCATGATAGACAACATTATGCAAGATTTGTTTACCATTCATTTCACGCATGCGCAGACGTTGAGCTTCTTTTAGACGCCCAATCTCTCGACGTTTGATTTCATCTAATTTAGTACGTACACTGTGATGTACGAAGTCCAGGTGTTTAGCTATTTCACCACTCTGAAAAGAAAATTTACTTCCTCAGAAATACAACTTGTTTCATTGACATGCGTTAAAATGAAGACACAACAGAGCAAATATCTTTCACACAAAAATATCTAGTAAATCAAGACAAAGTGGATCTCACAATGTATGAGGAAATGGTTAATTATAATTTGAAGGTTACATTGCAGAGTTAATTTGAATTACAGTTTTGTAAATTACCCTGGTTAAGGAAGGGCATTAACTATAGAAAAATATGTCAACAAATTTAGGAACCAAAACATTTATATATTTAGTCAAAATAGGTATCTTTGTTTTATCAAAAACTGCGGAAAGTTTGAAAACATACATGCAGCACCCACAATTAATAAAGAATTCATTGCAAACCCTTCAATCACACATAACTGAATGCTTAACTCACACTAGCATATTGCATATTCACCCAAGAATTAAGAACATATGTTGACTGAAGAAAATGAGAAATATTTTAGTAACACACAGATTTTATGAACAATGGGTATTTGGTTAAACAATATGCTATGTGACCCTAAACCATGTTGCTGTTTTAAAATTCGATCACACCACAGAGTGCAAATATCATATAAAATGTTGAGTTAAAGCCAACACCAGATGTTAAGAGACAGTATATAGGATTTTGGATATCATGAATATTTCTTTTCTCTTTGCCAATGCCATAAAGGTATGCCACTTCTTTTTACCATTACATTTTCATAATAAGTGCAGAAAAGTGGTTTTACAAAACATGTTTGTTGGGTAGCTATGAGTTTGAAACTCTACACATAGTGACAGCTGGCTAGTAAAAAGTGTTGATGAGGACATCAGGAAAATAATACCAAAATCCTCTATAAGCTCCCTTCATCTTACATGTCTGCTTCTTTGTAAACTCTGAAAATATTTGTTAATTATCTCAAAGCCCGCACCTCATTAAAACCTCCCTTAGCCTGCACTTCTTCCATTTTCTTTCTAAATTGGTCATCAGTATTTAACACGTCCATTACCTCCAGAAGGTAGGCCTTATATGCTAGAGAATCCTAGTAGAAAAAAGAGGGTGTTATGACAGTTTGTGCATGCTCTCTGACACCGTAGATATCAGACATGGATGCATTTTGTGAACAGGTCAATGTGAGAATGAAAAAAGGGAATATCTTTTTTCATGATAATCCCACATTAGATACACTCTGAACACTGTCTTGATATACATCCATATCTGAGCACACCCAATGGATGAAAAACAGATGTTTCCCAAACCTAAATATTACCTTGATTTCAGACACATTGGCACTTTCTAGTCTCTTACGGAAATTTTCATCCTGCTCAAGGGCATCCACTACCTCTTTCAAGTAACGTTCATATTCTAAATTTTCTGGCTGTAAAATGTGTGTATTATTAATATAAAAAATTTAAGGAATACTTTAAAAAACAATTATTGCACAAAATGACACCCAAAACTTTATTTAAATCCCATAGACCTAATTCAGTAAAAAAAAATCATGTTGTACACAATTCTTAAAAAATGAAAAACTCTAAGCTGGTGATAGTAATTTAAAATCCAAAAATTAAAATCTAAAATGAAAATAAAAATTATTAAAACATTAATTTGACCATACTAAATGGAAATGATGTGGATTTCCTAATCATGAAAAAAATTCTCACCAAGGCATCTTCTTCTGGTCCTTCCACTGGTTCCTCTTCTTTTACTTGTTTCTGTACAGGAGGACAGACTATAAACTGCACCAGAAGACCAATAACTAATACAGCTAAAAGATTTAAAGACAGCATCTGAAACGAAATGAACTATAATGTTACATGCTACCAGACATTTTTGTCAACATGACTTTCCTCATGAAGTATCAGCTCATGCCTATATTGTATAACCATATAAAGGTATTCATTTTGTTCAAACTGGTTATTCATTTTGACATATGTTGTACACGATAGGACTACTTAAAGGCTTTCTGCATAACAATGTCCCTTTGAAAAATGATGATGTGTTCACGACTGCATTATTAGTAAATTTCCTAAGTATAAACAGCTTTCAACATGCAACAAAGATAATGTTGAGATAGCCAAGAAATTCAAATGAATACCAAGTACCAAACAGAACAAACGGAAAAACTAGCTGCTAAATATGCATGTCATATTATTTCTGTTTAGCTTGTTGATATTCTGAAATGTCATATCATGTTTTAGCACTATATCTGCAAGTTTCAACTGTGCCATATTGGTTATTTCAAGAATCATTACATGATGCAAACATGTGCAAAATGGACTCGCATTCCCACATGAACAGACATACATGTATGTCTATATACATTGTATCATCGCATAACTGAACCATTTAACAGTCCCAAAAGAGTTATGTAATCATGATAAGCATTCTCAACATGCTTTGTAATCTGAACCATGGAAAACAATTTTGTGTTCACTTGATATCAGCATCACAATTTCCACTACATACAGAATTTTATATGTCTTGGTTGCGCCACATAAAGGCAAACAACGCAATGAAGTAACTTCCAATAACATAACAGACATATGGTAAAAGTGATCAAATGCAAAATAGTGTTTACTTTTGTAAAACTGATATAAAACTGTAGTTTACAGAAATTAAATCTCAACTATTAATGGTTGTGCAATTCAGTATAAAGACCTATCAATAATTCTAAGTAAATTCCAATAATTGAGGCAAAAGTGTCGCCGGCGAAACTGCTTCACGACATATGGCGTTGATTACATGTGCTATATCAGAACATGTTTCTATCAGAAAACAATACTCACGGTGCCTTATTGATTTACAGTATCTTCAACTAATTGTAGAGTATTCTGTTTGACACGTCCGTGCGGTGAATCTATTTAAACTGAGGGTGGAACAAGGAACTTAGTTTACAGCATGACGTGTCCTTTAACGCGGCCTCGTTTTGTGTGGCTATCAGTGGTAGGTACTTGCTTATCTTTCACCTCTTGCCGTAAACTAGTACTAAGCACGTATCCAGAGGGCAGTTCCACATTACAGAACATTTCTGTCAACATATTAAAGTGTGTGCTTGCTGTACAAGGACCGTGTTAGCAGATATGTTACAGGACAAAGTAAGTTAATTTTATTACAGTGGCACAAATATTGTGGACATTTCATAATACAAATAAAAAACTTGAAATGTCTGCAGGGAATCGTCCTAGGCAAATGCGTGACACTGAGTGAAGGACTGAAAGTAAAAAAGATTTAGCAGTGATGAGTTTTGATAAGATCTTAATTCCATTAGTCAGCATAAATTGAATGCAATAAAGGGTCTGGTTACAATATAATTATCTAGTGTAATAATTAGATGCAGAGTTGGATCCGACCGAGCATTCGTGGTTCATGTAGACGCGGACACGTATGGAACCGCATTTGATTTTAATGCAATCATCTGATGCCTTTAAGCCACACAAAACCATCCTCACCTTTATCAAAGTACAAAGAACAGAGTGCTAGAGCATGTTTAATTATTAATTTTTTTTGTGCTGCAATATACTTTTAGGGTAGCCTAATGCTGGTCTGATGTCTTGAATCCTTTTTACAAGGACTTCTCACTTTAGTGAGGGTTACTACAATTTAAGCAAAAATAATTTAAGTTCCGGACATAAAGTGGGTCACTAGCTGCCCAATATTTTTCAACTATATGCACCAATATCTTTGATGCATAAGAACAAATTAATTCTACATATCAAAAAACCATAAATGGGAGTGCTAATGATTGAAACTTCCTGACCACTAACTCTTGGCTTGCCTGTTTTGGCCCTGTTGTCAGTAAATGCCCAGGACAGTAGCATAATTGAATCAAGTCATATTTTACTTAATGAGTCTTGAATCTAACTTTTTGGTGTAATGTTCTGTTGAGCTGGCTGAATTTAAGTTGCCCCTGTATCACATTATTTTATTATAAAAAATTGGTTGACTTTTTGTGTATGCGTATGTGTGATTAAAAAAATGAACAGATATTTTTTTCAGAAACGTTTTCTCAGTTAGGGGTGATGATTTGAATGACTTCTTATCTATGGGTGTCTTCTTTCCTTTTAGATTTGTCAGTGCAACTAGAAAGGTACAGTTAGCAAACTGCTTTAAAATGAATTGTTTTTCTTTTTTCACCTAACATGTAAACTTTACATGTTGAATGTCAATATTTTGGTTTGTTCAGTTGAAGTTCTTTTTTCATTATTCCAGACATAGAGATTAGCACTGATACAGACAACTGTTAAAGTAAGAAGAGAAAATATAGTCATGAGTGCACCTGACCCCTGGAAACCTCTAAAATTTTCTACACAGCCATCACAAAGGCTATACCCAGACTTAGACAGTGCTTCCTCAACCTCTAGTAAGCAAAATGGCAATGATCAAAAATACCAGTCAGATTTGGAGAAGGCATTAGCTCTGAGCCTGGAGACTGCAGAGACAGATAGATTGAAGCGCTGGTCTCAAGAACCAGCTAGGGAATCAACAGGTAGATAAGTTTATTGCAGACATTTAAAAAAAGATTGCAAACTTTGGTATTTTGTTCAACTACATGTATATATTTATTTAATGCTCAGTTGCTTGTTTTATATTCAAATGTATTTAACTTAATTGAATTGATTGTTATAGATGATATTGTTAAATGGCCAGTGGTTATAGTGATGTTATATAATCTTATTTATAATTTACAAAATTTGAAGTTTATTATGGCAAATTGTATTGATTTAATTTTTTTTATTTCCAGTGCGAAGCTCAACAGCCAGGCCTAGACCTAGAAGTAGTGCTGCTGCTAGTGCATTGGTATCACCTGAAAACAAATCAGGAACTCCTACTGAGTCAGAGTTACCACTGATAATGTTCTCACCTGACAGTGTAGAAAAAGTGGAAAAATTCAAGAATGAATTGAAGTCTCTAACAGAGAAGGGTTCTTACCAACAGCATCATCCTGCACAGCTGAACTTTGCCCCACCTTCCCCACAGTCTCATGGCATACCAAGGTCAATGGATAATAATCTTAGTGCATTTGGGGGAAGCACTACTTCTCCCAGTGGAATGGCACAGAATAACTTTTACATTTATGGCAGGAGTTCTCCTCAGCCTCAGCAACAATTTTTCAAACCTTTTCAGCATTTAGAAGAAGTATCCATAGCCAAACCCTCGAGTTCTCCAAACCTTCAAGCGTTAAGCCGTGACAATCCAGCCAGATGGAGTAGTGGAAGTAGTTCAAGTAGGACTAGTTGGGGACTGGTTAATTCCTCCCATCCACCACAGGGGGCAAGTTGTTTAGTGAGTCCAAGACAATCTGCAGGCAATCCCTTAAACTTAACAACAACAACTCTTCCAGCATTGAATCCAATGTTGTCCAGATCAGATCAGTCTCTAAACTCCCTAAGCAGCTGGGATCCACAAAGCATTCATTCAAACTCAAATAGTGCAGTGTCTTCCACTTCTGAGCAAGATACATTGAACAAAATTAAGAACAGAAACCGTATCTCTAACTCTGCAGACCTGATGGAGTTTGGTGATGACATTACTTTACCTAAGCACAATGAATTTTCATGGGAAAGTTTTGACCCATTGTATTCTCTGACTGGTAATATGATTAGTGCTGAACAAGGACCACCTGTTACATTGCCCAGAGATGCCCCTAAAGAAGCTTCAGATAGTGATAACAAGGACGAGAAACCAAAACAGTCAAAGTCACATACCTATGAGAATGTAGTTTTAGACGACTTGGCATGGGGTGGTGCTTCAGAGACATATCGCGCCCTGACAGACTCTGTGAATTTTGAGGGTCTAAGCTGTGGAGAATATGTGCCAGACTTTGACCTGCAAGACCCCTTTTCTATAACTGAACTAAGCCGTGTTCAGGAATCCAAGAAAAAGAAGGATGAAAAGAGGAAAGATGATGAGCCTGATTCAACATTCATTAGGAAGGAGGTAGTTTCAGTAACTATGAAAGAAGTGGCAAGTGAGAAACCCCCAAGACCACCAAAACCACAATATTTGAAGTATTCTCAGGTAATAAAACACAGTTTTGCTATTTACTGATTGATATTCAATTTGTGGCCAAAATAAGTATGATATTCACTAAATTGCCAGTTACATTTATATGGTAGCTACTATGTTGAATTAAACTTTAACATTAAGAAACAATTTACCTTGTATTTATTTCTTTAGAACCAGGTCTCTATTTCTGAGAAGAGCAGCTTTAATGCTGAGGATGAGACACAGGCATTTTATAACATGGTGAAAAGGTAATTCTGCAAAAAAAAGAAATGTTTAATTTAACAATTCTAAAGATTTTTTTTAAAACGGTAAAGGAGCACTAAAATTATAATAAATGTCAGGCCTATAATGATTACCAGACTTGCTTGCAAATATAACCAAATGTATTTGATGATTTTCTAGACTTAAGGCAGAATACCTGTCAGATGACATTGTGAGCAACCCTGGTATTGTGATCAGTGCCATGGATGAAAGCTTGCCTCTGCCAGATAACATGTCAGTCAAAGTTGTTGTGGAAACCAAATTATCAAAAGAACCTGTTGTATTCACATGTAATGGTAGGTTGTTTGACATTTTCTACCATGCAATGTCTGTTTTTTGAGTTAAAGTAATGTCACCTATGAAAAACAATTTTACACATAAATTGTGAGTATTGATATAAGATTCACATTGACTAAATCTCTATATATGTGGTGAAAAATGCAGTTTTCAGTTTTAAGCTGTATATTTAATATTTAACTAAATCATTCGGAGTGTTATTGTGAAGTAATAGCATTTGTTTTTTTTTTAAGTGAAAACTAGTGTTGAACACGTGATTGGTCATGTTCTGTGCAGTGTGTGTGAAGAAGGTCGAGGCTACAGTGTGTCAGCAGAAGACTATCTAGTCAAAGTTCATGACCTGTCAGAATACTTTGTTAAGTGAGTAAGGCATGTTGGAATGATTACCAAAATGAAAAATAAGTAGATGTAAAAATAGTAACTGAATGAGTTAATTGTTGCCCTGTAAGTATATTATGATAATAACAGGGCTTGACGCTAACTTTTTTCGATACTGGCCCACGATATGGGTAAATATTGCAAGGATGATTTGACACATGACATTTTACTTGGTCTTTGGGCCAGTGACCCCATCGATTCAATGGCCCTAGGTTGGTTTTCAGTGGCCCAGGGCCAGTGGGCCACCCTAAATGTCAAGTCCTGAATAATGTATATCATAACAGACCAAATCTGTCTTGTTTTTTCTTTTAAGTATGTGACATTTCGCTTTTCTAGGTCTGTGGTTTGTTGGATCAGTGATCTAAGAGTAATTGAATAATCTGTATTGTAAAAAGAACAATGTGATTGAAGTATTTCATTATTCTAGTGACTCTGTGTTTGGAGACTATGAATATGTGCAGAGGTGCATTAAGTTGGATGAAGACATTAGATTGATCATGGTTAAGTTGGAAGACTTGACAAAACAACTTGCCAGAGTGGTAAGTTCACATTTTTTCAAAGAATGACAAATTACGAAAGTGGCATTTTGAAAATGAGTAATTTTCTTTTACAGAGTTTCTTTGTTAAGCAGAAATATAATTAGTAAGATGAATTGCCCACAAACATACTAATGAATGGATATTCAAAGTAGTCATAAATGATTTTGTTTTCTGGCAGATTTTCAGAAATAATGTTAACATACTGTTTAATATTGTTTTCTGCTAAATTAAGTTTTTTCTTCCAGCCTCTTGATGATAGAAAACCTTTGGTTGTCCACAGACCTGAAACTCACACAAGAAATGCTGTGTCACAGTAAGTTGAACTTTGGCCAGAAATTCAAAATTGATTCTGGTTTGTATTCATATTAGGTAAATTGTTTGATATTGAGTAGTTCTGAATTTTCCTTGTCCATCTGTTCAAAAATTGAGTGTCATTTAAAAGCTAGCTATTGTAGAGTAAAATATTCAAGGTGTCAGGGTATATTAAGTATCAAGATTAAACAAGCTTAATTTAGTTGGATGTGCCAAATTATAAAGCATTTTAACTTCACCATCAGAAAGAAGTTGTCACAAACGCAAAATAGTTTCATGAAATATTTCACCCCAATAATTCCACACCATATGCAGTAACTATTTTTTTAAA